>NC_091625.1:80689600-83089600 GCF_027580195.1 Bos mutus | reverse complement strand
TGGTTGTACAGTCCAGTAGTTTTTGAGTCCTTTTCAATATACTATTTCCATAATAGCTATCAAGATCTTTAATTTTACACTGCTAATAAAATGTTTGGGCTCCCCAGGTGGCACAGTGATGAAGAATCCACCTGCCAATGCAGGAAACATGGGTTTGATCCCTGGGCGAGGAAGATCCCTTGGAGGAGGAAATGGCAACCCACTCCAGTATTCTTGCCTAGAGAATCTCATGGACAGAGGAGCCTGGCTGGCTATATAGTCCACAGTGGTCACAAAAGAGTTGGATACCACTGAGCAACTGCACACGTGCACACACACAAAAAAATACTTATTTTTATTCCAAAGAATATCTCTATCTGAGAGAATTAAGAGAGGTATTGTGTACTTTTCTTTTGATAAGATCAGTCTTAAAAAGAAGTTAGAATAAGAGACTAACTCAACTATTCTAGTTTTATATGACTCGGTATACTCAACCAACATAGATCTCATTTTTGGAAGAGCCTTCAGTATCTTTAGCACAGGATTCACCAATATCTTATTAGTAATATTTTTAAAAGATGGTGAATTATATTAGCTCCCAGTTCTTTGAGTAGTTATAGACTGTAACTCCATAAATAGTAACTTCAGAGTAATGTAGCTCCAACAGTAAGTTAATATTAGACAATTACTTCTTTTCTCTGTATCTTGCTACTAAAAATTGAAACACTGAACACTTTAAGTATTTCTATTATATGTTAAGTATTATCAGTGTAAACGTAGTTTTATTAAGTGTATTAATGTTTAATTAAAATTATCTGTTTTCTCTACTTTTAATTTGTGTTACTAAATGTTTACGTTTTGATTGATCTGTAAATATTGCAGTGTCTATAATTTCAGTTCTTATGATTATAACAATATGGCAGGGTTTTTTTGTGTGTGTGTTTTTTTAACCATTATTACATACTAATGTCTTAGATTCTTTTTCTTTCCTATGTTCTTGTGTAACTAGACTTTTTAGCCACTAATATCTAAATTTATGATAGGGTTTGTTATTTCATTCCACTAGTACTTCCCTCAAGGATTGGCATTTGATCTTTGTAACAAGAGAATGTCATATTCACAGAAGCAAATAATTGCAAGTGATAATAACCCAGTGTTTCTTCTGTGAAGAATTAATGGACTTTGAAATTGTTAAATAAGGAGTAGCTTGTTGTATCCTAGCCATTTGATGTAATACAAATGTTCTTGATTTATTTTCTTTGAGCCTTCAGAGTTTCAAATGACCCTCAGGACTCATTAACTCCTACTTAGTTGTCCAGAAAACTAGCAGGAATTTACCCTGGATCTCATTTGTCCAAGAGGCTTTGGTGCTTAGTTAAGGTGCATTTTCTTATTCTGGTTTATAGAGTGACATATCCAACTGAAGAAAACACACACACACTTCTGGTGCTTATTCTTCAGTTGAAGGAAGATATGCATTGATTCTTTTATATGAAATTAGACAAAACTATTATTTTTGTAGCTCTTTATGTGTTATAAAGAGCTTTCCTATACATTTATGTGTTTAATTTGCCCACCAGTCCTGTGAAGTTGATGAAATTTGTAACATTCCTGTTTTAAAAGTGGAGAAGTGAGATTCAGAAATACTGAGAAATATGCCTATGACACATAGCAAGTAAACAGTGGAGCCCAGGTCCTTGGCTCCAAATCTCATGTTCTTTCTCTAAACCATAACTTGCTGCAATTCAGAAGGCCCTTGGTTCTAATTTAATGATGAACATGTTTCAGTATTTCTTTCTGTTTCCTAGTATTCTTTTTTGCGCTACAGTTTTAGGGAAAGTAATTTGATAATGCTTCAATTTTGTATAAAGAGAAATATAAAAATATAAATAGATAAATATACCTATCTGTATTAGAGAAAAACTGCTCTTATTTATTTCTGTAAAATGTCATCAATTAAATAAATATTTTAGTGTAAATTGAAATTCGGGCATTTATTAAATTTCTGATCCATAGAACATACTGCTGGGTTTTCATTTTTTGTTTGTTTTGGTCTTTCAACAAAAGGTGTCAAAATTGTTTAAACCACAGAACCCTATATTTTATAGACATTCTTTCTTCAAAATAGTCCTGACAGTTCAGTCACTCAGTCATGTCTGACTCTTTGGAACCCCATGGACTGCAGCACTCCAGGCCTCCCTGTCCATCACCAACTCCCAGAGCTTACTCAAACTCATGTCCATTGAGTTGGTGATGCCATCCAACCATCTCATCCTCTGTCATCCCCTTTTCCTCCTGCCTTCAGTCTTTCCCAGCATCAGGGTCTTTTCAAATGAGTCAGTTCTTCGCATCAGGTGGCCAAAGTATTGAAATTTCAGCTTCAGCACCAGTCCTTGCAATGAATTCAGGACTGATTTCCTTTAGGATGGACTGGTTGGATCTCCTTGCAGTCCAACGGACTCTCAAGAGTCTTCTCCAACACCACAGTTCAAAAGCATCAGTTCTTCAGCACTCAGCTTTCTTTATAGTCCAACTCTCACATCCATATGTGACTACTGGAAATACCATAGCTTTGACTAGACGGACCTTTTTTGGCAAAGTAATGTCTCTACTTTTTAATAAGCTGTCTAGATTGGTCATAGCTTTCTTCCAAGGAGGAAGCATCTTTTAATTTCATGGCTGCAGTCACCATCTGCAGTGATTTTGGAGCCCAGAAAAAAAGTCTCTCACTGTTTCCCCATCTATTTGCCATGAAGTGATGGGACCGAATGCCATGATCTTAGTTTTCTGAATGTTGAGTTTTAAGCTAACTTTTTCACTTTCCTCAAGAGACTCTTTAGTTCTTCACTTTCTGCCATAAGGGTGGTGTCATCTGCATATCTGAGGTTATTGATATTTCTCCCGGCAGTCTTGATTCCAGCTTGTGCTTCATCCAGTCCAGCATTTCTTATAGTTGTGACAGTTCTCCCAAATAATTGTTCAAAATAAATTCCAATCTAGTCTCCACATCTTGGCTGCAAACAAAGGGCTTTTTTTTCCCTCCTGTCTTTTTATATTTTCTGAAATATCACCGTACTTAAAAATAGTTGTTCTTAAATGAGTACTTTATTAATGAACCATAAAGAGAAAATAATAAGGTAATTCAAGTCCTTAGTGAGCTGAAGTGTTACTGGGACTGTATGTCTCTCTTTTTTGTTTAATTTATTTTCTGGTTGTGCTGGATCTTTGTTGCTACATGGCTTTTTCTCTGGCTGCGGTGAGCTGGGGGCTACTCTTGGTTGCGGTGCACAAGCTTATCGCAGTGGCTGCTCTTGTTGTGGAGCACGGGCTCTAGGGCATTCCAGCTTCAGTAGCTGCAGCACATGGGCTCGCCCTGTGCTGTAGAGCACAGGCTCGATACTTGTGGTTCACAGGCTTAGTTGCTTCACAGCATGTGGAATCTTCCCAGGTCAGGATCAAACCCGAGTCTCCTGCATTGGCAGGCGGATTCTTTACCCAGTGAGCCACCAGGAAAGCCCTGCATCTCTCTTAAATGAATCCAAGTAACCTTACTAGGACTGAAAAGACTTATATATATAAAATGAAGCCCTATAATGTGAAATACACCTAATTCCTTAGTCTCTTACTTCACACTTGGGTACCTTTACCATATTTATTGCAGCTTCAGCTTTTCTCTTTGTGATCTCAGCAGAATGGCCCATGTTTTAGAGATAGCTTGTTAGGGATTGGTCCCTTTTATACTGTATTAATAAACTTAAAACTCTCTACATGATAATTCAACATACAACCACAAATTCTTTACAAATAGTTATCAAACTTGACAGAATTTGTCAAAATATTTAGGATTTGAATTTAACAATGCAAGATTAATCATCAACCCAAGTTACCCTGTTAAGTAGACAAACAAATGATGTCTTTTAAATCTTGTGCTCTCCTTTACAAGTTCTCCCAATATTTAGTTGTGCTTGAGTTTTTTTATGTTTATTAAACTATAGGATAATCTTTGAGAAATGCAAAAATCACCTGTGCTAAAAGAGCTCAGGCCTTTTTAAGCTGAATAAAAAGTATCTTCCAATTTTTCTAGAATTTAAACAAAATCCCACAATTATATGCTATTTCTTAATTTCTTACTGGCATAGCAATATAAAAATGACATGCTACTAAAATGAAACAGTACAAGCAATATGTTTTAAACCTGTCTACTCTGGTAAAGAAAATCTAATCTTCCATAATGCTTCTTCAAAGTGGGATCAGTCAGCTCTACATTTTGTATAATGTACAAGAATTTCTGTGTACCTTCACTGCGTTGTGAATTTCACATAAATGCTGTCACACATAAGGGTTGAATATGAACCACCTGGGAGGCTTCCTTTAAAGGAAGGAGTAATGGATAAACCACAAAGGGAACTCGGTTCTCACAGTGGGTATGTGGTGTTGCCTCTGAGTTAACAGACTACCATATACAGAAAACAGCAGGAGAAGTTGGCCAGGACCAAAGCTGACATCTCCAACTTGCCTTTGCCTTCCGTCAGCCTTTCAGAGCCCTGCATACTTTATCTTTGAAGGTCCTGTACCATCTGTTGAACCCTATTCCATTATTTAATATCAGTGACTCTCAAGACTGATTTTGTTCATTAAAACTGTTACATTGGAACCAAATCTTTCGTACTACAGCTTATGGTTTTTCCTTGCAAAACAGAAATAAAATTTAAGCTCCATTACCTGTGTAACAATTCTTTGTACGGATGACTAAATTATTCAGTAACTTTTTCTTTCTGCCATTCAAATATTCCATCCCTTCAGCCTTAAAGAGCTTAATCTCCAAACCCCTGTGGTATCTTTGTCTCCTAGTAAACCTGCTCTTATGTTCCAAACCCTCAATAGATTCTATTCAAAACACAATTTTGAGCAAGAACCTATTTTCAGCACATGGGATCTTTCCACATCTGTGATTTGTATGCCTCACATTTCTGATGACTGATCCTTCCAGTGCCTTGGGGAGCAGACATTTGTCCCCAGATTTCCTTAGAAAGAGGAAGAGTTTCCCCAGATGAGCTTCAGAGGGGAAGTCCCCCTGTGTACAGTCTTCAGGTTCCTGGAGGGAGTTTTGTAGCAGACCAAACCAGCTTCCCAGGTGGCTCAGGTAGTAAGGAATCCGCCTGCCAGTGCAGGAGCCATAGGAGACTAGGATTCTATGCCTGGGTTAGGAAGATCCCCTGGAGGAGGAACCCACTCCAGGATTCTTCCCAGGATAATCCCATGAACAGAGAAGCCTGGTGGGCTACAGTCCATGGAGTCGCAGAGTCAGACATGACTGAGCAGGCAAGCAAAGCAAAGCAAACTGACAAGTATAACCCATATAAACAAAAGCCCTTCAGAGTCCTCAATAGTTTTGATGCACCTACAGATCCTGAGACCAAAAATTTTGAAAACTATAATAGCCTATTTTTAAATTAACTCCAGTGTCTCCTCAGCAGGAGCAAGGCAGGAAATGGGCAAATTTTTCTGGCCACATTGTAAGTTGCTGTATACACAATTTTGTTGATCATGGCCAAAGGCCTATTGTAGGAAGAAGTCTGTCCACACAGAGGCAGCAGTGTTTGCAAGTCTAGTAGACTATAAAACAAAGAGTTCCATTTAATTTTATATCTTATACTTTGTTAAAAAAAAAAAGAAATGATTGAGGTTGCATGTAACAGCTTTTGAAAGTTGTGTCCACATGAATGTAAACAAGTGATATTCTGTGACTGCCCCATGAGCACAGAAATTATTGTCACCTGTGATGGTCATATTTATGAGTCATTTTGTCCAGGCTGCAGTCTCGACTGATCAGATACTGTGTGGCTATGAAATGTTTTCGTAGATAGGTAGTGTCCATAATCGGCTGGCTTTAAAGTAAGTTATTCTAGATGAGCTGGGAAGGCTTAATTTAATCAGTTGAGAGTCTTTCCAAGCAGACATGAGACTTCCCAGGAGAAATTCTACCCATGGACAGCAACTTCAGCTCATGCCTCATGTCCTTCCTGATGGCCTTCCCTCTGGACTTCAGACTTACCTAGCCAGCCTCCACAATCACATCAGCCAGTGCCTTCTAATAAATCCTTGAATATGTATCTCCAATAGGTTTTGTTTCTCTGGTTGAACTCTTGAACCAGACTATCCTTGGAGAAACAAATGGGTGATACGGTTTATGCTACCACTTTTGAATACCATTGTAATGTTTCTAAAATATATATATACTCAAAACTGTTTAACTGTGACTTAAACATTTAAAGAATAAAGATTGCACCCCAAAGAAAGGATAGTTCATGAGTATCGTTGGCTCAGTAAGTGGACTCCAATGGACACATTCCAGGGATCGGCAAGGAGGTCCATTAAGGTGTGGAAAGAAGATATTGGAACTCATTCAGAGTGGAGGGTTTTTTATAAAAGATGAATTAAGTTTCCTCTTATTTAATATGCAGACCAACACCTTTATTCCCATCCATTTATATGGCAGTCACATGTCACCTATGTAAGTGAACATGAGAGCTACTCATGTTAAAAGGTAAAATAGTTGTGGTGAAGAATTTCATCCTTATAAGACACCGGCAGGGAGGAGCTGGTTTACTGAAGTCAGAGAAAAGGCCTGAAGCATCCGTTACGACATTGATTCTCCATGGAGAAAGGAAATTTTGAACACAACATGAGTTCTCAAAAGGAGTTAGTGAAATTCTGAAAGTTTTTAAGTACAAGTGAACTTTAAGGCTCTTTTAAATCCGGTAGTTAAATCACCATGGCATTTTCCATTTTAGATTTTCTTTCTGCCAAAATATTCAGTGCTAAGTTCCAGAATCTCTTTAGCCAAATGAATAATAAATACCAAAAAAGGGAGGCTGCTATTTCCTTTTCTAAAAAGTGAGTAAACATAGAATGCATCTATTTCTTTCTAAAAACATCAAGCAACTCAATGAATTCAGTAGAAAAGGCATTAAATGTTTGTTGTTGGGTGTGCAGTAAACTTTTGCTGTTGTTTTTTAGTTGCTCAGCCATGTCTAACTCTCTGTAGCCCCATGGACTGTAGCACGACAGGCCTCCCTGTCCATCCCTATCTCCCAGAGTTTGCCCAAACTCATGTCCATTGAGTCGATGATGCCATCCAACCATCTCATCTTCTGTTGCCCCCTCGTCCTGCCCTCAGTCTTTCCCAACACCAGGGTTTTGCCAATGGTACAGTTAACAGTTGCGGAATGTAATTGGTTGGAATAACTGATAAACACTCTTCACCCTAGAGGAGAGTTGTGTGGGTTACCAAAGTCGGCAAACATCCTGTCTGATAAAGAGAACAAGCTGATGAACATGAAAATCGTTTCATGCTTTTCCTCTACCTGTGCTTTTCCTGTGTGTTTCGTATTTAATAGTAAGATGTGCTGTTTGATTCTATTCTCTGATTGTGATATCAGAAACTGTTACACTATTACATAAGATTTATTGAAAATTGCCAAAAGCTATTTGTTTCTTCTGGACTCCTATGAGTCCAGCTGCCAAGAAAAGTGGTGCCTCTGCCCTGAAATCACAAGTCAACTACTTTGACAGTCAGTGGATCCCAGACATGAAGGAACAGTGAAACCTGCTCAGAAGACCACCATTCAGGATAACACACTATAGTGTTTCTCTCATACTAGACGAAATAATGGGTTATTTTCCTTTTCAGTTAGAGGCAAACTGGGCCTTTAAAAAGCACTGATATTAAAAAAATTAAAAAGCACTGATATTCAGTAATAAGACAATCCAATTTTTAAACAGGCAAAGGAATTTTTAATAGACATGTTTTATTTCAAAATGAAGATACCAAAACCTTAATAAATCTAAATGTTCTATAAAATTACTTTTAAAAATATGTATATTTCATATTGGCACAATATTATATCACTAACGGGGCTTCCCAGCTGATGCTAGGGGTGAGGAACCCACCTGTGAATACAGGCAGATGTAGAGACACGGAACTACAGCCATCATACTGTACATACTTATAACTGACAGTTTGTACAACTTGACCTGTATCTCCCCTCTGAGAAAAGTGGCCATAAGCACATGGAAAGATGATGAATGACATTAGTCACTAGGAAAATATAAAAACCATCAAAACCCTAATGAAGAGGTTGGGGGAGGGGAGAGGAATGAGTAAGCAGAGCACAGAGGACTTTGAGAGCGGTGAAACAATTCCATAGGACAACTACCACAGTGGATGCGTGTTATTTTACATCGTCTACACCACCAAGAGTGAAACCGAATATAAACTATGGACCCTGGGTGATAATGATGTGACAAAATAGGTTTCATCAATTGTAATAAATTGCAAGGTTACCACTCTGACATGTGATATTGATAAGTGGGAGAGTTGAGGTGGGGTAGACATGGATGGGAGTTTCCTGGGAACACTGTACTTTCTGCTCAACGTTGCTATGAACCTAAAAGGGCTCAAAAAATAAATAAATAAATCCTATGGGGGAAAAAAGACTCACACAAATAAATAAACCCTGTGGGGAAAAAAAAGAAACACATAATGAAGTACCATTTCACACCCACTGGGATGACTATAATCAAAACACAATGACAAGTTTGGGCACGGAAATGGAAAGTTGGAACTTGGACACACTGCTGGTGGGAATGTGAAGTGGCACAGTCTCTTTGGAAAACCGTTTGTCCATTTCTTAAAAAGTTAAACATAATACTTTCAGCTCTGCCACTCCTGTGTGTTTACTAAAAACAAAACACATTCATATGAAGACCTGCTTGTGGATAATTTGGCAGTTCTGCACATTGTTAAACATAGAGTTACCACATGACCCAGCAATTCCACTCCTAAGCATATTAGTCATCTAGGGCTTCCATAACAAAATACCACAGACTGGTTGTCTTAAAACACATACATTTATTTCTCACCGTTCTGGAGGCTAGAAGTTGGAAGATCAGGGTGTCCTCCCACGGTCTCTCCTCTGTGTACATACACCCTGTGTGTGTGCATGTCATTCAGTCATGTCTGCCTCTTTGCAACCCCAAAGATTGTAGCCCACTAGGTTCCTCTGTCCATGGGATTCTCCAGGCAAAAATACTGGAGTGGGTTTTTATTTCCTTCTCCAGGGGATCTTCCCCACCCAGGGATTGAACCCGCATCTCCCACAGCTCCTGAATTTGTAGGCAGATTCTTTACCATTGAGCCAACTGGGAAACCCACTCATATACTCTTGGTGTCTCTCTTTATAAGGACACAAGTCATGTCGAATCATGGTCCCACCCTAAAATTTGTTCATGTCAGCATCATTTACAATACAAAAGTAGAAACAATACAAATACCTATCGAATGACAAATAGATAAACAAAATATTGTAAATATACAATGGAACATTATTTAGACTCAAGAAAAAAATCCCTGATACATACTATTAAAGGATGAATCTTGAAAACATTCTGAGTGAAAGAAACCAGTAGTAAAATACTATGTGCTTCTATTTATATGAAATGTCTGCTGCTGCTAAGTTACTTCAGTCGTGTCCGACTCTGTGTGACCCCATAGATGGCAGCCCACCAGGCTCCCCCATCCCTGGGATTCTCCAGGCAAGAACACTGGAGTGGGTTGCCATTTCCTTCTCCAATGCATGAAAGTGAAAAGTGAAAGTGAAGTCGCTCAGTCGTGTCCAACCCTCAGCGACCCCAAGGACTGCAGCCTTCCAGGCTCCTCCTTCCATGGGATTTTCCAGGCAAGGGTACTGGAGTGAGGTGCCATTGTCTAGAATAGCCCAAATATAGAGTTAAAAAATTCATTACTGGTTGCCTAGGTCTGAGGGTGCTGGGGTATGTGGAGAGATTGCTAATAGTTATGAGGTTTCTTTATGGGAGGATGAAGATTCTAAGTTTTAAACTTAGATTGTAGTGATAGTTGCACAATTCTGTGAGTGTACTTTAAAAATTGAATAGTACACTTTAAATGGCTGGGTTTTATGGTGTGTGAATTTTACCTCAATAAAAATATTTTAAAACATTTTTTAACACAGCACAAGATTTTTTAAAAAGTCATTTGGCATGCAAAACCTTTGGCAGAGTGTATTCTCGATTAAAATGAGACAGATGGTCTTCAAAATATCAGGCACACATCGTCAAGAATATTGTACCAGGGGCCTGTGAATCTCATTGATATCTGGCAGCCACAGTTAAAATCGTGTGTGTGTGTGTGTGTGTGTGTGTGTGTGTGTGTAGCATCTCAAATTGTTAGCTGTACTTGACACTCAAGTGAAGAGATAGCCTTGGGACTAGAATGGCTAACAAAGGCATAGATAAAGTTCTTAGAAGTGAAATAAAGGTGGCTATTATCTTGCAAAATCTCTTTAACCCTCATGATAGTCTTATGTCGTTGTTTTAGTCCCTACATCATGTCCTACTCTTTTTGTGACCCCATGGAATATAGTCCGTCAGGCTCCCCTGTCCATGGGATTTCCCAGGCAAGAATACTGGAGTGGGTTGCCATTTCCTTCTCCAGGGGATCCTCCCAACCCAAGAATCAAACTCACATCTTGTCTCCTGTATTGCAGGCAGATTCTTTACCACTGAACCTGGGAAGCCCCATGATTTTCTTGGTAAAGCCCTAATCTGGTACACTTGCCAGTTTCTAATGAAAAATCAAATGGTCTTTCAACTCAGCTAATGACTATAAACCATGTAACCTCAAAGTAGTGTGTTCTTCCCATCTAAGAAATGCGACATAGTGCCAATGGCACTTGGCAGACATAGTGCCAAATGTTGAGCTGAACAATAGAAATGTAAGGCTCAGCTAAAGGACTGCAATTGTGTTGTGAGCTATGGAATGAGCTATGAGCAACGGCATAAGCCAGGGATTCTCAACCTCAGCATTACTGACATTTTGGACTGAATGATTATTTCCTGGGCGGTCTCTCCTGTGCACAATAAGCTGTTTAGTCATATCCCTAGTCTCTACTCACTAGATGCTATTAGCCCACCCCACCCCCAAAATGATGACAACCAAAAATGTTTCCAGACATAACCAAGTATCTCCTGGGGGTGCAAAATTTAGAACCACTGGCAAGTCTAGAAAGACTTATCATTTTCTATGGTAATAACATAGACCATATATTAAAAGGGAAATTCCATATATTGGACTTTTACTTCACTAGTATAAGCTCAGGTGGTTTGAAATATTCAGAATATTGTGTATGTAAGTGACCATATTCTTTGCCAAGTTTATTTGGAAGATTGTCATAGTTTGCTCTAAAATCTGAATCTGATGCTGAAATGCCAACAGGGAGCCACAGGAAAAAAATTTATATTTGTATTATAGTAAAAGACTGCCCTTGGACACCTTTGGACACTTATAAATGGAAACATTTGAAAGCAATTAAAATGTAATTGTATAATCTACTTTGCTGTGTAGTAAAAGATTTGCTGTCCACTGGCAGAGAATTTGAAAATACACTCGATGTCTTTATCATTATGGGCACCAACTTGGCATAGCAGAAATCACCTTCATTGTCCTTCTAGCCTGTCAGTAAGTCATCTAAGAAAAAAGGATATAATCATGTAAGTTCTGATACATTGTACTTCAAGAGATTTAAATGTGAATTTACTATGTTCTGAAACTATAGTATGGATGACATCTGCTCACACATTTAAATATGTCATATCAATGTACTATCACTGTGATGTTAGTTTTCCCACTAAAAAGTCTTCACCTACCTCAAGAAGATCATACATATACCTGATGTCTCTAGAGTTAAATGCTTCCTTTCTTTCCTTCCTCCTTTCCTTCTCCCTTCCTTCCCTCCTTCCTTCCTGCTTTCCTTCTTTCCTCCCTCTCTCCTTCCTTTTATGAGCATCACTGAGCCACTAAAGCTAACATCCTCACCCACTCTTCCAATTATTCTACAGGAAACCGTGGACAAACTAGCCTCTCTTATAAGTAGAATGCAAGGCTTTACCAGGAACCTTCCCCAGAGTTCAAGTCCAAATTATTGGCTACAAATGTTCCCAAGTGGCTCAGTGATAAAAACTCTGCCTGCCAATGTAAGAGATGCAGGAGACCAGGGTTTGACCCCCGGGTCAGGAAGATCCATCAGAGCAGGAAATGACAACCCACTCCAGTATTCTTGCCTGAAAAATCCCATGGACAAAGGAGCCTGGCAGGCTACAGCCCCAGCATCACAAAAAAGTCGGACCCAACTGAGTGACTGAGCATGCAAAGGAATACAAACTTACAGAAGGAAAGTGTTTTCCCCAAACTTTCAAAAAAATTACATGAAGTTGTTAATGGGAACTTTTGTTAACTAATGATATAAAATAAAGCTACTGGCTATTTTCTGTATCTCAGTAAATGGCACTCCATCTTTCCCTTACTCAAGCCAAAAATCTCAGAGTCATCCTAATCCCTTTCTCTGCTCTCATCCTTCACATCTAATCCATCAGTCCACCTTCATCCTACATCTGGACTCCAACCACTTTTCAACACCTCCAAAGCTGCCACCAGCCCCACCGTACTTGCTCTTAACTAAGTTATTGACAGGTTCTTAGAACCTTTTCCCAACATTGCCACCAATGTGATCCTTTGAAAATAAATGACAGATAATGTCCCAGCTCCGTGCAAAATTCTCTTGGTTATTCAAGTCACTCAGAAGGAAGCCTAATCATCATGAAGGCTGGCAGGCCCCATCCGATCTGTCCCCGCCGCCTCCCTGTTCTCGTCTCCCACACACCCTGTGAGTCTGTTTCATCCTCAGAGTGCTTTCTGTACCTGGAACATGCCAAGTGTGCTTTCTCGGGGCCTTTGAAATGGCTGTTCCCTCTGTCTGTGATGCTTCTCCTCCAGGTACTCGCATGGCCCTAGCTTCCCTGGTAGCTCAGACAGTAAAGAATCCACCTACAGTGTGGGAGAACTGGGTTCGATCTCTGGGTTGGGAAGATCCATTTGGAGGAGGGCATGGCAACCCACTCCAGTATTCTTGCCTGGTGAATCCCATGGACAGAGGAGCCTGGTGGGCTACAGTCCATGGAGTAGCAAAAGAGTTGGACACGACTGAAGCAACTTAGCACAGCACTCACATGGCCAACGGTCTCACTCCGAGAACTGCTGCTCAGTGTGTTCCATGCCTACAGAAACCCCTCAATGGTGTGTCTCCTTTTTAATTATAAAGACCTTAGGTTGGTCAGAATTATGATGTGGCAACTTTTCAGTGTTCTATGATGTTATATGATAAACTGAAATAGAAGAAAAGCTGCATTTGTCTGCCATCCACTTAAAAGGATCAATACATCACCATTGAATGAAACAAGTACCACTTCAAAGTGTCTGCGGAACCAACTTTAAATACAGTGTAAGAAGTAAAATAAGGATCTGTCACATGCCTCAGGGCAAATACATTTACCATTTAAATGCATGTTTCCCTGGAGAAACCCTGAGTGAATGTTAGTCTAGTTGTGTCAAAAAGCCATAATACAAGTGCCTTCAAAGCCCAGTAAAAAGAAAAAGGATGGCATTGAATCTTCAAACATACTTGCAAATTAGCTGTGCTGTAGTAATTTGTATAAAGCTTTCTCTTAAGATCAGCAGCTAAATAACACACACTACAGTAGATTATGTTTTGACCTGCAACATTGTTTTATGCAGAAATCAATGAAATCATCACCGCTTCCAAAGATTTGATTCAGGTGGCAATTCCAAGACGTTTTTGTTGTTGTTGTTTTTACAAAGGATTTCCAGCTTTATTAATACGGGTTTATTTGAAATACATAAAAGTGGGGAGGAAGGTTCCTCCTTGTATAGATATCCTGGACTGAAAGGGCAATATGCCCCATTCTCTCCTCAGTGGTAGAGGCTACCACTTTAACAGGTGGAACCACGGCCCTCTGCAGAAGTCCAGTCATTTTATGGTCAACCAAGGACACACACTATGCATTGTTAAACTTCCTCCAAGTCAGTTAATGACTCGGAAAACAGGGAACAGATACATTTATTGTCTACATAAAAATATACTAAAGTCAATGTTAGTTTGATTGATTGAAAGTTAGAATTAACCTGTAAAAAATAAAGTGAGGGGAACAAATAAATATTCTTTTTTAATATCTGTTGGGACATTTCAAGCACCTTTCAGGTGCTATTATTACCGAGAAGACCTCTTTTCAACAAGCAGCATAGAAAATTCGGTTCTCTGGGTAGGAATTCACATTCTTTTGAAAAAGCCTGATCATTTAGTGATCTCAGTAGCATCTCAGAAATATCAGATGACAACTAATATTAACAAACTGCTTTCCAAACACTGCCTGGAGGAAAATATCTATTTCTAGCTGCTCCATAATGCTTAGCATAAAATAATCATGCAAATAATTTAAAACACAAAGCTATTACCTGATGGTTCAGCAATAAAAGTATCTGTCCTCAATGCAGGAGACATAGGTGATGAGGGTTCGATCCCTGGGTTGGGAAGAACCCCTGGAGAAGGGAATGGCAATACACTCCAGTATTCTTGCCTGGAGAATTCCGTGGGCAGAGGAGCCTGGCAGGCTACAGGCCATGAGGTCACAGAGTCGGACACAAATGAGCACAGCACTCACTTTGCAAAGTAGGTACTAAGCAGATACTTAAACTGAATTAGTGTTGCAAGCAACATGTTAGTTGTCTAATGGTGAATAACAAATTCACTTTAAGATTTAATGACTTTAAAAATTATAATTAACTTATAGCTCTCATGATTTCTGTGGATCATGAGTTTGGAAACCGCTCTCATGAGGTTGTGTTCTACGGGCTGTGGATACAGTCACTTTAAGGCACAGCCTATATGTACCCTGGACTTAATCTGTGGGATGGAATTGTTTGCTTTATTCCACTAAACTGTAGGTTTCATTCAGGATTTTTCTGTGGGGTGTTTTTTGTACTTTATTCCCAATATTTATAAAAATATTTGGCAGAACATCTTCAAACAATATTTGTTCGATGAATGATGTTATGTTTGGAAATTCTTCCCCGTTAACAAACAACATTTTTAGAACTTGATCAAATTTTTTGTTAAGAAAAAGGATGGTGTCTCATGAAACACACATCAGAGGCATTATTATTGAAGATGAATGAAAACAAACTATTATGATGCAAGATTTCTAACTTTCTCCTAAAGATAACTTTGATAATTCTTTGTAGATCCCTGTTTGTTTCCAAAGTGATATTTCAAGAAATCAGCTGTAAGGGTAATTGTTTTATAGTAGACTTAAATATATATATAATTATATATACTTATATATTTATAGTAATATTTGTTATATATATATATTATATATATATCTAGGCTATATGTTCTTCTTCAGCTTCAGACTGAACTTACTGAACCAGACACTAGAGCGGTGAGATGTAAAAACAAGACTCTTCTAAGACAACTACATTATCTCCCTTTGAATCTTTACTTTTGTTGTTGTTGTTTTTAAGAACTGAGTAATGGATTCAGAGCAAGAAATCCAAGCTCCTGAATTCCTCAGCGGTGTGATATTAAACAAAGTTCTGGACTTTAACATTTCCTGAAAAATAGAAATAAAGATAATGATATTACTTGATTTTATGCTCAGAATTGTGTCCGCATCAAAATTCATATGTTGAGAGTCCTAACCCCCAGTATCTCAGAACGTGACCGTATTTGCAGACTGGATCCTTAGAGAGGTAATTTCGTTATAATGTCGCAAATAGACATGACTGAGCGACTGAACTGAAACTGAACTGAACTGAGGTCATATGTGTTGGTCATAATTCGATATGCTCAGCATCCTTAAAAGAAGAGGGATTGGGACACAGACACAAGCTTGCACAGAAGGAAAGCGAGGGAAGACACGGGGGAGACGTATCTGTAAGCTAAAGAGAAAGGCCTCAGAAGAAGTCAGCCTCGCTGACATGTTTATCTTGAACTTCTAGTCTCCAAAACAGTGAGAAAATAAAATCACATTGTTTAATTTACCAGTCTGATCACAAATTCAGAGGCTTAAAATGATAGAAACAGGTTCTTTCCAGGCCTGGAAGCCAGAAGTTTGAAATCTGTCTCACTGGAGTAGAATCAAGATGGTGGTGGGGCTGCACCCCCTCGGGAAGCTCTTTGGGGATGTCCCTTCCTTGTCTCTCCCAGCTTCTGGGGCTCTGACATTCCTTGGCTTATGGCTGCGTCTCTCCAAGCTCTGCCTCCATGATCATGTCCTTTTACCTCTTTCTTCTGTCTGTGTCTTCCCTCTGCCTCTCATTTACATTGACACTTGTGATTGCATTCAGGGCCCACCAGGTTAATCCAGATAATCTTCCTCGTTGAGACCCTTCACTTCAGTTCAGTTCAGTTCAGTTCAGTCGCTCAGTCGTGTCCGACTCTGCGACCCCATGAATCACAGCACACCAGGCCTCCCTGTCCATCACCATCTCCCAGAGTTCACTCAAACTCAAGTCCATCGAGTTGGTGATGCCATCCAGCCATCTCATCCTTTGTCGTCCCCTTCTCCTCCTGCCCCCAATCCCTCCCAGCATCAGAGTCTTTTCCAGTGAGTCAACTCTTCACATGAGGTGGCCAAAGTACTGGAGTTTCAGCTTTAGCATCATTCCTTCCAAAGAAATCCCAGGGCTGATCTCCTTCAGAATGGACTGGTTGGATCTCCTTGCAGTCCAAGGGACTCTCAAGAGTCTTCTCCAACACCACAGTTCAAAAGCATCAATTCTTCAGCACTCAGCCTTCTTCACAGTTCAACTCTCACATCCATACATGACCACAGGAAAAACCATAGCCTTGACTAGACAGACCTTTGTTGGCAAAGTAATGTCTCTGCTTTTGAATATGCTATCTAGATTGGTCATAACTTTTCTTTCAAGGAGTAAGCATCTTTTAATTTCATGGCTGCAGTCACCATCTGCAGTGATTTTGGAGCCCAAAAAGATAAAGTCTGACCCTGTTTCCACTGTTTCCCCACCTATTTCCCATAAAGTGATGGGACCAGATGCCATGATCTTCGTTTTCTGAATGTTGAGCTTTAAGCCAACTTCTTCACTCTTCTCTTTCACTTTCATCAAGAGGCTTTTTAGTTCCTCTTCACTTTCTGCCATAAGGGTGGTGTCATCTGCATATCTGAGGTTATTGATATTTGTCCCGGCAATCTTGATTCCAGCTTGTGCTTCTTCCAGCCCACTTAGTCACTTTTATAAAGACCCTTTCCATATAAGCTACCAGTTACGGGTTCCAGGGATTAGCACCAGACATTGTTGGAAGCTGTGATTCAGCATGATTGGGGGATGCATTCAGATCCACATTGAGAGAACACAAGCTGCCTTCCTGTGATGCTGGTGTTAACAATGCTGAATGAACAAGACGTTCAGTGTACCTGCTCATGTTGAGATCAGGGAGAGAAGAGGAGTGAAAAAGACAAGACTGAGACTGAAAATCCATCACAGAACATTTCTATAGGGACTTCCATTTTGAGCTTTAGCATCCTATTTTAAAGTTTTAGGGTTTACATTCTGGAGCGGAAATAAGCAATTTGGATGTAAAAGAAGGATATGCATCCAGCCAGTAAGGGTTGGCAGTCTTTAAGTGTTGTGCCCAATTTTGCCATTCACTGTAGAACTTCACATGCCAGAATCCTGCTTTCTGCCCTCTGTCCATCCCTCCACCTGACAGAAATGACAGGTGACTGTGTAGCTGATGTTTGTGTGGGACAAGCACTTCTGACTTCTGAATCCCTGGTGGCCAAGGGCTCAGATAAGAAATGGCAACTCAGAGTCTCCTTTAACCCTTTTATGCCACTGGCGGCCTCTTCCTTTCATGGAAAATAAGAGGTGCATCTGTGTCCCCATTTTCCCAGCACATGAGCACTGCACCTTTGGCTCCTCGAATGCTACCTAAGATGAACCCTCTGCCACTTTCAAAATGAGGTCAAAAGTTGCTTACTCCTGGGGATGCTGCCAATAACGTCTGATAATAACAATGCCTCCTGGCTTCCCTGGTTGGCTCAGTGGTAAAGAATCGCCTGCTAATGCAGAAGACACAGGAGATAAAGGTTCAATCCCTGGGTCAGGAAGATCCCTGGAGAAGGGAATGGTAATCGCCTCCAGTATGCTTGCCTGGAGAACCCCATGGACAGAGGAGTCTGGCGGGCCACAGTCCATGGGGCCACAAAGAGTCAGACATGACAGTACACAGGGTTTCCCAAATGGGGCCTGCAGGTGAGTCTTAAACTCCCTGGAACCAAATTTAGAGAGCCCGCTGCTCTATACAGACCTCCCTGGTGGCTCAGACGGTAAAGCATCTGTCTACAATGTGGGAGACCCAGGTTTGATCCCTGGGTCAGGAAGATCCCCTGGAGAAGGAAATGGCAATCCACTCCAGGACTATTGCCTGGAAAATCCCATGGACAGAGGAGCCTGGTGGGCTGCAGTCCATGGGGTCGCAAAGAGTCGGACACGACTGAGTGACTTCACTTTCACTTTCTGCTCTATACAATCGCTCCTAGTTTGTCTTGAAAAGCTCGCTGAAACAGATGAAGCAAGATGCAGCTGAACCCAACTCTTGGAGAGACTGCCCAGACTCTTCAACTTCAGGACGCAGCTCCCTGAGAGAAGCTGGTTCTGGAATTTACTCTGACACCCATCACTTCTCACTGTGATTGGGATGGCAGCTTGAACTGGAATGAAAAGTAACCACTTATTTCCTTCCAAATGCATATGGGGAGAGCATTAGAGGGGTCAAAGGTGCTAAAATGTGAACTCCAAAAGGGGCTGAAGTCAAGGATGATCACAACTATAGGGAAGAAAATAGTCCAGAATAATGAAACTATAGCAGTTTATGAAAATGTGCAGTTTATGGTTCTAAACATCGCATGCTAGAAATAAACAGAAAAGCACCATGTCTCAAATTATCTGTTTCTGTTTTGAATTTTATTTATTTCATGCTTTAGATTTACTGGACTTAAAAAGAAAAAAAGGACATTAACAGAAAAAGATAGTGCCAGTAACAACTTTGCCTACTGCTAAAGACCTAGATATGTGGCAACTGAAAAAGAAACAAATAATCATTTCAGCGTAAACTGTCTCAGAAATCTGGGATATCATCAAGCCTTGGTCCCTTTGGGCTTTTCACTTGGAAAGAATGATGTGCCTTTTCTTAAAGTTGTCTTTATCCTCCAAGCCTTTTAAAATCTCATTCATAAGCTAAATGACTTTTTAAATGACTTTATCTTTGAACCAGATACCGAAGTGTTGCCTTGTTACAAGAGGCTTTATTATTTGTTCTGTTTTTTGTTTTGTTTTTACTGTAATTGCTATTTTTACTTTTCAAAAAATGTTCCATTTCTTTTTCAAGCATCTTTCTCAATTAAATATATTTGGGGTAAATAAAAATAGTGAGGGTTATTCAGTACTAAATGTCTTTAAGGAATAAATGTGAAGATCCCCGAATTAAAGGTCCAAAGCAAGAAAAGGTAAAAAGATGAAGAATAATGAAGCAAGAAGATGATGCTACAGGCTACAGCCCTGAGGGTTTTTGCCTTAAATTAGAGTCACAGACAAGAGGAGAAGAGGTGAACTAATTTGTCAACAAGATATGAGAATAAACCACTCATACTGAGAAATGCTTTGTGGCTTCATGAAACCACTGCCACCCTTATGATTCAAATTACTCATGTGGATAAATAATAAGTAAAAAAGATTATCATGTAAGATTTTAACACAATCTACTTAGCAACAATATCCCAATAATCCCCTGGAGGAGGAAATGGCAACCCACTCCAGTGTTCTTGCCTGGAAAATTCCATGGACAGAGGAGCCTGGCAGGCTACAATCCATGGGGTCAGAAAGAGTCAGATATGACTGAGCAGCTGAGCACAACACAACAACAACCTCAACAATACATCACGAGAAAGTCTTCAAACCCCGGTATCCTACGGAGCATAGGTCTTGCTGCCTGACAACTAGCCACTTAATGAGTCAGTAAAAGCAGCAGGAAGCAGCAGCCAGAAGATGCTGCTTGTCAAAGTTACCTTTCTAAAAATACTTAGATCACGTCATTTCCCTACTTAATACCTATTCCAGCTCCTTGTTGACAATGGAAATGTCCCAAACTCCTGAGTAGGGCACAACTGTCCTTTATTAGCTGGCCCAGCACTACATGTCTGTTCCCATCTCAGCCACTGCTGTGAACTGTATTGTTCCCCACTCCCCAAATTCATATGATGAACCCCCGGTGTGATGGAGTATGCCCTGGTGGCTCAGTTGTTAAAGAACCTACCTGCAATGCAGGAGACCACCAGCAATGCAGGACACACAGGTTCAATCCCTGGGTAGGGAAGGTCCCCTGGAGGAGGTCGTGGCAATCCCCTCCAGTATTCTTGCCTGGAGAATCCCATGGACAAAGGAGTCTGGCAGGCTACAGTCCACAGGGTTGCAAAGAATCAGACTAACTGAAGCTTTCCGTACATGCACGTGGCAAAATGCCAGCTCACCAATGTCATTTTCATCCAGATGACTTAAAATATTTGTTGCTTATTGAAGGGGCAACTTCAATTTACCAATTAAACTTGGGCAATATATTACAACATATGAGCATTTATCCATGCATTTCTTTGGAAACCTGGTCTTATATATGTCCACTTTTTACAGCTAGTCTCAGTTATAGTAAGCGTGTTGTTCTGAAAATTTCTCCTTTGGTTAAACTTTAACCAAAATTTCTGCATTCATTTTTCTTATTTTCAGGCCCCAACATAAGTCGTGCTTCATCTAAAAAGCCTTCACCCCTTCACCTGTGCTTCCTTGGGTTTTCTTTTGCACATTGATGATGGCCCAGGGTATTATGAGCACTGTGGTATTTGATTGGCTTACACAGCCGCCTCCAGGCTGCGTGGCTGTGCCAGGTGTACCTTTATATCCTATTCATTATTACAGAGTCCGACACAGTTGTTGTTCAACGTCTGATATCCTTAGAGCCAAGCTCCAGTCTAGTGAGATTTAACACTAGGCAGAGTTTGATCTTCCTCACTCATTCATGCATGCAACCAAAATTAACTGAGCACTTACCACAGGCCAGGTACCTATTTGTGGCAGAAGCTGAAAATACTGAGACTAAGACTTCGTCCCTTCTAGCTCTAGAATCCGGGAAACTTTGGTGGCATGTAAGAGAGGGTTTTCTAAGACACTCATGGAAATAGTTTGATGGAAAACAAAGACAAAATTTTCTGTACTTCTTCAGTACTCTTATACAGGCATAAAATCTCTGTTTCAGAGAGAAATGCCACATCTCATACATTCGGAACATAGAGTTTGACACTCAAAACATGAAAGTAGTTATTTAACCCTGTCTATGCGACTGGTAAACTGTACTTTAGATTTTGTGAGTACAAACATCAGACACAATACCTGTCTTTAAGTACACATTGCACTCTTCGATGATAAATACTTGTGTTAAAATAATTTTAGCAGTGTAGAGGTTTCTGTTAGCATACAACTTAAATTTAAGTTGCAAAAGGCTAAATGGTGTTTACAGATTAACAATGGTTCAACAAAAATCTACTCTCAATAACACTAATGAGACTGCAAAATATGTTTTATCATTCAGAAGGAACAGAGATAGAATTCCACTTAAGGTTCAAAAGCAGTTTATACTCTTCCTGGCATTCTGACACATGCTGCTTGTCTTTCTTTTTTTCTGTTCTTCTAATTATGGTGTTCACAGCCTGCAAAGCTGACTGACCATTGTCAGCAAAACTTCCACAGTTTTTCATATTAGTTTGGAATCAGAAACATCAATTAGAAAGCAATTCTCTAATGTCCACTAACATGTCCTCGTTCTAACTGACATCTTATTACTGCTTAGTTGGTGACCCTTACTACACTGACTTTTCATTTCTTTGTTTTTGTACTTGTATTACAAGTGTCTTTCATTTGTCATTTGAAAAGGCGCTCCCATATTGCTTTTTGGAACACAGACAATTTTGTACCCAAATTGGTATTATTATCTCCAGGCATTGATTTGACCAGATGGGTAAGTTATTCTGAATAATAATGATGTATACTTTATAGTACAAGTAAATACTATGTTCATAGAAAGAACAGCACTGAAAAGAGTACATTAAATTGAAATGTTAAATATTTATTTTGATTTTCCCATAGAAACAATGTTACAATAAAGTTCCTAACCAGAAGCCCCATGCCCAAATTCTATAAATTATGTCAAATGTCATACTAAATAAAAATAAGTAGTATATCATTTGAACAGTGTCATTTTTCTAAAGTCCATATGGATCAATTAGAAAAATGCAAAAACTAACCATCAAGAGAAAATTACATTTCATATGACAGGCTAATTAGGTGAGAGGAACTTGTTGGTCTTTTGCTGAATTCCAAGTCAGGATTCACTTCTTCAAAAGCGATTAGACCTACATTTTGCTTATGTCTGCTCTTATCTAAAAGTACATGCGTGCGTGCTAAGTGTCTTCAGTCGTGTCCGATTCTTTGTGGCCCCATGGACTGTAGCCTGCCAGGCTCCTCTTTCCATGAGATTCTCCAGGTAAGAATACTGGACTGGGTAGTCATTCCCTTTTCCAGGGGATCTTCCTGACCCAGGGATCAAACCCGCATCTCTTATATCTCCTACGTTGGCGGATGGGTTCTTTACCACTAGCACCACCTGGGAAGCCCACCTATAAGTACATGCACATACAAAAGCTGCCTGAGCAGAAAGTTTGGCTCGCTTTTCATGTTTCTGGAGATTCCCATGCTGTATATTTTATACCGCCAAAATATAAGGTCCATAACAATCCCAAACACAATGGTTGAGATTAGATTTGCTTGGTATTCTGCTATGAATTATATAATTGGTTAGTGAGTCACCAAGTGATGTCTGACTCTTTATGACCCCGTAGACTACAGCCACCCAGGCTTCTCTGTCCATGGGATTTCCCAGGCAAGAATACTGGAGTAGGTTGCCATTTCCTTCTCCCCAGGAATTTCCTGGATCAGGGACTGAACTCGTGTCTCCTGCATTGGCAGGCAGATTCTTTACCACTGAGCCACCAGAATTATAGCCGTGAATTATATAGACATAGAGGCAAATGACTCATTTGAAAAGACCCTGATGCTGGGAATGATTGAAGGTGGGAGAAGGGGACGACAGAGGATGAGATGGTTGGATGGTATCACCAACTCGATGGACATGAGTTTGGGTAAACTCTGTGAGCTGGTGATGGACAGGGAGGCCTGGTGTGCTGCAGTCCATGGTCGCAAAGAGTCAGACACGACTGAGCAACTGAACTGAACTGACAGGCAAATGAGAAGAGCAAAGTCAGCGTAGACCACAAGTAAATTCATGTTTGTCAGCCCCGTCGTGAGGAGCCATGAAATCCAAACCACAGAACGCTGCAGGTCTCAGTGCCAGTAGTAGAAGGGCAGGATGCTCTGTCTTCCAGCATTAGTGTTTCAAACCTTTAGATTTTCTGTAGTTCTGTGATGCATTTGTTGAATATTGTAGAGGGAAGAAAGAACAGAAGAGAATTGCTCTGTTCTTTAACAGTTTTTTATTGAGGTGTACATTCACATAATAAACAGCACACAATTAAATTTTCAGCCTTATAAATTTTAACATCAAAATATCCTCATGAAACCATCACTACAGTCAAAACCATGAGCATCTCCATCATCACAAAAAGTTTTTTCATTTATTTTTGTCATCAATCCCACCCCCACCAAATCCCCTCAATAGATCTGCTTTCTGTCACTAGAGATTCATCACATTTTCTAGACTTCTGAATGAATGAAATCAAACAGAGTACACATTTTTTTTGCCAGGCTTCTTCCCCTAAGCATAATTTTTTGAAGATTTATCCATATTGTTACATGTATCAGTGACAGAGACAATCATAGTTCTCACCTTATCCATTTTTGTCTCAGAAGGATCTCTCTCCTGCATTGCCTGAGGTCTAGAAAACCATTGTTTTATATATTCAATTTTATCAAGGGCAGGATTTATGCTCCTGTTATGAAACAAACAAACAATAAAATTGAATCTGCAATGGCCAATGAACTAGCTACCTGCCACATGTGGCTATTGAATGCTTGAAATGTGGCTAATGTGACTTGGGAACAATATTTTTCATTTATTTTAGTATGGGTTAGTTTAAATTTAAAATAAACCTCCACATGTGCCTAGAGGTTGATGTATTGAGCAGTGCAGATCTGTCTCAAAGAAGTTTCCATTTCTCACCCATGAAAGTGAAGTCGTTAAGTCATGTCCAACTCTTTGCAATCCCATTGACTGTAGTCTACTAGGCTTCTCTGTCCATGGGATTTTCCAGGCAAGAGTACTGGAGTGGGTTGCCATTAGCATTTGTAAGATATTAATTCAAATCTATGAGAATCAAATAAAGGCTCCAGCTTCTCTCTAGGATTTCATTGTAGTCACTCTTTTTCCCCTTCCCCTCCAGACAGTACACTCTCTCTCTATCTCTCTCTCTCTTGCTGTTGCACTAGATGAATAGCTATTTCCTGAGTAAATCTTGGGCTTCCGTGTTGCCCGGACTTTATAGCTGTGGTTTTACCTGCCTGGCATGCCCCTCCCCTTTGCCTTGCAAATGTCTCTTTCATTCTCAAAAAGTCATCTTCTCTTTCTTGCTACCCTGGTTCCCGTGGACAGGGTCCCTGGTTCCAGTGTTGCTAGGTAAAGATGATATAAAATGGAGTATCTATCAAGTCATACACAGCGAACGGATGGAGTAGCAGGGAAAGAAACAGGAGGCAAGAATATCCAAATCCAAATCAATACCACAGAACTGCAGAGGGCATGAAGTGTCCCTAGTACCACATCAAACCTCTTTTCGAGATAAAGTTCAGCTCTGCCTCAGTTATCTGTAAGATGGTTTAGGGCATATTGCTGTTTTGAACACGGTTGCTATAGTTCCTTCAGTTGAGAAATACAAGTTTGTGTCATAAATGTACCCCATCATCTCACGTGGAGCATAGAATTGCCAGTTTGGGGCTTTCCAGTAGAACATGATGGCTCCCCAGGACACTTGGATACGACTCTCCTGAAGGGTAGAGTTCAGGAGTCTTTACTCTGTTACTATTCAATATGATCACGGTGTCCCTAGAGTTGGTAAGAATAGGGCAGACTACAAAAGAAACCTTTCAGGGCACTTTGGAAAGAGTGCTCTAAGTTACTTCTCATTACTAAAGGACAGCTGAGATGTGCCACTCACATACAAAGAACTTGCCCATCAAGCGGATGCAGTGAGCTAACATCCTGCAGCTTTGGTACCTTCGGGAACCTAGACAGCTCCCAGGCACTGCTTGGGCATGGCTTACAGGAGCCCTGCCATCTCTCTCCAATGCAGAGCTCCCCTTCAGTCAATCTTCCCACCACAGCTGCCTTTTGGGTTGGCCCAAAATAAAATGAAAACAGACTGATAGATGAGGGGAAAAAACAGGGGAGAGGAAGGTGGGAGAGGGCAAAATAGATGCAAGGGATTAAGAGGCACAAACTTCCAGTTAGAAAATGAAGAAGCCACCAGGATGGAATATATAGCATAAGGAATATGGTCAATAGTATTTGAATAACTTCGTATGAGGACAGATGGTTACTAGAATTACTGTGGTGATCATTTCATAATGGACGCAAATGTCAAATCACCACACAGGACACCTGAAAAACAAACCTCATCAGTTTTTTCATAACCACCCAGAAGGTTGATTTAGAGAAAATTAACAGTCGAGTTGCAACCAAAAAGGCATAAAATCTGAATGTGCAGTTAACTGTTGGATCCTGTGGAAGCAAAAGCCAAAAAAAAAAAAAAGGATTCTTTGGGTTTTTGTCAGTTTTTGATCTATTCTTTAGCATGCAGGGTACAGAGCCTCCCTGACAGGGGGTCATTAAAGCCCTTACAGATTACAAAAGAAATCTTCTTGGCTTGCCCCACCCAAGCACACTTTTATGAACATGTTGATCAAATAAATTTAGTTTATTTGACTAGAAACAACTGTTATCTTCTCAGACAGTGTTTCCAAAAGATAAGGTGGAAATTTTTGAGTTTTCAAGGCCATATGCAATAACATTTCCTTTTAATCAGAAAAGAGATCTCAGCCAAAAGGCTGAGAAGTGATTCCCTTTCCAATCAGGAAGGAACATTACTAATGGGGTAGTTGTGACCTCTACTCAGTTATGTTCCTTATTGTCAAGTTCAATTCTTCAGCTGAGTTCAGAGTGTTACTTAAGAAAAAGTTGAGGATGTGGATCATTATTTATGACGAATTCAACATCAAACTTTTCATATCATATTCATTTACTTCTTTTAGTCGGATTTTAGGCCTGTAATTATCCAGTTTGAAAACTGCTGAGTTATCCGTCACACAATGCCAGGTTTGATAGGCAAAACTCTACTAGTAACAAGAACAAATAAGAAAACAGACAAGTGCCACATCATATAGGAAGCTCTGTAATATCAGAAAGAGTTAAATCCAGTTTGGTGAGAGTAAGAAAGTAAGACAAAAACTGGAACCTGAAAAATGAGCAAGGATTGGCAAGATTTCAGCAAGGTTTGGGGAAAAGGGAAAATGCTAAGTTAGAAAAAGTAGCATTTGCAAATTTCCCTGAAGCAAAAGAGACTGGATAGTGTTTAAGGTTAAGTATAGAGTTTGGAGGGCTGCTCTGGTTGCTCAGATGGTAAAGAATCTGTCTGCAATGCAGGAGACCCTTGTTTGATCCCTAGGCCAGGAAGATCCCCTAGAGAAGGGAACAGCTACACATCTCAGTATTCTTGCCTGGAAAATTCCATGGACAGAGGAGCCCTGTGGGCTACAATCCATGGATCACAGAGTTAGACACGACTAAGTGGCTGACATTACACTTTTCATAGCGTTTGGAAGAATGAGGGCAGGTGATGCTGAAAGGTAAGATTGGAGATGCAAATGGGACCAGGTCCACAAGGAAGGATGCGTTCATGGAGCCTTCACCTTTAAACTTCGTTGCTAAATCACAGGTATGCTGACTCCTCATTTATTCCCCATGACAAACACGCTTAGAAAGTGTATTGTCATTTTTATAAAAGAAATTAAATTGGCTCAGTGAAAAGTGATTTGCTACATTTATTTCATAAAGGTACTCTGTATTCTGGGCATGAGACAATCCCCTCGACATAAAAGTGACAGGTGGTCGAGGAAGGAATGTTGAGAGCCAGAAGGAATGTTGCCTTTCTTTCTGCAGCTCACAAGCTGTTCCCAAGCCACAGATTTCCACACCCTTCTGCACACCCCATTAGGAAATTCATCCATGACTCTTGTAGGATTAGACCTTAGACTGATTCCCAAGGGGGGTCTTTGGCCAAAATAAAAAGTGACTCATTCGACAGAATTAGGACCCTGAGATTCTTGCTTCTATTTTTAAAGGTATTAGATCCAGAGAATCCAAGTTATAATGACAGACTTCATGGGTAAGTTAACTGAGTAAGAATGACAAACCAAAACTTCCCTGGAGTGTAAATTGCATAGTCACAACTACTTGGCAAGGCTAAGAACAAAGCTTGTACAGTACTTGAGTAATGTGGTGACCTGTCTGTCCTCTCCATAAAAGTGACTGGTCACCAGGCTGACAGATGATAAGCTAAATCAAGATAAAAGGGTTTTAAGTAATATAAAATTAGCATTATTTTATATTGCACTTATTGCTCATTTTTCAAGGGTCCTTGCTAAGGTCCTTATAAAACAATGCCTAAAACATTGTATTAATAAATTCATATGTATTACTACATAATATGTAATAAATTAACATGTGGCAACAGCAGGATTTCTATTCTTTGAGCAAGTATAATCTTTGACTTTAGGTCTTCTCGATACCTTCAAGTTGGGAGGAATAAAACTGTTAAAAATAATGAATAAAATTATCTAGGAAACAAGTCCAGATATTTAGGTCTGTTGAGGTTTCTTATAGTTATCTGTACTCCATATCACAGTTCAACTATATCACAGTTCTGCTCTTAGCAAACTGGCAAGCTTCCCATTGGGGTTAGGGATGCAAAAAGAAATAAAAAGTATGTTCTCTCTTAAAACAAATATGACTGTGTGACTTTGCATTCCAATTAAAAATTAATGAGTATATTGGAACTTTCTCAAAATTAGGTTGGAAATCTATTGCAAACCACTTTAAGCTTTGGGGTGGAGGGGGCAGAATTTATTGCCTTAAGTAACCAGACAGGCCATTATGGGTCGGCTGTGAACAGGTTCAGGAGAACATGCACTGTCGTCAGGCTCTTTTCTTCACCTCAGCTGTGTTGCCCTCATTCCCAGGCTCTTTCAAAGGGCTGGCAAAGATGGCACCAAGCCATTCTAGACTCCATTTCCTTTATGGTTGTAGGTCCCAGTGAAAGAGAGCACCTCTCCTCTTGACAATTAGAATTCCTTGCCCACCCTTAAACTGTTTGCTGTGTGCAAGGGAGTGAAGGAGTCTTGACTGATCTGGCCTAGGTAGCTGCTACCTTGACCTTGGATGAATGAGGAGTGGGTAATGGGTTCGGTCTCCAGAGAAAAAAAAGTACAGAGTGAACAACAAAAAGAAAACAAAAAGAAAAAAATAGGTTGCAGATATCTTCTAGTTCAGTTCAGTTCAGTCGCTCAGTCGTGTCTGACTCTTTGCGACCCCATAGACTGTAGTACGCTAGGCTTCCGTGTCCATCACCTTCTAGACAGGCAATCAAATCAGAAGTTTCTTTATCAAGAGCTAAAATATAAACATCTTTAGAAAATAATTTTCCACAGTTCTGTCCACACTTCACAAGAATATGTTATAATACTGTTTAGAAGGAAAAACTATTTGTCTGTTCTACCAAAAAGGATTATTTCAGATCACAAAAAATTTCCCAGGACACTATATTAAAACATATTTTAAAATAGTGTATTTAAAGTCAAATGACTATCAATAGACATATTATTTGCAGTGGAAACAAAAACACTTTGCTCAAAATATGTCTTAATGGAAGTTAATTGGCTCACATATCAGGCAAAGAAAAAGAATCAGAATGACATTTTGGGAACTGACTAAAAGGTTGATCTACGTCTGAAACTTATTCATTGTGCTATACAACCAAAACCCACTAGCTTCTTGATGAAAATCTTCAGTTCAGTTCAGTCGCTCAGTCGTGTCCAATTCTTTGCGACCCCATGAATCGCGGCACACCAGGCCTCCCTGTCCATCACCAACTCCCGGAGTTCACCCAGATTCACGTCCATCGAGTCAGTGATGCCATCCAGCCATCTCATCCTCTGTCGTCCCCTTCTCCTCCTGCCCCCAATCCCTCCCAGCATCAGAGTCTTTTCCAATGAGTCAACTCTTCGCATGAGGTGGCCAAAGTACTGGAGTTTCAGCTTCAGCATCATTCCTTCCAAAGAACACCCAGGACTGGTCTCCTTTAGAATGGACTGGTTGGATCTCCTTGCAGTCCAAGGGATTCTGTAAATCCTTAGGGTCTTCAAAACTTTCTTTGTATAAGATACTTTAAATAAAATATTGACAAACATATCTTTATACATAACCTAGAGGGAGTGATCTTTATTCCATTACCGTTAAATAAAAGGATGCTTTGTTGCTGTTTAGTCGCTAAGTTATGTCTGACATTTTTGCGACCCCATGGACTGTAGCTCACCAGGCTCCTCTGCCCATGGGATTCTCCCAGCAAGTACACTGGAGTGGGTTGCCATTGCCATCTTCCTGACTCAGGGATTGAACCTCTGCCTCCCACATTGGCAGGTGGATTATTCTTCACCTCTGAGCCACTGGAGTGGGTTGCCATTGCCATCTTCCTGACCCAGGGATTGAACCTGTGCCTTCCTCATTGGCAGGAAGATTATTCTTCACCACTGAGCCACCAGGGAAGCCCTAAATAGATGCTTGCAAACATACTAAGTCACTTCATTCATGTCCGACTCTGCGACCCTATGGACTGTAGCCTACCAAGTTCCTCTGTCCATGGGATTCTCTAGGTTAAGAATACTGGAGTAGATAGCCTTTCCCTTCCCCAGGGGATCTTCCCAACCCAGGAATTGAACCGGGGTCTCCTACATTGCAGGCAGACTCTTTACCAACTGAGCTATGAGGGAAGCCCTGGAGTGGGTTGCCATTTTCTCCTCCTGGGGATCTTCTCAACCCAGGGATCGAACCTGTGTCTCTTACCTCTCCTGCATTGGCAGGCAGATTCTTTACCACTAGTGCCACCTGAGAAGCCCCAAATAGATGCCTACTCTTAATCTGTTGCTATTGAAGCCAATTTTGAGAGTGAAGACAGGAGAGAAGGAGGGGTGGAGTAGGGAGAGAGAAAAGGCTACAGAGAGAAAACAACCAGTGTTTTATGTTAGACAGACAGAAAGAAAGAGACAGAGAGAGAGAGAAAAGAAGAGAAGAAAAAACAAACCAAGAAAAAAATAAAAGAAAGATTGACTTGTGAAAAAGCTGGTACAGTATCAGACCATAAACAGAGCAGATTATACAAAAGGCATTTCACAAGTTAAACAATCCCCTAACCATCAAGGTTGTGAAAGACCAGAAACTAAAAAAGGAAGCAGTCTCTCCTCTCTCTGTATTGGTTAAGACAGAAATTCCTAGTGTCTTTGAGGCTGAATCTCAATCTCATCTTGAGTTTGATTCCCTGACATGCTCTCCAACCCCTCATTTCTTCTACAAGTGTGATATACTATCTATTCCTCATGAAATTAAAGCTAATTTTATTTTAAACACATTTTATTCCACCTTTTAATTTGCTTGGGCTACACTGTGAGCTCTTCCCAAACAGAAAGTGAGGATGTAGAGTTAGCAGATGAGAGCTGCCTGGGAAGGAGCTGACCTTTACAGGCATGGTGCGTGGTGGGCTTTTCCATCCACCCTCCCTTTCTCCACTGGGCACCTAACTATATTTAAGTATAATTTCACCCTGCATGAGCTTTTTCTAGGTAAAGACTGGTTTCTGGGTCAGAACTCTGCTCTGTGAATACTACTAAGGTCCATGTTTTGCACATACAGGCTTTGAAAATCACAATTTATCTTTTATTTTAACAGTTCTGAGCACAAGATGGTTAGGTGCTTAGATAAAAAAGAACCACAGTACCTCCTTCTCGGGCTTCCCTCCTAGCTCAGACAGTAAAGAGTCCACCTGCAATGCAGGAGATTTGGGTTTGATCCCTGGGTCAGAAAGATCCCCTGGAGAAGGGAACAGCTACCCATTCCAGTATTCTGACCTGGAGAATTCCATGGACAGAGGAGCCTGGCAGGCTACAGTCCATGGGGTCTCAAAGAGTCGGACATGACTGAGGACCTAACACACACACATATACACCTCCTTCTCGAAGAGCAACTTATGGAATTATTACAAGCAATTTTCCCAGTGGTGGAGAAAGCAAGAAAATTAGTGCCTGGTAACCAGATGTCTGCACAAGCTGGTTTGTCTCGAATAATTATTACTAATGCCTCCTTTTACTCTCGAAAAAGTTCTGGTGTGGATGAAAAATATAAGATCACTCTACAAACAACCCTAGAGATATTTTTAAAGATACCCTTGCAGTCTGTGGACATGGATATATACTATGACACACACAAGAGTTCCTTGACAATAAGTGATTAAGGTAATTGCAATAATCAGAAGTCTGAAAACATATCACAGGCATTCACTTTATTGTCCTTTTACAGATACTGCATTTTTTTACAAACTGAAACTTTGTGGTGATGCAGTCCAAAGAAATAATGAGTGTGCTGCTCTGCGTGCAAAGTGGACTCTTGAGGAGAAAACTGCTCCTGGTGAAGATGTTGAGAAGATTGTTGAAATGACAACAAAGGATTTAAAATATTACGTGAAATCAGTTGATAAAGGAGCATGGGGTTTGAGTGTGTGTGTGCTAAGTTGCTTCAGTTGTGTCTGATTCTTTGTGACCCTATGGACTGTAGCCCCACCAGGCTCCTCTGTCTATGGGATTCTCCAGGCAACAATACTGGAGAGGGTAGCCATTCCCTTCTCTGGGGGATCTTCCCAACCAAGGGATCGAAGATGCATCTCTTATGTCTCCTGCATTAGCAGGCAGGTTCTTGGAGAGGACTGAGTAATTATGAAAGAAACTCCACTATGGGAAAATGGTATCAAAGAACATTACCTGCAACAAAGACATCATTCATGAAAGCAGGAGTCACTCAATGTAACCAACTTCATTTTTTTTCTTATTTTAAGAAGTTGACATAGTCACTCCACGCTTCAGCAACCACCGCCTTGATCAGAAGCCATCAACACGGAGGTAAGATTCTTCAACAGTGAAAAGAATACAACCCACCAAAGGCAAAGATGATGGTTAGCAATAAAATATTTTTAAGTTAAAGTATGTATATTGTATCTTTAGACATAATGCTATTGCACATTTAACAGTGTAGTGTAAACATGACTTTTGTATACACTGGGAAACCAAAGCATTCTTGTGACTCACTTCATTGCCTATTCAATTAATGGTCTGGAACCAAACCTGCAATATCTCTGGGGTGTGCCTGTAAGCAATTAGTGATCCATTATCTTGTTCAGTTCTAGATTTTCCACTGAACCTGCCTGTCAGTCCTGCTGAGCCCTAAACAGTAGACAGTGAGCACATAGGCATGCAAAGAAGACAGGGCTGTCTGGGAAGCAGGGGAAAGGCTTGCACCATCCAGAAGAACTGGGAGAATATGAGCCCTGGGAAGGAACTCACGTGTTTTTAAGTGTGGAAGTCATTACAAAATGATGAGTCCGGAGGGGAGGGAAGGGGTGATAGGAAATCATATGTTGCCTCTGCCTGGTTCTGCTCCTGCCTATTTTATCTCACCTTGTGGCAAGGGGTGAGGAAGTTTTAAAAAAGCACTTAAGTTAAAAGCGCTTGTATTGCCACCGTCCAGCTTAGAATATACTCTGCCCAACATCACACCAACTGTCCAGGATGAACTGCCCCTCATGGCCGCCCCCCACCCTCCCTGCATGTGTTTACTTCCAACTGTAAAAGGGAAGTTACGGTGCAAGCATGAAGGTGACAACCGCTTGGGAGACAAGTTCCTGACAGAAGGATGGCATCGTCAGTGGTCTGTTCTGTTATCTAAACTGCAGTGGGGACACTCATAGTCGCAACTCAAACTGCGAGAACGTTTACAACCATAATCATCGCTGGAACTGCAGGGAGGAAAGAAAACCATGCGGTGAATAAACACTAGTCAGCTTAAAGAAAAGAATATTGCTCGGTATACACGCGAGTACTTTCTCCACAGCAGAAATGCCTAATTTTTAAATAAATAAATTGAAATTTATTCTTGGTTTTAAACAAACGGTTTCCTCTGGTGTATGTTATATTGTAACACATTATGAAAGCAGATCAGCAAAGCAAGGATGTCTGCTTGGCATTACTCCTTGAGACTCTTCAGTTTTCACTGACGAAATAAGAGGAAAAAGTCACTTGTATTAGGACTCTCCAGAGAAACGAAACCAATAAGAGATATATTAAAATTTTTGTATAAAAATATATTAAAAGTTTATCTAATATAGATCATTATATATATAATTTACCATACAAATTAGACCTACATGTATATAGATATTTACATTATATATATTACCTCTTCTGTTTTTTATCTCTTCTGATATATATAAGAGAACAAGAGAGAGAGATTCATTTTAAGGAATTGCCTCATGCTGTTGTGGAGGCTGGCAAGTCCAAAATCTGCAAAGTAGGCTAGGAGGTGCAGACCTAGGCAGAAAATGCAGTTCAAGGCTACCGGCTCTCTGCTGGCTGAATTGCCTTTCTTTCTAAGAGGTCAGTCTTTTTCGATTAAAGCCTTCAACTTATTGGATGAGGCCTACTTACATTAAAGAGAGTAATCTGCTTTACCAAAGTCTACTGATTTAAATGTTATTCTCACTTAAAAAAATACACTCACAGAAATGTCTAGAATAATGTTTGACCAAGTGTCAGGATAGCGTATCCTCACCCAATGGACATATGAAATTAACCATCACAATCAGTGACCCCAGTGTGATGCTACCTTAGTCTTGATCACACCTTCAAAGCCCACTTAATAGTCAAAGGGACTATATTTGTAACATAAATAAAAATAAGACACCTAATAGAAAATTATTTGCAATTAGTAACATGGAGCAGAGTTCTTTCCTAATTTAGTACGAAATTAATTCTCTTGATTTTGTCCAGGTTTCCTGAACTATATTGTGAAGGATACCACCTCTAGGCAAATGATCATACTGATTCAGTCTTTGCAACTGAGAAACATAATCATAAGATGTAGATAAATACAGAAGGCTACATTGACTCATTCAGACTTGCTGCTTCTGACCTGAATAAAAGAATATGCAGTGGATTTATCTCAGAACATTGTCAGGAAATCGTGTTTTTAACTTGGAAATGCAAAAGGTTTTTTTTAATAAAGCATACTTGATATGGAAATGTGTTTCACCACCAGCACAGCCCTTCTATTTTTAATCAAGGGTAGTTTCCTAGTGTGCAGTAGTCACTCCGCACAGCCCCTAGGACAATCTTGGAATGGAGTGGTGACCCAACAGTGACTGTCCCAAGAGGTTCTCTAGATGCCAGAATACCTGAACCCCAAACAGAGGCCCCTGGGCTGACATGTGGGGCTGTCAATAGCACAGATACTTTAAATAGAAACTTGAAACTTGCTGTCCCAGAAAACCATCCCAGTGTTTATTTTTCTTTCAGAGAAAAGTAGGCTGTCAAAGAGATTTTTCAGAAATAGACTAAGACACTTACATAGTGAACTTAATATAAGTTATCTCCATATAAATGTAAGACATCACCCTGAGATGAACTGTTCTTTATAAAAGAAGTAACATTGATTCCTGGAAATGAGAACAAAATATTGTTTGTGGTGAATGATTTCTATTTGCATTTTATCCCTGGTAGTAAATAATTATTTTTACCACTTAAGATTTAGATTAATGAAAAGTGTGAAATAGTCAATGATCTTTTCTTCCTGTTATACTCTCTTGTTTTGGAGAATATTTTCTATAAAGATGATAGTTCATTCATTTTGCTCCTTCAACATATTTTGAAAGCTGTGTGCTGGCATTGTGAGATATGCCAGAGATCGGTCAAAGAGTAAGACTCAGCTCGTAACCTCAAAGAACTCCAGCGCTAGCAGGCTAGGGGAGCAGACAGGTGAGCACCACGGGTATGTGTCATGAAAATAGAGGAACAAAGACACAGGGCAGGAGGGATGAGCCTTATTCAGAGAGAAGAGGTTAATGACAGTGTCAGCCAATAAGAAATACGTAAATTCTCTAAATGTGTGCTATGTGCCCAGCACTAGATGTCATCACCTTCTTTTGCCTGCTGTTAATCCCTCAGCAATGGAGAACCTGAATCAAGTTGAAGCTGTGTTGACCTCATGGCTCTTCAAGTGGGCTTCATGGAACATGGGATCTGAAAGAGGGCCCTTCTCACAAAGCTTGATTACAAGTCAGAACAGAAGCTCCAATGAGAGGCTGATGACTGAAGCACGATCTTTAGGAAACTCAGAGCACATCTTCCAACATCTGTCAAACATGAGGGCTATTACCCCCATTCTCCTGTCTCGACCATCCTCCATTTGAGAGGTGTGAAATAGTCTGTGTGTATTTACTTATCAACATTTATTGTTCATACCCTGCTGCCTACTTCCAGAAAGAATTTGGGAACGCTTCCTTTTGGTAAAGATATCCATATGACATGGCCATTGAAAAAATAAAACAATACATGGTAAGTAATTGAGGAGGTAGTGAGTATTTTAAGCAAGTTTGCTGCAAGTGAGCATTAAATTTACCTCTATTCGTACACTGATAGTCAAGGGGGGAAAAGGAAAGAAAGAAGGTGGGGAAGGGTGAACAAGATGGCACTCACGGAACTTTTATCATTAGATAGAAAAGAAAATTAGCAATTCAGAAAAGTCTTTACTCTTCCTCTAGGGCAAAATCCCTAAGAGAGGAATAGTGTAAAAATGTCTCTACAAAGGGAATTATGTAAGCAATATTTAGGCAAAGGATGCAGATACATGCTCTGTGTGTGGTGTGTGTGTGTGGGGGGTGTGTGTGTTTGTGTGTGTGGCATATGTGTGTATAGCTGAAAGCAAATTGTTAAAGCTTCCAAAAGGTCCTTCTATAGGGAGCCAACATAATGATAATAGCTCGCATTTATTATATGTTGACACTGTACTAGGGCTTTATGTGTATTTTCTCTGATAATGTTGTAAGATAGATGCTGTTTCTCTGATAATGATGTAAGATTGATGTTCTTCCACAAGCTACTTAGAAAGGAACTTAGAGAGACCAAGGAATTTGGCTAAGTTGTAAAGCTAAGATATGGATCTGTCTCTGCCTGATCTAAAGTCTATGTTCTTTCCACTCTACCCACCAAAGCATGTAGAATTCTGTTGATTTGACGTGGAGACAGAAGTAGAACAACCTGGAAAGTGCTAATCATCATGTCCTTATATCTCCAATAACTATTGTCTAAATCCACTTTTGACACAGTCAGAAGACCAAACCATCTGAGTTTAAGATTGCTGACAAAAATCTGCAATGCTGGTATTTTGCAAAAGAAAATTTAAATGTTTTATACACCGGGACTCTAAGAAGCATAGCAGAGTTTCTTTTAAAGGAAGGTCTAGCCAGGTATACACTTTTCAAGGTGCAGACTAAATCCTATCTTCCTGCAAGGTTAGGCTGTGGGGCTGATTATGGTTAAGGCCAAAGCTTTTCTTCCTAGCCAGGTTAGCGCACTGGATTCTACGCAATTAAGCTTAAAATAACATACGTCAGATAAGACTCTCACTTGAAAGTGACAGAAATCCGATTTGAATAAATATGGAAAAAGGATTAGTGATCTTACAAGATCAAAGGAGAGGTGAACATCCAACCACCTGAAAGGTAGAGATTGTGCCCATGAGTCAAAAGAATTTCCCACCAGGTCTCTTTTCTCTCTCTCATTTGCTGTCTCTTTCTCTGTGCCGAGTTCTTGCACTGAGTTAGGCTTTCTCCATGTGGCAGGAAATATGATCACTCACAGTTCCCGAGTTTTACACAATTCCATCATAGGGTAGGGCTGTCTCATACAAACTACTTCTCCCTCCCCAAGAAACAAATAAACAACCCGAGTAGAACATCTTGGTTTGGTTGCCCAACTGTGGAGTACTCAACACTTTCAAGGGAACAGAGTTGATCAGAGAACTGCATGATTATAGTAGAAAGAAGAGCAATTTCCAGAGGAGTTGTTTTTCCAGAAGTCAGGAGGTGATTGGTAAAACAAACAGTAAGTACACTCCATAAGATTGTCTTGTGTCAGTGACTTTTAAAAACAGAGATTAGCAACAGTCAAGTATTTCTGTATAATAAAATAATATTTTTTAACTGATGGATTAAAATTTTCATTTGTTAATAATCTTATTGCAAAAGACATTCATGATCACTTAAAGGGATATATAAAATAAACCAGTTACCAATAATATATGACAGTAAGTCATAAACTACAAATTATATGAAAGTCGAAAAGTTAAACATGGAGGCAAAAGTAGAAGTAGAAATTAATTAGGTGAAGAGTGCAATCATACTGTTTATTGTGAGTTACAAATTTTGCTCTATAAAAGGGAATGATAAGACAATTCATGGTACCCATAAAATAAAAACAAATCTATTTCTCAAAATGACCAGGACTAGTCCTTATAGTAGGTCCAAAAGAGAAATGTTCCTGAGCTGCTTCATAAAGTAGAGAAAGTGTATTCCAATAACACAAGATCCAGAGGAGAATTAATAGAAAAATTCTCAATACAAACCCAGGGCTGCATACCCAGTACAATTCAAGAACAACAATTCTGCAGGGGATGTAACAGTCTGTTCTGGAAATACATCTCCTGGCCCTTAAGAGATTTAATCCAGTGATAGATTTCATACATTTACCCAGTGAACAAGCACTGTGGTGTGCCTACTAATTGCCAAACATGGATGTTGGAGATATAATGGGAACAAAATAGGACGGAAAAAGTGGAATGTGCGTCTTCCCTAAATCATTCTTGGACACTGCTTCTCTTAGTTGAGCTTTTAATAACAACAACAAAAAATAACCTGAATAACAAAGAATTAAAAAATGTACTCTCAGGCTTCCTGCGTGGCACGGTGGATGAGAATCCATCGGCCAGCACAGGGGACATGGGTTCAATTCCTGGCCCAGGAAGATTTCACATTCTAGGGAGCAACTAAGCCCGTGTACAGCAACTACTGAAGCCTGAGTGCCTAGAGCCTGCAATAAGAGGAGACACCGCAGTGAGAGAAGCCCATCCACCATAACTAAAGGGCAGGTCTCACTTGCAGCAGCTAGAGAAAGCAGGCGCGTAGCAACAAAGATCACTGCAACCAAAAATTAATAAATAAATAAAAATTTTTTAAAATGTACTCTCTGGCAAGTGGCTGCTGCTGCTGCTAAGTCACTTCAGTCATGTCCGACTCCAGGTGGCTAGCAACACTCTATTTTGCCAATTAAGGACACAATCATATGGCTCCTGCAGGGAAGAGTGAGGGTTAGAATAGATAATTTGTGAAGAACAAAGAGCTTAACAAAGACATTTTCCCTGAAACAATTCCACTTCCTCCTGGAGGTGGAGGAATTTTTGTAGGCAGAGCCAAGATCTTTCTTAGAACATGATGACTGTCAAAAGGCTCCAACTTTCTCCACCAGATAATTTGACAATTATTTTAGTTGACCAAAAAAAAATCATAAGGCAGTATAAGTATATTTGAATGCCAATCTCAACATACTAAGATCCCTATAAAACACTCAAGAGCACCAAGTTTTTAACTACTCTCTGATACAGCCTCCAAGAGGGAATATTTGTCAAATATACATCCAGGTAAACAGACAAGACATCATACTACACTGAATATTAATAATAAAGACTGAGAGTTAGCCACCAAAAAATAACTCTGAAGTTCTATTTTGGGGGGCTCCCCTGGTAACTCAGCTGGTAAGGAATCCATCTGTAATGCAGGAGATCCCGGTTCAATTCCTGCATTGGGAATATCCACTGGAGAAGGGAATGGCTACCCATTCCAATATTCAGGCCTGGGTCCCAAAGAGTTGGAAATGACTGAGTGACTTTCACTTTCATTTTTTTTTTTTTGGAAGGGAGGCAATAATTGAGTCAATTGCCTGTTAAAGGTCCTACATTATGTTTACAAAATTGTACCAGATATGTCTATAAAAGTACTTTCCAGAAATCTGTAGTACAGACCTGTGGACTAGCTCTCCCTTTTAAAAACTCAAGTATAGTTGATTAACAATATTGTGTTAGTTTCAGGTGTACAGCATAGTGATTCAATTAACAGATACAAATTACTATCCATAGGATAGATGTGAAACAAGGATTTACTGGACTAGTTCTTTTTTGAGCAGACTGTATCCAGATAGACCTGCCTGGTATCCGAAAAACAGGTATCCCAGATAACTCTCTATGTTGCTAATGTTAAATCATTCCTCAGAACAGAGTTACATAGCACTGACTATATATTATTATTACTATTATTATTATAATTTTAGCACCACCAGTCAATAGGTTAAGCTGATTTATGAAACTACTTTAATTCTGTAAGGGTATAACTCTTACTACTTGACTTGTCAAGAGAGCATGCATCTAATTAATACAAACCGATTTATTGGCTCTGTTTATGAATGAAATTAACCTACCAGTTCTTATCTACTCTTATTTTTACAGGTAGTCTTGTGGTAAAGTGTCTAAATCTACATTGAAAGCCTGCTATTTATATTGAAATGATTAAGGTTGGCCCATGGATCTCTATTAAACCAAAAGAAGACAATAAATGATGCACAGGTCTGATTTTTCAAAAGACACAGTCAAAGACATTTAAATAATAAGGAGGTTACATTTTCTGATACAAAGGACTTCATTTCCTGGCTACATACAATTTCTGAAGCATTTAGTCACTTAATATCTCAGAATGCCAGTTACCTCATGTGAAAAACAGAGATAAGAATAAGGCCTCCCAAATAAGTTGTTAGGAGAGTCAATCTAAAGGCTCTACTGAAAGTGTTCCTTGAACAGTAGTAGGGCATTGTGATAATTTTTCATGGTCAAGTTAGTAACACATGAATAAAATTCTCAAGAACAAACTTGACATTTGATTGCAACTTCTGTTGCTTGATAAAAATATTAATAGCCACAATTCTCAGGGGTTGTTAATATTCTCCAAAGGCAGATTGCAGATATTATGTGCCTTCTGGCTGCAGTATACTTATTCTTGGCAAGTATTCTTGCCAAAAAATAGAACTTGACTCTCATCAAGTGTCTAGATATAGTGACTGATGTACAGGAAATCTTTACAAAGCTGGAGGGCCATCAGTAAATTCTAGACTAAGGGAAACCCTCTAGGACAAATGACCTGGTTTCTTTAATAAAGAAACTTCAAGGAATAAAATAAAGAGAGGAAAAAAAGATGGAGGAGGAAACTGGAGGTTTAAAGTGATTTAAGAGGTACACAAATCAATTGCAAATGTATGGCATAGCACCCAGTTTATTCAATAAATCCTTTTTAGGAGTTAAAAAGAGACAGGGAGAGCCCAGCATTTAAGGTAGACTTCATCAAAATCTGAAAATATATGTTACTCAAAAGACATCTTAAGGGAAGGAAAAGACATCAGCAAAACACATATAATAAAGGACTTTTATGTAGAATATAATATGAATTCTCAACACTTAAAAGAAATTAATTTGCAAGTGTCAGTTTAAAACATGGACAAATGAACAGATACTTCATCAAAACGACATGGGTGGCAAATAAGCAGATGAAAGATGCTCAATATCATTACTCACTAGGGAACTGTGAATTAAGACCATAATGAGATCCTACCATCTATTAGAATGGCTAAAACTAAAAAAAAAAAAAACCTGACAATATCAAATACTGGGGCAGATGCAAAGCAATTGAAACACTTATACACAGCTGCTGAGCCTGCAAAATGGTTATCCTAGAAAATAGTTTGGCAGTTTCTTACAAAGTTAAACTACACTTGTGAGTCAGCAGTCATACTCTTAGGTATTTAGCTAAATTTACTTAGAAATGTGTGTTCACACAAAAATCTGTATGTGAATGCTTATAGAGGCTTTAATCATAATATATCAAAACTGAAAAAACCCACATATGGATGGTTAAACAAACTGTAGTGTGTCCATACAATGGAATGCTGCTGCTGATGCTGCTGCTAAGTCGCTTCAGTCGTGTCCGACTCTGTGCAACCCCATAGACAGCAGCCCACCAGGCTCCTCTGTCCCAGGGATTCTCCAGGCAAGAATACTGGAGTGGGTTGCCATTTCCTTCTCCAATGCATGCCTGCATGCTAAGTCACTTCAGTTGTGTCTGACTCTGTGCGACCCCATGGACAGCAGTCCATCAGGCTCCTCTGTCCACGGGATTCTCCAGGCAAGAATACTGGAGTGGGTTGCCATTTCCTTCTCCCATACAATGGAATAGTACTCAGCAAAAAAAGGGAGAAATTACTAATTACATAATCAACATAAATGAATCTCTCTACTTTAAATGTGTTTGGAATTTTCTCTAATACAGCATTTATTTTTTATCTTTTTTATCCTGAAGCTTGTTTTATTATAGCAACTAACCTAATAGTAAGTCTTAAAAATGCAGCATACTGTATATTGTTTAACATAAGTTAACATGCTTATTTAAACAAACTTTGGCCACCTGATGTGAAGAACTGACTCATTGGAAAAGACCTTGATGCTGGGAAAGATTGAAGGCTGGAGAAGAAGGGGACGACAGAGGTGGCTGGATGGCATCACCTACGCGATGGACCTGAGTTTGAATAGGCTCTGGAGTTGGTGATGGACAGGGAACTCCGGCGTGGTGCAGTCTCTGGTGTCGCAGAGTCAGACATGACTGAGCGACTGGACTGAACTGAACTGAAGTTGCGCTACTTTTTGTAATGAAAGATTTTTACTAAATATTGAGTAACAATTTAATCCACCATCTTTATAGTTCTTACTATGGTCTTTTGGCCCAAACTCTGAGTACTGCTCCCTATAGTGAGAAGATTTAAAAAATAAAAATTGTGGACTCTTTTGCATGGAAACTTAGAGTTTGTTTTTTCTTGTAATAAGAACACTTGACAAGGGATCTACCCTTTAACAAATTTGTAAGTGCATGATACAATACTGTTAACCGTAGGCACAATATTGTAGAGCAGATTTCTGGAATTTATTCCTCCAGTATAACGGAAGCTTTATACGTGGTGAATAGCAGTTCCCACTTCCCCCTCCCCCAGACCCTGGCAACCATTTCTGGGTTTACATATTATACATCCAAAATAGTTAGAATCAGGATATTAAAGAGATATCAACATTCCCATGTTCATTATTACATTATTCATAATAGCCAAGATCTGGAAACAACCTAATGTCCATTGACAGGTGATTAGATTAAAAATGTGGTAGAAACATACAATGGGATATTTTTCAGCTTTAAAAAGAAGGAATTCTTGCCATGTGCAGCAACATGGATGAACCCAGAGGACATTATGTTAAGTGAAATGAGCCAGTTCCAGGGCAAGTATACAATTCCACTTATATGAGATATCGAGTGACACTTTTAAAAGAATGGACAATAATTAAAAAAATAGAACTCTTCACTCTATAAATTAAAATATATGTATATATAGAAAAATAAATCTCTGCCAGGGAAGTCAAGACAAATATGGAAATTTAAAGTGTGAGTTGCTTTTTAAATTCCCAGATGGTACCAATCTTCACTGGAAATCCATCATGCCTGGCATCAGTTCTTATTTCCAGACACTTACTCCACCTTAAGCTAGTTGTAGTTTGATCCTAAGGTATGAAGTCCTGAGCTTCTGAGACATTATTATCACAGATTTGCCTCATAGTCTCACATTAACCTAAAATATTTTAGTGTTCAGTACAAACCATAGGCCTCTGTATATTTCTCTCATTGTTGCTGTCTGTTCTTAGAAATGTTCTCTGCTTTCTGGTTTTAGAGTGCTTTCTCTTCTAGTTAGAATGACTATAAGAGACGGGAAAGGCTACCCACTCTGGTGTTCTGGCGTAGAGAATTCCATGGACAGTCGCAGAGTTGGACACAACTGAGCAACTTTCACTTTCACTTTTCATACCAATGGTACAAATTCTACTTCATGGAACCCTGCTTCAGACTCTGGAAAATGCAAATGTATTCATAGGGGAAGACAACAGACAGGTATATAGGGTCTTATTACAGAGTACTCAATAGTTGGAGGAGGTCCTCTTATGATGGAGTCACTTCTGTTTTTAAAAAGTCCTCCCGTTGTATATAGTCTTCAAGTCTTCAGTACGCCTCTGTTCTTCATTCCTAATGAAGTCACAGAGGTCAAGAGTCAGAGCAGGAGAGTCAGGGCCACAGGCAGAGGAACACCACCAAACCCGTGGACCAAGGCCAGCCTGGCTCAGGCCAGAGCAGGAAGCAGCCAGCAGCAGCCAGGCCAGCAAGAACTTGGCATGGGTGTCCGGGTCATGCAGCCAGAGGTAAACAGGTTGGGGGAGGTCAGAGCCGAGCAGGGCCTCTGGAGCTCACGGGACAGAAGGCTTGGCCCAGCCCTGCCTTTCCCTGTGACCAGGCATTTGTGAAGGGGTTGTATTTCAGGCACTGACTCGAGCTGCCTCGCTGTTCTCGCCTGTCTCCTGCACTTCTGAATGACAGTAAACTCCTTAGTTTTTGCCCCTTCAGCGGCTCATTCTGAATCTAAAGTTGCAGTAAATATTAATCAAATATTTAACTAATATTAATCAGGGCAAATTGCAGAAACTATCAGTAAGCAATTTGGACTGTCAGACTTCTATGAGATATGTGGGTTATTTTTTTAAGTTTAAATGCCTCATTTCCAAACATGATATTTTTCTTGTATTAAAACATAGTATTTTTTTCCTGTGTGGTTTATAGTAGAACATTTTATGAAATACTTTATTTAAATGGAATTATGAATGAAACGAGACACTTAAATCTATGGTTCTCTAAATCACAAATATAACAAAACACTATTAGGATATAGATGACTTTTTGAGGTGTCTTTTAGTCTAAAATTAGAAACTAAACTACCTTTCTTTTTTTTTTTATTTTATTTTTTAACTTTACCATATTGTATTGGTTTTGCCATATATCGAAATGAATCCACCACAGGTATACATGTGTTCCCCATCCTGAACCCTCCTCCCTCCTCCCTCCCCATACCATCCCTCTGGGTCGTCCCAGTGCACCAGCCCCAAGCATCCAGTATCGTGCATCGAACCTGGACTTGTGACTCGTTTCATATGTGATAACTGACTTCAATCTGGGCATCACTAAAAAAAAAAAATATGAAGAAAGTGGTTTGTTTCCCTTCCAGGAGCTACTGATCCCCACAATCATAGGTATCTTTCTTGTTCCACTGAATTCCCTGGTCATTAACCCACAAATCCTTAATGCCGATAGAATGGATTCAGGACCTAGTTCCTAATCTTTTTACCACCAAAGCTTCCCAAATAGATAATTCCTTTTCTTCTTCTCTCCATGTATGCAGAAATAACACTATAAATGATAATTTCATTGCCACCCTGAGAAGGAATGATATCACTTACAAGTAAAGAAGCTCAATCTTTCCTTAGCCTCTGCAGTATATAATGTGTAGTGGCTATACCCAGATAGAGCATACCGGTGGCCTCATTAGGAATTGCTGGTTGTGAGGTGTACAACTACAGAAAGAAACCCTTATAAACACTCTGAAAAAGAAGGCATCAGTATGTTGCTCTTTTTAAGTGCGGCCTCAAAGTGGTACACGTGAACTTATTTACAAAACAGAAACAGAGTCACAGATGGAGAAAACAAACATGGTTACCAGAGGGGAAAGGGGAGGAGGGATAAATTGGGAGATTGGGATTGACATATACACACTGCAATATATAGAATAGACAATTAATAAGCTCTATATAGCATAGATCTCATCACTTCATGGGAAATAGATGGGGAAACAGGGGAAACAGTGTCAGACTTTATTTTTCTGGGCTCCAAAATCACTGCAGATGGTGATTGCAGCCATGAAATTAAAAGATGCTTACTCCTTGGAAGGAAAGTTATGACCAACCTAGATAGCATATTCAAAAGCAGAGACATTACTTTGCCAACAAAGGTCCGTCTAGTCAAGGCTATGGTTTTTCCAGTGGTCATGTATGAATGTGAGAGTTGGACTGTGAAAAAGGCTGAGCGCCAAAGAATTGGTGCTTTTGAACTGTGGTGTTGGAGAAGACTCTTGAGAGTCCCTTGAACTGCAAGGAGATCCAACCAGTCCATTCTGAAGGAGATCAGCCCTGGGATTTCTTTGGAAGGAATGATGCTGAAGCTGAAACTCCAGTACTTTGGCTACCTCATGCGAAGAGCTGACTCATTGGAAAAGACTCTGATGCTGGGAGGGATTGGGGGCAAGAGGAGAAGGGGACGACAGAGGATGAGATGGCTGGATGGCATCACTGACTCGATGGACGTGAGTCTGGGTGAACTCCGGGAGTTGGTGATGGACAGGGAGGCCTGGCGTGCTGCGATTCATGGGGTCGCAAAGAGTCGGACACGACTGAGCGACTGATCTGATCTGATCTGATCTGATATAGCATAGAGCTCTAATGGCCTATATGGGAAAAAAAATCTAAAAAGAGCAGGTATATGTACATGCATAACTGGCTCACTTTGCTGTATACCTGAAACTAATAAGACATTGTAAATCAACATACTCCAATAAATTTTTTTTTAAGTTTGTCAGACAATTAGTTTGCTGAGTTTCAGCTGTTCTGATTCTGCAGTTAACACCATGACCTTGTACAAGTATTCAGTGTCTGCTTTTAGTGTCTTTATTTATAAAACGATGGGTTAATCGTCTCTAAGGTCCAACTTATTTGCTCATCTTATTCCTGAAAGAAGGAAAATACAAAACCAGCGGACCCCAGATCTGCTTTCTGTTCTGTGGTTTTGTGTTGTGAGACCTGGAGGTCAAACTCACTTGCACGCTGCTTGCCCCTGTTTCCTCAAGTGCTAAGTAGGGATAGTTTGACTAACTCATGAGATCGATAGTGAAGTTACAATAATTGGTTATATAAACAGCTTGAAATAATTTATTATACTATAGTGTATTATACAAATGTAAGGAACCCTCCACTTAAAATTGTGCTCAGTTGCTCAGTTGTGGCTGACTCTTTGCGACCCCATGGACTGTAGCCCGCCAATCTCCTCTGTCCATGGAATTCTTTAAGCAAGAATACTGGATGGAGCATGCACAGGGACCCATGGGGAATAAAGAGGACTTCTTTACCACTTCCCCCCTCAGTCAATTTTTTTTTACCATCCACCTGCTCCGATTCCTGATCCTGAGGTCCTTATCTTTTCAGGCATCTAGGTCAAACTCAAGGGTGCTTTAATGCTGCCCTTTATATCATCCCAAGTCAGGGGCCTTGTAAACCATGAGTTTGTACAACAGTTAGATTAGGTGCATTTACTTTGATGTACTTTGCATCAAGGCCAGTCCTGAAAAGTACTAGAGTAGTCCCTTGGTATCGATGGGGCGTTGGTTTCAGGACTCTGTGGATACCGAAAATTCGAGGATGCTCAAATTCTAGAGTTGGCATGCCATATATGGTAGCTCTCCATCTGCCCTGGATTAAACCAACCGACCCTATACTACTGTATTTGTTGAAAGAAAAACCTGCACACCGGTGGATCCATGCAATTTAAACCCATGTTGTTCAACAGTCAACTGTATTTTTCTCTTCTTTCCAAAGTCTGCTTTCCTCTATTTTACAAATGCATATGTTCTTTAACAAACATGAAAAGCATTTAACCAAATGTGGGAAGCAATTGAAAGTTATTCTAGTGCTGAGGCATCAGTCAGTTCTATTTCTATAATGTCAAGGAACATTATTGTGTGACCTCACTAGGAAGGGAAGAGATAATGTTGTTTATAATGTTTCTCTGCATAAAATATGCTGAGCAGTGAGTGAGCAGAATCAGGGTGTGGCTGGCTGCTTTAACTCTGGACACAGATTAGGCCCCCAGAAAAGATGACGAGGCATTTGAATTGTGGTGACATAGGCTTTAATGAATGACCTAAGTGGGTTCGCTCTAGACCTCTCCATTTCTGGTTGGAAATGAAATTAAGCTTCTGATAAGTAAACTGCAAGTCCATTTACGGTTAATTTAATTTTTTATGTGTGTTTGTTTTCAATATCTTGTTAATTAAATCACAGTGTATGGTACTTAGGTCCTCGACTCGAATCCTGGATCACAAATTGATTTTGCTGTCCCTTCTACTCACAAATACGGATGATATGAAAATCCGTAATGCCTTGGATAACATAAAATGACAATGAAGTTAGTTCCAGGATTTCCACGAAAAGGATATTAAGGGGAATACACGTTGGCCTTCCTTTGTGTCCAAAAACTTCGTAAAACTTCTACATGGATCAAAACTTGCCCAGCACTATCAAGGAAAATTGACGAAGAGGATGTCAGAATTGTAACCCATGCAATTCTGATTATACTACAACTTAGTGTACAAACTGGGGCTTCCCTGGTGGCTCAAACTGTAAAGAATCTGCTTGCCAATGCAGGAGACCTGGGTCCAACCCTTAGGTTGGGAAGATCCCCTGGAGAAGAAAATGGCAACCTACTCCAGTATTCTTGCCTGGGAAATCCCAGGGACAAAGGAGCCTGGTGAGCTACAGTCCAGGGGGTTGCAAGCTTAGGACATGACTTAGCAACTAAACCACCATCACTGTGCAGGTTGTATGAAAACAAACAAACAGATGCAGACCTAGACCTGGGATCACTGAGACTCTCTCCAGAGTCCATCGGTGAAACAAAAAGGATATGGATATAAACTTCCAGAGCTACATTTGGAAGTTTCCATTTCTCCTTTTAATCTTCTCACCATCCTGAGCCCCACATTTCAGATCTTCTTCAGACCTTCAACTGTCCATAATCCTTCTAAATAAAGTACTGCCTAGTCAAGGGTTATCTGTCTTTTAATAGGTGATCCTAGAAGACCTCATAGTCATCAAAGAAACACAGTGATAAATTGGTGTCCCACCCAGAGGACTTGTCTTTCACATAGCTGTGTAGACCTCAGATTTCCCAACCTTGAAGAAGACAAGACACATTCTCTGCTAGAATCTTGTTTTCTTCAAAGGAAAGTCGAGAGAGAAACCAGGAGGCCATTCCCCAGACAGTAGCTTCAGCTTAGTAAAGAATGGAGAAAGCTCTCACTCTTGAATCCTCTGAATTCTGGAGGAGAGAATTAGAAAGGCCCACTCTCATCTACACTCTGAAAGACACCTAATTTTTGTTTTACTGGGAAAACGCCCCTAAGTTCTCATTTTGGCTTTCAGTACTGATGTGACAGACCCTTTCCTATTGCAAGCCTTTCCTACATTCCTGCAGACCTGCTAGAATGATCGCTAGTATCAGCTAACGCTTATTGGACCTCCCCAGTGGTCCCGTGGTTAAGACTTTGTGCTTCCACTGCAGGGGGCTTGGGTTCTACCCCTGGTTGGGGAAATAGGATCCCACATGCTGCATGGCCAGCCAAAAAAAAACACAAACAAACAAACTTCTTTCTTCCAGCCCCATCATCTATATTTTCCCTCCAGCCCCATCTTCTAAGTTCTGAACACATACTGAACCGTTCGTCTACCTAGAGAGAAATGAAAGTGTGTGTGTAGGCATGCTAAGTTTCTTCGGTCGTGTCTGACTCTTTACAATCCTATGGATTGTAGACAACCAGGCTTTTCTGTCCACAGGATTCTCCAGGCAAGAATACTGCAGTGGGTTGCTGTGCCCTCCTCCAGGGGATCTTCCCGATCCAGGGATCAAATCCACCATCTCTTACATCTCCTGCATTGGCAGGAGGGTCCTTTACCACTAGGGTCACCTGGGAAGCCCAGAAAAGACATGAAAGTAATGCTGGTTAATTGATTTATTCAGGAAACGCTCTGTCTAAGCAAGACAAACTAACCAGGCTTGTCACTTCAGCTATTTCACTGGGGTGGGAAATAATCCATTGATCCTGAAGATCAGCTTGCCTCTGCTCCTAGAAATATGCCAAGGTAACTGTGGGCAGGTGAAGGGCTAGCCTAATGTTATTATGCACTCTCTTTCTTTTATTCTCAACATGTAAGGTCTTGCAAGAGAAAAGTCTGTGAAAACTTGCTGCCATCTCAAAGTACAAAATAATAATAATTTACTACTACTGGGGCAACACAAATGTCTTTTAACAAACATTTGTTTAACATCATCTGTATCATAATCCCCTGTGTTCTGGGGAAATAAGCAAAACAGACAGTAAACCCTGACTCTAGGTCATTTGGGCTTACTAGATTGGTACTCCAAGGCTTAATAGAAGCATTAAGTTATAAATCTTGATGGTAGGACTCACCGCCTTTCACAGGCTCATCTCACAGGCTGCCTCAGTTGTTTCTGGGTTTTCCCAGGGAGTTCGACACATGTGCTCAAGAATAAACCCACTAATGATCTTCTGCACTGCCTCTTCTTCAAGGCCCAGTGCCTTCCATGAGGACATACTCTTACCCCTGGTTTCCATAGGTAGCCCTGTCATTCTGTCAGGCTCTTCAGCAGTCTCTCCATGGTTGTACACAAATGGGAACAAATTTTCCTCTACTCAACACAATATCACAACTTGGCTTGAAGCAGCACAGAAATAGCTCTTCCAGCTTCTACTACTACATCTTCCTGGCTAAGATGCCTGACTTCACTTCTAGAATCTGCCTGAGGATAAGATGCCCAACATTACTGAGTGCTCATATGTGCCAGGCATTGTTCTAAGCACTTTATGTGGATGAACTCATTTAAACCTCACACTAGCCTATGTTAGGCGTAGGTGTGGGCTGTGCTATTACCTTTTCCACCTTAAAGATGGGGAAAATAAGGCATAGTATGTTAGTTATCTACTGGTACACAACAATTGACCACAAAGTTAGCGGTTTAAAACAATAGATACTTATGTCACATTTTCTATGGGTCAGTGCATAACTTAACTGGTGCCTCTGCCTCAGGGTCTCTCATTTGGCTGCAATCAGAGTGTTGGCTAAGGTTCAGGTCTCATCTGAAGTCTTGACTGGGAAAGATCTGTTTCTGATCCCATGTATATAGCTATTGGCAAGAGTCACTTCCTCTGGGACGTTGAATTGAGGGCCTTAGTTCTTAGCTGGCGGTTGTCCTGTGGACACCCTCAGATCTCTGCCATGTGGGCCTTCCCAACCGGGTGAATTACTTCATCAAAGCAAGCAAGGGAAATAGTCTGGCAAGAAGATAAAAGTCACAGTATTTGTAGCCGAATTGTGGAAGTGATACCCCAACTCCTTTGACATATTCCATTGGTTAGAAACAAGTCACAGCTCCTGCCCACACCCATAAGAAGAAGATTATGTAAGTGTCCATACATACAAGGAGACATGAGTCATTGGGGGCCATTTGGGGGTCTGTATGCCACATGCAGAGAGGTTAAGTAACTTACTTTCTTATCCCTTTGGGACAGCTATAACAAAATATCACAGATTAAAGTGACTTACAAATAACAGGCATTTATTTCTTCCAGTTCTGGAGACTGGAAAGTGCAAGACCATGGCACCAGCAGATTCAGTGCCTGGTAAGAGCCCTTCACTGTACCCTCACTTGGTGGAAGGAGCACAAAGACTGCTGTAGGGACTATTTTGTAAGAACACTAATTTTATTTATGAGAGCTCTGCCCCCATGACTTAATCACATCTTACAGGCCCTACCACCTAATGCCATCACCTAGGGGATTGGGTTTCAGGATATGAATTTGGGTAAGAGCCACAGACATTCCATCTACTGCACTTACCCAAGAATTAACAACTAATAGACAATTAAGTCAGCATTTGAGTACAGGAAAACTAGCTCCAAAGGATAGTGAAGTTCAAATGGACTGTAAATTAGGCTACACTCAGAACAAGGATGTTCTCTTTTATCATCCTTGGAATGAGTCACTAAAATAAAAGTTGCTGAAGATGGAGGCTTTTTTGTGGTTATTGATTTTTTCCCCCATACAGGTTTTCAAAAACATGAAAACAACACTATGTGACTTAAACACAATTATCTAGATTGCCCTGGGTTCATGGGTGCTCAGGAGTGTCCGACTCTGAGTGTCCACTAGACTCCTCCCTGGAATTTTCCAGGCAAGAATACTGGAGTGGGTTGCTATTTCCTCCTCCAGGGGATCTTCCCGACCCAGGGATCAAACCCATATAGCCTGCATTGCAGGTAGACTCTTTACCACTGTGCTACCTTGAAAACATACTTAGGCTGCCAGGAGCTTTAAAAAAAATAAACAGAAGATGTGGTAAGCCTGTTTCCTTCATTTTCAGGTTGCAACAACTATTGTCTACAGCTAAGTAACAACTTAGTAACAACATGCTTGTCTGATTCCAACAACTCCCTCTGAGCCCATTTCCTGTTACTAGCATGCCCTTTGACTGTAGGCATTTGATTTTGCTACCATTAAAATTGAAAAGAGGGCATAGTAGGCCTGAACACAGAATTAGTTCAGTTCAGTCGCTCAATCATGTCCGACTCTTTGCGACCCCATGAATCGCAGCACGCCAGGCCTCCCTGTCCATCTAGTCAAGGCTATGGTTTTTCCTGTGGCCATGTATGGATGTGAGAGTTGGACTGTGAAGAAGGCTGAGCGCCAAAGAATTGATGCTTTTGAACTGTGGTGTTGGAGAAGACTCTTGAGAGTCCACCAACTCCCGGAGTTCACTCAGACTCACGTCCATCGAGTCAGTGATGCCAGCCAGCCATCCTATCCTCTGTCTTCCCCTTCTCCTCCTGCCCCCAATCCCTCCCAGCATCAGAGTCTTTTCCAAAGAGTCAACTCTTCGCATGAGGTACCCAAAGTACTGGAGTTTCAGCTTTAGCATCATTCCTTCCAAAGAAATCCCAGGGCTGATCTCCTTCAGAATGGACTGGTTGGATCTCCTTGCAGTCCAAGGGACTCTCAAGAGTCTTCTCCAACACCACAGTCCAAAAGTATCAATTCTTTGGCGCTCAGCCTTCTTCACAGTCCAACTCTCACATCCATACATGACCACAGGAAAAACCATAGCCTTGACTAGATGGAACTTCGTTGGCAAAGTAATGTCTCTGCTTTTGAATATGCTATCTAGGTTGGTCATAACTTTCCTTCCAAGGAGTAAGCGTCTTTTAATTTCATGGCTGCAGTCACCATCTGCAGTGATTCTGCAGCCCAGAAAAATAAAGTCTGACACTGTTTCCACTGTTTCCCCATCTATTTCCCATGAAGTGATGGGACTGGATGCCATGATCTTCGTTTTCTGAATGTTGAGCTGTAAGCCAACTTTTTCACTCTCCTCTTTCGCTTTCATCAAGAGGCTTTTTAGTTCCTTTTCACTTTCTGCCATAGGGTGGTGTCATCTGCATATCTGAGGTTATTGATATTTCTCTTGGCAATCTTGATTCCAGCTTGTGCTTCTTCCAGTCCAGCGTTTCTCATGATGTACTCTGCATATAAGTTAAACAAACAGGGTGACAATATACAGCCTTGACGTACTCCTTTTCCTATTTGGAACCAGACTGTTGTTCCATGTCCAGTTCTAACTGTTGCTTCCTGACCTGAATACAGGTTTCTCAAGAGGCAGGTCAGGTGGTCTGGTATTCCCATCTCTTGCAGAATTTTCCACAGTTTATTGTGATCCACACAGTCAAAGGCTTTGGCATAGTCAATAAAGCAGAAATAGATGTTTTTCTGGAACTCTCTTGCTTTTTCCATAATCCAGTGGATGTTGGCAATTTGATCTCTGGTTCCTCTGCCTTTTCTAAAACCAGCTTGAACATCAGGAAGTTCACGGTTCACATATTGCTGAAGCCTGGCTTGGAGAATTTTGAGCATTACCTTACTAGTGTGTGAGATGAGTGCAATTGTGTGGTAGTTTGAGCATTCTTTGGCATTGCCTTTCTTTGGGATTGGAATGAAAACTGACCTTTTCCAGTCCTGTGACCACTGCTGAGTTTTCCAAATTTGCTGGCATATTGAGTGCAGCACTTTCACAGCATCATCTTTCAGCATTTGAAAGAGCTCAACTGGAATTCCATCACCTCCACTAGCTTTGTTCGTAGTGATGCTTTCTAAAGCCCACTTGACTTCACATTCCAGGATGTCTGGCTCTAGGTCAGTGATCACACCATCATAATTATTTGGGTCGTGAAGATCTTTTTTGTACAGTTCTTCTGTGTATTCTTGCCACCTCTTCTTAATATCTTCTGTTTCTGTTAGGTCCATACCATTTCTGTCCTTTATCGAGCCCATCTTTGCATGAAATGTCCCCTTGATATCTCTAATTTTCTTGAAGAGATCTCTAGTCTTTCCCATTCTGTTGTTTTCCTCTATTTCTTTGCTTGATCGCTGAGGAAGGCTTTCTTATCTCTTCTTGCTATTCTTTGGAACTCTGCATTCAGATGCTTATGTCTTTCCTTTTCTCCTTTGCTTTTCACTTCTCTTCTTTTCACAGCTATTTGTAAGGCCTCCCCAGACAGCCATTTTGCTTTTTTGCATTTCTTTTCCATGGGGATGGTCCTGATCCCTGTCTCCTGTACAATGTCACAAACCTCATTCCATAGTTCATCAGGCACTCTATCTATCAGATCTAGGCCCTTAAATCTATTTCTCACTTCCACTGTATAATCATAAGGGATTTGATTTAGGTCATACCTGAATGGTCTAGTGGTTTTCCCTACTTTCTTCAATTTAAGTCTGAATTTGGTAATAAGGTAATAAGGAACACTGAATAGTGAGCCTGTTTATGGGGTAACTTAAAATTGGTTTCTCCCTTATATCTAACCTATATCAAGTTTCTTTGAATAAGGCAGTGTTTATACACATAAATTAAATATCACCCTCAAGATGTGCTATCAGCTTAACAAAGTGACACATATTTATTTGTAGACCATTGATATAAGACAATGTCATTATTACCCTCACCTGCGAGAAGGCTACCTGCTTATCTGCTTAAGCACAAACTATTCTACCTAGTGGTAGCTACCTGAAATATAAATGCAACACCTTAGAGGAACTCAAAAACCTTTTGGGAAATAGGATTATTCATTTGTTCCTTTATTGATCAGTAGACATATATTCTGTATGCTAGGGCATGCTAAGTCACTTCAGTCATGTCCAACTCTTTGTTACCCTATGGTCTGTATGCTAGTAACTGTACTAATAGGCCTAATTATAATAACTAAAATTGTGAAACACTGAATGCAGATGATTGATAATATCAACAGTGTCCTATACCAAGTTTGTGGTATACAGGAACAATACCTGGGTCCTTGTTGTTCAGTTGCTCAGTCGTGTCTGACTCCTTGCGACTCCATGGACTGCAACATACCAGGCTTCCCTGTCCTTCACCATCTCCCAGAGCTTGCTGAAATTCATATCCATCAAGTCAGTGGTGCCATCGAACCATCTTGTCCTCTGTTGTCCCCTTTTCCTCATGCCCTCAATTTTTCTCAGCATCAGGTAGCCAAAGTATTTGAGCTTCAGCTTCAGCTTCAGCACCTGGGTCTTCTACTTTTCGCAAAATTCCAAGCTGCCTTGGTTCAAATCCCCTCAGTGGTAGTGGTTTAGTTGCCCAGTGGCGTCCAAGTCTTGCGACCCCATGGACCGTAGCCCCCCAGGCTCCTCTGTCCATGGGATTTCCCAGGCAAGAGTACTGGAGTGGGTTGCCATTTCCCTCTCCAGGGGATCTTTCTGACCCAGGGATTGAACCCATGTGAAAAAGTGTCTCCCGCATTGCAGGCAGATTCTTTACCACTGTGTCACCTAGGAAGACTCAAATCCCCTTGATTATTTAAATAAAATGGCAAGGTTGATTTGGGGTTATGAACATTATCCTTGGCAAGCTGTTTCTAAATTACCATATAATTGTATGTTATTTGTCACATTATCCATACTTCAAATAAACTATATAAGAAATATAATTAAAGCTATTAGGTTCTAAAGTCTGGCAATTAGGTGATTCAAACTGGCTCTTTCTCTCTTATAATTCCTTAGGCACATATCATAAAAGAGGAATGGTATCCCCCACCGCAGCCCCAGCTGGCAATTCTGATTGTCCCGTGATTTCACAGCTGCAAATCAGCCCCCACCCTTTCACACTTGTCTCAGGCCAGGGATGCTTTCTTTAATTAGTACATGACAAACTTGAGTCCTGATTTGTCTGTTGCTTTGGTCCCTGGGTTACCTGAGTGCAGGCTCGTCTAATTGGGAAAGAAAACCTACTTAACCAGTGATGCTATTTGCCTGACACTGAAAAAAGGGGAGAGTAATTTTTCTGGTTGTTGAGTTTGCTTTCTTTATCTACTGCATTTGCACTCACTGGGAACTTCTCTCTCTTACAATTTAGTATCATGTCTAAGCTTTGTACCTACATTTCTGCTGTTATTTTCATTCTTATGGTTCTTAAACCTTCTCCAACTTGAAAATGGCCTCTTAAAAAAGCCACTAAGAGCTAAGCCTGTGAGAGACAGCCTGCAGAGTGTGATTTGAGGAGATGCAAGGCCCTCCTTTTTGAGGACAGAGGTGAAGCAAACCAAATACTGCCCTTTCTTCCTTTTTTATTTTAAATTGTCAGGGTTGCTTAACCACTTCTCTCAGTGGTTAAGTCACATAGATGATAGCTTTGTTCTAGAAGTCCAAGTTGCACACAGGTAGAGAAGAGAGCTTAGGTAAGGAAATCTGTGATTCCTGGCATTCTCTCTGCTTGAAACAAAAGTTTAAGACCTATTTTCTTAAAAAGTTACCAAGAGGTTTCCTGAGGAATGAGACCATAGGACAGACAGTGAAAATGGGGATAGGATAAAATGAGAGAAGCATATGTTTTATTTGCTTTGGAAGTGACAAACAAACATTAAGCATCTACGTTATACAGGAGGTAGTCAAGGCTATGGTTTTCCAGTAGTCATGTATGGATGTGAGAGTTGGACTATAAAGAAAGCTGAGCGCCGAAGAATTGATGCTTTTGAACTGTGGTGTTGGAGAAGATTCTTGAGAGTCCCTTGGACTGCAAGGAGATCCAACCAGTCCATCCTAAAGGAGATCAGTCCTGGGTGTTCATTGGAAGGACTGATGTTGTAGCTGAAACTCCAATACTTGGGCTACCTGATACGAAGAGCTGACTTATTGGAAAAGACCTTGATGCTGGAAAAGATTGGGGGCAGGAGGAGAAGGGGACAACAGAGGATGAGATGGTTGGATGGCATCACCGACTCATTGGACATGAGTTTGGGCAGACTCCAGGAGTTGGTGATGGACAGAGAAGCCTGGCGTGCTGTGATTCATGGGGTTGCAAAGAGTTAGACATGACTGAGCGACTGAACTGAATATTAGATACTGAGGGGAGATACGAAAACAATGCAAAACATGCTTCCGTGGGGCTGGAGATACTGCAGGCTGATACACACTGGTGAAGCAGGTGACAGTGGCATGAGGCAGAGGTCAAAGTGCTGCACACAGGCAGGCTGTACTACAGAAGTGCCTCACAGAGGACACGGGGTCAGAGCTTCACAGCTAAGAGGGAAGAAGTTCAGACACTATTATTACATGAGCACAGATGACTTGGAATTGGACTGTGTAGTGTGTGATGGAGACAAGAAGGAAACTGATCAGGGTAGAATGAAAGATTTACCTCGGGCAGTTGAAGACAGGAACTGAGACTTACCCCATGAGCATTAGATAGTCATCATAGATATCTGAATAGAGAAATGACAAAATGAAATGGATGTCATAGGAAGAATGAAGTTGGTGGTGGTTTTGAGGTGGGAAGCACTGGAGGAGGAAAGACAGGTCAGGAAATAGCAGAAGTCCAAATGTGCTTAGGATGGTAATAGGAAGAAATGAACAGGATGGGAAGAAAGGATTTTTTTGTTTTTTAACGCCTGCACATAGGATATTATTGAGATGGAGGGGGCAAAGAAGACTGTGAGGTCTACCCCCTAAATGACTCAGCTTGAGAGGGGTTGAGAGTAACTCAGTGTCAGCTAGGTGACTTAGTAAAGGGGAAAACCCCAGATTTCAATAAGTATAAACACAGAATCAAGAGAATTTAAAGCTACAAAGGGCTTCAGAGATCATCTATTCTAGCCCCTTCATTTGATAGGAGGTCAGCTGAGGCACAGGGCAGATGTGTCACTCAACCTAGGGCAGTGAGCAAATGTAGGGAAACCGAGGAGCAAAGGAGGGCCAGTGTAGCAGCCCATGCAGATGGCTGCCCACATCTTTTCCCACTGGGCCATCCTGCCTGCTTCACCATTCATTCTGTCTAGTTCTCAGGACAGTAGCTCTCAAACTCAGGACTAAGGACCAGGGCCCATCTACTGCCAAATTATTAACAGACAAAATAAAAATAGACTAACTTTTTCAAAAAGCTAAGTTCATTTATTTAAAGAACTAACCTTTATTAAGGGAGTATGTCCTTGTTTAATAGTTGCTGTTACAACCCCCTTTCATTTAGGAAATGAGGCACTGATATGCATGGTACAATTTTTCCTGTCTTTTTTAACACTAGCTTTTATATACTGTTAGTCATCATTTCTTTATCCTTCTCTTGCCTTGGGCAGGAGCCCTCAGGATGGACACTGGGGTAGAGGTAAGGGGAAGTGAAAGTGAAAGTTGCTCGGTCGTGTCGGACTCTTTGCAACTCTATGACTATACAGTCCATGGAATTCTCCAGGCCAGAATACTGGAGTGGGTAGCCTTTCCCTTCTCCAGGTTTCTTCCCAAACCAAGGATTGAACCCAGGTCTCCTGTATTGCAGGTGGATTCTTTGCCAGCTAGGCCACAAGAGAAGCCCATGAGGGGATATAAGGGATAACTACTACCGGGCACTTTTACTCCCTGTCCCTTGGCCTTGGACCAAGGCATGGCAGTAGTAGTGGGAAATGGACCCCAGTTCTTTGATATGGCTCTGTGATATTTCTTCAACCCTTAGTCATTTGCAAAGTAACCTGCAAAAGCAGTTTCTAGCTGCCTTTCCATTAGATCGCACTGTCTTTCCCACAAAGTCAACCTCACTGCTATGGTCTGTGTGGAGGATCATAGTCCCTCACAGAAGCAGACTTTGGTGGGCTGCTCCATCAGGGCTTCGAGACAGCTGCCTGAATCCTGCTGGGCTGAGCTTGGTCCCAGGGGAAGCAGAACTTACAAGAATCTGGACACCCCAAGAAAAAGAAATGCAAAAAGTCAAAATGGTTGTCTGAGGAGGCCTTGCAAATGACTGAAAAAAGAAGAGAAGTGAAAGGCAAAGGAGAAAAGGAAAGATAAACCCATTTGAATGCAGAGTTCCAAAGAATAGCAAGGAGAGATAAGAAAGACTTCCTAAGTGATCAATACAAAGAAATAGAGGAAAACAATAGAATGGGAAAGACTAGAGATCTCTTCAGGAAAATTAGAGATACCAAGGAAACATTTCATGCAAAGATGGGCACAATAAAGGACAGAAATGGTATGGACCTAACAGAAGCAGAAGATATTAAAAAGAGGTAGTAAGAATACACAGAAGAACTGTACAAAAAAGATCTTCATGACCCAGATAACCATGATGGTATGATCACTCATCTGGAGCCAAAGTCAAGTGAGCCTTAGGAAGCTTCACTACAAGCAAAGCTAGTGGAGGTGATGGAATTCCAGCTGAGATACTTCAAGTCCTAAAAGATGATGCTGTTAAAGTGCTGCACTCAATATGCTGGCAAATTAGGAAAACTCAGCAGTGGTCACAGGACTAGAAAAGGTCAGTTTTCATTCCAAACCCAAGAAAGGCAATGCCAGAGAATGTTCAAATTATTGCACAATTGCACTCATCTCACATGCTAGCAAAGTAATCCTCAAAATTCTCCAAGCTAAGTTTCAACAGTATGTGAACTGAGAACTTTCAGATGTCCTAAATTGCCAACATTTCAGAGATCAAATTGCCAACATCTGCTGGATCATCGAAAAAGCAAGAGAGTTCCAGAAAAATATCTATTTCTGCTTTATTGACTACACCAAAGCCTTTGACTGTGTGGATTACAACAAACTGTGGAAAATTCTTTAAGAAATGGGAGTACCAGACCACCTTACCTGCCTCCTGAGAAATCTGTATGCAGGTCAAGAGGCAACAAACAGTTAGAACCTGACATGGAACAACAGACTGGTTCCAAATTGGGAAAGGCTGTATATTGTAATCCTTCTTATTTAACCTATATGAGCCACCAGGGAAGCCCTAATATGCAGATTGCTGCTGCTGCTGCTAAGTCACTTCAGTCGTGTCCGACTCTGTGTGACCCCATAGACTGCAGCCCACCAGGCTTCCCCGTCCCTGGGATTCTCCAGGCAAGAACACTGGAGTGGGTTGCCATTTCCTTCTCCAATGCATGAAAGTGAAAAGTGAAAGTCAAGTCGCCCAGTCGTGTCTGACTCTAGCGATCCCATGGACTGCAGCCTACCAGGCTCCTCCATCCATGGGATTTTCCAGGCAAAAGTACTGGAGTGGGGTGCCATTGCCTTCTCCGAATATGCAGATTACATCATGTGAAATGCTGGGTTGGATGAAGCACAAGCCGGAATCAAGATTGCCAGGTGAAATATCAACAATCTCAGGTATGCAGATGACACCACCCTTATGGCAGAAAACAAAGAGGAACTAAAGAGCCTACCAATGAAAGTGAAACAGGAGAGTGTAAAAGCTGGCTTAAAACTCAACATTTAAAGAATTAAGATCATAGCATCCGGTCCTATCACTTTATGGCAAATAGATGGGGAAACAGTGGAAAAAGTGAGAGACTATTTTCTTGGGCTCCAAAATCATTGCAGATGGTGACTGCAGCCATGAAATTAAAAGACGTTTGCTCCTGGGAAGAAAAGCTATGACCAAACTAGACAGCATATTAAAAAGCAAAGACATTACTTTGTCAACAAAGGTCTGTAGAGTCAAAATTATGGCTTTTCCAGTAGTCATATATAGATGTGAGAATCACACTACATAGAAAGCAAAGCGCGGAAGAATTGATGCTTTTGAACTGTGGTGTTGGAAAAGACTCTTGAGAGTCCCTTGGACTGCAAGGAGATCCAACCAGTCCATCCTAAAGGAAATCAATCCTGAATATTCACTGGAAGGACTGATGCTGAAGCTGAAGTTCCAATACTTTGACCACCCGATGCAAAGAATTGACATTTGAAAAGACCTTGATGCTAGGAAAGATTGAAGGCAGAAGGTGCCGACAGGGGATGAGACGGTTGGATGGCCATCACCAACTCAATGGACATGAGTTTTAGTAAACTCTGGGAGTTAGTCATGGACAGGGAAGCCTTACGTGCTGCAGTCCACGAGGTCACAGAGTCGGGACACAAGTGGGTGACTGAACTGAACTGGGCCCTATATCACACAAGACTAGGGCACATTGGGTCAGCCGGCAGGAAGGCCTGCTCATCAAAGATTCAGTGACAGCTGCCGCATTTTCTAAATATGACGTAAGGGGAAGACTGCTGCACCCAGAATTAAGGTATTTGGGTTGCTTATCCTACAATTAAAAGTAGTCACTTTCAATTGGGTCTGTTTCCTGAATTCCAAAACTGCGTGCCTAGGATTCCGTTCAGGAATACAAGCTTCTAAAATCGAACAGGATTCGGTAGACTTGCAGGGCAGAAGTCACGTGGAGTCCAGCTGGAACCACCCCCCCGCCGCAAGCTGAACGCGAGGAACCCAGCGAGTTCTGACTCCAGACCACACCCTCCTGCCACGTCCCTTCCGGGGAGGAGGGCGAGTGACGGTGAGAGCTCGGCGTGCGCGCCTCCGGCAGGCTCGGCGCGCGCGTCTCCGCCCGACTTGCCACAGATCCCGTCCGGGCTGGGTGGGCGGGGCACAGCGGAGAGGAGCGGAGCGGGGCGGGGCGCGCGGAGAGGACCGGCGCCCGGATAGGAGGCCGAGGAGGAGGAGTAGGAGAGAAAAGCCGGCGGCCCGGTGGGGCAGAGGGGCGAGCAGGAGGCCGGTTGCACGGGTGTGTGGGGCGCGGAGCGGCGCCGGGACAGCGGGGAGCAGCTGGGCACGGGGGCCGCGGCAGCCGGGATTTGGGCCGCGGTTCGGCCGGGCCGGCCGGTGAGTGTCGGGGGCACCCTGCCCGGGAGGCTGGCGCGGCCCGGGCTGTGCCCGAGGGTAGAGGCGGCGGCCGAGCCGGAGGCGGCGTTGCGGCGGGCGGGCCCGGCCGGGCCTGGGGCGGAGTAAACACGGCCTCACAGGGATTCCGCGAGTCCCAGGCCGGGTCCTGGCGGCGAGAGGGCGGCGGCGGCTTGGCCTCTGCGCCCAGCCCGCTGCCCGGCCGGCCCTGGAGGCCGCCGGCAAATGGCGCCTCAGACCCCGCGGGCCGACCCCTCGGTGCCACCCGGGCTCGCGGGTCTGTGGGTGAGGGTAGGTGGGGAGAAGCCAGAGTTAAACTTAGGAAGCCCTAAGATCCTCGAAAACCCGGCTTCTCTTCCCTTTTGCAGATTAGAAACTTGCTTTGTTTGGGAACAGACGGGTGAAAGTAATGCTGAGAGGCATCGCAGACTGTCTCCACGGGATGAGTGAAGTTGGTAACTTTTCCATTCATGGAAGTGAGAGGATCTTAGTCTTAGCCTCAGTCCTCGTTTAAGAGGAATATCCTGATTTTATAGGTCTGAGGGATATGACCATTTCCAAGTTGTTTGTGTCCTGTCTCGTGGAAGTGCATTGCTGGGAAGGTAGCATAGCGTGCACGTTGAATTCAAAGTAATCTCCTTTGAGCGCGTTTTTTTACGCGTGTATTTAGAGAATAGAGCCAGAACAGCGTTTTATCATGGTTCTAGTACTCCATTCCCCGCTCTCCCTGTGTCTTGTTTTTCTTTCTGAGCCATGTCGTAAGTCTTGGATAAAAGATGCTTGGGAAGGAATTGACCTTTTATTCCATAATTACTTTGTTGACTCGGATCCAAGATGAAGTTATTTATGGGCATTCTGGTATCAGTGTAGATTAACTTAAAACTTTACATACAAAACCCCAAGCTTTCTAAGCTTTTAATTTCTGTTTGCTACATTTCAATCCATTTTTGTGTCCTTTAGAGTCCTAGAAATTCTATTAACAGATTTTGCATTTCCTCATACTTTTTAAGCTTTTCCAGAGTTGTTGACGGCCAAGAGGGAAGAGAGTAGCATAAAATGTAAGATGAGGGTTTTCCTAAGGGATCAGGTTTTCAGTTTACAGTTTTCGCTGAATCATGTTCTTTATGCTTAGTCACTGTTTCTTACTACAGAAGTTTAATCGGGGATAACATGATGTTTTGCTAACTTTTTAAGTTGCTAATTTGTTTTTATTTGGCATTTTAATGCGGTGACATAGCTCTTTTGTGTATGTGTGATTCTGGAATTGTTAGTGGGTGGAGTTTTGAGAGTGTTATCAGAGAACTGAAGTTTCCGATATAGGCAAACTTTTATGCATTCCAAGTGTACTAGGTATTTAATTTCAATCCAGTACTTTTGTATGGCTAGCATTGGAGACTTTTTTTTTTTTTTTAATAAACAAAATGTCCTAATATGCTATTAAAGAAAAATAGTACATATTTTGGGATACTGTATATAGTTAGAGAGGTGCTTTAAGGTCACCAAAATAGGTCTTGTTTCATGTGTGTTTACTATTTGATAGGCTGTGTTACTAAAATGTGGCTTTTAATGGCATAAGCCTTATGCTATTTGGGGTGGTTTTGGTAACTCTTGTAACTAAGTTACCATGACTGCTTGTTTCATTAAAAGAAGTTAGCACATGCTTTGGAATGACATGGTATTTGTAGAATTTATTAATGTTCAAGTCTTCAGTCAAAAGGCTATAAAATATTATTTAATTTCAAATTTATTTTTGATGAAATAAGTGAGATTGGCTTTGGACTAGTGGTTTTTACACTATAGGTAGCTCAATAGTTAAATACAAGATAAGCATGCCTCAATTACAACCCAGTCTTTGGAAATCTTTTTCCAAAAAGGTTTGTCTTTTTTTTTTAAGAGTGGGTAATGTTAGCATTAGATCCTCATATGATTGTTTTTAATAAACTTTATAAGTATAAATGCCCTGATATAGAAATATATATATATAGATAAAGTTTTGTGCATGTGTGTGTGTCTGTTGTGTAAAGTGATCTGTCTTCTGAGCAATACTTGTTTGTGTCGTACTGGACACGCTAATAATTATAACCAACCTTTGTAGAGTACAAGGTGGTTTTCACAGTACAGTAATTACATCACGGTCACAAAGCTGAGTTCTTGGAAGCCCATTCCCCTGTTTCATGCTGCCCGTTGTAATAAGTTGAGTTCCACCATTCTGGTGGATTATTTTTATCTGAGTATCAACTCAAATAGGTTCTGGTATGAATATTAAATATTAATATTTGTTATTTTAATTTCTGATATAAGTCTATAGTAATTTCTTTTGTTTATTTAGTGGAGAACAATTTCAAGTAGTTAGGATTTTCACTTTGAGATGTTACCTATGACCGTATTTAGAAATGCAAGATTTATGTTTTGATTATATCATAACTGGAAGGGTAAAAACTTGAAAACAAAATTCCACATAATTAGGTCATCATTCTATTAAAAAAAAAGTCAGAACCAAAATTTAATAAAAGAATGTGTACAGTGTAACCAGTTTAGCCATTTTGAACTCATCAGTAGGCCAGGTAGTTTGAGATGGGAGTTTAATGATCTTGGATTTTTCAGTCTTGGCTAGTCATCCCAGCCCCCCTTTTTATACCAATAAAGTAAAATATCCAATTGAGGTTATATTTTTATTATGGCCTTTCAAACTGAATGCACCTATCAGTAAATCAGCAGCAATGTTTGTATTTATTGTGCAGTAGCACCTCTGACTATGCAGTAAGCATGGGACTTGCTCTGGAGGAGTTAAAACTGATTGCTAAATATGAAATTTCAGTCATAGACTTACTGGTTAACTAATGAGCCAGTCTGTCTGTCTGTAGTTCCATTTCAGCCTTTCAGTGAAGCAACATTTTATTGTCTCAGTGGAATTTTTTTAATCTAATATCATTCAGTTTAGTCGCTCAGTCATGTCCTACTCTTTGCAATCCCATGGACTGCAGCACGCCAGGCTTCCCTGCCCACCACCAACTCCCAGAGCTTACTCAAACTCATATCCATCGAGTTGGTGATGCCATCCAACCGTCTCATCCTCTGTCATTCCCTTCTCCTCCTACCTTCAGTCTTGCCCAGCATCAGAGTCTTTTCCAATGAGTCAGTTCTTCACATCACGTGGCCAAAGTATTGGAACTTCAGCATCAGACCTTCCAATGAATATTCAGGACTGCTTTCCTTTAGGATGGACTGGGCTGATCTCCTTGCAGTCCAAGGGACTCTCAAGAGTCTTCTCCAACACCACAGTTCAAAAACATCAGTTCTTTGGTACTCAGCTTTCTTTACGGTCCAACTCTCGCATCCATACATGACTACTGGGAAAACCATAGCTTTAACTATACGGACCTTTGTCAGTAAAGGTCTAATATCATATTGTAATATTAAGGAAGTAGACTTATGACACTTCCTTTCCTCACCCTCTGCGTACTCAGTCACCTGCACACATGTGGAGACCTTGATTTCTGCTTTTCTTTTTGAATTGCATCCCTCTATAGTCAGTAAACTAACCAGACTGCAGGATTCATTAAAAAGTTAAAGAAAATATACAGTTAAACATTTCCTTCTGTGCCTTTTGTTATTATTTTTTTAAACAATGGAAGATTGAAATTAATTTTCTTTATTTTTCCCTTTGATTTGCTTTTTTTGATGGACAGTTTAGCTTATTCCACATATAATGCCTGGAACATATGCCCTAGATGCTCAGTAAATATTTGAATACTTTTGACTTTTTGTAGAAGGTACAATGAAGTAATTTTTGATTTTGACTCAATCTGGTTGACTAATAATAGATTTATAAAGTATGTTTTTATGATGTATGTAGCTTTCCATGGATCAAGAATTGTTTTGGAATCCATTTGGTTATTTCTTGTACTATAATAATTTCACTCATATTAATAAACGAGGCTCTAATTAAGGCACAATCTTGAATACAAGGAACACTGGAGATCCCCTGGAGAAGGAAATGGAAACTCACTCCAGAATTCTTGCCTGGGAAATCCCATGGACAGAGGAGCGTGGCAGACTACAGTCCACGGGGTCATGAAAGAGTCAGGCATGACTTAGTGACTAAACAGCAAGAGCAACATGACCGTATTACCAAGGAAAAATGCTGTGTGTGATGAACACATGAGTATATGGAATCTGTGTCTTACCTTGCCTTTGCGTATGTGGAAGAGTACCATTTAAGCTGATAAAGATTTGAGACAACAGGAAGGGGGGAGGAGAGAGAGAATGTGTGTGTGTGTCCGTATCTGTGTCTGTCTGTCTTTGAGTCAGAGGCAGACCTTAAGATCAGCCTGAGGCAGCAAGTTGTGTTGAATATTTGGATGACTTGATTTAGCATATTTTAAAATCAAGTTAATTTGCAGTTCTTTATTTATCTATGTATTGTAATGAATTTGGAAAAATAATTCTTTTTTGAAGGCAATATCTTTATGTCTAGAAATAGCCTTAAATAACAAGATCTCATTTCACTGTATGGGCAAATGCCATGTCTTAAAATTGTTTTTATGGATTACTTATCAGCCTCAGATTATGAGTTGGCCTAGAATTTCTGTTGGAGAAAATTGAAACTATTGTAAAGCATTTAATCATTTACAATATTTTGCAGTCTAATGAAACTTTTTCCAGTCATTCAACTTTAAGTGTAAATAGATATGTTATTTGGAAGATTAAGATTCTGGTTTAGAGTTTTTTTAAAAAACTTAATATTGGGGAGTTTTAAATTAAGCTCATCTTGAGCTTGAAGCTCAGTTGTAACAATATGTTTTCTGCCGGACCTGCTGTGTCACTGTTCAACTGATAAATCAGGAATCAACATTTTAAACTTGTTTCATAGAATTCCTGAGCGATTGTGAAATACTTTTTGGAGGCATATTTAATTTGATAATAGCGATTTTGAAAGAGGATGGATCTGAAAGTTTTAAACTTTGAAAGAATACCTGAGAATACTCTTTGGGTATTGTCTAGTGCATTCTTAAAAATCTTATTTCTTAATATATTTAATTGTAAAATTGACTTAAACTTGATTGCTTCTTTGTATAACTGTTTTGAGTAAACAGCTCAGTTTACAAACAGTAAATTTGTACTGTTTTGTACATTTATATTGAGCATTACATATGTAAGTTTTTAAAAAAATAATTTAGTAAAACACTAATGTTCAAAGCAAAGTAATGTGCTATTATAATTAGAAAGGACCAAGAAGACTTTCTTGACCACAAGAGTGATTAAGTGCTGGGATAAACTACAAGCAAAGCAAAGTTGTGTAACCTCCATTCCTCAAATAACATCTTAAAATTGCATCACTGGTTACTGAAGTGCTGTCTTATTTTCTTAAACTTTTGTAAGTAAGCATATCTGTTTTTGTCCGTATATATTGATCAGATATAGATTGCAGTCCTAGCTCTGCCACTTACTAGGTAGATGACCTTGGTAAGTCACTTAGCCCTTCTGTACCTCAGTTTTCTCTGGGCTGTTACAAGGATTAAGTGACATTAACATGGTATATATTAATACCAAGAAGGATAGAGTACCTAGTTAATGTTCCTTTTTCCTTTAAGCCTACTTCAATAAATAATAAATGTTATGGACTTACCGCTGTGGATACTTGTTTTTATTATTTTTTTAAACATTTGTCCAAAGGAGGAATAGTGTGAAGGAGTCTATTTATTTTGAACCTTGAGAGCCTTCTACTTCAGCCTTTTAAAGTTGTTGCTGTTATGCATTAACTCAGTTGTTTGTAACAGTTGCTATTTTAAACACATCTGAATTAAGGGATGTTTTGAGATGTGTTCTGTCTGGTGTGGTCATGTGATGTGCATGTAACATAAAGTGTTCCTATTAGTTCTGAGAGCATGGGTCACTTCTGTTGGAACTGCTTGTATTTTTAGGTTTCTCTCTTAGTAACAGTCAAGTTTATAACCTTCAGCGTGTGAGATGAACTCAGTCTAGTTGTTGCAAAATAAGAAAGCTGCAGCTGTTTTCACAATCTAATCATTCAGTAAAATTTGTCTTCTTATTAAAGTTTCTCTGCATAAGTTACAGATGTCATCAGTAGCCTGTCATTTGTTCTATTTTGACCCCTTTAGCAGTATATCTTTAATTTATAGGTCATTTCCTTGGCTTTAAATTTCATAGGGATAAACATTCAGAAGTATTCATAATTTGTAACTTCTAAAAACATTTTAAAATGTAGTTTTGTTGATAAATGTGTGCCTTGTTTTCTTCTGTCCCTGGCATCAGTACATACCATAATATCAACTCAGAACTTTGCTGCTTAATCAACAAAAACTCTGTCAAATAGCAAAAAAAAAAAAAAAAAAAAAAAAACTTTGCTATTTGAGTTTGAGGAAAATTAAGTCTGTCCTAGAGACAAAGAAATAGCTATCTGGGGAATAATTATTTTACATTAGCCACCTAGATGCAAGATTTGAATTTATGGAAAAAAATATTGAAAGAGCTAGCAATCTCTTATGCACTGAAGTGAAGAAAATAGGCTAAAAATTGGCTTCTTATCCAGGAAATTATTAATTTGGGGAATTTTGAGGTGAGTTACCTGTGCCATATGCAAGTGGAGGTATATAGTAAGTACGTAGCTGTAGAGATCTGAAGTTTGGACGAGGGATCTGGGCAGGAGGTACAGATAAGTTTTCAGCATATAAATGGCAATTGAAGCTTTTGAGAAATTGAGAGCACCCTGGGAGAATGTATAGATTGAACCAGAAAGAACATGGATCCTTGAAGAAGAGAAATATTTTAGAAGAAAAGATTAAGGAATAACCAGAAATAGGGGGAAAAGCAGGGAAATGTGAGATCATAGAAACTAAAGAAAGATAGTAGTTCGGAAAGGAGGAGGAATTAGTCAACAAAGTGATGTAATGGCTAAAAAGATGAGGTCTGGAAAAAATGCCCTTTGAATTTAGCACTAGGAATCTTGATGCAGCGGTTTTAATGAGTGGTTGTAAAAATAAAGCCATGTTAGAGGGCTGAAGAGTACATGGGACGTTAACAGGCTTTGTTTATTTGTTGTTTTTCTTTTGAAAGCTTGAGTGAATAGGAACAAAGTAGTAGCAAAAGCAAGATACTGCTTTATTACTTAGGGTTTAAAGAAGAAATAGTCTTCTAAGTTTTTGCTGCTAATAGGAACAAGCCATTAAAGAAGTTGAAGATTTACAGAAAAGAAGACATTGAATAGGCTTAGTAATTATAATTTAAATCGGTGCATTGTGGCAGTGCTTTCTCTGTGTATAAAACTTTTCTTGATAAAAGCAGAGAAAACCATTAGTTATCTGTAATCCTTTCATGTTATTTTATGGCTGCTATTTCTTTGCTTAAAATCCTCAGTGATTTCTAACTACTTGAAGTCTGAACGCTTTAGAATAACATACAGCAGACTTTCCGTGATCTGTCTTATTCCTGTCTGGCCTCATCTCTCACAGGTACTTTGCATGTCACCTGTGAGCCAACAACACTGGGAGACTTGAGGGCCCCTCAGCATGTTTTGCCAGTTTTTGCGTTCTGTATTTGCATATGCTGTTACTTCAGCATTGAATACCCTTCTTCCTTTCTAACCCTACCCTCCTATGCTTAAGACTTCTCATCTTTCAAGACTGCTGTGAATTCTTCTCTACTCTCTTCTCGTATTGATTATTTTCTCTGTCGTGTTAATCATATTAAAAAATGGCATGACTTTACTTTCATCTCTGATCTTGTGCTGTAGCTCCTTGAAAAGTGGCACTGTGTCTCCTAATCTTTATATTGCCATACCAAACACATGGTACATGGCAGTTAAGCAATAAATAAGTGTTGAATAAATGAATGGAAACCATGGCCCTCAGAAGTAAGTGATTTGCCCACTGTCACAGAACTGGAGCTAGAACTTATATTTTTTGGTTAAGTGCCCTCTATGTTTTATTAATAATAAGGCTTACTCTCTTGATTTGTTACAGAATTTATTAAGGCATATGTAGAAGGAGAGGTCAATAGCTGAAATCTGAATTTATGTATTTAGAAAGAATATAAAGAAAACTTCTAATCAGATTCTAGTTAAGTATTTTCATGAAATTTAGATTATTTTAGGAATATGATGAGGTCTGTGCAATGTGGGGTACATTATAATCAGTTTAATTAAAATGTAAAAAGATACAAGTGTTCTCTGAAATCTCGGAGTTAAATATGTATTAACTTGTTTTTGACATTAATTTATATACTAAACAATGTACTAGAATTTAAGTATTATATTTTGAAACGTTTGGCCTTTTGAGCAGATTGTTATGTGTTATGTAAAAATGAATTTTTGACTTCTTGAGTTGATTTCTTAAGTCGGTTCAAGATAGATCAATTATATGTAAAATAAACTCGTTAAATGTTTATTTTATATATTTCATTCCGTATAAGCCAATATACCTTCATGATTTGATTTTTATTCTTAAAACATTGTTTTAAAAACCAACTGCTTTTTGCCTAACATCTTATTTCTTTTCCATCTCAATAACCAGAGCTGGACTGGCCATCATGGAGGAGGAACTGCAGCATTCGCACTGCGTTAATTGTGTCAGTAGACGATGTATGACAAGACCAGAGCCTGGGATTTCCTGTGACTTGATTGGTTGTCCATTGGTTTGTGGAGCAGTTTTCCATGCATGTAAGGCTGATGAGCATCGACTTTTATGTCCATTTGAACGAGTGCCTTGCTTAAATAGTGACTTTGGATGTCCATTTACAATGGCTCGAAATAAAGTTGCTGAACATCTAGAAACGTGCCCTGCAAGTGTGGTGTGCTGTACCATGGAATGGAACCGATGGCCAGTTAGTTATGCAGAGCGGAAATCATATGAAAATCTAAGCAGAGATGTTGATGAAGTGGCACAATTAGACATGGCCTTGGCCCTTCAAGACCAACGGATGCTCTTAGAATCTCTCAAAGTAGCCACCATGATGTCAAAAGCAACTGATAAAGTGTCAGAACCTAGAGAACAGATCTCAGTTAAACCAAGTGTCTCAGAAATACCACATACTAATGGTTTGGTGTCAGTTGATGAAGAATCTTATGGTGCACTTTATCAAGCTACTGTTGAAACAACCCGAAGTTTGGCTGCTGCTTTAGATATTCTGAATACTGCTACAAGAGACATTGGCATGCTAAGTACGAGTCTTTGTGCTTCCCTAAATGAAATGAATGAAGAGCAAAAAGCCAGAGAGAGCTTACAGAATAGAAACCAGAAAGACCAGGACCATCTTTATGAGGATGAGATGGGAGCAGTAGGTGGAATTGACCATAAGGACACGAGTCAGAATGCCCAGTTGGAACAAAATGGTTCAAGTGATTTATTATGTGACTTTAATGCCAGTTCTTATGGCACTTCTGCTCTTTGTAATGGCTTTCCTTTGGAAGATATATGTGCACAGGTCATTGAGCAGAACCAGGATTTACATACTGACTCAAAACAAAGTAACTTAACAAATGGAGAATGTGTAGCATCAGGTGGCTCTTCAGAACCTTCTAGTTCACTTTTAGTAGCAGCACAAGTTCGGGAAGTAATACCACCTAATGCTTTGCCTAATGGCACGGTTCAGCATATCCTCATGCCAGATGATGATGAAGACTTGTGTTGGAAAAAAGTAGACTTAGGGGACCTACGGAATGTGGATGTCTTATCTTTCAGTCACCCTCCTTCATTCAAATTTCTTTCGAATTCATGTTGGTCTAAACCAAAGGAAGATAAAGCAGTAGATACATCAGATTTGGAAGTTGCGGAAGATCCAATGGGTCTCCAAGGAATAGATCTAATCACAGCAGCATTACTGTTTTGTCTAGGAGATTCTCCAGGTGGGAGGGGTATATCTGATAGTCGCATGGCTGATGTTTATCATGTTGACTTTGGGACTCAGACTTTTTCACTTCCATCTACCATTTTAGCTACAGATACAATGGTTGGGGAAATAGCTTCAGCTTCAGCTTGTGATCATGCCAACCCACAGCTTTCAAATCCAAGCCCTTTTCAGACACTGGGGCTGGACTTAGTATTGGAATGTGTCGCTAGGTACCAGCCCAAGCAGCGTCCAATGTTTACATTTGTTTGTGGACAATTATTTAGAAGAAAAGAATTTTCATCACATTTTAAGAACGTGCATGGTGACATTCATGCTGGACTCAATGGCTGGATGGAACAGAGGTGTCCTTTAGCATATTATGGTTGTACCTATTCACAGCGTAGATTTTGTCCATCAACACAAGGAGCAAAGATTATACATGACCACCATTTGCGGTCATTTGGAGTTCAGCCGTCTGTATCTACAGTGTTAGTAGAGCCTGCTAGAAACTGTGTGCTGGGTTTACATAGTGACCATCTAAGTAGTCTTCCTTTTGAAGTCCTGCAACATATTGCAGGATTTCTCGATGGCTTCAGCTTATGCCAGCTCTCATGTGTATCCAAGTTAATGAGGGATGTGTGTGGCAGTCTTCTCCAGTCTCGCGGAATGGTCATACTTCAGTGGGGGAAAAAGAAGTATCCAGAAGGAAATTCGTCATGGCAAATAAAAGAAAAGGTTGGTGTCATTTAATTGTATCAACCCCATATTTGACATATAATAGGCACTTAATAATGTTGTTGCTGTGAAATTGATCATCCTTGTTGTGAAATTGCGTGCATGCATGCTAAGTTGCTTTAGTCATGTCCATCTCTTTGTGACCCTATGGACTGTAGCCCGCCAGGCTCTGTCCATGGGATTCTTCAGGCAAGAGTACTGGAGTGGGTTGCTGTGCCCTCCTCCAGGGGATCTTCCGACCCAGGGATCAAACCTGTGTCTCTTAATGTTTCCTGCACTGACATGCAGGTTCTTTACCACTAACGCCACCTGGGAAACCCATTGTGAAATTGACCATCCTTAAAAATAATTCAGTATGATGACAAACATTGTTAGAATTGTTAGTCATAATCACATATTTACTGCAGACATCCTAGAACTAGATTCTAATGTCATATGACAGAGGCCACTTGTAGTTCTTCAGTTGAGGGGTTCTGTTCCTACTTCTTCTGAAACAACTCCCTTTGCTTGAGTCCATATTAACCACCTTCTTTCTAATTTGGGCTCCATCTGAAACATTTGCACTGTAGGATGATGGAGGAATCAAGGAGAAGGTTTCTTTTTAATTGCTTGCAGTTGTACATTCTTAGCCCTTTCTTTCTTAGAACTCGGTTGTTACAAGTAAAACTTAAACAAGGAGACATGAAAAAAAAGTCTCCTACTAGCAGGTGACCAGTGGAGTATTTGGGGTATGTTGTTCAGTCCCTAAGTTGCATCTGACACATTGCAGCCCCATAGACTGCAGCAGGCCAGGCTTCCCTGTCCTTCACTATCTCCCAGAGTTTGCCCAAATTCATGTCCATTGAGTCTGTGATGCCATCCAACCATCTCATCCTCTGCTGCCCACTTCTCCTTTTGCCTTCAGTCTTTCCCAGCATCAGCATCTTTTCCAGTGAGTTGTCTCTTCACATCAAGTGGCCAAAGTATTGGGGCTTCGGCATCAGTCCTTCCAATGAGTATTCTGGGTTGATTCCCTTTAGGATTGACTAATTAGGTCTTCTTACAGTCAAAGGGACTCTCAAGAATCTTCTTCTGTATCACCACAGTTTGACAGTGTCAATTTGGGATATAGAAAACAAAATGGATGGATGTGGAGATGGCTTGCAGTGAAATAAAGGCAGTAGGATTTGTTGGTGGTGGTGGGGACTGTGGGTTTAGCACGGAACAAGGGTGTGTTGAAGATTGGAAGCTTGACCAGGAGATTTAGGCAGGTCTGGGAACAAAGCCTAGCTCCACCATTTTCCTTGTGTGATATCTTATTTTTGCCAGCTTCTGTTTGAGGCACTATCCAGTAGAAACTAGAAGGCATTACAACTGTCTTTGATTGAAAGTGTTTTTTCATTTTAGAGCATTTATAAAATGAAACTTTGATTTCATAAAGTACAAAAAACTTTAATAACCTTCATATTGGTTGAACAGGGGTCATATTTCTGGGTACTTTGTTTTTACCACCCTTAGGTTTTCTCTTATTTTTACTCATTGCTCCAGTTTTGTTTTGTTTTTTTTCATTGCTCCAGTTTTTGAGAATTTTGCATCTGCTTCTGTGCTCTCCTGAAACTTTGACCAGTAAATGAGCACGTTAATTATTTTATGTAGAAAATTTCATAGTTGCTGTGTATATGTGAGTATGTGTTTGTCTTCATTTACTACATGATTTGGTGTATTTCTGCCATTGGGCTGGGACACTCAGAGCATGGTCCCTTTTTGTCCTTGCCCACTAGTATTGATCTATGAGGTGAAATATTTTCTGGGGATTCTATCACTACAGAAAATGTCATCTACTTGTGGAGTTTAAATTGCCATCATTTATACAAATTGCTTACATGTGTATATCCCTGGCCATTTTCTCCTCTGAATTCCAGGTCATTATATATAGGCACCTACTGGACATCTCCATTTGATTATCTTCAGTAAACTCAGCTTATCCAGCCTACTCCATTTCTCTACCCCTCTTAATCTCAGAAAGTTGCATTAGCATCTCTTAAGTGGCCTAAACTAGGAATTTGGGAGTTAAGTTTAGCCCCTTTCCCCCCTTTATTCCCTTCTCCTGGTATTCACACAGTCCTGCTGTCCCCCTTCTTCACGCCCCTCAGGTTCACTTCCCTTTTCTACTGCTGTTTCCCTGATTGGTCCTGCCTGCCGCTCTCTTCTGGGTTACTATAGCAGCCACTTCCTTAATGGGCTTCTGTTTCCAACTGAGTCCCTCTCCAACATATTGCCTGTATAAGACGTAGAGTGGTAAATAATTTCTTGAATACAGTTCTTGTGCTGTAGTGCTTAAACACTTTTAAAATGTCTGTCCATTGCCCTGGGTTAGGGGCAGATTCCTTAATGAAACATTTAAGAGTTTTCATAATTTTGTCCTTACTTGCCTCTTCAGTTTCCATTCCAGCCATGGAATTTACTAGTAGTTGTTGAATGTTTTCTTCTTGCCTTAAGGTGTTTGAGTACACTGTCCCTGAAACGTCCGTTTGAATGCTTGAAATGTGTAGACAGTGTGCACTTTTATTAGTTTATTTAATCTACTGTCCCTATTTATGGATTAAAAAAAACTGGTTAAGTAACTTGTCCTTGGATTCAGACCTGGGAACCTGTTTCTGGAGCTTGTGATCGTCATCTCCTTGGTATATCCTGCTTATTCTTCAGACCTTATCTTGTCAAGAAAGCCTTCTCCAAAAGTTCTTAGGTGCATTTTTTCCCAGAAATGCATTCTATAATGATATGGAATTAAGAACTGTTCATTTTACAAAAAGTTCTATAAAAATTTCCAAAAACATTGAAGTACTTGTATTCGTCAGTATTACTAAATGCCTTTACTATTTATAAATAGTGAAGAGAAAGGTTCCTCTGCACAGTATCCTAGAGTGTTTTTTAGTATACTTCATATGGTGTAATGGACATTTTTTTGGAGAAAAAACACTTGTATTATCAATATCTCCTATATACATAGTCCTTTGGATAGGATGAAAATCTAGTACAGTATATGTTATTTTAGGAAGTGACTCTAAATGTTCTATAGAAATTAAAACTTGCTTAATAAGCTAGGTTGGATATGATTTTTTAATGCTAAGTTTTTTTCTTTTTTGTTATTAGATTTCTTAAAGTCATAATGTCATGGAAGTTATCTTATAAATATTTAATAAAAAGATTGGTATCAAAACGAATTTTGTAGCAAGCCACCTGAAACTTATTTCTCATAACAGAAATGAATGTAGTTCGAGCAAGAAATATGTTTTAATTCTTATAAATTGGCTGGTTTAAATCTGAAGTAGAATTTTGTTCTAGGTATGGCGATTCAGTACTGCATTTTGTTCTGTTGATGAATGGAAGTTTGCTGACATCCTGAGCATGGCTGACCACCTGAAGAAGTGCAGTTACAACATTGTAGAGAAGCGGGAGGAAGCGATCCCACTGCCGTGTATGTGCGTGACTCGAGAACTCACTAAAGAAGGACGTTCACTTCGCTCAGTTTTAAAACCTGTACTTTAAAAAGTCAAATTCCACTTGCACATACATGCAAGCTCCTAGTATAATTTCTTTGTAATATGTGACACCTTATTAATGTATTAAAGATTACAACTAGCTAAATTTATTGTCACTATGTATATAATGTTTTGAAGTGACATATATTTTTATAAAGTACTGATTAGTTGGGAAAAAGTTGCCTTAATATTTGAAATGTGTGAATTTTTTGGAACTTGCTGGACAGGGTGATTTAATTTTTGGCTACATAATTTTCAGAATTAGTATTTTTAATGGTGTGCATATTTTGGTTCTTACATTTTTTGCTTCTTAAACTAACAAGATCCTGACCAAACAATTTACTCCTCATTTTCTGTGGGTTACAACCCATGCATTCAAAAAGCAAAACTTTGATTCTGATTTTTACATCATTGGCTCTTCAGATAAAACATTCAGTTGCTTAAGCACTGCATAAAAACATTATAAAATTTTTATTTTCTAGTGTTCCCGTTACATAATTGTTGATATGGAAATGATCTGTAATGTAAACATATTTAAATCGTGAATGATGTTGATAATGCCATTTATCGTGTTTTAAAAATAATCCACAAAAATGTTGTCTCCTTTTGTATTTACACCTCTCATACAGAGAGTTACCATTTGCACCTTTTTTTGATTAGATGCCACATCCAAAGACTCATAGCAATATGTTACATGACAGGTTAAAGCAAAATCAAACCCCAAAAAAGCCTGTGAATTTAATTTGAAATTGTATATATTTGCTAGGAATTTGATATTTGGAGAGAAGAAAATACAGTCGACCCTTCATATCTGGATATCCATGGATTCAATCAAAGGATGGAAAATGTTTGGAAAAAAAAAATTCCATGAAATTCCAAAAAACACAACTTGAATTTGCCACTCATCTTCAACTATTTACATAGCACTTACATTATATTTGGGCTTTCCTGGTGGCTCAGACGGTAAAGTATCTGCCTGCAATGCAGGAGACATGGTTTGATCCATGGATCAGGAAGATCCCCTGGAGAAGGAAATGGCCACCCACTCCAGTATTCCTGCCTGAAGAATTCCATGGACAGAGGAGCCTGGCAAGCTACAGTACATGGGGTCGCAAAGAGTCAGACATGACTGAACAACTAACATTACACTACTACTACATTATATTTACAATTATTTACATGGTGTTTTCATTACATTCAGTTGAGTCGCTCAGTCTTGTCTGATTCTATGCGACCCTATAGACTGCAACGTGTGCCAGGCTTCCTGTCCATCACCAACTCCTGGAGCTTGCTAAAACTCATGTTCATCGAGTCGGTGATGCCATCTAACCATTTCATGCTCTGTCATCCCCTTCTCCTGCCTTCAGTCTTTGCATTAGGTACTATTAATAGTTTAGAGATGATATAAAGTGTATGGGAGGTGTGCATGGGTTATGTGCAGATACTGTGCCATTTTATATGAAGCAGTTGAACATCTGTGAATTTTGGTACTGCAGGGAGTCCTGGAACCAATCTTCTGCAGACACTGAGGGACAACTGACTGTATGCCCCATTTTAAGTTTGAGTTGGGCATGTTCTGTGAATAAATTTCAGATATTCACAGTGCAAAGGGCTTAACCTTTTTCAGAAGTGTTTAAAATTTTTGCCTTTTGGTGTTTATAAAAATCACAATTATGTTGTTTTAAGACATGTAAAAATGTGCCATTTGCTGTCCTTTTAAGGTGACAATCATGAACTGCAGAGAAGCCTGTCTTGGTTGACAATCTCTTTAAAACATTTCCAGGTTAATATTCCATACACTTCTCTACCAAAAAAGTTAAGAATTGCACCTTTATGTAAAAATCAAAATTTAACAGAAATATCTTCAAGGACCTGTTCTTGAGGTATTTTATTATAGTTTTCAAATCGATTTATGCTATCATTAACCTGATATGGTCAGTTTAAAAAATGAATATATCAGTATTAAGAAATAAATGGCAAAGATGGGGACATGTACTTAAATAATTTAGGTAACTTCTGGCATTTGGTAGTCTGAAATGGTTACAAATTACTTTGTTATATATAAAATTTCAAAACTCTGTTTTGTCTTCTCTTCCTACTTTTGTCCCTAAGAGTGCTCTATTGTTAACTAGATTCTTGATTCCCATATATGGCAGTCGGGCTGGGAAGAGGCATTCTTTGGGCATTACAAAAGAATTCTGAATTGCTTAAAACCTGATTTGGTTGGATCAAGTCCTTATTACAGTTGAAAAATACAGCATTGAAGACTAATCAGTTGTTTTGCCTCACCTGTCATTTTAATTAGTAGAATACTTATTTCTCAGTGCTTAAACTATCATTTTGAACTGTGAGATTTGAATTACATAAACAGTCTATTTCTGTGAAAAAGTCAAAAGTAAGATATCAAATACTGTAAAATATAATTCTGCCTCTTGAAGTTTTGCTGAAGAATATGTCTGGTTAGGATAGCACAAACATTAACTTTTTGTTTTATGGTTGTGCTTTTTAAAAATCCTTGTTCGTTTAAGTTTAGACTCCTTATTTTCACACTAGATCCAGAGATATTTACCATTTTTCACCTTTTATTTTCTTTTACACATCTTTGGCTGTTTTCTTTTTGTTTGTTATGCCACCATATTATTTTGTTAAAATGTTTTCTTTGTGTAGTATTTGTTCAAGTTCTAATAAAATTAATATTTTCCTTTATATGGCTCAGTAACTTGAAAAAAACCTACATTTAAATAAAATATTCATCCTTGTTTGACAAAGTTGAGACACAGTCATACTGTTTCTATAGTGCGGTTTTCTGCATGTTATAGGAGTTGCCTGATGATTATCATTGCTCACCCATGTTTTACTGGTGAACATTATTACTATTTTTATTTAATACGGAAAACTCAATAGTTAGCTTTCTCTGCCCCTTCAGTGTCTTCTTTAAAGTAGCCCCACCTGGGGCTGTTGAATGGCTGAAGAGTTTCTGGCAATAGTATTTTTCTAAAACTTGTAGTGGGAACAATCTGTCTAGCCTTTTAAGCATGAAAAGGTTTGTGTGTTGGCCAAGTATGTTGTCATTTGAGGTCTTTATTGATTCCTTTGTCTTTGCTGGCCAGCAAGATAAAGGCAAGTATTAGGAAGGAAGGAAATACCTGAATTCACTTTTCTCCTCTGCCTTCATCCCCAGAACTGCCTATTAGCTTAATCTCAACCTTTCTTTTCCCCCTTCTCCCTCCGTCCTTGCCTCTTTCTCTCTCTCCCTCTCTTTCCCCCCTCTCTGTCCCTCTTTCCTTCTCTCTCCCTCACTCTAGCTTCTGAGGTTCACAGATCACTTAAGAGTAGTGTTTCCCAAAGTATGGTCCCTTGACCATCAGCATCACCTGGGAATTTGTTCAAAATGCAGATTTTTGGACCTCTTCACAGACTTACAGCATCTGAAACTCTGGGGTGGGAACCAGTAATCTTTTAACAAAGGCCTCCCCAGAGGATTCTGATGCATGGTAACGTGAGAATTTAGAGGAAAGCCTGGGACATGCCCAGTTTTCTCGTGAGTAATACGTTGTTAGAACAGATACATATGTGTATGTACCTACATGTATAGTCCCAAAATTAAGAGTAATAGTAATTTATTAGTATTACTTAAGTGATTAAATTTAATGATATATGTTGTCTTGATCTTACAGCCATATGACAAATATTAATTCATTGGGTACCATGATTGTTGGACATTTTTAAAAAAGCTAGTATTTACTAGTATTTTAAATTTACTTATTACTAGTGTTTCACTAGTGTTTCTTCTGGTCGAAGTAAATTGCAGATTGTTTATTAGCACTAACAGTTAGCTTATCGTTATTCATTCTCTTGTTTAGTGATTGTAGACTCGTGAACATATTAGATTTCTAGGATAAATGGGGTAGATATAAAAAGATACTGGATTAAATTTGAAAAGAATTCTGTAGTAATTCTTTCAGTGCTGTCAATAAGAGGTATTAAAGATTGGGTTTCTGATTTATCAGTAATACTGACTCTCTTTTGGTCTTTGACCCTGTGCTACATGTCCCAAGAATATTGTTACTATTATTAACTATCCTTTAACATTGAAGATTGGGATCCTTGCAGATTTGGTAGTTTATTCAACAACACTGCTAATAGATTTTTAATTTCTGGCAATTTGTATGTAGGTGTTGGTGTTTAGAAGCAAAACATGATTTCATGTTTTGCATCCCAGTCTAAAAAGACAGTTTATTTTTTAAATTTTCTAAGGGATAGTTTTGGAAACATTAAAAAATATATCATGCATGACACATCACACTGGAAAGTGATTAATTGGAACCTGTAGAGGTGAGTGTTAAGAATTACAGTAGAAAGAAATCCCTCATTCTTTCAAAAGGCTGGACAGAGCCTTCTGATGGAAATAATTTCTCTGATGTGTATTTAGCTGGTTAACTAAATGTAGCTCTTTGCAGTTTTGACAAGCCTGTGAGGTCTTGGAAGCAAGAATGTGTAAGTCATGCCTTTAATCAGTTTATCAGTGACTCATCCATTGTGGTTAAAGTAATTCAGTGATATTTTTAAGAATTTGATATAAATCTGATTTCTGAACAAAAAAGTATAAGGTGTACAAAGTAAAGGCCAACTAGTAAAGTCCTTTTTAAGTAAAATAAAGGAAGAGGAAGAACAGTTTCCTTTAAAGTCATCTTTTACACTGTTTTTCCTTGATTTAAAAGCACTAAGTAAGTTCAAAAGGTAAGACCTTTCTTTTAAGTTAGCATTGTATGGATGAAAAAACCTAGGTACTGATGAGTGTATTAGAGTGAGAGCAGTGTGTTCTGACACAGTTGTTTACAAATGCATAAAGAGAAGGGACATTCAGATGTAGGGAAATTATTTTGGAAAATATTGTTGCATGGAATATTTGATTCCTAACAAGTGTTTTAGAATGAGTTATTGGGTAATACCAAAAGGAAACAAAGTATTAATAGAAATCAAGTGCAGAATGCTGCTCTGAAAATCCTTTGCAAAAATATAGTCTTTTGCTGAGTTTTCAGGAGTATTTTGCTGCATCTGTGATTTGTAAAATTCTGTAAATGTATTGTTTATACATATATTTATTTGTATATGAAATCTCCATAAATCGGCCAAGTATATTTTAATAAACAACATGTTGAGATATACTAATGGAGATACATCTTGAAGTGCTGTTTTACCTTAGGACATTTCAAAACTGACGTTTTGTATTCAGAATGTTCGACATTCCAATGTGTTATGTGGGGAGTGATTTTAAATTAATTTAATAAACTACGTAGAAACGAGTTACATACAAGGATGATGCATGAACATGCTCTATAGAAATACAATAAAATTCATTGATGAATCTCCTATTTTATAATTTTTTATTTTTGACATGCTGTACTGAAGCATCTTATTTACTATGAAGAAAAGCATTTTCTGAAGCAAACTGACAGCAGAAGTAATGGAAATCTGTTTCTTTTTCACTAACACCAGTAGAATTTTAAGCATCCCCCAATCGTATTATTAACCTGTTTGCTTGTAAATATGATAAGAAATGATCCTCCAGTACCTGAGTTGTAGTAGTGGTGTTTAATTGTTTGTTTGAAAGAAAGAAAACTGCATTTCTGTTGAACTCTTAAGACTAACTGACTAACCAGGTCAAATTGTCCTTTCTCAGTAAAAGCAAATTTATCAGGTTTAATTTTTCCCTTTTTCTAATATAAATTATTAGAATTTTTTACTCAGATCTTCAAACAGGTAAATAGGTAGATATATGTGTTGTTTCATCCTTGTGGTGGAGGAACTGACTAGAGTTAGATAGCTTTCTATACCCCTTCCAGTCAGAGAGTAACACTATTAAATTATTATTCAGTGGTCTAATACAAGAACAGGAGCAATAATTTGTTCTCGTTCAAAAGATTAAAGTTGAAAAAAGAAGATCCTGCCTTTTGTTGTCCTAGATTTTTTTTTTCGCATTGAAGTCTTCCTTTCCATATTAATTGCCATTGTTTCTTGTTTTATCCTATGACTTCAATTTTCTGATCAGGTGATCAAAAAACCCAGATTAAGCACACAGAGTTTTCAGAAACTTTTGCTGATCAGCCTATGTTTTGTCACTTGGTCAAGAAAGTTCAGATTTGATAAAGTAACTTAGTTTTTTTTAAAGTCTTCTTTTAAAGCTCACAAGTTTGTAGGGTTGAAGAATTATCAGTATTCAAGTTTCATCACATTATTTGATTAAAAGAAGTCAAGTCATAGAAATAGAAACAATAATGGGTTACTACATCTGTTCAAGAGTAAAATTACCCAGTGAATATTTAATTATGTCAACTGGATGTCTTTTATATCAACCAATAACTTTAAAAAGCTGTTAACCAATTAGAGATTTGAAATGAATAGTTTTGATTGCCTACAACATTCCAGTAGTCTATGATTAAAAACTCTGACATATGAAATATGTTGCTTTAAATGATTACTAAATCAGTGGATATGAATTCTAAAGACTTTTATGCTGCATTTAAAGTGTTGAAGATGTATTGTTCATCGGAGCAGTGTTTAAGCACCAATCAATCCTGAAAACTTGAATTGCATTCTGAGAGGTAATTGCACTGACTTGTTAACTTACCTCAGATGTCATTTAGTTTCCAAAGTATCTTCTTTTCTTTCTGATTGACATAGTTTTCTTTATTTTAATTGCAAAAGGGTATGGTATTTCTTGAAAAACATGCTAAGCGAAAGAAGCTATACACAAAAGGCCCCATGTTGTAGGATTCAATTCCATTTATATGAAATAATCCAGAATAGGCAATTCCATTGAGAGAAATAAGATGAAGGGTTGTGCAGAGGGAATAGTAGGAAGTGACTGCCTGATTGGGTACTGGTTTCCTTTCAATAGTAAAAATATTCTAGGACAAAACATTGTGGATCACACAATGCTGTGAATGTACTGAATGCTACTAAATTGTTCATTTTTAAATGGTAAATTTATGTGTATTTTACCCCAGTGTTTTTAAAAAGAGGGAGTGTTTGCAAGTCATTACTAAAGCCAAAAAGTAAAGTGTTCTCAAGTGTGCATGCTCAAGCTGTGGTTTAGAATCAAATAACAGTGTTAGTTATGTAACACATTTATTCAGTTTAAAGTCCTGGTGAAATTCATGAATTCCATCACAGAAGTACTGCTGACAGCAGCAGAAATAAAGTTGTAATTCATCTTAATTCTTCTTATATTTAAAGAACTGTTAACAGGGAGTATTGGCATCCATGTTCATTTTTCACCTTTTACATTTTCTATTGATTCTTTGCGGCACAAATCAATCACACTTTTTAAAGATCCGTATATAAAATCATGCTTTGAAAAAATGTGTATAATTTTCATGGTCATTTTTTATAGTTTTATATTTTGTGTTCCTTTTAAAGAGCAAATACACTGATGTATTAGATAAGACTAAATTAATAAATTGAACTGATGTGTATACATTTTGTATTTTGAATTGTCTTGTGGGAAAATACCTGAATCTTGGGATTAGTAGGGATTTTAATGATTTAATTTCTCACTTTGTGTTTGGAGAAATTGAACTGTTTGTCTGTGTTTGTTCATTAAACAAGAATTTCTTGAGTGCTGATGCCAGGCACTGTGTCGGCTGAATTCTGGAAGGTTATGACATGCCTCATGAATTAGTACTACCTGCTTCCTCCTCCTTCTCCTCCTATGACTACTGTGTATGTGGTAACTAAGGCAGATACACGGACAGGTGGATAAGTTCCAGAAAAAGAAAGACTTCAGGCACTTCTAAGTGTTCTTCATATATATCTTCCTCAAATTCGAAAGACATATTCTTTAGTACAGTAAAATACACATGATTCCAAAGAGTCTACTACTTGAGGAATGCATTTATTAACAGGTTTGTTTTCACGACTTTAGAAAGGAGGTATTTTTAGGTTACTTTAAGCCATTTACTTTCCATTGTGTTCTAAAGAGCTGACTCTGAAAACGTGTTGATTAAAATTGATGTTAAAAAAGTTAAATTCACAAATAACTGTGCATCTCATGATTGGGGGTATATATGCCAACTAAGGCACAGGTGTGCTCCAACTTGAGCAATAAGTAAAATGAGCTGAATAGACTGAAGCTGCCAGTATGATCTAAACTGTTAAGATAAATGGGGTAGACAAAAGGAGACTTATACCACAATAGGTCCACTTACACCCTGCAGTGAGGTCCACAGTCAAAAGACTAGGAGGAAGGGAAATAATTGTGATAATTCATACTCAATTTGTTGTGATTTTTTACTTTCATGATTTATCAATTTTGCGATATTTCTACAATAGCTAGGACTTCTTATCAAAGAGGTTATTTGACCCAGATTTCCTTAATCATTACTTAATCATCATAATCTGTCTTCTTGTAGGCTACATTTCTGCACCATTTCTCAAACAGTTTATATCCTTTCACATCTCTGAGCCTTTACATATGCTTCTTTTGCCTACAATGAAAAGGGAAATTGTTAGTTGCTCGGTGTGTCTGGTTCTCTGACTCTTTGTGACCCCATGGACTCTATCCATAGAATTCTCCATTCCTTTCTCCAGAGGATCTTCCTGACCTAGGGATTGAACCCAGGTCTCCTGCACTGCAGGTAGATTTCTTTACTGTCTGAGACACCAAGGAAGTCTTGCCTAGGATGGCCTCCAAATTCTTTGGTAAACTTCAGATGCTTGGTAAGGATCCAGTTCTGATATCACCTGCTTTTTCATAGACCATCCCAAGCCAATGAGTTGCCCTCATCTATGTCCTCATCCACTTTTTAAAAAAATCATATCTTTTTTTTCAGTATTCATTACACTGCACTGTCATTTGCTGATATCTACCCTCTAGGCAGAAACCATGTCTTAATTAGCTTTGAATCCCTGTGCCTAGCAGAAGGCCTTACACACACAAGGCATTCAGTAGTTGTCTGCTAAACTAATCATGAAAAACAATTGAATATTTTTAATGCTATTTCAGTTAGCTGTTAGTGGTAAAGAATCTGCCTTCCGATGCAGGAGACTCAAGAGACAGAGATTCAATCCCTGCTTTGGGAAGATTCCCTGGAGGAGGAAATGGACTCAATCCCATGGACTGAGGAGCCTGGCAGGGCTCATGAGGCCACAAAAGTGTCAGATACGACTGAGAACCTGTACTTAGCTTTTGCTGCATAACATGCCACCCCAAAACTTCATGGCTTGAAACTAGTTTAATTAACTTATGATTAGTTGACTGGGTTTGATCTGGCCTGACTTAGCTGATCTCTGTCTGGTTGGCTTATGCACCCACGGTCAGCTGATGGGTCAGCTAGAGGTTAGGTGATCTAAGACAGCATTACAGACATATCTGGCAGTTGCCAGGTTGTTGGCTGGAGTGGTGGGGATCATTAGGCCACATGTCTCTCATCATCCCTCAGGCTAGCCCAGGCTTATTTATGTGGCAGCAGCAAGAACACAAGAGAGTAAGCCCCAGTGTGCAAGCTACTGCTTGTCACCTCTGTGAATGCCCCATTTCCCAAAGCAGCTACATGCTAAGCCCAGATACAAGGGATGGAGAAATAGATTCTGTATCTGGGTGGGAGAAGAAGCAAAGGCATGTTGCAAATGAGTGTGTGTATAGAAATGGGGAGAATCTGGCCATTTAAATCTACCACAAATGCCCAGGAAATTTCCAATCTGGTAGTCCTGCCTTTCCTCTTTAGGTTTTTCTAGCAAAATCCCCTAAATATTACACACTATTCAAAAATTAAGAGCCAGTTCCAAAATGGAGGAGAGCATCATGATTTCTAAGGGCAGGGGGTGGGGCTGCACAGGTCAGAGAAGCAGCAGCAGGAGGGGAGCATTGTGGTAGAAAAGGGACTCCTTTTTATACTTTTAATGTTTACAGGATCTGTAGTCATCACCTATCTCTCATTGCTAATATTAGTAACTTGTAAGTTCTTTTTTATTTTTCTTAACTACTTTTGGTAAGGCTTTATCTCTGAACTTTCTATCCTGTTGATTGGTCTATATGACCCCCACTCCTAGGCATATACCTGGAGAAAACCATAATTCAAAAGATACATGCAGCCTAATGTTCAATGCAGCACTGTTTACAGTAGGCAGGGCATGGAAGCAATCTAAATGGTGATCAATAGAGGAATGGATAAAGATGATGTGGTACATATATACAATGGAATACTATTCAGTCATAAAAAAGAACAAGACAATGCCATTGGCAGCAATATGGATGGACCTAGAGATGGTCATACTGAGTGAGCTAGAGAAAGACAAATATGGTATCACATGAAATCTTAGAAAAGATGAGCTTGTTTACAAAACAGAAGTAGAGTCACTGATATAGAAAACAAACTTATGGTTACCAGGGAATAAGCGGTGGGAGGAAGAGAGAGAAATTGGGAGACTGGGATTAACATATGTACTGCTGCTGCTGCTGTCGCTTCAGTCGTGTCCGACTCTGTGCGACCCCATAGATGGCAGCCCACCAGGCTCCCCCGTCCCTGGGATTCTCCAGGCAAGAACACTGGAGTGGGTTGCCATTTCCTTCTCCAATGCATGAAAGTTTAAAGTGAAAGTGAAGTCGCTTAGTCGTGTCCGACTCTATGCGACCCCATAGATGGCATCCCATTCCTGGGATTCTCCAGGCAAGCACAATGGAGTGGGTTGCCGTGAAAGTGAAAAGTGAAAATGAAGTCGCTCAGTCGTGTCCGACTCTTCGCGTCGCCATGGACTGCAGCCCACCAGACTCCTCAGTCCATGGGATTTTTCAGGCAAGAGTACTGGAGTGAGGTGCCATTGCCTTCTCTGGACATATGTACATATAAAATAGATAACTAATAAGGACATACTGTATAGTACAGGAAACTCTACTCAATAATTTGTAATGGCCTTCATGGGAAAAACAGTGGATATATGTATATGTATAACTGATTCTCTTGCTATATACCTGAATCTAACACAACATTATAAATCAACTATACTCCAATAAAAATTTTAAATAAAAAATTAAAAAATAATGCAAAAGATATATCCTGCAAGCAATAATCAGAAGAGTTGAGTGACTCTACTCATATCAGACAAAATAGACTTCAATAGAAATGTGTTACTAGATATGAAGAAAGATTTTATAATGATAAAATGAGCAACCCATCAAGAAGATATGACAACTATAAACCTGTGTGCATCTAATAAGGGAAACATAAGATATAAAACAAAACCTGTCAGAATTAAAAGGAAAACTAGACATTGAACAATAATAGTTAAACCTTCAATAATTCACATTCAATAATGGATAGAACAAGCATCCCAGAAAATCATCAAGGATATAGAAAACTTGATTAAATACTATTAATCAATTAGATCTAAGAGACACCTATGAAACATTCCATCTAACAATGGCAGAATACCTATTCTTCTTAAGTGCACATGGAGAATAATCCAATGCAGATCATATTTTAGACATGAAACAATATATTTAAAAGGATTAAAATCACACATAATTTCTGACCACAAGGAATAAAATTGGATGTCAATAATAGAAGGAAATTTGGGAAAATCACAAATATGTGGAAACTAAGCATCACATGCCTAAATAACCAATGGATCAAATAGGAAATCACAAGGAAAATTAGAAAATAATTTGAGATGAATGAAAATAAAAACACAAAATACTGAAATAGGTTGAAGTTAAAGCAGTGCTACAAACACCTTTATAAATGTCTACATCAAAAAAAGAAACATCTCAAATATCTCAATCAGTTAGCTAATCATCTACCTTAAGAACGTAAGAAAAAAAGAACAAAGTAAACTCCAAGCAAACAGAGTGGAAATAATAAAGTCTATAGAAGAAATAAAGGAAATGGAGAATAGAAAGTATCAACCAAACCATCAGTTAGTTTTTCAGAAAGATCAATAAAACTGACAAACCTTTCCCCAGACTGACCAAGCAAAAAAGAAAGAGGACCTGTTACCAGAACAAGAGATGAATGGGAGGACACTGCATCATTACATTCATACGAAATGTCCAGAATAGGCCAACTCATAGAGAAGGGAGGTTGATTACCAGTTTCCCAGGACTGAGACAAAAGGAATATATGGAGTTACTCTTTATAAGTTGGGGATCCTTCTTCAGGTAGTGAAAATATTTTGTAAAAATATACTTGAGGCCTCCCAGGTGGCTCAGTGATAAAGAATCTGCCTGGCAGGTGACGCAGGAGATGCAGGTTCGATCCCTGGGTCAAAAAGATCCTCTGGAGGAGGAAATGGCAGCCTACTCCAGTATTCTTGCCTGGAAAATTCCATGGACAAGAGAAGCCTGGCAGGCTGCAGTCCATGGGGTTGGACATAGAGGTGGACATAACTGAGCATGCACATATACTAAAGAGCAGTGAATTTTGCACCTAAAAGGGGTAATTTTGTGGCATAAGCTCTATCTCAATTTAAAATATCCACACACAGGATTTATTATCATTAACCTACATAGGGTATTGAAATTTTCACCTGTGCTTTATTTTGTCTGCTGTTAATTTGATCATCAAAATTGTTGTTACAAACAGAAATGTTCAGAGCATTAATCTCATTTGTGTGCTGCAAAGTAGATCTAACACTCATAATTTCCTCATTTATCTTTGCTTCCTTCTGCATTAAAAATTTATCCATGTGTAAAATTAAAAGTACAAAAAACTGATTACAACATCACAACTGATAGGCACTTTGAATAGTTGATAATCTAGCAACAGTAAAAGGTTCAACAGTGATAGTCACCCATTAATGAGTGCATCACAGAAAGGGACTTCAGTTATTTACCATTCTCTTCATGTTGACTCTAATATCCTCTCCTTTTTTTGCTACTCAACCAAACACTTCTGGAAAGCCAGTGAGTGGAAATGATGTTTACCTAGTGATGAACTTTAAACTGCACCATTGTCAAACTTTGGATCTTTGATACTAATAGCAAGTGAGTATGAGACACTGGAGTTGAGAACTTGAGGACAAACCCTAGTGCAAACCCTAGGCTACTGAAATATTTACCTCTTAAAATAACCTCCTAAAAATAGTTAATTCTTTATTGTACTACTGCATTCACATTGCTGCTCTCTACCATTATTCAGCTCCTTTTTCAACTCTGATCAATACTTTCTTAAGGAGGTTACTGTGAACCCTAGAAAATCCTGATATCAAAGGGTATGTGGAAACTTTTAGTTCACTGTTCTCATTGAGGGTCAATGTCAAGAAAGTATTTTCTAAACAAAACACCAAAAGGCATGCAGAGCTACTCAGCCACTCTGCATTCCCTCAGGGTCTGGAACATCTCCATTCCTTCACTCTCAGTGGGGAAACTTGCTTGTAACATAACAGGAAACAGAAGACTCAATCAGACAGCCCAGCATGTTCCTCCCCATATTTATTCTAAATTGTTTTTTTGCATGTGTATTTATCTTTCTCTCCCCCTACCAGCCTTTGTTCGTTAAAATACTCCTCCTAAGTGGTTTAAAAGGTTAATCTCTTATATTAGTGCTCTGGATCTCATCTTTCTCTCCATCCAGGGAAATACGCTCCATGCATTAGCATTTATTGCCCTGTACATTCAAATTCCATCTCCATATTAAATGTTCTCTCAGTTTGTAAATACAATTGCGTTCTTCATCTTAAGCAGAAACCTCCATGTGTGTTTCACTGCCCTCCTCCCTTTCCTCCATCCCATCATATCTCGTGGTTTATCAAGCCCCTTGAAAGAGTAGTTTACCCTCACTGTGTATTTATTAGTTCATGTCTCATTCACTAGCCACCTTAAGCAATTTGCTTTCCCCTGCAGCAATGGCAAAGAAACCATTTTTAGTAAAGACTTTTTAATTGCCAATTCCACGAGAGTATTTTTCTGTCTTTATCTTATTTAAACACTGTGACACTTGAAACTCTTGCTTCCCTTGTCTTCTCTTAACTACTTCCTCCTATTTTCCTTTAATTTATTTTGGCTGCTCATAACTGGTCTTCTAAAGGGCATGGACTATGTCTTCTTTGTCTTTCCATTACCAAGCTCCTGCCAGGTAGAGCAGACACACAAGTAATTGTCAAATGAATGAGTAAGTGCTCCTTCTCTGTGTCAGGGCTCTTTGACACTGGGGCACACCAGAACTTCACCCTTGGCCCTTTATCCACTCATTGTAGCCAATTAACTGGGTAATTACCTTCACTTTTCACGTTCTGGCACTCCAGATTTGATACTTCCAAACAGACATGACTGAGGGACTGAACAACAACAGCAAAATCCAAACCTCCTTTAAACTCTATAGTGTTGACCTATTTGTCTTTCAGGTAACATCTCCTACATGGCCTGCAAGCACCACAGTTCAACATGGACAAAGCTTTCCTCATCTTCCTTTCCAAATCACTTCTTTAGATCTACATGAGCAAGCTCCGGGAAATAGTGAGGGACAGGGAAGCCTGGCGCGCTGCAGCCCACGGGGTCTTAAAGAGTCGGACACGACTAAGCAACTGAACAACAACAGATGTCTACATGAGTGGCTGTTAACAGCATGGATGCTGTGAGCAGACTACTTCTGTTCTCAATTAGCTGATTTCTGAGTGGAGGGTGCTTTGATTCCTTTAGTTTTCGAAAAGAAATATTCCTGAGACAGACAGTTTTCTTACTAATTGACTGTTTTTATAGCACTCCAGTACTCTTGCCTGGAGAATCCCATGGATGGAGGAACCTGGTAGGCTGCAGTCCATGAGGTCGCTAAGAGTCGGACACGACTGAGCACTTCACTTTCACTTTTCACTTTCATGCATTGGAGAAGGAAATGGCAATCCACTCCAGTGTTCTTGCCTGGAGAATCCCAGGGACGGGGGAGCCTCGTGGGCTGCCATCTGTGGGGTCGCACAGAGTCGGACACGACTGAAGTGACAGCAGCAGCAGCAGCAGCATAGCATAACCTATATGGGTCTTGGGCTTCCCTTGTGGCTCAGCTGGTAAAGAATCTGCCTGCAATGTGGGAGACGTGGGTTCAATCCCTGGGTTGGGAAGATCCCCTGGAGAAGGGAAAGGCTACCAACTCCAGTATTCTGGCCTGGAGAATTCCATGGACTGTATAGCTCATGGACTCGAAAAGAGTTGGACACAACTGAGCAACTTGCACTTTCATATGGGTCTCTGAATCTTTTCTATGCTTTGCCAAAGTCTAAAACTTCATTTTGGATTATTCTGTTTGGGGATGGACCAGAGCCTGAAGATATTACTGGGAAAAGTGTGTGTGTGTGCATGTGCACACACGTGCAAATGTATGTGTACACCATTAGTGAAAAAAATTGAGAAAAGAAAAAATTCCATTTTGCCACATATATAATAAAATGTAAAAGTAAGTATCTTTTAAAATATTTTTCTATTTATCTAGAGATACAGATAGATATTGAGCATTAAAAAATTTGACCTTATCAAGCACAAATGTAATGCTTATTCCAATCACATTGCTAGCTCCAGACAACTTGCTATGTAATTTCATCTTTTGAGTATATTTAACTACATGTCATCAGCCCATCTGCTTGTCTACAGTTTCCTCAGATACTGATTATAAATAATAACCACTTGTTTAATACTAATAACTCTAAAGATTTTACCACTTATGTAAGTAAAAAGCTAATTTGTTCATAATTTGTAGATTAAATATCCTCCTGTTATTTTTTCCCGAGGTGAACTCCTACTATCCCACTGTTCTTTTTTTAATATTATACTTCATTTTATTTTATTTATTTGGCTACACCAGGTCTTAGTTATGGCATGTGGATCTCTTTTTATGTCACGTGAACTGTTCATTGTTGCATGTAGGATCTAGTTCCCTGACGAGGGATTTAACCTGGGCCCCTTGCATTGGGAGTGCAGAGTCTTAGCCACTGGACCATCAGGGAAGTCCTATAGCTACTGTTCTTATCCATGTCCTTGTGATTTGGAGCTGCTCACGTCTCCTTCTTACCACAGCTAGGATGATCATTATTCTCCATCCCCAAGCCTATTAGTGCTCTTAAATACATACCCAGCCCACCCTCCCCCAACAGAGCCAAACTACACTGAAAGGTCATTATTTTTCTACCTCACTACTCTTATATTACCTCTGTTGGGCTTCCCTGGTGGCTCAGAGGTTAAAGCGTCTGCCTACAATGCGAGAGACGCGGGTTCAATCCCTGGGTCCCCTGGAGAAGGAAATGGTAACCCACTCCAGTATTCTTGCCTGGAGAATCCCATGGACAGAGAAGCCTGGTAGGCTACAGTCCACGGGGTTGCAAAGAGTCGGACACGACTGAGCGACTTCACTCACTCACTCACTCTTATATTGCTTTCCTTTTCTTCTACTGTTGTTAGTCAGCACACACACGCACACATCCTAAATCTCTTAGGATTCGTGTTTAGGATTTTAGGATTGTGTTTTTGCCATTTTATTAAAAAAGACTCACAAATTCTCTTTGGGATTTGTGAATCCCAAACCTCATGTATGATATTATAGTTTAACGAAATCTTTTATTCAAAATCAAATCTTAAGTGGTCAGGGATTTAAATGATATTCCTTTTGCAGAATCAGACAATTAAATTTATTTCTTTATAGTGTGCAGAAATTGAGAAAAATGCTACCTAACATCACTTTTTAAAATCATATAAGTTTCTCAGAAATCTATCATTCTTGATTTTGAGACACTAAGTTAGTAATACTGTCCAGAGTTAGTTTCATGTGTTATCTTTAGCTTAGCTAACAATAAAAGAATCATATCTAGAAAGCTCACAAAAAAGTTACCTTGACATTTCTAATATTTTCTACTGAAGATGTGGCATGTATTACATTTGTGAACTTATATGTAATTTTACTGTTGAAAACTTTTCCCCTTAACCATAATAATTTATTTTGTATTTATCCTCAGTAAGGCCAAAGTTTAAAATAAACATGGTTTTTTATGACCTTTTTTTCTAATAAAGGATCACTTTACTGTGAAGAAAGAAAGAGAATGTGGTTCAGACATTTCAAAAGAAGTTGCTAGAAGTTACAAAGTAAGATCAATAAAATAAAAAAACATGAGTCAGAGGGCAATAGGATTAGAAAAAATAGTGATTTGACTCATGGAAATTAAGTGGAAATTAGATGGAAAGAATAAAATGGGAGAGAAAAAAAAATGTATGCATAATAGGCAATGAGGAGAAGAACAATGAAAAAATATAATTTTCAAAGCTTCTATTTCAATTCATCTCGAAAAAGGTTTTACAGGGGCATTATTCCAATGATTTCAAGTTTTCTGCTTTAGAATAATTGATATTATTTTGATGTTATTGCCCATCATGCATAATAATTTTTTTCTTTTTCATTTTATTCTTTCCATCTAATTTCCATAAGTTAATCACCACTTTTCTCTAATCTTCTTACCTTCTGGCCTACCTTCTTTTATTTATCTTAGCTTTAAAGTAAATTAAAATACAAAAATACAAGTGAGCTAAACATTTATCCACCAAAATGAATATTTGTCATAACAAAAATTGGATAGACTTGAGAGGTAACCAGAAAACATATCTTACCTCTGTTAATTCGGGTATTAAATTCCTCCTATTTGATTATTTACATTATTCTGCTAATTAACACCTGTTTTCCCTAAATGACATTGTTTGACTTCCCAAGAAAGAATATGAAATTCAGTATTTATTTTAAAATAGAATTCTTTAATATTTCCTAGATTACATCAACCTCTTTAATGTATAAGTGTTAAATAGTTGATTTTTTTAAATTTAGAAACATGTTTTCAAGGAAAGTGTAGATTGCTTTTTAAAGTAGTTCTCCCAAATCTCTACTTACCTCAAGTCTCAGTAATATGTTTGATGTCTCTATTAACTTAGTGTCATTTGACTGTAGCATTTATGTGGTAGCAAATAAAAGCAAAGCCTTACAAATATCTTATTAAAGAGGCCATGGGAGTCAAACAGTTTTGGGTTCAAATATTGGGTCAACTCTTTCTAACTTGTAACAGAAGAATAATTTACTTAACTACTTGAGCTTCACTATCTTAGTCAACAAAATGGAATCATAATTTCTAGTTAAGAAAATTAAGGAGATTTTATTTTGTGATAAATAAAATTGTGAAAAGCAAAGGAGAAAAGGAAAGATATACCTATTTGAATGCAGAGTTCCAGAGAATAACAAGGAGAGATAAGAAAGCCTTCCTCAGCGATCAGTGCAAAGAAATAGAGGAAAACTACAGAATGGGAAAGACTAGAGATCTCTTCAAGAAAATTAGAGATACCAATGGAACATTTCATGCAAAGATGGGCTCAATAAAGGACAGAAATGGTATGGACCTAAGAGAAGCAGAAGATATTAAGAAGAGGTGGCAAGAATACACAGAAGAACTGTACAAAAAAGATCTTCATGACCCAGATAATCACGATGGTGTGATCACTGACCTAGAGCCAGACATCCTGGAATGTGAAGTCAGGTGGGCCTTAGGAAGCATCTCTATGAACAAAGCTAGTGGAGGTAATGGAATTCCAATTAAGCTATTTCAAATCCTGAAAGATGATGCTGTGAAAGTGCTGCACTCAATATGCCAGCAAATTTGGAAAACTCAGCAGTGGCCACAGGACTGGAAAAGGTCAGTTTTCACTCCAATCCCAAAGAAAGGCAATGCCAAAGAATGCTCAGACTACCGCACAATTGCACTCATCTCACACACTAGGAAAGTAATGCTCAAAATTCTCCAAGCCAGGCTTCAACAGTACGTGAACCATGCACTTCCAGATGTTCAAGCTGGTTTTAGAAAAGGCAGAGGAACCAGAGATCAAATTGCCAACATCCGCTGGATCATCAAAAAAGCAAGAGAGTTCCAAAAAAGCATCTATTTCTGCTTTATTGACTATGCCAAAGCCTTTGACTGTGTGGATCACAATAAACTGTGGAAAATTCTGAAAGAGATGGGAATACCAGACCACCTGACTTTCCTCTTGAGAAACCTGTATGCAGGTCAGGAAGCAACAGATAGAACTGGACATGGAACAACAGACTGGTTCCAAATAGGAAAAGGAGTACGTCAAGGCAGTATATTGTCACCCTGCTTATTTAACTTCGATGCAGAGTACATCATGAGAAACGCTGGACTGGAGAAAGCACAAGCTGGAATCAAGATTGCCGGGAGAAATATCAATAACCTTAGATAGGCAGATGATACCACCCTTATGGCAGAAAGTGAAGAAGAACTAAAGACCCTCCTGATGAAAGTGAAAGAGGAGAGTGAAAAAGTTGGCTTTAAAGCTGAACATTCAGAAAACAAAGATCATGGCATCTGGTCCCATCACTTCATGGGAAATAGATGGGGAAACAGTGGAAACAGTGGCTGACTTTATTTTTCTGGGCTCCAAAATTACTGCGGATGGTGGTTGCAGCCATGAAATTAAAAGACGCCTGCTCCTTGGAAGGAAAGTTATGACAAACCTAGATAGCATATTCAAAAGCATAGACATTACTTTGCCAACAAAGGTCTGTCTAGTCAAGGCTATGGTTTCTCCAGTAGTCATGTATGGATGTGAAAGTTGCACTATAAAGGAAGCTGAGCGCTGAAGAATTGATGCTTTTAAACTGTGGTGTTGGAGAAGACTCTTGAGAGTCCCTTGGACTGCAAGAAGATCCAACCAGTCCATCCTAAAGGAGGTCAGTCCTGGGTGTTCTTTGGAAGGACTGATGTTGAAGCTGAAACTCCAATACTTTAGCCACCTGATGCGGAGAGCTGACTCATTTGAAAACACCCTTTTGCTGGGAAAGATTGAGGGCAGGAGGATAAGGGGACGACAGAGGATGAGATGGTTGGATGGCATCACTGACACAATGGACATTGGTTTGCGTGGACTCCAGGAGTTGGTGATGGACAGGGAGGCCTGGCGTACTGTGGTTCATGGGGTCGCAAACAGTCAGACATGACTGAGCGACTGAACTGAACTGAACTAAACTATTTTGTGATATAACTCAAGTTGCAGCTCAGTGACCACGACAAGGCAGCGCCTATTAAACGGCCACTTCTATTATTATTACCAAATTATTTGAGGAAATCCAAGTATTTGTGAAGGAATTTGACTTTTTCCCAAACATTTTACTTCTTTATTTGGCTATTTCACTATCTAAACAATGAGATGCATTATAGACTCTTCTATATAAACAAATATTAACCCTGTGAAATTTCTTTGTGCCTAAAATAGTTTTGTGTTGCGTATTTCTTCTTGCAAAAAAATGTCACACTTTCAATTTTTCAAGTAGAAATTGTCAAATGGATCCTATCCATAAAAGAACTGTTTTTTGAAGCCAGTAAATACAAGGGAAGTTAGCAAAATTCCCCCCATTTCACCTCCTTTCCTATCGTTACTCAGCAACCAGCTAATATTTTTGAAAAATCTCCTTTGAATACTAAATTACCATGAGATTTGTGTCTGTTGCCAAAAGGAAAATCAAATATGCAAACACAATTTCCCTAAAGGACACAGTTGAAATCTAGTTAGTATATTCTCGTTGCCTTTAAGAGACTGATGTTCTGCTCTTTCTGTTTAGGAATACCATTATGTGCTGTTACTTAAGCATAATAACTTCATAATAACATCCCTGAGACTGGGGTTGTAAATGGGAACATGTCATGGAGCCAACCCCTCCTCTTTAATACTTAATACGAGCCAGTCCTCCAGAAGCATTCCTTATTTGGTTTGAGAACACGCCACATAAAGTGTGATATGAATAAAGTACATTCTGGTTTGCCTAAGATGGATCTTGTTTAGATCTGTTCTAAGTCAGTTAGCACAGTTCATTATTTTAATACTTCTTTCCATCCTCAAAATTGACGTGCTTTGGACAATAAATTTCATAGTCATCCTAGATTTGAAAAATCGGGGGGTGGCCCAGAAGAGTCATGAAAATAATCAGAGCCATAGGAAATAAATTCTATGAAGAAATAACTAAAGGAATTCAGTTTATTTATTTGTTGAAGAAAAGAGAAAACAGGGAGATTACACTCTTCAAGGAGAAAACACAGAAGCAGTTACTCTAAGAAGAATCAGAAATCTGTTTCTTCTTTCCCACCCAGGGCTGCATAGAATTAAAGTTCTCTCACTGGAGATATGCCATGTAGAAAGCAGAGGTTAGGAAGATGCTGCACACACTGAGTTGAATCCTAGTGAAGGTTACTTTTTCCTATTTTGGGTATTCTTTAAAGAACAAATAGAATATGAACATACTTTATGGTTTAGCAATTCGACTTTTAGTTACCTACTCCAGAGAAACTTTTGCATGTACACCAGGATGTAGATACCAGGCTGTAAACAGCTCCACTGTTTATAATAGGACCATACTAAAAATAATTTGCCTACCTATTGACAACAAAATTTATAAAATATGAAATATTCAAGCAATAAAATATACTGTACATAGACAAAAATTTATTTTCCATGACCCAATATGAATGTATCTCAAAAACACAATGTTGAACAAAAAGCTTAAGTTATAAAAGAATACATGTGGTATGGTTTCATTTACACAAAACTTAAAAAATAGGTGAAACAATTTTTTAGTATATGTGTCTTCAGAATCCTAAATCAAGGACTCAGCTCAAAAGTTAATTTGAAACTTATGAAACTACTGATATCTAATAACTTATGACTTGCAAAAATGACAAATATGGTTCAATCCTATAGTTTATTTTGGGAAATAAAAATATTAGTAGCAGCGGGGAAATAGACAAGAAGTGGAAGCCGACAACATATGGTACTTTTCAAACCAGCTATTACCGTGGATGACTAGAGCTTAGCCCCATCAGGGAACTCAGGGGAGCCAGAATTAACTTATTTTAGGGGCAAAGAAGTTAAGATATTTATACACCATTTCTTGTTAATTTTTATTGGAGAGCTGCTCCGGAGTTTGCAGAGATGCCAGACAGCACTGCTGACTACCTCCAACATCTCTAGTTTGATGGGAGCAGCTGAGACATATGCTACTAAAGGCATTGCCACTTGTACCATACACTGGAATTGCTGCAGAGACCTTTTTCTTCTGGGCTCGACCACAACTGGTAGTCTTCCAAGGGACCCAATGAACGGGTTGAGGGGATATTCTCCTGAGGTATATATTCTCCAAAATCCAAAGAGGCATAACAAAGTCTGTGTCTTTTTCTTAGTTGTAGGAATTGCAAGGTGGCAGTTCCTTACTTCCAAGGGAGTATGCTGGCACATCTCAGACTACTGACTCTCAAAACACTCTATTGGCTCCCCAAGAAGCAAGGTCAGTTGATGGCTTCACTTACCCTGTATTCTAAATAAAATCTAGCCTGCTCACCCCATTGTCTTTTTATCCCTTCCTTAATACTCCGCCTCGGCTTCCCTGGTGGCTCAGTCAGTAAAGAGTCTGCCTGCAATGTGGGAGAACTGGGTTTGATCCCTGGGTCGGGAAGATCCCCTGGAGAAGGAAATGGCCACCCACTCCAGTATTCTTGCCTGGAGAATTCCATAGACAGAGGAATCTGGTGGGCTACAGTCCATGGGGTCACAAAGAGTCGGACATGACTGAGTGACTAAATTTCTTAATACTCTGCCAAGGCAATTTCAACATTCACATCATGCACTATGCACTATCTTCCCCCCTTCCTACTCCCCACCACCCCAGATTTGAAGGAGGCATTCCTAGAATGTATTAGGACTGACTTCAGGAGTCCTTGCTAAAGATGATATATACTGAAGTACAGGAGAGGGCCTTCAAATAAATAACCCAATATCTTATCCAGCTTATATTCCACTCCCTCATTTTCAGGTATAGCCTGTCAATTTCTGCCTGTATGTTTTAGCCAGGCCCTGTAGCACATTTGATAAATGGTTTCCTCTCAGAGAAGAATAGTTCATTTCCTATCAGACTACATTGAGACTTAACCCTAGTAATTGCTAGGGAATATTAGTGGGATACTAGTAACCTCTGCCATACTATATGATGGTTATATATGTAGGAAATAAAACTATAAAGAGAAATGAGGAAATTATTATCACAAAATGAAAGTTTTCAATGTTCTTCAGTAGATATGAATGATTTAACTAGTTCTAAGAATGGTCTGGATTTGCACAGGTAGTTTTTACCTTGGCATCTCAAACTGCTGAAGCATTAGTATTATTAAAGACTAATTGAGACACATTACTGAATATCCAATTTACTAATGAACATATGCCAGCTAGGTGATCTGTGTAACCTAGCTAAGAAATAAAGCAAAATGGCTTTTAAGCCCTTGCATTTTAAACATCGACTTCACTGCTTATTCTTAAGGTCAGGACTTATTCTTAAGGTTTAATTTAGCACATATTCCTGAATTCTGAAAATATCAGTCTTAAAATCCATATTGTTGACAGTTCTTTCCTTCCATTACTCTCATAACCTTTATTACAAAGGGAAAAATTAATGAGTTATTTTTACCCAGGAGGTTTGCCTGGGTAAACTAATTGTTTGCATATTCTGGTTGTATCATAATCATTTTCTGCTGTTGCAGAGGATGTGAATACACTTAAGGAGCTCACAGAATCCCAGTAGCACAAATTGGGCTTTGGCAAATCGTGTATTTTGTGTATAGAAGGAATTTAAGGAGAGGTATTACTTATTTTCATATTGTATTTTAACTGTTTCTCTGATCAAATTTTTTTACTTCCTCCTCTAGTCCTCCCCACCTCCCTCCTTTTCCAATTCAGTATTTGGAGTTCAACACTGTTTCTCAATCAGATCATCTTGATCTTTTTTCTTTATTTCCCTGCCCCTCCCTAAATCCCATATCTTGGTCATAAATATTGCATTATTCACACTTTCAAACTGTGTATTTTCTTACAATAAAAAATGATGGAAAAAAAAAAAAACTAATTGTGAACTAATTGTTCTTTCTTTTAATGAAAATGTAACATTCCAGATGTATATTATGTTCTTGCAAGCAACCAAATTCTTAACAATAGTGATGATGAGAATGATGGCAATAATATTTGCATAGTGTTTATTATCTGCCCAGCATTGTTCCAAGCACTTTCCCATATATGATATCTAATTTGATTTCTTCATCAACCCAGTGAAGCAGGTTCATTTTTCTTCTCCTTTTACAAGTGAAGAAAGTGAGACAGAGTTTGAGAGCTTAAACAAGATTACATAGTCGGGGATAATGAACACAAGAAACACAAGTTGAATCAGCTGACACCAAAAAAAAAAGAGCAAAAAGGTACATAAAACCTAAGCACAGAAAGGCGGGAGAAGTGCTGACCTGAGAAAAAGGACTCATAGCCTTGAATAATGAGATGATTCTGTCTCTTGTCTTTGCTTCTCTTAGTGTGTCAGCTCCCTTCTCAGACTGTCCCCTTGAGGCTAGAACCTTTGATGCAGGTAGCTCTCAGCTTTAGTCTTAGAACTAATATTCAAAGAGTCTTCCTTCTCCGGTTGGGAAAGAAATCTTAATGGACCAGCTTAGATCACGTGCCATTCCTTCAACAAGGGTCAATAAACTGTATCCTGTACCTAGTTTTCTGCTGTTGCTAAGTCACTTCAGTTGTGTCCGACTCTGTGTGACCCCATAGATGGCAGCCCGCCACGCTCCCCGTCCCTGGGATTCTCCAGGCAAGAACACTGGAGTGGGTTGCCATTTCCTTCTTCAATGCATGAAAGTGAAAAGTGAAAATGAAAAGTGAAAGTGAAGTCGATCAGTGTGTCCGACTCTTAGCAACCCCATGGACTGCAGCCTACTAGGCACCTCCATCCATGGGATTTTCCAGGCAAGAGTACTGGAGTGGGGTGCCATTGCCTTCTCCAACCTAGTTTTCTAATAAAGCTTTATTGGAACCCAACCACACTCATTATCTTACACATTGCCCATGGTGTATCTGTGTCGCAAGTTGAGTGTTGGAACAGAAACCGGGTAGTCCACAAAGCCTAAAATATTTGCTATCTGGCCCTTTACAGAAAGTTTGCTGACCTCTGCCTTGAGGCAATCACTGTGGCTGCTTGATCGTAGGTCTTTATATTGTTGTCACTTCATTTCAACCATGTGTCTGGTTGTGACTACTTGTGACTGGTTTGCCCTCCAAAGTATCTTCAAAAAGTTTACAATATGATCCAGTCTAGAATCTGAAAACTTCATGTATACCAGAAAGGCAAGGAATCAGCAAAATATAAGTTTTATGCAATTGAAGAAAGAACTTATCATTAGTGAAAAGATCACAATTCCCTCTGTGCTCAGTTGCCTCAGTCGTGTCCGACTCTTTGAGACCCCATAGACTGTAGCCAGCCAGGCTCCTCTGTCCATGGGATTCTCTGGGCAAGAATACTGGAGTGGGTTGCCATTTCCTCCTTCAGGGGATCTTCCCAATCCAGAGATCGAACCCCCTTCTCCTATGTCTCCTGCACTGCAGGTAGATTCTTTACTGACTGAGCCACCTGGGAAACCCACTAAAAACTTCTAAATTTGTTTTATTCATATCTGGGTCAAAGTTCTAGATGTCTATAAGGAGATTTTAATGTTAAACTTTTTCCTATTTTCATGCAAAGCAATATCCAAAAGTGCTTTTTGGGACCTGACAGAGATTGCCACAAGTAGATGAAGCAGAGTTGTTTTGTTACTAAGATACATGCAAAAGTCTTGTTTATCACATGCCAAGTGATGCAACTAAAGGCAAGAGAGGTGCCATACCCCTTAGTATAATGGCACAATATATAAAACTGTGACAGGCTCACGTGAACAACTGCCATCAAGGTATCAAACTTCAAATTTCAGAAGCTACTGCTTCAAACCAAAGGCGCCATGTGATTCTTTTGATAGAAAACAATGCAACCATAAGTTTAGTAAAAAGAAAAGTACCAGTGTCAAAGCTTGTAGATTTGATTATCAGTGGCTTGTAAAGACATCTGAGAGACAACAGTAGAGACTTTAAGGCAATTCCATTTGTATGAAATCTCCAGAATAGGCCAATCCATAGCGATGCAAAGTTGAATGGGGATTACCAGAATATGGAGGAAGAGGGAAATTGAGACTGTTTAAGAATATGTAAAGAACCCACCTGCCAATGTAGAAGATGCAAGACATACAGGTTCAATCCCTGGGTCGGGAAAATCCCCTTGAGAAGGAAATGGCAACCCACTCTAGTATTCTTGCCCAGAGAATCCCATGGACAGAGGAGACTTGTGGGCTACAGTCCATGATGTTGCAAAGAGGTGGACATGACTGAGCATGCACTTGCACACACATGAGTATGTATGGGATCTTTTTTGGATCGATAAAAAGTTCTGGAATTAAGATTTTGGTGATAATTACACAACACAGTGAAAACATTATTATTCATCATGGATTGGGAATGTTCTGGTGAATGTATCAGTGACATGAGGTTACCAAATAGTCAGCCCTTCAGGAAAGGGAGTGAGAATAAGGAGGATAGAAATAAGAGGAAGTATGTCTCTAATAATCCTTCATGTTTTAGGAACCTAGATGTATAGGCAAAAACAAATGAATGAAAACTTAAAAAATGGTTTTATAAGCGCCTTAGTTTGCTTGTGTGTCACACAAAGAGGCTGGAATATGCAGGACCAGGAGGATCTTGAAAATCTGCAGTTCTAAATACAGTAGCTTGAATTTTTAAATTCAGGGCAATATGGTAAACTAACTATATTAAACTAATTAAATATTAAAGGCATTAATCTGGTGAAACAAATGAGTTTTTCTTTTATTCTATGGATGAATTTCTAAATTGAATTATAGGATCAATTGCTACTCCACCTGGAACATACAGATGTAGTTAAACCACAGATTCTGTTTTTTTTTTTCTGCTGAATTTAGTGGCCCTGCAGTGACTATGTCAGAGCTGGACATTTATTGAAAATTAAAGACTCTGGAAAATCAATCCTTACCTCAAAGTGGTAATAAATCACACTTTCTAAAAAGAGTGTTGCTGCATCCCAAAGAGATTTACTTAAGAATGCACTATCAGTACCTAACCTAATACTTCAAAAAGTTTGATACCTAAATGAAATTATTAAATGTATATTAGCCTTTCCATGATTAATATTATTTGCCTGAGAGGCTTGAAGGTGATGCACTCACATATTCACTACGGAAGGTAATGAGCAAATAGAGTATTGAAATTTACCATGTGCTCATTTCTGCTGTTATACAGCAGAAAATAGCATAAATGAACTCATGTCTTTATATTGAACTAAGGTGTGTGAAATGCTTCACCTCTTGATTTCAATAAGTTTCTTATTATCTCGTTAGACATTAAACACCCAGGACATTTTCTTTTCTTTTTCATTTTCCACTTCTTTGCAATAGAATTTCCGTAACATACTTGTCTCTTTCAGAGAAGGCAATGGCAACCCACTCCAGTACTCTTGCTTGGAGAATCCAGTGGACGGAGGAGCCTGGTAGACTACAGTCCATGAGGTCGCTAAGAGTCGGACATGACTGAATGACTTCACTTTCACTTTTCACCTTCATGCATTGGAGAAGGAAATGGCAACTCACTCCAGTGTTCTTGCTTGGAGAATCCCAGGGACAGAGGAGCCTGTTGGACTGCCGTCTATGGGGTCGCACAGAGTCGGACAGGACTCATGCGACTTAGCAGCAGCAGCAGCAGCTTGTCTCTTTAACCATTGTTTTTTTAATTACAAATTGTGATATGTGGGGGCTTCCCTGGTGATCCAGTGGTTGAGACTTCACCTTCCAGCGCAGGGGGTACAGGTTCGATCCCTGGTCTACATGCCTTGTGACTAAAAAAGCAAAACAAAAAACAGAAGCAACATTGTCACACATTCAATAAAGACAGAAAAAAACCAAATTGTGGTATTTGAAACATGTGAAATAAAGTGCATGACTACTCTAAAATGTAACTGAGTGAGGCAAAATCCATGTCTGTTATATAATTATTTTAGAAAACCAACTTCCGGAATCCTTATCCTTTGCTCCTTTAAAATGCCTTTACCTTAAACATGCTTTGAGGTTTTCTGCGTCCGCTTTTGTGGGTGCAGTCCCCTGACTTGGGATATCTGTGTCCCCTTATCTCCATCTCTTGTTTGCTGTCTCTCCCAGGCTCTGCTTCCAAGTTGTTGGTGACCTGATTGTCAGACCCAACCGTCCGGGTCCTTGGTTTTTCAGTCCTGTTTGGACCTTTTTGATTTCTGTTTCTAGTTGTCAGTCATTGCTCGGTTACAAGTAATTTAGTATCCTTATATTAAAAATAATATCTGTGCTGTAAATCTATTTTTCACATGTGTTTGTCTCCAACGACTACACCATAAACTCCTTGAGGGCAAGGATCATATATTTATGAAGTCCAAGTTGCCTAATCCAGTGCTGTCGACTTCAACAGTATTTGTATATTGATTTTCTGATATGAATTGGGGGAGGGATTTGAAAAAAATGAAACGGTTATTTTTCCTATCTACCACTGTAAAGTACAAATTAGAACTTTAGTGTATGGTGAAGCGAACAAAGTCTCTTCTAGATTTTTAGAAACCAAGTTTATGTCTGTTTTCCTTTAAAAAGCAGAGTTCACAATTCACATGACTTAAAGGGGCAATACAACAGTTCACTTGCTGTTTTTTGGGTATATCCTGCAAGCTCTTTTTTTTTGCGTGTGGTGGCATAGAGAGAATAGCACCTCACTCCATCTGGTTCATATTTATATTGATAAGTTCAAGTGGAAACGGCTAAGTCAGGTTCAGAAAACTCTTTCCCTCATCACAGCCTCTTCTGGCCTCCTTTTAAGGAAGGAAGCAGTAGAATTTTTGTTTCCTGCTTCATTCATCTCTTGGAGTTCCTGGAGCTACAGAATGACTGTGAAGCCTCTAGTTCTCTAAGTCTTAGCAGAGGGTGCAGACTCCTCCACTTGGTAGACCTCCAAAGGCAGATAATCTCATCATAGAGAATGTATATAACATCTGGACTACTGTTCTACATCTAGTTAGATACATTTTTTTTCCCAGGCTGATATATATATAATCTGCTTAGAGCTGTAATTTTTGCAAAGGATCTGTCCTAATGAGTGAAAATATTGATATTTACCAAACTGTGTCTAAACAGTTATCTTTTTTTTTTCCACTTTTAAAAAAATAATGCTTTTTCTTGTTCCCTCTCTGCCCTCCTTCCTTCTTACACAAGCTCTGCACTGTGATACTGTGTCTATGAACATATTATGTGGCAGACTGCTGCCTTTGTTTTAGTTCATTTACTTTAAAAAATTGATGTACAATATTATGTTATAGATGTATAATACAGTGATTCACAATTTTAAAAGGTTATGCTCCATCTATAGTTATCATAAAAGATTGGCTATATTCCCCATGTTTTACAATAAATATATCCTTGTAGTCTCTTTTACATCTAATAGTTTGTCCATCTTAAACCTCTATCCCTGTATTACTTCTCCGTCTTTCTCCACCAGTGACTACTAGTGTGTCCTCTCTGTGAGTCTGCTTCTGTTTTGTTATATTCATTAGTTTGTTGTGGTCTTTAGATTCTACATGTAAGTGATACCATACGGAATTTGTATTTCTGGCTTATTTCACTGAACCTAATGTCCTTTAAGTCCATCCATGTTGCTACAGTTTTTTATGGCTGAGTAGTATTTCGTTGTATATATACGTCACATCTTCTTTATCCATTCATCAGTTGATGGATACTTAGGTTGCCCCCATATCTTAGCCATTGTAAATAATGCTGCCATGAAAACTGGAGGGCATGTTTCTTTTCAAATTAGTGCTTTTGTGTTTTTCGACTAGATACCCAGGAGTGGAATTGCTGGGTCATATGGTAGCTCTATTTTTAGTTTTTTGAGAATCCTCTGTACTATTTTCCACAGTGGCTACACAAATTTACATTCACACCGATGGTGTATGAGGGTTCCCTTTTCTCCACATCCTCGCCAACCTTTGATATTTGCGCTCTTTTTGATGACAGCTGTTTGGTCAGGTGTGAGGTGACACCTTGTTGTGATCTTGGTTTACAGTTGCCTGATTATTAGCCATGTTGAGCGTCTTTTCATGTGCCTGTTGATGATCTGCATTTCCTCTTTGGGAAAATGCCTATTTAGTCCTGCCCATTTTTTAATCGGCTTGTTTTCTTACTTTGGAATCAGGGCTTTAGCTTACATATATACCTTTGTAAGAACCGGGAATATTTTCCTCTGGGAGAAGGAAATAGTGATGTGTGTCACCCTAGTACTCCCAGCCCCCATGGCTTTCTGTGGATTTACTCTGTGGTACTAGGCTTACCAAGGAGCAGGTGTTTTATGGGAAGAAAAAAGGACACAGATTAAAAGGGTTTGCAAGTGCAGCATGGGCTGTGTTTCAGCTCCACTGATGCCTCCAGCTCAGTGCTTCTGTGCAACATGTGAGCCGCACAACCATATGCTGGAGAAGACGTTCCTGAGTACAGTCCCTGGCTCTGTCATTTATCAGCTGTACGGCCTGAGGCAAATCAGTTAATGTTTCAGAAACTTTCATCCTTCTGTATAATGGAGATCATAATTATGTTGTGGAGGTGTGGAGAAGGTTAAGTAAGATGAGGTATGGTAGACACCCAGCACGGTACCTACCTCATAGTAGCTCAGAGCTCAATAAATGAGAAGTTATTATTATTATTATTGTATATTGTTAGGAAAAAGTATCCAAAACTTAGAAGTAAGATGCAAGTTGACTGCATGTTGGGCAGACGGGAACAGTGTCCATCAGATGCATTCAAGAATTATTTTTCCTGCCTTGATTTATGTTACTGTTTGTCATTGATTAAGACCCTACCCTTAAAGTTATATATTAAATTTTGTAAATGTTTGGTGGTTAAAGATGCAATTGATTTCTGTGTGGTGGAACAGAGAAATCTAAAGGTCACAGTTTTATTGTTCAGTGGGAAATTAATCAATTTTGTATCTAACCTAGTGATCTAGCAATTTTTTAGTGTCTATAGACTTTGTTTCTTGAATTGTTTTTCAACCATCTTTACCGTCCTGCTGGTTCCCTTATTAATTTGCAGCAGATTCATTCTGGAAAATTATACTTTGGCAATGTCCATAGTGCCTGCTTGGACAAGTATATTTCTTTAAAAAGTGGCTGGTTCCATTAATTAAAATATGAAGACGTGCCCTCCTTCTAACCTATTTCTGCATTTCCAGGGAGCCCTGAAAAGAATTAGAGATTTGGGGAAGGCCCACGGCATTTACTCAGATCCTGCTTTATCCTTTCTTTCCTCTTGAAGGCTAGTGGGGTTCCCCTCAGGTTTCTCCCTATGGTTCCCACCAATGCCTACCTTCTCTCTAGGATCCTGGCCTTTGTCCAGCTGGTGGTGGAGTAAAGGAATGTTGTCACACCAACTTTCTGCCTGCCGTTTTCTTCCCACCTCAGAAATAGGCACCCTAAACCGTTTCATGTTTAAAGTATTTATACTTAATATAGGGTTTCTTTAATAGGACTTCCCTGGTGCTCAGATGGTAAAATTGTCTGCCTACAATGCAGGAGACCCGGGTTCGATCTCTGGGCCAGAAAGATCCCTCTGGAGAAGGAAATAACAACCCACTCCAGTACTCTTGCCTGGAAAATCCCATGGATGGACAGAGGAGCCTGGTAGGCTACAGTCCACAGGGTGGCAAAGAGTTGGACATGACTGAGCAACTTCACTTTCACTTTTGCTGGTGGCTCAGATGGTAAAGAATCTGCCTGCAATTTAGGAGGCCTGGGTTTGATCCCTGGGTTGGGAAGATTCTCTGGAGAAGGAGATGGCAACCCACTCCAGTATTCCGGCTTGGAGAATTCCATGAATAGAGGAGCCTGGTGGGCTACAGTCCATGGGGTTGCAAAGAGTCAGACATAACTGAGCAATTAACACACATACTTAATATAAACACATATAATACAGTGTTTAGGAAAAATATGCAAAGGGTAGATTACAGTGCATTCAAATTCTTAAAAAGTGCTGTCAGGTTTGCCTCCTGGCCTCCCCCAACCCCCAACAACTGTCCTCCTCTCCCACCTCAATCTCCATTCTCCATTTAAGGATAAACGAGCCAGCTCTGCTTTCAGCTAACCTCTTTCCTTTTTCGCAAACGCTTTGAAAGTTCCCTTGGGAGTTTTAAATCATCCCTTCTACCTACTGCTGTTTTATTCCCAAGTGTTGCGTTATCAGGCTCTCTACCCTCCTGGAGAAAGGTGTTAATTAGCTTGCCATGCAAGTTATCCAGGCCCTAGGAGGATCTTTTTACCACTGAAGGAACTCTAAGCTGGTGTCTCTAACCTCAAGGTCTGGCCACCTAGCTTGGCTCTCTCCTTTCCATAGGAAAAGTCAGCTGAGGTCATTGCCTAACAGAAACCAGGCTGACCTGCTGAATAGAAGCTCTCAATTGAGAAATTCCAGGAAGACATGTGGATTTCACAACTCAGAGAGTGGGAAGGAATGTGTGAGGGAAGGGGCAAAGTTAATGCCTTTGGAAAAGGTATGCGTTTCATTGTCATCTTATACTTGGAGCATTTTAAAAATTAACCCTTTTGATTTTATACATTACAGAGAAATAAGCATGACAAAACTAGCTGTTGTTGACGATGCATTGAAAATGCAGTACTTCCCTATGACTGTGCGGGGGTGGGAAATGGAATTATTGGAATCTCCTGGAGATAGAAGATTTTTTACATATATCAAAAAGGAACATGGATTTTTTAAATAGTTGAGAAATGTTGTGGGATTTTTGAACAAAGCCTTGGTAGAGTTCAAATCCTTCTACTGCTCCAGATACTCAAAGAGATTTCAAGTAGCTTAACCTACAGTTTTCCAAGCCGGAAGAGAAGCTGCAATATGCAAATGTTTTTAAGCTGTATTCAAATTCTCGCTGGAAGGTTTTTTTGTTTGTTTTTCCTTTTGTTATTTGTTTTTTAAGCTACACAATTGGCAGTAGTATGTGACACATTTAATTCAGTATATTCTGACAAGTAATAAACTAATCCTTATAATGGTTTCTAAACTACTTGGTTGAGATATGTTACATCAGTGAGTGTGTGAATACATACACAATATTATAAGGAAAGATTTACGATAACTCACTGACTAGTGAAAGATTGCTTCAGAAAACAGAAATCACCAGATCCCAGTAATAGCTTTCCCTGAGGGAGCTTTGAAAGAGTTTACATTTGAATTGGATCCTCAAACTCTAAATTTGAACTTATCACCCATCTGTGAAGATATATTGTAGTTATATAGAAGATAACACTACAGAAATGAAATTAAATGACAACAAATTAGTTTTGTCTTTTAAAAATTATTATCAGAATTATGTTACTCTGCTGAGCTAATTCTTGTTCTAATTCTTGCCCTAATTCAGCTGGTCATTATAGCATCAAGAATCTGATCCCAAATGGGTTTCATAAATAATCTCTTCTAATAAGTATCCTCAGTTATTGAAATGTAAAAAGAAATCTCACATAGACAACAAGGAAAAGGAGATGGAAATAACACAGCTTAATGATTGGTAAATTTTTTCATACTGCCTTCTTAAATCTGTTTCCACTGCCAACAAGATAGGCATATTAAGGCATTAAAAGTTACCATTTTTCTATCACCTGAGGGCAAATTCACATTAAATACCAAGATATTTATGTTTTTTACAGACTCATTGATCAGTTAAGACTGCCACTTATGATTCATCTGTTCCAATTATTCCTAAGCATGAATTTTGTTACAGGAAATCATTACATAAAGTTCATTTTTTAAGAACTAATGGGGAATAACCTATTTAAATATGCTGGGATTTCAAATTCTGTAAATGATTTAATTATCAGAAAACAAATATTATATTAAATTGTCTTTAACTATGAGCTCAATGGATGTCTTTTAGCACGTGGTTCTGCCCTTTCCTTGCTGTGTTGACTAGACCTCTCTAGCCTGGTTCCTCACATATAAAAATGAGGACAACAACTGCAGTCATCTCATAAGAGTGGTGAGAGAATTAAAGGAGATAATATGAATATGAAAACCCTGTGTCTGGCCCATAAGAAAGGGCTCCATAGATATTCTAATTATCACTGTTAAAAAGTTCAAATGATTGACAAAGTATGGATGAGACTTTAAAATATGTCTTTTAATCCATATCTGTCTCTCTTCCCAATTGCATTTTACCAAGGGTACAATGTAGCTAGCACTTTTATACTATATTTAAATTCATGCCAAAAATGCTGCTGCTGCTGCTAAGTCGCTTCAGTCGTGTCCGACTCTGTGCGACCCCATAGATGGTAGCCCACCAGGCTGCTCCACACCTGGGATTCTCCAGGCAAGAACACTGGAGTGGGTCGCCATTTCCTCCTCCAATGCATGAAAGTGAAAAGGGAAAGTGAAGTCGCTCAGTCGTGTCCGACTCTTTGCAGCCCCATGGACTGCAGCCTACTAGGCTCTTCCATCCACGGGATTTTCCAGGCAAGAGTACTGGAGTGGGGTGCCATTACCAAAAATAAGCCGTTACAAATTTTGTTTAGGGCCTTAAAAACGGTGCTTCCAACTGTTACTCAACTTCTTTATGAGGAGAGAGGAGAAAAGGAAATAATGTCTATTGAACAAATACATTGTTTTCGTTTCTTGCTAATGTTTCATCTCCAGAATGGGTAGTATTCCCTCTGGAAGAGCCAGTGGGAATAATGCCATCTGGAACCCACACAGCACGGGCAGCATGCAGAACTCAAGAAAGGTCTAGACTGCCAGCTTTCAGGGTCTTTGCATGCCCAAAGCACTCTCATTTTCCCGAAATTACCCTGAGAATATTGTGTAACAGCAATTTGAATACACTGACTCACTTCCACTGTGATTTAATGTCTACTTTGCTACCAAATTAGCCATATTTGGCCAGCTCTTCTGTCTTCACAATTTTCTTTGTGTTTATCCTTATGCTTAGCAACTAACCAAACACTGACTGGAATATCAATATTTAAAATGAAATGTATTAATAGCTTACTAATTGTTCCACTGAGAGACTGAGTTTGTAGGTTACATATTTGTACTTCTTTGTTTTACTTATGATATTCTGAAGGCGTGAAATGTTGACTTTCTCTCCAACTATTCGCAAGCTTTAAGCAAGTGAGTGCGTGTTCAGTAGTGTCTGAATCTTTGCGACGCTATGGACTGTAGCCCACAAGCTTTTCAATACTAGTAAAAAGGTATCCTTTAGTGTCTTTAGTTCACAGAAGATTGATATCTTAAGTGCTGGTGAATACAGACATGCTAAGACCACGAGGAAAATTTTAATGAAGAATCAAAAAGTCACAAATATGTAAACAGGACAACTGGTTTTCTTAAGGCAGTGACCAAAATTAAAGCCCCTGTCCTCTGCACCCCATCCCCAACAGTTTTCTTTTGAACAAACAGCCTGTGTTTCTGGGCCCAAAATGATGTTTTAAGTTGAAAAAATATTACTGACTTTTACTGGAAGCAAATTTAAAGCAAAAGGTTTTATTTTATGCCATTTAAAAATTATCAAAGCCATAAATTTATAGTCATAGAATTACCATTTTTTATTTTTGGTTTGTTTTACCTTGGAAAAGCTTGAAAATGTTTACTGTAAACTCATTTTACACATACTATAAGTATTATAACATTCTTCCAAAAAAAAAAGGGATCGTGTGTCATTTCAGACATCACATTGGTCTAGACAAGGGAAAAGTATGAAATGTTTTTGCATGAGATCATGGCTCTGAGTAGTGCCTCTTGCACTAACCAGAGAACTTTTAGAGCTGGAAGGGGCTTTACAGGTCATTATTTTATTTCCTCAATTCACAGGTAAGAACCTGAGGCCCAGAGAGTAAATGACCTATGGAAGGTCTGGAGTTCATGTTCCGAGGTGTCTAATAGTAAGAGTTGTTCTGATGGTCTTTTGCAGACTGTTTAGAAAGGGCAGTTTCTATTATTCTTAACACGAGACCTCTAATACATGGAATTATACAACATCCTACTAGGGCCATCCTCCAAATACAATGATTAGGGAGGTCAGGAGAGCAAATGGGAATACATTTGGGATGTACTTGGATGTACAAATGGAAATACAATCAGGATGGAGAAAGGATTATCTATCCCTGAATTTTCAGCCAACACATTAGCCAAGGTAGGAAGACTTTGCAGGGCTCTTGTTGTTGTGCCATAAGGGGAGGCATGGTTGGGTATGAAAGTACAACATTGACCTCCTATCATGACACATACGGGCTTCCTTGGTGGCTCAGTGGTAAAGAATCTGCCTCCAAGGCATGAGACCCATGAGACGCTGGTTTGATCCCTGGATCGGGAAGATCTTCTGGAGAAGAAAATGGCAACCCACTCCAGTATTGTTGCCTGGAGAATCCCATGGACAGAGGATCCTGGCAGGTTACAGTCTATAGGGTCACAAAGAGTCAGACATGATGGAAGCGACTGAGCATGCACACATGCATAACACATACTCCCTACTTTACTGCCAGGATCATGTCTAAGGCCAGTGTGTCTCCCAGGTCATCTTACTGGTTGAGTCTAATTGTTTTCTATTCCCTTGATAGTGTATCTAGTATAGTTGACAAACCTCTGCTGGTTATAACAAATATAGTTTATCCAATCCACATTTTTATTGATGGTGGACCATCAGAATAATACCGGTTCTAATTCCTTTGCTATCTGGTTTCTAGCTTTGCTCTAGGGTTTGGTATAAATCCTTCACCTCTACCACGGTGACCTTAGTAGGGTCATTAGGAACTGAGGGTCAAGTTTGTTCAGAGTTCTGGGTCTATGTCACTAATGAGGAGGTAAAATTTTTAACAAGCTGAATAGGTAACGTTCCCAGTGGATATCTCCTAGATAGGTCTGCCCCTAGTCCATACCAATGCTCAAGAGACGGATGCTTATCTCTGGTTTGACTGTTAACAACAGTGGGTTACATTGTAGATTCCCATAATCATCTCGGGGTACCCTCCTTGCCAGGGATCATCTTTTAGTTCCACTAGGGTGGGAGCTGCTTTATATGGCTCAGCCGTGTAACCAATCCTGGGTAGTCCACCATACTTTGGCCAAACTATAGCAGGGGAGTTGGCATGGATCATTTCCTGACATGCCCGATATGGTTCAGGACAAAGGTACTTATGTTCTTCAGATAGCTGTTTTTGGCTGTGTAAGGCAAGACCTGGAAAGCATCAAATTTCAAAGTTAGGGGATCCATGCTCATGGTCACATTAATAATTAAGTTGACCTGATAAGGGCTGTCCCCAACAATCAGCATCTTGGTATAGAGAATGACCAAGAAGGATATTAAGGTCTTTTCAAAGACAGCTTTGTAGGATTGGGTGCTGGACCATAGTCCATTGTTGTTTTTGTTAGGGGATGGAGTCCCTTTGATTCTCCTGTAATGAGTCCAGCCTTTCTCTGCAGTGCGGACAGCTGTTTCCTTCATGAGCAGTACCTTATCAGGTCCTTCTCAGGCCAGTTTGAGTTTGTCTTCCTTCCAGGTTTTTCTCAGAACACGATCACCAGAATGATGAGGATGCATGGGAGATCCAAGGATGGAGCCTGAGCCAACCAACAGGCCCTGCAACTTAAGACAAGGCAGAGTAGAGGAGAGGCCAAGTATATGTTTCTCAGAAATTGGTCTTTAGTTTCCATGCTTGGCAGGTCAGCAATTTGACCCGAATATGGTAACCCGTACAGCATCTCATATGGGGATAATTCAGTATTCTTACGAGGGGCAGTTCTGATTCTGAGAAGAGTAATTGGGAGGCACTTGGTCCAAGGAAATTTGGTTTCTAACATTAATTATTTATTTATTTTTCTTCATCCCTACCTACATATACCTTCTGGCTTCTCTTAATTTTTCTAAACTTCTATATTTCCAATTGTCTAATTTCTGTAATTTCTTAGAAATATATGGCCAAATATTAGTTACAAAATGGAATTTTAACATATTTTGGCCAAGAGGATCATCTAAATTCAATCCAGAGTATTTTCTTATTTGGTCTTTTTTAACCTACTCAGAAATTCAACCAGCCCTTCATCTTTTCCTTGCTGGATGTCAAAGGCCTTAGTAATATTTTGGGATTGGGGAACTGACTCTCTGATCCCTTTTATAATTAGGTCCCTGAGATCTCTCATATTACCCCTATGTTTAGGATTGTTATTATCTCATTGTGGCTTCTTGGTTAGGGAATTTCACTTCAGCTACTAAGGCATTTGAGCCAGCTGGGTATTCCCTTTTCCAATCGGCCGGCCATCACTGCCAGAAAACACAACACCTAAGATAGACATAAGCTCGGCCCATGTGAAAATTTGGGGGCCTAGAAGTTGATCTAGCTGGTCTGCAACCCCAGGTGGATCCTCTAATAGGGGCTTCAGTTCTTTCTTCAGTTCTTGAAACTTGGAGCTGGTAAGGGGGATGTCCACAAATCCAGTTCCCTTTCCTCCTAGGGGAACTTCTCGGAGGAAGTAGAGGGCTTGAGGTTTCTCTCTTTTTGGGGGGAAGGGTAAAATTTGAATGTCCATTTTACATTGTTTTATCTCCTTCCTCAATGGAGGAAGGGAGGGGAACAGTGCTGGAGATGGTGCTGAGGCCATGGTGGCCATCTCGGTTTCCCTCTCTTCTGTTCTTGTTTCCTCTTCTATCTGAGGCAGTTCAGGCTGTTCCTGGGCAGTTCAGGCTGTAGGCCTCCTGGGTTATAAGGATGAGGCAAACCCCACCAGGCTCCCCTGTCCCTGGGATTCTCCAGGCAAGAACACTGGAGTGGGTTGCCATTTCCTTCTCCAATCCATGAGATTGAAAAAATAAAGTTCCATCTTTAAGGGGAATAGAACCATTGGCCCCTTTCTCCAACAAAGAACATAATCTATTTCTTCCTGGGCAACCAGACTCTTGTCATTAACAAATTCTATAGGCAATTGGAAGATCCAATCTTCATCTGACCCAAACTTAGGCCAAAATACTGATGGTTTCAACATAGGTTCTTGAGTCCAAATGAAACAGAAATACTTTACCATCTGTTGTTTCCCTTTCGTCCTAGGATTATCTCCCCTATGTTGGAGCATGTGTCCTAGGGGACCGTCTAGGGGAATCTCGTTGTTGGCCTTTTCCCCCTTGGAATCCTTCTTGCCTAAAGAAGAATTCTTACTACCCATCCCTATCATCTGATTCTTGGAGGAGGGTATGGCAACCCACTCCAGTATTCTTGCCTGGAGAATTCCACAGACAGAAGAGCCTGGTGGGCTACAGTCCATAGGTTGCAAAATCAGACACGACTGAAGCAAGTTAGCACGCACACATCTTCTCTGATTGTGTGCACTTGACTGGAGGCTCATCACCATCCCCACTCGTTCCCCCCCACCCTTCTTTCTTCAGAGGTTTCTTGCACTCTTTTCCAGTAGCTTCAATTCTGTCTCCAGCCGTTTCCCTTTCCCTCGTGGGAGAAATATCCCCAGAAGAGGTACTTCTTAGCTACTGGTAGGTGTGGGTAGTTCATTCGACCTCTCCAGGTGATGTGGATCCCCGAGGAGCTCCCCAATTGTTGGAAATCTAATCCCACTCATGCTGGGGAGAATGAGAAAAATACTCGACAACAGTCTGGCAGGCAATCACACTGAGCGGGAAGTCTGCTCCCCTCCGTGTTTATCCCTGACATGTTGCACCCTACTCTGGGAGATGGTGAGGGACCGGGAGTCCTGGCGTGCTGCAGTCCTTGGGACCCTGAAGACTCGCACAGGACTGGGGAACTGAACAACAACAACTTGGATTGATGGGAGCATGGCAGCACAATCCAGAGCGATTGGCTAATTCAAGTGAAGCAGCTGCCAAGTGAGGTGGCTGGGAACAAATGAAGCATCTGGGTGGCGGGGGGGGGGGGGGGGGGGGGGGGGGGTGGGGGGGGTGGGGGGTGGGGCTTCCCTGGTGGCTCAGTTGGTAAAGAATCCGCTTGCAACTCGGGAACCTACCAACATGTGCAGCTTGGCTACAGGAACTTTCCTAATTGTTGTTCAGTCGCCCAGTCCTGTCCAACTCTCTGCAACCCCATGGATTGCAGCACGCCAGGCATTTCGGTCCCTCACTATCTCTGGACATTTGCCCAAGGTCATGTCCATTGCATCGGTCATGCCTCCTCCTTTGATGCCCTCTTCTCCTTCTGCCCTCAATCTTTCCCAGGATCAGGGACTTTTCCAATGAGTTGTCTGTTCGCTTCAGATGACCTAAATACCAGAGTTTCAGCTTCAGCATCAGTCCTTCCAGTGACTATTCAGGGTTGATCTCCCTTAAGATTGACTGGTTTGATCTTCTTGCTGTCCAAGAGACTATCAGGAGTCTGGTCCAGCACCACAGTTTGAAGGCATTCTGCCTTTAGGTTCTGCCTTCCTTATGGTCCAGGTCCAGCTCTCACAACCGAAAGTGACCACTGGGAAGACCACAGCCTTGACTAAATCGGACTTTGTGGGCAGGGTAATGTCTCTGCTTTTCCACACACTAAGTTTGTCATAGCTTTCCTGGCAAGAAGCAGTCCTATTCCGATTTCATGGCTACAGTCACAGTCTGCAGTGAGTCTGGAGCCCAAGAAGAGGCAATCTGTCACTATTTCCATCCTTTTCCCTTCTATTTGCCATGCAGTACAGGAACTTAAGACTACAAAATGGAGTGGGTTTCCTAGGAGGGAAGTTGATTATATTCTTTGATAGAAAAGACCACATGATTCCTATACTCACAGAAATAATTTCGAGTCTTTTGGAAAGGTCACTGGAAAATCTCCGAGTTTATGGGGAGTTTGCTTTCCTAACCTTTTTTTTTTTTTTTTCGCTTTCCCCAGGTCCCCAGCCAACCGCGGAGCCGCTAGAAGAGGCAGCCTCCTTCTCCCGGCGCGACGGGTCGTGGCCGCAGCGAACCACCTCCCGCGGCCAGAGGCCCCGGCCTGGATCAGGCTCGGGCTCCTGGGCCGCGTGATGCAGCCCAAAAAAGGTGCAGCCTCGCACGTGTCCCCGCCGGCGCCCGGGACCCAATCGCCGCGTCCGCCTAGCGCTCGGGCCGCGTCCGCCGGTCGCAGGAACAGGGGGGACCCGGAGTCGCGCCGCCCGCCGCCGCCATGCGGTTCCGCTTCGGGGTGGTGGTGTCGCCCGCCGTGGCCGGGGCCGGGCCGGAGCTGCTGGTCGTGGGGTCCCGGCCCGAGCTGGGGCGCTGGGAGCCGAGCGGGGCCGTGCGTCTGAGGCCGGCGGGCACGGCGGCGGGCGCGGGCGCGCTGGCGCTGCAGGAGCCGGGCCTGTGGCTCGGGGAGGTGGAGCTGGCGGCCGAGGAGGCGGCGCAGGACGGGGCGGAGCCGGGCCGCGTGGACACGTTCTGGTACAAGTTCCTGAAGCGCGAGCCGGGAGGAGAGCTCTCCTGGGAAGGTACGGGGTTTGCTGTGCCGCCCTTCACCCGGGGGCCCTGGCCTCGGCCTGGGGCGGGTTCCACTGTCTCCGCCGCGGCTCCCCGGGCGCTCGGCCTGGGTCTCGGGCTTTGCCCGCCGCCCGGACTGCCCGGGCGCCCCAGGCTGACCTTGGTCTGGCCGCCCAGCTGTCGCCACCAGCCGGGCGTCCCGCTCCCGACCAGTTCCCCTGGTGGAGGCTGTGTTCCCGGTCTGCCGTCCGTTCGGTCTCTGCCCCTCCGGCCTCTTTCCCACACACCTGAGACCTGGTGTCTTGCCCCCGCTACCCCGGCGCTCGGGCCTCCGCCCGCCTGGCCCCCCGCGTCCTCTCTGAGGGCGTCCCCGGGCTCCCTGGGCCCCGCCGCTCCTGGGTTTTGCTCCTCAACTCCGCCGTGACTGTTTTTGTGCCCTCATTTTCCTGCCCCAATTCACTAAAAAATGACCCACCCAGTAAAGCTAGCCTTTTCGCTAATCCTAAACGGCACCATGCTGCTTAGTGTATTTTGTTTCTCTTCTTTTCCATTTGAGACTGAACAAATGGCAAGATGTTGAGCGTTTTCTCTTTTCGAATTTTTTTTCAAAGCACGGAAATTGTGGCTTCCCTGATGTCCCAGAAGGTAAAGAATCCGCTTGCAGTGCGGGAGAACTGGATTCGATCCCTGGATCGGGAAGATCCCCTGGAGGCTGCTGCTGCTGCTGCTAAGTCGCTTCAGTCATATGTCCGACTCTGTGCGGCCCCATAGACGGCAGCCCACCAGGCTCCCCCGTCCCTGGGATTCTCCAGGCAAGATCACCAGAGTGGGTTGCCATTTCCTTCTCCAATGCATGAAAGTGAAAAGTGAAAGTGAAGTCGCTCAGTCGTGTCCGACTCTCAGCGACCCCATGGACCTGGGATTTTCCAGGCAAGAGTACTAGAGTTGGGTGCCATTGCCTTCTCCGTCCCCTGGAGGAGGGCATGGCAACCCACTCCAGTATTCGTGCCTGGAGAATCCCATGGACAGAGGAGCCTGGCGGGCTACAGCCCATGGGGTCACAAAGAGTTGGACACGACTGAGCGACTAAGCACAGCATAATTTGGCAGTGGAGATATGCTCCGATTTCTTAAAATACAAAACCAATACATGGTGGCTGGAAAAAAAAAAAAGGCAAAAACATGTACAAAAATAAAAACTTGTTTGCTCCACTCACCCTAAGCCCATGTATTCCAATACATGACATGTCTGTTTATCTCACACACAAGTTGTATATTATTCACCTTCTTGCCTCTTCTTGCTCTGCAACATGTTGTAAAATACTTTTCAGTGTTACTCCATGTAGATGTATTTCATTTTCTATGTGGTAACGAAATATTCTGTATCTACCAGTGTGCATTTAGATTGCTTTCCATCTTCTTCTGTTATAAACACTAACAGCTTAATTGAAAGTCCTTGTATAAAGTTCTCTTTGAGCATTTGGGAATGTCCTTGTAGGGTAGATTCTGACAAGTGAAACTGTTAGGTCAAAGAGTAGCCCTGTTTTACATTTCAGTAGAAGTAGTAGTGTTCGTTGCTCAGCTGTGCCCGACTCTTTGCAACCCCATAGACTGTAGCCTGCCAGGCTCCTCTGTCCGTGGAATTTTTCAGGCAAGAATACTGGAGTGGGTTGTCATTCTCTTCTCCAGGCGATCTGCCCCACCCAGGAACCCAACCCAGGTCTCCTGCATTGCAGGCAGATTCTTTACCATCTTTACCACCAGGGAATAAGGGCTGTCAAATTATTCCCTGAAAAAGTGATGCCACTTGTAGACTCCCGCCCGTGTGTGAATGTAGACAGCCCTTTCTTTAAATGAAACGTACAGAGTAGGGGACTGGAGTGTGTGTGGTTCAGTGGTTGTCTAAAGCGGATGAAAGGTCCCTGGGGAAGTTTATATGAAAAAGTGGGCCACTTAGTCCATGCTGCAGCTGCTAAGTCACTTCAGTCGTGTCTGACTCTGTGCGACCCCGTAGATGGCAGCCAACTAGGCTCCTCTGACCCTGGGATTCTCCAGGCAAGAACACTGGAGTGGGTTGCCATTTCCTTCTCCAATGCATAAAAGTGAAAAGTGAAAGTGAAGTCGCTCAGTTGTGTCCGACTCAGCGACCCCATGGGCTGCAGCCTACCAGGCTCCTCCGTCCATGGGATTTTCCAGGCAAGAGTACTGGAGTGCCCATAGTGATGTGGAAACAAAGAATCAGCAAAGAGCATGAGTGTTCTGTAATATGTTTATATGTTGTCCTTGTTCCTCTTTTTGCACCCTACTGAGTTTCATAGTCTGGTACCATTTATTGTCCTTTTCTGTTACCATGCCAGAATTGAAAGGTGCTCTCATTGATTACGCCCTTATTTATAAGATATTCTATTATTAATAGTACTGCATATTTTCATAATGAAGTAATATCTGATAATTTTAATAAAAATTAAGATGGTTAAAAACAAAGATCTTCCCTTTCCCCAGTCCTCCTCCTTTTCTATTTTTAGTTTTTCTGAATTCTCCTAAATTCAGATATTCTTCTGAATTTCTTAATGTATCCACTTGAATTTTTCTGTGTTTAGGTTTTCTGAGAGTTGCCACATGAATTATATGTTACACTTTAAAATTAGACAATGTCTACTGACAACAGCTACTATATACGTATAAAATTAATCATCTTACTTGCTGTGAAATATGAGAAGTTTAGCTCAGGTTCATTATCTCTCCCCTCCCTGCTGATTTTTATATTATTATTTTACATTATACTCCTGTAGTTTACTGTTGATTTTCCATTATATAGAAATTTCTGTATTATGCTTCTTTTATATAGAAAGTTGCATGTGTGCATGCTAAGTCACTTCAGTCATGTCTGACACTTTTCAGCCCTATAAACTGTGGCCCCCTCCCCGGGCTCCTCTGTCCATGGGATTCTGCAGGCAAGAATACTGGAGGAGGTTGCCATGCCTTCCTCCAGGAGATCTTCCCAATCCAGGAATAGAACTTGTGTCTCTTATGTCTCTTGAATTGGCAGGCAGGTTCTTTACCACCAGCGCCACCTGGGGAGCCCATGTATATATAAAAGGTTGAGAAAAATAACACTTGCACATTCCTTTCCTTTTCTTTACTTTGGTTAATCATTGTTTCTATGTTAAGTTCTATAAAATTTATATTTTGTTTTATAATTGTTACTATGCCATTTTGTTTTAGGCTGATAGGTTGATTGGAAGAATTGTAACTTAACAGACAGCATAATGAGAAGCAGCATAGCCAACATTTAAGAGCAGGGATTCTGGAGCCAGAATGTCTAGCTTCACCAACCAGTGTGTGACCTTGGGCAAGTCACTTAACTTTACTGTGCTATTGTTGAAAGGACCAAACTGGCTAATAAATCTAATAAAGCTTAGGATAGGACATATATTAAGTGTTAAATAAGTGTTACTTGTTGTTATTTTTACTATTATGATTGGGAAATAATTATTTCAGAACCAAGTAGTGTAATTATACTAATTAAAAAGTTTAGAAATACAATTCTGTGACATGAAACCTGTGTACTAGGAGGAAAAGTTCTCTTACACTATAAATCATGCTCAGATTTTATTTAAAATGATATCAGAGTTCATTTTACTTTATATTTGAGTGGCAATGTTCTTTTACACCTTGTTTAAACTTTCTAGTTACTTATTAAAAACAGGAACAGCACATTGATCCTCAAAATTTCCTAGTTTAAATGAACTATCTGATGAATGCAAATTCCTCATTTTTTGAAAACATTCTGTTCCTTGAGGATTTGGGGGTTTTGTTCTAATTTTCACTGCTGCTGCTGCTGCTAAGTCGCTTCAGTCATGTCCGACTCTGTGCAACCCCATAGACGGCAGCCCACCAGGCTCCCCTGTCCCTGGGATTCTCCAGGCAAGAACACTGGAGTGGGTTTCCTTCTTCAATGCGTGAAAGTGAAAAGTGAAAGTGAAGTCACTCAGTCGTGTCCGACTCTTCGCCACCCCATGGACTGCAGCCTATCAGGCTCCTCCGTCCATGGGATTTTCCAATATTGATATATGTCTTTCTGAACATAGCTATCTGGGATTTATATTATTGTTGTTGCTTTTACTTGGACTCCTGTGTTAGTTGCATTGTTTAGGATTCCACATTTTCCACTTTCTTGAATATCTTAGTCCTTTCATTCAATCGCATCCTCAAATAATTTAAAGAAACAGTAACTGAGAGATAAACTACCTGAGTTCTTAGATGCCTGAAAAGGTCTCTATCTTGCTTTCACATGTGGTTAGTCATCTGGTAGAGTATTCTAGTCTCAAAATAATGTTTGCTTTGAAGGCACTGCCTCAGTACCTTCTAACACCAGATGTTAATAATTTTCATGTCAAAGTAAGCTCATTTCTTTGTTGGTACTTTTTTTTTTTTTTGCTCTTTGAAGCTTAAAAACTTTTCCTTACATTATTTTATCAGGTTGTATCTCAGTCTTTTGTTGTTGTTGTTCTTATGACTTGACAATTGGTTGCCTTTTTCAATTCCAGGAATTATTTTTTTTACTAATGGAAACTGTCTATTGTTTCTTTATTTCCCCCTCTCTGTTTTCTCTGTTCTTTCCTCTGACATGTATTACTCATATACTGTACCTTCTGCTTTTATGTGAGTATCTCTTAGCATTTCTCTTGTGTTTTCCATCTTTTGTTTGGATAGATTTCCCCGACTATGTTTCCAGATCACTGTTTTGTTTTTAATACTACCCATCCCATTATTTACTTCTTATACTAGACTTAATATTTTTTTTTTGACAATCATTTTTAGTCTCCCACATTTTTCTGTTAGTCTCTAATTTCTTTTTTTTCCAGAGCTGGTTTTTCTTCCAGTATGGATAATATTTAAATCTTTCTGAGGACATTAAATAGAATTGATTGAATTTGTTTTGTCTTGCATTAACTTTTTGTCCCTTTCCTCATAGCAATATTTTTTTAATGCTAAAAGTTTTCCTCAAGTGTCCAGTAATCTTTAGGTGACCATTTATTTTTATGAATAAAGGTTATGTTGATTTGTAGAAGCAACTGTGCTGGATTCCTGCTGAAGTTGCTTATGTTTATCCAAAATCGCCTCTAAATGGAAGTATACTCATGGGATATCGTGTAATTTGGCAGATCTTGTGGAGGGGAAGGTTTCTTCACTTAGGGTTAATGGGTGAGAATCCAGAGGACTCCTGGTCCTTATCATTAACAAAGTAAAACAAAACAAAGCAAACAAAAATGTGACTGTAGGTAGAAATATTTCAGTCTATTCTATTCCTGAATGGTGCTCCCTTTTTCTTTTACCTTCTAGTCAGTTGGTGAGTGAGTGAGTGAAGTTGCTCAGTCGTGTCCGACTCTTTGCGACCCCATAGACTATAGCCTACCAGGCTCCTCCGTCCATGGGATTTTCCAGGCAAGAGTACTGGAGTGGGTTGCCATTTCCTTCTCCAAGTCAGTTGGTGAGTACATAGTTATCTCAAGATCTGTTCTGTTCAGATCTCTAGACCCTACACCTCTTCTCAGGTCCTTTCCAGGAAAACCATTCTGTCCTCTATTGACAGCATAGTTATTTCATGTTAGGGATAAGGTAGGGTGGAAGGAGGCAGGTGGGAGACCATTCCTTCAACTTTTCCACGTTGGCATCTATTTGTTAAGTCTCTTCTTACAAGTCTTCTTTTTGAAAAATATTTATTTATTTATTGATGCCATTCCCCATGGCATATAGGATCATAGTTCTCTGACCAAGGATCAAACCCATGCCCCTGCAGTGGAAATCGAGGATTCTTAACCACTGAACCACCAGGGAAGTCCCACATGTCTTTCTTAACTACTTTTTTGTTCTTTCTTTTGGCACCTGTTCCTTTCCTTATACATCTTTTATAGTTTAAAATTACATTAGTTATAGTGACTTGGACTCTGATTGTAAGCAGTAGAAGCAATATGAACAGTAGGGAGGAAGATCTCCCCCCTCCAAAAAATGTGGACTGTTTGAGAAACAGTTTGGAATGCAATAGACTGCAGGTTGGGTTTCCCTGGTAGCTCAGCTGGTAAAGAATCAGCCTGCAATGAAGGAGACCTCGGTTTGATTGCTTGGTTGGGAAGATCCCTTGGAGAATGGATAAGCTATCCACTCCAGTGTTCTTGGAGGCTGGTGGCTCAGACAGTAGAGTCCACCTGCAATGTGGGAGACCTGGGTTCGATGCCTGGGTTGGGAAGATCCCCTGGAGGAAGGCATGGCAACAGGCTGCAAGTAACAGAAAACACAACAAGCAATTGCTGAGACAAATAAGGGTTAGTTTTTGTGCTATAAAAAGTTCATAGGTAGGTATGGTGATAATGGTTCATAGCTTGTGGGTATCAGGTAAGGTGCCATTGTATTTTCTTAGCTTTTCCCTCAAGGCTATAGCTGCTATTCTAATCATCGCATCTGCATTCAGTAGAATATAAGGAAGGAGAGGGAAGAGTGGAAATGTCAGCCATAGGCATCCCCTTTAATCTAGAAAGCATTAACTTTGCTGGCATTCTCCCTACCCTTCAACACACATACAGGTATACCTTGCTTTATTCCACTTCATTTTATTGAGCTTTGTAGATGTTACATTTTTTTTTTTCTTACATTGAGGATTTGTGGCAACTTTGTGTTGAACAAGTCTATTGGTGCCATTTATAAACAACATTTGCTCACTTAATATCTCTGTGTCACATTTTGGTAATTCTTGGAATACTTCAAACTTTTTCATTATTATTATATTTTTATCCTTCTGGGAAAGATTCACCATCCTAGATGCCATTCAGAACATTTGTGATTCATGGAAAGAGGTCAAAATATCAATATTAATAGAAGTTTGGGAGAAGTTGATTCCAGCCTTCATGGATGACTTTGAGGGGTTCAAGACTTGGAAGAAGTATTAGCAGATGTGGTGGAAATAGCAAGAGGACTCAAATTAGAAGTGGAGCCTGAAGAGGTGACTCAGTTGCTTCAATCTCGTGGTAAGGCTTTCCGCATGAGGAGTTGTTTCTTATGCATGAACAAAGAATGTGGTTTCTTGAAATAGAATCTACTCCTGGGAAGATGTCATGAAGACTGCTGAAATGACAAGAGGATATTTAGAATATTACATAAACTTAATTGATAAAGCAGGAGCAGAGCTTGAGAAGATTAGCTCGTTTTGAAAGAAGTCCTGTCATTGGTCAAAGGCTATCAAATAGCATTGTGTGCTTCAGAAATACTGTTCGTGAAAGGAAGAGTCAATATGACGTGGCAAAATTTTACTGTTGTCTTTTTAAAAGAAATTGCTACAGCCACTCCAGCCTTTACCAGCCACCATCCTAACAGGTCAGTAGTCATCAGCATTGAGGCAAGACCCTCCATCAGCAACCAAAATTATGACTTGGTGAAGGTACAGATGATGGTCAGCATTTTTAGCAATAGAGTATGTTTAAACTAAGGTATTTAAATTAGTTTTTAAATTTGCCTTATTTTGATATTTGCTTTATTTTGATAGCCTGGAACTGAATTGGCAATGTCATTAAGGTATTCCTATAGTTCTTTTTCATATTTATAATTGAACAGAACTATTGTACTGGGCTACAACTACTGCAGAAGCCCTAACGAAAAAATCAGTCATTTCTCCAAAGAGCTCTGGTTTGTTTTATTGTAGAATGATATTAAAAACCACCCCTTCATGGATCACAGCTTTATCATTGTGAAGGAGCTATGAGCCATTCCATGCAGGGCCATCCAAGATGGACAGGTCATAGCAAAGACTTCTGACAAAATGTGGGCCACTGGAGAAAGAAATGGCAACTCACTCCAGTATTCTTGCCTGAAGAACCCCATGTACAGTCTGAAAAGGCAAAAATATAAGACACTAGAGCCCCTCCCGGGTCAGAAGGTGTTCAATATGCTATTGGGGGAGGACAATTACTAATAGCTCCAGTAAGAATGGAAGCGGCTAGGCCAAAGCAGGAATGATGTTCAGCTGTAGACGTGTCTGGTGGTGAAAGTAAAGTCCAATGTTGTAAAGAACAATATTGCATAGGAACCTGGAATGTTAGGTCCATGAATCAAGGAAAACTGGATGTGGTCAAGTAGGAGATGGCAAAAGTGAACATCAACATCTTAGGAATCAGTGAACTAAAATGGATGGGAATGGTGATTTTAATTCAAATGATCTACTACTGTGGCCAAGAATCCCTCAGAAGAAATGGAGTAGTCCTCACAGTCAAAAAAAGAGTAAGAAATACAGTGTGTGCTATGTGCTAAGTCATTTCAGTCATGTCCAACATTTTGCGACCCTATGGACTATAGCCTGCCAGGCTCTTCTGTCCTTGGGATTCTCCAGGCAATAATCCTGGTATTGGTTGCCATTTCCTCCTCCAGGGAACCTTCCTGACCAAGGATCAGAACCTGTGTCTCTTATGTATCCTGCATTGGCAAATGCGTTCTTTACTGCTAGTGCCACCTGGGAAGCCCAAGAAATGCAGTACTTGAGTGTACTCTCCAAAAATGACAGAATGATCTCAGTTCTTTTCCAAGGAAAACCATTCAACATCACCAGTAATCCAACTCTATACTCCAAGCGCTTATGCTGAAGAGCTGAAGTTGACCTGTTCTATGAAGACCTACAGCACCTTCTAGAACTAACACCAGAAAAAGATGTCATTTCATCATAGGGGATTGGAATGCAAAAGAAGAAAGTCAAGGGATACCTGGAGTAACAGGCAAGTTTGGCCTTGGAATACAAAATGAAGCAGGGCAAAGGCTAATAGAGTTTTGTCAAGAGAACACACTGGTCATAGCAAACACCATTTTCTAATAACACAAGAGTCTACTCTACACATGGGCATGACCGGATGGTCAATATTGAAATCAGATTGATTACGTTCTTTGCAGCCAAAGATAGAAAAGCTCTATGCAGTCAACAAAAACAAGATCTGAAGCTGACTGTGGCACTCTGTCTACCAGATGTAATCCCTTGAATCTGTTTGTCACCTCCACTATATAATCATGAGGGATTTGATTTAGGTCATACCTGAATGGCCTAGTGGTATTCCCTACTTTCTTCAATTTAAGACTGAATTTTGCAATAAAGATTTCCAGTTGTTTCCATGTCCTGGCTATTATAAACAGTGCTGCAATGAACATGGGGGTACATGTGTCTCTTTCAATTATGGTTTCCTTGATGTGTATGCCCAGCAGTGGGATTGCTGGGTCATATGGCAGTTCTATTTCCAGTTTTTTAAGGAATCTCCACACTTTTCTCCATAGTGGCTGCACTAGTTTGCATTCCCACCAACAGTGTAAGAAGGTTCCTTTTTCTCCACACCCTCTCCAACATTGTTTGTAGATTTTTGGATAGCAGCCATTCTGACTGACGTGAGATGGTACCTTATTGTGGTTTTGATTTGCATTTCTCTGATAATGAGTGATGTTGAACATCTTTTCATGTGTTTGTTAGCCATCTGTATGCCTTCTTTGGAGAAATGTCTGTTTAATTCTTTGGCCCATTTTTTGATTGGGTCATTTATTTTTCTGGAGTTGAGCTGCAGGAGTTGCTTGTATATTTTTGAGATTAATTCTTTGTCAGTTGCTTCATTTGCTATTATTTTCTCCCATTCTGAAACCTGTCTTTTCACTTTGCTTATAGTTTCCTTCATTGTGCAAAGGCTTTTAAGTTTAATTAGGTCCCATTTGTTTATTTTTTCTTTTATTTCCATTACTCTGGGAGGTGGGTCATAGAGGATCCTGCTGTGATTTATGTCGGAGAGTGTTTTGCCTATGTTCTTCTCTAGGAGTTTTATAGTTTCTGGTCTTATGTTTAGATCTTTAATCCATTTTGAGTTTATTTTTGTGTATGGTGTTAGAAAGTGTTCTAGTTTCATTCTTTCACAAGTGGTTGGCCAGTTTTCCCAGCACCACTTGTTAAAGAGATTGTCTTTATCCATCGTATATTCTTGCCTCCTTTGTCAAAGATAAGGTGTTCATAGGTGCATGGATGTATCTCTGGGCTTTCTGTTTTGTTCCGTTGATCTATATTTCTGTCTTTGTGCCAGTACCGTACTTTCTTGATGACTGTGGCTTTATAGTAGAGCATGAAGTCAGGCAGGTTGATTCCTCCAGTTCCATTCTTCTTTCTCAAGATTACTTTGGCTATTCAAGGTTTTTTGTGTTTCCATACAAATTTTGAAATTACTTGTTCTAGTTCTCTGAAAAATACTGTTGGTAGCTTGGTAGGGATTGCATTGAATCTATGGATTGCTTTGGGTAGTATACTCATTTTCACTATATTGATTCTTCCAGTCCATGAGCATGGTATATTTCTCCATCTATTTGTGTCCTCTTTGATTTCTTTCATCAGTGTTTTATAGTTTTGTATATATAGGTCTTTTGTTTCTTTAGGTAGATATATTCCTAAGTATTTTATTCTTTTTGTCACAATGGTGAATGGAATTGTTTCCTTAATTTCTCTTTCTGTATTCTCATTGGTGGTGTATAGGAATGCAAGGAATTTCTGTGTGTTAATTTTATATCCTGCAACTTTACTATATTCATTGATTAGCTCTAGTAATTTCCTGGTGGAGTTTTTAGGGTTTTCTATGTAGAGGATCCTGTCATCTGCAAACAGTCAGAGTTTTACTTCTTCTTTTCCAATCTGGATTCCTTTTATTTCTTTTTCTGCTCTGATTACTGTGGCCAAAACTTCCAAAACTATGTTGAATAGTAGTGGTGAGAGTGGGCACCCTTGCCTTGTTCCTGACTTTAGTAGAAATGCTTTCAATTTTTCACCATTGAGGATAATGTTTGCTGTGGGTTTGTCATATATAGCTTTTATTGTTTTGAGGTATGTTCCTTCTATTCCTGCTTTCTGGAGGGTTTTTTTTTTTATCATATATGTATGTTGAATTTTGTCAAAGGCTTTCTCTACATCTATTGAGATAATCATATGGTTTTTATCTTTCAATTTGTTAATGGTGTATTACATTGATTGATTTGTGGATATTAAAATATCCTTACATTCCTGGGATAAAGCCCACTTGGTCATGATGTATGATCTTTGTAATATGATGTTGGATTCTGTTAGCCTCCAATTAAAATAAATAAATTTAAAAACCCACAACATTGTAAATCAACTATGCTTGAGTAAAATGAATTAAAAAGAAAGAAAAAAAAAGAGCTCCAGTCTCTTCTGCAGTAGATGTAGCCCAGTACAACAGTTCTGGTTTTGTTCACTTTTTTTTAACCATTCTAATAGGTGTGTCATGGTATCTCACTGTTTTAATTTGCAATGCTCTAAAAATAAATTATGTTGAGTATTTTTGTAAATACTTATTTGCCATCTGTATAACATCTTTAATTGCAAGTCTGCTCAGTTCTTTTCTCTGTTTTTTAGTTGGTTGTTTCCTTGTTAGTGATTTTTAAGAATTCTTTGTGTATTTCATATACAAATTCTTAAGAGATATGTTATCTGCAAACATTTCCTCCCTGTCTATAATTTGTCTTTTTATTCTCTTTGTAGTGTCTTTTACCATGAAAAATTTTAATTTTAATTCAGTCCAGTTTACCATTTTTTCCTTTCATGGGTTGCGCTTGTGGTTTTTGAATTAAAAAACTCTTCCCCAAATCCAAGGTTATCTAGATTTTCTCATACATTATCTTCTGGAAGTTTTATAATTTTGCACTTTATTTGCAGGTCTATAATCCATTTTGTGTTAATTTTTATGTATGGTATAAAGTCTGTATCTAGATTTTTTTTTTTTTCTTTCTTCTCTATATGAAAGTGAAAGTGAAGGTGTTCAGTCATGTCCGACTCTTTGCAACCCGGTGGACTGCAAATGAGTGTCTAGTTTTTCTAGCACCATTTGTTGAAAATACTATCCTGTCTTGTTTGAATTGCCTTAATCAAAAATAGGTTGACTGTATTTGTACAGATCTAGTTCTGGGCTCTTTATTTAGTTCCACTAATCTGTGTCTATTGTTGTACCATATCACACTTTGTGGATCACTGTAGCTTTATAGTAATCTTTAAATAGTGTAGCATGAGTCCCCCAAGTTTGTTCTTCAGTATTGTGTTGGCTTTTCTTGGTCTTTTGCCCTTTTATATGTATTTTATAATCAATTTGTTGAATCTACAAAATGGCTTACTGTAATTTTGTTAGGATTTAGTTGAATCTATAGATCAAGTTCAGAAGAATTGACATATTAACACTATTAAGTCTTTCAATCTGTGAACATGGAATACATTTCCATTTAATTAGGTCTTTGTGCAGACTTTCCTGGTAGTTCAGTGGTTAAAACTCCATGGTCCCAATGCAGGGGGCGTGGTTTTGATCCCTGGTTGGGGAACTAGATCCCGCACATGGCAACAAAGATCCCAAGTGCTGCAACTAAGACCGAGTGCAGCCAAATAAATAAATTAAAAACATGTAATTAGGTCTTTAATTTCTTTTACCAATGTTTTATAGTTTCCAAATACAGATCTTATACATGTTTCATTAGATTTATACATTTTTTTAAAATGGGTGGTGATATTTTTAATGGTGTATTTTAAAACTTTTCAATTTTAAGTTTCAATTGTTCATTGATAGTATATAGAAAAAAATGACATTTGTATCTATTGATTTTTGTTTGGATGGTAGACATTGTAATTTTACATTGTTTTCAAGAAAGTTTGGAATTTTTCTTTGTAGCAGTTCTTTATTGATTAGCTTGTCCCTTTTGAGGTTTATCTTGAAGGTTTATAGGAGCATGGCACAGTAACTAGCTCTACTTTTACTGTAGAGCTAGTTTAGCCCCACTACTAAGCAATGATCCCTCTACATTTTCTCCTGGTTGCTTCATGTATTAAATAAGATCTTCTCACTCTATCTGATGGAAATGCAAATGTTTCCCAGCTCTCTGTGAGCTGTGCTAATTCTTTGGCTTACAATTTTTAGAAATTTTTTTTCTTATCATTTGTTATATGACTCTGTCAAATTCCAACTTATAGGCAGATAGGCATGAAACCAAAGAATCTAAGAGACCTTTATGAATATTTATGGACCTCTCCATATATCTTTCTCCTCTCTAGAATTAGGCCCTGCAAATTTTAGTCAGTTTAATCTCCTTATATTCGTATTTCTAATTCCTCAATCAGTGACACTGTTGGATGCTATTTGGGATTCCATCCCTGGGTCATGGTTCAGAAATTCTCTACAAGCAGAAATCCATGGCATTCATATTGTTCCCCTTGTCTTTTTTCCTTTTCTCAGAGATATCTGTCCTGTACTACCTTTTGTTCAACATCCAAAAAACGTTGTTCATATATTTTGCCATTTTTTGAGTTGTTGCTCTTAGAGGAAGAAGTCTCTGTAACTTGCCTGTAACAAGTCAAAGGTTGTTGCTGAGCCGTGGAAGACGCTGGGATTCTTGGCCTCCAGAGGAGAAGAATTCAATCCAGGGCCAGAGACGAGGCTTGATTGCTCAGAGTTTTTGTGTAGTAAAGTTTTATTAAAGTATAAAAGAGACAGACAGAGCTTCTGACATAGACATCAGAAGGGGGCAGAAAGAGTGCCCCTTCTGCTAGTCTTTAGCCATATGTCTGTTGCTGCTGCTACTGCTGCTAAGTCGCTTCAGTCATGTCCGACTCTGTGCGACCCCATAGACGGCAGCCCACCAGGCTTCCCCGTCCCTGGGATTCTCCAGGCAAGAACACTGGAGTGGGTTGCCATTTCCTTCTCCAATGCATGAAAGTGAAAAGTGAAAGTGATGTCACTCAGTCATGTCCAACTCTTAGCGACCCCATGGACTGCAGCCTATCAGGCTCCTCCATCCATGGGATTTTCCAGGCAAGAGTACTGGAGTGGGGTGCCATTGCCTTATGTCTGTTAGAAAACTATTAATCAGATAAAAGAGACACCTCAAGGCTGAGGGAGTTTCACCAGGCCCCTCTCTCACAACATGCATTTTTGAGATAGGATGGCACAGGTGTGTCATCCCCCAGCCATGAAGCAATTGGTATGAATACTGGTTGTTGAGCTATTATCAGCTCAAGGTTTGAGAAAAGAAAAAAAGTTAGTCTTAGGAGGAATTATTTTGAAGAAAGACAAATTCCAAAGCAAATACATAATTTTGTTAACATTGCTTAAGAAAAACATTTCCATAAGAAAAACGCATTGGTTAGCTCAAGGTTGGAGAAAAGTTAAGTTCAGGTAGAACCAGGTGTCATCATGGCAACACAGAATTTTAAGAGAAACCTGCTTTTAATTTTGTATGGAGAAGGAAAAAAAATCTGGCACTTGTAGTTTGTTTCCTCCTGCTGCTTAAGGGAGAGAGAAAAATATCTGACACTTGCAGCCTATTTCCTCCGATTGGAGACCCCTGGCCTTCTTGCCTGTTACCCTCTCACACATCTCATTCCATTTTTAAAAGTTTGCTGTTAAAATTTTTTACAGCATATTATTAAAAATTTTGCAAAATGACAATTCCTTTTCTGTTTAATTTATTTCTAATATATTTGTGTATGGGTGTATATATGTATATATGTGTGTACACACACAGACACACACACACATTAGAATCTTCCCTATATCTTTCTTGTTAAAATAGGCTTTTTTATTTGGTACCATTTTCTTTCCTGCTGAAGATTCAGTTCAGTTCAGTTCAGTCAGTCAACCAGTCATGTCCGACTCTTTGCAACCCCATGAATTGCAGCACACCAGGCCTCCCTGTCCATCACCAACTCCCGGAGTTCACTCAGACTCACATCCATCGAGTCAGTGATGCTGTCCAGCCATCTCATCCTCTGTCATCCCCTTCTCCTCCTGCCCCCAATCCCTCCCAGCATCAGAGTCTTTTCCAATGAGTCAGTTCTTTGCATCAGGTGGCCAAAATATTGCAGTTTCAGCTTCAACATCAGTCATTCCAATGAACACCCAGGACTGATCTCCTTTAGAATGGACTGGTTGGATCTCCTTGCAGTCCAAGGAACTCTCAAGAGTCTTCTCTAACACCACAGTTCAAAAGCATCAATTCTTCGGCACTCAGCTTTCCTCACAGTCCAGCTCTCACATCCATACATGACCACTGGAAAAACCATAGCCTTGACTAGACGGACCTTTTTTGGCAAAGTAATGTCTCTGCTTTTCAATATGCTATCTAGGTTGGTTGTAACTTTCCTTCCAAGGCATAAATGTCTTTTAATTTCATGGTTGCAATCACCATCTACAGTGATTCTGGAGCCTCCCAAAATAAAGTCTGACACTGTTTCCACTGTTTTCCCATCTATTTCCCATGAAGTGATGGGACCAGATGCCATGATCTTAGTTTTCTGAATGTTGAGCTTTAAGCCAACTTTTTCACTCTCTTCTTTCAACAAGAGGCTTTTTAGTTCCTCTTCACTTTCTGCCATAAGAGTGGTCATCTGCATATCTGAGGTTATTGATATTTCTCCTGGCAATCTTGATTCTAGCTTGTGCTTCTTCCAGCCCAGCGTTTCTCATGATGTACTCTGCATATAAGTTAAATAAGCAGGGTGACAATATACAGCTTTGACGTACTCCTTTTCCTATTTGGAACCAATCTGTTGTTCCATGTCCAGTTCTAACTGTTGCTTCCTGACCTGCATATAGGTTTCTCAAGAGGCTGATCAGGAGGTCTGGTATGCCCATCTCTTTCAGAATTTTCCACAGTTTATTGTGATCCACACAGTGAAAGGCTTTGGCATAGTTAATAAAGCAGAAATACATGTTTTTCTGGAACTCTCTTGCTTTTTTGATGATCCAGCGGATGTTGGCAATTTGATCTCTGGCTCCTCTTCCTTTTCTAAGACCAGCTTGAGCATCTGGAAGTGCACAGTTCACGTATTGCTGAAGCCTGGATTGGAGAATTTTGAGCATTATTTTACTAGCATATGAGATGAGTGCAATTGTGCGGTAATTTGAGCATTCTTTGGTATTGTCTTTCTTTGGGATTGGGATGAAAACTGACCTTTTCCAGTGCTGTGGCCACTGCTGAGTTTTCCAAATTTGCTGGCATATTGAGTGCAGCACTTTCACAGCATCATCTTTCAGGATTTGAAATAGCTCAACTGGGATTCCATCACCTCCACTAGCTTTGTTCATAGTGATGCTTTCTAAGGCGCACTAGACTTCACATTCCAGGATGTCTGGCTCTAGGTGAGTGATCACACCATCGTGATTATCTGGGTCATGAAGATCTTTTTTGTACAGTTCTTCTGTGTATTCTTGCCACCTCTTCTTAATATCTTCTGCTTCTCTTAGGTCCATACCATTTCTGTCCTTTATTGAGCCCATCTTTGCATGAAATGTTCCATTAGTATCTCTAATTTTCTTGAAGAGATCTCTAGTCTTTCCCATTCTGTTGTTTTCTTCTATTTCTTCGCATTAATCGCTGAGGAAGGCTTTCTTATCTCTCCTTGCTATTCTTTGGAACTCTGCATTCAGATGCTTATATCTTTCCTTTTCTCCTTTGCTTTTCGCTTCCCTTCTTTCCACAGCTATTTGTAAGGCCTCCTCAGACAGCCATTTTGCTTTTTTGCATTTCTTTTTCTTGGGGATGGTCTTGATCCCTGTCTCCTCTACAATGTCACGAACCTCATTCCATAGTTCATCAGGCACTCTATCTATCAGATCTAGGCCCTTAAATCTATTTCTCACTTCCACTGTATAATCATAAGGGATTTGATTTAGGTCATACCTGAATCGTCTAGTGGTGTTCCCTACTTTCTTCAGTTTAAGTCTGAATTTGGCAATAAGTAGTTCATGATCTGAGCCACAGTCAGCTCCCGGTCTTGTTTTTCTGACTGTATAGAGCCTCTCCATCTTTGGCTGCAAAGAATATAATCAATCTGATTTTGGTGTTGCCCATCTGGTGATGTCCATTTGTAGAGTCTTCTCTTGTGTTGTTGGAAGAGGGTGTTTGCTCTGACCAGTGCGTTCTCTTGGCAAAACGCTATTAGCCTTTGCCCTGCTTCATTCCATACTCCAAGGCCAAATTTGCCTGTTACTCCACGTGTTTCTTGACTTCCTACTTTTGCATTCCAGTCCCCTATAATGAAAAGAACATCTTTTTTGGGTGTTAGTTCTAAAAGGTCTTGTAGGTCTTCATAGAACCATTCAATCTCAGCTTCTTCAGCATTACTGGTTGGGGCAAAGGCTTGGATTACCATGGTATTGAATGGTTTGCCTTGGAAACGAACAGATTACTAACTCTTTAATTATAAAATGGCATTTGTTTCCACTTAATTACTCTCTGGATTCGACATCCTAATCTTAGATTTTAATGATCATAAATTCAACATCAAGTTATCACTATTTTTTACTCCACTTTTATTGCTATGCAAAAACTAATTTGTCTTCATGTCATATTATTTTTTTTTGGCCATAGCTGTGATTTGTTTAGAGTAGTATTGATATGTTAAAAGTTTTAATCCTTAAATAATTGATTATTATAATTTAGGAAGATTATACAAATAAACATGCAACTTTATGTTTTTACGATAATGTGTTTTTTTGCTAAGGCTGTCATAATAAACTCCTATTGACTGGATGGCATAAACTACAGAAATTTATCGTCTCACAGTTCTGGAGGCTAGAAGTCCAAAATTAAAGTGTGGGCAGGGTTTGTTTCTTCTGAGACTCATGAGGAAAGACTGTGTTCTAGGCCTCACCCGTTGACTTACAGATGGTTGTCTCCTCCCTGTGTCTTCACATCACCTTCTATGTGTCTCTCTGTCCAAATTTACCCTTTATGCAGATACCAGTCACACTGGAATAAAGTCCACCCCAGTGCCGTCATTCTAACTTTATTACCACTGCAAGGACTCCCCAAATAAGTTTACTCTAAAGAAATGGGCATTGAGTAAGGCTTTAGCAATAGAAATTTTGGGAGGCACAATTCAACCTATAACCAGTAGTAAGTCTTTCCCAATGTATATTTAATTTATCAAACTGTTCTCTACATTCTGTATTATTAAGGCAGGTTATCATTTGTCTTTGGGTAGAAAAAATCCTTCTCTATAGTTACTTCACTGTTATTGATATTCTAGATGAAAGCACCTATTTGGAAGGCAATAGGAAGGGAAATAATAGTACAGTAGGAAGAACAAATATTTGCAATAAGATAAACCCAGGTTAGACTGCAGATTCTGCCAGAATTATTGTATTACCTTACATGAATTACCTAATGCCAGGAGTTCATTTCTTCCCTTCTACAAAAGGGTAATTAACACACCAGGGCTATTGTGAGGACTAATTTATAAAGTATCTAGAAAAACATAGTAGCTTTAAGATAGTCAGCAGTTTCTAGCAACTGAATTATCTGTGCCTTTCCATTTTTACTAAGATGAAATTTCTTGATCTTAAAGACAGTTTGTGTTTATTGAGGCACCAGTTTTAAGTAATATTGGACTACTCCATACCCTGATCCCAAACGATACCTGTGTTGCCAGTGTATTCTAGACCATGCTGCAGCCTCTGAAAAATTACTTGCACCACCCATTTCTACTATGCTTCTGCTTTTACTGTGCTATGCCTTGGTGAGGACTGGGTTTGAGTGGAGGATAGATGGATACATACTGCATAAGAGGTATTATCCACATTCCTGTCCAATTTTGTGAATACAGTTCATTCACTCTTAATTGGATAAACTTTGAGTAGAAGAAAGTTCTCCTAAATATAACTTTGGTCCTTTGTTTCACCCATTAGGAGATGAGGGTCTTTCAAGAGCATAACTATGCTTACTGCACTCAAACTATCAAATAAATCATTAAAAAGGGAACATAAATTGAGGTACCTGGTAGAGCATTACATGAAATAGCTTAATGAGATAGTTATGAAAAACAAGTATAAATAAAACTTTGAAGAGTGACTCATGAAATGCTAAGAAACAAATATTCATTTCAGCAATAGTTTATTACTGTTGAATGAAAAATTCTACTCACTAAAAATTACAATAAATTTAAGTTTACTCTTTCTTAATCATCTGAAATCATCCTAGGAAACCTGAGTTTATGTTGAACCATAACATCACCAAATTAACTCTCCTCATTTTTTGATGGATAAAGTGGGACCTATAAAGTTTAAGTGGGTGACCTAAGCTCACACACTGCTAGCCTTGTGAGAAACACTAGGCTAGAACACAAGTGTCATGATTTAGCACTTTTCCTTCCTGACATATCACTTCTGCTAGGCAGGGCATGGAGATTTGATGAGTTAATTTTATTATTTTTGCATTTTTAAAATTGGAGTTTAGTTGCTTTACAATGTTGTGTTAGTTTCTGCTGTGCAATGTGAATCAGCTAGTTAGGTATACATATATGCCCTCTCTCTTGAGCCTCCCTCCCACCCGCACTGCCCCACCCCTCTAGATCACCACAGAGCACTGAGCTAATCTCTGATACCTGTTTTACACATGGTAGTGTATACATGTCAATGCTACTCTCTCAACTCGCCCCACTCTCTCCTTCCCGCACAAGTCTGTTCTCTACATCTCTGTCTCTATTCCTGACCTGAAAATAGTTTGATGAGTGAATTTTAATATCTTGCACATAAACTCTGAGCTCTGGGACTTCATAGGTGAGCAGGAGGTCATGCTGCCTGTGTAATACCCAGGCTATCTGCACGGTCACTAAGAAGGGATTTGATGGAGAAACAATGGAGAAGTCAGTTGGGACTCGATTTATTCCACATGGTTCTTTCTTTTGACACTCTCTTAATCTTCTTCCCACTTTCTTTTCCTTCAAAATATTTTTTTAATGTGTTGTTTCAGCTAAAATGACCCAAAGTTTTGAGAACAACAGAAATGATATTGAAATAAAAATAAACGGCATTTTTCTCCCTGTTCTTGGACCAAACCATGGTCTACCACATATCCACATATCCAAAATAAATTGTGCCAGACTAAAATAATCCAGGAATAGATGTTATTACACTTCCCTGATAGCTCAGTTGGTAAAGAATCTGCCTGCAATGCTGGAGACTCCTGTTTGATTTCCTGGGTTGGGAAGATCCACTGGAGAAGGGATAGGCTACCCACTCCAGTATTCTTGAGCTTCCCTTATGGCTCAGCTGGTAAAAAATCCACCTGCAATGTGGGAGACCTGGGTTCAATCCCAGGGTTGGGAAGTTCCCCTGGAAAAGGGAAAGGCTACCCACTCCAGTATCCTGGCCTGGAGAATTCCATGGACTGTAGAGTCTGTGGGGGTCACAAAGAGTTGGACATACAGTTTCTCATTCCATCTCCCCCAGTACCTGACCCTCCATAATTTGCCAGAGAACTGAAATGAAAATGCTTGCTGTTTTTAGATGACTTATTCATGTCCTCTAGAAGCAGAATGGGGTTCTAATTTTAGTAAAAATTAAAGAAAATATCATTGCATCCTCACCCAGTGAGAAGGGAGAAATGCTCTGGAAATTTTTTTCCCTAAGAGGTGGCAGAACAACTAAAATCTGAAAGGTGCTCCTGTAGAAACAAAATGAGCTGGATAAAATATTAGTTTAAACCAGTATAACGTATTTTATGGTGGGGAATTTAGGGAAATGAAATGTATATGGTGGAGATTTTATACTCCAGTCAACATGTTTCTTTGTGTAAAGATAAAGCTCAGGAGTGTCTGGAAGATGAGAGTGAATGAGGAAAAGATTTATAAATTGTGATTTGTAGAAAGTCAGAGAATGGATAGCTTAATGAGATGAAAGAAGCCCAAGGAGATTTCAACTTTCTGTGAAAGAAACTGACTTGGCTGACAGGTCAAGTCTGAACAGCTGGGTGGGCCTCCGCTAGGCATGAGAAATAGCTGTGTCTTGGTTACCAGTGTTGGTGCCAGTGTTTCCATACCAGTTTTCACTTTCATGCATTGGAGAAGGAAATGGCAACCCACTCCAGCGTTCTTGCCTGGAGAATCCCAGGGACGGGGGAGCCTGGTGGGCTGCCATCTACGGGGTCGCACAGAGTGGGACATGACTGAAGCAACTTAGCAGCAGCAGCAGCAGCAAGCTAATGAAATTTTTCCATTATTCCAAGATGACCATCAATTTGAGTTTCTTTATTTTCTATTAAAAATTTTCTGTTTTCTGCTCTGATAGTGGGATCACGGGCCACGTGCAGCTGGCTGAGGTCAGTAGTACAGCCAGTATACAGTAGAGTGAGATACTTAACATTTTCAGTTTCATGACCTTCATTTTTTTAAATGTTAAATCATAATGTTACATTAACAAAGAGCTCTATCCAAAATTTTAGCTAATTAAAGAGAATCAGAGGAATGGTTACTTTGAAATCATTTCCTTTTTTCAGCTTACTTGTAAAAGGCTCTATTCTATGAGAAATAATAGATTTGACCTGTTATTGGCAAAATTTCTGTTGTAGTACAATCGACTTTCACTTAGCATAATGTTTTCAAAGGTTCATGCATATTGTAGCTTGTTCTAGATGTTATGTTTGTAGATTTATGCTTGTAATATAGCATTTACATTTATGTCTTTACTACATTTATGTCATATACTACTGTCTTTACTGACCACAATCGCTAAGAATCTATGAGTGTGAGAGTGTGGTGAGTGTGAGAGTCACTATCCAGAAAAAGAATAATTCAGAGTCCCATACGCATAAAATTATATTTGGGAGTTATACTGTTATTTCCGTGATCTTAGATTCAGAACTATTCTGTTGCTGCTGCTTAGTCACTTCAGTCGTGCTGAGTCTGTGTGACACTATGGACTGTAGCCCGCCAGGCTCGTCTGTCCATGGGATTCTCCAGGCAAGAATACTGGAGTGGGTTGCCATGTCCTCCTCCATGGGATCTTCCCAACCCAGGGATTGAGCCCAGGTCTCCTGCATTGCAGGCAGGCTCTTTACCACCAAGCCATCAGGGAAGCCCTCAGAACTATACAGTATATCACTTATTAAATTCTGAGTTTGTGCAGATTCTGGGTGTTGTGCAGAACACATTGGTTTTAAGTGTTGCTTTAACACTTACTGATTCAGAATAATTATGAAGAAGAATTGAGTTAATATAGAGGAGCATTCTTTGTAAATTAAAGTGATAAATATTTTGTATTAAAAATATTAAGATTTTGTTATTGGCCTATTTATCTTTATTATTTTTTGGTTACATTTCCAATACTGTTTGTAATCAAGGAGTATCCCATAAAAATTTATTAAAAGTATTTTACCCCTGAGCTGTGTATGCTTTTTTTGCACAGACTTTTGTCTTTACTTAATTTGTTTAGAAATCTGAATCAGAAATTTTCACTTGATAATGTTATTTTTGATGGTGGTTGAAGAGGTTTTATTATTTCTCAGAGAGATGTACTTAGAATTCATTAGTGGATCAATCTAATTAGGTGTGAATAGAGAGACGTAATCCAAATCAAACTCAAAAAAGAAACTCTTCTAGGTAGTCTGCTATTGCAAAAGGGAAAGTGTCATGAAAATAAAAACGTATCAGTATCATTAAACCACCAATTTTATTATTATTTAAAACCTTACTTTGGTTTTAGCCTTTGAGAAAAAAATCTTTATTACTTTCCCTCCCTCAATTAAGCAAAAACTAAGAAATCAGAATCTGTATTGACTCGTTTATTCAATTCATTTAACAAAAAATTTTGAGGCTCAGTTATCCATCTGGAATTGCAATAGGTGCTGGGAAACATAGATGAAAAATTCACAGCCCTTGAGTTTGAGAGACATATTCTAGCTGAGAGAAAAAGACTTTTAATCAAGTAAGGACTGTGACAGAAATCTACAAATCTATATATGGTGTTATGGAGGAAGTTCATCCAGGTGGGAATTCAAGAAGGAGTTGGGAAAGTCTTTACAGAAGGGGTAGTATTTTGAACTTGGTATTTAAAAAATAATAAGTTCTTCCCTGCCCCCGTCTATCTGTAACTATGAAAATAAAAACTAGATCATTAAAAAAAAATTTGCCTGATGTGTATCCAATTGGAAATTGGTGTCCTGCCTTTATCCTCCTCAAGTGAGAGTCCTGGTTTTACTGAAGTGAGAAGGACAAAGCCCAAATCTGAGGGCTCAGAGGCATGTAAGCCATTCAACCTTTTCTAGAGGGGCTCCTTGTGTGTCCTGGGGTCAGGCGGGGTGAGCTGTAGGAAAGTAGGGTTTTGGTAAAGGAGGTGCTGCTGTAGGGGCAGCTGGGGAGGAGGGTGGTAATGGTGTCTGCAGGGGACCTGGGGGCATCTGCTGTGGGCTGATGAGGAGGGCCTTCTTTCTTGGGACTTAGAGGACTTGGGCGGAAGCAGCCTTTCTTGCCGCATTGCTCATTTTGAACCTTCTCTGTTGGCATCTTTTTCTTCAAATATAACTCAAGTAACTCTCTGGCGAAGTTTCTAGGTGCATCAGTGACCCCCACCCCAACCTTTTGGAGCATTGGAATCACCAGGGGAGCTGTTTAAAATACAGGTTTTGGGTCAAACACTGACTTAACAGAATCTCCAAAAATGATGCTTGGAAATCCATATGTTTTTAATTCAACCTTTTGGAGGATTGGAATCACCAGGGGAGCTGTTGGTTTTTCCAGTATTCATGTATGGATGTGAGAGCTGGGCTATAAAGAAAGCTGAACACTGAAGAACTGATGCTTTTGAACTGTGGTGTTGGAGAAGACTCTTGAGAGTCCCTTGGATTGCAAAGAGATCCAACCAGTCTATCCTAAAGGAAATCAGTCCTGAATATTCATTGGAAGGACTGATGCTGAAGCTGAAACTTCAATACTTTGGCCACCTGATGCAAAGAACTGACTCATTGGAAAAGACCCTGATGCTGGGAAAGATTGAATGCAAGAGGAGAAGAGGACAACAGAGGATGAGATGGTTGGATGGCATCACTGACTCAATGGACATGAGTTTGAGCAAGCTCCGGGAGTTGGTGATGGACAGGGAGGCCTGGCGTGCTGCATTCCATGGGGTTGCCAATAGTTGGACATGGCTGAGCAACTGAACTCACCTGAATAAATAAATATAATTTCTGAAAAAAAAAATACAGATTTTGGGTCAATCACAGACTTAACAGAATCTCCAAAAATGATGCTTGGGAATCCATATTTTTAACAGTTTTGTTGAGATATAATTCACATATCATACAATTCACTCCTTTAAGTTGTATAATTCAGGGGTTTTCAATATATTCACAAAGTTGTGTAACCACCAACACCCATTCTCAAATATTTTCACTACTCCAAAAAGAAACCTTGTACTCATTATTAATCAGTTCCCATTCCACCCCACACCCCTGTCCTCTGGCAAACACTATTGTACTCTCAGTCTCTATGGATTTGCCTGTTCTGGGTATTGCATGTACATGGGACCATACAGTATGCAGCCCTGTGTAACCGACTTTCACTAAGCAAGATGTTTTCAAATGTTCCTGAATCCTGTAGCATGTCTCAGCTCATCTTGCTTTAATGACTGAATCATATTTCACTCTATGAATGTACGAAATTTTGTTTATTCATTGCTCAACCCTTATGGACATATGGGTTATTCTAAGTTTTGAATAATGCTGCTATAAACATTTGTGTACAATTTTGTGGGGACCGATGTTTTTACTTCTTTTGGGTATATACCCAGAAGTTAGCTGCTGAATCATATGGGAACTCCATTGTTTAACTTCTGAGGAACTGCCAAACTGTTTTCCAAAGTGACTGCAGCATTTTAAATTCCCACCAACAATGTTTCAGAGTTTCCGTTTCTCACTTGGTTGACAATGCTTGTTATTTTCTGTATTTTTTATTTTAGTCATCCCAGGGGTGTGAAGCGATGTTTCATTGTGGTTTTGATTTGCATTTCCCTAATGGCTGATGATGTTGAGTATCTTTTCCTATGCTTATTGGCCACGTGTCAATCAGAAGATACATGTGTGTTGTATATTCTTGGAGAAATTTCTATTCACATCTTTTCACTCATTTTTCATTGGGCTATTTGTCTTTCAGATGTTTAATCACTGAGAGTTTTTTTTTTTTTTTAACCATCTCGGGTGACATTGATGTAGATATTTGGATGGAATAAAAACTATAGAATGGGCAGTGGGCATATTAAAGCATGAAATGCATGAATTGGTTTTGTATAGTGCTTCACTTTGTTGTAAACAAGTGGAGCAGTTTGGTTTAATGCTGATTTATTGGAATTATCTGTTAAATACATTTATCCTTTCTTGGCTAACCCTAATATTACCATATTCATCTTTCTGTGCACTACTGTTAGGTCTAAGTGCTCTTTGAGCTTCTTCCCTCAGATCACCTCTCATATTAAGTTACCTTCTTTCTTAGGAGGACCTCCTCCAATTCCATGATTATATAGCTCTAGCTCTAATCCCTCTTCTGGGTTTCAGGCTTATGTATTCCATTGTCTATGAGACTTTTTCATCTGGATGTCCTGCGAGTACTTTAAACTCAGGTTATTCAAACCTCAACTTATAATCAGCCTTTGCAAAGTTTATTTTTCTGTTGTCATGGTTTGAAGACACTATAGCTTAGTCACTCAAGTGTGTAGAACATTCGTACTTCTTAGACTGGAATGCCTGCATCATGAGTCTCTAGGGCATTTCCTAGGCCAAGATTTTGATTTAATAATTCTGAGATTGTCCAGGGAGTAAGAATTTTACAAGTGCTTTTGACAAGCTGCTGACTTGGAAGACCACTGTAAGAGATTCTGCAGGTGAAATATTTCAAACTGCACCTGCATCCTGTTTTATGTTCATCTTCTGCCTCTGCAGTCAGTTTGGTTCCTTGGCATTTCAGTGACTTCTACAGGTCTAACTGCACTGCATCCTTTCTCTATTTATTCTTTCTTCCACACTGCTGTCTTCCTAAAGCACAGATTCGATAATGTCCCATGTGTGATTGAGTATTCTTTGACGATTTCTTATTTCCTATAAAATGAGTCTAAACTTCTAGTATGACCTTTCAGTTTCCTCAAAATCTGGCAATTATTTATTTAAAAGAATTTACTTTGCCTGTACTTTCCTGCTATTTCCTAAGAACAATCTAACTTTCAGTCCACCTAGAGGCTTATTTTCTCGCAATATTTTATGCACCTCTTTATTAGTGCTGTATCCTTTTCTTGGATTTCTGTTAAAACTATAGCAGTCTCAGATCTGTAACAAACCATGCCACATTATTCCATTGGCTTTGGGGAAATAATATGAAAACCAGTTAGAGGTAACTTCTTTAAGGAAAAGGGAATGGCAAACCACTTCAGTATTCTTGCCTTGAGAATCCCAGGAACAGTATGAAAAGGCAAAAAGATGTGACACTGAAAGATGAACTCCTCAGGTCGGTAGGTGCCCAATATGCTACTGAAGAGCAGAAAAATAGCTCCAGAAGGAATGAAGAGGCTGAGCCAAAGCAAAAACAACACCCAATTGTGGATGTGTTTGGTGGTGAAAGTAAAGTCTGATGCTGTAAAGAACAATATTGCATAGGAACTGGGAATTTTAGGTCCATGAATCAAGGTAAATTGGGAGTGGTCAAACAGGAGATGGCAAGAGATATAAATATAGATTATTTAACCTCATTCAATAATTTATATTTTTTTATAAAATTATTAAGTACAACAAATGACTATATAATATAAAATTGTTAAATCTATCTTAAAAAACCTTCTGATTCATGCATAACACACATACATGCATATACATACTTCTTTGGATTAGGAACGTAGGGGTTATCATCTTACTCCCTAAGGGGTGTCTGTCATGTTCCACTGATGGCATTTCTAGGCAAGCTATGAAAATAGCATGGTTTAGTGAACTCATATATCTTGGTCACCCTGCTTATTTAACGTATATGCAGAGTACATCATGTAAAATGCCAGGCTGGATAAATCACAAGCTGGAATCAAGATTGCCATGAAAAATAACAACCTCAAATATGCAGATGATACTATTTTAATGACAGAAAGTGAAGAGCCTCTTGATGAAGATGAAAAGGAGAGTGAAAAAACTGCCTTAAAACTCAACATTCAAAAAACAAAGATCATGGCATCTAGTCCCATCACTTCATGGCAAATAGATGGGGAAAAAGTGGAAACAGTGGCAGATTTTATTTTCTTGGGCTCCAAAATCACTGCAGATGGTGACTGAAGCCATAAAATTAAAAAATGCTTGTTCCTTGAAGGAAAGCTATGGCAAACTTAGAGAACATATTAAAAAGCAGAGATATCACTTTGTTGACAATGGTCTGTATAGTCAAAGCTGTAATTTTACCAGTAGTCATGTAAGGATATGAGAGTTGGACCATAAAGAAGGCTGAGCACTGAAGAATCAATGCTTTTGAACTGAGGTGCTAGAGAAGACTCTTGAGAGTCCCTTGGATAGCAAGGAGATCAAACTCATCAACCCTAAAGGAAATCAATCCTGAATATTCGTTGGAAGATCTGATGCTGAAACTGAAGCTCCAACACTTTGGCCACCTGATGTGAAGAGCTGACTCATTGGAAAAGTCCCTGATGCTGGGAAAGATTGAGGGCAAAAAGAGAAGAGGACAATAGAGGATAAGATGGTTGGATGGCATCACTTACTCAATGGACATGAGTTTGAGCAAACTCCATGAGCTAGTGAAAGACAGGGAAGCCTGGCATGCTGCCGTCCATGGGGTCGCAAAGAGTTGGACGTGACTTAGCAGCTGAACAACATGTTCATCATGTATGCAATTAGTGCATATGCTGGTTCTGTTGCCCCTACTCAACTTGTAGGTTTAACATATGTGTAAGTAAGGCAGCAATGATGATTGATAATAGATATAATTTGCATTTATCTAGCTCTGGTAGCCCCACCCACATAGCTATAGTTTTGTGTATATGTAGATTAAGTAACCCTGCCATGTGATGAGAGAGTAACCCTGCCATATCTGATGAGATATGGTATCCTTCCCTGAACACAGGCAGCTTCTATGAGTTTCTCTTGATAAAGTGCTGTATCCAGAACTAGGACTTAGAGTCATCACTCATATTTACAAACATTCCAAATACCTTTTCTTGGTCTACTTGTTTAATACATACTCATTTTTATTTCCCATTTACGAAACAAATATTTCAAGCCCTCTAGCCTTCTGTGAGGCAATGGCACCCCACTCCAGTACTTTTGCCTAGAAAATCCCATGGACGGAGGAGCCTGGTAGGCTGCAGTCCATGGGGTTGCTAGAGTCGGACACGACTGAGCAACTTCACTTTCACTTTTCACTTTCATGCATTGGAGAAGGAAATGGCAACCCACTCCAATGTTCTTGCCTGGAGAATCCCAGGGATGGGAAGTCTGGTGGGCTGCCATCTATGGGTCGCACAGAGTCGGACATGACTGAAGCGACCTAGCAGCAGCAGCCTTCTGTGATAGATTTTCCTTTTATTTATTTAGCTGTGCTGGGTCTTAGTTGGGGCATGCAAACTCTTAGATGTGGCATATTGGGTTCTCTGACCAGGGATCAAACCCAGGTCCCCTGCATTGGGAGCGTTTTAGCCATGGGACCACCTGGGAAGTCCCTAACCTTTCTTTTTGATATTTAAGTAAAGTTGCTTGAATCCCCATCCCACATATTGAGGGATCTGACCTCTTTCCTCTGTATAACTGAGAACTACTTTTTCTCAGCATATTTGGAACAGTTGGGGGTATGGTAGTTGATTATTGTTTACCAATATCTACATCCTTTCCCTGTGGGAGATTGTTCTTTGCCCAAATGAAGATGTATACCTTTGTCATATGGCTTGCTTTAGTCAATGAAGTGTAAGAAGAAATGATGTATGTCATTTCCTGTTGCTTTGCCTTACTTTTTTCTCTCCAACAAGAGGTTACTATTGATATTCCAAACAATGGTTCCTCTTTATGAAAGTCCCAGCACAGAGATGACGACAACATGAAGGAGAGTCCTTACTTAGCCAATCTATAATGAGCTCTAGCACAGGAGAGAAGTAAACCTTTGCTTTTCTATGCCACTGAAAACTTGGAGTTGTCAGTTATCACAGTGTGTGTAAGTGTGTGTGTGTGTGTGTGTGCTGTCAGTTCAGTCATGTGTGACTGTTGCAACGCTATGGACTGTAGCCCACCAGGTTCCTCTATCCATAGGATTCTCCAAGCAAGAATACTGGAGTGTGTTGCCATGCCCTCCTCCTGGGGATCTTCCTGACCCAGGGATCAAACCTGAATCTCCTGCGGCTCCTGCATTGCAGGCAGATTCTTTACCCGGGAGCCACCAGGGAAACCCCAGTAGGGTTCTACTTTAATCTATACTTCTGAAATCCCTTGGAAATGTTTGAGAAGACCACATAATCTCTGCGTCTCACTTTTCTCCTCTGTGAAGTGCAGGTTTTGGACAAGGGTGGAGATAGAGGCTCTTTTTAGAAGGAACTGCGTGGTATCAGCAGCAGCGGAATGAGTGCCAGCAGCCCTGAGCCCTGGTGTTTGCTTTGCTGCTGGATAAATATAGGACTTTGTCAAGTCATGTAATCTGCTAGAACCTCAGACTCAGGAAAAGAGGTACTCACATGTTTCTTGTCTGTCCCACTGGGTTTTTTTTTTTTTTTTTGAGAAATAATATATTTGAAAGTACTTTTAAAATTATTAAGCTCTATTGTTCTAGTTGAAAAGTGGTATGAAATTCTTGCATTCGAAGATTTTATTTCTATCTTAATTCCACTGGGTGGCAGTATTTCACTTGCACTCTACTATAATTTTACAGTTTGTATATTATCTCATAGAAAAGAATTTAATCACCATCTCATTTTCTCCCAATCTTATTTCCACCCTTCCCCATCCCATGCACTCCCTCCCAAAATAATTCTGAGAATCTGTTACCATTTGTTTAAAAGTGATTGACATAAATGTGAGGACAGTCACTAAAATTTAGCAATTTATCCAGAACTTTTGGAACCCTGGTTTGATCCCTGGGTTGAGAAGATCCCCTGGAGAAGGGGATGGCTACCCACTCCAGGATTCTCTCCTGGAGAATCTCATGGACAGAGGAGCCTGGCAAGCTACGGTCCATGGGGTTGAAAAGAGTTGGACACAACTGAAGGACAAACACTTTGCTTCTTTTGGGAAGAAGCCTTAGATAGCTTAACTTAGCTCTGCTGCTGCTGCTGCTAGGTCGCTTCAGTCGTGTCCAACTCTGTGCGACCCCATAGATGGCAGCCCACCAGGCTCTCCCGTCCCTGGGATTCTCCAGGCAAGAATACTGGAGTGGGTTGCCATTTCCTTCTCCAATGCATGAAAGTGAAAAGTGAAAGGGAAGTTGCTCAGTCGTGGCCGACTCTTCTCGACCCCATGGACTGCAGCCTACCAGGGTCCTCCGTCCATGGGATTTTCCAGGCAAGAGTACTGGAGTGGGGTACCATTGCCTTCTCTGTAACTTAGCTCAGATGTAGTTAAATTACTTTGATGTTGGTAATTAAAATCAGTTAAAAATCACCTACAAATATCTTGCTGTTGGCTTCTTTTGTGAGTGCTTTAACAATTATTTTTTTCAGTAAAGTCATATAGACATTTTTGACTGGTAATACCACTGATGTTAGTTTTATCCTATGTATGCTAAGATAATAAAGTTGTTATGCTGAATCCTTTGATGTCTATGACATATTTGTGAAACACAGTCAGGGTTCCGAATCAGTTTACCTTGTGTCAGAATTTCTTAGAAAATTAATTCTACAAGATCAGTTCAATAGGAAAAGTACAGTTGTAAAGCTTGATAAGTTATTCCTTGCTGACTTCTTTTGATATTAAGGCTTCCATATAAGGGATGGTTGGCTTCCCAGGTGGCTCAGTGATAAAAGAATCTGCCTGCCAATGCTGGAGTCACAGGTTCCATCCCTGGGTCGGGAGATGCCCTGGAGAAGGGCATGGCTACCCACTCCAGTATTCTCACCTGGGAAATTCCATAGACAGAAGAGCCCTGCGGGTTACAGTCTGTGGGGTTGCAAAGGAGTCAGATATGACTTAGCAACTAAACAACAACAAAAAAGTGATGGTCCAGGTGTACTTGAGTTCTCTTTCCATGTAGCATGAAAAAAAAATCAAGATTCTTTAGTAACATAGTGGGTTGCTAGTTTCCACTTGGAAGGAGCCATCAGTGCAATTTCTAAACTGCCATTATTACTGCATTCTATATAAAAGAAAGTAACTCCTTTGAAAAGCTGTTTAAAAGTTGCTTGTAAAATGGTGTAAATAGAGAAATCTCTATTTTTAAATGGCTGACATTTGATAGAAAATTTAAATTTTAATTGTTTTATGTCAAATAAATTTTTCCTTTTTTAAGGAGGAAAAAAGTAATGATAGAAGGATAGATGTTTACAAATGAATTGATTTGTTAAAATGAATGTCGTTTCTTTCTCTTATGGTCATAATTATGAATCATATATCCTCTCTTCTTATGTACAGAATAGTGATAAGCTATTTGCACTGTGTGCATGAACACACACAATTTTTTTTTCTGGAAGATGATCCATAGCTTTTTATTGATTCTCAAAAGAATTTATGACTCCAAAAAGTTAAAAATAAACTCTGGCATTTCATCATCATTACATATTTTAAAGTAGGTTTAAAAATTTTTTTAGAATTTTTACTTCATAAAATATCAATTCTCATGTATACAAATGGAAAAATGTAGGAACTGTGTATCTTAGTTTTGCATATCAGTGGCCAGTTTTGCAAACAGACCAGGAGTGGAAGAGACAGAAGAGTAATAGTTAAGTGTTCCTACTGAGTTGTTATTTTAGCTCAGATGGTAAAGAATCTGCCTGAAATGTAGGAGACCCGGGTTCGATTCCTGGGTCAGGAAAATCCCCTAGAGAAGGAAATGGCAACCCACTCTGGTATTCTTGCCTGGAGAATTCCATTGTCAGAGGAACCTGGTGTGCTACAGTCCATGGAGTCACAAAGACTCAGACATGACTGAGAGACCAACACTTTCACAGATTAGAAAGTGACTGAGTGGCTAATAGATTAGTTAGGTGGATTCACTGAAGTTGTACAACTGACCTAAAGTACTCTGATTGATAAACCAGTAGGAACATGAGGGTAAGTGCAACTGGCGTTTCACAAGTCACTTTATTCTAGGTTCTTTCCTGCTAAATCTCTTTATTAGTAATTTAGGAAGCGTGCTTGTCACACTTGCTGATAAGAGAAAACTGGGAAAGAGTTGCTATTTCATTTTAGAGAAGCATTATTCAAAATTTTAAGTCCCTCAAATAGGAATAAACCAACAAGAAACTAATAAAAGTCAAGCCTTATATGTGCATTAATAAATTATTTTGTAAAAATAGAGACCTAGAGAACAATTCAAAGTGAAAAAGATTTGGGAGTTTCAATTAGTTCTGATTTTAGGAAGAAGTTAGTATGGTTTGATAAGAGATTGGTCAGAATTTGTAAACCAGCTGAGGTGCTGGAAAGAAATCATTGGTCTTATGTTTGGAACATGTAGATCTGAACAAAGCTGTTAAAAAATTTGAGCTTATTTTTGAGGTATACCTGTTTTGCATATCAGTGACCAGTTTTGCAAACAGACCAGGAGTGGAAGAGAAAGAAAGAAGAGTAATAGTTAAGTGTTCCTACTGAGTTGTTATTGAACAGCAACTGTGGTAGGTACTGTGTTAAATCCTTTAAATAAATCACTTAATTGAATTTTCTCAGAACAACCCTATGAAGTAGATAGTACTACTCTCCCTTTTTCACAAATGAGAAAACAGAGGCACAGATTGCTTAAATGACTTATTACTGTTTACAAGTAGTGAATAGTATAACTTGGAATGCGGTCTGAGTTTGAACGTAGAGTCCATACACTATCATACCGCTATGATATCCTCCCATCCAGGGGAATAGTAATATGGAGCCGAGAGAAGAGAGTTTCAACAGAGTACACACTACCATTACAAGCTGGAGGTTGGTAAAGAAAAGCGAAAAATGAATCTGATATGATGACTTCATTTAATGTTGTTTTTTTTTCCCCTCAATAAGCTGATGAGGGTAGATGACAAACTGTAGCCCCTGAAGAATGAATAGGGAAATGAGGATATTGATTGAGAACTGGGGCAGTTAGAAGGAAAATGAGGTTGTCAGAGGTGATGGTGGGGCAGAAACTAAAGGAAAACTAGAAGAGGAGGGATTTGGGGTGGTTTAAGAGTAGGAGATTCCCTGGTAGCTCAGGGGTAAAGAACCTGCCTGCCAATGCAGGAGATGCAAGAGATGCAGATTGGAACCCTGGGTTGGGAAGATAACCTGGAGAAGGAAATGGCAACCTGCTCCAGTATTCTTGCCTGGAAAATTCCATGGATGGAGGAGTCTGGTGGGCCACAGTCCATGGGGTCACAAAGAGTCAGACACGACTGAAAGCACACACTCATAAGGCCACTCATAGAAGGAGAGTCTGTGTTATAGTGAAGAGGTTATATTAGCACAAGACAAACACAGTCAAGAACCAGACAGCCTATATTCTCTATTTGTTTAAGGGTGGGTTGTGGGCAATTTTCAAGTGTTTAAAATATATTAAAATGCTTTTAGTTTTATTGTCAACTTATTTAAAAATATTTTACAAATAAAAATTTAATGCATTAGGTACTTTTGGATTAAATCAAGGAGAAACATGAGATACCAAAAGAAATTTGGTCTATCTTCTGAGATGATTTGCTGGAGAAAGATGATGTGTTCCAACCCATTATCATCACCCTCAGCAGCCTAATTAGCATTTGTTTTTCCCCATTTCCTCAGGATACCAGAAATCCTTATTTTCGCAGAATACCAGAAATCCTTATTTGTTTTGGTAGCAACGGGATCAGTCTTTATTGCTCTAATCAGTGTGGTACTCTTACTCATCCTGGTTAATAATCGGTCTAAGGATGTCCATGTTGCCTAGTTCTAGCTAATGAGATGTAAGAGGTCTTTTGTAAAAGGCTCCCAGGAACGCTTTCAATTTTCTCATGAAAATGAACCAGGGGCTCTTCACTCTTTTTCATGACCAGTAGAGTGTCACCCTTTGAACAAGAGTTGACAGGCATGACAGCAAAGTCAATGTGTGAAGGATGGCAAAGCCGACATTTAGAAGGTACTTGGTATTTCACCAGTTCTGGCCTGCCTGGCTTTGCATCTTTTGTTACATGTGAGATCTATGTGTATTTATTGAAGTCACTGTTGGTTTTTCTGTTGCTTGCAGTCAGACATAAGATTTAGAGAAGCAAAAATCTTCATCAACTATTTTTCATACATGTGTAGTTTATGCTTTGGTAAATTTTAAGAAAATCTCTCTAATTTATTTTAACAGCTTATAATGTCTCATTAAAAAGGTTTTAATCTGGCTTATCAATTTCAGAAACAATTTAGTGTTTAAAAACATTGGGCCACTCTATCCTTTATTTCAACTAGCTGTTTATTCCTAATTTCTTTTCAGTAACTAGAGCAGTGCTTATGTGATGTTTACATTAGCTGTATCTCCATCATATAAAAAAATATTTTTGTCATGGAAGAAACTAAAGCATGAAGCCACAGAGATGGTTTTCACATCGGACCTTGATCAGTTCAAGGGAATGTCTCATTAAACCATTTAGTCCACTTTCTAGAAAGCATTGACTTACTTTGGAACTACTGAAATGCCTGTGCACTGCGTGAACTGGGTCAGAACGAAGTTAAATGTAAAACAATGCTCAGTGTTTTTCAGAGTTCCTGGGATGAAGATGATTATTTTGAGTTCTTTGCATCTAAACATGGGACATTTGAGATATGGTTACTAGGGAAGGTATTGCCTTCTGCCTCAGTTTGTTTGACTTAAAGTACATAAAGATAAGGGCTTCCCAGGTGGCGCCAGTGGTAAAGAACCCACCTGCCACTGCAGGAGACATAAGAGATGCAGGTCCCTTCCCTTGGTTGGGAAGATCCCCTGGAGGAGGGCATGGCAACTCACTCCAGTATTCTTGCCTGGAGAATCCTATGGACAGAGGAGCCTGACAGGCTACAGCCCATAGGGTCTCAAAGAGTCAGACATGACTGAAGTGACTTAGCACGCATGCACAAAAGATAGGTGACATGAGAGCTTTTGTCGTGGGCTTCAAGGTATGTCAAACAAAGTAGTGAAATTTGGTTGAAACCATTTGCTTCATATAGTGAGTCTAATATTAATGTAGATGCTTAATTTTTATAGTGTAACTTGGATTTGTGTTCAGACAATGAAATGCAATGAAATTTCTAGTCAAGTCTAAGAGTGCTATGGAGAGAAAAATTGACCTGACAATTTAACAATTACAAAAGTCTAGACACTACTATAAAAATTGTTTAAATGGCAGTAGGAAAATCAACATTAAAAATTATTAGAGCAATCAAATAAAAATATATTAAATACATGAATAAACATCACTGCATGTGACATAGAAAGTAACTGCAGTATATAGAAATATGTCCAATTATGCAGAGATGGAGCATTTTAATATTTGGATCTGCTTGTTTAATCCTTTGAGTCATGGCATAATTAGCTACCACAAGATCTGATCACTTCAAATCAGGTGGTCAAATCTTTTGGCTTCTCTCTAGATTAGCATCACATTGAATGAATTATTAATATTCAGTCTTGGTGCTTTGAGTCAAGCCTATTAAGAACAATCTAAGTTTCATATTTTCTCTAAAAATTATATAAAATGGAGAGCTTTGTTGTTGTAGTTAATTTTAAATGGAAGCATAATTGCCTAGTAATGCCATTTTGGGGATGTTTTTAAAGAGAATCTTCAATTTTTGTGATGCTTTCATTTTAAGATATGTGCATCCTTATGAATCATTAATTCATAGAAATCATCTGTAATAAAAAAGGAAGTCTGGCTTCCTAAATAATGGTTAGAAAACGTAATATTCTTTTTGGCTTTTCCAAGTCATGAAATCCGGTTGTTTTACACAGCTTGCTTTAGAATTTGGAAAGTATTATGGACCCTACAAGTCCCTATTTTGTTCTCACTCTACCCACTAAAATAGACATTTGTTCTTGTTAACTATCTCCTGCTTTAAATCATACTCATTGAAACATTGTTGTGGCTAGTTAAGTATCTAAAGCATCCAGTATTGTCATCTTTGTTATGTATCTAAAGCATCTGATATTGTCATCACAGTTTGTGATCCATCCTCTTTATCACAAAACATTTCTCACTAGATGTAGCTCACACGGATACTCCAAAATTCAGTCTTCTATATCCATGTGAAAAGTGAAAGTGAAAGTCTCTCAGTCATGTCTAACTCTTTGCGATCCCATGGACTATAGAGTCCTTGGAATTCTCCAGGCCAGAATACTGAGTGGGTAGCCTTTCCCTTCTCCAGGGGATCTTCCCAACCCAGGGACTGAACCCAGGTCTCCCACATTGCAGGTGGATTCTTCACCAGCTGAGCCACCAGGGAAACCCATGTATACACCACAAATCTATCATAGTTTCCTTTCCTAGTGAGCCAACTGCTCTTTGGAATACATCCCAACATCGCATTCCAGTCATTCCATGAATCGCAGCACGCCAGGCCTCCCTGTCCATCACCAACTCCCGGAGTTTACCCAAACTCATGTCCATTGAGTTCGTGATGCCATCCAGCCATCTCATCCTCTGTTGTCCCCTTCTCCTCCTACCCGCAATCCCTCCCAGCATCAGAGTCTTTTCCAATGAGTCAACTCTTCACATGAGGTGGCCAAAGTATTGGAGTTTCAGCTTCAACATCAGTCCTTCCAAAGAACACCCAGGACTGATCTCCTTCAGAATGGACTGGTTGGATCTCCTTGCAGTTCAGGGGACTCTCAAGAGTCTTCTCCAACACCACAGTTCAAAAGCATCAATTCTTAGGCACTCAGCCTTCTTCACAGTCCAACTCTCACATCCATACATGACCACTGGAAAAACCATAGCCTTGACTAGACGGACCTTTGTTGGCAAAGTAATGTCTCTGCTTTTCAATATGCTATCTAGGTTGGTCATAACTTTCCTTCCAAGGAGTAAGCGTCTTTTAATTTCATGACTGCAGTCACCATCTGCAGTGATTTTGGAGCCCCCCAAAATAAAGTCTGACATTGTTTCCACTGTTTCCCCATCTATTTCCCATGAAGTGATGGGACCAGATGCCATGATCTTCGTTTTCTGAATGTTGAGCTTTAAGCCAACTTTTTCACTGTTCTCTTTACTTTCATCAAGAGGCTTTTTAGTTCCTCTTCACTTTCTGCCATAAGGGTGGTGTCATTTGCATATCTGAAGTTATTGATATTTCTCCTGGCAATCTTAATTCCAGCTTGTGCTTCTTCCAGCCCAGCGTTTCTCATGATGTACTCTGCATAGAAGTTAAATAAGCAGGGTGACAATATACAGCCTTGATGTACTCCTTTTCCTATTTGGAACCAGTCTGTTGTTCCATGTCCAGTTCTAACTGTTGCTTCCTGACCTGCATATAGGTTTCTCAAGAGGCTGGTCAGGAGGTCTGGTATGCCCATCTCTTTCAGAATTTTCCACAGTTTATTGTGATCCACACAGTGTCTTAGGTAGTTTTAAAATTATTTTCATCATTTAGTTTAGTTTTGTTTCATTCACAAATTGCTTTGTGTAACTGTTGTCTAATCAACAATAATTTATTCATTGTAAGAATCGTGTTGTAAATTTCATTTGTCTACTTCATTTTACCCCAGGACTGGATATACAACAATCTCTTGATAATCCTTGGATAGTCCATTAACTGAATTAAATTCTAGAATATTTCATATATGTGAGTGCATTCATTTGCTTGAGCTGCTATAACAATATACCATTGACTGGGTAGATTACATGATAGAAATTTATTTTCTCACAGTTCTGAAAGTTAGAAGTCCCAGATCAGAGGGCCAGCAGATTTGGTTTCTCACAGTTCTGAAAGTTAGAAGTCCCAGATCAGAGGGCCAGCAGATTTGGTTTCTGGAGAGGACTTTTCTCCTGTTTTGTAGATGGCTGCCTTCTTGGTGTGTCCTCACATAGCCTGTCCTCAATGCCTGCATGGAGAGAGAGATTCTGGTTTCTCTTTCCCTTCTTAGAAGGGCACCAGTCCTTTTGGTTTAGGACTCCACCCTTATGTTCTCATTTAACCTGAATTCCCTAACAGCTGTATAGCCAGAGAAATTCACTTTGGGGGTTAGAGTTTCAACATATAAATTTTGGGGGTACCTAATTTTGTTTGCAACGAAGAGATATTAAATTATTAGCAAATCTTTTAGGAAAAGAACTACTGAATTTTTTAATGCCCATAATCATTTTTTAAATTATATTTCTTCAACTTAGCTTGATCTAAACCTCAATTTAATCATGGAAAATTTCCCTCCTAATATTCTGCTCTGCATGGTTTGGCAGGTGTTAATTAAGTTTTTCTTTAAATTCTTAGCTGGAACTGATCAAGGCTCTTTGGGGAGTTTTACCTAAAAGATCCCCTCTGGAGGCCTGGCAGAGAGTGAATCCAAGGCTAAGCTTTATTAATCACTCCTGCTGTTCCCGTTTTCTGCACACCTTAAGCTCAGCTTTGAGAGGACCAACGCATTACACCTGCCTAATAAACAACTGTCTAAGGATTTTTGTTGATTGTCTCATAGACTTTGAGGCATAAGTGAATGGTCTTAAGTCTGATTATTAACGAGAACAAATGAAGCCAGACCTATTACGTACAAAGGTAGGAGCCCCCTGACTTGTGGTTCTGTCCAGTAACCATCTTAAGCTGAGTAGCTTATTTTGAAGGATTAGACAAATTTACCTGTACAGATTTACAGAAAGGATGATGCTTAGATATCGCATTTCAACTTACCATTGCCATAAAAATATCAATCACCAATAATAATCAGTTGTTTTTAACTTGAAAGACAGTCACACACACATACACACATTTGCATGCATGTGTGTGTGCACACACACACACGCACATACAGAGGAGTCAGATGTTTGATTCATTATCATAATCATCCTGTCACATTTAGTGTTTTCCTTTCTGGTCCTCCAAATTCTAGCCTCCTTAACAATAATATTCTCATGTCTAATGTAGAAAAGCCTTATTATCTCTAAATCTAGTTCCTATTTTCATCATTGTGAAGTGTCTTTGTAGTCATTACTATAATTTTAAATCAAAACTTTTGGAGCTCTTTCCTGAATTTGTGGAATTGTTTGGTATTGGATTTTTCCTTGGAGTTATTTTAGCTTTAACTCATGGCAAAGGACTCGAGTATATAAACCTCCTATTATTTTAATGCAATATTGTTATACAGGAAGTGAACTTTCATCTACATACCTACCTGAATTGGTATAGAACTTTCTTCCTGCCCGTAGATAGTCTTTGATTTCCTAACTTTCATTAGCCAGATATCATTTTTTTTGCCATTAGCATGAAGTGTTGTCTACTTGACACTTTGCATTTAAGATTTTTGCATAATCAAATGAGATAAAAATCCTGTAAATAATAATATTCTTTCATAATTTTGTATTATTTATTTTCCTATTAACTTTTCTTGTTTTCTCTCTTAAAATTTTATTTTGTGGTGTGTACACAGATTCTGAAAGAGACTGTATAACTCCTTATGTTAGATATTAACTGTGGTCTTCCTCCTTATGATACATGTATGTATCCCTGTTCCTATAGATTGGGGAGGATGGAATGCTCTCTAAGATAACTGTGGAGAAAGGAAGATTTAAATCCGCTGGGTCTTCCTTACTTCTGCTTCCCTGCTTCTGCTCTGCTTAGCAGATATAGCTTCTTGTTGCCCTGCTTTATATTGCCCTGTTATACATCAAGTCAACATTGGCAAGAAATTAAGTTTTAAAATGAATTTTCATTAATGAACTATCCTCTTTCTCTCTCCATGCAAGAAATTTGTGTGTGAATGTAGTAGGTTATATTGAAGGTTGGGGTGGGGGGGCGTTGATGAGTAGAGAGGAATATTATAGAAGGACAAACAAGTTCAAATTAGGTATTAAAACACTTGCCTTTACCTGCTCTCTGGTGGTCTCACGACCAGTGTGTTTTGTATCAACTTCACTTTACGTAGTCTGCTGGCTGCATCTTCCCACCTCTCTTCTCTTTCTCCATCTCCCCTTTCCTTCTCTTTCTCAATCTTCACATTTTCTTTTCCTATCCTTTCCTTCTTTGATTGCCCCCATATCTTGTCTTCTGTGATGCAATTTAGCTGTTTCCCACCACTACTCCTAAACTCAACTATTTTCAACCATTGCCTGCTGCAATTTATCAAAGTGCTCAATTGGAACAAGATCCACTCTCTCAAAGAGGCAGTTGGTTGAACAAAAATATGTTTTTGCATTTTATTTTGTTTTGCTTTTGCCATTGGAATAGAATATCAAAATGCCAGAGCTGGTAATGATTACACCATGTTTGTACAACTTTATGCACCAATAAGTTCTGGAGTAGTAAGTAACAGATGGGCATGAGAGCGATCTGATTTGGGTGAATTACTAGCTAAAATTAGAGATTAATGTGTTAGGTTCAAATTGATGTTCATGTGCTAGAAATAAAAACTGCAAGGTAATTAAACTCTGAAGAGGATAGATTCAAATAAAACAACATATGCAAAATAATTAGAATTTTAAGTAGACTGCTATTGAATAAATTTTGCTTGTCCCATATTTCAAACGTTCTGACTAAAAAATAAAGTCATTTTAACTTGAACTTTCAAACTTACAGAACTATTTAAAATAATGTGTTAGTCCAGAGTTTTAGATTTTTTGAGGTTTTTTACTTCCCTGGCTTTAACTGGAATGCCAGAAAGCTGTCTTCTTACTCCTTCACATTCGTCGCTTTATTTTAATTTTCGTGATTTGCCTCAATGAACAAATAACATTATGGCCAAGTCCGCACTAAGGAAATAGGCATTTATTGTTAATTAAATGAATCCTTTTCTACTTTTCTGCCAATAACACAGGTTAGTTTATCTTGCCTTAGTGAGTTGTTTGTATGTTTATTTAAAATTAATGCTAATAAGTGACTGACAGTGGGCGGCTCCAATGGAACAGAGAATTCACTCCTGCAGGCTCCCTCCCCATCCTACCCCAACCTTCAAAGAAGCCACAAAGTTACCTTTTAACCTGACAGCATAGCCAACTGACACCTTCACGAGGTAGAAGAGACCTGGAAAAGTTAACTAAACCTCTAGGCATAAATGATCACAGTGCTAGTGAACAATGCGTTTATTAGGATGAGATGATTGGACGGCATCACCAGTGCAATGGACATGAACTTGGGCCAACTCCAGATGCTGAAAGACAAGGAGGCCCGGTGTGCTGCAGTACATGGTTCTCAAAGAGTCTGACACAACTGGGTGACTGAACAGCTACACACTGTACTCTTAGGCCAGTCCTATGGAACAAAAAGTGGATTGGAAACCTAAAAATTCTCTAGTCTATTTGGAAAAAACAGGCAAACCAAGATTTATTTATTTTTGAATGAAACTTTTTTTTGAAGTAATTTTATTTTATTCACATGCAGTTATAAGAAATAATACAAAAAGATTCAGAGTAACTTTTGCCTTCTCTCGTTGGTAACATATTCACCACCAGGATCTTCCGTGTCCTCTTTACAGCCTCACCTGATTTCTACCTTCTCTAACCCTCCGACCCCTGGCAACCACTAAACTGTTCTCCATCTCTATACATTTTTTTTCAAGAATGTTATAAAAGTGGTATTATATAATATGTGGGATTGGCATTTTTTTTCACTCAGCATAATTTTTTGAGATTTACCCAGGTTATTGCATTATCAACAGGTCATTCCTTTTTTTTTTGGCTGAATCATGGTATGGACATACCAGAATTTGTTATTCACTCATTGAAACAAACACATTTTCATTGCTTTTTGTGTGTTTTGGTTTTGGTTTTGTAGATTCCACATGTAAGTGAGATCATATAGTATTTGTCTTTCTCTGTCTTATTTCACTTTGCATAATCCTTTCCATCAATCCAGGTTGGATTGATACTTTGACCACCATATAATTTCCCTCGTTATCTCTAGTGCTTTTCTTTGTTTTCAGGTTCTAGTTTATATGATAATAATGTAACCACTTCTACTTTCTTTTAATTAATGCTTGCATGGTGTATCTTTTTCTATACTTTTACTTTTCACTTGCCTGTTTAATCTGAAGTGAGTTTTTCCTAGACAGCAAATAGCTGGTTCACTAAAAAAAAAAAAAAATCTACTCTGAAAATCTCTGTATTTTAATGTGTATTTAGACAGTTTATGTTTAATGAGATTATTGGTATATTAGGACTTAAGTTTGCTATTTTTTTTTTCATTTGTTTATGGTAATTTTCTGTTTTTTTTTTTTTTTTCTGCTTCCTTTCTCTGCCTTCTTATGGAAATATGGTTCATACTTAAACATTTTTTTGAATTCCATTTTGATTCACCTACATTGTACAAACATAACTTGTCATAGATGACTGGTTTCATTATTTTGCCATATTAAATGAATTGGAGGAATCTTATTTCTTTGCCCTTCTCCATATAACTGCCTTAAATATCTCCAGCATACATGTAGGACATCAGAGAGCACTGTAATATTTGTTAGAAACTCAAGAGAAGAAAGAAAATCTACTGTATTTACCCATTTGCTTATCATGTTCTTCCTTTCTGATGTTAAACAACTTCCTTTCTATTTATAGAGATCTTCTGTTTAGGGCCCCCCCCCCCGCCACCTTTTTTTTTGAGAAAACTACTGACATCAGTTCAGTTCAGTCACTCAGTCGTGTCCGGCTCTTTGCGACCCCATGAATTGCAGCATGCCAGGCCTCCCTGTCCATCACCAACTCCCGGAGTTCACTCAGACTCAACGTCCATCGAGTCGGTGATGCCATCCAGCCATCTCATCCTCTGTCATCTCCTTCTCCTCCTGCCCCCAATCCCTCCCAGCATCAGAGTCTTTTCCAATGAGTCAATTCTTTGCATGAAGTGGCCAAAGTACTGGAGTTTGAGCTTTAGCATCAGTCCTTCCAAAGAAATCCCAGGGCTGATCTCCTTCAGAATGGACTGGTTGGATCTCCTTGCAGTCCAAGGGACTCTCAAGAGTCTTCTCCAGCACGACAGTTCAAAAGCAACAATTCTTCGGCACTCAGCTTTCTTCACAGTCAACTCTCACATCCAAACATGACTACTGGAAAAACCATAGCCTTGACTAGACAGAGTTGGCAAAGTAATGTCTCTGCTTTTGAATATACTGTCTAGGTTGGTCATAACTTTCCTTCCAAGGAGTAAGTGTCTTTTAATTTCATGGCTGCAATCACCATCTGTAGTGATTTTGGAGCCCCAAAATTCAAAGTCTGACACTGTTTCCACTGTTTCCCCATGTATTTCCCATGAAGTGATGGGGGACCAGATGCCATGATCTTCGTTTTCTGAATGTTGAGCTTTAAGCCAACCTTTTCACTCTCTTCTTTCACTTTGATCAAGAGGCTTTTTAGTTCCTCTTCACTTTCTGCCATAAGGGTGGTGTCATCTGCATATCTGAGGTTATTGATATTTCTCCCAGCAATCTTGATTCCAGCTTGTGCTTCTTCCAGCTCAGCGTTTCTCATGATGTACTCTGCATAGAAGTTAAATAAGTAGGGTGACAATATACAGCCTTGACGTACTCCTTTTCCTATTTGGAACCAGACTGTTCCATGTCCAGTTCTAACTGTTGCTTCCTGACCTGCATATAGGCTTCTCAAGAGGCAGATCAGGTGGTCTGGTATTCCCATCTCTTTCAGAATTTTCCACAGTTTATTGTGGTCCACACAGTCAAAGGCTTTGTCATAGTCAATAAAGCAGAAATAGATGCTTTTCTGGAACTCTCTTGCTTTTTCCATGACCCAGTGGGTGTTGGCAATTTGATCTCTAGTTCCTCTGCCTTTTCTAAAACCAGCTTGAATATCTCGAAGTTCGCGGTTCACGTATTGCTGAAGCCTGGCTTGGAGAATTTTGAGCATTACTTTCCTAGTGTGTGAGATGAGCAATTGTGAGGTAGTCTGAGCATTCTTTGGCATTGCCTTTCTTTGGGATTGGGATGAAAACTGACCTTTTCCAGTCCTGTGGCCACTGCTGAGTTTTCCAAATTTGCTGGCATATTGAGTGCAGCACTTTGACAGCATCATCTTTCAGGATTTGAAATAGCTCAACTGGAATTCCATCACCTCCACTAGCTTTGTTTGTAGTGATGCTTCCTAAGACCCACTTGACTTCACATTCCAGGATGTCTGGCCCTAGGTGAGTGATCACACCATCGTGATTATCTGGGTCGTGAAGATCTTTTTTGTACAGTTCTTCTGTGTATTCTTGCCACCTCATCTTAATATCTTCTGCTTCTGTTAGGTCCATACCATTTCTGTCCTTTATCGAGCCCATCTTTGCATGAAATATTCCATTGGTATCTCTAATTTTCTTGAAGAGTTCTCTAGTCTTTCCTATTCTGTTGTTTTCCTCTATTTCTTTGCATTGATCACTGAGGAAGGCTTTCTTATCTCTTCTTGCTATTCTTTGAAACTCTGAATTCAGATGCTTATGTCTTTCCTTTTCTCCTTTGCTTTTCACTTCTCTTCTTTTCACAGCTATTTGTAAGGCCTCCCCAGACAGCCATTTTGCTTTTTTGCATTTCTTTTCCATGAGAATGGTCTTGATCCCTGTCTCCTGTACAATGTCAAGAACCTCATTCCATAGTTCATCAGGCACTCTATCTATCAGATCTAGGCCTTTAAATCTATTTCTCACTTCCACTGTATAATCATAAGGGATTTGATTTATGTCATACCTGAATGGTCTAGTGGTTTTCCCTACTTTCTTCAGTTTAAGTCTGAATTTGGCTATAAGGAGTTCATGATCTGAGCCACAGTCAGCTCCCCGTCTTGTTTTTGCTGACTGTATAAAGCTTCTCCATCTTTGGCTGCAAAGAATGTAATCAATCTGATTTTGGTGTTGCCCATCTGGTGATGTCCACGTGTAGAGTCTTCTCTTGTGTTGTTGGAAGAGGGTGTTTGCTCTAACCAGTGCATTCTCTTGGCAAAACTCTATTAGTCTTTGCCCTGCTTCATTCTGTATTCCAAGGCCAAATTTACCTGTTACTCCAGGTGTTTCTTGACTTCCTACTTTTGCATTCCAGTCCCCTATAATGAAAAGGACATCTTTTTTGGGTGTTAGTTTTAAAAGGTCTCGTAGGTCTTCATAGAACTGTTCAACTTCAGCTTCTTCAGCGTTATTGGTTGAGCATAGACTTGGATTACTGTGACATTGAATGGTTTGCCTTGGAAATGAACAGAGATCATTCTGTCGTTTTTGAGATTGCATCCAAGTACTGCATTTCCTACTCTTTTGTTGACCATAATGGCTACTCCATTTCTTCTAAGGGATTCCTGCCTGCAGTAGTAGATATAATGGTCATCTGAGTTAAAGTCACCCACTACTGACATAAGAATGATTATTTTCCCAAATTGTTATTTTTCTCTGGCTACTTTCAAGACTTTTTCTTTGTGTTTAGTTTTCAAAAATTTAATTATGATATGTTGTGGCATGGATTTCTTTTTGTTTATTCTCTTTGGAGTTTGTGCAAGTTCTTGAACCTGTATGTTTATTGGCAAATTTGGAAAATATTTAGACATATTTAGATATCATTTTTCTCAAATATTTTCCCGCTTCAAATATTTTCATTTCTTCTTCAGATGCCATTTACAGGAATGTTACATCTTTTGTTATAGTCCTACAAGTCCCTAAGGCTCTATTTTTTTTTTCTATCTGTGTTCTCTCTGTTGAATAATTTCTGTTCCATCTTATAGCTTGCTATTTCTTTTCTTTCTGACCTCCATTCTGCCCTTGAGCCCATCCTCTGAGGTTACTATTTCAACTGCTATATTTTTCAGTTCTAGAATTGCCATTTAGTTCCTATTTAAATCTTCTATTTCCTTGATAAGACTTTGTGATTTTTCATTTCAAGTGTGTTCAATGGATTGTTGAAGCTTAAAGTCTTTGTCAGATAGTTCTAACGTGTCTGTCATCTTGAGTTTAACATCTTTTGAGCATTTTGTCCCATTCAGTTTGAGATCTTTGTGAGTCTTCATATAGTGAGTGACTTTCTATTGAAGCTGGGGCATTCTGAGTATTTTATAATGAGACTCTGCATCTGATCCACCTTCTAGTTCTGTGACATTGCTTCAGTAGGAGGGTGGAGGTACCACCTCATCACCCAGGTTCCCCATCCAGTTTGCATTGACAGCTGAAGGGATCAGACTCCTTGTTACTACTGAATGGGGTGGGAGCTCCCACTCTCCACTACACCTTCACTGATATGATGCTTCTCTGACTGAGAGAGATAGATGTGTCTTGTTACTTCTCTTAAAAGATATATTTGTAAAAATGAGTAATTAAAAACCCCAATTCTAGGAATGAAGAACTCTTAGGAAGTTCATGTTACATACATAATTTTTCTTGAACAGTGTAATTTATGTATATTTGAGTTCCTCAATAATTATATTTATTTAAGTTATAACATGTAAATTGTTGTCTTGTACTGATCAGCAGGAGCCATAGATATTATTCTTTCATTGCTAAAAAGTAATGCCTTCTTTTTATAGCAAATCCAATGGATTAAAAATAGTTTAGAGTAAAATAGTCCTTCCTTCCCAGTTACATTCTCCAGATATAACTACTGTTGCTAGTTAGACAGGCATCCATCCTGTCTTTAGTCTATGGTGTCAATTATACTCCCCCACCTCACTTACTCACTCCTAGTTTTCCTCTACAGCTTCTCTTTCTATTCCTCCTTTCTAATCTTATCCTTCTCTATCCAGCTGTAAAATGTTGAGATGCTTTCAAAATTGGTTCTAGAAGTCTTTTCTCCTCAATCACCATTGTTTTTCTTTGTAAGTCATCTATATCGTTGTCTCAGTTACCATTTATACTTAGATGACTTATGAACTTATTTTTCTACTTCAGATCTCGGGTCTGAGTGTCAAATCAATAACTCCAGCTCTCTACTTGACAGCTCCTTTTGTATCTAAATAGCACTCCAAGTCCCAAATGTGAAAACCAGACTGACCGTCTTTTCTTCCAACTCTGCCAGTTTTTACATCTCAGTGAATGGTATCACTATATATTGAGTTGTATTTGCCAGAAGCCTAGGAATCATTTCTGATTCTCTTTTTATCTTCACGTCCCATATCCAATTAATCATTAAATCCTGTGGCTTTTCCCTCCTGAATTGTCCCATTCCTTTCTATTTCTATCTTCAGGCTTTTATCACCTCTTACGTGGGCTAACGCAGAAGTTTCCTAAGTGGACTTTCTGCTTCTAATCTCATTGTGTTTGAGTTAATTTTTTACTCTGTAACCAGAGAGATATTTTCACAATAAAAATTTGGTCATGTCAACTGCCTGATTAAAATAATTCATTTTTTTAAAATTGCTTTTATGGGAAATACCTAAATCCTTAACAAGATTTAGTACAATGCCTGTCATATAGTCAACATTCAATAAGTATTTTTGGGAGAATGAATAGCTGAAGTGAGATAGTTTGTAGTATTTGCTATTAAAATAGTATTGTTACACACATGTATGTATCCATGTATCTTTCTTTACTTTTGTTATATTTCTGTTGGATATGTCTCTAGAATTAAGATTGCTAGCATAGTTTGGTTTTCTCTATTAAATATCAAGGTTAATAAGGCAATTGGTGTAGTACCTTGTAGCCATCAAGAGAAAAAGAAGAATCTAAGCTAGGAAGATCAATGATGATTTATTTTTTAAAGGGGCCATCCTGTACCCTCTGTCTGGTAAGGGGAATTATGTTCGAAAGAACTGCCCAATGACTTAAGCATTTTAAAAAATAGATTATATGCTAAATAACCTTAGATAAAATATTTTGGAAGACAGAGCAAGGAATGAATGAATCGAATTTTCATATTCATAATAATTGTGACTTATTCCTATTTTATTTTGATTGTATGTTTTTCTTGGGCTTCTCTGGTGGCTCAGATGGTAAAGAATACACCTGCAATACAGGAGACCTGGGTTCAATCTGTGGGTCGGAGATCCCCTGGAGAAGGGAATGGCAAACCACTCCAGTATTCTTGCCTGGAGAATTCCGTGGACAGAGGAGGCTGGTGGGCTATAGTCCATGGGGTTGCACAAAAGTGGACATGAGTGAGTGACTAACACTTTATATGTTTTTCTTATTAATGGCAATATATGAAAATTAGGTAGTTTAAGGAAAGGATTGATTTGAAATGTGGTGGTCACATAAGAAGAGATTATAAAAATAATGTAGAAATAACAATTTTCATAGAAATTGAGGGTCTGTTTACTAGTGTAGTGGATACCGGGCAGAATTGTGATATAGGCAAATAATGTTATCAGAGGCATGTTGTCCTGTCTCTGCCTCTTTTGCTGCACTCCCTGGAGGGCAGAGGGTCTGTCTTGGTGCTTTTGTAGAGTAAGCAGTAGAAAACAGCCTGAAGCTATCAAGTGCCTAAAAGGTGGGGGATTAGGGGTACCAGGTTACTGATCACTCTGTACTTTGTTCTATGATCTTGGGCAAGCTGGTTAATCTCTGTGATGCTTAGTTTTCCCATCTGAACATAATACTAACTACTGATTTACATGCAAACTGGATTGGATATGGTCCTTTATTTTATTATTTATAATATATTTATTTTTTTAAAAATTAATCTGTTGTTTGAGCTGATACTGAAACACTTTGTTACTGATTTTAGTCATAAATGTAGAGGGAGTCATAAATTCCAGGGAGATAAAAATATGCAGCATAGGGACATAAATGGCCTTAAGAGCCCTTATCATCAGCTTGAAAAATGAAAAGTAAAAGTGTCAGTCACTCAGTCGTGTCCGACTCTTTGTGACCCCATGGACTGTGGCCCACCAGGCTCCTCTGTCCATGGAATTCTCCAGGCAAGAATACTGGAGTGGTTTTCCATTTCCTTCTCCAGGGGATTTTCATGGTCCAGGGATTGAACCCAGGTCTCCTGCATTGCAGGCAGATTCTTTACCATCTGAGCCATCTGGGAAGCCCCTTTCAGCAGCTTATCAGGCTGCAGAGTGACTCGTAGTTGGCTCTTAAGGCTCTGAGCGGTCCCATGAAATTCTGAGTTAATAGGCTTTTGTAAATATCCATGTATCCATTGAGAGCATAGTACTCTGAAGTTAACAAGTAATTCTTTACATATTTTTACTGTGTTCCCTCTTCAGTTCAGTCGCTCAGTGGTGTCTGACTCTTTGCGACCCCATGGACTGCAGCATGCCTAACTTCCCTGTCCATCACCAACTTAGTCTATTTTTGTTTATACTGAGATGTGTAGATTATGCAGCTTTGTATTTATTTTTGTCTTGCTATTAATTTTGCATCAGCAACTCTATGACTGTTGAAGCAAAGCATTGATGTAATGGCTTTGTTTGTCATTTCTTGTTCTAGGCAACGGGCCTCACCACGACCGTTGCTGTACTTACAGTGAAAACAACTTGGTGGATGGTGTTTATTGTCTCCCAATAGGACACTGGATCGAGGCCACTGGGCACACCAATGAGATGAAGCACACGACGGACTTCTATTTTAATATTGCAGGCCACCAAGCCATGCATTATTCAAGGTAAAAATAGTGCCATGTTTATAAGCATAGAAGTAGGACAAGGGTAGCACTAGGACAATGGAAGTGGTCACTGTTGAGAACTGCAGCCTCTCCCTCTGGAGGGTTATATAGGCCTGTGGTACTTTGAGGAGGTAAATTACAGTGAATTACTGTAAGAGCTCTTCTGGTTCTAGACATGAAGAATGCTTTTTATAGAATTTTTTTTTACTAAATACATACTCTGGCATCAACATATTTTGACCAGACACTAGTTAACCAATTGTACTTATATAGTGTGTTAAAAATAAAAACTAGACTAAAAATAGCCTAAATCAGCATTTGTATCTTTTACACTACTGACCAGCAGTGAAACAAAAATTGATGTCTCTTTATAAAATATGATTCAAATAAATATGTGTGAAGATCTAGACATAAGACTAGATTGGATGCTTTATTATTTATTAACAGATTTATTTTTATTTATTTGTCTAATTATTATACTAACAGTATGTATCATAATACAAATTCAACACTGAAGAGGATACTAAATGGAAAATAAGGTTTCCTTTCATTCCCACTCACCAGAAATAATTATTTTAAACTATTTTATTGCTAGTTTTTCTGAAACTTAAATCCAAGTCTTAAATAATATGCATATATTTTATTTATTAATATGTCAATTTAAAAATAGCTTTTGAAAGAAATAATACTAATGAACTTACTTACAAAACAGAAGAGACTCACTGACTTAGAAAACAAACTTATGGTTGCCAGGGGGAAGGATATGGGGAAGTGATAGGGAATTTGAGATGGACATGTACACACTGCCATATTTAAAAATGGATAACCAACAAGGACCTTTGTATAGAACACGGAACTCTGCTTAATGTTATGTGACAGGCTGGATGGGAGGGGAATTTGGGGGAGAATGGATACGTGTATATGTATGCCTTAGTCCCTTTGCTGTTCACCTGAAATTATCACAACATTGTTAATCGACTAGACTCCAATACAAAATAAAAAGTTAAAAAAATTAAAATATTTCAGAAAAATAGAAAAAAAATAGCTTTTGACTCCCCGCTATTACATGAGACAAATTTAGCTCACTTATTTTTTCATCCCTCTTCCAACCCCTACCAGGCTCATTAAAAAAATTCTTTTGTTATTTAACATCATAAAAATTCTATTTCTTGACCCATAAATTTTTGACAGTGCCCCTTGACTTTCTAATGTGTGAGATCAGAGATTTATTGTCCCTATATTTTCCTCCACATCTACTTCCACCCATTAACTTCCGTTTTTCGTTATTTTTACATTTTCAAGGGTTATAGAAGTTAGATTTAATTTAGCAAATATAAATGAATCTTTTGTAGTTTGGTGATTTAAAATTTAAAACCAATATTCAACATTTAAAATTCTCTGTATGTATTATTTACTGTAGGACACACAGTGTTTGTACCATAGACAAAGATGCATTCTCATGTTCTTAAAAATTGTATTGCTTTGAATGAGAGATATAACTAATATAAACAGGGTTGTAAGGGGTAGGAGAGACGGAGAAAACAACGTCATCATAGTGTTAGGAAATGACTATTCTTCTTGGACACACTTTTCTTATAAATTCATGTTAGATGTTGGCTTTGCTAATGGATTGGATGTACAGCAGGAGGAAAAGAGTTCTGTATGACTTGTGTTTTTATGGTCTGAGCAACTGGATAAATAAGATGAGGAAGATTTAGGAGAAGAACAGTTTGGAGTAGGGACTGAGATGAAAATTTTATTTTAGACATATTGCCTTTGAAATGTAGGCTAGATTGCAGAAAAGAAATCCATGTGTTGTGTGGAGTTTGATCCTTCTCTCTTTCATTGTTTGTTTAAAAAGTAACTGCTAACCCTTAATTTTTCATAGTTATTATTTGAAAGAGTAGGTTGTTTATTAGTTCTGGAGTTTCAGGGATAGGTTGGAAATGGAGATATAAACTTGGGGTTATCAATATACAGGTGACATTCAAAGTGATCAGTCTAGTTGAGACCATGTAACAAATAAGTAAAATAAAGAGAAGGAACTGGCAACCCACTCCAGTACTCTTGCCTGGAGACTCCCATGGACTAGGAGCCTGGTGGCTGATGGAGTCACAAAGAGTCAGACATGGTTGAGCCAATAGATGACGTGATGAAAATAAAGAAGTTACAAAGAAAAGAGTCCTCGGATTCACACAATTTAGGAATCAAGGAGAAAAAGATCAAAAGAAAAGAATGAGAAGGAACATCCGTTGAGATGTTCTGACACTTAATGAAGATGTGTTAATGGATTATTTTGCATTTTTGCTGAGCCACATTTTCTGAACCCTTTCATGTGTTGAGTCATGTCTTGGGCTCTAGGGATTTTTTTTTTCTGCTATTGGATTATTTCTCCTCCTTCCTTATCTTTGTTCTGTCATTGAAGACACTCTTTAGATGGATGTTAGACCTCATGGATTTATACTGTATTTTTGACTCTTTAAAAATATTTTTCAGCTTCTGGTTTTATTGCTTTACATTTTGGGAGACTTCATTGTTTTTCCAGCTTACCTCATTTTTTTTTTTCCTCTTAATTTTGGGTCTTAAATTTTCATGGGCACTTCCTTGTTCTTTTATTCTCTTTTTGCATATTTGTTTGTTCTAGTTTATGAATGAGTACTTGCTTAAAATACTATGGAGAATTATTTTAAAGTTATCTTCTATTGCTGGAGTGATCTTGTTTCCTCCTAAATCAGTTGTTCTCTATTCATTTTTGATCCTTTTCTCTTTCGTTGTTTATTTAAAATGTAACTGCTAACCCTTAAGTTTTCATAGTCATTATTTGAAAGAGTAAGTGGGCATGAATTTCATCTGCCATTACTAGCTTCTATACCTGAGCGTATTCACCCAGGCTGTGTGCATTTGGGCAGATCACATCTCAATGAGTGGAAGAGAAGCCTCGATAATCAGCCTGGGCCCTCCTACCACCCCTCCCGGAATGAAGAGATGGGAGGGTCTGTGTGGGGCACACCTGTCACTCTGAGAACTGCGCCCCCCGCCCCCTCCCTGCCAAGTAAACATTACAATTTTTATAAAAAAATGTTGCAATTTTTAAAGAAGGTATTTCTTCAGTTTCACATATGGTATCATGTCTGTATATGGATTGAGTATGAAACATAGTTCATGTACTCATTGTTTATGCAAGAAAGGTTACATTAAAAATTTTCTTCAAAGCAGTTTAGTTTCACTAAGTCTCTGTCCTACTGAATTTTCAGGTAATTCAACCTGTTATCTTCCTCAGGTATAAAAGAAAAAAATATATAATATATAAAATTATATAATAATATATGTACATAAAATAGATGATAGACACAAAATATAGAATATATATATTTACACATGGGGTATTATATATATATGTCATATATGGAGAAGGCAATGGCACCCCACTACAGAACTCTTGCCTGGAAAATCCCATGGATGGAGGAGCCGGGTGGGCTGCAGTCCATGGGGTCGCTAAGAGTCGGACATGACTGAGTGACTTCACTTTCACTTTTCACTTTCATGCATTGGAGGAGGAAATGGCAACCCACTCCAGTGTTCTTGCCTGGAGAATCCCAGGAACGGGGGAGCCTGGTGGGCTGCTGTCTATGGGATCGCACAGAGTTGGACATGACTGACTCGACTTAGCAGTAGCAGCAGCAGTATATAATACACAGATACAATACTACATACATATATAAGTGAGAAAAAATCTCATGCTCAGAATTTTGGGCCTAACAGTATTTCTTCTATTTATTTGTTTCTGTAATAGAGATAACTGGGAACTTGTAAATAAATAGCAATTGTTCATAGTGGATCTGTTGGCATCTCTCTGATTTTAAGAAGTTCCATTAACCTCCAGTGTTTCTCACAGTTCAGTCTCAAAATTACCTACTTGAAAATCAATTGGGTGGTGTGATTTTTAAAAATAAAAATCAATTGGGTGTTTTGTTTTTTAAAAATATAGATTGATGAGCCCCATCAATTCCTGGAATTTCTTTTCCAACCTCTTCATATGATTCTTTGAGACATAAAAACTTGAAAACTTCTGTGATTAGTTGAATAAAGACTAATTTAGAATTTAAAAGAGGAAGACTTATGCACTATCAGTTATTTCAGTCTAACTCCCCTTATAAATTTTAGCTACAATTCATCCTCACTTGAAACTGGACAAGATAAAAATGTGAATTCAGTTTATGAGTTGAAAAGACAATAATGATGTATTTCATTGTTAAATTGAAAACACCTAATAGCTATCTACTTACTGTACTCATTTGACATACAGTGCTAAAGTAATTTGTGGATTTGTTTTTGTTGCTGAAAGAGATGGATCCGTGATAGGTTACATGTTTGAGCATATGTAATAATAGAGAGAGTCAAACTCACCTAATAATTTATAATCACAAATTATCAGCCTCTAGTTTGGATATGGGAATGGAATTTTGCCTAGTTTTATTTTTATGGTTGGGGTAAAAAAATTGTGAAGTCAGTACCCTTCATAATGATAAGACTGTCAAGACCTGAAGATTTAAAAAATATCTAATAATTAAGTGTTCAGTTCAGTTCAGTTCAGTTGCTCAGTAATGTATGACTCTTTGCAACCCCATGGACTGCAGCAGACCAGGCATCCCTGTCCATCACCAACTCCCAGAGTTTACTCAAACACGTGTCCATCGAATCAATGATGCCATCCAAGCATCTCATCCTCTGTCATCCCCTCTCTTCCTGCCTTCAATCTTTCCCAGCATCGGGGTCTTTTCCAATAAGTCAGTTCTTTGCATCAGGTGGCCAAAGGATTGGAGTTTCAGCTTTAGCATCAGTTCTTCCAATGAACACCCAGGACTGATTTCCTTTAGAATTGAATGGTTTGATCTCCTTGCAGTCCAAGGGACTCTCAAGAGTCTTCTCTAACACCACACTTCAAAAGCATCAATTCTTTGGTGCTTAGCTTTCTTTAGTCCAACTCTCACATCCATACATGACCACTGGAAAAACCATAGCCTTGACTAGATGGACCTTTGCTGGCAAAATAATGTCTCTGCTTTTTAATATGTGTCTAGGTCGGTCATAACTTTCCTTCCAAGGAGTAAGTGTCTTTTAATTTCATGGCTGCAGTCGCCATCTGCAGTGATTTTGGAACCCAGAAAAATAAAGTCAGACACTGTTTCCACTGTTTTCCCATCTATCTGCCATGAAGTGATGGGACCGGATGCCATGATCTTCATTTTCTGAATGTTGGGCTTTAAGCCAACTTTTAAAATCTCCTCTCACTTTCATCAAGAGGCTCTTTAGTTCTTCTTCACTTTCTGCTATAAGGATGGTGTCATCTGCATATCTGAGGTTACTGATATTTCTCCTGGCAATCTTGATTCCAGTTTGTGCTTCCTCCAGCCCAGCGTTTCTCATGATGTACTGTGCATAGAAGTTAAATAAGCAGGGTGACAATATACAGCCTTGATGTACTCCTTTTCCTATTTGGAACCAGTCTGTTGTTCCATGTCCAGTTTTAACTGTTGCTTCCTAACCTGCATACAGGATTCTCAAGAGGCAGGTCAGGTGGTCTGGTATTCCCAACCAAAATTCCAGTTTCAGAATTTTCCACAGTTTATTGTGATCCACACCATCAAAGGTACCTTCAGATAAATGCTAAATAATGCTTCCCAGGTGGTGCAGTGGTAAAGAATCCCGCTGCCAATGCAGGAGACACAGAAATGTGGATTCAAACCCTGGGTTGGGAAGATCTCCTGGAGGAGGACATGGCATCCCAATGCAGTATTCTTGCCTGGAAAATTCCATGGACAGAGGAGCCTGGTGGGCTACAGTCCATGGGATTGCAAAGAGTTGGACATGACTGAGTGAGCACACACACAAACAACTGATAAAAAATATGACTATATTACTACTTCTTGATTTTGGTTTTTGGTATTATCTATTGCTTTCACACCACGAAAAATGAAACTGTTGCTCTTTTTTCTTCCTGTTCCTCCACAAACCTCAGTGACATCCTTCTCTTGTTCAATCCACCCAATATAGTTGTACCATCACCCTAATGAGATCAGTATCCACGTTTATTCGTATGCCTGTGTAAATGCTATTTAACACCCCTAACTGTTCACACGTATCTAAGTCTTCTGTGAAGAATGTATTCCTTCCAGGTTTGCTATTGAGTATTGAAGCCATTATGGCTCCTGATCCTTTAGGTTTGAACTGTGTTTTTTCCCCTCTGGAGAAGCTGTCAGAATCTTCATTTTCAGTATTGTGAAATTTAGTGATGGAATGTCTTGATGTGGCCATTGTTTTATGCATTTTGCTAAGCTCTCAGTGAGTAGATTTCCTAATTCTGTAAATTCTGAAATTCCAATTTAGGTAAACTACTTAAATTATTTCTTTAATGATTGATTTCCCTTTCTGAACCTTCTATTATTCAGATACTAGAATCCTAGTCTGAGTCTTATATTTTGCTTATCTTTGGGTTTTTTTTTTTTTTCTGTTCTAGCAGATTTTCTTAACTTACTTAATCATCCATCACTACTATTTAGTTTTTTATTTCTGCTATCATCTTTTTGTTTTCCAGAAACTCTTCATTTAATTATCTGTGTTGCCCAGTTCAGAGACTTGTTTAACCTTCCACAGAGAACACATTTCCACTCTTTATCAGGAGCAATAAGGCAAAGTGTCCCAGCTGAAGAGAGTGGGAAAATGAATCTGAGGGTCTGGCTGTGTCCTAAATAGACTTTCCAGTTCTGTGCTTTTCACTTACATCTGGAAGTATCTGGAAATCCAGTTTCTGAGCCTGTTGGGGATTCTGTAGTTCAATTCCAGTTGGTTCTCAGCTTTCTTCACTCTTGGCCTTAGAATTTGTTTTTCCTCTGTCTGTTAAATTATTCAGTCATCAATCAATTGCTTTCCAGTTTCCACAATTCTGTTGTCTTTCCTCATGTTATCTCTTTCTTGGGGTTTTATGTGTTTAATTTCCCACAGACTTTCTTTATTCTTGTTGTAAAGGGATTTGGTGAAAGTCAAGTTAGATGTGTGAAGTCAATTTTTCTGCAATAAAATTAAAGTTAAATAAAGTATTCAAAATGTCTGAGATAAACTTGGTAAAGAGTAGCTCAATAAATATTAAGTACATTCTTCATTTCTAATATTTAGTTTGTATTTTGTCCTCCAACCTAAGATTCTGCCATGCCAGAATGAGATTTTAGAAATTGGTATGCACTTCCATATTCATATATTTGGTACCAAACTACATCTCCCTCATCAATAGATTTTTTTAATGCAAAAGAATGAATGTTTGCATTAAAGACACAGATAACTAACCTAATGAGACTTTAGTGGGAAGGGACTGTGCTGTCTGTATCTTGAAAAGGCTTATTGCCAATTAAACACATTTCAAGAGCCATAAATTAGACTTTATGAGTCACAGTTTAAACTCTTATAAAAATGTTATAGTTTAGAAAATGTGTTATAAAAGCACACTTATATTTTGTAGCCTCTTTGGTTTATAAAGAAAAGATATTGGGTAATTTTCAAAACTCAAAATTATTTTATACACTGTAGAATAATAATTTCACACATTTTGGATACTGTTTTATCTAGCACATTTTCCAAATGAATGGCATTAATTACCTTGGAGAAAGAGTGAGGAATTTGGTGCCAGCCTAGCTCTCTCATTTACTGCAGGGCAACCTTGGGAAAATCCTATAACAGTTCTGAATTTCAGTCTCCTGATTTGCAAAGTGAGCTAGTTGAACTTGATGAATGCCAAAGGCAGTTCTAGAGATAATCAAGGATTACAGTTAAAGACAAAAGCATTATGCAACATTTTGCTGATACATTATATTGGCCTAATGGTGACTGTACCCCATATCAGCTTCTTTGGCTTCAGATGGAGCCACCAAATGCCTGTAATCTTGTGCTGCTTCTACATGACACTTTACTTCATTTTTATAATCCCAGGACCTACATTCATTCCCACTGTACAGAAATATTTGGAAATATACAGCTTTATAGTCAGTGTACAATTAATCCTTAATAAGTATGTAAATACTTATTCAGTTAAGTTCAGTCAGTTGTGTATGACTCTTTGAAAACCCATGGACTGCAGCACACCAGGCTTCCCTGTCCATCACCAACTCCCAGAGCTTGCTCAAACTCATGTCCATTGAGTTGGTGAGGCCATCCAACCATCTCATCCTCTGTCGTCCCCTTCTCCTCTGGCCTTCAATCTTTCCCAGCATCAAGGTCTTTTCCAATGAGTCAGTTCTTCGCATCAGGTGGCCAAAGTATTGGAGTTTCAGCTTCAGCATCAGTCCTTCTAATAAATATTCAGGACTGATTTCCTTTAGTTGCTCAATGGTGTCCAACTCTTTGATTTCCTCTAGGATTGACTGGTTGGATCTCTTTGCAGTCCAAGGGACTCTCAAGAGTCTTCTCCAACACCACAGTTCTAAAGCATCAATTCTTTGGCACTCAGTTTCTTTATGGTTCAACTCTCACATCCATACATGACTACTAGAAAAACCATAGCTTTGACTGGATGGACCTTTGTTGGCAAAGTAATTTTTCTGCTTTTTTATATGCTGTTTAGGTTGCTCCTTCTTCCAAGGAGTAAGTGTCTTTTAATTTCATGGCTGCAGTCATCATCTGTAGTGATTTTAGAGCCCAAGAAAATAAAGTGTGTCACTGTTTCCATTGTTTCCCCATCTATTTGCCATGAAGTGATGGGACCATATACCATGATCTTTGTATTTTGAATGTTGAGTTTTAAGCCAACTTTTTCACTCTCCTCTTTCCCTTTCATCAAGAGGCTCTTTAGTTCTTCTTCACCTTCTGCCATAAGGGTGGTATCATTTGCATATCTGAGATTGTTGATATTTTTCCTGGAAATCTTGATTCCAGCTTGTGCTTTATCCAGTCATAATGATATTTTTACATTGCTCATATTTATAATCAAATTTTGACAAGGAATCTCTCTTGGAGTAAATGGAGAGTAGTCACTAAATTCTATGTGCTACAGAATTTAATTACATTGTACTGCTTTTGTAGTTCACAATCAACACATTTCTGGCCAAAGGAAGAATGTAATTCAATTGATATTTGCATTTGATTGAATGATTTGAAATTTTTCTAAACATAAAAGCCAAAATTATAATTGATCATCATACTAAGGATAGAGAAGCAACATAATCTTCCTTCTTATTGAGTTCTTCTGATTGGGCAATGAATCCATTAATTTGCCCACAAAGGTCTGTATAGTCAAAGCTACAGTTTTTCTAGTAGTCATATGCAGATGTGAGGGTTGGATCATAAAGAAGGCTGAGCATCAAAGAATTGGTGCCTTTGAACTGTGGTGCTAGAGAAGATTCTTGAGAGTCCCTTGTACTGCAAGGAGATCAAACCAGTCAATCCTAAAAGGAAATCAACCCAGAATATTCATTGGAAGAACTGATGCTGAAGCTCCAATTCTTTGTCCACCTGATGCAAACTTCCAACTCATTGGAAAAGACCCTGATGCTGGGAAAGATTGAAGGCAAAATGAAAAGAGAGCGGCAGAGGATGCATCTGATAGATAGCATCACCGGCTCAGTAAACCTGAATTTGAGCAAACTCAGGGAGGTAGTTAAGGACAGGGAAACCTAGCATACTACAGTCCATGGGGTTGCAAAGAGTTGGACACAACTTAGGGACTAAACATGGAGAAGGCAATGGCACCCCTCTCTAGTATTCTTGCCTGAAAAATCCCATGGATGGAGGAGCCTGGTATGCTGCAGTCCATGGGGTTGCATAGAGTCGGACATGACTGAAGTGACTTAGCAGTAGCAGCAGTAGTGACTGAACAACAATAACAGCAACAATTTAATTGTGTGAGATTTCTTTAAAGAGTTCCTTTTCCCTATATAAATAATTCTGTTTGTATTTTATAAGGTCAAATTGATGGATGTCCTGTTTTTCTAATGATTGAAATACATGTTTTTATTTATAAAAATTTTAAATATATTAAAATAGATTATATATCTCATGTTATATAGATTATTATATTGGGATGATTTATTTTCAGTATCATATAAAAAATAAGTGATAAATATTAGCACCCTAAAGGTAATATGAACTAATTGTAAACCTTCCCCTTAATTCTTTTTTTTTAGGAGTCATTTAAAATGTGTCTGCTAGTTTATGGAGAAGTCAGTTTCTGCTGATGGTGCTGTTATGGCTTAAGTACAAGTATAAAAGGAAGCAGCTGGATTCTGTGCTGCCTTTTTTTATTGTCAGCAACATTGTTATTTAAATTATGATTGAAATGTCTTGTTCAGGAGACTGAGAGAGAAACTTGATTAAAAGAGAGAACTTGATTTTCAGATCTCAGGGTATGTCTATAGGAATGGTAGTAAGAAAAAAGGACTATTCTATCATATAAGTTAAGCAATTTGGATTCCTAAGTCATTATGTGGGGAAAATATGACAATTTTGCTATAAAAGTAGCAGAGAATCAAGGAAATATAGGGTAGGAGAGGGTCATATGTAAAGTGGGTGCTATTACAGAATGCTTGGGTGTTAAAGACAATGATGCCATAAAGTGGAAAAAATTAATGATTTAGAGAAGAAAGGGAAGAATCATGGGGCAAAATATTTTTTGTAAACAAGAGTGATCTGAATACGTGAGAGCAAAGAGTTCATCCGTGGTCTCGGAGGAAGCAGATAATGGGTATGTGTGTAGGTAGGTCAGTGAAGTAGTGAGGGCATGTGGACTGCTTCTCTTTTCTCCATGAGATAGGAACCAAGGTCATCAGATCAGAGTGAGAAGAGACAGGACTTTTAGGTTTGAGTGAGCAGTATAAGGGCTTCCCAGATGGTGCAGTGGTAAAGAATCCCCTTGCCAGTGCAGGAGGTGCAGAAGTCGCAAGTTGGATCCCTGGGTTGGGAAGATCCCCTGGAGGAGGAAATGGCAACCCACTCCAGTATTCTTGCCTGAAAAATTCCATGGACAGAGAAGCCTGGCTGGCTACAGGTTACAGTCCATGGGGTTGCAAAGAGTTGGACACGACTGTGCAGGCATACACTCACGAGCTGGGTAACTAATGGAATGTAAATGTACTGACTCATGAATTTTAATTTTTGCAAGACTCACCCAATTCCAATATTACAGTGGCTATGACAAGCAAAGAAGTTATTCCCTCATTTAAAATGAGTACAGAAGACAGAATATTTTTGATAGTTTTCTGTGTGACTCTACCCAGATCAGAAAGTAGTCTAAGTAATTATGCTGACCATTATGGAAGGTCCACTTCTAGAAGAACAGTTGTCCTACTTATCTTGGAGTCAGTGAACACACTGGGGAATGCTCTTTCCTGTTTTCAGAGGGTTGGTATATGTATATTACTTTGCTGGTCATTGATTGCAATCATTTAAATAGATTGAAAATGACTAGTTTCTTAGATCATAGTCTCATCTTTGGCCGAACAGAATGCAAAATTATGAAACCCATGGAGAAGGGAATCAATGAAGAAAGAATAGTGAAAATGCGTATGTTACATACTAAATAAGATAATCAGTTTTGCTGTTGAATATTTCTACATCATAAAAGCCCTGTTATGACTTGTACATTCAAAGATTTTTTTTGAAAAGTAAGATCTTTATTTTCATGCTTTGATAAGTTGTGAATTGCCTTTCTTGTCCTTCTTTCTCAAAGTTCTTTACATTTTTTGCTTTGAAGGTCCTGTAGACTTATTGTTCCTGATAAATAAATCAATGGTGATTAAATATTAATTTAGTTGATTAGCATATGTAAATACTAAGTGTTTCACCAAGTAGTTGATAAATACTCTGGAAAAAAACACTGGATGTAGCAACACACACACACACAGACCCTAATAACACCTACTTGTTCAGGCTCTCGTTTTATAATGAAAGGATTGTTTTCTGTCCACAGGCTACAGGAAGTGTTTAACAGGAATGCTGCGGCCTTACTCTCAGATTTAGGCTAATGAAAGCAGGGAGTAGGTTTTAGAGGATGTACAGAGGATTCTACTGGGCAAGTAAAACCGCAATAATGCTTTATGTGCTCAGTTGTGCCCGACTCTTTGCAGCCCCATGGACTGTCGCCTGCTAGGCTCCTCTGCCCACAGAATTTTCCAGACAAGAATAATGGAGTGGGGTGCCATTTCCTCCATCAGGATATCTTTCCAACCCAAGGATCGAACACACATCTCTTTTGTCTCCTGCATTGGCAGATGGGTTCTTTACCACTACACCACCTGGGAAGCCCATAGAATGACAATAGGAAAGGAATTTATTCCTCCTCTATAAGAGTCTGAAAAATCTTTCTGGAAGTTACATAGGGAAAATTATCTAAACTTAGAAACAAATATTTCTGAACAGTGCAGGAAAATGAAGATTCAAAATTGTATGAAAGCCCCTAATACATGGCAAGATTAACATGACATTAATTTAATTAAAAATCAAAACCATTTTTGGATTTGAATTTAGATGGCTTTTTATTACTTTAACTTAGAAAAGGCAAAGTAGATTTTCCTAGTATTTAGCTTTTTGAAATAGAAATAGCCTTATAAGGCATGTCATCCCATAGTTGATCTTTTATTGCTTAATTATGAAATGAATTTTAATGAAAACAACATAGCTTCCATCTGGAATTCAGTGAACTATGCCATTACAGAATAAGTTGAGTTTTAAATGAATAGGAAAGGCATCTTCTAAGATTAGACATAAAGTGAAAATGAAAGTGAAAGTCGCTCAGTCGTGTCCAACTCTTTGCGACCCCATGGATTCCATACAGTCCATGGAATTCTCCAGGCCAGAATACTGGAGTGGGAAGTCTTTCCCTTTTCCAGGGGATCTTCCCAACCCAGTGATTGAACCCAGGTCTCCTGCATTGCAGGGGGATTCTTTACCAACTGAACTATCAGGGAAGCCTTTAGTTGTAAGGAACAACTAACTCTGACTGAAGCTGTCTCAGAGGTCTAGTAATTGCAAGGAGAAGAAGAAATAATGAGTCTAGGAGCAAAAACCATCTTTTGTGTTGTAAGTGGTGAATCCAAACTACAGATCTTCATTAAAAATAAGAAGCCCATATATTAAAAAAAATGCTATAGAGTAGTTCAGCACAGGTCATTTAATGGAGCATATCTATAAATAAAACACAAAATAAAGAGAAGGTGAAGCATGACTGCATGCCTAGACAGATGCAGACAGTATTTACTATCCAATTTTGGCTTAACATATTTTTTTCTTGTTGACCAATTTCTTTAGCTTATTTAAAGATGTTTGTCTCAGGCTGCCCTCTTGCTAATGCAAATAGATTTTCTGGGACAACTGAAATATTAATAGCAAATGTAGCATGCACATAAAGGTAGCTAGCGTGCTAAGACAAATTAAGGAAACGAAGTTTAACCCAGAAGTTTAAAGACCAAACATAGACTTATGATATACTAAACTGATGGGAGTTTGATACTAACAGTTTAGGACAAGGTTAAAGAGCAGTCCCCAGAGAGGCATCATCACCTGAGTGATCTTATGTCTGAGTTCAGCAGACTCTGGGAACAGACATTGTAAATCTGCTGTTTTAAGAGCTAAATGTCCGTCATTTGATGAGAGCATGAAATTGGTCCTTAAAATGAACTTGAAAATCTTCACAAAAGGCCGCTTCGTGTTTCTAAAATTCTAATTCAAATCTGCCCTGTAGCAGCTTCAGATCCCAACTGACCATACAGATTGTTACAAAATGCTACTTAAATTGAAAGTTAGGTCTCAGATTATGGATCAGGTGATTAAGAGAAACTAGCACAGAAGGAGAAGGAGCTAATGGAAGAAAAGAAATAAAGAATGTAAAAGAAAAAAAGCACAGAACACTGAAAAAAAATTTCTAGCATTTCCTAAAAAATTGACTAATAAATGTAAGATTCAGATTATTTTACCTGTAGAAGTACAATATTCAGTTGCTCCCATTTTTATCTATATGGTTGGGCAAATTTTATGTTGCCATCCTATCAAAGGAGTGGAGAACAAGGGTATTTTGAGACTTTAAATACTGTGCATGGCATCCTGCAGATAGAACATAGTCACACTGGATCAGGAAATTATCCCATCCAGCTTCATATGGCTCCTTTGGCAGCAGGACTGTACCTGTGTCAACTGTTTTCCATGATGATGACTCTGTGTCATCATGTTGACATATCTGGGTGTAGATCAGGCCCCTTCTCTGATGCCACCTACCCTTTTCTGGTAATGAGAGTAAAGACTCTATTTCGTTCACTGTTGTATTCCCAGTTGTGGTGCCTCCATGTTATAACCCGTGTAAAAGTTAGTTAACGATGAATCCTATAAGAAGCTTATATACTCCTTCAGTGAAGGATATATGCTTGAATTCAGCATCACATCTGTTCACTGCTTTTAAAACAATGCCTTGCACATAACTGATAGTTATAGGTGTAGAGGATCAATGCATATATCAGAGTGTCAATTGATCACAAAGCATAGAGGGGAATTTTTAGATCAAGGTAATTGAATGCTTCATGTTCACTGTGCAGAAAAAGAACAGAACAGGTCTAAAATAGCTTATTCTTTGAAAGACATGCTTGCAAGGTTGGCTCTCTTGCTGGTCTCTGGGAATCTAACTAGTAAACACTGCCCCCCCGCCCCTGGCCCTGCCACCGCAAGACTTATAAAAAAAAATTCCCTAAAAAATAATGGTGGCTCACTACATCCAAACTGCAAAAAGATATGTTTATACTTAACACCTGCCTTCCTTCTGGGAATCTAGAATTTTGGTACATATTAGGCAGGGCTTCCCAGGTGGCACTAGTGGTAAAGAGCCTGCCTGCCCACACAGGAAATATAAGAGATGTGGGTTTGATCCCTGGCTGGGGAAGATCACCTGGAGAAGGACATGGCAACCCACTCCAGTTTTCTTGCTTGGAAAATCCCACGGACAGAGGAGCCTAGTGGGCTACAGTTCATGGGGTCGCCAAGAGTTGGACACAACTGAAGTGACTTAGCATGCACACAGGCAGAGGATACATCCTACATCTCAGCCTCCAGTAAAATCCACTGATGGTGTCTCTAATGAGCTGCCCTGGTAGAAAATTCTACCTATTGATTTTAACAACTTGTTGCTGGAGGAATTGAGCATGCCCATGCAATTATGCTGTGTGTTTTGGGGGACTCTTGGAAGCTTGCACCTGGTTTCATCCACCTTCTCTATGTACCTTTTGCGGATTTTGCTTTGTATCTTTTTACTGTAATAAAATCTCAGCACAAGTACAACTATGTGCTGAGTCCTGTGAGATCATCTGGTAATCACCAAACCTGGAGTGATCTTGAGGAGCCCTGACATACTCATTTTATGGTATTCAGCCTAGGTAATGTGTTTAGCCAGTCCTGGCCAGGATTGCAGGGTCTCAGAAGGCCCATCACCACCAACCAGCAGAAGTGCAGGTAGCCTTTCAGTCTTAGACTGTTATCTGGTCATCCCCATGTGAATTCAAGGTACATCATACTTAATCTGTGTGAGTGGCCTTTTTTCTCCATCATATTTTAATGTATTCATGAAAAGCATGTGCTCTGAGTTGAACTTCCAGGTATTGAATTCCAATTTTACCACCTTCTAAGCAGTAGAGCTTTGTTACTTAACTGCTGTGCATCATCTGTAAGATAACAGTAAGCTAAAACCTTAATAGGCTGTTGCCAGGATTAAAGGAGATAAAACATTAACACACTTAGTAAGTGCCTGCTGCTGCTAAGTCACTTCAGTCGTGTCCGACTCTGTGCGGCCCCATAGATGGCAGCCCACCAGGCTCCCCCGTCCCTGGGATTCTCCAGGCAAGAACACTGGAGTGGGTTGCCATTTCCTTCTCCATTAAGTGCCTAATACACGCTTAATTATTTTGAAACTGGCACTACGAACAAGCAACAACTTTGTCTTCCAGAATTCAGTAGGAAAATTCTCCCGGATAAAAGTTTGGGCAGATCAGTAATTTCCTTGGTCACTTATAGACAATAAAAACTCTATATTTATTTGAGCCTAAAATACAATCTTAATTTTCTACTCAGAAGTTTGTCTCCTTTGAAAAAGTCAGATCTTTCAGTTAATATAAAATGAAATCTTTTAATATTCTTGCCTTGAATTCAATCTTGCCTGCTATTAAAATCTTGTTCCTTAATTTTTGCAAATTAGAATCTAATGATAAATTAATAGTAAAAAGATAAATTTTTGTCTATCCACTTATTTTGCTGCTGCTGCTGCTAAGTCACTTCAGTCGTGTCCAACTCTGTGCGACCCCAGATGGCAGCCCACCAGGCTCCCCCGTCCCTGGGATTCTCCAGGCAAGAACACTGGAGTGGGTTGACATTTCCTTCTCCAATGCATGAAAGTGAAAAGTGAAAGTGATGTCGCTCAATCGTATCCAACTCTCCTTGACCCCATGGACTGCAGCCTACCAGGCTCCTCAGTCCATGGGATTTTCCAGGCAAGAGTACTGGAGTGGGGTGCCATTGCCTTTTCCGTCCACTTATTTTACTCATTTCCAAACTAGTGTTTTTACCTTGCTTTTTATATTTAACATGTAGTTAGATTTATATTTTGTGTCAGTGGTAAAGTAGTTTTCCATTAATAGGTAAATATAGCATGTTAATACTTAGTGTTATAAGATGCTCAGTTTTAATTATACCATTTTAAGTTTCCCGTTTTTAATGCTTTCTAAATATTTCCTGTTATTCTTTCTTTTCTAAATGATCTTCTTTCAGATAATTAGAAGATATACAGACTGTTTCTTGTCTTCCTTTAGGTTATGTTTTGAATGTGAACATACTGTTACTTCAAATTCAATTTAATCAATTGAAAGCACCCAACAGGCCTCCTCTTGAATGACTGTAGATATCATTACATAGATAGATAAAGAACCCACTCTCTTGGCTACAATCTCAGTTCTTAGTATTAATGGGTTTTTTTCTCCCTGTCCTTTACAATTATTTATTTTTAATATTGTACGGCTTTATTTTTTAGGTGATAGCACATTGTTTTGTCATTATAATCAACTCTTTAGATTTAATTACATATTTAAATAAATTGCTTGATGATCATGTCTTTCATATAGGGGCATTATCTCCTCTGAGTCTTTTTAAAATCATCCCTGGGTTAGTTAAATTAAGTTACAGGGTAGTTTTTCAAGAAGGATTCATGGGAGTTTTTTCTTAAATCTTTTACATATTTAATATGTCTTTATATTATCTTTCGGAGAAGGCAATGGCACCCCACTTCAGTACTCTTGCCTGGAGAATCCCATGGGTGGAGGAGCCTGGTAGGCTGCAGTCCATGGGGTCGATAAGAGTCAGACACGACTGAGCGACTTCACTTCCACTTTTCATTTTTATGCATTGGAGAAGGAAATGGCAACCCACTCCAGTGTTCTTGCCTGGAGAATCCTAGGGACGGGGGAGCCTGGTAGGCTGCCATCTATGGGGCCGCACAGAGTCGGACACGACTGAAGTGACTTAGCAGCAGCAGCATATTATCTTTATACATAGATGGCATAGAGTTTTTAATTATTTTCAAATAGATTTAGATATTGTTTTTAGTCTCCTGACTTGATTATCACTATGGAAAATTTTGAAGCCAGGCTTATGTTTGGGGGATCAATGAGGATTGGTAAGATTAATTTTATTTATTTATTTATGGTCATGCTGCACAGCTTGTGGGATCATAGTTCTCTGACTGGGGATTGAACCTGAGCCTGTGGCAATGAGTGTGTGGAGTCCTAACAACTAGACCGTCTGGAAATTCCTGTTTGTAAAATTTAACGTACTTACCTTTGACTCTTTGCAACTGCCATCTTTAGGGTCAGAAGAAGTTCAAATGGTGGTTATCTTTATAATGACTAGAAAGGAGCTCGAGGAGAGTCTTCTAGGGCCTGGTAGAAATTCTGTTTCTGATTTTGGGTCCTGGCTATATGAATATTATTTATAAAAAAATCATTGAGCAGTACACTTACGTGTATTTTTAGTGTATATTACGTTTTGGTGGAAAGTTTTTTAAAGTTCATGTACTGAGTATTGCTGCTGCTGCTGCTGCTGCTGCTAAGTCACTTCAGTCGTCTCCAACTCTGTGAGACCCCAGAGACCGCAACCCACCAGGCTCCCCCATCCCTGGGATTCTCCGGGCAAGAACACTGGAGTGGGTTGCCATGTCCTTCTCCAAAGGATGAAAGTGAAAAGTGAAAGTGAAGTCACTCAGACATGTCTGACTCTTCGAAACCCTATGGACTGCACCCACCAGGCTCCTCCATCCATGGGATTTGCTTAGAAAACTTGATAGGGTGCAAACTCCTAACGTGTTACAAATATTAACAACCAAAACATCTTGTTGCAGCATTTCCTTTCAGTAAAGGAAGGGAAGGAAATTAAATTCCCATTAGAAGCAAACAGAAAGGGATGGTAAAGTACAGGCAAAGAAAAACAAATTTCTTTTTTTTTTTATTTTTTATTTATTTATTTTTTTAACTTTTATTTTTAAACTTTACAATATTGTATTAGTTTTGCCAAACATCGAAACGAATCCGCCACAGGTATACCCGAGTTCCCCATCCTGAACCCTCCTCCCTCCTCCCTCCCCTACCCTCCCTCTGGGTCGTCCCAGTGCACCAGCCCCAAGCATCGAGTACCGTGCATCGAACCTGGACTGGCGACTCGTTTCATACATGATATTATACATGTTTCAATGCTATTCTCCCAAATCTCCCCACCCTCTCCCTCTCCCACAGAGTCCATAAGACTGACCTATACATTGGTGTCTCTTTTGCTGTCTCGTACACAGGGTTATTGTTACCATCTTTCTAAATTCCATATATATGTTTTAGTATACTGTATTGGTGTTTTTCTTTCTGGCTTACTTCACTCTGTATAATAGGTTCCAGTTTTATCCATCTCATTAGAACTGATTCAAATGTATTCTTTTTAATGGCTGAGTAATACTCCATTGTGTATATGTACCCATAGCTTTCTTATCCATTCATCTGCTGATGGGCATCTAGGTTGCTTCCATGTCCTGGCTATTATAAACAGTGCTGCGATGAACATTGGGGTACACGTGTCTCTTTCCCTTCTTGTTTCCTCAGTGTGTATGCCCAGCAGTGGGATTGCTGGATCATAAGGCAGTTCTATTTCCAGTTTTTTAAGGAATCTCCACACTGTTCTCCATAGTGGCTGTACTAGTTTGCCTTCCCACCAACAGTGCAAGAGAGTTCCCTTTTCTCCACACCCTCTCCAGCATTCATTGCTTGTAGACTTTTGGATCGCAGCCATTCTGACTGGCGTGAAATGGTACCTCATAGTGGTTTTGATTTGCATTTCTCTGATAATGAGTGATGCTGAGCATCTTTTCATGTGTTTGTTAGCCCTCTGTATGTCTTCTTTGGAGAAATGTCTGTTTAGTTCTTTGGCCCATTTTTTGCTTGGGTCATTTATTTTTCTGGAGTTGAGCTGTAGGAGTTGCTTGTATATTTTTGAGATTAGTTGTTTGTCCGTTGCTTCATTTGCTATTATTTTCTCCCATTCTGAAGGCTGCCTTTTCACCTTGCTAATAGTTTCCTTTGTTGTGCATTAGCTTTTAAGTTTAATTAGGTCCCATTTGTTTATTTTTGCTTTTATTTCCAATATTCTGGGAGGTGGGTCATAGAGGATCCTGCTGTGATGTATGTCGGAGAGTGTTTTGCCTATGTTCTCCTCTAGGAGTTTTATAGTTTCTGGTCTTATGTTTAGATCTTTAATCCATTTTGAGTTTATTTTTGTGTAAGGTGTTAGAAAGTGTTCTAGTTTCATTCTTTTACAAGTGGTTGACCAGTTTTCCCAGCACACTTGTTAAAGAGATTGTCTTTAATCCATTGTATATTCTTGCCTCTTTTGTCAAAGATAAGGTGTCCATATGTGCGTGGATTTATCTCTGGGCTTTCTATTTTGTTCCATTGATCAATATTTCTGTCTTTGTGCCAGTACCATACTGTCTTGATAACTGTGGCTTTGTAATAGAGTCTGAAGTCAGGTAGGTTGATTCCTCCAGTTCCATTCTTCTTTCTCAAGATCGCTTTGGCTATTCGAGGTTTTTTGTATTTCCATACAAATCGTGAAATTATTTGTTCTAGCTCTGTGAAGAATACCATTGGTAGCTTGATAGGGATTGCATTGAATCTATAAATTGCTTTGGGTAGTATACTCATTTTCACTATATTGATTCTTCCAATCCATGAACATGGTATATTTCTCCATCTATTAGTGTCCTCTTTGATTTCTTTCACCAGTGTTTTATAGTTTTCTATATATAGGTCTTTAGTTTCTTTAGGTAGATAAATTCCTAAGTATTTTATTCTTTCCGTTGCAATGGTGAATGGAATTGTTTCCTTAATTTCTCTTTCAGTTTTCTCATTATTAGTGTATAGGAATGCAAGGGATTTCTGTGTGTTGATTTTATATCCTGCAACTTTACTATAATCATTGATTAGTTCTAGTAATTTTCTGGTGGAGTCTTTAGGGTTTTCTATGTAAAGATTCATGTCATCTGCAAACAGTGAGAGTTTTACTTCTTCTTTTCCCATTTGGATTCCTTTTATTTCTTTTTCTGCTCTGATTGCTGTGGCCAAAACTTCCAAAACTATGTTGAATAGTAATGGTGAAAGTGGGCACCCTTGTCTTGTTCCTGACTCTAGAGGGAATGCTTTCAATTTTTCACCATTGAGGATAATGTTTGCTGTGGGTTTGTCATATATAGCTTTTATTATGTTGAGGTATGTTCCTTCTATTCCTGCTTTCTGGAGAGTTTTTATCATAAATGGGTGTTGAATTTTGTCAAAGGCTTTCTCTGCATCTATTGAGATAATCATATGGTTTTTGTTTTTCAATTTGTTAATGTGGTGTATAACATTGATTGATTTGCGGATATTGAAGAATCCTTGCATGCCTGGGATAAAGCCCACTTGGTCATGGTGTATGATCTTTTTAATGTGTTGTTGGATTCTGATTGCTAGAATTTTGTTAAGGATTTTTGCATCTATGTTCATCAGTGATATTGGCCTGTAGTTTTCTTTTTTTGTGGGATCTTTGTCAGGTTTTGGTATTAAGGTGATGGTGGCCTCATAGAATGAGTTTGGAAGTTTACCTTCCTCTGCAATTTTCTGGAAGAGTTTGAGCAGGATAGGTGTTAGCTCTTCTCTAAATTTTTGGTAGAATTCAGCTGTGAAGCCGTCTGGACCTGGGCTTTTGTTTGCTGGAAGATTTTTGATTACAGTTTCAATGGGTCTGTTAAGATTTTCTATTTCTTCCTGGTCCAGTTTTGGAAAGTTGTACTTTTCTAAGAATTTGTCCATTTCTTCCACGTTGTCCATTTTATTGGCATATAATTGTTGATAGTAGTCTCTTATGATCCTTTGTATTTCTGTGTTGTCTGTTGTGATCTCTCCGTTTTCATTTCTAATTTTATTGATTTGATTTTTCTCCCTTTGTTTCTTGATGAGTCTGGCTAATGGTTTGTCAATTTTATTTATCCTTTCAAAGAACCAACTTTTGGCTTTGTTGATTTTTGCTATGGTCTCTTTTGTTTCTTTTGCATTTATTTCTGCCCTAATTTTTAAGATTTCTTTCCTTCTACTAACCCTGGGGTTCTTCATTTCTTCCTTTTCTAGTTGCTTTAGGTGTAGGTTTAGGTTATTTATTTGACTTTTTTCTTGTTTCTTGAGGTGTGCCTGTATTGCTATGAACTTTCCCCTTAGGACTGCTTTTACCATGTCCCCCAGGTTTTGGGTTGTTGTATTTTCATTTTCATTCGTTTCTATGCAAATTTTGATTTCTTTTTTGATTTCTTCTGTGATTTGTTGGTTATTCAGCAGCGTGTTGTTTAGCCTCCATATGTTGGAATTTTCAATAGTTTTTCTCCTGTAATTGAGATCTAATCTTACTGCATTGTGGTCAGAAAAGATGCTTGGAATGATTTCTATTTTTTTGAATTTACCAAGGCTAGATTTATGGCCCAGGATGTGATCTATCCTGGAGAAGGTTCCATGTGCGCTTGAGAAAAAGGTAAAATTCATTGTTTTGGGATGAAATGTCCTATAGATATCAATTAGGTCTAACTGGTCTATTGTATCGTTTAACGTTTGTGTTTCCTTGTTAATTTTCTGTTTAGTTGATCTATCCATAGGTGTGAGTGGGGTATTAAAGTCTCCCACTATTATTGTGTTATTGTTAATTTCTCCTTTCATACTTGTTAGCATTTGTCTTACATATTGTGGCGCTCCCGTGTTGGGTGCGTATATATTTATAATTGTTATATCTTCTTCTTGGATTGATCCTTTGATCATTATGTAGTGACCATCTTTGTCTCTTTTCACAGCCTTTGTTTTAAAGTCTATTTTATCTGATATAAGTATTGCTACTCCTGCTTTCTTTTGGTCCCTATTTGCATGGAAAATCTTTTTCCAGCCCTTCACTTTCAGTCTGTATGTGTCCCCTGTTTTGAGGTGGGTCTCCTGTAGACAACATATGTAGGGGTCTTGTTTTTGTATCCATTCAGCCAGTCTTTGTCTTTTGGTTGGGGCATTCAACCCATTTACATTTAAGGTAATTACTGATAAGTATGATCCCGTTGCCATTTACTTTATTGTTTTGGGTTTGAGTTTATACAGTTTTTGTGTTTCCTATCTAGAGAATATCCTTTAGTATTTGTTGGAGAGCTGGTTTGGTGGTGCTGAATTCTCTCAGCTTTTGCTTGTCTGTAAAGCTTTTGATTTTTCCTTCATATTTGAATGAGATCCTTGCTGGGTACAATAATCTGGGCTGTAGGTTATTTTCTTTCATCACTTTAAGTATGTCTTGCCATTCCCTCCTGGCTTGAAGAGTTTCTATTGAAAGATCAGCTGTTATCCTAATGGGAATTCCCTTGTGTGTTATTTGTTGTTTTTCCCTTGCTGCTTTTAATATTTGTTCTTTGTGTTTGATCTTTGTTAATTTGATTAATATGTGTCTTGGGGTGTTTTGCCTTGGGTTTATCCTGTTTGGGACTCTCTGGGTTTCTTGGACTTGGGTGATTATTTCCTTCCCCATTTTAGGGAAGTTTTCAACTATTATCTCCTCAAGTATTTTCTCATGGTCTTTCTTTTGTCTTCTTCTTCTGGGACCCTATGATTGAATGTTGTAGCATTTAATATTGTCCTGGAGGTCTCTGAGATTGTCCTCATTTCTTTTAATTCGTTTTTCTTTTATCCTCTCTGATTCATTTATTTCTACCATTCTATCTTCTAATTCACTAATCCTATCTTCTGCCTCTGTTATTCTACTATTTGTTGCCTCCAGAGTGTTTTTAATTTCATTTATTGCATTATTCATTATATATTGACTCTCTTTTATTTCTTCTAGGTCCTTGTTAAACCTTTCTTGCATCTTCTCAATCTTTGTCTCCAAGCAATTTATCTGTGATTCCATTTTGATTTCAAGATTTTGGATCAATTTCACTATCATTATTCAGAATTCTTTATCAGGTAGATTCCCTATCTCTTCCTCTTTTGTTTGGTTTGGTGGGCTTTTATCCTGTTCCTTTGTCTGCTGGGTATTCCTCTGTCTCTTCATCTTGTTTAAATTGCTGAGTTTGGGGTGTCTTTTCTGTATTCTGGCAGTTTGTGGAGTTCTCTTTATTGTGGCATTTCCTCGCTCTGTGTGGGTTTGTACAGGTGGCTTGTCAAGGTTTCTTGGTTAGGGAAGCTTGTGTCGGTGTTCTGGTGAGTGGAGCTGTATTTCTTCTCTCTCCTTTCGAAGACTTGGGTTGCTTTTCTGGGTGCCTGATGTCCTCTGCCGGCTTTCAGAAGTTGTTTTGTGGAATTTACTCGGCGTTTAAATGTTCTTTTGATGAATTTGTGGGGGAGAAAGTGTTCTCCCCGTCCTACTCCTCCGCCATCTTAGCTCCTCCCTCTCAACAAATTTCTTTAAATATCATTAACTGGTTTTCAGTGCTGCCGCTAAGTCACTTCAGTTGTGTCCAACTATGTGCGACCCCATGGATGGCAGCCCACCAGGCTCCCACATCCCTGGGATTCTCCAGGCAAGAACACTGGAGTGGGTTGCCATTTCCTTCTCCAATGCATGTAAGTGAAAAGTGATTTTCAGTAGATCCACCTAAATTGTGTTTTAGATCTTTGGTACTGTACTTATTTTACTTGTTGATGTTCATCTCAAGAATGCAGTGAGGCCAAAAGATTATATCTGTAAAAGTGCTTTTTGATGTTCATTAAAACAGGATGGAAAAGCCAAAGTAATAGGAGTATAGCCTTTTTATTGATCATAAAAGGAAAAAACAAAGCCTCTTATATTTGAAGCATCACTGGTCCTAGTCAGAAAATAGAATTACTTAGTGTTTCAATAAAATGGAGGGACCATACTCTTTTTATGAACAGTTAGTATCATGCCAGTTACCTGCTTTTAATATCAATGAAAAGAGGATGGATGGAATTTTCACATACGTAATGTGTGTTGGAAACAATAAAACATATCCCAACCTTTTCTGCAGATCTCCTTTGGCCTATTTAATAAAGTAACAGAATCCTAAGTTATGAATTTTTTTACGCACTTGAGTAACTGAGAGGTCTCAATGCAGGTAGGCAAGTCACTAGGGCCGAGAGCCTAGCTCAGTCCTCCTAATCACTGCCACACTCCCTCTCCTCTTTTGGTTATTTTATATTCATGACCATTAGTCCTTCTTCCCTTATGTAAATATAAAAATATACCATTCAATTCCTGATTCTGTTTGCTGAATAGAGAAGGCAATTCATTAATACATCACTCAATATTTCTGGTTGCAGAAATGCTATGCATTGCTAAGCAGAGGAAAAGCCTCTCAGGAAAGCTTCCTTTACATTGATAGAAACAGGTGTTCTCTTTTAGTTGTCAAGTCAGCTCCCTTCTGAGACTCTCAGATAAGTGGTCCAAATTACATCTAAGAGGAAAATTCACCAAAGCATAATTACTTTTCATCAGGGTGCCACGAATAATGAAAAGAAGAGAGCACTGGAAGTATATTGTAGTCTACTTAATCACCATCATTTTAAAAAGCTGATGTAGAATTCCTTACTTCAAGACAAAATTGTGTGGCTTGGGTGGTAAATTAGGCATATTTTCTAAACACTAAATTATATTTCTTCTAATTCACATTTGGCTAAGAAAAGCTGACTAGTCTTTGTAGTAACGGAATATAAGTGATAAGGTTTGCAGCTGCAATTTCAAACAGTGCATTTTTGTCTATTCTTCAATAGCTTCCTGTGTTTCTATTCATACTGAATGAATTCCTTTCTTTATCTTTCTTGGTAAGATACATTTCAACAGGGTTGCTATCTGTGCAGGATGCAGTCAGATTCCTTATATCACCTGGCTCTCCATTCCCCTCCTCCCTTACCCCCCACTCAAAAGCTCAGCTAATGGAGAGCAATAGATTATTCATATGGGTAGAAATAGTAAAGCTTTGCCCAGTGATAAACAATTATTTAGCACAGTGGATGAGAAATTCTGGTCATCAGAATTTTACCTAGCACTTATCTGCATTTAAGAGAATTTCTAAAGCCAAATAACTTCAGTGGAGGCATAATGGGAAATCTGAGACCAATAAAACAATTTTTGACTAAGAGCTCAACCATTAATCAGCTATGGGAAAGTTGCATAAACTTTGCTGTTTATTCCTCTATAAAATTAGGATAATTACACATATATATATAAAGAAACAAATAGCATAACAAAAGCATTTTTCTAGGAAAGCATTTTTCTAGGATTGTTCTTGATTAATCATAGTAATTATAAAGGGAATCTAATATTTTGGGGAGGATGAGTAGACTTTTGGGAAAATGATGGGAAAACATGTTCTTCCTACGTAGCACCTTTAAAGAGGGTCAAGGACTTCGGGTCACCTTCTGTTTTTCCAATTGCTTTCCATTTTTTCCTCATCAGCAGTTCTTCTTCTGTGATCTTTGCTGTTTATCTTCCAGACCATATAATTGAGAACCTCTATATCCAGTCTCTCTTTGCCTCCAACATTGATGGCTCTTTTTTTCTGTCTCTCTCCAGCCAACTGGGTTGATGGAATAGACATGCCTATTCATAGAATACAATTTGTCTCGGTTGAGTTACTATGGAGAAGAGCTGTAGGCTTTGCTGTATATTAAACATCTTAGATGGGCATTGGCAAAGGGTCGGACAGTATATATTTTAGGCTATGTGGGCCATATGGTTTCTGTTGCAGCTACTCAACTCTTTTGTTGTAGTGTGAAAGTAGATACAGGAATATGTAAACAAATGAGAATGGCAGTGTTCCCTGAAAACTTTATTTACAAAAACAGATGGTCGGCTGGATTTAGCCCACGGGCCATAGTTTTCTGGATCTCTAAGACATGGAGATGAATCACAGGATACTCGTGTTTAAAGGGACATGGCAGTCATGTAGTCCAGCTTTCTCCAAAGTGTGATCCGTAGAAAGCTGTCCCCCTGCAACCAAAGGGTAACTGGTCAAATATATTTTGAAATGCTACATGATGAACCTCCTTCTTAAAGGTTCATCAATGCACTAGCAATACTCAGGACCCTGACTCTTTTTGGGGGGTGTAATATTAGTAGTAGAAATGGTAACTAATGCTTTAACAGTGATTACTACATGGCCAGAACTATTGTAAATGTTTTTACATATATTATTTCATTTAATTTCAAAACTCTATGAAGTATGTAGTATTTTTTTTAAATTACTTACTTATTTGACTGCACTAGATCTTCTTATTTTGTTTTAGTTGCAGCATGTGGTATCTAGTTCCCTGACCGGGGATCAAACCCAGGTCCCCTGCATTGGGAGATCGGAGTCTTAGCCACTGGACCACCAGCGAATACTAACAATGTAGTATTGTTAATGCCACTTTATATTTGATGAAGCTGAGGCACTGAAAGTTTACTTAATCTGCCTGAGGTAGCATAATCAATGGTGTCCCGATTCAAATTTAGGCGGCTTGGCTCCATGGTCTGTGCTTTCAGCCACCTTTCCACCTCCGTGTAATGCCTTGACATTTCTGGAAAATAGTGTGAGCTGAGAAAGCACGTCTTTCTTCCAGTTCTCTCAGTTAACACATTGGAAAAGCAACATCTAGAGAGATTCAGGTGACTTTGCAAAGGTCAGAAGTATAATTAATGACTGAAACCAGTCTACAAGTCAATTCAGTCAGTAACTGGTACTTAAAGAAATGCTTAAATTAATCCTTTATAAAAACAGAAATCCTTTTAAAAATGAATAATCATCTCTAATTTCCCCTTTTTAATTCAGATTTTTATAATGAGCTTCATTTCAATGGGGGTAAATAAAGACTTTGATTTTTAAAAAGTAGAATTATTTTCACTTTAAAAATTCTGATAGGCAATCTCCTCTCAAGAGAGAGATGATGAATATTCATCTCTAACTCGGACCTCTTTTCTGGCTCTGAGTCCTTGATTCTCAAGCCTCAATGTATGGTAGAATCACTAGGGGTACTTGGGCAAAACAATGCTGGGCCCCACCTTACAGCTTCAGAAACTACGTTTTAACTGAGGAGCTGGTGTAGGTATTTCAAAAGCTATCCCCAGGAGATTCTCATGTGGAGCCGGGTTGTGAATCACATTTGTTATTGTCTGCTAAATTTGTCCAGCTGCATTAACAGCTTACATTTAAAATACTACATGGCATGAAATGAAACTTATGGCTATGGTCCATGGATTATAATTAATAAAAATGTGACCACATTCCAAGCATGAGTGGAACTTTATTATTGCAGATAAATTGTACTGGTGGCTATAATATTCAATCAGTTTTATGTGAGTGGGACTTTTGGATTGACATGCATAGCTGCAGAACCAGACTACTCAAGAAACTCAGGGATTCTGGTAGGTTGCCAGGAGTTTGTGTGGCTCAAACAGAGGCTGATCTTGACTTTTTTAAAAAAAATGAAGTATAGTTGATTTACAATATTGTGGTAGTTTCAGGTGTACAGCAAAGTGATTCAGTTATTTTTTTCTGATTATTTTCCATTATAGGTTATTACATGTTTCTGAATATAACACCCTTTGCTATACAGTAAATTCTTATTGCCTATCTACTTTCTGTTAATGCCATCCTCCTAATTTGTCCCTCCTCTTTTTAATTTGATGTGACTCTTTAATACCTGGGACTTAAGGTGGAAGAAACATATTTTAAAGGATTAGATTTTTGCCACCATTCTCTATCTACTTACAGATATTAAAATAATTTATAATAGAAGAATTTAGAGAATAAATTATGTGTAGTAAAATAATTTAGGTAGAAATTGACCATCTATGAGAGGAAATGGGATAGAAATTATTCGTGAGTTGAGATGGTCTAATTACTACTATTGAACACTAAGTTTGTCTTTAACTTTTCTGGTAGTTAATGCAAAACAAGGAAATGTGCTGGGTGAAATAGCTTTATATTATGGCTAAAAACAACTTCTGCATTTGTCTGCAGAGAAAACTGTTATTTTTAAACTAATTTCAACCAGTAATTTAACACTTATATCCTTGGGATAACGCAATTAAAAGTATCTTCACTACAGTTTCCCAAGTCATAGAAACGCTGTTCAATTGGTGATAGCTGTAAGAACCGTCACGCAGTCAAATGAACCAAGTAAAGACATTTGTTCAGTCATTCATTCACTCATTCATTTATTCAACCACCTGTTTGCTTTTAATTGCTAACATTATGATGGATACAATGTTAAATTCTGGAAATACAGTGATCAATAAGGTGTCATTCTTGTTCTCAAGCGGCTCATAGTGCAGTGGGGAAAATGCTCAGAGAAACCAAAATTTTGAGTGGGAGAGGTCAGAGCCTGAAATAAAGGTGTGTGTGTGTGTGCTGTGCTTAGTCTATCAGTTGTGTTCAACTCTTTGGGTTCCTCTGTCTGTGAGAATACTCCAGGCAAGCATACAGGAGTGGGTTGCCATGCCCTCCTCCAGGGGACCTTCCCAACCCAGGTATCCCGCAGTGCATGAAGATCCTTTTCTGTCTGAGCTACTACGGAAGCCCAAGATTACCGGCATGGGTAGCCTATCCCTTCTCCAGGGGATCTTCCCGACCCAGGAATTGAACTGGGATCTCCAGCATTGCAGGTGGATTCTTTACTAGCTGAGCTATCAGGGAAACCCCGTGTGTATGTTATGGGAACACAAAGAAGGAGGACCTAAGTGAGATTGTGAGGGACCAGGGAAGACTGAATAGGTTTAATCAGATGCATGAGTAGTGAAAATGAATCCCAAGAGGAAGAGCGCAGGATAAGTGGCAGAGAAGGGAGCGTGCACACTGCCTCAGGAGAATTACTACTATCTCCCCTAAATGGAGAGTGGAGTTCATATGGGGAATCAGGATGAGAGACGTGTGCAGGGGTCAGATTCCCAAGGGTCAGGCTGAAGACTTGAGACTTCATATGAAAGTGATGGGTAGTCACCTTAGTATTTTAGGCAGTAAAGTCACGTGATCAGATTTGTGTTTTAGAAAGATCACTTTAGCTACAGTGTGGAAAGGAGACAGACTGGGAGGTTATTTTAGTCTATTAGTGTAATTCACTTATAGAGTATTGAGGATCTGAAGGAAAGCAATGGGAATGGAGAACAGAGGACCGATGCTACAGCCTCAGGAGCTTGACTTATATGACTGAGATAATGGCCTGTAGGGAGGGGAAGTGGAAAGAAGGAAGAAAAGTTCCCTGGCTTAGGTGACTGGGTGACTTGTGGCACAATTCATGGGTCTCTAGAGTAACCAGGAGGATCAGGTTTATGGATCAGGAGCAAAGAGTAGAAGATGGTGGAGATGAGTTCAGGTGATACTTATGGGAATATGAGTTGAGAATTCCAATAGGGCCTTGAGGTCTGAGCTGCAGGCAATATATTTGAAATTTACCAGCATGTAGATGGCAGTTATAGATGGAAACGTATGTTAGTGAAATAAGAGTATATAAATCAAAGAGAGACCAGAGTCTGAAATGCTGAGAAATGCACTTACAAGGCTTCTAGAGGACACAGTTTATGAAGGAAGCAGAAGCATAAGCAAGAATAAACTAGGCGTTTGTGGGATAATGGAAGTGATCAATAGGATATGTGTAACTTGGGATAATGTAATCAGGATGTAATTTGGTAATTTGCTAGGTGTAATAGGGAGGTAATTTGAGACAGAGATAGAAAGTGTTCATTAAACTGTGAAATGTCGACTGTGCCAGATGGGACTTGACAGGTGTTGGGTCCCTGGCTGCTGGACTGATTTCTCTTAGTAGGAGCCTGTAGATGATTTATATTACTCAAGAGACAGAGATTTAGATACCAGTTATGTTTCAAAAGTTTGAAATCTGAACATTCCTCCACACACTTAAACCCAGTTGCGAATACAGAATAAGTTTCCTGAAAACTCTTGAAAACATCTAAACACAGCACAAGGTTGGGGTGATGATGTCCTTGGCCGTGAAACATGGAAGAGGCAATTTTAGCTTAAACAGTGTAAGGCCAGTTCCCCAATGAAGCACTTAAATGAATGGAAGTTCAATATGCTCGGTGGAATGGATGACCCGAAATAAAACTGTACTGAGAAGGTCTTGCCAGAATGAATTAACTGCATATAAGAGCACCACATAACTGAATGCAATCTCGTGATGACTAGGTTGTTTGAAATTTCACCAATTTAAATGTGGCAGTTTTAGTTTGGGTATTGTTTGTATTTAATTCTCTTTGTGAATTGTATTAGAATACATGTCTGACTGTTTATTTAAGACCACTTGGCATATCTGTGGATTTTTTCCCACATATTTATGGATTCTCAGGATGTGTGGGTAACTTGAAAGAAAACAGTAGTCTTTTTGATTCAACCTCCTTAAGCAGGTTAATTGACTGTCATGACTGTGTTTTGGACATCATGAAATATATTTGCCCCGAATGCAGGCAGAATGAAAGAAGCAAAATTCACAGGGGTTTTCTAGGTCCCAGTATTAACAATATTTATAGGTACAAAGCAGAGTTATTACTTTGATAACAAAGGTCTGTCTAGTCAAAGCTATGGTTTTTCCAGTAGTCATGTATGGATGTGAGAGCTGGGCTATAAACAAAGCTGAGCGTGGAAGAATTGATGCTTTTGAATCAATTCAAAAGTTGATTTGGTGTTGGAGAAGACTCTTGAGAGTCCCTTGGACAGCAAGGAGATACAACCAGTCCATCCTAAAGGAACTCAGTCCTGAATATTCATTGGAAGGACTGATACTGAAGCTGAAACTCCAATACTTTGGCCACCTGATGAGAAGAACTGACTCATTGCTGCTACTGCTAAGTCGCTTCAGTTGTGTCCGACTCTGTGCGACACCATAGACGGCAGCCCACCAGGCTCTGCCATCCCTGGGATTCTCCAGGCAAAAACACTGGAGTGGGTTGCCATTGCCTTCTCCAATGCATGAAAGTGAAAAGTGAAAAGGAAGTCGCTCAGTCGTGTCCAACTCTGTGCGACCACATGGACTGCAGCCCACCAGGCTCCTCTGTCCATGGGATTTTCCAGGCAAGAGTACTGGAGTGGGGTGCCATTGCCTTCTCCGCATTGACTCATTAGAAAAGTCCTAATGCTGGGAAAGATTGAAGGTAGGAGGAGAAGGGGACATCAGAGGATGAGATGGTTGGATGGCATCACTGACTCAATCAATGGATATGAGTTTGAGTAAACTGCGGGAGTTGGTGATGGACAGGGAGGCCTGGCATGCTGCAGTCCATGGGGTCGCAAAAAGTTGGACATGACTGAGCGACTGAAATGAACTGAACTGAACTGATAGCTACAAATCTCTCTCTTCTGTAGTTGCCATCCAAACTACTTACATCTCAAGTGGGAGAGGTGGTGTTTAATGTTCATCTTTCTGCAACCTTATCTAACTTCTGACACCCCTGACTGTGAAAGTGAAAGTCGCTCAGTTGTGTCAGACTCTTTTCAACCCCACGAACTATACAGTCCATGGAATTCTCCAGGCCAGAATTCTGGAGTGGGTAGCCTTTCCTTTTCCAGGGGATCTTCCCAACCCGGGAATCAAACCCGTGTCTCCTGTATTGTAGCTGAATTCTTTACCAGCTGAGCCAGAAGGGAAGCCCAAGAATACTGGAGTGACTAGCTATTCCTTCTCCAGCGGATCTTCCCGACCCAGGAGTTGAACTGGGGTCTCCTGCATTGCAGGTGGATTCTTTACCAACTGAGCTATCAGGGAAGCTCACCCCTGACAATAACACTGCTAATTGTACCAGAGCTCTCAACCGTTTAAACTCCTAGGTGTTCCACAAATTTCAAGTCTTGTGTGTATCATTCCCAGTTTTCAGCATCCACATGTAAAAATACTCAAGTTTTATTTTAAAAAGATAACACAAAGGGGAATTTTTCGTTCTATCAAGAGGCCAATAAGCATTGTAAATAAGAAGAAAAGAGGAATGTTTTAGAACCAAGGGAGCTTATTATGTAAATATAACCATTTGGCTTTCTACAGATTTTTCAGTGAGAAATCAAGAAAGAGGGCTAAAGAGATTTAATTTTTTTTTCTGTAATTAGTAGAACTTTTTAAAATAGCAAGCCTCTCTGCTCAGGGATTAGGTCTGTAGTATTAGTATCAACAATAGAGATAAAAGGCTTGTCTTTCTGTTTCTACTTGCAAGAGAACCTTATTTTGTTTCCTTCTCAGTACACCTGAACATTATGAATTGTATTGATCAATTGTGATGTATGGGGCTACCCTAGTGGCTCAGTGGTAAAGAATCCACCTGCCAAAGTGGGAGACTCAGGTCTCTTTGCTACTCAAGTGTGTTCCAAGAGTCAGCAGCATTGATACTATTAGAAGGGAGCTTGTGAAAATGCAGAATCTCAGGCTCTAACCTAGATTTATTGAATCACTATCTGCATCTTCTCACGACCCCAGATGATTCCTCTGTATATTAATATTTAAGAAACGCTGGTCTAGATGAATAATAACCATACAAATACCCTGAATGAAGAAAATTATAAAGAAAGCACCTGCTATGGCTCAAAGTACCTAATGGAAACCTTTTCACAATAGAACTTCCTTTTATTTCAATCAAATGATTAATGGCACTGATGAGGAATTAACATCAGAAAGAAAAACAATCATGATTTTTTTTCATTTTCCAGCCTTTTTGTATTCTAGCTGAAATAAAGACCTTCAGGTACAAAGAATAAAATTTTTAAAAGTAACTCCTTAGAGAACTGATTAAATAAATCAAATCAGTTTCATTGTGTACCACTTTGTCTGCAGTGGCTTCCCTGGTGGCTCAGATGGTAAAGAATCTGCCTGCAATGTGGGAGACCTGGGTTCAATCCTTAGGTTTGGAAGATCCCCTGGAGAAGGGAATGGCAACACACTCCAGTATTCTTGCCTGGAAAATCCCCTGGACTGAGGAGCCTGGTGGGCTGCAGTCCATAGGGTTGCAAAGAGCTGGACACGAGTGAAGTGACTTAGCATGTGTGCACACACGGAAGCTTAGAGCCATTTTAGACTCTCTCCCTTTCTTCAGTCCTTTCATCTAATTAATGTGCAAATGCTGTTGGTTCCACTGCTAAAGTACATCTTGAATCAATCCACTTCTCAATCTGTGCTACTAACTCTATTCCAAGCCATCACTATTCAAAAGGTCTTTCCTCTTTCTCATAGCAGCCACACTCACCTTTTAAAAACTATAAAACAAGTCCATGTGACTTCTAGACTTAAAAATCATTCATTGACATTTCACTGCTTTTATATTCTTGTACAGATTCCTTAGTGGATCAGTGAGGCCTGGCATGGTCTTTTCCATCTGTCTCATGCCACACTTCTTCCTTATTCCTTTCACACCAGTATCGGTTCCTAAAGTATATACCTTCTTTCTCACCATTAAGCATGGTATCTCTTGCTTGTTTTTCTACATCATGTCTCGGTTTTAATGTCATCTTTTCAAGGGAACCCTTGTACATTGTTGATAGGAATGTAAATTGGCATAGCCTGTATGGAAAACTATATGGAGGTTCCTAAAAATCTAAAACTATAGTTACCATACAATCCAGGAACCTACTCCTAGGCATGTGTGTGTGTGCGCTTAGTCGCTCAGTTGTGTCTGACTCTTTGCAACCCTATGGACTTAGCCCTCCAGGCTCCTCTGTCCATGGGATTTTTCAGGCAAGAATACTGGCTGGAGTGGGTTGCCATTTCCTCCTTCAGGGGACCTTCACGACCCAGAGACTGAACTCACGTCTCCTGTATGTCCTACATTGCAGTGGGATTCTTTACCCAGTGAGCCATATACATCCAGACAAAAGCATAAGTCAAAAAGATATATGAACCTCTGTGTTCATAGCAGCATATTCACAGTAGCCAGGACATGGAAACAATGCAAATGTCCACTGACAGATGAATGGACAAAGAAGATGCGCACAATATACACACTGGAATACACTCAGCTATAAAAAGGAACGAAATAATGCCATTTGCAGCGGTATGGATGGACCTAGAGGTATCATGGGCTTCTCCGCATGGCTCATGGGTAAGGAATCCACCTGCAGTGCAGGAGCTGTGGATTTGATCCCTGCTTTGAGAAGATCCCCTGGAGACTCACTCCATTTTTCTTGCCTGAGACATCCCATGGACAGAGCCTGGAGGGCTATAGTCCATAGGGCTGGACCGAAGCGACTAAGCATGAGCATGGGCTTGTAGAGTCATCATACTAAGTGAAGTGCATCGGAAAGAGAAAGACAAATACTATATGACATCACTTATACGTGGAATCTAAACTGTGACACAAATGAACTTATCTGGAAACAGAAACAGACACAGATACAGAGAATAGACGTGTGGTTGCCAAGGGGAGGGGGAGGAGGAGAGGGGTGGCGAGTGAGTTTGGAGTTAGCACATGCAAACTAGTATATCTAGAATGGATAAACAACAAGGTCCTACTGCACCACATAAGAAACTATATTCAATATTCTATGATAAACCATAATGGAAAAGAATATAAAACAGAATGCATGGATATGTTATAACTGAATCACAGTTATAAACTGTGCAGCAAAAATTTACACAACATTGTGAACCAACTATACTTCAATTACAAAAAATGAATAATGTCACCTTTTCAGGAATGACCTTCCTGATTGTCTTATGTAAATTCTAGTTCCTCTGTGGTTCTCTATTTAAGCTCCCTTTTTATGTACTCTACAGCACAGTTCTGTTCAGTCACTCAGTCATGTCTGACTCTTTGTGACCCCAAGGACTGTAGCACACCAGGCTTCCCTGTCCGTCACCAACTCCAGGAGCTTGCTCAAACTCAGTGTCCATCAAGTCGGTGATGCCATCCAACCATCTCATCCTCTGTCGTCCCCTTCTTCTGCCTTCAGTCTTTCCCAACATCAAGGTATTTTCCAGTGAGTCAGTTCTTCACATCAGGTGGCCAAAGTATTGGAGCTTCAGCTTCAGCATCAGTCCTGCCAATGAATATTCAGTACTGATTTCCTTTAGAATTGAATAGTTTGATCCAAGAGTCTTCTCCAACACCACAGTTCAAAAGCATCAATTCTTCGGTGCTTCAGCTTTCTTTATGGTCCAACTCTCACATGCATGCATGACTACTGGTAAACCCACAGCTTTGATTAGATGGACTTTGTTGGCAAAATAATGTCTCTGCTTTTTAATATGCTGTCTAGGTTTGTCATCGCTTTTCTTCCAAGGAGCAAGTGTCTTTTAATTTCATGGCTGCCATCACCATCTGCAGCAATTTTGGAGCCCAAGAAAATAAAGCCTGTCACTGTTTGCTTCATTTCCCCATCTATTTGCCGTGAAGTGATGGGACCAGATGCCATGATTTTGTTTTTGAATGTTGAGTTTTGAGCCAACTTTTTCATTCTCCTGTTTCACTTTCAACAAGAGGCTCTTTATTTCCTTTTTGCTTTCTTCCATAAGGGTGGTGTCATTTGCATATCTGAGGTTGTGTGATGTGATGGTGTGTGGTATGAGGTTGTGTGGTGTGAGTGTGATTACTCACCTAAAGCCGGACATCCTGGAGTCTGAAGGCATCAAGTGAGCCTTAGGAAGCATCACTACGAACAAAGCTAGTGGAGGTGATGGAATTCCAGCTGAGCTATTTCAAGTTCTAAAACATGATATTGTTAAAGTGTTGCACTCAATATGCTAGCAAATTTGGAAAACTCGGCAGTGGCCACAGAAATAGAAAGGGTCAGTTTTCATTCCAATCCCAAAGAAAGGCAGTGCCAAAGAATATTCAAACTACCACACAATTGCACTTATCTCACATGCTAGCAAAGTAATGCTCAAAATTCTCGAAGCCAGGCTTCAACAGTACGTGAACCATGAATTTGCAGATGTTCAAGCTGGATTTAGAAAAGGCAGAGGAACCAGAGATCAAATTGCTAACATCCATTAAATCATTGAAAAAGCAAGAGAATTCCAGAAAAACATCTATTTCTGCTTTATTGACTATGCCAAAGCCTTTGACTGTGTGGATCACAATAAGCTGTGGAAAATTCTTTAAGAGATGGGAATGCCAGACCACCTGACCGGCCTGCTGAGAAATCTGTATGCAGGTCAAGAAGCAACATTTAGAACTGGACATGGAACAATGGACTGGTTCCAAATTGGGAAAGGGGTACGTCAGTGCTGTGTTTCATCAGCCTGCTTACTTAACCTGTATGCAGAGTACATCATGCGAAATACCAGGCTGGATGAAGCGCAGGCTGGAATCAAGATTGCTGGGAGCAATATAAAAATCATCAATAGCACAATCCAAATTAATCTATAAATTCTATACATTTTGAATATTTATTTAGTTAGTGCCTGTTTTCCTCAAAGAATATAGGCTCAAATAAGGGCATAACTTGACTGTTGGCTCACCATTCATGGTTGAGTACCTGGCAAAAAGCAGACATCATTACATTTTTACTGAATAGACAAGATGACTTTAAAATAAACACAAAATTCACATGCTTAATATTTTATTACTTCCTTGATCTTCTGTGGTACCTAATTCATTATGGAAGTGATTAATTTTGAACAAATCCTCTCAAGTTCATTAGTGAAGAAATATTAAACATGACATTTTACTCTTTCAAGGAATGCTCAGCACTGGAAACAAAATTAACATGCCAGTAGGATATTTTAATTGAACATTTGTTGAAATTTGTATCAACGTAACCAACTGAGGCTGCTTTATTTGTCTAGTTATTTGTCTCAGTTTGTGGTACCTTGTGATTGACTAAGAAAGTGAAGTGTGCTGCTGCTGCTGCTAAGTTACTTCAGTCGTGTCTGACTCTGTTCGACCCCATAGATGGCAGCCCACCAGGCTCCCCCGTCCCTGGGATTCTCCAGGCAAGAACACTGGAGTGGGTTGCCATTTCCTTCTCCAATGCATGATAGTGAAAAGTGAAAGTGAAGTCGCTCAGTCGTGTCAAACTCTTAGGACCCCATGGACTGCAGCCCATCAGGCTCTTCCGTCCATGGGATTTTCCAGGCAAGAATACTGGAGTGGGTTGCCATTGCCTTCTCCACAATATGGCATATAAACCTATATTTCAGGGCAACACATATGCAAAAATAAGAAGGCCAAACTCCCTGGGATCTAAGAATCTGAAGAAGTTATGAATCTGAGAGACTGTGCTCTTATACATTTCAGGTAATTCTCCATTGTCATTCATTCTCTGAAAGCCAAGGGTCCCAAGATTCTTCTGTATTTATCAAAACTAAATACCTCAGGCCTTTAGAACTGAGTCATTATATTAAGAAAAAAGACAAAAGCACAGTCAGGGGCCTGATGGTCTCTTCTGCCATGTTGTAAGTGCTCAAGTGATGGACTGAAGGACCCGAATAAAGGAGGGAGGGTGGGCAGTATTGTGTGTAAGAGAATAATTTGGCACCATAACCAAATGTTAGTTGTATCTGTAGAATTCTGAACATCAGGATGAAAGTTGAAAAATATCTATTAAAATACTTAACTTTATGTGCACCTGATATATGGATATTTGAACAGTCTGGTTAATTGTATATATTTTACCTTTGAATTTTAGACCCTGTATTCATTTCCTGGGGCTGCCAACAACAAAGTGCCACCAACCAGAGGGCTTGGATGCCAAACATATATTGTCTCACAGTTCTGGAGACTAAAAGTATGGGATCAATGTGTCTATAAGATTGATTTGCTCTGGAGGGCTGTAGATCGAAACCTCATTCTATCTTCACATCATCTTCTCTCCATACATGTATGTGACCAAACTTTCTCTTCTTATGACAACATTCCTATTGAATTAGCCTTCTCTCGTGGCTTCACTTTAACTTGATTACCTCTTGTAGAGAACCTATCTCCAAATACCATTACACTTTAAGGTGCACGGGGTTAAGGACTTCAACATAGGAATGTGGGAGAAATGTGATTCAACCCATAACAGACCTTCACAATTAATTTACTTATATGGCATTTTATGATATAGAAAATAAAAGAACATATGTAAAAAATATTTGCTTCATGTGGCTAAAAACTCCATTGCACATCCAAAAAGTCTAAGAGACTAACTGCACAAAATTCACATATGTTCTCTATACTCTGCCGTCTATGACCCATAAGCAATAATAAAATTATTTTTTATTGAAGAAGTTAATTAGCCTCACTCACTAAATTAGAATTTGTCTTTAAGCAGTTATTCAGCCTTGACTGAAATCTGTTACAAGCACCCTTTTGGGGTAGAAATTTGACATTAATAACTTAACACCTGACACCAGAGAACAAATTTTCAGTGGAAGGAGCTGTACATGCTAATGAAGCTTGGAGCTTACTGGAGGTTGATTTTAATGTTTCTCTTGCTTTCTCACTAATGAGATCTAAATTATAGGACTGACAGACTTTTTCTTTGCCCATTATTTAAAAGCCAGATCACATTTTAATTTCACATCAGATTGCCCACAAAATATTAAATAAGGTACATGTAGCACAATTATCCATCGTAGGAAATGTGTTCATTTTTCTTTTTGCTCCTAAATTCTTAAGCTGGATTTTGTGAAGAACCTCAGCAAAATCTGTTTTCTCTGTCTTTGAAATGGTTCCGTGTCTGTATGGCTAAGAATAGGGTGCCACAATTCAAGAGCTGTATCTCTTAGTGTGATGAGAAATAAACAAAAGCTTATGTTCCTACATTGATGTCACCATTCCTGTAGTTTTCCTAATTTTTTCTTTCCTGTGGACAAAAAATAATGCTAATTTTCACCTTTAGGAAAAGGTTATTCTGCCATTTCTTATGGCCATTAAGGATGGAATTTGCGATGTGGAGCCTATAAAACTGTCTCCTTTCTTGATATTTCTCTTGTCTTTTGCGCCCTCCCCCTCCCCTTCTCTCAATACCCTGTGATGTTTTGTGCAAAGTGCTTGGGTGCTCATTTTGCCCATTGTACTCCTTATAGCCAGTGAGGGCTCCTTTGATGGACAGCTGAGATGGCAAGTGAATTCTGATTCATATGCTTCAGTAGCTGTTGTACCACAGGTCCCAGACTGACAAGGGAAGCACATGGTGTAGTATTGTGATATAATTACCTGGAACCACAAATCTAGATTCACTCAAATGAAGGCAATTGCTTTTGATTTGCAATCCAAGAAAGGAAGGTTCCAGAATGTCAGCCATCCATGTCTTTCCCTTGGTCTTTAACCAAGTTGTGATATTACTAGGGTGGATTTTATTTAAATTCAACCGTGTTGAATCATGGTGGCAATAGTCGAAACTGAAGTGAGTAGTTTTTTTCAATAATGGTACATTCTTGGAACCCCTGGTGGTCCAGGGCTGAGACTGTCCTCCCATTGCCAGGGGCCTGGATCCAAACTCTGGTCAGGAAACTAGATCCCACATGCCTCACAAAGGGTTTGCATGTCACAACTAAAGATCTTGCCTGTCCCAACAACAAAAAAATAGATCCCACGTGCTGCAACTAGAGATCCTGCATTCCACATACTCTCTCACAACCGAGAGTTCCCATTACTCACTGTCTGTCCAGGAATCATTTGTCATCTTGAAACTAGTGTTGGAGAAAGTAAGAGCTTCACTTTACTGGTCCATGTGTAGAGCTAAACAAGTCCATGTCCTCTGGTCTCCATAATCTTTATTGCTACCAAAAGGGATTGAGATTTATATACTCAGCTCCTCCTGAACATTTATTGGGATCTTCGGAGAAAGCAATGGCACCCCACTCCAGTACTCTTGCCTGGAAAATCCCATGGGCAGAGGAGCCTGGTAGGCTGCAGTCCATGGGGTCACTAAGAGTCGGACATGACTCACCGACTTAACTTTCACTTTTCACTTTCATGCATTGGAGAAGGAAATGGCAACCCACTCCAGTGTTCTTGCCTGGAGAATCCCAGGGACGGAGGAGCCTGGTGGGCTGCTGTCTATGGGGTCACACAGAGTCGGACACGACTAAAGTGACTTAGCTTAGCTTAGCTTAGCTCTAGCTAATGGTTCTGGAATCTAGCTGCATGTATTATGCATGTAATATGGTTAATTTCTAAAAAATAAGATAAAAATCAGTTCACAGAATCTGAGACCTCACTTTGGAGCCACTTTGTGAGTATCTCTGGGATAGATCCTGGTAATAGTTTTTATAAAAGCACCACATGTGTCTTGAATGCAAAGCCACATCTGGGTTGACTGTCAATATCCATTTGGTACAGTGCTTTCTCTTTGACCTTTCCAAATAATTTATAGTGAAGATGCCAGAAATCTCTGATGTTATTCATGATTGATAGTGAGTTATTCATAAAATAGTTCTCTGGAAGTTTTATGATGTCATTTACAATATAAGTGCAAGCTATGATTTTTATTCTGTTATTGAGTCTTTGAAGTTTGATATATCTTGCCATTAAAACTACCTTACAGAAGATTTTTTATTCCCTAAATCCCATATTTCAACAAATTGCTTCTCACCTTTAAAAAAAAAATCCTAATTTTATCATCTAAAGTATCTTTGACACCAAAAGGAGATTAAAACTGAGATGAGTAAAAATTGATTTTTAATGGTGTCAAATCATTCTCTTTTGAGTGGAGAAGTAAAAATTTAATTACTATTTAGAAAGGACACACACAACTAGAGATGTATCACCTCCTATAAGAGACAACAAGCTGAAACAAGATGCATATCAAGGGCACATTAGCTGTCTGATTAAGCATATTCTGTGGTTCTGTGTGTTTCCAACAAGCCCAGTATTTTGTCTCCATATCCCATAGAATGGTTCTGTATAATTTACTTTACAACTTCAATTCTGTCTCCTTCAATACGCTGCTTGTTTTCAGAATTTATCTTTAGTTACCCACCTCCTAAGTTCAGGACATCTTACTTTAGAAAATCAGGAGTTATTTTATCTTAATTTCTTAAATCTGTACTCTGACTCCTAGCATTTTTAGAGGACAAATTAATTATGCTATGTGAAAGTTGGAAATATCTGATATAGAAACTGGTGTTATTCATATGTATCTGTCAGTGTGTATTGCAAGGGCTTATTTTCATTAGAAACTTGATGTGGGAAATATGTATGTTAAGGTTCCAACTTTGGGCCTCTTTATCTTTGATTTATTCTGAGTTTCTTAAGGTTACTGGTTAGTTTAAATACATTTGAAGACCAGGACTGAATGAGATGATAAAATAATGCTCTTTTTAAGCAACACAGTATGATCTATATAGTGAGTCTGGTTTAGGATTCTGATTTCTTATTTCGTAGGCTCAAATGTCCTGATTTACCCTTTGTATATCTCTATGAACTCTTTGGTATTTATGCAATTGTTGCATGCTAGCCATTTTTTTTTGGTATTTATTTCCTAGTGAATACTAAATGCTCCTACTCAAAGAGTACAGTATTTAACAGAACTCCAGGTAACATTAGGAATTTAGCTTGGCTGTCATGAATATTCATTCTAATATGTAATTAGTTCACTTCAAGATTCTGCCAGTAAAAGTACATGATTGTTCAGAAGGCTGTATTACTGAGCTGTCCACTTGCTTCTTTTCCAGTTGAGTGTACATATGTATGCTCAGTTAAACCCCAAAGAATAGGTATGGCAGCCCAACACTATTACCTGCTTTGGCACCCAGCAGATTGCTGCGGGAGGAGTCTTTATGAGATACTTTGAAAGAAAGGAGGGAATGTCCAGATAGAGGAAGGTTCCAACTCTCATTACAACAGCCAGAGAGAAGAGGCAGTGACCCATAGGTGTGACATTTCCATTCCTGCAAAGACTGACTACTCAACTCACACAGTCCTGGTCAAGCATAGCTCTGGGTATGCTAAATGTGTCCCTGCTGGTGGTCTTTCTCTCAGCCCATTGGGCCCAATGGAGTGTCTGAGAATTCTTTGGAGTCAGTGATAAAGTAAAAAAACCTCTGCATCCTATGCCCCTCTTCACATGGGGTTCCCTGGTGGCTCAGACTGTAAAGAATCTGCCTGCAGTGCATGAGACCTGGGTTCGATCCCTGGGATTGGAAATTCCTCTGGAGAAGGGTGACAGAAGCAAGGTCCGATGCTGTAAAGAGCAATATTGCATAGGAACCTGGAATGTTAGGTCCATGAATCAAGGCAAATTGAAAGTGGTCAAACAGGAGATGGCAAGAGTGAACATCGACATTCTAGGAATCAGTGAACTAAGATGGACTGGAATGGGTGAATTTAACTCAGATGACCATTATATCTACTACTGTGGTCAGGAATCCCTTAGAAGAAATGGAGTAGCCATCATAGTCAACAAAAGAGTCCAAAATGCAGTTCTTGGATGCAATCTCAAAAACAACAGAATGATCTCTGTTCATTTCCAAGGCAAACCATTCAATATCACAGTAATCCAAGTCTATGCCCCGACCAGTAACGCTGAAAGGCTGAAGTTGAATGGTTCTATGAAGACCTAGAAAACCCTCCAGAACTAACACCCCAAAAAGATGTCCTTTTTATTATAGGGGACTGGAATGCAAAAGTAGGAAGTCAAGAAATACTTAAAGTAACAGGAAAATTTGGCCTTGGAGTACAGAATGAAGCAGGGCAAAGGCTAATAGAGTTTTGCCAAGAGAATGCACTGGTCAGAGCAAACACCCTCTTCCGATAACACAAGAGAAGACTTTACACATGGATATCACCAGATGGGCAACACCGAAATCAGATTGATTATATTCTTTGCAGCCAAAGATGGAGAAGCTCTATACAGTCAGCAAAAACAAGGCCAGGAGCTGACTGTGGCTCAGATCATGAACTCCTTATAGCCAAATTCAGACTGAAATTGAAGAAAGTGGGGAAAACCACTAGACCATTCAGGTATGACCTAAATCAAATCCCTTATGATTATACAATGGAAGAGAGAAATAGATTTAAGAGTCTAGATCTGATAGAGTGCCTGATGAATTATGGGCAGAGGTTTGTGACATTGTACAGGAGACAGGGATCAAGATCATCGTCAAGAAAAAGAAATGCAAAAAAGCAAAATGGCTGTCTGAGGAGGCCTTACGAATAGCTGTGAAAAGAAGAGAAGCAAAAAGCAAAGGAGAAGAGGAACGATATAAGCATTCGAATGCAGAGTTCCAAAAAATAGCAAGGAGAGATAAGAAAGCCTTCCTCAGTGATCAATGCAAAGAAATAGAGGAAGACAATAGAATGGGAAAGACTAGAGATCTCTTCAGGAAAATTAGAGATACCAAGGGAACATTTCATGCAAAGATGGGCTCAATAAAGGACAGAAATGGTATGGACCTAACAGAGCAGAAGATATTAAGAAGAGGTGGCAAGAATACACAGAAGAATTATACAAAAAAGATTTTCATGACCCAGATAATCACGATGGTGTGATCACTCACCTAGAGCCAGACATCTTGGAAAGTGAAGTCAAGTCGTCATCACTACACAAGTAGTCATCACTACGAACAAAGCTAGTGGAGGTGACGAGATTCCAGTTGAACTATTTCAAATCCTGAAAGATGATGCTGTGAAAGTGCTGCACTCAATATGCCAACAAATTTGGAAAACTCAGCAGTGGCCACAAGACTGAAAAAGGTCAGTTTTCATTCCAATCCCAAAGAAAGCCAATGCCAAAGAATGCTCAAACTACCGCACAATTGCACTCATCTCACCCACTAGTAAAGTAATGCTCAAAATTCTCCAAGCCAGGCTTCAGCAATACATTAACCATGAACTTCCAGATGTTCAAGCTGGTTTTAGAAAAGGCAGAGGAGCCAGAGATGAAATTGCCAACATCTGCTGGATCATTGAAAAAACAAGAGAGTTCCAGAAAAACATCTATTTCTGCTTTATTGACTATGCCAAAGCCTTTGACAGTGTAGATCACAATAAACTGGATAATTCTGAAAGAGATGGGAATACCAGACTATCTGACCTACCTCTTGAAAAACCTGTATGCAGGTCAGGAAGCAACAGTTAGAACTGGACATGGAACAACAAACTGGTTCCAAATAGGAAAAGGACTCCATCAAGGCTGTATATTGTCACCCTGCTTATTTAACTTCTATGCAGAGTACATCATGAGAAACACTGGGCTGGAAGAAGCACAAGCTGGAATCAAGATTGCCTGGAGAAATATCAGTAACCTCAGATATGCAGATGAACCACCGTTATGGCAGAAAGTGAAGAACTAAAGAGCCTCTTGATGAAAGTGAAAGAAGAGAGTGAAAAGGTTGGCTTAAAGTTCAACATTCAGAAAACGAAGATCATGGCATCCAGTCCCATCAGTTCATGGCAAATAGATGGGGAAACAGTGGAAACAGTGGCTGACTTTATTTTGGGGGGCTCTAAAATCACTGCGGATGGTGATTGCAGCCATGAAATTAAAAGACGCTTACTCCTTGGAAGGAAAGTTATGACCAACCTAAACAGCATATTCGAAGGCAATGGCACCCCACTCCAGTACTCTTGCCTGGAAAATCCCATGGACAGAGGAGCCTGGTAGGCGGCAGTCCATGGAGTCGCACAGAGTCGGACACGACTGAGCGACTTCACTTTCACTTTTCACTTTTCACTTTCATGCATTGGAGAAGGAAATGGCAACCCACTCCAGTGTTCTTGCCTGGAGAATCCCAGGGACAGGGAAGCCTGGTGGGCTGCTGTCTATGGGGTCACACAGAGTCGGACACGACTGAAGTGACTTAGCAGACAGCATATTAAAAAGCAGAGAGATTACTTTGTCAACAAAGGTCTGTCTAGTTAAGGCTATGGTTTCTCCAGTAGTCATGTATGGATGTGAGAGTTGGACTATAAAGAGGGCTGGGCACAGAAGAATTGATACTTTTGAACTGTGGTGTTGGAGAAGACTCTTGAGAGTCCCTTGGACTGCAAGGAGATCCAACCAGTCCATCCTAAGGGAAATTGGTCCTGGGTGTTTATTGGAAGGACTGATTTAAAGTTGAAACTGCAGTATTTTGGCCACCTGATGTGAAGAGCTGACTCATTTGAAAAGACCCTGATGTTGGGAAAGATTGAAGGCAAGAGGAGAAGGGAACGGCAGAGGATGAGATGGTTAGATGGCATCACTGACTCAGTGGACATGAGTTTGAGTGAACTCCGGGAGTTGGTGATGGACAGGGAGGCCTGTCTCGCTGCGTTTCATGGGGTCGCAAAGAGTCAGACACGACTGAACGACTGAACTGAACTGAACTGAACTGGAGAAGGGAATGGCTACCCACTCCAGTATTCTTGCCTGGAAAATTCCATGGACAGAAGAGGCTAGTGGGCTATAGTCCACGGGTTGCAAAGAGTTCGACATGACTGAGCAACTAACATTTTCATTTTTCCCCTCTTTAGGGCACCATGAAGTCTTTTCTGGGTTTCCAATGTTTCTCTTTGTTTAAAATTTTATCCTTTTATTTTTTCCATAATAATCTTCAATATCCACAAGGAAATTCCTGCCCCCAGACGGCATCAGATTCCACAGGTTAATTGTTTAGTCCTATAAGACACCCGCCATGCCCTCAACCTGCCCTCAGAGGTCAGTTGCAAGCCCAGGTTTGTTACCTGTGTTTCTGACTGACTGGCTACACACTAGGGATTCCCCATACCCCTCCTTAGACTTGCATTTGATTAATTTTCTACAGCAGGTCACAGAACTCAAAGAAACACTTTACTTACTAGATCACCAGTTCATTATAAAAGGATGTAACTCAGGAACAGTCAGATATCAGAGATGCCTAGGGGAAGGCATTGGAAAGGAGCAGAGCTTCCATGTCCTCTGCTCTCCCATTATCCTGTATTCACCAACCTGGAGGCTCCCCAAACTTTGCTGTTCGAGGTTTTATGGAGGCTTCATTTCATAGGCCTCGTTAATGAAATCACTGGCCAAAGATGACTGATTCAATCTCCAGTCCCTCTCCCTTCCTAGGAGATCAGGGGGTGGGATGAAAATTCCAACCTTCTAATCACAAGGTTGGTAACCCTGGCAACCAGTCCCACCCTTAGCTGCATTTCAAAAATTACCTCATTAAGAAAAGACACCTTTATGGCTGTCATCACTTAGGAAATTTCAATGGATTTAGGAACTCTGTGTCAGATATGGGGATGAAGAACAAATATATATTTCTTATAATAAATCACAGCATCACAGTATGTCTACTTATTTGTTGCTATTGTTTTTATAATGTCCTCTAATAAAATTTTATAGTTTTTTCTGGATTAAAGACATTCCTAGGTATTTTATAATTTTGTCATTATTTTTGAATAAGACTTCCCCTCCTCCTCCCAATCTATTTCTACCTGGCTATTAGTAGCACAGAGGATGGTTATTTGATTTTTGTGTATTTTCCTTCATCCAGATAATTTAATCTTAATACTTTTAATATTGTTCATAGCTCTTATAGTTGAATCTTTTTTGACAGAGAGATATTTCTTCTTCTACATTATAGCTTTAGATGAAGCATATAGAATAATGTTGAATACTAATGGAAATAATCCTTACTTTGATTTTATTTAAAAGAAGATTGTTATTAGTTTCTCTTAATCTCATACTATTTGAAATTTTTATACAGAGCTTTAAACAGGAATGATTACTGAATTCTAGCACATATTTTCCAGAATTTATGATATAGTCATAGGAATTTTGCCCTTAATTTGTTAGTACTTTGAAATATGTTGATGGATTTCCTAATATTGAACCACATATACATTCATGGAATAAGTATACCATGGTGGACTTATTTTAATATATTGCTAGATTTGGTTTCCTGATGCCTATACCCTGAACCTTCTAGTTAATTGAATTATTTGTTTCCCTCAAAACACCACCACCAGTATTTTTGTCTTTTAATAATAATATTGGTTCTCATGTTCTTAATACAGCTTTTCCTGTGCCCAGTGTTAAAGGTTAATTGCATTTTAATACTGCGTGTTTTATGCAGCTGCTGTAACACCAACAATAGTTATAGTTGACTCCATGTATTCTTCTTAGGATTCTACCAAATATCTGGCTGGGTAGCTGCCCTCGCCAAGTGGAACACGTAACCATCAAACTGAAGCATGAACTAGGGGTTACAGCTGTAATGAATTTCCAGACGGAATGGGATATTGTACAGAATTCCTCAGGCTGTAACCGCTACCCAGAACCCATGACACCAGACACTATGATTAAGCTGTATAAGGAGGAAGGCTTGGCCTACATCTGGATGCCCACACCAGATATGAGCACTGAAGGTGAGTGTCCGAGGGAGCTTGTTGGATGTATTTCAGAGAAGCCCCTGTTGGTTTTTGCCTGTCTGTCTGTCTGCCTATCTACCTACCTACCTGTCTATAACTGAAAACCTGTATGTGAATGATAGATATGGAAAAATATAAGGTTTGGGGTTATTTTTATATATATATTATATATATATATATATATATGGTATAGATAAGATATATATATCTTTTGACACCTTGGCTAAGATTCTGTTTCACATTGGTTCTTTTAATTTATTTATTCATCAAACATATTTATTGTGTATCTACTATGTGTGTGGGGCCCTAGGCTGGTGGCTGGGCATTCAAAGGTGAAGAAAAGCAGGCACAGCTCCTGTCCTCATGAAGCTACAGTCCAATAGGAAAGATAAGCAGTAATCAAATGGCTGCAAATAGAAATGTAAAGCTCTGGTCAGTTTTCTGATTAGAAAGTTACATAGATGCTGCAATGAGAGCACGCACAGGCAAATCAGACCTAGGAAGAAGGGCCAGGGAGGGTTTTCTTGGGTGTGCTTGAGCTGAGATCCAAAGTGGGAGTTGGGCACAAGTGAGGTGGGCAGAGGCTTCCAGACAGAGGGAGTAGCTTGGAAAGAGTCCTCCTTGCAGGAGAGCACGTAGTGTTGTAGGAACTGAAAGATGAGCAGTGTGGCTGCCAGTCTGGGAAGCAGGGAATAGAGTCCTGCACGACTTGGGACACAAAGAAAACTTGAGACTCTATCCTTATGCAGTGAGAAGCAGTTGAAAGGGAGGGCGGCTGAGAGATGCCAAGATAACCTTTCTCCCCGCCACCCCCCAAAAGTGCCCTTTGATTGCAGTTTGGAGTACGTGGGGCTGGGCCCACAGCGGGTCTGGGGAGGCCAGTTAGGAGTTACTGCAGCAGTTACGGTGAGAGGTAAGGAGAGAGAACCGCAGCTCGGGGCAGGGTGGGGCTAGTGATGCTTCCATTTACTGCACAAACACCGGCTGAGCCTGTCTCCTGAAGAGGGAGTTAGGGTGTGACCCGGGTGCTGCCAAGAATCAGAGACAAATAAGGAACAGTTTGATCTCGTGGTAAGAGGCAGTAAGGCAAGTTCAAAGCTAATTAAAGTGCAAAGAAGAAGGTAATGAGGATGAGTCACGCGGGCTAGGAGGCTTATGGTGTGGGAGGAGAATTTCTGCAGAGAAGCAGAGGGAGGCCATGTGAGTGTCCTGGGATTTGAGGTGGGTGTGGTAGGTCAACGTAGAGGGAGAAAGGGCATGCCGGGTGGGAGAAACAACCAAGGCACAGAGGCGTGAGGTTTTAGAGGAATAATCTGTATTTCAGCCTGGTTGGGGAATAGGGTTCTTGAAGGAAAGGAGTGGAGATCTCTGAATCCAAGGGAACAAGCTACTCGAATAATATCAATCAGAGGCCAGCAGAGGGCAGCAGAGAGCTATGGACTAGCGCAGAATGAGGGCGTTACAGTTCAGTTCAGTCTGCGACCCCATGGACTGCAGCACGCCAGGCCTCCCTGTCCATTACCCACTCCGGAAGCTTGCTCAAACGCATGTCCATCGAGTCGGTGATGCCATCCAACCATCTCATCCTCTGTCGTCCCCTTCTCCTCCTGTCTTCAACCTTTTCCAGCATCAGGGTCTTTTCCAATGAGTCAGCTCTTCGCATCAGGTGGCCAAAGTATTGGAGTTTCAGCTTCAGCATCAGTCCTTCTGAGGGCATTTGGTGAACTGCTATTCTGGAGGAAAGAAGGAAGACAGTGATGCCCAGCAAGGAAAAGTTTCTATCATCAGTCGTCTTCCCCGCAAAATGCATTATGTATCAAACTCTGGTTTGAACAATTTCGAACGTTAACTCATTTAATTCTCATGACAAGAGTCCAGGCAGGTGTTATCTCCATTTTGCTGAGAAAGAGAATGAGGGACACAAAAGTTAAGTAACCTGGCTGGTGTCATACCGGAGAGACACAGCCTGGATTTCAGCACACGCAGTCAGACTCAGAATACTGCGCTTGCCACCGTGCAATGAAGCTTCTCTACATGCTCATATGGACTCTTCATGCACTTTATACAGACCACCACCCACATTTTTAACCTGCCATGTTCATCATCAGCTGGATTTAGACAAAAACATGAGTTTCTTGGTCTTCCCTGGTGGCTCAAAAGGTAAAGGATCCACCTCTAATGTGGGAGACCTGGGTTCGATTCTTTGGTTGGGAAGATTCCTTGGAGAAGGGAACGGCTACCCACTCCAGTATTCTGGCCTGGAGAATTCCATGGACTGAGGATCCTGGCAGGCTACAGTCCAGGAGTTGCAAAGAGTCGGACACAACAGAGCAACCTTCACTTTCACTTCGTGAGTTTTTAGGGAGATAGCTTGTCTCCCCAGTCAATACTCCAAGATGTAGGTGGGGACCGGGGGACTCTGACAGTCTTAGGACCTTGGCCATCTTGACTCTTTATGAATATTTATGGTCCTGCTGGCCAGGCCAGGCCCCTCAGTGGGTCTGTCTGAACTGAACTATCATTGGGGATGAGGAATTATTTTTCTTTCTGAAGGTTTGGTTGGTTGGTTACTCTTCTTGGTAATGAATGCTGATCCAAAGAAGCTTGATTTAGCTTCTAGAGCTCCGTCTTTTTTCAAGGAATTAAAAAAACCCGAAACATTATTTGCACAGAAAAGCACGGTGAGCCTGGGTCGTATTCGCCCTGTCCAGTTTGCTTCTCTGGCTTCAAAACTGAGAAGGTTGCTAGGATAGTGTGCCCATGGCTTCCAGGGAGGGTTTTGATTTTCACTTCTTTGGTTGTGATCTTCTAGCTTTGTTATCCCATTGGAATAGGATGTGAGACTAGGCTCAGAGAAGCTGAGATAAATATGGCCTGCCCTACCCCATGCACTGATTACCCCAAAACCCTGCTAACTGGTAGGCAATTTGCTGGATAGTTTGGGAATATGCAGAAGCCTGAGGGAAAATGCTACCCCCAAGGAACCACTGTAATTTGTATTAAAATCTTGTGGGGTCATGGAGTCACCAGGACCCACGCATACAGTGGACTGTCTTTCACACTGAGGCAGTTTAGAAACAAGAGAAATGGCAGCAAAGTGAAAGCTCCCACTTGAAAAAGGCCAAAACCCAAGAGTAAAGAGTTTCTTTGGTTCAGCAAAACCTGGGGGAGTAATCAAAGGGTTAACAACCACTCCTGAATTACAGAGGAATTTTTGACCAATAGATCAATCTCCGTGGCTCACAACATTAGCACAATGAACACATAGATTAATTCAGCTGAATATTTTTAGAACTCTAGAGAAAGATCCATCTGGAAGTGTTTTGAGCCACAGCATAACGCTGTCAGATAAAGTCTGAGAAGGAAGACAGTTTGTTAGGCCTGACTGTCACCACTGGTTGTCACAGACCTGTTATAATCAATTGTGCCATCGATTCTCACTCTTGTACTTTTTGTCATGCAGAAGGGTTGGGATTGTTTAGGTTTTTGTTCTCTTCTTTAAAAAAAAAAATTTTTTTTTTTTGGTTTGTGTCTTTCACCTGAGAAATGAAAAGCTCCCACATGTAGCACTCACCTGAACACATAAAATCTGTTCACTAGAAGTAAGTTATCCTTCACACAGGAAGTACTCAGACTGTGTTTTGACCTCTGTCAGCACAGTGCCATTTATAACAAACGGTCTAGCCTGCCTCCCAAATGGGTTAATATGCTCTCCAGAGTCCTTGGCCACCCCTTTGTTGCCATGGTCTGAGTCTGTTCTCTGACTCAACACACTAAATGCAGTGTTGCCATGAGGCAAAGACACTGACCTTGGAGCCACGGCACCTGGGCTTGAGCCTCATCACCCTGGAGCAGCTGTGTGATACGGGCAGACTTGGAAAATGGGGAGTAATAATATCTGCCTTACAGGATTATAGCAGTAGAATAAGATAATTGATATGGAAGAGCTTTGAAAATTCCAAAGTTGGGGCCATATTATCAGTGCCAGTTCTTCTGTTTCTATTAAAGGGTGTTATAGATAACAGGGACCTTATCTATATTAAAGAAAAGAAGATGCACTCAAATAAAATTGTAATATATTCAGCATTAATCTGCCTCTGGATTAAGATAGGAAAGACATGTGTGTGTGTGTTGGAAAGGCTGAAACTTGTGCCAGGAACAATTTCTTTCAGGGTCAGCCTTAGGTCAACCTCAGATATCTTCAGGGACCCCGAAAAGCCATTCCAGAGTTGGATTAACTTGGAGGAGATGTGGACCAGAAATTAGATAAGAAGGGTCTTGGACTGTCTCAGATCAAATCGGTATTAATGGTTTTGTTTTAGTTAAAGTCACGTATTCAGTGAATGTTTGTTGAAGCATCTACGGGGAGTCAAGGCCTGTTTTAAATCCAAAGTAAAAATCACGGAAGGTGGAGTGTTTTGCTGGACCTGCACTGGCTTTAAAATTTTCAACCTACTTGCCAACATTTAAAATTTGGAATATTTTACATTAAAAAAAAAAATCAGTGGTTCTCTCTTGCTTTGGGGGTATTGTTATTTTTAAAAATGGAAGCACTTTATTGAATTAAATTCCATCTGGAGGCTAAACATACGAAACATTCAAGTTAGGGGCTCTGGTTGACGCTGGCTTTATTGTGTGAGCCCAGATCCTGGGCACCCTCGTGTGATTCCTTGGTGGGTTATGTGTAAGAAATGGAATATTTCCTGCCATATCAGTAAACAAGGATGTCAAGTCATCAGTGATTCCAGCCCTCTGATGTGAGCTTGTGAGGTCAAAGGGCACTGAGGAAGAAGAATACCCATAATCCAGAGCACTCAGACTGCAGTCACTCCCTATGGTTGAGCCCATAGGAGCTCAGGATGTGAAGAGCACAGGATACTGGCCCCAGAATAGCTCAGATGTATATGAAAGGAATGGTTCCAGTGAGCTCAGACTCTTGCATCTTCCCCTACATAGAAAAGATACATTCCTTAACTGGGGACATCTGGTTTCCTTTACTTAACAATAATGTTTTGATGTTCAAACTCCCTGCCCTTTGTTGTAAAACTTCGATATAACCTGGCAAATCCCCTCACCTCCTTGGAGCAGTTCTCTCAGGGTGACTTGAGATGCTGTCTCCTGGGCTTAAAGTCCTAAAAATTCCCATCAAATAAAACATAACTCCCAACTTTTAGGTTGTGATTATTTTTTCAAGATGACGTGTATTTGCTCAGGCTCCCTAGAATCAGTTTTCAAGCAAGAAGACAAGCACTTGTAGGGCACAGACAGCCATCTGGGTAGGGACAGAGATGCTGAGCCCCAGGGAGGGTGTCACTGTCCCATTGGGGTGACAGCTGCAGCATGACTAGGGAAGTGGGGGACAGGGGCTCACTGGGGCTTCACATTGACTGCATGGGGGCCAGCAAGCCAACCATGGACCAGCTAGGTTAGGGAAGATAGTAGTACAGAGGTTAAAAGCAGAGACTTCAGAATTTGGACGGCTGGGTTGGAGTGGCCGTTAAGGAATAACCTTGCACAAATTTCTGATATGACTGAGGGTGACATCAGTGCCAGGCCCACATTTGTTTAGAGGCGGCTGTAAAGGAGCCATTGCACACAGAGCTTAGAACAGCGCTGAGCAGATAGAAAGAGCTCAGTACATGTTCGCTGTCATCAATCAAAGTGAAGTGAAATGAAAGTCATTCAGTCGTGTCCAACTCTTTGCGACCCCATGAACTGTAGCCCACCAGGTTCCTTTGCCCATGAAATTCTCCAAGCAAGAATACTGGAGTGGGTAGCCCTTCCCTTCTCCTGGGAATCTTTCCAACCCAGGAACTGAGTCTCCCGCGTTACAGGCTGATTATTTACCATCTGAGCCACCAATCAAAGCAGAGTCAAAATAAAGGAGGGCTCCAGCTGAGGCCAGGCTGAGATGGGTGGGCATCCTAGATAGGCTGGTGCCCCTTTTTATTCTTTCTTCATGTTATTTAAATAAGTGTTCAGCAGTTCTTAAGTGGGACGGCTGAGTGATTCTAGAAGACCTCTAGTGGGTGAGACCTGTGTTTAAACTGGGAGCCTTCTGGAGTTTCCGAGTGGCAGCTGACATTTACATTCCAGGATTATGTGTCTGAGCTCACTGAACCTTAAACTAACACAAATCCTTTCTCAACTTCTAAAATACCTGTTGAAGAATCTTTTACAGATAAAAAGGAAAGGGGGAAATACTAGGTCATTTTGGCCACTTGGTGTAGATCCTTCCTTGGGGTACTTCTGGCCAGAGAGAAGGTCAAGGGAGGGGATTCTGATGAGTCCATGTAGACCTGGCCAGGGCAGGCTGGTCCTGATGCTACAGAAGCTGAGCATTAACTCTGGGTCTCTGACTCCAGCAGCTCCTCCTGCCAATGGCCACTGTGGTCTACTTGTGTATTGGGCATTTACTGAAAACTCCCATTAAAAATGTTTCTGTTAATTCCCTGGCAATGAACATGGAAACTGGAGAGGCAACTGTAATGGGGAACTTGAGAAGTGATGCCAGCTGTGCCAGGAGCAGAAAGAGCCCAAGCTTCCTGGATCCATCACTGGAAGTTCCCTTCCTGACCAACAATCCTTAAACTTCTAACAACCTACCCCCCCGCACCCCTCTCCTCCATGGAAGAGAAGTTCTGCATTGGAACAGGCCTCCCAGTTACCAGCAGGGTCGCTCACACAGACCTTGGAGGTTTTGCCTCATCTGATTTTCCAAGTCAAATAGTGGACCAAATACACAGCCCTCTCCGAGACACCCAGCAGGACCGCTCTCTGATGCATGTGGAGTCTCACAGCTTGTTTCATCGCTGGTGTTTCTTCACTGCCTCTAGGAGACTGCTGTGAGTAACCCACTGTAAGGCAGGCGCCCAAGCTCTGTCCTCAGAGCACCCTGAACCAAGCACAGAGGCACAGATCAATTAAAGCTTATGGCACAGTTTGGACTCAGAAGTCAAGCAAGGCCTAGGGGCTAGTGTGACTTCAATTCAGATGCCCTCAGGGACTAGGCAGGGAACATGAAAGTGTGGCAACAGGCACTGGGGAGAGATGGAGCTGCAGGAACTGTGAAGTGTGCTCTGCTTAAATCACTCCTGTTAAAACTATCTCTAAACTGCCATGTGGGGCCTTTCAATTCCTTAGTCAGAGGGAGTAACAGAACGCCAGGAGCTACTAAAATCCTTTTTGGCTTCCATATAGATGTCTGACTTTGATACCATAGCAGGGTGGGCCTAAAGCTAAGGCCCCTCCTGTCACAGTAGAGTGGTCACTGGGAAGGTCTTCAGGCCACAGGGGGGGTTTTGGTAACTCTCTCCTTCTAAGGTGCTAATGCCTGATTGCAATGTGTTGTGTTGGCCCCTTCAAGGCACTTGCATTTTAAAAAAAGGACATCTAAGGAAAGTTTAAACTTACCTAAGCAGCTTCATGGGAGAATTCTAGGCCTCAGTGAGGAAAGGGCATTTCCCACCTCTGCAGTGATCCAGTGGGATGGTAAGTGTGAAGGCTGGACAGGCCTTCTCTGTGGCCCTCGAAAGATCCCCCGCTGGGCTGTGGTGTCTCCGTGTGGGTGAGGACAGAGAGCCGCTGGAGGATGTGAGGTCATAGCACATAGTTTTCACCCAAGTCTCTGTATAGTTTCCCTCTTCCACCCATTCTTGAAGTAATTTACAATGACCATCCTCCACCTTCCAAAAATAATCCACCAGATTCATTTTGCTCTGAGAATCTGAGAGCAGAAGAAACTCTAGGCAACTAAGAGTTTGCTGGCTTTAGGGGGCTCTCTGTGCCTAGGATGATAGAGAGGGCATGGGTCCAGCAGGCCTCAGCAGAGCATTGTATATCCTGTTTCAGTGTGCTGAGGGGAAGACACTGGACATCCAATCATCAGGACAGGAGCCACAGGGCAGCAACACCTATAATCATAATTGCCTAGTAAAGGGAAACTGAATCAGTGTTAATACACACTGTGATGCTGATGGTGGTGGTAGTTTAGACACGAAGTCGTGTCCAACTCTTTGTGACCCCATGGACTGTAGCCCACCAGGCTCCTCTGTCCATGGGAATTGCCAGGCAAGAATGCTAGAATGGGTTGTCATTCCCTTCTCCAAGGGATCTTCCTGACCCAGGGATCGAAGCCAGGTCTCCTGTGTTGCAGGCGGATTCTTTACTGCTGAGCTACCAGGGAAGCCCCAATGCACACTGTTATCTTGAGGGGATACATAAATGCCTGGCTACCCCTCGTGTATCAATTAACAAGTTAGCCGTTCCCCTGGACAAATCAAAATTGGCTTTTGTCTGATGAGGCAGATGGACTCCTTTAACCAAAAGGGACTAATTCTGCTTGCATTTACCTGGAAGATCCTATTGGATTAAAGGAAATTCAAGTGATAGGACCTGTGAGCTTCTCTTTAAAATCCTTTAAACCTCTGCCCAGACCCCTCTGATAGACGAAAGGACCCATGCTTCTGAGGCTAGGCTCTAGTGAACTTCCCTTTGAAGGGAGGTTTGCACGGATGCAGGCTCACTCAAAAGAGCAGCAAAATCCAGTGACAATTCAGATCTGACTTATTGCCTCCCGGCTGCTCTTTCCACTTTATGATGAGCAGGTTCTGCTATCGTCTCACCTTTTCCTTCTACACAAAGGAGGGAAGCAAGCTCCGCCATGCCCGCCTCTCCCGCCGAAACGCCGCGATTTCTGGGGTGCGCCGCAGGAGTGACTGTTAGGGGCGGCCGGGGTGGTTCCGTCTCACCGGTCTGTGCTGTGCTCTCTCAACGCAGGCCGCGTCCAGATGCTGCCGCAGGCGGTGTGCCTCCTGCACGCGCTGCTGGAGAAGGGACACACGGTGTACGTGCACTGCAACGCCGGCGTGGGGCGCTCCACCGCCGCCGTGTGCGGCTGGCTGCAGTACGTGCTGGGCTGGAGCCGCAGGAAAGTGCAGTATTTCCTCGTGGCCAAGAGGCCGGCGGTGTACATTGACGAAGAAGCCCTGGCCCGCGCAGAAGAAGACTTTTATCAGAAATTCGGGAAGATTCGATCTTCCGTGTGCGGTGTGTAGGGTGATGATGGATCTGCCTCCCTCCCTCCGAGTTTCCTTAGGAAGCCTGGAGTGATGCTAGTTATTGACCTAAAAGCCAAGATTCTTCCTCGACTGGAAAGACGGGTCCTGCCACCCCTACTCCCCCCACCCCCCAATCCTGACCCGCCTTCTTTAGTCTGGGGCTGACTTTCGGCTCTGCTTTGGTTGAACTGGATGTTCTTTGAAATATTTTGCAAAGGGTGCTGTGACTGATCCCGAGAAAAATCCAGGAGCAGTTGGGCTGTGCAGCGCGCTTCCAGCATCAGACGGAAAGGGAACGGGCTCAGGTCTGTGCCGTTGGGCAGATGGCATCTGCTGCACGGTCAGTGCTTTGCTGTCCTGTGGACTCACCACTGCTTTGGCTTGTTGTCTTGTGACTTGGCAGGCGGAAGAAAAGTTCGGGAGTTACCTAGATGTTACACACACACACACACACACACACACACACCCTTTTCTGCTGAACTGAAATGGAATTATAAAGTAAGAATTGGTCAGTTGGCCAAAGAAGAGAATAGAGTGGGTGAGAGCCTGGACTATGATAAAGGGAGAGCCCCATATGGCCCAAAACGATGACTTTCTAGCTTTTTTTTTTTTGCATCCTACTTTAGAGTTGTTAGAACGTGTTCCAAAGCCTCACCTTCCTTCTGTATGCACAACCCAGTGTGATGACCTCAGTAACCTTACTATCTTTATGTGTTTTAGCTGAGGCTCTGTGCGCAGAGCTAGGGTGCCCGCGTCTCAAGGCTGGTCAGGGATGAGCTGGAGTTTATCACTCAGGTTATTTGACTCAGTGTTGTGAAAAGCACAACACCTGTGGTGTTGCCAGCACACTTTGGTGAGTTCAGTCTCTCCCAGTGGAAGGTCAATTTGTCTGCAGCAGTTTCTACAGTGAGAAATGGAGCAGTGTTCTAACAGTCACCATAGAATTCAGGAAAGTTAGTTATCCTAATTTAAACCACAGTGGGCTGTCTCTAGGCTGGAGTGGCCTGAGCCATAGTCGCTCACAAGAGGAGCTGTGTTCCCAGAAGAGCCCCAAGTGCCAAAGCCCATAGTTAATTGTTTCACAGATTAGGGGTGATCCTGGTTTACCCTCAGTTTAATGCAAAACAGTTACTGTACCTCCAGACAGTGCAATTCACTATCTGGGGCTCTATAAGAAATTCAAAGATTAATAAGATTTTGCCTTCAAAAAGCTCATAGCCTAGAAGCATCCCTGTGTTCAATCAGGTGCACTGCAGGGTTGAACTGGCAATGATTGGCTGGTATGGGAAAGGGAAATAATTTTTATTGGGTGCCTCTTATGTGCTGGATGCTTTACAATCTTATGCAATGTGATCTTCATGGTACCCCATGTGGAAGGTTTTTATTATCTCTGTTATAGAGATGAGGAAACTAAGATTCACAGAGATGAAATCAACTGTCCTCAGTCATGTGGTGAATAAATAGATGAAATATGATAAGAGTTGTTTGACTCAGAGCCGTACTTTTTTCTGTTAACCTACAATGCTTATTTATTTTTCTGTTCCTTCTTTTCTTCCATAAATATTTATTGATAGTTGTGAGAGAGTCTGTTTTAGGAAGTATGGGAGCTAGAAGGACAAAAGGTGAGTTCCAGTGGAATTCAGAGGAGGGAGAGGTGTCCTGTAACTGGGACTCAGAGGAAATGGTGTTTCATTTGAGCAGAGAAGGCTAGACAGGACAAATGTATCCTGTGATTTTCAGAGTAAAATTTATAAGCTAAGATTATATAATGTGAAGACCATCTCTCTTGTTAAAAACAAGTAAAAATAACTACTGTGTTCAAGTAATCCATTTATAGTCAAAACGTGTTTGGTAAAATTTAATCTTAAAAATGGAATATTTCTAATTATATAAATGTGTGTGTGTGTGTGTGTATGTGTGTGAATTTCTTTAATGTCTAGGAAGTCCAGCTATGTAACTTCCACTATAGAAAGACATTTTTTTGGGTAGATTTTTCCCTGTTTTGCTTTGATAGACAAAATCAGTTTAGGGCTATTAAAAAATGTTTTTGAACAACTTCCCATCCTCAGTGAATGGGATGTCCAATGTATTTAAAAATCACCTGGAACTTTTGCTAAATAAAAGCATTAAAAATGACTTCTGTGTACAGGATTTTTAAAATGTTTCTAACTTAGTCTGAAATCTCAAGGAACAAACTGTTTCCTTATTTGAAAAAGAGTCAGTTGGCTGAGCTAAATTGTTTCTTCCTTATCACTCACTTTCTCATTAGCTGATCAAAATGGGCAGTTACAGGACAAAAGAAAGTCATAGGTGAGGACAGCACAAAGACACGAAGATGGAAAGCTCAAGGGTGTGTCAGAGAAAATCAAAGTGATGTTGTTCCATCAGCTGCTTGTCACTGGCATTAACAAAACTTTTCAGTCACACATTTTTCAAAGAAAATCATAACATCTCACCCAGGGTAAAGAAGTGTCCAAATAAATTTATTTTCTCTTAGACTCGAAACATTTTCCTTTAATTATTTTGTGTGCTAATGTTAGGAAAAATTAAAAAAAGAAACATACTGTTTTGATTAACATTAAGGTACGGGTGAAAACTATTTGGTTTGACCATTTTAAGAAAAAATGTGGTTAAAATTTTGGAAACTATAGGAAGTAATGAAGGGGGGAAAAAATTGAGGATGAGCTCACTAGGAAATGAGAAATTGCCATACATGAAAAAATACTGAATAACTAAATAGAGTCAGTTTGATCAGAAGTTAGAACTGAAAATATCTTTGGAGATAATCTAGTTTGATTCTTTTATTTTACAGAAGATCGAACTCAGAGACCTCAAATGACTCTTCCTGCAGCAAAAAAAAAAAAAAATGAATTGAGGATGGGTGGAAAGGGATGAGCTAGGGAGATAGGTCAGGAGATTTATTGCCGTGTTGATGGGTTGCAGGGGAGTTTCATGGGAGTGAGAGCAGACAGTGTTGTTAGTGGGGAAGAATTGGTGGGAGGATTAATGGAACCTGGAGTAAGTGCAAGAGAAATGGCTAAAATGAGAAAAAGCAAAGAACAGCAACATTTCCAAAAGAAGAAAAAGCAGGTGTTTCCTTTTATAACGATGCTACTGGGGAGATTGAGAAGGAAGATGTGAATGTAGAAACGGGGGGTAGGGGTAGGATCAAGTATCCATCTACTTCTCTATGGGACTAGATCACAATAGGAAAAAGGATCAGCTTGCTGTACTGTGTTGACCAAATAGAGGGGTGGGATGCACAGTGGCTTATTACCTGCTGGGAAAAAAGAGAAAATCTGAGAGGAGATAGATTAAGAATAAAAAGAGAAGGATGGGTGAAACTACCTCTCAAAACAACCAAAATAATGGCAATAATAGAACAAAGTGACAACTTGGCTCCTTCCTTCCCCAAACCCTTACTCCAGAAGTCTTCCCCAGTCCAGTTAATATAATAAGCTTGCAGAGTCTCAGGTTCAGACCTCAATGGAATTGTCATTCTTGCTTTTTGTTTTCTTTTTTTTCCTATTCCAGGTTTCCATTTCTATTGATCTGATTGCTGAGAAACCTTGGTGGCATTAAGTCATTTTTTGCCCCATTCTTCCTTTCAAACCTCACATTTAATCCATCAGGAAAATCTGTTACCTCTCCTTTCGAAATATCTATATAGCCTGACTATGTTTTACCTCCTCCCTCAAACAACCCTAGGTAAACCCACCATGAAGTAGACTGGACTTCAGAAACAGCCTCCTACCTGATCTCCCTGCCCGTGTCTCACCTTGCCTCTCCTCCTGCCCTTACCATGCTCATAAGTGGCCGGGGCAATCCTATAAAATGTATGTCAGATCATACCACTCCTATGCTCACAACCTCCAGTGTCTTGCCTTGTCGCTCAGAATAAAAGGACCTCCACAACCTGGTCCCCTGTTATGTCTCTGACCTCCTACTGCTTTCTGCCTCACTCTGCTCTACCCACATTGGCTGTCATGCTCCTTGATTATTCCGTGTAGACTCCTGCGTCAGGGCACTTGCACTTACTCTTCTCTCTGCCCGGAGTGGTCTTTTTCCTTGTATGTGCAGGGCTCACTCCCATCCCTTCTCTAGCAATGCCTCTCTGCACCACCCTACTGAAATCACCACACCCAGTCCCAGCCTCCCACTCCTCATTCTCTGCTTCATTTTTCTTCATGGAACATATTACTGGCTGGTATATCACATCATTTGCTTATTTGTTTTATTGTCTGCGTCCTCTTTACTATAAATGTGAAAATCATAAAGGCCAAATTTGTATTCGTTTTGTTTGGAGGAGGAAATGGCAACCCACTCCAGTACTCTTGCCTGGAAAATCCCATGGATGGAGGAGCCTGGTAGGTTATAGTCCATGGGGTCTAAAAGAGTCAGACATGACTGAGTGACTTCACATTAATCACAACATAGTGTTTGGTGATGTACTGACAGTGCCTGTTTTGGAGCTTGGTGTGGTTTGATGGGTTAAGGGCAAGAGTAGCTAGTAACTACTGAAAGCATATGGGGTCCATGTAAGTCTAAGTGCTTTACATATATCAGTATATTTCATCTTCCCAGCAAATCCTATAAGGTAAATATTATTACTATCCCCATTTTACAGATAAGAAATCTAGAGTCACAGAGAAAATGTGAACTTACTCTAAGGCAAGCAGGACAGTTTCACTCCTGGTTTGGTGGTGCCCCTGCTCAGTTGCTAAGTCATGTCTGACTCTTTGCAACCCCACGGACTGTAGCCCTCTAGGCTCATCAGTCCATGGGACTTCCCAGGCAAGAATACTGGAGTGGGTTGCCATTTCCTTTTCCAGGGGGTCTTCCTGACCCAGCAATTGGGTCTCCTTCAGTGGCAGGAGGATTCTTTACCACTGAGCCACCAAGGAAGACCCTTGGACCAAGTTTTTTTTTTTTTAAACAAAAACACCAAAAACATTTTGTATTTTATTCAAAACCCTAACATAAAACACATTCAGAACTTTCTTTGGTTGAATAATTAGCTATTTTTAATTATGTAAGATTATTCATAGTTTGGTAAAAATGTGCTTGTGTATTTCATATCATTAGTCTTCTACTGAGCAACTCTTGTTGTTGTTGTTCAGCTGCTCAGTCATGTCTGACTCTTTGCGATCGAACGGACTGCAGCATACCAACCTTCCCCGTCCTTCACCATTTCCTGGAGTTTGCCCAAACTCATGTCCATTGAGTCGGTGAGGCCATCCAACCATCTCATCTTCTGTCATCCCCTTCTCCTTCTGCCTGCAGTCTTTCCCAGCACCAGGATCTTTTCTAGTGAGTCAACTCTTCGCATCAGATGGCCAAAGTATTGGAGCTTCAGTTTCAGCATCAGTGCTTCCAATGAATATTCAGGACCGATTTCCTTTAGAATTGACTGGTTTGATCTCCTTGCAGTCCAAAATTCTCAAGAGTCTTTTCCAACACCACAGTTCAAAAGTATCAATCCTTCGGTGCTCAGCCTTCGTTATGGTCCAAGTCTCACATCCATACATGACTACTGGAAAAACCATATCAACTCTTATCACCTTCTAAAGATGTCTTATTAGTTTTTCTTGCTTTTTTTTTTCTTTGATTTCTTAGCATTTAGTGTCAACATAAAATATGTGGTTAGTTTACATTATAGTAGGCATAGAATAGTTAAACAGTTAGGCTCCTGTAACTAGAAGAAACTCCAGTACTTTGGCCACCTCATGTGAAGAGTTGGCTCATTGGAAAAGACTCTGATGCTGGGAGGGATTGGGGGCAAGAAGAGAAGGGGACTACAGAGGATGAAATGGCTGGATGGCATCACTGACTCGATGGACGTGAGTCTCAGTGAACTCTGGGAGTTGGTGATGGACAGGGAGGCCTGGCGTGCTGCCATTCATGGGGTCGCAAAGAGTCAGACACGACTGAGCAACTGAACTGAACTGAACTGAACTGAACTAGAAGATATGATAGAGTACCTAAGAATCTGTCCAATGGGGAAAATCTTTAAACTCAAATACGATTGGGAAGTTATCATTTGCCTCAAAGGACAGAAACCAAAGAACAAAACCCAGAGACAGCTGAAGAAATATTTGGAGGCAGACAGAAAATGTGGGGCCACTCAAATAACAGGCAGGATGAATTCCTATACTATAGTCATATCAGGCATTAGAGCAACATCACTAAAGGAAATGCTACTTAGCATTCAGTGAGTAAGACTGTTGTCATTTAAAACCTGAACTGTAAATGATTAGTATTAAATGGCCTGGTATGTATTACAAAAAAGAAATTCAGAACAAACTGGACAGTGAAAGAATAAAGAGCTGAACCAAGCACGGCACAGAACAGGTAATTGTCATGGTCACACTTATCAAGGCTTTCATCAATTCCTAGTGAGAGAAAACCCAAAACTCATTGAATAAAATTTAGTTCGATAGAATATATTCTTCATTCAATAGAGATCCCTATTGTTGCTTTCTTAAAGCTAAATGACAAATCCAAAGATGGATTCATGGTCCAGACAATTGCAGTGAAGATTCTGTACCCATTGTGGGTGAACAAGATAAGCATACCCCATTTCTTACAGAATGATGTTCAAACAAAACTTTTGTCTGCCCAGCATCTCACATGTTTCAGGAGCTTAGACCATTTCTGTTTATTGTGATTACTGATATATTTGGACATATTTCTATGGTTTAGTTTTTATTTCCCAATAATTTTCTGCTTTTCTATGCCTTATTTTCTCCTTTCTTGCTTTTAGTTTTGAATTTATTTCCTGTTCTTTAAAGGAAAGCACATTAACATTGACCTACAGCCACTGGTCTTTATCCCTCCTTCCTATTGACATTATCACAATTATAATTATGAATTGTTTTTTACTTTCTTTTTCTCCTTTTTGTATTTCTGTTTTTCAGTTGTTAGGGAGGGCAAAACAAATGTTGATGAGGACATATTCTTCACTGCCAGACTTACAGGTACTACCCCATCTGATTTTCTTCCTATTTCTCTCAACTTCCATTATATGTAAGAATTTTAAGCCCAGTGAATTTCAAGGTTCCAATGAGCACATTACAGCCCATCTCCCTGCAGTATCACATCTCCTTGTTAGGTGTTTTGAGCCACAGTTTTGTTCCTTTAGGTCATCCATCAATGCACTTCCAGAAACAAGTGCTGAACGATCTCATCTGCTGGTCATCCTTCTTACTTTTCTACTCATTGTTGCAGGTGGATTTCTATCCTCAAATTTTATGTTGTAATTTCCATTCAGATGTCAGGAGGGATAGCAGGTTTGCCATGTTAAATTAGAATTTTCTCAGTCATCATCTATACCGCTGCTGCTGCTGCTGCTGCTAAGTAGCTTCAGTCGTGTCCGACTCTGTGCGACCCCGTAGACAGCAGCCCACCAGGCTCCTCCGTCCCTGAGATTCTCCAGGCAAGAACACTGGAGTGGGTTGCCATTTCCTTCTCCAATGCATGAAAGTGGAAAGTGAAAGGGAAGTCGCTCGGTTGTGTCCGACTCTTAGCGACCCCATGGACAGCAGCCTAGCAGGCTCCTCTGTCCATGGGAGTTTCCAGGCAAGAGTACTGGAGTGGGGTGCCAGTGCCTTCTCCGTCATCTATATTAGTGACACCCAAACCTCAGTCCTCAAGCTCTTTCTTGAGTCCTAGGCCCATATATCAAAAATTTTTTTCTGAACATTTTTATTTGGACATCTCCCAGGATAGCTATCAAATTCAACATGACATAAAATGAAGTTTTCTTTCTTTTACTGAGCTTCCCATATTTTCTCCTTTGGGCAGACAGTGGCCACATCTTTCTCCCAGTTGCTCAAGTCAGAAACTGAATGTCGTCTTTGCCACTTTGCTCCCATTCACCAGCCCTCTAATGATTCAACAAGTTCTTTCAATTATTTCTTTCAACTTCCTAAATATCTCTTAAGTGTTTCCACTTCCAACTATCTTCTCTGACATGCTTATTAAAACATTCTGACTTATATTCCTACGGTTATTCTTACCCTTTTCCAGACAATTCTTTGTATGGCTACCAGAGAAACTTTTCTAAAATTCAAATATGATCCTGTCTCTTTCTTGCTCAGGATTTCTCAATGGCTCCTCATTGTTCTAGGGAAAAGGTTAAAAAGTTCTTATTGTGAAATGGAGGGCTTCGCTGGTGGCTCAGTTGGTAAAGAACCCACCTGCCAGTGTAGGAAACACAAAAGACACGGGTTTGATCCCTGTATTGAGAAGATGCCCTAGAGGAGGAAATGGCAACTCATTCCAGTATTCTTGCCTGGAAAATCCCATGGAGAGAGGAGCCTGGTGGGCTACAGGCTGTGGGGCTGCAAAGGGTCAGACATGACAGAGCACTCACTCACACACATACAAAGCTTCTTATGATCCAGATCATGCCTTTCCTTCTTTCTTGTAACTTCTGTAACTATCTTTCAAGAGTACACAGTGCATTAAATGTTCTATGACTTTTTCTTACCCTCTGGCTTTTGCACATACTCTTTCCTCTGCCTGGAACCCTCTACCTTCCATCTACGCCTGGCCTGTTCTTTGTTCTCCAAGGTCACCTTCTCGGAGGTGTCTTCATTGGTGCTTAAAGTGGTCCTCTCCATTATTTTCATAGGACCCATGTTTGATGTTCTTCAAGCACTTACCCCAGTGGACCATAACATATTTAGGTAAGAATTGCAAATAGTGTTTAGCAACATAGGCTTTTGCACATTCTTAGATATTAATTTAGCTAAATACTTCTTTAGCACTGGTGCTCGGGTCTAATGTACATTTTAACCTAAGAGAAATGTGAAGAAAACATGTCATAATAACTTTGTTTCATGTAAGTTAATGATTGGGTAATTTATTGAAAACTACTATAAGAGGCTTGCTTTTTTTGTTTAATATCCATTTCTGTATATACCACTAGTATTTAATGATATTCAGTTCAGTTCAGTTCAGTCACTCAGTCGTGTCCAACTCTTTGCGACCCCATGAAACAGCATAGCAGGCCTCCCTCTCCATCACCAACTCCCAGAGTTTACCCAAACTCATGTGCATCGAGTCGGTGATGCCATCCAGCCATCTCATCCTCTGTCGTCCCCTTCTCTTCCTGCCCCCAATCCCTCCCAGCATCAAGGTCTTTTCCAATGAGTCAACTCTTTGCATGAGGTGGCCAAAGTATTGGAGTTTCAGCCGCAACATCAGTCCTTCCAATGAACACCCAGGACTGGTCTCCTTTAGGATGGACTGGTTGGATTTCCTTGCAGTCATAGCAAATATATATCAACATCAGAAAGCCATGATCCTAAAAAATTTTATATTGCATTTTCAACCCAATCTCTTGCTGAAAATTGCATTTCTTTAATCCCCCTTTGGTCTGCCATCATAGGCTAATACTGATGGCTTTCCAAAAAAACCAGCCTTATGAAATACAACGTTATGTGTACCAAGAATATTATTGATTGTATTGTACTGCTTAGTGTTCTCACGATGAGTGATCTTGTGGAAGAAATTTCCTTCTGATCAGGGAATTAGGCACAGTTGTTTTCTTGAGCAATAAAAAGTACTTTATGTGAGTGTGAAGCTTACAAATAATTGTTTTCCTCTTCTCAGTAACAACTAGGATTATGTAATATGCATTTCTTGAACTAACTTTACTCTGCCTTGTATTTCTACCCATTTTTATTCCATTGCCTCATCTTTCTTACTTATTTAAAATTTTATTTTCATTTTTCTATATTGTTTAATTCATTATAAGTGTCATATATAATTCCTTTTGGAGAAAGAGCAGTATAAATAAATACACAAATAAAATAGTTGCCATGTTGAAGCATTTGCACAATAAAGAATGAATACTATTTGTATAAATGTCAAAAAGAAGTGAAATGTCATATGTGTTTCAGGGTAAAATTCTGTCTTTTTAGAAATGAAGATACTCTGTGTGTGTGCATGCTAAGTCACTTAAGTTGTATCCGGCTCTTTGCAACCCTATGGACCTTAGCCCATCAAGCTTCTCTGTTCATAGGATTCTCCAGGCAAGAGTACTGGAGTGGGCTGCCATTTCCTTGTCCAAGGCCTCTTTTCCACCCCAGGGATTGACCCTACTTCTCTTATGTCTCCTGCATTGGCAGGTGGATTCTTTACCACTAGTGCCACCTGGGAAACCAGAAGATACTATAAAAATAATATTATCCTTCATCCTTTGCTTCACGGACACAAATATCAGAGGATTGTCTCACATCCACAGACTGTCTTCATGCCTGTGTATTGATTTGACTGATAGGTGCATTCTTACAATTAGGCAAGGATAAGCTAGAATTCAGGTCATCATTGTATGTCTAAAACCTTACAGATGGAGGGATGTGTTTTTCTTTTCCTTTTCTGGCTAATCCAACAAATTGCCTAATGTCCATAATTTCATTTATAATCAATGGAGTAAGTAATCACATGTGAACACCTGTTCTTCTTCTATTTATTCTGTTGAGCATAAATACAGCTGCAGTCCTCAGAAAGTCATAAATAAAACTCACAACTGAAAGATTAAACAAACTAGTGATCTGTTACACTTCAGATGTCTGAATAGTGGAATTCTCTCTTCCAGAGAAAACTGCAGATCTGATAGTATTTTTATGACATTAGCAATATTCCCTTATGAAATTAACATCATTTTAATTTTTTCCTATATATAGTATACTGTTTTCTCCAAGGATAATCAAAAACTATTAACTTATTTCTTAAAAAGACTCAAATATCTGTACACAGAAATTTTTCAGTGTTTTAAATATATTAAGCTTATTATTTGAAGATGGAGGTGACATTCTTTGGAAGATAATAGATCATTGTGTATGCAAACCAATTAGATAAAGTAGGCTTGTGTATAATCATTGGCAAGCAGTAATCAGAGTTGTGTAAAGAAAAATTTTTTATTATTAAGTTATTTAAATAGTTCTGATTAAGCATGAGAAAGAACAACTGATATATTTCAAGTATCTTTTGCAAAGTGATTTTGAAGTGTCTATAAGCAAATGTCTCAGTTTGAAGTATTTGCCAATAGTCTTTCTCTAGGAATTTGTTGTTAGCACAGAATAGGTTTTATCCCTCAGTGGTCTACTTTTTTTTAAGATCAAAGAGAAAACTTTTCTGATTTGTATGATATATGATTTTTGATTGCCATTTTTAATAAAATAAATAGAAGATACATAAACAAAATCCACATTTTAGTCAGAAATCAATCTTCCCTCAGCTCATAATAAAAATGTTATCAATGAGATATTTTGAAAAAATAAAAAAGAGAGAAACCTGGTTTAGGAATAGTGAAAAAAAATCTAGGGTATTTATATAAGCCCACCATTTGCTGTTGTTGCTAAAAGACTAACAAAATGATGCACTGATTTTAAACACAAAAACATACAAACAAGGAGCACTCAGGTCTTGACCACATAAAGTATTTAGTACGTAATTTTTGTTTTGACCACGAGTTCATTGAAGAATTATGCTGTTTTGTTAACAGGTTTGCAGTAGGATATTGACATTTACAGATTAGACAGTTTTCCAAAGAGGATTTCTGATTTCTTCAGAAGTATGGATAGAGAAAACAAGATCCAGAGATTGCTTTGTGGGCTTCTCTGATAGCTCAGTTGGTAAAGAATCAGCCTGCAATGCAGGAGACCCCAGTTCAATTCCCGGGTTGGGAAGATCCCCTGGAGAAGGAAAAGGCTACCCACTCCAGTATTCTGGCCTGGAGACTCCATAGACTACATAGTCTTTGTACTAGTAAATTCAACTTTTGAACAATCGTGCAAATGCTTACTATTTTTTAGGTAGTATTTGGGACTTTCACTTAATATTCACAATGGTTTTATTAAATGGATGCAAGTATCAAACTATATATAAACGAGCTTGGGACAATTCATTTGGAGAGAAGAAGACTACGGAAAGAAATAACACTCCAAATATTTGAAGGACTGACATAAAAATAAGGCAATTTTTGCACTTGCACTTGCTTCTCCAGAGGCCAGTAGAAATGTTCATGGCTGGGAGTTATATGGTGGTGGTTTTGGGGTTAGGAAGATCCCCTGGAGAAGGGAATGGCAACCCACTCCAGTATTCTTGCTGGGAGAATTCCATGGACAGAGGAGCCTGGCAGACTACAGTCCATGGGGTTGCAAAGAGTTGGACATGACTGAGAGACTAACACTTTCAATTTTGGCTTTCTTTAGGGAATAACTTTCTGAACAGAATTGGAGAATGTAAAACAGATTTGCTTTGTGATATAATGAGTTTTGTACCACTAAATGATTTTAAACTAGAAGTTGAAAACTCTGCCTCTACAAATATTTTAAAGAGGATTGGTTCCTAGATGGAAGACTTGATCTTATGACTTCTGAGGTCCTTTTCAAAGTTAACAATCTATGCTTCTAATGAATGATTTATGTCAACTTTCAATTTCTTCTTTTCCCTTGAACATTGAAAGCTACAAACTGACATTTACCAAGGCTGTCAAAGGACATGAGAGGACAGTACAAATGTCCTACTATGCTCAAAGAGAAACCTAAATGCTTAGTTGGCTCTTGCTCCTCCCTAATGATGTTGGAGAAGATAGTGTAAAGGAAGGAATGAATGAATGAACAGATAAATAAATAAGTATAAGCCTTCTGTTGAGATGCAAGGGTTCACATTATGGATGTAGGCAACACTGGAGTAACATATCTGAAGCCAAATGGAATGAGCTGCAGAGAACTTCTCTAATGAGATGAACTTTAAAGGCAAAAGAAGCTCATAGCGTGCAGGAGAGAAGAGGCCATCTTTGCCATACGAGTCAATCTCTGAAATAATTTGGAGTTCATATAAGTGTCTTTATCGACTATAAATCGTTATCTTCTCTGTGCATTTTCCATGTAAGATGTTTATTTGGAATTCATGAAAATTTTACTTTAAAACATCTCTAACGACAATCCAATCTGGTGTCAGGAAAACTTATTTAAATATGATCATTTCTGGACACAGTTCTAGTTTATTGGCAGACAATTCTATGGTTTATGTTCATGCATACATACTAAGCTGCTTCAGTTGCGTCCGGCTCTTTGCAACCCTTTGGACTGTAGCCCACCAGGTTCCTCTGTCCATGCGATTCTTGAAAGATAAGGTATATTGACTGATCAGTTCCTGCTCACCTATTCATTTTTAACTTTGAGTCAAGCATAGAATTAGATCAACTGACTCAACACTACTCAAAGCAAGTGTATTAGACATGCTAGGATTTTCCTAATTACCTAGTCTTGTGGCTAACCACCATCCTCTCCCTCCTGCTGGAAGAACTTACTTCCATTTACTGTTTAATGGGACAAGAGCTGTTTGCTGAGACAACGTCTTAGCCAAGTACATTAAAGAGAAGAATACTTGTGAGTATAAGCACATTTCTCACATAAATAAACCCTGAGTAGTTTCTCCCTATTTTCCCTACTGTTTCATTTTTTCCCTTTGATATAATTTACTGCTTATTCTGTTAAAGCAATTAGATATTTGTGTTAATTATATATTTATTGTCTGTGCTGAAGTGAAGGTACTTAACTCAGGATGGGAAATGGCTTGCAGAAGTTTATTCTGAGAGTAACTTTTTGTTTTGCTGTGTTCTCTGAGGCACAGTCTATTTGTTCAACCCTGTTGTATGGCTCTCTAAAAATACATCAAACTAAAATGACCCTCAAAGCAGCACTTCTTCTGTGCTGTTTGCTGCTTAAAAATGTGTTGATTATACGACTTTATTCTTTAGCACCACTGGAGAAGAGAGGTGACTGGATAGACAGGTGACCGGATAAATAGGTAATGTGCATAATCCTTCTCATTTACCACGATTCAACTGTTTATGAAGTGAAATTTGTGAAACAAGTGTAAGGAATAGCAAAAGTATTTTCATATAAGTACAGAGAGCACGAGTCATTTTAGGGAAGAAAATGACATGAAAAGGGCGTTAATAAAGTAGCTTTTCTAAAAAAGATTTTTTTGATGTGGATCATTTTTAAAGTCTTTATTGAATGTATTACAATATTGTTTCTGTTTTTTTTTTTTTTTTTTTAATGTTTTGGTTTTTTGGCATTGAGGCATGTGGGATCTTAGCTCCCCAACCAGAGATTGAACCTGCACCTTCTGCATTGGAAAGTGAAGTCTCAACCAACGTTTAACTCTGGTATTTTTGCAGCTTTGGAAGGTGTACGTGTGTGCGTGCATACACCAGTCTGTGTGTACATAAAGCCATTTTTGAAACCTATGCACTGTCTTTGCCCTGCACAGGTGAAGTGCCTGACAACGGACATGGTAATTGATAAGAGATAAGGGGTTAAGAATAGAAGGAAGCAGCAAAGGGTTTAGATAGTGAGTGTCAACCTCACATGGTATCAAGAGCTTTAAAATACAAATGGAGTTTTCCTCTTGCCTGCTCACTCTCCTGATTTATATTTCCCTGAACCTAGAGTGAGGTTCAGGGAAGGAGATCCCATGCCAGCTGAAGATTCAAGAACAGTGATATATTTTCCTCCTGATCCTCCCGTCCACCTTGCTGTCAATCAAAGCAGTTGCGTCATCATCACCTCTTTTCCGTTTCAAGCCACAAACCAGTGTCGTTTCACCTCCTCTGCATTCTGAATTCTGTTCATACATTGTATTGGTAAACTACACTGCATTTTGCTTCATGTTTCCCTCTCATATCTCTCCCACATTTTTTTCCATGCCAGATAGCTACCTGTCCCAGATGCTTTTAATTTTGTATATTGATCAATTTTAGTCTCCTCGTGGACTCCCTACCTACGGCTGTTCTGCACGTCTCACTATCGTCCTTGGGGTCAGCATTGTTTTCCTCATCCACACCTTAGCCCCTTGAAGTTCTTCCTAAAATGTTCTTGGTCATTTCCCCAAAAGGGTTACAGTGTCTTGTCACTGACATGTTCTCCAGAATTGGGCTTCACTGGTGGCTCAGACAGTAAAGAATCTGCCTGCCGTGCAGGAGACTCAGGTTTGATCTCTGGGTTGGGAGGACCCCTGGAGAAGAGAATGGCTACCCACTCTAGTACTCTTGCTTGGAGAATTAAGATGCACATAGCATTCATCACAGCCTCTCACGGACAAACTTTGGACTTCATTTCCTTACTTCTGTTCTTCAGTTCATGTGTCTTTAATCTTATTAGATCAGTTCAGTCGCTCAGTCGTGTCCAACTCTTTGCGGCCCCATGGACTGCAGCACACCAGGCTTCTCTGTCCATCACGAACTCCTGGAGCTTACTCAAACTCATGTCCATCGAGTTGGTGATGCCATCCAACCATCTCATCCTCTGTCATCCCCATCACCTCCTGCCTTCAACCTTTCCCAACATCAGGGTCTTTTCAAATGAGTCAGTTCTTCGCATTAGGTGGCCAAAGTATTGGAGTTTCAGCTTCAGCATCAGTCCTTCCAATGAATATTCAGGACTGATTTCCTTCAGGATGGACTGGTTGTATCTCCTTGCAGTCCAAGGGACTCTCAAGAGTCTTTTCTAATGCCACATTTCAAAAGCATCAGTTCTTTGGTACTCAGCTTTCTTTATGGTCCAATTCTCACATCCATATATGACTACTGGAAAAATCATACCTTTGACTAGACAGGGCTTTGTTGGCAAAGTAATGTTTCTGCTTTCTAATATGCTGTCTAGGTTGGTCATAACTTTCCTTCCAAGGAGCAGGCGTCTTTTAATTTCATGGCTGCAGTCACCATCTGCAGTGATTTGGGAGCCCCCCAAATAAAGTCCCTCACTGTTTCCACTGTTTCCCCATCTATTTGCCATCAAGACATGGGACCAGATACCTTGATCCTGGTTTTCTAAATGCTGAGTTTTAAGCCAACTTTTTCACTCTCCTCTTTCACTTTCCTCAAGAGACTCTTTAGTTCTTCACTTTCTGCCGTAAGGGTGGTGTCATCTTTGTATCTGAGGTTATTGATATTTCTCCCAGCAATCTTGATTCCAGCTTGTGCTTCTTCCAGCCCAGCATTTCTCATGATATACTCTGCATGTAAGTTAAATAAGCAGGGTGACAATATACAGCCTTGACGTACTCCTTTTCCTAGTTGGAACCGGTCTATTGTTCCATGTCCAGTTCTAACAGTTGCTTCTTGACCTGCATATGGGTTTCTCAGGAAGCAGGTCAGATGATCTGGTATTCCCATCCCTTGAAGAATTTTCCACAGTTTGTTATGGTCCACACAGTCAAAGGCTTTGGCATAGTTAATAAAGCAGAAGTAGATGTTTCTCTGAAATTCTCTTGCTTTTTTTGAAGATCCAATGGATGTTGGCAATTCAATCTCTGGTTCCTTTGTCTTTTCTAAATCAAGCTTAAACAACTGGAATTTCATGGTTCACATGTGTATTGAAGCCTGATTTGGAGAATTTTGGGCATTACTTTACTAGTATGTGAGATGAGTGCAATTGTGCAGTAGTTTGAACATTCTTTGGCATTGCCTTTCTTTGGGATTGGAATGAAAACTGACCTTTTCCAGTCCTGAGGCCACTGCTGAGTTTTCCAAATTTGCTGGCATATTGAGTGCAGCACTTTCACAGCATCATCTTTTAAGATTTGAAATAGCTCAACTGGAATTCCGTCACTTCCACTATCTTTGTTCATAGTGATCCTTCCTAAGGCCCACTTGACTTCACATTCCAGAAAGACTGGCTCTAGGTGAGTGATCACACCATCACAGTTATCTGGGTCATGAAGATCTTTTGTATAATTCTTTTGTGTATTCTTTCCACCTCTTCTTAATATCTTCTACTTCTGTTAGGTCCATACCATTTCTGTCCTTTATTGTGCCCAGCTTTGCATGAAATGTTCCCTTGGTATCTCTAATTTTCTTGAAGAGATCTCTAGTCTTTCCCATTCTATTCTTTTACATAATTTCTCTGCATTGATCACTGAGGAAGACTTTCTTATCTCTCTTTGTTATTCTTTGGAACTCTGCATTCCAATGGGTATATTCTTCCTTTTCTCCTTGGCCTTTAGCTTCTCTTCTTTTCTCAAACAACCATTTTGCCTTTTTGCATTTCTTTTTCTTGGGGATGATCTTGATCATTGCCTCCTGTACAATTCGTGAACCTCCATCCATTGTTCTTCAGGCACTCTGTCTATAAGATCTAATCCTTTGAATCTATTTGTCACTTTCACTGTATAATCGTAAGGGATTTGATTTAGGTCATATCTGAATGGTCATGTGGTTTTTCCTACTTTCTCCAATTCAAGTCTCAATTTGGCAATAAGGAGTTCATGACCTGAGCCACAGTCAGCTCCAGGTCTTATTTTTGCTGACTGCATAGAGCTTCTCCATCTTTGGCTGCAAAGAATATAATCAATCTGATTTCAGTATTGACCATCTGGTGATGTCCACGTGTAGTCTTCTCTTGTGTTGTTGGAAGAGGGTGTTTACTCTGACCAGTGTGTTCTCTTGGCAAAACTCTATTAACCTTTGACCTGCTTTGTTTTGCACTCTGAGGACAAATTTGCCTGTTACTCCAGGTATCTTTTGACTTCCACGTTTGCATTCCAGTCCCCTATAATGAAAAGGACATCATTTTTGGGTATTAGTTCTAGAAGGTCTTCTAGGTCTTCATAGAACCGTTCAACTTCAGCTTCTTCAGCATTACTGGTTGGGGCATAGACTTGGATTACTCTGATATTGAATGGTTTGCCTTGGAAATGAACAGAGATCGTTCTGTCATTTTTGAGATTGCATCCAAGTACTGCATTTCAGACTCTTTTGTTGACTATGATGGCTACTCTATTTCTTGTAAGTGATTCTTTTCCACAGTAGTAGATATAATGGTCATCTGAGTTAAATTCACCCGTTCCCGTCCATTTTAGTTCCCTGATTCCTAAAATGTTGATGTTCACTCTTGCCATTTCCTATTTGACCACTTCGAATTTGCCTTGATTCATGGACCTAACATTCCAGGTTCCTATACAATATTGCTTTTTACAGCATTGGACTTACATCCATCACCAGTCACACCCACAACTGGGTGTTGATTTTGCTTTGGCTTCATCTCTTCATTCTTTCTGGAACTGTTTCTCCACTGATCCAGCAGCATGTTGGGCACCTACTTGCCTGGGGAGTTCATCTTTCAGTTTCCTATCTTTTTGCCTTTTTATACTGTTCATGAGGTTCTCAAGCCAAGAATATTGAAATAGTTTGCCATTCCCTTCTCCGGGGGACCATGTTTTGTCAGAACTGTCCTCCATGACCCATCCATCTTGGATGGCCCTACATGGCATGGCTCACGGTTTCTTTGAATTAGACAAGGCTGTGATCAGTTTGGTTAGTTTTCTGTGATGTGATTTTCGAGATGGTAAGAGAGGTGTGCCTGTTCCCCTTGTCCCTTCGGTTTGGGGGTCAGGTGCTGCTTCGTTGTTGTCATCCTCACCACCTGCCATGGAGAACTGACTTTTTTGGCCGGGCGCATGCCCCATGTTCCCTCCTCTTTTGTGGGGGTTGCCTGCAGGCGTGGGAGTGATCATGGTGGGCTGGGTTGTGTGTGAAGGGGGGCCTTCGGGCTTCTCTCACACACCCCCATCCAGAGGCTGATGGATGTCTTGTTAGACAAACTTATCTCACACTCCCATGATACAGTTATTCCAGTGTAAATGCAAAGCCTTTAAGATAACAGCCTTGTAAGCCTAGATTAGGTTTTCTTTCAAATCCACCCAAGTGTGTCTCTCTTGTCATTAAATAGTCACCATCACTAGTCTTTCCTGAAGCCTTTCTGGATTAACCAGAGGGAACAGCACTTTTCTTTATGAAACACATAATTCCTGCAGATGTCCATGGGCAACTCCATACCCCTTCCAATTTACCTTTGACCTGTTTCTAATGTCAACCCAGCATATCCATAGGTGATGTTCTTAATTGGGTATCTCAGAGATTGGTAGAGGCCATTCTGTTGCAGGATGTGTGTATGTATGCACGTGCATACGTGTGAGTCTGCAGGTTTTGAGAGGACTCAACCGAGGAATTCATGTACCTTGTGTCTAGCAAAGCAAACACACTCGTGTATATAGGTACAGAATTGATTCTTTGGGATGACAGTGAAAAGGTATTGTCAAGATATCTATCTCCTTGGCTGGCACCAGACACAATAATAATCTTTGTTGTTTTTTTTTTTTAGGTTCAAATTTTTTTTTTTTTTTCACACATGGATGTATATATTCTTTTTCAAATTCTTTCCCTATTTAGATTGTTATATAATATTGGGCAGAGTTCCCTGTGCTATTCAATAGGTCCTTGTGGGTTTTAAGTATAGCTGTGTGTATATGTCAATCCCAAACTCCCTAACTATCCCTCACCCCTATCCTTCCCCACGGTAACCAAAACAGTAATGCTTTAATGAGTACGGCTCATAACAATTTTTTGATGTAGGTATTATGATTGTTCTCATTTGCTGATGAGAAAACTGAGATACAGAGAGGTTAATACCTTTTCTAAGGTAAAACAGCTTGAAAGTGTTAGAGGCAGAGGTAAAATCAGGCTTTCTGATATCACAAACCCACTCTTAACCACTGTGCCATGTTGCCATTACAGCTGATGTATTTTTTAGATTTGTATTGAAGACAAACTGTATATATTTTTTAAAGTAGAAGAATAGTATTTAAAATGGTTAATAAAAAACTATGGAGCCTTTATTTTTGTCTTGGAATAGCTCAAATGGATTCTGGTTAGCAATTTAGAAATTCTTTCTGCATAAAAGTTGAATATAATATATAAATATTTAAATTAATATTAAATGTAAACATATGCTTTAAAAAGCATATGTATTTTAAATTTACACCAGGGTATTGAGTATTATTTTTCCTACACATAAAAAATGCACCAATGTGGAAAATGAATGATGATGTCTAAAAAATAAAATAAATTGCACAGTTAAGAAATGAAAAATTAAATTACACATATGTGCTGCCTCCAGAAGTTCATGCAGGGCACAGAAATAGCTGTGTAGGGGGCACAAGAGCCATAAGCAATTTGGTTTTTATTCATGCAGAATTAAACTTCTCTACTCTTGTTCCTGGACTTGATTTTCATCTTCTTCTTTGTCTCTTTATTGGATGTGAAATTAATAAGAATTTAGATGGTTTCTAAGGGAATTCTCAATTAGCACAAGTAAAAAACTATATGATGAATAGGTAGGGTTGTAAGTGGCTTCTTTGTCAATGAATCTAAGGTGTGATGAAAGTTTCCTGTAGTTTATTTTTTCACAATTTCTTCTTCTTTTTTTCAATAAAATTTTTTTTTAATGTTTATTTATTTGGCTGCACCGCATCTTAGTTGTGCCACACAGGATCTTTCTTTTTGGTGCACGGACTCTCTAGATGTGATGCACGGCTCAGTGCTTGCAATGCATGGCTTAGTTGCTCTGAGGCATGTGAGATACCAGTTCCCCAACCAGGGCTTGAACCCATATCCCCTGCATTGCAAGGCAGATTCTTAACCACTGGACTGCCAGGGAAGTCCCCACAATTTCGTCTTAACCATATTAAATATGCTGCCATTTGATGTATCACTTTTTGAAAGCATATTTTTTGGTTTTTTTGACCATGAAATTTTTTATTTTAAATATTTTTAATGGACATAAATGTTAAATAATGATATACAAATTTGATGCTAATGTTACCACTCCTTTTTTTGCATCTGGAAAACAGCATAAGCAATGTGTCTTTGCTTTGAATGTCAGTTTTCCTGAATTACAGTGATGTTGGTCTATCTCTGAGCCATAGATAGGAGCCATGTATATTTCTTGTTGAAGCTTGCAGTCAGCATAATCATACTCGTACTTTTTTGTGGCTGAAATTTAGGATGAAGAATTCCTGTTTGGCATCCCTGTTTCAGAGAAGAGCCTAATGGAAGAGCCCGAGTCTATGAAGTACACATGTCCTGGTACAGGGTCAGGTACCAGGGCTTGGTGATATCAAAAGTTGGAGTAGCGCCCAAACTGTTCAGAGTATGTTTCTCTGTGTTTCTATAAAAGATAGGGAAAAACCGTTTAATACTCAAATGAGAACGTGTTAAACTGAAAAGTATTTGAGTTACCATGTATGGCATGTTGGTATAATTGTTATAACTGGTGAATACATATTGTTGTTATTAGAAATTCTGAAAGGTCTCTCAAAGGAAGGTTGGCAGTTAAAGCCACTTTCCGACTTTCAGAAGCAACATTTCTATAACAAGTGGACCATGAAACATGTAATCTGTCACTGGAAAAGTTGTAAATTTAATCTTTGCCATCACATAGCTGTTCCTTTTGTTGTTATTGTTGTTCACTTGCTGAGTCATGTCCAGCTCTTTGCGACCCCATGGACCACAGCACGCCAGGCTTCCCTGTCCTTCATCATCTCCCGGAGCTTGCTCAAACTCATGTCCAGCTGTTCCTTTAAGCATCCATTACTCTTGCTGTTCCTTCCTTCCCTCTTCCCACCCCTAGTGATGCCAATAAGGCATGCCTCGCCTGGCCCCTAAGCAGGTGGTTACAAGCCCCCTCTCTCCTCATCTCTCCAGCCTATCTGATATTACTTCCTGGTTGTGACTTACTCTCATGGTTGGGCTGACAGTATTCTAAGTTCCAGATGCAATATGATTGAATAGAAAAAATTTGATGTATATGGTGCTCCGTCCAAAATTTGACACAAAAAGGGACCTGTTTCCACATGGCAAAAATACCCAAGGAATGAATCCCTAGTAGTGAAATGTGTGATAGGCTGACAGTCTTGGTGAGTTCATCTTTAGAGGCCAGTGGACCTCATTGGTGTTTCTCAAACTCAGATCTTTTTCTACATACTTATATTTAAGGTCCTCATGGTCATTTGAAAGTAAGGTTGGAGGGAGTTGGAGGTAATATACTCTATCTGATGCTTTCCAAAAAAAAGTAATATTATTGCCTAAGGAATGTATATTTTGCATGATGATATGAGAAAGAAGCAGCTACTCTCATTTATCCATTGTTTTCAAACTACCTTTCTTTTCTGTTTCTTTAAAACAACTTGATGAACTATTTGATTTATGAAAATTATTCTCAGGCTCTGCTGCTAAGTCACTTCAGTCGTGTCCGACTCTTTGCGACCCCATAGACGGCAGCCCACGAGGCTTCCCCGTCCCTGGGATTCTCCAGGCAAGAACACTGGAGTGGGTTGCCATTTCCTTCTCCAATGCATGAAAGTGAAAAGTGAAAAGGAAGTCACTCAGTCGTGTCCGACTCTTAGCAACCCCATGGACTGCAGCCTACTAGGCTCCTCCGTCCATGGGATTTTCCAGGCAAGAGTACTGGAGTGGGGTGCCATTGCCTTCTCCGTTCTCAGGCTCTAAATGCCACTAAATAAATTATTTATTTGGAAGATTGCTAGAAAGCCTAATGGGCTTGCCTGATGACTCAGCAGTAAAGAATCCACCTGCAATGCAGGAGACATGAATTCGACCCCTGGGTTGGGAAGATCCCCTGAAGAAAGAAATGGCAACCCACTTCAGTATTCTTGCCTGGGAAATCCCATGGACAAAGGAATCTGGCAGGCTACAGTCCATGGGATCCTAAGAGTTGGACATGACTTAGCGACTGAACGATCACCACCATAAAACTAAGTGGAGAAAGTTTTATTTATGAGGAAAGCATTATTTCATGTTGGATAGAGTATTTCAAGATACTCTTTTGTGTCTGGGTTAGATTTTTTCCAATGGTTATATTTTGTAGATTCAATATAGAAAACAGAATCATTCAAATATATGTCTTTTATTCTTTACCAGAAATCACATTTGTTAAAAGAGAATTATCATAAATGGTCTAATGTGCCCAAAATCTAATACATTGTTCTTGAATGTAATAGTAAATTCCTAAAGGAAAGTTTCAACTCTTTGTATACAGTAAGACTATCCAGCAGGCATAATCACATTTCTCAAATTCTCAAGAAGTACAAACTATTTTATTTCTTAAAATGATGTTTTAAAAATGCACACACATTTTAAGCATTTTTTTTTCCCATGGCCCCAGAAGAGCATAAAGTCTTGTTATCCAATTAGGTTTCTGTAAATAAATGTTTTATTGCTTATAAATCTGTTGAGTAAAAATAAAATAATCGGCAAAATTCTACCCTATATATTTTTATGAAATTTCTCCCCATTATATTTTTATATTTTAAAATTCTCCCCTATATATTTTTATGAAATTTACCCTGAAGGTCCTTTTTTTTCTCATTTAAGTTGCTTAAGATATTGTTAGTGATTTGGGATATGAGAGTGTATTTTATGTTTCAAATCACATAACTTAGCTTTTTTAATTGAAAGGGATTCTAAGAGATTGGTTTTAGAATAACTTCTTCATTCTACAGATAAAAAAAAAGTTGAATCTCAAAGAAGCTATGTAAGCCATCTGATATACATGTCAGAAACACTAATTCCCAGTTCAAGGCACAGATCAGTTCAACAAACATTTATTGGGTATTTCTTAAGGATTTTTAAATAATTGAGAAATAATGTTGCCCTTCTAGGAGCTTATTATACTCTATTAGGATGTGCAGACCAGTAAATACATAATATCAATATAATGTGTTAAGTACAGTAATAAAGACAAGTGCAGGATTAAAGTATAAAAATAGAAGAATGGATTCACTTGATAAGTGATTTTATTTTTCTTCAACTAGCATTTATTGGGTGCATGCATGCGTGCTAAGTCACTTCAGTCACGTCTGACTCTTTGCAACCCTATGGACTGTACCCTGCCAGGCTCCTCTTGTCCATGGGATTCTCCAGGCAAGAATACTGTAGTGGGTTGCCGTTTGCTTCTCCAGGAAATATTCCTGATGGTTACCTACACGAAGTGCCAGGTGATAAGTATTGGTGAAGTAAAATTGACACAGTCTCTGATCTCAGGATTCTTAGTCTTTTGCGGGACAGATGTCAGTAAACAAATCACATAAAAATGTATGATAAAAACTGATATTGGTGTCTTGAATGCAGTTCTAGAAGGGCACATAACAAAGGGACCTGACTGACTTCCCCAAGTCAGGGAAGTCTTCCGTCACTGGGATAACCCACAAATTAAAGGGATCAGGCTTACTGACTTTTAATAGTTAAAAAAAAAAAAAAAAAAAAAAAAAGGTTTTTCTTTTATTTAGGAATAATAGATTCTCTTCCAGATAAGATGTATAGGACAAAGCATGTGGGAAGGGGTGGGGGGCTTCCATGTCCTTGCTGGATGTGTCACTTTTGAAGCACCTCCATGTGTTCACCTCTGAAGCTCTCCATACACTGCCCTTTTTGGGTTTTTATGGAGGCTTCATTACATAGGCACAATTGATTAAACCCAGTGGCTACTGGCGACCGATTCAACCTCCAGCCCCTTTCCCCTGCCAGGAGAAAGAAGGAGGGTTGTAATTTCCAACTGTTTAATCATGTGGTTGGTTCCTCTGGCAACCAGGCTTTATCCTATGGCGATGCTTCTTTCTGTGGGACACACCTGTGCATTGCAGAATATTTGGCACACCTAATCTTTGGATGTGTGTGTGTGTTTGTGTGTGTGTGTGCTTAGTTGCTCAGTCATGTCTAGCTCTTTGTGATACTATGGACTATAGCCTGCCAGGCTCCTCTGACCATGGGATTTCCCAGGCAAGAATCCTGGAATGTGTTGCCATTTCCTTTCCTTCTGGGATCTTCCTGACCCAGGAATTAAACCCACATCTCCTACATTGACAGGCAGATTCTTTAACACTGAGCCACCTGGGAAGCCCCAATTTTTGGGTATCTAATGCCAACAGAATCTATTGTTCATTGTGGGAAATCTAAATACATATACACTTTTCCTCAAGCTCTCTGAAGAGAAATGGCACTACTTACATCTGAAAGTTACTGTTATATTTCTTTAATAAAAATAATAAAAAATAAGTAGGACATGTAGGATGCAGAGAAAGCTGTACTCAGAAGCAAACCATAGCACTAACACCATTGCATTATTCTAAAAAAAGCAATAAATATAAACAAATTAAGCCTTTAATTTGAGAAACTAGAAAAGCAGGAGTAAAGAAAATGGAAAAATTATGAAGAACAGAAATAAATGAATTAGAAGAAAAAAGCTGAATTGATATATATGAGATCAAAAGAAGCCTCTGGCAATGTTAATCAAGAAAAAATCAGTAAAGCACAAATCTATAACATGGGAAATAATGGGTATAACTACATATATTAAAATAATTTAAAAAATGAAAATACTATATAATATTATGTACACATTTGAAAATTTTAATGAAACACTTTTCCTAGCAAAATTGAAATTATGAAAGATAAGAAATCAAGAAAAAGTAATTTTGAAAAGAAAAGGAGAAATTTATCATTCAAAACATCTTCAAACAAACACATACACGACTGAAGAAATACACATTAAGCTTATATTATACAGGAGTTCTAGGAACCTTCAAGGAATAAATATTTCTATAGCATTGGAACTCTTTTATAAAAAGAATTGAAAAGTGTTTCATACAATAGTACTAAAATGGAAAATGTGAGCACACACACATATACAAATCCAGAGGACTGACTTTATTTTACCTGCAAATATAGAAGCAATATATAAAGCACTACTGGGCTTCCCTGGTGGCCCAGATGGGAAAAATACTGCCTGTAATGCAGGAGACCCAGGTTCAATCCCTGGGTTGGGAAGATCCCCTGGAGAAGGGATTGGATACTCACTCCAGTATTCTTGCCTGGAGAATTCCATGGACAGAGGGAGCCTGGCGGGCTACAGTCCATTGGGTCGCAAAGAATTGGATGCAACTGAGCAGCTAACACTAACATTGCCTAACTACAGCACCACTAAATTGAAAATTGTATAATGACCAGTCATGGAAGAATGTTTTATCAGGAAATCTATTAATCTATTTTATCAAAGGATAGAAAACATTTGTCAGTCTCAACACTAATAAACATATTTGATGAATCATAATATACATTACTGATATGTTGCCTAAGAACACTAAGAGAAGGACATTACCAACCATAACACTTATATGTTATTAGCTGTTAGGGCTTTTAAGTTTCTATTATAGTTATAACTATATAATCACTGTAGTATTACTGTTTGGGATTAACATTCTTTATTAACACCGTGTTTTATTGCATTGTGTTCTGAGAAGACAGATCCCAACAGCCAGCATCATTAGTCAGAGGGCTTTCCTCTAATAGAAAGGGAAGGCCATGGTCAGAGGGCTTTCTCATTAAACCAAGATGCAAATGGGGACGCAAACAGTTGTAGCTACTATTGCACATTTTTTTCTGGAAATGCAGCTAGGTAAGCAAGCAAGAAGGAAAAAAAAAGTCTAAAAATGACTGTAAAGGAAGGCAAAACTCACTGTTATTTGCAATAATGTAACTGCTTCAAAATTTTTTCTGGAAATTAAAGAGTTGAAGTGTGACTGGCTTCAAAGTCAATATAAAAGAACAGTAGTTTTGCTTCCTACCTAGAATAATAGGTGACTAGAAAACAAAGATTTAAATATGTTTATTGTTTAAAAGAATAACAAAAATGTGAAATAAAGCTAACCTAAGATGCACATGTTACATCTTTGTGCATTTGAACAAATGAGATGATGTAATCTGTGCAGTGTATAGTTAAAGCTGTTAATTCTCTTGAAATTGCAATTCAGCTAAACAGAAATCAGTGTAATACGTTCTGAGAATTTATTACATGATTTTATACTCAATCTCAAAAAAGTAAATTAATCTGAGTAACTGTAAAGTTTAAAGAAATTTAAAGGTAATATATGATTTCTATAACTAAAGATGGCTCTGTTGTCAGAGAAGAAAGATATATCAAAAGAATAAAATAAAAAATATAAAATAGATCCCTAAATTTACAATTTAATAGCAATAAATTTAAAAATTAAAGTCAGCGGGGAATACAGCTGAGTTACTATTTCAAAACATACAATGGACTAAATATTCAGATTTTAAATTACATACATGTTAAAAACAATAAATTCCTATGGCCAAAATGACAAGACTAGAGCTAGAAGACAAACGACAGAACAGGATAAATAAGGCACAAAATATGAAAATTCTCATAAATTCTTACTTTATGAATCATTGTTTTAAAACTTTAGAGAAACTCTAACAGAAACAAAACAAAGTCACCAAAAAGAATATATATAAAATCAAAACAGCTGTCATAGGTTCTTGCAGTGGAAATAAAAATCAGATCAGCTCTCTTGAAGGTCATTATAATAATATTCATTAAAATTCTTTAGGATATACACACCCTATAATCTGGGAATTCTATTTCTAGAACTTTATCCTAAGGAAATAATTAAATAAGCACACAAAAATATGCATGCCAAGATGATTATCCAACTTGATCCTATCCCAGTCCACAGTTCACAGTTCAGTCGCTCATTTGTGTCCGACTCTTTGTGATCCCATGGACTGCAGCAGGCCAGGCTTCCCTTTCCAGCACCAACTCCCAAAGCTTGATCAAATTCAAGTACTTCGAGTTGGTGATGTCATCCAACCATCTCATCCTCTGTTGTCCCCTTCTCCTCCTGCCTTCAATCTTTCCCAGCATCAAGGTCTTTTCAAATGAGTCAGTTCTTCGGAGCAGGTGGCCAAAGTCTTGGAGTTTCAGCTTCAGCACCAGTCCTTCCAATGAATATTCAGGATTGATTTCCTTTAGGATGGACTGGTTGGATCTCCTTGCAGCCCAAGGGACTCTCAAGAGTTTTCTCCTGCACCATGGTTCAAAAGCATCAATTCTTTGGCACTCAGCTTTCTTTATAGTCCAACTCTCATATCCATACATGACTACTGGAAAAACCATAGCTTTGACTAGATCAACATTTGTTGGCAAAGTAATGTCTCTGCTTTTGAATATGCTATCTAGGTTGGTCATAGCTTTTCTTCCAAGGAGCAAGGGTCTTTTAATTTCATAGCTGCAGTCACAATCTGCAGTGATTTTGGAACCCCCCAAAATAAAGTCTGTCACTGTTTCCTTTGTTTCCCCATCTATTTGCCATGAAGTGATGGGACCAGATGCCATGATCTTAGTTTTTTGAGTGTTGAGCTTTAAGCCAACTTTTTCAGTCTCCCCTTTCACTTTCATCAAGAGGCTCTTTAGTTCTTCATTCTCTGCCATAAGGGTGGTGTCATCTGTATATCTGAGGTGATTGATATTTCTCCTGGCAATCTTGATTCCAGCTTATGCTTCATCCAGCTCAGCATTTCTCATGATGTACTCTGCATATAAGTCAAATAAGCAGGGTGATAATATATAGCCTTGACGTACTCCTTTCCCGATTTGGAACCAGTCTGTTGTCCAGTTCTAAGTGTTGCTTCCCTGACCTGCATACAGGTTTCTCAGGAGGCAAATCAGGTGGTCTGGTATTCCCATCTCTTTCAGAATTTTCCACAGTTTGTTGTGAGCCACACAGTCAAAGGCTTTGGCATAGTCAATAAAGTAGAAGGAGATGTTTTTCTGGAACTCTTGCTTTTTTGATGATCCAACGGATGTTGGCAATTTGATCTCTGATTCGTCTGCCTTTTCCAAATCCAGCTTGAATATCTGCAAGTTCACAGTTCACATACTGTTGAAGCCTGGCTTGGAGAATTTTGAGCATTGCTTTGCTAACCTGTGAGATGAGTGCAGTTGTACAGTAGTTTGAACATTCTTTGGCATTGCCTTTCTTTGGAATTAGAATGAAAACTGACCTTTTCCAGTCCTGTGGCCACTGCTGCAGCACTTTCACAATATCATCTTTTAGGATTTGAAGTAGCTTAACTGGAATTCCATCACTTCTGCTGTCTTTGTTCATGGTGATGCTTCTTAAGGTCCACTTGACTTTGCATTCCAGAATGTCTGGCTCTAGGTGAGTGATCACACCATCATAGTTATCTGGGTCATGATTTTTTTGTATAGTTCTTCTGTGTATTCTTGCCACCTCTTCTTAATATCTTTTGCTTCTATTAGATCCATACCATTTCTGTCCTTTATTGTGCCCAGCTTTGCATGAAATGTTCCCTTGGTATCTATAATTTTCTTGAAGAGATCTCTAATCTTTCCCATTCTATTCTTTTACATGATTTCTCTGCACTGATCACTGAGGAAGGCTTTCTTATCTCTTTTTTCTATTCTTTGGACTCTGCGTTCAAATGGGTATATCTTTCCTTTTCTCCTTTGCCTTTCACTTCTCTTCATTTCTCAGCTATTTGTAAGGCCTCCTCAGACAACCATTTTGCCTTTTTGCATTTCTTTTTCTTGGGGATGGTCTTAACACTACCTCCTGTACAATGTCATGAACCTCCATCCATAGTTCCTCAGGCACTCTATCAGATCTAATCCCTTGAATCTATTTGTCACTTCCCCTGTATAATCATAGGGGATTTGATTTAGGTCATACCTGAATGGTCTAGTGGTTTTCCCTACTTTCTTCAATATATATCCTGGTATAAATCTTTTAAAAGCATTTATGGATTCAATTCCCTAATATCTTATTAAATATTCTTCATGTATATTCATGAGCAATGTTGGCTTACAGATTTCCTTTCTTATAATGTCAGTCTGATTTTGGTATTCAGGTAATGCTACCATCATAGATCAAGTTAGCAAGTGTTTCCTCTGTTTTTGTTTTCTGGAAGAAATTTTTGATGAATTGGTATCATTTCTTACTTAAATGTGTGAAAAAATTCCCCAGTGAAACTATCAGGGCCTGGTGCTTTCCTTTTTAAGGTTATTGATTATTAATTCATTTATCTAATAGGTCTAATAATAAGCAAAGTACTTATGAATATATTCATAAAATTATTTCTCCATGCATGAGTTTTGACAGTTTATACCTTTCAAGAAATTGGTCAGTTACATCTAAATTATCAAAATTGTGGACATAGAGTTATTTCATAGGATTCCTTTCTTATTTTTTTAATATTCATAGAATCCGTAACAACCCATCTTTTATTTCTTATTTTGTTAATTTGTGTCCTCCCTCTTCTTGTCTCCTTTTTCCCCTCCCTTCCTTCACCTCTCTCTCTCTCTCTTGTCATTTTATTGATATTTTCAAAGGACCAGCTTTTGGTTTTATTGATTTTCTCTGTTATTTACCTGTTTTCAATTTTATTGATTTCTGCTCTAAATTTTTTTATTAAGTTCAATATATTTTTAGTTGAAGTAATTTACTTATGTATAACATAGTGATTCACAATTTTTAAAGGTTCTACTCCATTTATAGTTATTAATATTGGCTATATACCCTGCACTGTAAAATACATCTTTGTAACTTATCTATTTTATACATAATACTTTGTACCTCTTAATCCCCTATTCCTATCCTGCCGCTTTCCTGTTTATTTTGGAGAACATTCTGGCCGTATTTCAAGATGATTACTCTCCTTCCCCTTGCTAGAACTGTGAGGAGATCTCTGTTGGTTCTTTTCCATTAAAACCATGTGAGTTTTCTGGAAGTAAAGCCCTCCGTGTGAGGGTTTCCCTTAGAAGGTGGCCCCCAGGAGTTTTTTCATTCTCAGTCTAGTCCACTCTCAAAACTCCAGAAATTTGTCACAGTTACCATTTTGTGTTCCTACAGTAGATGGCTCCAGCAAATTCTGCTCAAGGTAAACAGATCTCAGCTGTGGTTTTCGTTATCCTCTTGTCTTCCCAGTTTGCCCTATGACCTCGGTTTTCTAATGGAGCTCATTGTTTTTTTAAATTTGTGTGGCTTTCTTTTTCTCATTTTGAGGACGGGAGCGACAATTACCAAGCTCTTTATATGTCAGAACGGAAACTCAAAGTTGGGAATGCTTTTCAAAAGTTTTGCTTTGCCTTTGTCCTGTGTCTTTCTTTTAAAAATCGGAATTGTACCGTGACCATGCATTGCTTGAGTCACCCAGTTATCAGTGGTCTTCTCATCCCTACTCTTGGTCTAACATCAATCAGTACATGAAACTCAGCCCCGTTACTTAGTTTCACATGAAATCCAATTGCGCTTACCATTCATCATCATTCTTTTTTTTCTTCTTATTTTTGTAAGCTCTACTTAAGATTTATAGAGGCACTGAAAAGGATGACAGTCACACACTACACACCCTGCCCCTAGACAAATCCCCATGAACACAGCTCTTACAAAATCTCTCTGTCCTGTTGCTGCTTTTGGTAGTCTACTGCCTAATGCCCTGGATGCCTACGTACCCTCCTCAGCAATAAGACTGAGCTTCCACTTCTCAAATAAAAGTTGGATTCTACACATAATGCATCTATTGTTTTGTGGAAATAAGCCCATTTGTAAATGAGAGAAATAATGAAATACTCTATGCAGTTGCATTTCTGATCATCTTTTCCTCACCAGTAGCCGTTCCAAGAAGGTCTAATCCACCTGCACTCTCTCACAGAGGTGGGCTGCATCTGTAAACCAAACCTGGGCTGCCTCGGACTTCAGAAACATGGGCTGTTTCTACAGAATAGCACTGTCCCTTTCCCTCTGGCAAGTTTCTTTGTCACCCTCAGATTTTGTGCTCCTGTCATAGACACACCTTTTCAAAGAGGGCTAGATCTCAGCCTTGGTTGAGGGCAAGGTCCTCTCCTAGTCATCAGTTTCCATGTTTTCTGCTGTTCCTGTTAGGGAGCAGCAGCTTTTGCATCTGCTACCTTTGGAGCCCTTAGAGTTCTCTTTCGTAACTAATAAATAATTTCTTGTAGTACAGTTTTTCTGTTCAAATATCAGCATGGTTTCTTTATTCTGATGGACCACAGCCATTTGTCAATACATTGTTTCTGAGTCTTTACCTGTTTCTTTTTTGATACAAAATGTTTAAGTTTATAGACTTTAAAACATAAATCACAGACTATATTTTGGTCCCCTTTCAATCTTTAACATCCTGCACTATTTCTGGCATGCAATAAGTACTCAAAAATAGTTTGGTGAATAACTAAATGAATAATAGTAATGATTTATTTAGCAATAACCTGGGAATGTTTATATATATTTATGATACAAAAGGAAAAACAACTTATAGCAATGAGTGACAGTTAGTATGATTTTTTTTTAACTTTCATATTTCAGTATTTTCCCAAATATGAATTAGTTTGAATTGAATAAAGTTTCCTGAAGGACATTTCTCAAAAATAACTCAATTCTCCCCACATGAGAAATTTAAATTCTGTTCTCTAAGGTATTAATTCACAAAATGCATGCTTTGTCCATTCTTGTTAAGTGAAGAATATATAAGCCTCTAAAGTAAAGCTAATTTATTTTCCTGTAGCATTCATACTTTTTATTAGGTTCTTTCCAATATTAAGGGATGTTAAACTGTGAGATTATATTTTTTCCCAGAAGATAAACATGTCAATACTATACTCAGTGAAGTCTAAAAAATTCTATATCTGGCAATGAAGGCTCATTATTAAGGCATTCCAATCATCTGTATAACTCATTATGGTTCATCAGAGAAATTTATCCTGAGGCTTTTGGTGTTCATTGTCAGCAATTAAGTGTGCCCTCAATATATTTTGCAACAGAGTGAATGACAGCTAAATCTGTAAGCAGTTTTCCAAACAGACTACTATCTGATTTGTGCATGTATAACTTATATTTAATTCAGAAGCTTTATTTATGAGATTTCACCAACATTACATTTTGAAGTCTCTTGATGATAAATTGAATTATAGAGAATAAGATGGATTTGTGTAAGAAAAATGGCACACCTCTCAAGATATTAGATATTTTGGTATGTTTTATATGTCATCAAAAGTTCCTTTAACTCAAATTCTTGTTTGTTTGTTTTTTTTTCTCCTCTTGGGAATGATATTTACAATACCTAGGACATAGAAGCAACCTAGATGTTCATCAAGAGATGAACAGATGAAGGTTTGGTACATATATACAATGAAATATTACTAAGCCATACAAAGGAATGAATCTGAGTAAGTTATAGTGAGGTGGATGGACCTAGAGCTGGTTATACATAGCGAAGTAAGTCAGAAAGAGAAAAAACAAATATTGTATATTAATGCATATATATGGCGTGTAGAAAAGTGGTACTGATGAATCTATTTGCAGGGTGCGTAGAGACACAGAGAACAGACTGTGGACACAGCGAGGGAAGGAGAGGGTGGGACATATTGAGAGGGTAGCATTGCGACATATACGTTCCCATGTGTAAAACAGAGAGTCAGTGGGAATTTGTTGTATGATGCTGGGAGCTCAACTCAGTGCTCTGAGCCAACCTAGAGGGGTGGGTTGGGGTGGGGAGTAGGAGAGAGGTTCAAGAAGGGGGCATATATGTATACCTATGACTGATTTGTGTTGTTTTATGGCAAAAACCAACACAAAATTGTGAAACAATTATCCTCCAATTAAAAAATAAATATTAAAATATTTAAAAAAAACCAAAAGCAAAAGAATGGAGTAAATTGAGAATTATACTCAGTAATGACAATTAGAATATATGAATGGGGTATTCACTTTGTGTGATATGTTGCAAGAAATTGCAAATAATATTCTGGTCCCAGCTTTACCTGTTTGAAAAAAATGAGTCCCTTCTCTTCCCAACTTGCTGCACTGAGAGAATTCTTATCTACAGACATCAAGGAACAGCTGTTTACTAATGGATCACAGCAGGAGAATAAACACAGCAGCCTGGGCAGAGGATATTTTTCACTCTTGAGCAACTTGTTTCTCAATATTTTGTTCTCTGTTGTGGATTATAAAGTGTGTATGTGAGAGTAAACATCAGGCAATCACTCTTCCTCTCACTACATGAGGAATAACACTTTGAGGCACATTAGTAATTCATATATTCTGAGCCATGTGCAATGCAGTTCTTTATTGAGCAAAATGAGTACAAAATAGGAACATGGATTTGGTTTACTTTTCTCGTTAATCTTAAGAACATCACGTTAAGATGGGAATATTTCTTTCAAAGCAGTCAAATCCCTGATTTAGCGGTTTCTATATTCTGCTGTATTATGTTGTTACCAATTATTGCATTCCTTTTATAATTATACAGCTATTGCAGTAGACCAAGTGAGATATTATGAGAGTGAACCAGAGGAACAATGATTGGATTAAGAATATTTCAATAAGATAAAAGTTTTCAAGTATTTAAAAAACTTCAAAGAGATCATATATAAAAGGAAATGAAAAAAATCCCTCCAATCTAAGAACAGTCATTAAATTTGGAGTTAGAAAGGTTTTGGTAATGTTTCAGTACACTTGGGAACTATACTGTAAAGGGTAGAGACTGATAACTCTTTTCAAAGAGATTGGCATTAAAGACCATTAGAGTTCATTTGGAGTTTTGTTTCAGATAGAGTCGGCAGTATGCATTTCTTTCACTTGGGAATAATATGCAAATATTCCCATCATATGAATTTCTAAAATTTTCTGTTTGGAAGTTGGATGAGGTTTGTGGATGATGCTTAGAAATTATCATCAAATAAATAGGAAGATAGCAGAAAGCAAAGAGGGACTAAAGAGCCTCTTGATGAGGGTGAAAGAGGAGAGTGAAAAAGCTGGCTTAAAACTCAACATTCAAAACACAAAGATCATGGAATCCGGTCCCATCACTTCATGGAAAATAGATTGGGAAACAACGGAAACAGTGACAGATTTTATTTTCTTGGGCTCCAAAATCACTGCAGATGGTGAGTGCAGCCATGAAATTAAAGACGCTTACTCCTTGGAAGGAAAGCTATGATAAACCTGGACACTGCGTTAAAGAGCAGAGGCATCACTTTGCCAACAAAGGTCTGTATAGCCAAAGCTATGATTTATCCAGTAGTCATGTATGGATGTGAGAGTTGGACCATAAGGAAGGCTAATCACTGAAGAAGAATCAACAGTTTGGAATTTTGAGGCTGGAGAAGACTCTTGAGATTCTCTTGGACTGCAAGGAGGTCAAACCAGTCAACCCTAAAGGAAATCAACCCTGAATATTCACTGGAAGGACTGATGCTGAAGCTGAAGTTCCAATACTTTGGCCACATGATGCGAAGAGCAGACTCATTGGATAAGACCCTGATGCTGGGAAAGATTGAGGGCAGAAGGAGAAGGGGGTGACAGAGGATGAAATATTTGGATGGCATCGTTGACACAATGTACATGAGTCTGAACAAACTCTGAGAGATAGTGAAGAACACGAAAGCCTGGCATGCTGCAGTTCATCAGGTTGCAAAGAGTCGGATGTGATTTAGCAACTGAAAAACAACAACAAATAGGAAAGATAATTTTGGGGGACAAGTGATTATCTTCACATCATTAAAAAATCTAAATAAAGGAACACATTTTTGAGTGTGTATCTGGTATATAGCTTGTATATAACTTACAACATCAGTTTATCTTCAAATATCATGGCATTGACTGCTGCTCAAAAAAAGCATGCTTGGGCTGTAGTCTCAATAACACAGAGTTAATATAAGTTCAAAGCATAGATCAATAATATAGATTAATATAGTCCAAAGCATAGATCTTAAGTATTATAGTATTTAATAATACCTTGCTATTATACCTATGCTGCTTGGTCCTTTCCTGAGGCCAAGCCCGTATTCTGAGTGCCAATGTTTAGCTCAGAAAAAACATAGAAAATATAAGGTATGTATTAAAAAAGACTAAAGTAATTTTTTAAAGGATTGTGAATATGATATAACAGGAACAAAAGATTTACCATCCCACATTAAAGCAAAACACTAGATAAAAAACATGAATAAATGGTTAAGATGCTATACATCAGATAATGAAGGAAACTGATGCCGAGTGATGAGAAACAAGTGGCTTGAGTTCGGTGATTGCTTCCAGAAATACTGCCTTCAAAGAGTTTTCAGGCTGAAGCCCAGGGAGGGGGAATCTAAGATATCCTGAGCTGAGGAGATGGACTGAGGATTTTTGGAGGAGGGCATGACAATCCACTCCAGCATTCTTGCCTGGAGAATCCCCATGAATGAAGGAGTCTGGAGGGCTACAGTCCATGGGGTCACACAGACTTGTACATGACTGAACCAATTTAGCATGCAGGCACACACTGAGGATTTAGGATGATCAAAGCAGCTAGAGCTTGCAAGACAGAGTACTAATAGAGATGAGAACTAGACTGAGAAAAAGAAGAAATGTGAAAATTTCCAGCATTCATGCAGGATTGGAAATTGTGCCTGTTCCTACCAACCAGACTGGAAAACCTAATAATTCATGGAAAATTGGATAAATACATAGAAAAGATTTGTGTCAGTAATTAGGCAAAATTAGCCTTAGACCAAAGCTATTCTTGTCCTGCTTGATATATTTTAAACACAAGACCCCAAAAGACAAACTGTCTCCAAATTTTAAGGGAGTATTCCTAATTTTACAGGATACTTTGGGAAAATTGAAGATGAGGGAATTACTTTCTGACTCATTCTATGAGGCTGGCATTACCCCAAGAACAAATCAAAGATCTAACAAGAAAAATTAGGCTGTAAACCAATATCCTGCCTGAGCTTAGATGCAAAATTTCTAACCAAAATTTTAGCAAATTAAATTAATAGTATATAAAAGGAGTAATGCATCATGACTAAGTAAAGTTTATTCCAGGAATTCCAGTTTGGTTCACATATTTGAAAATTACATATTAGAAATTAAAAATTAAATCTGTATGGTTATCTTAATAGATGCAAAAATATTTGTAATAAAATCCAAAATTTATTTCTGATAAAAAAAACTGTCAGAAACAAAGAAATAAAAGGGAATATCTTGAATATTTTAAAAAGGGCATTTACAAAAACTTGGGCTGCTATCACAACTTAATGATGAAAGACTGAATGCATTTCCCTTAGGTTCGGGAACAAGACAAGTACATTCACTTTCCTTATTTTTAGCTTTGAACTGGAAGATTTAGTCAGTCCAATAAGGATAGCATTTTTCAAAAAACACTTAATTGAAATACTACAGATTGGAAAGGAAAAAGTAAAATTGTTGCTATTTGCAGAAAACATGGTCATCCATGTGGAATATATGATGAGATCTACAAAAAAGCTTCAAGAACTAATAACTTAGTAGTATTGTACTATAGAAAGCAAAATCAAAATACAAAAATCAAGTGTGTTTCTTTGTACAAGCAATGAACAGCCAAAAATTAAATTTAAAAAGTGTTTCATTTATAATAGTATTAAAAATGAAATACTTATGGTTAAATCTGGAAAAAATGTATAAAACTCATATATTAAAAGCTGCAAAATTGAGAAAAATTAAAATAGACCTCAATAAATGGAGTGATATACAGAGTTTATGGTCTGGGAAAGTCACTATTACTAACATGTCAATTCTCCACATACAGATTCAAGCAATTCCATTCAGAAGACAGCATCTTTTCTTTTCAGTAGAAAGTGATAAGCTGGTTCTAAAATTCATAAGGAAATGCAAAATAAGAACAAATTTGACAGTCTACTTGACATGAATGCTTACTATAAAGCTTCAGTTTTCAAGACAGTGTAGTAATGGCATAGAAAAGGACAAACAAATCAGTGAACCAGAATATTGAGTTCAGAAGTAGATTCAGATAGAAGTAACAACTGATTTTCAACAAGGTACAGAGGTTATTCAGGGGAGAAAGTATGGTCTTTGCAACAAATGGTGCTAGAAAAATTGGATGTATATGGGCAAAAAAATTCCAGAATAGCAACAAAATCATTGATCCATAGCTCACACCGTAAAACAAATTAACACAAAAATGGACAATAGGCCAAAGAAATACTAAATACATAAAACTTTTGAGAGAAAATATTGGAGAAAAATCTTTGTGATACTGGGATAGACAAAATCTTAGGTATGACACAAATTCACTATCCGTAAAAAGGAGAAAAAGCAAATTAAACTGCATCAATTTTAAAACTTCTGCTCTTTGAAAGACACTCTTAAGAGAATGAAAACACAAGCCCCCAAACTGGAAGAAATATTTTCAAATGATATATGTGATAAGAGGATCTATACAGAGACTACACTTCATCAATAAGAAAAAAATTCAACTGAATATTGAGCAAAATTTTGAGGAAGATCTTTCACCAAAGAGGAGTATCCAAAGATAGTGGGAAATTAGCATATGAAAAGATGTTAAATACAATTTGCCATGCAGTTTGGTCGCTCAATTGTGTCCAACTCTTTAAGACCCCATGGACTGCAGTATGCCAGGCCTCCCTGTCCATTGCCAACTCCTGGCAATTACTCAAACTCATGTCCATTGAGTTGGTGATGCCATCCAACCATCTCATCCTCTGTCATCCCCTTCTCCTCATGCCTTCAGTCTTTCCCAGCATCAGGGTCTTTTCCACTAAGTTAGTTCTTTGCATCAGGTGGCCAAACTATTGGAGTTCAGCTTCAACATCAGTCCTTCCAATGAATATTGAGGACTGATTTCCTTTAGGATGCATTGGTTGCATCTCCTTGCTGTCTAAGGGACTCTCAAGAGTCTTCTCCAACACCACAATTCAAAAGCACCAATTCTTCAGCACTCAGCTTTCTTTATAGCCCAACTCTCACATCCATACATGACAACTGAAAAATCATAGCTTTGACTAGATGGACCTTTGTTGGCAAAGTAATGTCTCTGCTTTCTAATATGCTGTCTAGGTTGGTCATAACTTTCCTTCCAAGAAGCAAGCGTCTTTTAATTTCATGGCTGCAGTCACCATCTGCAGTGATTTTGGAGACCCCAAAAATAAAGTCAGCCACTGTTTCCACTGTTTCCCCATCTATTTGCCATGAAATGATGGGACCAGATGCCATGATCTTAGTTTTCTGAATATTGAGTTTTAAGCCAACTTTTTCACTCTCCTCTTTCATTTTCATCAAGAGGCTCTTTAGTTCTTCTTCACTTTCTGCCATAAGGATGGTGTCATCTGCCTATCTCAGATTATTGATGTTTCTCCTGGCAATCTTGATTCCAGCTTGTGTTTCATCCAGCACAGCATTTCTCATGATGTACTCTGAATATAGGTCAAATAAGCAGGGTGACAATATACAGCCTTGATGTACTCCTTTTCCTATTTGGAACCAGTCCGTTGTTCCATGTCCAGTTCTAACTGTTGTTTCCTGACCTGCATACAGATTTCTCAAGAGTAAGTCAGGTGGTCTGGTATTCCCATCTCTTTCAGAATTTTCCACAGTTTGTTGTTATCCACACAGTCAAAGGCTCTAGAGTAGTCAATAAAGCAGAAACAGATGTTTTTCTGGAACTGTCTTGCTTTTTCCATGATCCAACAGATGTTGGCAATTTGATCTCTGGTTCTCTGCCTTTTGAGGAACTGAAAGGTTGTTGTTGAATCACGCGAATACACCGGGATTCTTGGCCCCCGGAGGAGAAGAATTCAATCCGGGGCCAGAGACGAGGCTTGATCGCTCAGAGCTTTTGTGTAGTAAAGTTTTATTAAAGTATAAAGGAGATAGAGAAAGCTTCTGACATAGGCATCAGAAGGGGGCAGAAAGAGTACCCGCTTGCTAGTGTTAACAATGAAGTTATATACTCTCCAGTGAATCCAAAGAATGTCTGGAGGTTGTAAAGACCTCATCAGACCTACTCCCATAATTTACATTTTAAGATAACAGAATTAGCCAGAAGGTTTAATCCAAAGTCTGTCCTTAATCCAGAGACTGTCCTCAGGCAGGATACATTATTGTTATATAATCCTAAGGAATGTGGAGAAAGAAAAAAGGTTTGTCCTTTCTTCCTCCTTGAGAATTCCAGACCCCTCTCTCTTTGGGGACCCCTAGGCTCCTTATCAACCTGCCTAGGAAATGACTGTCTCAGAACCAGAGATCAAATTGCCAACATCCACTAGCTTTGTTCATAGCGATGCTTCCTTCCTACAGCCCACTTGACTTCATATTCCAGGATGTCTGGCTCTAGGTGAGTGATCACACCATCGTGATTATCTGGGTCATGAGGATCTTTTCTGTACAGTTCTTCTGTGTATCCTTGCCGCCTCTTCTTAATATCTTCTGCTTCTGTTAGGTCCATAGCATTTATGTCCTTTGTTGTACCCAACTTTGCATGAAATGTTCCCTTGGTATCTCTAATTTTCTTGAAGAGATCTCTAGTCTTTCCCATCTATTGTTTTCCTCTATTTATTTGCATTGTTCACTGAGGAAGGCTTTCTTATGTCTCCTTGATATTCTTTGGAACTCTGTATTCACAAGGGTATATCTTTCCTTTTCTCCTTTGCCTTTAGCTTCTCTTATATTCATAGCTTTTTGTAAGGGCTCCTCAGCCAACCATTTTGCCTTTTGCATTTCTCTTCCTTGAGAATGGTCTTGATCCCTGCCTCCTGTACAATGCCACAAGCCTTCATCCATAGTTCTTCAGGCACTCTGTCTATCAGATCTAACCCCTTGAATCTATTTGTCACTTCCACTGTATAATTTTAAGGGATTTGATTTAGGTCATACCTGAATGGTCTAGTGGTTTTCCCTACTTTCTTCAATTTAAGTCTGAATTTGGCAATAAGGAGTTCATGGTCTGTGCCACAGTTAGCTCCAGGTCTTGTTATTGCTAACTGTATAGAACTTCTCCATCTTTGGTTGCAAAGAATATAATCAGTCTTATTTTGGTGTTGACCATCTGGTGATGTACATGTGTAGAGTCTTCTCTTGTGTTCTTGGAAGAGGGTGTTTGCTATGACCAGTGTGTTCTATTGGAAAAACTGTAATAATCCTTGCCCTGCTTCATGCTGTACTCCAAGGCCAAATTTGCCTGTTACTTCAGGTATTTCTTGACTTCCTACTTTTGCATTCCAGTCCCCTATGATGAAAAGGACATCTTTTTAGGGTGTTAGTTCTAGAAGGTCTTGTAGGTCTTCATAGAACCGTTCAACTTCAGCTTCTTCAACATTACTGGTCAGGGTATAGAGTTGGATTACTGTAATATTGAATGGTTTGCCTTGGAAATGAACAGAAATCATTCTGTCATTTTTGAGATTTCATCCAAGTATTGCATTTCAGACTCTTTTGTTGACTATGATGGCTACTCCATTTCTTCTAAGGGATTCTTTTCCACAGTAGTAGATATAATGGTCATCTGAGTTAAATTCACCCATTCCCATCCATTTTAGTTCTCTGATTCCTAAGATATTGATGTTCACTCTTCCCACTTCGAATTTGCCTTGATCCATAGACCTAACATTCCAGGTTCCTATGCAATATTCTTCTTTGCAACATCGGACTTTACTTCCATCACCAGTGACATCACCAACTGGCTGTTTGTTTTTACTTTGGCTCCATCTCTTCATTCTTTCTGGAGTTATTTCTCTACTGATCTCCAGTAGCATATTGGGCACCTAATGACCTGGGGAGTTCATCTTTCAGTGTCCTCTTTTTGCCCTTTCATTCTGTTCATGGAGTTCTCAAGGCAAGAATACTGAAGTGATTTGCCATTCCCTTCTCCAGTGTACCATGTTTTGTTAGAACTCTTCACCATGACCCATCCATCTTGGGTGGCCCTACACAGCATGACTCATAGTTTCATTGATTTAGACAAGGCTGTGGTCCAATTGGTTAGTTTCCTGTGATTGTGGTTTTCAGTCTGTCTTCCCTCTGATGGAGAAGGATAAGAGGTTATGGAAGCTTCTGATGGGAGAGACTGACTGAAGGGGAAATTGGGTCTTGTTCTGATGGGTAGGGCCATGTTCTTAAATCTTTAATCCAATTTTCTGTTAGTGGGTGGGGCTTTTCTCCCTCCCTGTTATTTACCTAGGGCCAAACTATGGTGGACTTATGAAGATAATGGCCTTCTTCAAAAGGTCCCATGCATGTGCTGCTATACTTAGTGCCCCCAGCCCTGTAGCAGCCACCACCAACTCACGCCTCCCCCAGAGACTCCTGGACACTTGTGGGAAAGTCTGGGTCAGTCTCTTGCAGGGTCACTGCTCCTTTCTCCTGGATCCTGGTACAGAAGGTTCTGTTTGTGACTGCCAAGAGTCTGTTTCCCAGTCCTGTTCTGGGGGTCTATGGTGGGGTTAACAGTGACCTCCTCCAGGAGGGCTTATGCCATACCCAAGTTTGCTGCACCCAGAGCCCCTGCCCTTGTGGCAGTCCACTGCTGACCCGTACCTCCACAGGAGACACTCAGACACAGTTCTGTCTCAGTCTTTGTGGGGTCTCTGGGTCCTTGTGTGCTGGACCTCAGAGGCTTGTTTGAGCCCTCTGAGTCTTTCTGGTGGGTATCTGGTTTGATTCTAAATGTGATTTGCCATTAAGGAAATGCAAACTAAAATTATGATAAAATACTGTTACACACCTATTAGAATGGGTAAAATGAAAAAGGTTTAACCATACCAATGTTGGAGGTGATGTCAAAGAACTGGAACTTTATATATGGCTGCTGGGAATATAAATAGTACAAAAAGTTTAGAAAAAAAAATCGGTGCTTCCTTAAAATTTTAAACTCTTGGCCCCATGTGAACCCATGATTATACTCTCAGTTATTTAGCCAAATGAAATGAAAGCCATACAAAGACTTTTATAGGATCATTCCCAGGAACTTTGTTTGTAATAACCTCCAACCAAAAATAACCCAAATATCCATCATTAGGTAAATGCATAAACAAATTGTGGCATGTCTATACAGTAGAATACTATTCAACACTAGAAAGAATGAACTTGATATATCCAACATAGGGCTTCCCAGATGGTGCTAGTGATAAAGAATCTTTCTGCCAATGCAGAAGACATCACAGAGGCAAGAGACGTGGGTTCCATCCTTAGGTCAGGGTCCCTTGGAGGAGGAAATGGCAACCCACTCCAGTATTCTTGCCTGAAAAATTCCTGGACAAGAGGAACCTGTTGGGCTACAGTCCCATGGAGTCACAAAGAGTTAGAGACAACTGAGCAACTGAGCACGTATCCAACATGCTCAGAAATGAGGCCAGACAGAAGAGTACGCAATGTATGACTGATTCCATTCGTAAAGAACTCCAGAAAATGGAAGTAAAACACAGATGAGTGATTCCCTGAGGCTGAGGAAGAACAGGAGGGAGAGATTACAAAGGAGAAATGAAGTTTTGGGGGATGAAGGATATGTTCACTATCTTGATTGTGGTGATGGTTCCATGGAGTTTACATATATCACAACTTATCAAATTGTGCATTTTAAATATGTACAGCTCAGTATATGTCAATATTACCTTAATAAAATAGTTTTTTAAAAAGAAGCAACTCCATTCCTGGGCATATACCCAGAGAAACCTTAATTTCAAAAAAATTATGCACCCTAGTGTTCACGGCTGCACTGTTTGCAATAGCCAGAACCTGGAAGGAACCTAAATGTCCATCAACAGAGGAGTGGATAAAGAAGATGTGGCACATATGTACAGTAGAATATCACTTAGCCATAAGAAGGAACAGAATTATGCCATTTGCAGAGACATGGACAGACCTAGAGACTGTCATACAGGGTGAAGTAAGGCAGAAAGAGGAAAGCAAATATCACATATTAAGGCAAATATCACATATATGTAGAATCTAGAGAAATGGTACAGATGAACCTATCTGGAAAGAAGAAATAAAGACAGACTTAGAGAACAAATGTATGGACACTAAGGGCAGAAAAGAGGGTGGGATGAATTGGCAGATTGGGATTGATGTATATACACTGTTGATATTATAAATAAAATGGATAACTAGTGAGACCTACTGTATAGCACAGGGAACTCTACTCAGTGCTCTGTGGTCACCTAAATGGGAAAGAACTCCCCAAAAGATGATATATGTAAACAAGTATCTAATTCAATTTGCTGTACCTCAGAAAGTAACACAGCATTGTAAATCAACTTTACTCCAATAATTAAAAAAAAAAGAATTGCTATTTATTCTTGTCCATTGGCTTTTAAACTGCTACATTTTTACTTTGGCTGTTTCATAAATTAGGGTAAACTACTGCTATGCTGACTCGATGAGGATATTTCTTGACTCTTAAATCTGACCTCTAGTCTCTTCCCAACTAATCTCATTAACTGGACAACAAATAACAAAAAAATGCAAGACAGAAGAGGGTAGTGTTCCCCAGTCATCCATAATTATGAATTCTTTCCATTCCCATCAGGCATTGCTTCTGAGTTCAAGGACGGTAGTTTTAATCAGCCTGGGGTGAACTTATTCCAGGGAGGGACTTGTGGGGTGAGAGAGATAGGGAGGAATGGCGAGCAAGAGTATATTAAAGTCTTTGGAGGATGGGATGATGTATGTAGTTTAAAAACAAAGCAGAGCTATGTCCTATTTATGATTTTTGTTTTGATTCATGAGAGGAAGGTTTATAAAGATTGAGAAATGCTATTTTAGGATATTCCTATTACTTTTGAATTATTGGTTTTTAACTCTTTTAAGAGTTTTGAAAGCCATCCTATTACTTTTGAATTATTGGTTCTTAACTTTTAGAAGAGTTTTGAAAGCCAGAGCCTTTTTCCCCAGGAAAATGAACATGACTTGGTGTTTTGTAAAACTGTCAGGGTTCTACAGATGCAGCCCCAGCTGTTTGTGGATTCCAGGCTCAGAGCCTGTATCTTCAATCACCTTGTTTTCAAACGCCCTCAGGGCTGTTTCAGGGTACTGGGACTCTGGACACAATCTGTGCTCTAGGGTCTATTTTTTAAAATGAGTCTGACTGGTAAACTTGGGAACAATGAGACTCTACAGGTCCTGTAGCCTTTTGAAAGGAAGCAGGGAGTGAGTCCTGATGAAGAATTTTGGTTTTATTTTCTGCTAGCTGTGTGATCATGGGCAAAGTATCAATATCAACATCTTGAATCTCACACGTCCTCACTTTTAAACATGGGGATAATAATGTCTGTCCATGGGACTTCTCTGGCAGTCCAGTGGTTAAGAATCTGCCTTGCAATGCAGGAGGTGTGGTTCGACTCCTGGTCAGGGAACCAAGGTCACACAAGTCAGGGAGCAACTAAGCCCTTACACCACCACTAGAGTCCATGCAGAGCATGACACAACAAAGACTCTGAGTGTGGCAACTAAGACCTGACATAGCTAAATAAATAAATAATCCCTTGGAGAAGAAAATGGCAACCCACTCTAGTATTCTTGCCTGGGAAAGCCATTGCACAGAGGAGCCTGTTGGGCTACAGTCCATGGGGTTGCAAAGAGTTGGACGTGACTTAGCAACTAAACAACAGCAACAAATAAATCTTAAAAAAATAATGTCTGTCCAATCTACTTTACAATTGTCATATGAGGCTTGAATAAGACATTAAAATCTGGCTGTGTGCATGGAAAAACTATCAAATGTTAATAATTATTACTCTGCCTAAGAGAATGAAAGTGAAAGTGTTAGTCGCTCAGTCGTGTCCAACTCTTTGCGATCTCATGGACTGTATCCTGCAAGGTTGCTCTGTCCATGGAATTTTCCTGGCAAGAATACTAGAGTGGGTTGCCATTTACTTCTCCAGGGAATCTTCTGCCCCAGGAATCGAATCCAGGTCTCCTACATTGCAAGTGAATTCTTTACCGTCTGAGCCACTAGAGAAGCATAGGAGAATAGGGACTACAAAAATCAAAAGGGGCTTTTAAGTAATGCATTTGAATATATGCTTTTGAATGGGGACAAATGAAACTACTTTTACTTCTAGAATGATCAAGAAGCAAGAGTATGAGATTGCAAGAGTACCATGCAAATGTCACAGATGAGAATCATCTGTGAATCCCCATGTTTCATTTATTTCTTAGAACGAATTTGCCATTGCCACTACGGTCATGAGAATTCTCATTAAAAGCTTCTGTAAACTGCTACTCAGGACTGCCTGCTGCGGGTTCACGAGATCCCCTGTGTTGTCATGAGTGTTCTGTCCCTTCCGTAGTCGTGATGCACATCATCGTGGACTGCCAGATGCTATCATGGAAAAATTCTAGTACCAGTGAGGAATAAAACATGTCTGAAAAATTTATGGTTGCCTAACGATAGTTTTTTAAAATACCTGTCGAGGCTGTTATTACAAGAGTGAATGTTGACAACACCAACCTTGCAGGAGTCAGGATGGAGTCGGTGCTAACGTGCCATTTTGCCTTTTCTTCCTCAAAGTGTAAAGCTTTTAAAGAGGAGTAAATTTTCCTGAACAGCATTCCAGCAATTCGTATATCATTTGGTTTCAGAAACTCCATGCCTGTGGCTGCCTCCTCCCTCTTCATATTCCGTTGTATTGGCTGTGGTGACACCTCCAGTGCAGACTCATTTATAGTCTGGGCACCGGCAACCTCGAGCTGCTGGAACACCCCACGGGGAAGCAATTATTCCATCAGAGGCCTCTTATTGTCCTCATCTCGCCACTAATTTCTGCATGATTTAAATCTGCATTTGCCACCACCTATTATTTGCCTGGTGCTGACACCACAGGTGCCATGATCAGAGAGGGCCTGGCTGTCTCTCTTTTTCTCTCCTGCAGTGTCAGCTGGGTATTCTGACATTTGAAAAGAGAAAGCATGGAGGTGACTGTAATCTAGTTCTTGGCACGCCCTTAACAGAGCATGTGGCGCTGGATGAGAAATCGCAGGTCCCAGGCTTGTCTTCTGGTAAGTATAGATAATTTACTCAATCTTTTTGAGTCTCAGTTTCCCAATTCAGAGTCTGATGACAACATAATTCTTCAGCCCGTTAGAGAATCTTATGTCCTTTTCCTAGATATCATCTTACTTTTAGCCACTTGGGAGTATCTGAAATGCAGATTTTAATTAACATGATTTTAATTAACCTAAAATGACATCAGAGAAGGCAATGGCACCCCACTCCAGTACTCTTGCCTGGAAAATCCCATGGACAGAGGAGCCTGGTGGGCTGCTGTCCATGAGGTCACTAAGAGTCGGACACGACTGAGCGACTTCACTTTCACTTTTCACTTTCATGCATTGGAGAAGGAAAAGGCAACTCATTCCAGTGTTCTTGCCTGGAGAATCCCAGGGACGGGGGAGCCTGGTGGGCTGCCATCTATGGGGTCGCACAGAGTCGGACACAACTGAAGCGACTTAGCAGCAGCAGCAGCAGCAAAATGACATAATTATGTGACATCCTTCCCTCATCCTGTCAAATTCTTAATCTCTGAGTCTGAAGTGTGCTCATTGACTCAGTTGTGTCTCACTCTTTGCGATCCTATGGACTGTAGCCTGCCAGGTTCCTCTGTCCATGGAATTTTCCAGGCAAGAATATTGGAGTGGGTTGCCACTTCCTTCTCCAGGGAATCTTCCCAACCCAGGGATCGAACCTGGGTCACTTGTGTCTCCTGCATTGGCAGGTGGATTTGAGACACAAGTACAGATATTTACAGTAACAGCAAGTGTGAACAGCTGGGATTCACACCACTAAGCCCTCTAAACACCCAGCCTGGACACAGAGAAAGTCACATACTCAGGGCACTGCACAGAGACAGAAGGCCAGATGTCAGACTTTGAAGGAATGACTGCTGGGCCCCCTCTGGATCATAGAAACACCAGCTGTTCCTTGGCATGGCCCTGCTTTCAGGATTCAATGTCATGATGATGGGTCGGATCCTGGTACCTGCCTCACGCTTCCCATCGGTGTGCTTGGCTGGGGGAACAGGGTGTGGCAGACACAATTGGCACCCACCGAATTCCTACATTTATGCCGTGCTACATTTCCCAGGCTCTCAGTCATCCAAATTGGGGGCTTGTCAGTTGCAATTCCAATAATGAATTTGGAGCAGGTGTGTTGTTGCCACGTACAGACTGAAGCACTAAGAGCTAGCCTGCTTCCACCAAATTTCTGTTATCTGGCTTGGCAACATGTTCCAGGTTGGTGAGCTCTAAGAAGGAGCTGGCTGTCCAACCTGTGCTGGACTGGACTTGAGCAAGAAATAAACCTTTGTTGTTTTAAGGCATCCACATTTAAGGGCTTGTCTATTGCAGTAGTGAGTGTTAATTGTTCCATGGTAAAAGATATGAGAGTGAGAACCAGTATTTGAAAGTTACCTAGAAACAATTCCAGCTCTTAAGGAAGAGTATTCTCAGAGAACTTTACAAAAATATATTGGTCAAGAAAAAAAAAAAAATATTGACCCATCCAGTGAGATAGTGAGCTCTGGGGCACGACAGAGTTTAAGAAGAGCTTGTGGGCAAGGATGCTGTTAAGTAGCTTCTGGGCATCTTCCTCCCACTTCTAGTCCCCTATCAGGAGACTTGCTAAGATGCCGCCTGTGAAAGGCTACGTGAGTCTAAGACAGCATTAACTCATTAATGATGGGTTTGTTGAAAGTGTTCCGAGTGTTTGTCAAAGTGTCCCTTTGTCAAAGTCAACTCACTGTTCTGTGATTTTTAAGGAAGGAAAGACTTCAGACTCCACTTATTGGATGTTCACTGTCATTTTACAGGACTCCTAAAGCAGGATGACTTTGACATGCTGTAGGGCAGCAGGCACTTTTCTTTCCTAATTTACTAGATGTTTTCAGGACTTAGGCTACTCTTGCCTTTATGATTGTTGCCAGGCAACAGCCTAAAGCCCTTGGTCTAACACCACAGAGAAATTCATCTTTTAAAAGAGTCAAACTTTAGTAGTTTCTTTTGACCCCAGTGAAAAGTGAAAGATTGACTAGCATTTTGAAGGGTGGCCTGCAGTACCAGAATGTTCTTTGTTGTTTAGGGTGTTGTCAATGGCTTTTTGCTTTGCTAATCTCAGGCCCCATAAAAGCAGCTCACCTTCAATAACCTGGTTTATGCTTAGGATAAGAGGTAATATGGCAGCCAAGGCAATCACCACTCAGTAGACTGTGGTTCTCACCTTAAAAGAAGTATCAGAGGAAGGAGGGGAGTGAGAAATTGAAATTGGGACCTGCATATTGAGGTGGAAAAATTCAAGATAACAAGTTCAGTCAGTTCAGTTCAGTTCAGTCGCTCAGTCGTGTCCGACTCTTTGCGACCCCATGAATCGCAGCACACCAGGCCTCCCTGTCCATCACCAACTCCCAGAGTTCACTCAGACTCACGTCCATTGAGTCAGTGATGCCATCCAGCCATCTCATCCTCTGTCGTCCCCTTCTCCTCCTGCCCCCAATCCCTCCCAGCATCAGAGTCTTTTCCAATGAGTCAACTCTTCGCATGAGGTGGCCTAAGTACTGGAGTTTCAGCTTTAGCATCATTCCTTCCAAAGCAATCCCAGGGCTGATCTCCTTCAGAATGGACTGGTTGGATCTCCTTGCAGTCCAAGGGACTCTCAAGAGTCTTCTCCAACACCACAGTTCAAAAGCATCAATTCTTCAGCGCTCAGCCTTCTTCATAATCCAACTCTCACATCAATCTCACATTAGTCATGTGCAAACACAGCCTTATCTTCTTATGAACTGGCACCAACAACACAGGGACTGTCCTGAGGGCTGTTTAGAGTTTCTATTTTAAACCAAAACAATTTTTTTCAGAAAGGAATAAAAGATAAGGAGCTTAGAGCTCTTCTAAGTTCCCAATGTTCTAATTTTCAGAGTTTGCTTACTCCTGGCAGACAAAGTCATGCCAATGCAGGACTAACACTCAAGTCCCCAACTTTCCAATCATTGCCTTTTGTATCTGCACCTCTGATACATTCCTTGGAGATGTACTATGCAGTTAAGTTTTGGTAGAACTTAACCACCTAAAAAAAGAAGGCCTCAGATTGTAGAGTTTCTATGGCCATCATTCATTCATTCATTGTTTCTGATTTCAATGAGCATTCATGCTTACATAAAATGTATTCCCTGACATTGACTTAAAGGAGAGATGTGCATATTTCTTGGAGAAGGCAATGGCAACCCACTCCATTGTTTTTGCCTGGAGAATCCCAGGGACGGGGGAGCCTGGTGGGCTGCTGTCTATGGGGTCGCACAGAGTCAGACATGACTGAAGCGACTTAGCAGCAGTGCATATTTTTGCTTATTAAGCATTATTAAGTGTTGCCAGGGTTTGAGTCTTAAGCAGTTATAATCCGCAATGTGCCCCCCAGTCCTGATTTCTGTTTCCTGGGGTATAATGGTTAATACTTTGGCCACCTGATGTGAAGAGCCAACTTACTGGAAAAGACTCAGATGCTGGGAAAGATTGAGGGCAGGAGGATAAGAGGGTAACAGAGGATGAGATGTTTGGATAGCATCATTGACTCAATGGCCATGAGTTTAAGCAAACTCCAGGAGATGGTGAAGGACAGGGAAGCCTGGTGTGCTGTAGTCCATGGGATCGCAAAGAGTCAGACACGGCTGAGCAACTGAACAGCAGCAACAATGGTTAATGCCTGTCTCTCTGCCTCATGAGAAGAGAGGATACAGTTCACCTCTTCTGATTTTCCAGAACTCGTCAAGGACAAGACAGAAAGCCCTTTCAGGACCAATCAGACAGGTTGATATCCATCCTTCTTTCAGGACTATGTGGATCCCACGGGGCCCACCTCTTTCCAGGAAAAGCAATGCTTTCCTGCTCACCCTTGGCCTTCCCTTCCTGGGTCCCTGGGCTTTAGTCAGGCCCTGAGAACAAACATGCATTCTCTCATGATCAAGGCCCCTGCAGCTGCCCTGCTTGGGAAGGGGGTTGGGGCTGCAAAGGCAGGAGCTAGGTACATGTTCTAGGATCATGTTTGTCCAGGAGTTCTAATTTGAATCTGAAGTTTATAGCGTGTTGGTTTTTTTTCTTCCCTAGACATCTCCTCCCCTCTGCTTCATAAATAGCCACCTCCTCTGGGCTTATAAATTACGTTGCAACTGCTTGGGAGCTCTGTTTTGACCTCTTATTTGCATCACCACATAAAGTCATGTTGCCATGAGCACCGCTTGTTAGTGCCATGTGTTGGGAATGAGACACACTGGAAGCAGAATCAAACAGCAGGTGAGTCAAAGCACAGTGCACCATGCCTTTGAGGATCATAAAATGGGCATTGCACTACAAAAGGTGGCCAACCTGAGGATGCCAAGCTGAGTAAGAGGACATACTCCATGGGTCCTATGCGTTGGAGGCCAAGGCTGGAGGCAAGACCCAGTCAGACAGAAGGCTTGAGGGCAAACAGGGAAATCAAAGTGCAGACCAGTCAGAGAGGGAAGCTGAGCATAGGTCCCCTGTAAGCTGAGAGCTGTGACACTCTAACACAGTCTTCACCATATAGCCCTCTCCATAGACAGAGCACTGCCCACAGACAGAGGATGAGGTTGAAAGCTGCCTGACGCCTGTATTACAGTAGCAGGGCTGGTATGAGCCCTTCCTTTGGCATAAACATAGAAATAAGCTTCAGGCAAATTGAAAGGCCTGCAGATTAGCTGGGTGGCCTTCCTTGTAAATGTAAGCCCTGGACCTGAAGTGACTTTGTTACCTACGTGTCCACTATAAGACTTCCCACCCCTACCCCTAAATACACATATGTGCATAGTATGTGTGTGAATATATGCACATGTGTGTACATACATGTGTATATGTATGTGTATATACTATATGGTTTATATACATGAGTAATGAACATGAAATATTATATACATGATGTATGTGTCCATCCATACATATACACACTCAAAACTGAATTTTTCAAGACTCTTGTACCCTTGCCAAAGCTCCATTGATTTCCTCCTTCCTCAGGCTAGCACCCCTCCCTGTGCCCCACCACATTAGCCCCATTAGTTGCTATTTCTCGGTCATGGCTCCATGCTGTGCCTTGGGCAGCACCATAGGCTTCAAACCTTTTCAAATGCTTTCAGCTCCTCAGAACTGACTTGTTCAGTGTTCCATTTCCTAAGAACCTTTTTGGTGGGATGGGTTCTAATCTAATAAGCTGGCTCCATTAGCTGGTCATTAATGACAGTGTGTTATACTGTTTGGAGAGCATATTTGCATATTAACCTGTCCTGAGTTTTATCGCAAATGGTCTGCTGCCTGGGCCTGAATGAGAGCCAGGTAAGTGGTGCCTCAGATGCAAAATTCAAGGAGGTGTTCACACAACACTGAGAGTAAGCACCCTAGATTTATCACCTGAGGAGCTTCTCTTGCCTCCCCTGAGTTCAGGCCCTAACTGCCAGGTGATAGGAAGGTAAAGCTTTGTGATGAGCAAGAAGAGAGAAACTCCTTGTCTCCAAAATCACATTCCGTAGCTATCTGCTTGCTCTAAGTATTAACTTGGGGACGCCTCAGTCTTAAATTCATTTGCTAAGTCAAAATGTAAAATATCACATATGTTAATTTGCAAGATATTTCTTTTTAAAAAATTCTGTATATTTATTTTTGGCTGCTCTGAGTCTTTGGTTGTTATGTGTGAGCTATTCTTCATTGCAGTGCACGGGTTTCTCACTGTGATGACTTCTCTAGTTGCGGAGCACAGGCTCTAGGGCACAAGCTTCAGTCCTTGTGGCAGAGAAGCTTAGCTGCCCCGCAGCATGTGGAGTCTTCCCGGCCAGGTATCAATCCTGCGTCCTCTCCATTGTCAGGAAGATTCTTAACCACTGGACCACCAGGGAAGTTCCAAGATATATCTTAGTGCATAACAGTTTACAAACAGCAAAAAAGAAAAGAAAAAAGGTTCTGGGTAATAGCAACCGAAAAAAGTTGGGCACACAATAATACTGATTTGGCACTGATTTCATTTTATTTTTGTAGAATGTCACTTCTGAAATAGTATGATATTAAAAGGATAAATTTAAGATATAAAATTAGATGATCAAAAACATAAATCTTGTGAAGTCAAAGGCACAAGTATATTTCTCAAATAGATGAACTACTTTAAAGAGAAAATTCTCAACATTCCCAGGGATCCACATCACCATGGGCACATTCCACCCCACTGAGGTCCTGTGCATTTCCAGGTCCTAATGACGAATGTAATACTAACATTTGGTGACTTCCTGTCACCTTGCCTACATCAGGAGTGCAAAGGCAATGTGGTGATAATTAGGAATATGGAGTGCAATCATTTCAGAGGTTCCAGAAATCACTCTGGTCATTAACAAAATGAATAAGAAACTATTACATTACACTCTTATTAAAGGGATGGTCATTTTGAGCAATAATTGCTTTTGAAAACAAATGGGCAGTTATTTTAAATCTATTGCTAAAGCTAACTTTCTTAGCTAAAAATAAGTGATGTGAGCTTTGATGCAGGGATTCCTCATAAAGAAGCAACAATTTGCAGCCAATTAGCCAACCGTGGGCTTCCTATGTGGTGCTAGTGGTAAAGAACCCACTTGCCAATGCAGGGGATGTAAGAGATACAGATTCGATCCCTGGGTCAGGAAGATCTCCTGGAGGAGGGCATGGCAACCGACTCCAGTATTCTTGCCTGGAGACTCCCATGGACAGAGGAGCCTGGTGGGCTATATAGTCCATGGGGTTGCACAGAGTCAAACATGACTGAAGTGACTTAGCATGAGCAAAGCAAGCCACCTGTGCTATTTCCCCCCTGGGAGCCCAGGGTGCAATGGCTGCAAATAGGAGCCTTTTCAGTAGTGTATACAGCCTGTTGCCTGCATGAGTTGCCCTAAGGAACTTGAATACGACCCTTTACAGTGGACATGCAGACATGACTGGCATGCTGTCTGCAATCTAAGCTCCAGACAGGTATGTGCAGTGCCTTTGGAAAGCCCCAGGGCAGTGGCCAGGGTCCACACTGGTTAAGTCATAATGTTCATCTGCATCAAGCTGCAGAACAAGGAGCATGTGACTGAGATCCTCCGCAGGGTCAAGTTCACATTCTCTGGCAGCCAGAAGCTCCACATCTCCAAGAAGGGATTAAATTTTCTAAATTTAATGCAGATGAATTTGAAAACATGGTGGCAGAAAAGTGGTTCATCTCAGATGGCTGTGGGGTCAAATATACCCCTATTCCTGGCCCTCTGGCAAAATGGTGGGCCTTGCACCCACGAGAACCTTGGCACTGTCCCCTCTGTACTCATGTCCATAATAAATCCTACTTTCTTGTCAGAAAAAAAAGAGCCAAGGTAGGTGATTTCCCCCAGCAGGTACATAATGATGAGTTTCCAGCTTCAGAATCTTCCTTTTGTTCCATGTCCAGTTCTAACTCTTGCTTCTTGACCTCCCATTATTCTTGCTTTAAATTTAAGCTCTTGGCAGGATTTGGCCTCCCTAATACCAGACCACCTGACCTGCCTCTTGAAATCTGTATGCAGGTCAGGAAGCAACAGTTAGAACTGGACATGGAACAACAGACTGGTTCCAAATTGGGAAAGGAATATGTCAAGGCTACATATTGTCACCCTGCTTATTTAACTTATATGCAGAGTACATCATGAGAAACACTGGGCTGGAGGAAGCACAAGCTGGAATCAAGATTGCCGGGAGAAATATCAATAACCTCAGATATGCAGATGATACCACCCTTATGGCAGAAAGTGAAGAACTAAAGAGCCTCTTGATGAAAGTGAAAGAGGAGAGTGAAAAAGTTGGCTTAAAGCTCAACATTCAGAAAACGAAGATCATGGCATCTAGTCCCATCACTTCATGGGAAATAGATGGGGAAACAGTGGAAACAGTGTCAGACTTTATTTTTTGGGGCTCCAAAATCACTGCAGATGGTGATTGCAGCCATGAAGTTAAAAGACGCTTACTCCTTGGAAGGAAAGTTATGACCAACCTAGATAGCATATTCAAAAGCAGAGACATTACTTTGCCAACAAAGGTCCGTCTAGTCAAGGTTATGGTTTTTCCAGTGGTCATGTATGGATGTGAGAGTTGGACTGTGAAGAAGGCTGAGTGCCAAAGAATTGATGCTTTTGAACTGTGGTGTTGGAGAAGACTCTTGAGAGTCCCTTGGACTGCAAGGAGATCCAACCAGTCCATTCTGAAGGAGATCAGCCCTGGGATTGCTTTGGAAGGAATGATGCTAAAGCTGAAACTCCAGGACTTTGGCCACCTCATGCGAAGAGTTGACTCATTGGCAAAGACTCTGATGCTGGGAGGGATTGGGGGCAGGAGGAGAAGGGGAGGAAAGAGGATGAGATGGCTGAATGGCATCACTGACTTGATGGATGTGAGTCTGAGTAAGCTCTGGGAGTTGGTGGTGGACAAGGAGGCCTGGCGTGCTGTGATTCATGGGGTCACATAGAGTCGGACACGACTGAGCGACTGAACTGAACTGAACTGAGTGTCTGTGTGGCTTCATCAATCTCCATTTAAAATCCACTTTTGAAGGGGGGCTTGGCCTTACCCTCCATGGTGCAACCCCAAGACACTTCCTCAGAGAAGCCTTCTCTAGCAATCATCCTAAGATGACTTCATCATGATTCTCTATCTTATCACATTTTCAATGATTTAGTCCTCAGAAAAGTCTTTACTGCTTTCTGTTGTCTGCAAAACTAGTAAAACAGCAGTAGCAGTAATCTGACATTCAACACCTTCTACAAACTGACCATTGTGTCTCTACACATGTCTACCCTGCTCTTTGAGCTCCCAACTAACTAGTCTTTGCAGATCCTGACTAAGGTATAACTGTTCCCGTTCTACCTTCTTTCTTATTGCAATTCTACTCACTTAGAAAGCCCTGACTCCTCTACTTGTTCAAGACTGATCCATCCACCAAGTCTCAGATTTAGGACTATTTCTTCCATGAACCCTGCTAAATAGTTTTAGAGCTCAATGATGACTGCCACTTCTCAACTCTTGTAGAAATATTTGCTAGCATGCTTTCTCCTTATACATTCCTTCATTCATTTCAAATAGGTAGCCAGACCCTCAGGAATTTTGCCTCGTGAGAAGTCGACAGCTTTTCCTGTGTTTTGTAAGAACGTAATCCATTGAGTTGATGATATTAGTGCCCTGGAGTAGCAGTAGAGAGAGGAGATTGTCTTTGAGAGGAAGCTAGGTGAGTGTCCTCTGATATAGGACAGGATGGAGGGAGTACTGAGGCTCACAACAGAGTGGAAGACTGGGTAGCAGTTCTAAGGCAACATCCCAGGGGCAGGGGCAAACTGATAGGACTTAGCTGTAGTTATGCCAAGGGAGGCAGCACCCAAGATGCCAGAATTCAGCCTCTGCAAGAACTGTCAAGTCCTACGCAGAGCTTCAAAGTGGCAAAAGTGTCAACGAGTCCTTGATCCTGAAGAAATCATGCAGACCAAACAATGGTATCTCAAAATAATTCATCTGAGCAGGTGACCAGTGAACTACGCAGACCTGGATGCTGCATTAACTCAGGGAGCCCTTGGCATTGACTCAAGTTGAATTTCCTTTCAGTCTGGGCCAGAATAAGGTTGATCTAGGAAAGAAACATATGTGCTGTTCTTGCACACCTATTATTTTATACTAGCTACTCTAGTGATTTATTTAACTTATTAAATTAGCATGATATCTATCACTGATATTCATCCTCCTTTGTATTTGCATTATATCACCCAAGCTATGTCAGAAGCTCCTGGAGGACTGGATCATTTCAGACTCTAGTAGAATTTGCTGCATGTAAATAACAACCAGGTTTCTGTGACAGGAAGGCTAGGGATACTGTCTGGAGGACAGACTTTAGTTTCTTGGTAATAATTTCCTCATAAATAGTCCAAGTGCTGAGAAGTAGTTCACATGCATTCAGTAACCCATCAGATATTATAGAAATAAGAGGAGACATGTGAGTCAGAGAGCAGGAGGAAAAACAAACAGATAGTTGTTAGGGCTGGCCTGACTCATGGCTATCATTTATAATAATAGCTCCTATTTGTGTGTCCTTACTGAGATGGGCTCTGCTGAATCTTCCCTTGCTTTGTTTCAGAGTTGTATGTCAGTAAAATGAGAAATCCCACTTCGAAATCAAATCTACAAATGCTCATTAATAAAAAAAGAAAAGCAGAAGACAAAGCTGAATACAAGATATTACCCTAATTTTACCATTTGTATGACCAACCTAGACAGCATATTAAAAAGCAGAGACAGTACTTTGCTGACAAAAGTCCATTTAGTCAAAGCTAAGGTTTTTCCAATTGTCATATATGGAAGTGAGAGTTGGACTATACAGATAGCTGAGCACCGAAAAATTGATGCTTTTGAACTGTGATGATGGAGAAGACTCTTAAGAGTCCCTTGGCCTGGAAGGAGATCAAACCAGTCAATCCTAAAGGAAATTCATCTTGAATATTCATTGGAAGGGATGATGCTGAAGCTGAGGCTCTAATACTTCGGCCACCTGATGGGAAGAACAGATTCATTGGAAAAGACCCTGATTCTGGGAAAGATTGAAGGCAGGAGGAGAGGGGGACTACAGAGGATGAGATGGTTGGATGGCATCACTGACTAAATGAACATAAATTTGAGCAAGCTCCGGGGTTGGTGATGGACAGGGAAGCCTGGTATGCTGCAGTCCATGGGCTCGCAAAGAGTCAGACACAGCTGAGTGACTGAACTGAACTTAACTGAATATCTATGTGCATGTGTGCCTGCGTTCTCAGACATGTCTGACTCTTTTGTGACCTAAGGACTGTAGCCCGTCAGACTTCTCTGTCCATGGAATTTTCCAGGGAAGAATATTGAAATGGGTTGTCATTTTGAGAGAGTCAATTCCTAGGCAGATTGATAAGAAGGCCGGGGGTCCCAAAGGAGAGAGGGGTATGGGGTTCTCAAGGAGGAGGAAAGGACAAACTTTTTCTCCTCTACATTCCTTAGGATTATATAACAATAATGTATCCTGCTTGAGGACAGTTTCTCCTTCCTGAAAGCCTTCTGGCTAATCCTGTTATCTTAAAATGTAAATTATGGAAGTGGGTCTAGTAAGATCTTTACAACCTCCAGACATTCTTTTGATACATTGTAATAACTAATTAAAAAATATATAACTCCCTTGCTAACACTAGCAAAAGGGGCACTTTTTCTGCCCCCTTCTGATGTCTATGTCAGCTTTCTCTATCTCTTTTATACTTTAATAAAACTTTATTACACAACAGATCTGAGCAATCAAGCTTCGTCTCTGGCCCCAGATTGAATTCTTCTCCTTCGGAGGCCAAGAATCCCGGCATCTTTCGTGGTTCAGCAACATTTCGATTTCCTATTCCATTGTGTACCTACAGTTCAGTTCAGTTCAGTCGCTCAGTCATGTCTGACTCTTTGCGACCCCATGAATCACAGCACGCCAGGCCTCCCTGTCCATCACCAACTCCTGGAGTTCACTCAGACTCACGTCCATTGAGTCAGTGATGCCATCCAACCATCTCATCCTCTGTCGTCCCCTTCTCCTCCTGCCCCCAATCCCTCCCAGCATCAGAGTCTTTGCCAATGAGTCAACTCTTCGCATGAGGTGGCCAAAGTACTGGAGTTTCAACTTTAGTGTCATTCCTTCCAAAGAAATCCCAGGGCTGATCTTCAGAATGGACTGGTTGGATCTCCTTGCAGTCCAAGGGACTCTCAAGAGTCCTCTCCAACGCCACAGTTCAAAAGCATCAATTCTTCGGTGCTCAGCTTTCTTCACAGTCCAACTCTTACATCCATACCTGACCACAGGAAAAACCATAGCCTTGACTAGACGAACCTTTGTTGGCAAAGTAATGTCTCTGCTTTTGAATATGCTATCTACATATGTATGTATTTGGAGAATACACACATATGCAAATTTTTTTGATGCGCATGTAAGAACATCTATATCTGTAACTATCCCCATAAATGTAGTCTAGTTATCTCTGGATGGTGAGATTTTTCTATATTTTCTAAAATTTCCACAATGAATATACATTTTTTAATAATCATAAAAGCAGGAAATGGTTCAGTTATTTATAAGGCAAATGGATAGAGAGGCAAGATGCATTCTTTTTTGACCAATACTTTATTTATAACCAAATTAGCACAGTATTTATCCACAGTATGACATGGAACTGAGAAAAAGAAGAATCACAATAATTATACACATTCAATTATTATCATACCATGATCTGTATTCCTCAGAATATTTGTAGTGAAAGATGTTTCTGAGTTGTGTTACTGACATTTGGAAATCAATAACTATTGTTCAGAAGGTATAGCAGTTTGTTTATATCTCTGTAACTAATATGTGAAAGAAAATTCAAAGTGTTTTAAAATGAAAACTATGGTTGAGGAATTTGACAAAGCTAACTTTTCAAACTGTATGACCTTGGAGCTGAGCCAGCAATAACAGTGGAGTCAGTGGTGGAGTTTCCCCATGCCTTTTGCTGTCACATCTGGTCACCACTTCCATCTGTCCATGCCCTTGAGAGAAAGTGAACGAACATTCAGTCAGCATTTCTCAAGGGCAGGCAGGAGACTTATGTGGCCCAGAGTCCATGTAAGCATTGCACGAAGGGGAGCCTGTTCCAGGGCCTGAAAGGAGGCTCTTGTCTAACACTCAGAAATGAATCACCAGAGGAGATGTACATGCTGACAAAGCAAGAGACTTTATTGGGAAGGGGTGCCTGCGTGGAGAGCAGTAGGGTAAGGAACCCAGGAGAAGTGCTCTGCTATATGGCTTGCAGTCCCTGGTTTTACGATAATGGGGTTAGTTTCTGGGTTGTCTCTGGCCAATCATTCTGACTCAGGTCCTTCCTGGTGGCGCATTCATTGCTCAGCCAGGATGGATGCCAATGAGAAGGATTCTGGGAGGTGGGAGGACATGTGACATCTCCTTTTGACTTTTCCCAAACTCTTCTGGTTAGTTCTGTGTTCCAAACTAACAGAACTCTTCTGTTAGTTCTGTGTTCCTTACCAGGACCTCCTGGCACAAAATAACACACACATGGCTGCTATGGTGCCTGGCCAGGGTGGGCAGTTTCAGTAGCTGTGTTTCCCCTAACATAAGTGCTTGAGCATCACATGGACAAGAACCAGTGGATGTTTCTGATCTATCAAGTGTTCTTTTAAAAAACTGTTTAAATAGTAAATACAATGAGAAACTTTCACTTAAAAATACTAGATTTCCAGTTTCTATTGAATTTTACTCAGTTGGTCCATGTTAGTTGCTCAGTCATGCCTGACTCTTTGCGACACCGTGGACTGTAGCTTGCCAGACTCCTCTGTCCATGGAATTCTCCAGGCAAGAATACTGGAGTGGGTAACCATTTCCTTCTCCAGAGAATCTTCCCAACCCAGGTATGGAAACTGGGTCTCCTGCACTGCAGGCAGATTCTTTACAGTCTGAGCCCCCATTGAAGCCCTGTTGAATTCTAAAAGTTTGGTAAAACCAGGCTCTTCTGTAAGGCATCACAAAAGCCAAGTATCACAGTCTCCAACTGCCTTGTTTCACACAATTCATTTACCTGCCTGGATCCTGCAGGCATTTAATTTTCAACCTATAAAAGCCTCCTCGGAGAAGGCAATAGCAACCCACTCCAGTACTCTTGCCTGGAAAATCCTATGGATGGAGGGGCCTGGTGGGCTGCAGTCTATGGGGTCGTGAAGAGTCAGACACGACTAAGCGACTTCACTTTCACTTTTCACTTTCATGCATTGGAGAAGGAAATGGCAACCCATTCCAGTGTTCTTGCCTGGAGAATCCCAGGGACGGGGGAGCCTGGTGAGCTGCCGTCTATGGGGTTGCACAGAGCCGGACACGACTGAAGCAAATTAGCAGCAGTAGCAGCATAAAAGCCTCCTAAACCGAAGACACTAGAGTTTGGACTTTGCTTTAGAATAAACATCAGACAACTTCTAATATCAGAATTGCTAAAAAGTCAGCAGTATCTCAACTGTAATTGTGACATCCATATGCTCAGAAAATTGAAAGTTTTTGCTGAACTCATTTGGCAGCTGGGCTTCCCTTGTGGCTCAGCTGGTAAAAGAATCCACCTGCAATGAGGGAGACCTGGGTTTGATCCCTGGGTTGGGAAGATCCCCTGGAGAAGGGAAAGGCTACCCACTCCAGTATTCTGGCCTAGAGAATTCCATGGACTGTATAGTCCATGGATTTTAAAGAGCTGGACATGATTGAGCAACTTTCACTTCACTTCCCTTCATTTGGCAGCTAAATTTTCTTTGAACTGATGTTAACTTTTTACAGCAGTTATAAGACATTTTGGTTTAGTCTTGGGAGTTTCATTCTTGAAAATTATCATGGACCCCAAAGTTCATTTGCTGATATGAGGTGTATCTATCCAGTTACCACATTAGAAATTAAAATGGAAAGTTAAAAAGTATTACTTTGTATTTATTTAAAAATAACAAGTTCATTACATATTAGCATAAGTGATAGTTTATGAAAATTTCTACATTTTTCCAAACCACATTTTAGTAAGAAGAGTGGAATTATTTAATATTCTTTCAAATCTCTTTTCACTCTTGCTTAATAGAGACAGCCAGATTCTCATTTCTGCTTCTACATTTAATTTACCTTACTATCACACAGCATGCAGCCCCTTGATATCTTCGCTATACATTCGTAAGAGATTAAGAGTGAAAAAGGTAAATTATTTTTATAAAAATAATTTTGACTTCATGAAGATTCCCAAGGATCCATACTTTGACAGTAATGATACTTTGACAGTGGCTGGATTATTATAATCTCTATCTCATTTAATATTAATATTCATGTGTTTCACTAGAGAAATGCTATGTTTGATTAATGGTGATACTGCAAACTTTGAGACATGTGGGGAAATGACATATAATACAGTGTCTGTACTGTATAAACTTTGTAAACTATGAAACATTTCAAATTCCACCCAAAATTCTGTCCTTAAATTAAAAAAAAATAACTTTATTAAAATTTATTCTTGGTTATGCTGGGTCTTCCTTGCTGCATGGACTTTTCTCTAGTTGCAGAAAGTGGGGGCTATTCTCCTGTTGCAGAGCACAGGCTCTAAAGCACAAGGGCTTGAGTAGTTATGGCTCTTGGGCTCTAGAGCACAGGCTCAATAGTGGCGGTACGTGGACTTATTTGTTCCACAGCATGTTGGCTCTTCCTGGATCAAGGATTGAACCCATGTCTCCTGCATTGGCAGGCTGATTCTTTACCACTAAGCCACCAGGGAAACCCTGTCCTTAAGTTTTGGGGATAAGCAATTATATACTTTGTAGTACTTGAATGTGCTTTCTTAAATAAGCTAGTTTCATCTTAATGATCAAAACTGAAAAAATAAACATAAGAAAAGCTCAGCGTAACACAAAGGAAGATGTGATTCAGAGAGTTAAAAAAAAACTTGGAGCATCTGGAGATATAGCATGACTGAGATGCTGCTTTTTGATACATCTTGTTATCCACCCAACAAGTAGTTATTGATCATTCACCATGAGCACCTATTATAGTTTTAGCTCTAAATCACTGAAGTTACTTGAAGCTGGTAAAAAAAATCACACAGTTACTTGATAGAATTTTCAACAAGAAAGACTGATAAATTGGTATTTAATTTTATGGCATAGCATAATTTAGATGTTGATTTGGATTTTTGCTGGAATTGATAAGCTATGACCTGTGGCCCCAAACCTGCCCTCCATCCTTTGTAAATACACAGCCATGTCTTTTCATTTATGTACTATTCATGGCTGCTTTTGTGCTAAAGGTAGAGTTGAGTCTGAATATCTTGCAAAGCCTAATATGTGCTATTTGGCCCTTTACAGAAAAAGTTTACCCAATCCTAACTTAGAAAATTGGCTTGAACATCCCCTAAATAACTGGAAAAAATAAGATTCAGTTTATTATATGATGAGTGCTCTATGACTCATAAATTTTGAGATATCTCTGTTGATTTCAGTTCCTAGAAAAGTGTGAATTGCATTCGAAGATTCTAAGTCAGTAGAATCCACCCTGAACAGAAATGATTTACTAAGAGGAGGGTTATATTTGCAGCAAATTGTCTTTTCCAGAAGATTTTCACTGCTAACCTCGCTGTTGTCTTCTGGGCTGATTTCCAAGGCTAAGGTCTATCTGTAGCATCGTGGACCTATTGTAAAAGTACTTGATGTACACAGTTCAGTTCAGTTCAGTAGCTCAGTCATGTCCCTTTGCGACCCCATGGACTGCAGCATGCCAGGCTTCCCTGTCCATCACCAACTCCTGGAGCTTATTCAAGCTCATGTCCGAGTCGGTGATGCCATCCAACCATCTCACCCTCTGTCATCCCCTTTTCCTCCTGCCTTCAACCCTTCCCACCATCAGGGTCTTTTCAAATGAGTCAGTTCTTCACATCAGGTGGCCGAAGTATTGGAGCTTCAGCTTCAGCATCAGTCCTTCCAATGAATATTCAGGACTGATTTCCTTTATGATGGACTAGTTGGATCTCTTTGCAATCCAAAGGACCCTCAAGAGTCTTCTCCAACACCACAGTTCAAAACCATCAATTCTTCAGGGTTCAGATTTCTTTATAGTCCAACTCTCACATCCATACATGACAACCGGAAAAACCACAGCTTTGACTGGATGGATCTTTGTTGGCAAAGTCATGTCTCTGCTTTTTAATATGCTGTCTGGGTTGGTCATAGCTTTTCTTCCAAGGAACAAGCATCTTTTAATTTCGTGGCTGCAGTCACCATTTGCAGTGATTTTGGAGCCCCAGAATAAAGTCTGTCACTGTTTCCATTGTTTCTCCATCTATTTGCCATGAAGTGATGGGACCAGATGCCATGATCTTAGCTTTCTGAATGTTGAGTTTAGTCCAACTTTTTCACTCTTCTCTTTTGCTTTCATCAAGAGGCTTTTCAGATCTTTTTCTCTTTCTGTCATAAGGGTGGTGTCATCTGCATATCTGAGGTTATTGATATTTCTCCTGGCAATCTTGATTTTAGCTTGTGCTTTATCCAGACCGGCATTTCTCAAGATGTACTCTTCATATAAGTTAGATAAGCAGGGTGACAATATGCAGCCTTGATGTATTCCTTTTCTGATTTGGAACCAGTCTGTTGTTCCTTATCCAGTTCTAACTGTTGCTTCTTGACTTGCATATAGATTTCTCAGGAGGCAGGTAAGGTGGTCTGGAATTTCCATCTCTTTCACAATTTTCCAGTTTGTTGTTATCCACACAGTCAAAGGCTTTGGCACAGTCAATAAAGCAGAAGCAGATGTTTTTCTGGTGTTCTTTTGCTTTTGATGATCCAACGGATGTTGGCAATTTGATCTCTGGTTCCTCTGCCTTTTCTAAATTCAGCTTGAACATCTGGAAGTTCACGGTTCATGTACTGTTCAAGCCTGGCTTGGAGAATTTTGAGTATTACTTTGCTAGTGGGTGAAATGAGTACAATTGTGTGTTAGTTTGAGCATTCTTTGGCATTGCCTTTCTTTGGAATTGGAATGAAAACTGACTTTTTCCAGTCCTGTGGCCACTGCTGAGTTTTCCAAATTTGCTGGCGTATTGAGTGCAGGACTTTCACAGCATCATCTTCTAGGATTTGAAATAGCTCAACTGGAATTTTATCACTTCCTCTAACTTTGTTAATAGTGATACTTTCTAAGGCCCACTTGACTTCACATTCCAGGATGTCTGGCTATAGGTGAATGATCACACAATGGCAGTTATCTGGGTCATGATCTTTTTTGTATAGTTTTTCGGTGTCTTCTTTCCACCTCTTCTTAATATCTTCTGCTTCTGTTAGGTCCATACCATTTCTGTCCTTTATTGTGTCCAACTTTGCATGAAATCTTCCCTTGGTATCTCTAATTTTCTTGAGATCTCTCGTCTTTCCCATTCTGTTGTTTTCCTCTATTTCTTTGCATTGATCCCTGAAGAAGGCTTTCTTATCTCTCTTTTATATTCTTTGGAACTCTGCATGCAAATGGTTGTATCTTACCTTTTCTCCTTTACCTTTAGCTGCCCCTTCTAAATGGATTTAAATGTTCTAGGAGTGGCTTTCAATTGCCTTTCCACCTTTGGGGCCTTGTGTTGCTCAGGGCTATCTAATTGTGAGAAGTCAATCAAGCCTCCTTCTCCTTCTCTTCCTCCCTTTTTTCCTTCTTTCAGTACAACAATGTAGATTGCAAAGCTTTATGAATTGCACACCTTAGAGTTTGGATTATGACCACAGAGAGTAGGGTGGATAGTTCAGTTCAGTTCAATTGCTCAGTCGTGTCTGACTCTTTGCAACTACATGGACTGCAGCACACTAGGCCTCCCTGTCCATCACCAGCTCCCAGAATTTACTCAAACTCTTGTCCATTGAGTCGGTAATGCCATACAACCATCTCATCCTCTGTTGTCCCCTTCTCCTCCTGCCCTCATTCTTTCCCAGCATCAGGGTGTTTTTCAATGAGTCAGCTCTTCATATCAGGCAGCCAAAGTATTGGAGTTTCAGTTTCAACATCAGTCCTTCCAGTGAACACTCAGGACTGATTTCTTTTAGGATGGACTGGTTGGATCTCCTTGCAGTCCAAGGGACTCTCAAGAGTCTTCTCCAGCACCACAGTTCAAAAGCATCAATTCTTTGCTGCTAGTTTTCTTTATAGTCCAACTCTCACATCTATACATGACTACTGGAAAAACCATAGCCTTGACTAGACGGACCTTTGTTGGCAAAGTAATGTCTCTGCTTTTGAATATGCTGTCTAGGTTGGTCATAACTTTTCTTCCAAAGAGTTTTTTTTATCTTTTTATTTCATGGCTGCAGTCACCATCTGCAGTGATTTTAGAGCCCAGAAAAATAAAGTCAGCCACTGTTTCCACTGTTTCCCCATCTATTTCCCATGAAGTGATGGGACCAGATGCTATCATTTTAGTTTTCTGAATGTTGAGTTTTAAGCCAAGTTTTTCACTCCCCTCTTTCACTTTCATCAAGAGGCTCTTTAGCTCTTCACTTTCTGCCATAAGGGTGGTGTCATCTGCATATCTGAGGTTATTGATATTTCTCCCAGTGTGGATAATGTCTTCTTAAAGCAATGATTGTGCAAATTAGATTAATTGTGGTGAAGAGATTTGCTTCTTAGGAAGCTGGAATCAACTAATTTACCTAATTTACCTTATTGATTTGGTATTTACACGTTAAACAGGCTTCCCAGGTGGCACAGTGGTGAAGAATCTGCCTGTCAACGGAGGAGATGCAGAATATGTGGGTTTGATCCCTGGGTCTGGAAGATCCCCTGGAGGAGGAAATGGCGACCTACGCCAGTATTCTTGCCTGGAGAATCCCATGGACAGAGGAGGCTGGTGGGCTACAGTTCATAGCATTGCAAAGAGTCATACATGACTGAGAATGCACACACTTAACTTTACATGTTAAAAGACCATCATTTTTAGGGAGAAAGTATCTTTGGAAATATGGGCCATCCCCATATAACATTATAAAAGAGGAAATTTCTCTGTTTTCCTTCTACCATCATTCAAAAAATCTCTTTCCTGCAAGTGATTATTGTCCTAATTGACACTAACAATGTTGAAGATAACTAGATAATTATTATAAATCATGTAAACTAGAGGATGAGATGGTTGGATGGCATCACTGACTCGATGCACATGAGTTTTAGCAAGCTCCAGGAGTTGGTGATGGACAGGGAAGCCTGGAGTGCTGCAGGTCATGGGGCTACAAGGAATCGGACAGGACTGAGCGACTGAACTGAACTGATCTTTAATTTACATAATTCTATTATTTTTATAATAGAAACTGAGACTAAGAAAGCTAAGAAACTTGACCCAAATCACTTAGTCAAGAAAGAGAAATTGAGATGAATCCTAGCCTTATTTATTTTCCCAAATCCTCTGCCTCTGTTGTCTGTCGGCTTGCCAGGACCATCTACTCAATCCTGTATTGTTGTTGTTGCTGTTGTTTTGATATTTCCCTAAGCCCTGTGCATTGCCTGTTTATGTTTCCTCTCTATTTCTCACCACAACTAGCTCCCAGATAGGTTGCTGAATGTCAGAGATAAGGTAAATTAATTCACAGTGGGGCTGATTGGAACTAGTTCATTTATATATTCTACAGTGAGTTGTACATGATGTTCTTTCGCCATGCATCTTGCCTGCCTCTGAATTCTAAAAGTGAAGACAACATCCCTGACCTTGGGGAGCTCCTTACTCACAGACATGTCTACTGGACAAATATGGACCATATAATATCTCTCCTGTGTGTTGTATCTATTTTAAGAGGGATAGAGTTGTTATGTGTTGGAAAAGACTCTTGAGAGTCCCTTGGACTGCAAGGAGATCCAACCAGTCCATTCTGAAGGAGATCAGCCCTGGGATTTCTTTGGAAGGAATGATGCTAAAGCTGAAACTCCAGGACTTTGGCCACCTCATGCGAAGAGTTGACTCATTGGAAAAGACTCTGATGCTGGGAGGGATGGGGGGCAGGAGGAGAAGGGGATGACAGAGGATGAGATGGCTGGATGGCATCACTGACTCGATGGACGTGAGTCTGAGTGAACTCTGGGAGTTGGTGATGGGCAGGGAGGCCTGGTGTGCTGCGATTCATGGGGTTGCAAAGAGTCGGACACGACTGAGCGACTGAACTGAACTGACCTAACTGAGAGTTGTCATGATGAAACTTGAAGCACCAGCCTGCCAGCCTCATAAACTGTTAAAGAGGGGTGGGGTGAGCGGTCTAGGGTGCCCCAGGACCTGTAAGAAACAGTCCATTTTAAACTGTTACTATGCCTACCATATTAATAATTTGGAACTTTATCAAGTTTTATCTCTTATTCAAATATAAGTTCTCTAATGTAGCCAAACAAGTTGTTTTTCTCCAGCAATATTTAGAATAACAGTTTTGGTAAAGCAAGAGGCCAGGTGACCCTTCAATCTTGAGATTTTTATCTGATTCCTGTTACCTCCTCTCTACTTCTTTCAGCAGTCATCTAATTGTATTTGTGTTTCAGTCAGTTCAGACATGGTTGTCACCAGAGATGGGGAATTTGGGGCCAAGAAATCCATTAAAATAAACCTCATTAAACTAAACCTTAGTTTCTTCTCCACCATTCACTATGTGCTATGTGCTAAGTCGCTTCAGTCATGTCCAAGAGATTGAACACTTGTCTCTTATGTCTCCTGCATTGGCAGGTGGGTTCTTTAGCAGTAGCGCCACCTGGGAAGCCCTTAATCACTCACTGCTGCTACTGCTGCTGCTAAGTCGCTTCAGTCGTGTCCGACTCTGTGCGACCCCATAGATGGCTGCCCACCAGGCTTCCCCATCCCTGGGATTCTCCAGGCAAGAATCCTGGAGTGGGTTGCCATTTCCTTCTCCAATCATTCACTACCCCAGCTCAAACCCCTTAGCCTTGTCAATTCTTCACCAATGTATTGTTTCCATGTCTAAAAGGTATAAAAGTTTCCTGCTGTGGTCACTTTTCCAGGTCTTCATTCTCTTGCGAAGACTTCTATATATATATATATATAAAGATGCAATAAAGCTTGTATGCTTTTCTCCTGTTAACCTAGCTTTGTCAATTTAATTTTCAGTCCCAGCCAGGGCCTCTAAGAGGGTTGAGGAAAATGTTGTTTTTCTTCCCTACAGCTCTATGGAATTCCTGCCAGAAAATGGATGGAAAGATTACCCTCAAAATGTATCATTTCTGAATTTAAAAATTCAGTGAAACACTGTTGTAATAATATGATACTTGCATATTTAGATACATTTTTTTTACATTTAGATAAATATGCACAGATAATCTATTAAGCTTGTTATACTTTTATTTTCTGTTTTCATATGAACATGTCTTATTACTGGAGACAGACTAGAACTAAGACATAATATGGTTTTCTATGAGTGAAAGGCCATCTGTCTTGATCTTTTTTACATGATTATGTACAATATTTGCTAATATATACAACCAGACTTTCTGGAATGATTGCGATGTACGAATTTAAGTACAACCACAAAAAGTCCACAAAAACCATTGTAAAATTTTCGAATATATTCATTGAGGGAATAAAAATCAGAGACATAAGTAGTCATGTGATATGGTTGCATATGTTTTTAAGGAGGAGAAAGTCAGATTTCTTTTTTAATGGAGTTTTATTTATTTTGGGCCGAGCTGGGTCTTCGTTGCTCTGTGTGGGCTTTTCTCTCGTTGCAGTGGGTGGGGCTGATCTCCAGTTGTGGCGCATGGGCTTCTCACTGCAGCGGCTTCCCTTGTTGTGGAGCATGGGTTCTTGGGCACGCAGGTTTCAGCCTTTGCAGCTCATGGTCTGTAAAGCACAGCCTCAGTAGTTGTGGCGCACGGGCTTAGCTGCTCCAAGGCATGTGGGATCTTCCTGGACGGGGGATCAAACCCATGTCTCCTGCATTGGCAGGCAGATTCTTTACCACTGAGCTACCAGACATGCCTGAAATTCAGATTTCTTCAGCAAATAGGTGACCATCATTCCAAGGAGAATACTACCTTGTAAGATAAGCTGAGAACTTGAAATTCTGTTTTCCAGGAAGCCTTCGTAGAGCCTGATGCCAAAGGCTGCTCTCCAGTAACCAAACGGTTTGACTCTCGTTTCCCATTTATTACCTTATATTTATAAGTGCTTCTCCTTCGCCTCTGCTTACCTCAGTCCCCAGAGCTCTAAATACTTTCTTCCTTCTAAATATTCCTTTTTAACCCTAAAGCCATGAGGAGGCCAGTAGGAGAATTTGGAAGGGCTACTCATTTTCTGAGCTTAGAAAGTTTTATCACATCAGGGTCAAGCTGCAAAATAAAAACAAATTAGAACCTTCTGGCTTTGCACAAGGAAATATGAAAATAGTTTCTGGTCACCCCCCACCACCCTTCAGCGCAGCTGAAGGGAGTGTTCAGCAATTTGTCAGTTGAAGATACCTCTGGTGCAGTTTGAGACCTGGGGAATCTTGACATGCTTTTGTTTTGTTTTATTTATAAAAAGCATTATTTGTTAAAAAACATAGTGGTGCGACAAACAAACTAATTTGTAAAAGTTTAAGTTCGTTTAAAAAAATTTGTGTTTAATAAAGTGACTTTAGTTGTAGAGCACACAATGTAAGCATATAAAATAGTAATGGAATTCAGAAATAGATTATGTATGCATAGCATGCTGTGACTACGAAAAAAGGTTAATGTGTAACTTAATTAATTTCCTCCATTACAGAACCTTTGTCTTTGCTGGGCTGCACCTTTATTAAGTAAGCACAACAAGTTTGAATTGTTTACATCAGAAAGGGCAACTACTTATGGGAAAGCAAAAGAATAAATCCAGAAGGTGAGAGGGGAGAAAAAAGAAAGATGAGAGTGCTGAGCCAAGGCCCAGTCAGAGGAACAGACTGAGCTACTGGCCTAGAGGTCCATGTGATACAGAAATACATACACATATGTATGGGTTCTTTATACAGAAATATTTATTTTTGTTTTTTTTTTTGCCAAGTCCTGTCCAACTCTTTTGCATACACACACATGAACACAATTTTCTAGCTATGTGTCTGTGTGTTTGTGTGTGTGTATTGAGAGAAAAAGAAGAAGAAAAGGAATTTTAGAGATTTCATTTTTGGATTAAAAATTTAATTCCCTTATTTCCTTTGAATTATTTTTTAATGTTGGCCTGTGGTTTCTTTTTAAACTACACTGTGTGTGCACACAGTGCTAAGTGCCAAGTGCTAAGTTGCCTTAGTCGTGTCTGACAATTTGTGACCCCATGGACTGTAGCCCACCAGGCTCCTCTGTCCATGGGATCCTCCAGACAAGAACACTGGAGTGGGTTGCCATGCCCTCTTCCGGGGGATCTTCCTCACTCAGAGACTGAACCCATGTCTCATGTGTCCTGCATTGGCAGGCCAGTTCTTTACCACTAGTGCCACCTGGACATCCCACTGATAGTGCTACAAAGTATTGATAACATATTTTATTAAGCTGAGCCGTATACAATTGCTGATTTTTGTATGTCAAATATTTCTGATTTTTCCTGGTTCAACATAAATTATAGTCCATCTCACATATGGAGTTAGCTAGTTCAGGCAGAGTCTGATTTAAGTGCTCCAGGCAGAGGAAGCTTCATGCACATTGGCTGTGAAGAGAGGAAAACAATGTGATTAGCATATAAACTATTAGACTTCAAGTGAAGCGTAGTACCCTCCCTCACGTGGGCATGCGTGTGTGCTCAGTTGCTTCAGTCATGTCTGACTCTTTGCAACCCCATGGACTGTAGCCTGCCGGGTTCCTCTGTCTATGGGATTTTCCAGGCAAGAATACTAGAGTGGGTTGCCATGCCCTCCTCCAGAGGACTTCCTGACCCAGGAATTGAACCCATGTCTCTTATGTCTCCTGCATTGGTAGGTGGGTTCTTTACCGCTAGTGCCACCTGGGAAACCCCATCACATGGGTGGGCATAATCAAATCAGCTGAAGGCCTTAAGAGGAAGACTGAGGGCTCCTCATGAGAAGAATTCTGTCTCCATACTGCTTTTGAACTTAAGACTGCAACATCAATGCCTGCCAGAATTTCAATTTCAGACTTGCCAGCCACCCCTATCATCATGTGAGACAATTCCTTAAAATATCTTTCTGTCTCTCTCTCTCTCTCTCTATATATATATATGATATATATATATACACTCATCCTCATCCTATTGGTTCTGTTTCTCTGAAGATCCCTAACTAATATACAGCCAATAAATGATAGAGTGGATACAGGAATTCAGATTTTCCTGGTCCAAGGTCCGCATATTTAATCACTGCATCATGCCATCCCTTCTATTTCGTTACAGAAGGTGGCATCCTCTGTTCACACCATCTGTTTCTGTGTTTGCTTCCCCCTTCTAAGCTGTAAGCTCACGTGGGCAAGAACTTGTGACCCCAGTATCCAGCACAATGCCTGTCACATGGCGTTACTCTGTGCATATTTGTTTGGAACAAAATACGTATGGATATGTGCTTTGACAACTGTAAAGCAATATAAAAATATGAGACCTTTCTGTTCTGTGGCAAACACATCATTCTTGTACAATTATTTATAAACAAATATAGAATGTGTATATCTAGAAGTCTGACTATGTGCGTAAGGCAGTGTGAAACTTTAAGCCAGTATTATTACTTGATAAGCTTGTTTTAACCTCTGACTGCAACCAGGGGTGAAAGAATATTTCTGAGATTAAAAAAGTGCATTTCTCTCCCTAACAACTGAAGAAACAAGTAAGAATCACAGACCATTTTCCATGCAGGATAAAGTCAGCAGTCTTATGTTCAGAAAGGCAACCAGGTTTGATGTCAAATGTTAGTTCTGATTGATTTTGGTGATGACTGCCTGCAGCACCTGAGAAGATTGTGAGATGGCAGTTGGGCCCTCAGCAAAGAGCTGCCTCATTAACCAGTTAGCTCCATCCTGGCCAAACGGTTGGGTGAGTGCAGCAAGAGTGATATTTTGTTCCCTGCCCTGATTTAAGAAATACAAGACCAGTCCTCTTGGTGTTTTTTGAATTAGCGAAGTTTGCTGTTGGGAAGGACAGGAATAAAGCTTCAGTTTAAAAGGGAGCTAGAATAATTTCCTTGAACCACAGGTAAAACATTTCCCCTGTCTAGGTGAAGGTCAATCTATTCAGGGCTGTCTTTAACATACACATTCCATCATTTTTTCCCCCTTGATCACCAAAATCATATAAAATTAAATTAACCAATATTTTTAGGCACATGTTTGCTGGACCAGAAGAATTAACCATCAGGGTCTAAGTCTAAAGCCAATACCAGGACAGAAATATCTATTACTGTTAGGGAGTATTTCAGTTTTCTCTTATATGTCCCCACAAACTGGACATTAACTTCATAGTTTTAAGCAGTCATTGGTTGCTTACTTTTACTCACATATTTATCAATGTCTTTGCATAGCATTCTTTTTTGCACATCAAACCTTCCATCTGGAATGGCTTTTCTTCTTTATGAAATGCATACTGCTGCTGCTAAGTTGCTTCAGTCGTGTCCGACTCTGTGCGACCCCATAGACGGCAGCCCACCAGGCTCCCCCGTCCCTGGGATTCTCCAGGCAAGAACACTGGAGTGGGTTGCCATTTCCTTCTCCAATGCATGAAAGTGAAAAGTGAAAAGGAAGTCACTCAGTCGTGTCCGACTCTTTGCAATCCCATGGACTGCAGCCTAGCAGGCTCCTCCGTCCATGGGATTTTCTAGGCAAGAGTACTGGAGTGGGGTGCCATCGCCTTCTCCATATGAAATGCACAGATTCCTTAGAAATCACTTTAGATCTTTAAGTGATAAACACACTGAACTGTTTGCTTTGTCTGACAGTGTCTTTGTTTCCTCTATGCATGTGTGCTAACCTGCTCAGTCATGACTGACTCTTTGTCACCCCACGGACTGTAGCTCACCAGGCTCCTCTGTCCATGGAATTCTCCTGAAAAGAATCCTGGAGTGGGTTGCTGTTTCCTACTCCAGGCAATCTTCTCCACCCAGAGATCGAATCCGAGTCTCCAGTGTCTCCTGCATTGGCAGGTAGATTCTTTACCACTGAGTCTCAGGGGCTTCCCAGGTTTCCTATTTGCTCTTGAAAGACAGCTTTTCATGATAGAAATTCAGGTTGACAGTGATTTTCTGTCAGGATGTTTTTTGCAGTCTGCTGACATCTGTTCCTTAAGATATGAGGTCAGCAATCAGTCCAATCGTCATTCCTCTGAAGTAATCAGCTCTTTCTCCTTGGAAGCTTTTAAATATATTTTTTCTTTCTCATTCTTCAGTCTCTCTAATATGTGTCTAAAATTAAATTTGTTTTTATTTGTCTTATTTGAGATGTATCACCCTCTTGGATCTAAAGATCTTACAATGTTCTTGTAAGTTCTTAACCATTTTACCTTCAAATATCGCCTGTTTTCAATTCTTTACCTTTTTCTGAATTTCTGATTAGGTATTAGAATTCTTATCACTCTTTTCTCTAGATTTTTTCATATTTTACACCTAATTTCTTCATAGTTATGTTCCACTTCTCTGATTCTTTATGAACATGCATCTCATCTGCTGTTTGATCTCAAATTCTTAACTTCATTATTTTTACTTGTTTGGTTTTTATCTGAATATAATTTGATTTGGTTTATTTGAGATATATTATCTAAACATAGTTTTATTTGGTTCATCAAACCAGATAAATCTCTATCATGCTTGCTGTTTGCTCATGCTTTTAAGCTTCTTATTTTCAAAATTTAGTTAAGTGTATTATGCATAACAGTTTAGCACCCTTTATTTGATAATTCTAATTCTGACATTATTTTAAATCTGTTTCTGTGGTTTTTCTCTTACGGTGCCTTATTCTTGTGAATTGTTGAATTTTGTGCTGTGAACTATTTATTTTCTTGGTCTATATCTGTGTCAAAGTTTCGGTTAAGGTTGAAGCTGACACGGACTTCCTTGGTGGTCCAGTGTTAAGAATCCACCTTCCAATGCAGAGGATGTGAATTCAATCCCTGGTGGAGGAGCTAAGATCCCACATACCATGAGGCAACTAAGCCCACATGCTGCATTTACTGAGCTCACGCGCCACAACTAGAGAGGAGCCCACACCTCGCAATGAAGACCTGATGTAGCCAAAAATAAATTTTAAAAAATGGTTGAAGCTGATACTATCAAAGAGGGTTGACATTTATTTTATTCTCTTCCATACGACACATCTAACTTAAAATCAACTTAAATTTATTTCTTAACTTAGGGTTTTTGGACCACAAAGTATGAATTTGGGCCAAAACCCAATTGAGGACCAGGTTGAGATTTCAAATTCTCAGAGTAGATTTTTCTCTCTTCAACTAGTGTCAAATTCAAGACAGGCAAAGTTCCTTACTTTTCCCTTTAGTATCATTAAGGGTCCTCACTTTATGAGGGTCTCCTGTAAGGTTTTCTATTTTCAGCAGGCCTTGGGATTTTTCCACTGTTTCCATGTATTAAGTGAATACATCAGAAACTCAAGTTATTCATAGTTCAGCAAAAATCCTTGGATCAAAAGCCAGTCTTGATATTTACTTACCTCCTAGGTTTACTGCCCACATGATATTTGAGGCCTTTGAGTTCCTCATTTTTTGTGTGTGTGAGCTACCTCAGCAGTGCATTTAAAATAATTCCAAAGAAATAATTTGTCTTCATCAGAAAAGTTATTCAAGTTATGTAATGTTACCATGTTGAAAGCAGAAGTCAAAATCCAATTTTATTACATCATGTTTTTACTCAGACTTCTGCAAGGGCCATTTGATTTGAAGGCATGAAATCTCACTCACACAGAACCCCCATCAGTAGAGCTGACTGAGTGTATTGAGGGGAACTCTCTGGCTTGGGGGTTGAAAGCTATAATTGCAAACACCACTTCATGAGCTTTCCATTGTACTAGACTTTGCAATGTATGAATATAGGAGAATTCACATGAATTCTAATTAGAAGGCTCCTGGACTCAGTTTGGCTACCATTAGCTCTTACCTGTGTATTATAGATCATGTCAGGGTGATGGAGAATATTGAAGTGAATGGTAATGAGGTAGATGCACAGAAATGGAGCCATATGGCTTTGCAAAGCTTCCTAACACTATTATGCCACACATACACACTCTCTCTGGGATGGAGGACTCGTGACCATAATTTTGTGCTAGAGAGGGCAGGCTGCTCATCGTAAGACACCATCTGGGACAACTTATCCAGATGCAATTTTCCTTAGCAATTTTCCTATGGTTGGCTCTATTACCATAATGGATAGATTTCTGTCATCTGTTCCTTGGGAATATTTTGTAGTATCAGTGTGAATAGTGTTAGGATCTATTTATTTATTTATTTGGCAAGGAACTAAGAACTGTAACAATTTATTGTCCGTGAATTTGAAGAGTAAAATATTCGTTTGCTCTGAGCTCACTTCTGCTCATGAAAATCCTGTTCCAATTACTTGAGTCTGGAGCCAGTGCATGTAAGTAAAATTCTGACATGGAATTACATCACTGCAGATAAAATACCTTGTTTAAACCATAAAAACAATTTTAGGATTCTAATTCTTCAAAACAAATGTCATATTGCTGTATACAATTTTGCAATGTCAAGCAGGCTTGTACATTTTAAAGCAAAAATAAGGATGGCATTTGAAGTAAAATTGCCTTTTGTCTTCTTTAAATCTAGCAGATAATAACATCTAAAGAACTGAGCAGGGGAGGAAGAATCTTAATGTCTATGACTCATACACATGCACTTTCATCATGTCTCAGGGCCATGACCTCTTGCTATGCAATTTTGCCCAGAAGGTTTTAATGTTATTTTTGGAGAATTGTCATGTACAATAACCAAGAGAGCTTAAAGTCATATTTAAGTAGGTGCCAAGTTAGGTACAGGTGTCTCTACTCCACAGTGTAGTTTATGCAGTAAAAAAATTCTTAACATAATTTTACATAGTGTATTATTTAACTTACTATTTTATTCTATTTAGGCACAGTGGTGAATCAAGCTTTAAAGGATGAACACTACTATGGAAAAACTATATTTTCTTAGCTAAAAGAATTTTCTTCTAGGAGGAGCCTTGTTTTGTCTGAAGGGTGCTTTCATAATTCTTTTTTGCGCTGGGGTCCAGGGACCACCACAGTGCAGGCTTATGTATCAGGCTTCTGACTTACTGAGTAGGACAAGCAACGTGAGTGTGAGCTGCATTTAGCTCTCAGGAAAATAAAGAGGATTTTAAAAAGCAGTAGAGAGCAGACGTGGAAGACAGATGAGGTGTCTAAAGGAATCTCAGGCTTTTAGGGGAGGAGGAAGAAAGTGAATGGGCAATCACAGTGGGTTTTGTGTAGGTGTTGCTATTGTGTGACTCTTTCCCCCACTCTTTTCACAATACATATTAGATATCTACTTTTTATTAACATCTTTTAGAATTAGATCTATCCATGCCCTGCTTTAAGGTTGTTGTGAATTAAATAGAGATTTAACAGAGTTAACAGATTCCTAACAGATAGGATTGTGGAGGGTAATACTTTTCTTCTTTGGGCTCTTAATAGAAGTTAAAGAGCAGATGCTTGAAGCTGTATTTCCTCATGAGTGCTTAAAGTGCAAATAAACTGGGTCCTTGATTGAGAGTTCATTAAAGTGTTAAAGAGGGCACAAAACAGAGTAATACTGCTGTGACTTTGTGAAAATTGAGGAGTCTTGTCAAAGACTTATGGGAATGGGGGGTCATCTCAGCTCTATGTGGAGAGAGAAATAGAGTGCGGTTTGATTGTAATATGGTGGAATATAAAGGAAAGTGGTGAGAGACAAGGCCAGAAAAATAATCTGAAGCCAAAGCATGTTAAGATTTTTCATGCATGAAAGATCTGAATGCCAGGATTAAGTACTTGGATCTTTTTTAGAAAAAAAGTGTCATAGAATATTTGTTTTTGGGTGGTAACTTAGATTTATAAAATAAGTCTTTTTATTACTTCTAAAAATAGTGCCTTTTTTGTCATATAAAGCCAAGAAACATAGAACAAGTATTAAAAAAGGAAAATAGATACTTTGGGAATCCTAGCACCTATGTTTTCTTGTATTCTTTCTGGATTCAATCTTTTTCTTTTGTATAGACACAGGTTTTAAAAACTAAAAATGTCAGTATGATTCACATACTGCTTTGTCAGCTACTGCACTTTGCATATCCTTGAAGACTTGATTGGAAACCTACGCTATGTGAATAAATATGGTAGAATGAAGTGCTTGACTGTAGTGGTCAGAGCCTGGATAACTGGCAAAGCCCAGGAGACATCTCAAGGGAGGTAATGTCAGGGTCAGTACAGAGAAACTGGGAATGACCACAGAGAGCTGGTGGGTAGGCTGCTGGGGCAAGATTGGGACAGAGGAGGCTTAGTGGGCAATAATTTCCAGATTTTTAACCTAAACCTGTTGAAAAACTAGCTGAAGTAGACAACAAGGATGAGTTGACAGTTTTGATAGAAAGTTGACAGGTTTGATTGGAGCTGTGTATGGCTATCAGCAAATCTGGGTGAAAATGTTCAGTAGAAATAGGACCAGTCAGGCTTGGTGACTAGGCTTGAGGATTGGCATAGAAAAGGGAACAACAGCCTGAGTGTTTGTTCATGCATGGCTAATTTAAGTCCCCCAACCTCGCAAAGTAAAAATTATCATCTCTAATTTATAGGTAAGTCTCAGCAAGATTAAGTCATTAACCCACACAGCTACTAAATGGCAGAACTGAGAATTAAACTGTCCAAAACTCTTTCTGTTTTGCTAAGCAAAGAAGTGTTGAAGGGGCAGAATGAGTAGGGGAGATCATTAACAGAAGTACACAACTATTAATATCGATAAATCTAAATACATACACACACAGGGATGGTAGGAACATAACATATCCCTACACTAAACAATGTTTCTATAATCATGAAGCTTACATTTTAGCAGCAGAAACAATCATTAGACTCACCTGCTGGATCGTAGGGTGGCCCTGTGACTTGCTTTGGCCAATGAAATGTTAGCGTGTGTGCCTGGATCAGAAGCTTTAGAGGTGCAGGCATGATTTGTCTTGGCCTCTGGCCTCCACATCAGTTATGAAAAGAACGTGCTTCTGCAGCCACTGGTCCCATAAAGAGACACAGACAGAGCTGAATCAGCCAACCCACACGCCTCAAGTGAGCAAAACAAATGCCTTTTGCTGTAAGCCACTGAGTGCTCACTGCAGCTTTTGCTAACACAGACATAAGGTATAAGAATGAAAGCAAAGAGACAAGTCAGTGTTCTAGGTAAAAGATAAGGGTGGATTGGACTAAAATCATTGGCATTGTGGAGATGATAAAAAGGAGAGATTCCAGAGATATTTAGGCTTTGGAATTGGTAATATGGATGACTGAAGGAAAAAGTAATAGGAAAGGCAACACCAAAGATGGTATTTCAACCACCAGACTCCTCTGTCCATGGGATTTCCCAGGCAAGAATACTGGAGTGAGTTGCCATTTCCTCCTCCAGGGGATTGAGAGAAGAAATTCCTAGGCAGGTTGATAAGAAGTCCAGGGTCCTGGAGGAGGAAGAGGGGGAGGGGGAGAAGTTGGTCTGGGGCTCTTGAGGAGATAGGGGTCTGGAGTTCCCAAGGAGGAGAAAAGAACAAATGTTTTTTCTCTAAGCCCAGAGCTGATGCACAACAAAACAACTCATCTTGCTCAAGGATATGTTTTCCCTTAGACTCTGTGCCAATGATTATATGACAACAATGTATCCTGCTTGAGGACAAACTTCTGACTAATCCTGTCATCTTAAAATGTATATTATGAGAGTGCATCTGGTAAGATTTTTTTATTGTTAGTCCTAATCCTGTTATCTTAAAATGTATATTGTGGGAGTGGGTCTACAACCTTGAGACATTCTTTTGATTTACTGTAATAACCAACTGAAAAAGTATATAACTCTTTTTCTAAGACTAGCAAGAGGGGCACTCTCCATCCCTCTTCTGATGTCTATGTCTGATGTCTATAACAGAAGCTTTCTCTGTCCCCTTCCCAGTTCGCTTCACTCAGTCAGGTCCTACTCTTTGCAACCCCATGGACTGCAGCATGACAGGCTTCCCTGTCCATCATCAACTCCCGGGGTTTGCTCAAACTCATGTCCATTGAGTTCGTGATGCCATCCAACCATCTCATCCTCTGTTGTCCCCTTTTCCTCCTGCCTTCAATCTTTCCCAACTTCAGGGTATTTTCCAATGAGTCAGTTCTTCACATCAGGTGGCCAAAGTATGGGAGTTTCAGCTTTAGCATCAGGCCTTCCAATGAATATTTGGGAGTGATTTCCTTTAGGATAGACTGATTGGATCTCTTTGCAGTCCATGGGACTCTCAAGAGTCTTCTCCAACACCACAGTTCAAAAGCATCCATTCTTCAGTGTTCAGCTTTCTTTATAGTCCAACTCTCACATCCATACATGACAACTGGAAAAATAGCATTGACTAGATGGACCTTTGTTGACAAAGTAATGTCTCTGTTTTTAATATGCTGTCTAGGTTGGTCATAGCTTTTCTCCCAAGGAGCAAGCATCTTTTAACTTCATGGCTGCAGTCACCATCTGCAGTGGTTTTGGAGCCCCCCAAAAGTCTCTCACTTTTTCCGTTGTTTCCCATCTATTTGCTATGAAGTGATGGGACTGAATGCCATGATCTTCATTTTTTGAATGTTGAGTTTTAAGCCAGCTTTTTCACTCTCCTTTTTCACTTTGCTCAAGAGGCTCTTTAGTTCTTCTTGACTTTCTGCCATAAGGGTGGTGTCATCTGCACATCTGAGGTTATTGATATTTCTCCTGGCAATCTTGATTCCAGCTTGTGCTTCATCCAGCCCAGCGTTTTTCATGATGTACTCTGCATATAAGTTAAATAAGCAGGGTGACAATATACAGCCTTGATGTAGTCGTTTCCCTGAAAATGTCTGAAGATCCCTGGAAAGATCCTGGAAAGGACTGGATAAGATCAGTTTTCATTTTGATCCCAAAGAAGGGCAGTGTCAAAGAATATTCAAATTACCACACAATTGCACTCACCTCACATGCTAGCAAAGTAATGCTCAAAATTCTCCAAGCCAGACTTCAATAGTACATGAACCTTGAACTTCCAGATGTTCAAGCTGGATTTAGAAAAGGCAGAGAAATCAGAGTTCAAATTGCCAACACCTGTTGGATCATAGAAAAAGCAAGAGTTCCAGAAAAACATCTTCTGTTTTGATTACACCAAAGCCTTTGACTGTATGGATCACAAAAAACTGGAAAATTCTTAAAGAGATGGGAATACCAGACCACCTAACCTGCCTCCTGAGAAATCTGTATGCAGGTCAAGAAGCCACAGTTAGAACTGGATATGGAACAACAGACTGGTTCCAAATCGGGAAAGGAGTTTGTCAAGGTTGTCCCCTTTTATACTTTAATAAAGCTCTGCTACACAAAAACTCTTGAGTGATCAAGCCTGGTCCGTGGTCCCGAAGCTAAATCTTCTTCTTTGGAGACCATGAATCCAACATCATTCACCATAAGCTATCAGGATCTTCCTGACCCAGGGATTGAATCCACATCTCTGACCCAGGGATTGTCTCCTGCATCGCAGGCAGATTCTTTATCGCTTGAGCCATCAGGGACACCCCTTATAATTCTAAAGACAATTAAATATGCCCAGAGCTTTCAAGTGATGTATGCCATTTTATTTGTGAATGTAGAGATTATTATTTTGGTGAAAAAATTAAATAGTAAGGGTCCCTTCTCCTAGGGGTCTGTGGAGGAGGATCCAGGCTTCTGGGCATTTACTACCATTGCTTGCTAAGGAGGCAATACCAGGCCAGGGTTCAGAGGACCTGTTGCCACTGGGCTGAAAGCCTGCACTCTGACATGATTAATATCTGACATCCTGTTAACGTTTGGGTGTTGTTACAGGCATGCTAGCCTCTGCTGTTAATAAGTGCTAAACCGATCAGTTTTACAAGGCAGCAAAAAAAAAAAAAAAAAAAAATCCCATTTATTATATTTTAGTGCAGGGTGCTTGTCAGACTTTTCTGCCTAAAGCACACTTTGTGCTTGAACTTGGATCCACAATTTTATGGCCTGTCTTTTCCCCCACACAATTTCCTGATTAGTTCTGGGCGATCCTAATTCTTACTTTGTTTTTCCCAAGGAAATATTTTCTGTCCAATATTAGTGAGCTGTAAACAGCATGGTTTTCATTAAACTTGTGAGAAAATAAATGTTTGGCAGCCCAGTTGTTGAGAAAATTAGGTTGTGAATATCAGAAAAGCTAACGATCCAGGCAGAGACTGACTCATGGTTTCATTGGTTCTCTCCCAGCAGCTAGAGGGCTTTAGGTGTCTGTACAGGTCTGGAAGCAGCACAGTTGCTGTGACCTTTCTGATGGAGGTGACAGAATCAGAAGCTCTGTTATCAGGCAATCTGAACTATTAGGTCTGATTTTTCTGGGTTCTGCCGCTGAATTCGCCTCTATTAACTTTAACCCCATCTTAATAGTTTGTTGATCTTCTTTCAACAGAGCTCAGCCACTGTGGGAATTACCCAAAACTTTACTTTTTGACACCAAAATTAGGAAGATTAATTAGAAGTTAATTCTTTAATAAGTGTCTTAATAACTTGGAAAAGATGAGATACAGTATTCCATTTTGGCTCCCATGTTCAACTTTCCTTTAAGATTTTCTTGCAGCAGATAATAAATGCGAAAATATATACTGACTGATGTGTATTTCTGTGTTTTTCATTTCATAGTTCTTGAAAGTCTGGGGGAAATAAGGCTGTTTATGGAGGAAGGACAGGACAAGATCAATGTAGAATGAGGTCTAAAAAACCTTAAGCCATGTAATCAATATAATCAACAACTCACTATTCAAGTTACCTGAAATATGGTTTTAGCATCCTTACCTCTCCCATGTCCTGAAAGGAAGCTTTTTCTTTTATGTAAAACCAAATACAAAACAAATATGTATTTTTTTTTCTTTTTCCTTAACAAAGATACTGTTTCAGCAGAAAGGGCAGGATATTTTAAACCAATAAACTTTGCATTTGTCTAGTTCTGACTTTGCCCAGAATTCATTATATAGCCTTGGGCAAGTCAATGTAACACTTCTGAGCTGCAGAATCCTCATCCTGTAAATGAAATGGTTTTCTTAGGTGATCTCCATGAGGATGTTTTTAGGCAAACAGTTATGTTCTTCATTCCATGGGTTGTAATTTACATGAACCTGGATAGCTTATTTTCATATTAATATTTTTGCATGTGTAGACAACTCTCAGAATTCACTAACTAATCATTCTTTGACTTGATATAATTTGTTTTGATTATATTGATTACAATAAGTGCCATTCCTTTTTCATGATTAAGATAAAAACACATCCTTTGCCTCCATTCTATATTTTGAAGCTATATTTCTCGACCTTTTAATCTCATAAGTCTAGGAATGAATTGCTAGGAAATGCAAACACACACACACGCACTAATAAAATGGCAAAATCAAACACATAATTAAACAAAAGTAAATAAATAAATAAGTAAAGGATAAATCCAGAGGCTAAAAAATCCAAAGCTAGATTTAGAGGAATCTAGAAAGGAACTGTGATTTAAATTACCCACAACATGATATCAATTGAAGACAATGTAATTGGTTTTGTGAAAAGTGTTTCATTCCCTAGCTATTTTGGCCTTTTATTAAAATCTCTTTGCCTTAGCAGTTGGCTTCATTATTCAGCATCCTCTTCACATCCTGCTCTCACCTTTATGTGTCCTGTTGGTGTTCAGTCGCTAAGTCGTGTCCAACTCTTTGTGACTCCATTGACTGCCGCATGCCAGGTTTTCCTGTCCTTCACCATCTCCCAGATTTACTCAAATCATGTGCGTTGAGTTGGTGATTCCATCCAACCATCTCATCCTCTGTCGCCTGTTCTCCTCCTGTCCTCAATCTTTCCCAGCATCAGGGTCTTTTCCAATGTGTTGGCTCTTCACATCAGGTGGCCAAAGTATTGTTTCTTAAGATGCTCTTTACCTGGGTGTCTTAGGGACATTTTAGAAAGAACTGACAATGACTTTCAGCAGCCTTCAGCCAGTATATGTGGCTATTGACCCATTTCTGTGAAGGAGACCATAATATGCTACCCCACATTATGCCATTTTGGCATATTGGTTTTTTTTTTTTTTTTTCCAGCTAAAGGCAGTGGAGAAATATCAGACACAAGAAGAATTCACTGCCCTGTTCTGTCTGCCTGAAAACAGAATCTAAATACCCTCCCCACAACCATCTGGGGTAAGGAGACCCTTATCACTGAGAATGGAGAGTCATACTGAGATTAGTCTGCATAAACAAACCTTACGAAAATAATCTTCCATTCACTACCACCATGTACTTCCTAGTCATTTTCTCACAATTCATCATCCCTGGAAGCCCAACCCCCCTTCATTTATCTAGTCACATCTACATAAGGCACCATCTTTTTTAAAAAAGTGTACAAGTCCCTGAGTCTGTTTTGGTTTCTGTTTCTTTACTGTGATACCCCATGTGCACATACAATTAAACAAATGTTAATAAAAGTTGTATGTCTTTCCTTCTGTTAACCTGTATTTTGTCATTTTAATTCATAGGCCCCAGCTACTGAATTTGAAAATAGAGGGAAAGGTTTTTTTTTTTTCCTCCCTACATCTGAAATCTATCTACCTGCCAGGAGAAGGCCAGGATACCCTCTGATAGCAAGCCCTAACTGTGATCTTTTAAAGAGAAAGAAGAAATGAATCTGTATTGTTGCAATGGCAGAAGAAATTCAGGAAGGTGGAATGTAATGATCCCAGATGGAATTGGCTAGCAGAGAAGTTTCATGATTAGAAAGCTGTCACCTCCTTTGGTAACTACATCCTTGTTTCAGTGTAGACTTTGATTTTCTGACTGTTTTCCTTTTTGTATTTGTAGTCTGATAATGTTTTTCCACTAATTGCATATTTGCTTCAGATGTCTTTGAAGCAACTCTGCTTTATTTAAGAAACCTTAGTTTATTTACCTTAGTTTCTTATATATAAAGCTAAGGTTTTAACGAAAAGTGTTTTTAAAAAGTCTAAAACATGGCATATATTATTTGTAAATGTATAGTATTTTGCCATATAATTTTCTATGATTTTCAAGGGCCAGAAACCAAGCCGAATGTGATTTGAATATCTTTTTGAGAACAATAACCTCCTCTAATGTATCACACTTAGAGAAATTTATGTTAATTTGATCAGTGCTTATCTTTGGAGGAACTTTAGCATTTAGTGACCATCATTATGGCTGTATCCTTAATTCTGTTTCATTTATTAAAAACGTCTATTTAATAGTTAAGATATGACAGACACTGCCAGTGCTGAGAATACAAAGATGAAAATCTTGAGTTCTTGACTTACTTTGACTCCTTCAATTGGTTAATACGGAGGCATTTGCTGACAATTAGGTCAAGTGCCTATGAAATCTCTAATTTTTACTATGTGAATGACATAGTTTGTTTGCATGCAAATATGGGCCCAGAAGTTCTTTTTGGCATAAGAAATAAAAATAGGCCTAAGTATATTCATCTATTACACTGCTGCTGCTGCTGCTAAGTCGCTTCAGTCGTGTCAGACTCTGTGTGACCTCATAGACAGCAGCCCACCAGGCTCCTCCATCCCTGGGATTCTCCAGGCAAGAATACTGGAGTGGGTTGCCATTTCCTTCTCCAATGCATGAAAGTGAAAAGTGAAAGTGAAGTTGCTCAGTCGTGTCTGACTCTTTGCAACCCGAAGGACTGTAGCCTACCAGGCTCCTCCGTCCATGGGATTCTCCAGGCAAGAGTACTGGAGTGGGGTGCCATTGCCTTCTCTGTCTATTACACTGGCTTACCATTAAAGATTGATTCCAAAAAGAGCAACCAATACATATATGAATAGGTAGATTCAATATTTTAATATCTAGGAATGTATAAATTCTTAAATATTGTTTAAAATTACTTTTAGTTCTTCTTAAAACTGTTTTCATACATGCTTAATATCCCGATCACAAAAAATTGATAACATACCTTTAAATTAGAAAAAAATTGAGTGTGCATGTGTGCACCCATACACGCATATGTTAATGTGTGTTGCATCCTCACATATAGTCCAACGGACTTCTAGCTCTGTCTTTTATTGACCAAAGCTTATATTTGACTTTAAATTGCTTATTTTTATCTTTTTTATAGATCAGAAATAAGAACAGACTGTGCATATCGTTATTTTAGATTTTGATACATTCTTTTAAGTGGAAATTGAAAATAATTTCTATCATATACACCTGCCTTCTAAATTATCCACATTTCTAAGTGATTTTAGGATTCTGAGTTCACTGTACCCTTACTTTTAAATTTTCATTAGTACCTTTTTTAAACTTCCTGAGTGTGGGTAAAGGGAATTTCTAAAAACCTAAATGTTTAGCTAGAAGTTAAGAGAGCTTAAGAAAGAATGAATGTTTCTATACTACTTTTTTCACATGTCTTTCCCTCCTCTCTTGTATAAAGTTTGGGTTATACATTGTGTCCTTATTTCATAAAAGATACATTTCCCTAAAAAGAAAAAGCATTCTATTCTTTACTTACCATTCAGTTCAGATCAAACTTGACCAAGGACATAGGTTGGAGATCCTTGCTTTGGTTCAAAGCTGAAAATATGCACTTTTAAGATCTCTTCCTACCATGTGATTCTGATATAGATATGAGAACCCCTGGTGTCATGAAAGAAAATTGCTATGGGTTGATTTGTTGAAATACAAATTCATAGCAGGTAAAAGGAGAAGGAAGGTAGGTAGTGCTGAGACTAAAGCAAAGACATATCCTTCTGAAGCAAGAGTGGGGCTTTTCTGACCCTCAGAGACAAGGAAATTTGACTGAACCCCAGCCTTGAGTGTTTGAGAGCCCTTCTCACCAAGTCAGTAACTTCTGACATATTTTTTTCCTTGCATTTTCCTCTGGACTTTTTCCTATATAGTGCATTAATAGAAAAGATATAGTAAGGTCCATAGGTCAGGAGATGGTTGCCATGGCAAAGATAGTAACTCTCAGTTCCCAAGAGAAAGAGTCATGTGAAGCCATGGAGGCCGCTTGGGGAATCATTAAGGTCAGCATGAGGCAGAGTGGGGGTCGTGTGAGCAAGGGTCTTTACTGGGGTGTCTGCAAGAAAGAACAGGTGAGGGAGGATAAGCAGGCTTAAGATTGGCTAGTTGAACAATTGCAGTGGGCTCTGGGGCTTAGGAACTATCTCTAGTTGTCTGGTAACTGACACTGGGGTGAGAGAGCAGGTGGATAGTGTCCCAGAGTGTGAGAGTCTGATAATCAGGGTGGCTGGGGTTGTGGGCTCTGCTTTGGTTGGTTTGCATTTTAAAAGTCTGCTCCTGTGCTGTACTTAGTTGCTCGGTCATATCTGACTGTGACCCTGTGGACACTACCCTGCCAGGCTCCTCTGTCCATGGGGATTCTCCAGGCAAGAATATTGGAATGGGTTGCCATGCCCTCCTCCAGGGGATCTTCCCAATCCAGGGATCGGATCCAGGTCTCCCACATTGCAGGTGGGTTTTTTACTGTGTGAGTCACCAGGGAAGCTCTGAGTTGTTGACTGTCTCTAGGAATTGACTAATTCTGGGAGGGTCCAAAAGACCCCAGATGTCAGAGCATCAGAATACTGAAAACAAAAGGCCAGTTAACACAACTAGGTCCAACTTCCTATATCAGTACTTCCCCTTCAAGACCTGAACCAAAAGTTTAGATATTCCTTTCATCAGTTCCCACAAAAGTCATCATCACACCAAGAATCTTGTTAGTTTAGGCCTTAACGTGTGGAAGGAAAGTTACAAGGAATTATAAACAACTGTCTTTTTCTAGTTCTTCCTCTGTCCAGTGTAAACAACGATTTCCCACTCCTTCCTTCCAGCAGGGCAAATTCTTACCTTTAGGCCATCCAAAGTTTTAGTTTCGACCACAGTTGGGATTTCAAATAATTTTCTGAGCACTGGTGGACCTCTTCTCCTTATGATAAATGCTTCTGTCAACTGCTAAGAAAATAAAAATTCCTTATCTCTTACTGATAACATCAAAACATATATAAACATCACATTGATAAGATGGATGGAGGAGAACTGAAAATAACAAATGCAAGAAGTGATTTTGAATTAACTACAAGGAGATCCAACCAGTCCATTCTAAAGGAGATGAGTCCTGGGTGTTCTTTGGAAGGAATGATTCTAAAGCTGAAACTCCAGTACTTTGGCCACATCATGCGAAGAGTTGACTCATTGGAAAAGACTCTGATGCTGGGAGGGATTGGGGGCAAGAGGAGAAGGGGACGACAGAGGATGAGATGGCTGGATGGCATCACCGATTCGATTGACATGAGTTTGAGTGAACTCCGGGAGTTGGTGATGGACAGGGAGGCCTGTCGTGCTGTGATTCATGGGGTCGCAAAGAGTCGGACACGACTGAGCGACTGAACTGAACTGAAATGAACAAAGTTGAAGTGAAGGTGCAGAATGTGGTGCTGTTGACTCCTGAGTGACAGTTTGGGCAGCAGTGTTGATAAACATGTCATGACTTTGCTCCCTGAGACAGGGTGTGGCCTGTAAACTTTTGTAGAAGGAATTGACTGTTACATGCTTGTATTATTATAATGCAGGCTTCCCTTATAGCTCAGTTGGTAAAGAGTCTGCCTGCAATGCAAGAGACCCAGGTTCAATTCCTAGGTCAGGAAGATCTCCTGGAGAAGGAAAGGGCAACCTACTCCAGTATTCTTGCCTGGAGAATCCCATGGACAGATGAGCCTGGCAGGCTACAGTCCGTGGGGTCCCAAGAATCAGACATGACTTATCGACTAAACCATAGAGTCGGGCATGACTGAGCGACTAACACTATCATAATGCAATTTGTGTTACTATTTTGGGGGAATCGAGGATGGTTTGCTGGACAACATGAGCATATAAATCCTGCCTGGTGTGTGTGTGTGCATGTGTGCTAAATTACTTCAGTCATGTCTAATTCACTGCAACCCTATGAACTGTAGCCCACCAGGCTCCTCTGTCCATGGAATTTCCAGGCAAGAATACTGAAGTTGGTTACCATGCCCTCCTCAGGGGATCTTCCCAACCCAGGGATTGAACCCAGGTCTCCACTGGAGGTGAATTCCTTACCCTCTGAGCCACCTGGGAAGCCCACCTGGTGTCCACCTGGTAGGCTGCAGTCCATGGGGTCCCGAAGAGTCAGTCACACTGAGTGACTTCACTTTCATTTTTCACTTTCATGCATTGGAGAAGGAAATGGCAACCCACTCCAGTGTTCTTGCCTGGACAATCCCAGGGATGGTGGAGCCTGGTGGGCCGCCATCTATGGGGTTGCACAGAGTCAGACACGACTGAAGTGACTTAGCAGCAGCAGCAGCAACATGTGACCCTGGTTATTCTGGGCCAGAATAAACAGAAAACAATTTCTGAGTACCTTTGTATAAAGATATATCTGCAGATATCCTTTACATAAAGAAGATATCTGCAGAATATCCTGATGACCCGTAAAACATTATCTCTGGGTGCCTGTGAAACTGTTTCTAGAAGAGATTTAGCATTTGACCTGGTAGATGGGGTAAAGACCATACTCCCATGTGAGTTTGAATTGGAGCAGTACACTGTGGTCCTTCTGGGCTTGACCCCAGCCAATCACCCCCTCTCAATGTGCTCCACCCGCCTTTTGTCTGCGAAGAAACTGTAGCCAAAGAATAATTTTAATTAGAGAAGTGAAAAAGTACATGAAGGAAAGCAGTCAAAGGAAATCAGATATTAAAATTTAGTCCATAAGCAAAGTCAAGAACTTTTAGTTTCTTCTCAAGGGCTATAGATGATATTCTGAGCCATATCCTGTGAGCTGTCTTATAGATACTGAAACCCCTTTCAGGTGGCAGAAGTTAACTACATAATAATCAGACTGTACTTATAAGCTGCCACAATTCTAAGAACTGACCTCAAGGAAATGGGAACAAACAGACCCTGGAACTGAGGACTAGCTGTACTTAAGACAATCAAGATGATATGGGACAGACCACCGATGACCAATTTCAAGATGACTGTCAGAGCTGACTGTGTTGTTTCTGTCTATAATCCCCTCCTGTCTATAAAAGCTCTTGCCCCCTGATTGTCATTGGCCGGGGGTGGGGGAGGGGGCGGTGTCAGGCTTTGGACAGGTGTCCCTGGCATCCAAAATAAAGCAAACTTTCCTTTACACTAAACTCACATGTTTATCACCTTTGGATCAGTGAGCTTTCAGACCCCACTTTTGGTTCCAAACTGGCATCATCCACTCCTTTCGGGGCTTGAAAAAAATCAGAAGGGCAGGCAGGCAACTTTGGTCTCCAAGCTGGGACAACCAGTATTCCCAATTCTCAGGCTTTTGGACCCAAACTGGATTATACCCCCAGCTTTCCCAGTTCCCTGTTGGTTGCGATTCTCCGGAGAATCTGAGTCATACACGAGTAACCAGGAGCGAGTATCCCTTGTGCGTGGAATAAAAGCTGTGCCATTTTTCCGCTGTGGTCTCCTGGACCTGACAGAGGCTCACAATCTCCTCTGAGAAATGGAAATAACATCTGGATCACATGACCTCATGAACTACTCTGAAGAATGTATTTAAAAGTGTTTAGCCTCAAGTTTAGTGCTGTTGGCGGTTACTGTTCTTTGGCTAAATTAATCTCAAGTGCAATTACAAACTAAATCTCAGTATAGTCAGTACTTTCATGTGTCTACAACTGATTGACAGGCACAATATTTGTTACAACATTCAGATATCCTAAGGACAAAAGAAATTGGACAGAGATTTACATTTGAGATACATGTTGGCTCATGTTCTTGTCAGCTGCAAACTTTTTGAGCTGAACTGGAGGGGCAATCAAGTCTGATGGTACGAGATACTCCTCCTGAGGGAACCAGTGTTGCTGATTGTGGTTCAGGCTTCTTCATCATCAGATAAGTGGTGCTTCAAGGAGCTGGAGAGAGCCAGGGTGCAGAGTGGGGCCACAAAGAACCCTTGATGAAGAGCTGTAAGTACTCTCTGGTTTGCATTCAAAGAAGCAAGAATATTCTGCCCAGGCATCTCGATTTTGCCATAGCTGCTTTCCTCTTATTTCCAAGTTATTGTTAAATATGTATTAAGCTCCTACAGTGCATGGCACTAAGCAAATAAAGGAAAATCCTGTTGTAGGGCAGCTTTTACTACCAGGCCCTTTTTTTCCTTTTAAACCAAAGTTTAGGATCACCCACCAATACAAAGAGTACTAAAATATGTAGCTACTGGATGCTTGGGGCTGGTGCACTGGGATGACCCAGAGGGATGGTATGGGGAGGGAGGAGGGAGGAGGGTTCAGGATGGGGAACACATGTAAACCTGTGGTGGATTCATTTTGATATTTGGCAAAACCAATACAATATTGTAAAGTTTAAAAATAAAATAAAAATTAAAAAATAAATAAATAAATAAAATAAAATAGGTAGCTAATAGGATACTTCTGGACCTTTCTTTGTTATTCTGCATATAAAAACAAGTTATATTTAATAACTAAAATTATCAGTATATTTGTGGCTAATCAATACAGTCAGGATGTGGGACAGACTGGAAAACAGAGGATTAAACAGTCCCCATAACCCACGTTCTGTTAGTTCTGAGAGACTGAATATAGAAGCAGACAATGGCCAGACCACAGACAAAAACATAACATTGACCCACAACCTGCAGCAACCTGCCTAGGAAAACCAACCCCTTATCACCAGTAAGCCATGCAGGAAGCCCACGCCTGCTGTAAGTCACACTTGAAGGAAGCCAGATTTCTAGCTCTAGTGATAGGCCATAAAGCTAAACAATGACTTCTATAACAATTAGCCCCAAATGGCCAGGACATGATAAATAATTGACAGCTTTCCTAATTTTTAGTGCCGTGTTCAACTCAGGACTATCCAGAGAAAGCCAGATACGTACCCTACCAATCATAGATCACATAGATCACATGCTTATCCCACCTATAGCTAACCAATCACAGAGCATGTATACTTATTTCACCTACAGCTTCTCTGTGCAGACAGCCTCCAATACAGGCACATGTGAAGTCTTCCATTTTTTTCTATCCCTACTCCTTTGCCTGCCTTGAGTTTCTACCAAAACACAGGTGATGATGGCTGATACTCTTTTAATGGTAAGTTCAGAATAGCCTTATTTGATTGGTCTTCATGTATTTTCATTAGTTCTAAGGACAAGAGGGCTGAGTTTGGAAGGCTCATTAGCAAATCCGTCCCCTCACCCCCCATCTGCCCCTGGGGAGAACTCAGTGACTGCCAAGGCTGGCCAATGGTATCTGGGTTCTAAGTGGACTGCCCATTGTGTTTGTGTGCAAGTGGGTGAACATAGAGACCTGAGTGTGTGCGGGCAACCAAACTTCACATCTTAGCAATGAACCAGAGGAACTGGATATAGAAATGGCAAAAACAAAATAGCACAGCTCCTCCAGGATTCTGAGAGGATTACGTTGGAAAGTCAATAGCTTGCAAAGAACCACAAAATACAAACTGAGCAGTACTTTCAAGTGTTCAATGCACTGCTGTGAAATCTCAAAACACTACTGACTAGAGCAATTTTATGACAATATTTTTCTAACTTTTAAACTGTTTTTGACATAGCCTTGAAATTCATTTAAAAGGATTTTCCCCTACCTTAAACACATCAAAGCAGGGAAGCAGGCAGATGGATAACTCAGTTCTATGAAAGTCAGTTTGGAAAAGGTAAACTCGCAAAGTGAAAGTGCCTCATCAGAAGAAATAAAACACAATAGAAGCTACTAACAACAGAGCATTTTCACTCAATTTCACTTATCAAAACTAACTGTAAACAGGACACAATTGTGACTGAGAATTTAAACTGTAGAATGGATCTTCCTTACCTAATTTTCAGTACTAATTGAGCTGTGTTTCTTCACTCACTTGATTGTTTCATATTTGTACATTATTAGCTACAAAGGTCATCACTGCAATGCAGGGAGCGCCACTGGGGTTTTAGAAATCTGGAGGCTCCCACTTACTGCCTTAGGTTGGTGGTTCTTAACCGTGACGATTCATTATAGCCAGCCCACCTCTGACCAATTAAATCATAACCTCTCAGTACATTTTTAAAAAGAGCTCCCCTGGTGATTCTAATGTGAACAGAGTGTCGAAAAAACACTCTCCTTGAAGAGGCAAGATTTCCTTGACAGTAAGTGTCACCTTGAATTGCATTCAGTTTGTTTGAGTGTTGTCAAAATTTAATAAAAGAATTTTACCTTGTTGCTTTAAAGTGATAGTATCACAGATGTTACAAACTGGACTCTCTGGACCCTTACCTGGTTTGTCAATACTCTGTGTCCCAGGACCCAAGAGCAGTGGTGGTGGGGGTGACCTGACTTGAAATAATAGGATGCGGAAGGCAGATTTATGAATTACTTCTCTGTGGCATCAATTTTCAATACGAAAATGATCAGATACATAGTATAGGAGGCAAAGAGTTGAAGAGTGATCATATGCCAAGTTGGTTGTATGAATGGCCGGTGATGACACAGTATCCCACACTGGCTCATCTTCTTTTACCATTGCCAGTGACCTCACCCAAAGGACATGGGACCTGCAGTTTTGGTGGTGCCTTTGCACTGAAGAATTTAGAGAAAGCCTCAGGAAACTGATTTAGAGCTCTGGGATCTGCAGTTACTATGCCTCCTAATCTCAGACTTGGAAGCAGAGATATCACCAAGTGACTCTTTATGAGAGACTTAGTTTTCTAGAATTCATGAGATCAAAAATGAAGTTCCTTCAGGACAGAGTGAATCATAACAGTGTGAGTAGACTGTCAAAAACCTTTATCAACATGAATACGCCACAGATGTACACGTGTTCCCCATCCTGAACCCCCCTCCCACCTCCCTCCCTGTACCATCCCTCTGGGTCATCTCAGTGCACCAGCCCCAAGCATCTTGTATCCTGCATCGAACCTGGACTGGTGATTCGTTTCTTATATGATATTATACACGTTTCAATGCCATTCTCCCAAATCATCCCACCGTCTCCCTCTTCCACAGAGTCCAAAAGACTGTTCTATACACCTGTGTCTCTTTTGCTGTCTCGCATACAGGGTTATCGTTACCATCTTTCCAAATTCCATATATATGCGTTAGTATGCTGTATTGGTGTTTTTCTTTCTGGCTTACTTCACTCTGTATAATAGGCTCCAGTTTCATCCACCTCGTTAGAACTGATTCAAATGTATTCTTTTTAATGGCTGAGTAATACTCCATTGTGTATATGTACCACAGCTTTCTTATCCATTCGTCTGCTGATGGACAAGTAGGTTGCTTCCATGTCCTGGCTATTATAAACAGTGCTGCAATGAACATTTGGGTACATGTGTCTCTTTCAATTCTGGTTTCCTCAGTGTGTATGCCCAGCAGTGGGATTGCTGGGTCATAAGGCAGTTCTATTTCCAGTTTTTTAAGGAATCTCCACACTGTTCTCCATAGTGGCTGTACTAGTTTGCATTCCCAGCAACAGTGTAAGAGGGTTCCCTTTTCTCCATACCCTCTCCAGCATTTATTGCTTGTACACTTTTGGATTGCAGCCATTCTGACTGGTGTGAAATGGTACCTCATTGTGGTTTTGATTTGCATTTCTCTGATAATGAGTGATGTTGAGCATCTTTTCATGTGTTTGTTAGCCATCTGTATGTCTTCTTTGGAGAAATGTCTATTTAGTTCTTTGGCCCATTTTTTGATTGGGTCATTTATTTTTCTGGAAATGAGCTGTAGGATATGCTTGTATATTTTTGAGATTAGTTGTTTGTCAGTTGCTTCATTTGTTATTATTTTCTCCCATTCTGAAGGCTGTCTTTTCACCTTGCTTATAATTTCCTTTGTTATGCAGAAGCTTTTAAGTTTAATTAGGTCCCATTTGTTTATTTTTGCTTTTATTTCCAATATTCTGGGAGGGGGGTCATAGAGGATCCTGCTGTGATTTATGTTGAAGAGTGTTTTGCCTATGTTCTCCTCTAAGAGTTTTATAGTTTCTGGTCTTACATTTAGATCTTTAATCCATTTTGAGTTTATCTTTGTGTATGGTGTTAGAAAGTGTTCTAGTTTCATTCTTTTATAAGTGGTTGACCAATTTTCCCAGCACCACTTGTTAAAGAGATTGTCTTTAATCCATTGTATATTCTTGCCTCCTTTGTCAAAGATAAGGTGTCCATATGTGCGTGGATTTATCTCTGGGCTTTCTATTTTGTTCCATTGATCTATATTTCTGTCTTTGTGCCAGTACCATACTGTCTTGATGACTGTGGCTTTGTAGTAGAGACTGAAGTCAGGCAGGTTGATTCCTCCAGTTCCATTCTTCTTTCTCAAGATTGCTTTGGCTATTTGAGGTTTTTTGTATTTCCATACAAATTGTGAAATCATTTGTTCTAGTTCTGTGAAAAATACCGTTGGTAGCTTGATAGGGATTGCATTGAATCTATAGATTGCTTTGGGTAGTATACTCATTTTCACTATACTGATTCTTCCGATCCATGCAAACATTTCATGCAAAGATCCATGCAACATTTCATGCAAAGATGGGCTCGATAAAGGACAGAAATGGTATGGACCTAACAGCAGAAGATATAAAGAAGTGGCAAGAATACACAGAAGAACTGTACAAAAAAGATCTTTATGACCCAGATAATCATGATGGTGTGATCACTGACCTAGAGCCAGACATCCTGGAATGTGAAGTCAAGTGGGCCTTAGAAAGCATCACTATGAACAAAGCTAGTGGAAGTGATGGAATTCCAGTGGAGCTATTTCAAATCCTGAAAGATGATGCCATGAAAGTGCTGCACTCAATATGCCAGCAAATTTGGAAAACTCAGCAGTGGCCACAGGACTGGAAAAGGTCAGTTTTCATTCCCATTCCCAAAGAAAGACAATGCCAAAGAATGCTCAAACTACTGCACAATTGCACTCATCTCCCACGCTAGTAAAGTAATGCTCAAAATTCTCCAAGACAGGATTCAGCAATATGTGAACCGTGAACTTCCTAATGTTCAAGCTGGTTTTAGAAAAGGCAGAGGAACCAGAGATCAAATTGCCAACATCCACTGGATCATGGAACAAGCAAGAGAGTTCCAGAAAAGCATCTATTTCTGCTTTATTGACTATGGCAAAGCCTTTGACTGTGTGGATCACAATAAACTGTGGAAAATTCTGAAAGAGATGGGAATACCAGACCACCTTCCCTACTTCTTGAGAAATCTGTATGCAGGTCAGGAAGCAACAGTTAGAACTGGACATGGAACAACAGACTGGTTCCAAATAGGAAAAGGAGTATGTCAAGGCTGTATGTTGTCACCCTACTTATTTAACTTATATGCAGAGTACACCATGAGAAATGCTGGACTGGAAGAAACACAAGCTGGAATCAAGATTGCCGGGAGAAATATCAATAACCTCAGATATGCAGATGACACCACCCTTATGGCAGAAAGTGAAGAGGAACTACAAAGCCTCTTGATGAAAGTGAAAATGGAGAGTGAAAAAGTTGACTTACAGCTCAACATTCAGAAAACGAAGGTCATGGCATCCGGTCCCATCACTTCATAGGAAATAGATGGGGAAACAGTGGAAACAGTGTCAGACTTTATTTTCTTGGGCTCCAAAATCACTGCAGATGGTGACTGCAGCCATGAAATTAAGACGCTTACTCCTTGGAAGGAAAGTTATGACCAACCTAGATAGCATATTCAAAGGCAGAGACATTACTTTGCCAACAAAGGTTCATCTAGTCAAGGCTATGGTTTTTCCTGTGGTCATGTATGGATGTGAGAGTTGGACTGTGAAGAAGGTTGAGCACCGAAGAACTGATGCTTTTGAACTGTGGTGTTGGAGAAGACTCTTGAGAGTCCCTTGGACTGCAAGGAGATCCAACCAGTCCATTCTGAAGGAGATCAGCCCCGGGATTTCTTTGGAAGGAATGATGCTAAAGCTGAAACTCCAGTACTTTGGCCACCTCATGCGAAAGAGTTGACTCATTGGCAAAGACTCTGATGCTGGGAGGGATTGGGGCAGGAGGAGAAGGGGACAACAGAGGATGAGATGGCTGGATGGCATCACCGACTCGATGGACATGAGTTTGAGTGAAGTCTGGGAGATGGTGATGGACAGGGAGGCCTGGCGTGCTGTGATTCATGGGGTCGAAAAGAGTCGGACAAGACTGAGTGACTGAACTGAACTGATATAGGTCTTTAGTTTCTTTAGGTAGATATATTCCTAAGTATTTTATTCTTTTCATTGTAGTGGTGAATGGAATTTTTTCTTTAATTTCTCTTTATATTTTCTCATTATTAGTGTATCAGATCAGATCAGTCGCTCAGTAGTGTCCGACTCTTTGCAACCCCATGAATCACAGCATGCCAGGCCTCCCTGTCCATCACCAACTCCCGGAGTTCACTCAGACTCACATCCATTGAGTCAGTGATGCCATCCAGCCATCTCATCCTCTGTAGTCCCCTTCTCCTCTTGCCCCCAATCCCTCCCAGCATCAGAGTCTTTTCCAATGAGTCAACTCTTCGCATGAGGTGGCCAAAGTACTGGAGTTTCAGCTTTAGCATCATTCCTTCCAAAGAAATCCTGGGGCTGATCTTCAGAATGGACTGGTTGGATCTCCTTGCAGTCCAAGGGACTCTCAAGAGTCCTCTCCAACACCACAGTTCAAAAGCATCAATTCTTCAGCGTTCAGCGTTGGACTTCTTCACAGTCCAACTCTCACATCCATACATGACCACAGGAAAAACCATAGACTTAACTAGTGGACCTTTGTTGGCAAAGTAATGTCTCTGCATTTGAATATGCTATCTAGGTTGGTCATAACTTTCCTTCCAAGGAGTAAGCGTCTTTTAATTTCATGGCTGCAGTCACCATCTGCAGTGATTTTGGAGCCCCCAAAAATAAAGTCTGACACTGTTTCCACTGTTTCCCCATCTATTTCCTATGAAGTGACAGGACCGGATGCCATGATTTTGTTTTCTGAATGTTGAGCTTTAAGCCAACTTTTTCACTCTCCACTTTCACTTTCATCAAGAGGCTTTGTAGTTCCTCTTCACTTTCTGCCATAGGGTGGTGTCATCTGCATATCTGAGGTTATTGATATTTCTCCCAGCAATCTTGATTCCAGCTTGTGTTTCTTCCAGTCCAGCGTTTCCCATGATGTACTCTGCATATAAGTTAAATAAACAGGATGACAATATACAGTCTTGACTAACTCCTCTTCCTATTTGGAACCAGTCTGTTATTCCATGTCCAGTTCTAACTGTTGCTTCCTAACCTGCATACAGATTTCTCAAGAGGTGGGTCAGGTGGTCTGGTATTCCCATCTCTTTCAGAATTTTCCACAGTTTATTGTGATCCACACAGTCAAAGGCTTTGCCATAGTCAATAAAGCAGAAATAGATGCTTTTCTGGAACTCTCTTGCTTGTTCCATGATCCAGTGGGTGTTGGCAATTTGATCTCTGGTTCCTCTGCCTTTTCTAAAACCAGCTTGAACATCAGGAAGTTCACGGTTCACATATTGCTGAATCCTGTCTTGGAGAATTTTGAGCATTACTTTACTAGCGTGGGAGATGAGTGCAATTGTGCAGTAGTTTGAGCATTCTTTGGCATTGTCTTTCTTTGGGAATGGGAATGAACTGACCTTTTCCAGTCCTGTGGGGAATGCAAAAACCTTTAATATCCAGACAATTAGGGGAGGAAAGTTAGAGTGCCTGCTCTTTCACTAATCCTCCTCTGTAGCGACAGAGAGTCTGGTCTTCAAACTCCCATTGCCTAGAACTTTCCTTGAACAGACATGTCTGGTGACAGCATTTGAAGCCTCCTGAGAAGTGAATAACTTAGAAAGGACTCTGCATTCTTGATTTACTTAGCATATATTTTTGTAGAAATGACTGCTTTAGGTTGTCTTTTAGTTTTTTCTACCCCCTTTGATTTTCAGAGCTGCTTCCCCTATTAAATTGGTATGGATTTCCTTAGCATTTGAAAAGATATAAAATATTCTCCTTGTCCTTGAACTTCTAATTAGTAGAGGAGAAATGAGTTTCAGGGTAATATGTGCCCTCCCGAACATGGCACTAGCGGTAAGGAACCCACCTGCAATGCAGGAGACACAGGTTTGATTCCTAATTCAGAAAGATCCCTTGGAGAAGGAGATAGCAACCCACTCCAGGATTCTTGCTGGAGAATCCCATGGACAGAGGAGCCTGGCATGCTACAGTCCATGGGGTTTCAAAGAGTCAGATAGGACTTGAGAACTAAACAAGAGCAACAACACCCTCACTTAAGGTATAGAAGTGCCTCAAAGATAATGTTTTGTGTATGATGTCTTTCAGAGCAGGAGAGGTACCCTGGCAGTCCGAATCATGCCTTTATTGCTAACAGTAACTGAGGACTGGTCTTGCAAAAGTACAAATATGTTCTATGAGTAAAATCACTTCAGCTTAACTGCTGCTTTATACATTCAGCAGATTTTCAATTACATTTACTAATGGAACAAGGGGCATAAATATGTGAAACCATAAAGAATATTATAGTTAAAGATTTTTAAATTTTTCAAATATTTTTAATAGGTTTTATTTCTTAAGTTAGATTTAACTCCACAGCAAAATTGAGTGTAAGCCACAAAGGTTTCCCGTATACTCTCTGCACCCCAACACCCATAGCCTCTTCTATTATCAACATCATCTACCAGACGGGTGCACTTGTTACAATTGGTGGACCTATGTTGACACATCATTGTCATCCGAAATTCAAAGTTTACAATAGGATTCACTCTTTTTTTAATTAATTTTTATTGGAGTGTATTTGCTTTACATTTTGTTAGTTTCTTCTGCTGCTGCTGCTAAGTTGCTTCAGTCATGTCCGGCTCTGTGCAGCCCCATAGACGGCAGCCCACCAGGCTCCCCTGTCCCTGGGAATATCCAGGCAAGAACACTGGAGTGGGTTGCCATTTCCTTCTCCAATGTATGAAAGGGAAAAGGCAAAATGAAAAGTGAAACTGAAGTCGCTCAGTTGTGTCCGACTCAGTGACCCCATGGACTGCAGCCTACCAAGGCTCCTCCGTCCATGGGAGTTTCCAGGCAAGAGTACTGGAGTGGGGTGCCATTGCCTTCTCCATTGTTAGTTTCTACTGTACTGCAAAGTGAATAAGTTATACATACAGATATACATATATCCCTCTTTTTTGGATTTCCATCTCTTTTAGGTCACCACAGAACACTGAGTACAGTTCCCTGTGCCATACAGTAGGTTCTCATTAGTGATCTATTTTATACATAATATCAATGGTGTATATAAATCCACCTGCCAGTGTAGGGGACACAAGAGACTCAGGTTCAATCCCTGGGTGGAGAACATCCCCTGCAGTAGGAAATGGCAACCCACTCCAGTATTTTTGCCTGGAGAATTCCAAAGAGAGAGGAGCCTGGGAGGCTACAGTCCAGGAGGTCGCAAATAGCTAGACACAACTGAGTCACCCAGCACACACATGTACATCAATCCCAGTTTCCCAGTTCATCCCACTTCCCTTCCTCCTTGATATCCATATGTTTGTTCTCTACATCTGTTTCATTGTTTATGCTTTGCAAGTAAGATCATCTATATCATTTTTCTAGATTCAGATTCACTATTTTTTTGGAAAAAATGTTTTTCAGTTTAATTAATTATTTACGGCTGTGCTGGGTCTTCATTGCTCTGCAGGGTTTTATTTAGTTGCAGTGAGCGGGGCTACTCTTTGGTTGTGGTGTGCAGACTTCTCACTGCAGTGGCTTCTCTTGTTGTACAGTGCAGGCCCTAGAGTGCTTTGGCTTCAGTAGTTGTGGCACTCGGGCTTAGTTGCCCATAGCATGTGGGATCCTCCTGGATCAGGGATTGAACCCATGTCTCCTGCATTGGCAGGTGGATTCTTTACCACTGAGCCACCAGGAAAGTCCCAGGTTCACTCTTGATGTCGTACATTCTATGGGTTTAGAGAGATGTATAATGACATGTGTCCACCGTTATGGAATTGTACATAATAGTTTCACTGCCCTAAAAGTCCTTTGTGCTCTACCTATTCATTGCTCCCCAACCCCTTAAAGTTAATGAACAAATCCAATAACTCTTCTTACCAAACATTTCCAAAGCTGTGTTAATTTAATCAAAAATATTGTGTAAATGTTTGTCAAGTCCCACGCATGGATCCAGGCACTGGGTATATAGCAATAAACAAAGGAGCTCAAGATGCATTCTCTTCAATAAAAATTAATTTAAAAAATCCATTCTCTCCTGAATCTTAGACTTTCGAGAGAGATAAACAATCAATAAGCATTCGAATAACACAAATTTGAAAAGGAATTCGTGTTGTGAAGAAGACAGAATGGGTAACATACTAGACATCGATGGGGGTGGGTACAGGGCTCCTCTATAATGGACAGTGGGCAGTTACCTTTATTGCACCTGAGGGGGTGCATTTGAGCTGATACCTAACCTTGAAAAAGACAGCCATTCAGAGACTGGGAGGAGAATGTGGCATAGAGCAGAAACAAATTTTATTTTTCCCCTATAAAGATATAAACTGGGGCATTTGAGAAATGGAAAGAAGTCCTTTGTGCCAAGGTATACGTATAGTGAGTTACCTGGAGAAAGGCAGGAGAAGGGGCAGAGAGGCAGACGGGGCCAGACAGTGTGAGGCTTCCCAGGTCACAGGAAAGCACTGAGGTTTCTTCCCAAGTGAAACGAGAAGGCATTGTAGGCTGTGAAAAGGGAGAGTGCATTTTATGAAAATCACGTGAGCTGCTTTGTGAAGACATTGTGGAGACTTTGTGGAGAGAGGAGTGAGGCAGAGTTGGAAGCTACAAGATGGGTTAGGAGCTATTGCAGAGGGCTAGGTGAGGGGTGGCTGTGGCTTGAATGATGGTGATTGCAGTGGACATGGAGGGAAATGAACAAGAGGTAGAGACAGCAACTTGATGATGGATCAGAAACAGCAGGTGAAGGAACTACGGCCATCAAAGGTGACCGACCTTGGTACTGACATTCACAGGACAGGAAAGAATAAGAAAGGAACAGGCATTTTTTGTTCGTTTTCTTTTGTTGTGTGAGGGTGGTGTGGTGGAATCAATAGTTGTGTTAGACCTGTTCAGGGCTTCCCAGGTGGCACTAGTGGTAAAGAACCCACCTGCCAATGCAGGAGATGTAAGAGACTCAGGTTCTATTCCTGGGTCAGGAAGATTCCCTGGAGAAGGCAATGGCTACCCACTCCAGTATTCTTGCCTGGAAAATTCCATGGACAAAGCAGCCTGGCAGGCTACAGTCTATGGGGTTGCAAAGAATCGGACATGACTGAAAACGACTTAGCATGCATGCATGCACAGACCTGTTAAGTTCGGTAAGTCCATCAGTATGATCATGCTGGATCAGCAATTGGATGGAAAAGATTTTTAGTGAAACAGTGGAAACAGTGGCTGACTTTACTTTTTTGGGCTCCAAAATCACTGCAGATGGTGATTGCAGCCATGAAATTAAAAGACGCTTGCTCCTTGGAAGGAAAGTTATGCATATTAAAAGCAGAGACAGCATATTAAAAAGACAGCATATTAAAAAGCAAAGACGTTACTTTGCCAACAAAGGTCCGTCTAGTCAAGGCTATGGTTTTTCCAGTGGTCATGTATGGATGTGAGAGTTGCACTATAAAGAAAGCTGAGCGCAGAAGAATTGATGCTTTTGAACTGTAGTGTTGGAGAAGACTCTTGAGAGTCCCTTGGACTTTGAGGAGATCCAACCAGTCCATTCTAAAGGAGATCAGTCCTGGGTGTTCATTGGAAGGACTGATGTTGAAGCTGAAACTCCAATACTTTGGCCACCTGATGCAAAGAGCTGACTCATTTGAAAAGACCCTGATGTTGGGAAAGATTGAGGGCCAGAGAAGAAGGGGATGACAGAGGATGAGATGGTTGGATGGCATCACCGACTCAATGGACACGAGTTTGGGTGGGCTCCGGGAGTTGGTGATAGACAGGGAGGCCTGAAGTGCTACAGTTCATGGGGTCGCAAAGAGTTGGACATGACTGAGAGACTAAACTGAACTGAACTGAGAAAGAGATCGGGCTGAGGATGTAGATCTGGAAGTCATCAGGGAATACATTGTATTTAAAGTCAAGGGACTAGCTGAGATCATCTAAAGGAAAAAATACAGGTAGGAAAGAAGTGGGCCTGCCCTGGGCCATGGCAGCGGAGGAGGAGATGCTACAATGCTTGAAAAGATGGCCAGAGTGGAAGCAACATGTCATTTCCATGGAAAGGACATCAGCCAGATGGGAGTAGGTTGAAGAGGAAAAGGGAGGTGGAGGCAGTAAACATTTCCAAAAGTCTTGCTGTGAAGGGCAGAGAGAAAGGAGCAGTTAGCTGGAGGCGGATGTGAAGTCAAAGGAAGATTTATTTATTTACTTTTATGATAAAGCTACCAGAGCCTGTTTGTTGGCTGACGATTGTGAAGTCAACCCGGTGACGCTAGTGTCAGAAAGCAAAATCCAGAGGCTTGGTTGTATCTTCCTCCTACCCCCACATCCAGCAGGGTTAATTACTCTCTTGTCTCAAAATGCTACAAATAAACTTACTTACAAAACAGAAAGAGACTGGGACCTAGGAAATAAATTTATGGCTGTTGTGGGAAGGGATATTTAGAGAGCTTGGGAAGGTCATGTGCCCACTGCTATATTTAAAATGGATAATGAACAGGACCTATTGCATGGCACAGGAAAGTCTGCTCAATGTTATGTGGCAGCCTTGATGGAGAGAAGTCTGGGGGAATATGGATATATGTATATACATGGCTGAGTCCCTTTGCTGTTCACCTGAATCTCCTACAACATTAACTGGCTATACCCTAATACAAAATGCTTTTGGTATTAAAAAAAAAAAAATAGAAGATTAAAAAACAAACAAAAAAAATTATTCTCTTGTCTCTACTCCCATAGAGTTTGCTTAATAATATTTGTAACATTTTACTATGGTAAATTATGTAAATTTCTGTCTCCCCAGCAGATTGCACATTCCTTGGAAGAACAGGTCTCCTTTATTGTCGACTGTCAAGTTCTTTACAAGGTGCTTTCTGTGTGTGATCTCAGTACCTCTTCACAATAGCTCTTTCTGGGAGACATAATCTTCTCAATTTTAGAGATGAAGAAATCCAAGCTCAGACAGGCTGAGTCACGGACAGACAATAAGGGGGGTGGTGAGTTGGGGCTGAGCTGCCTGACTCTAAACTGCACACTTTTCGTTGCTGCACTGCTTCTGTGTCTTCTATTATGTCTTCTGCATCAGGCGTGTGCTAAACAGAAATTCCATGATGGTGAATGAAGTCAGATAAAGGCCCAGTAATAAACCTGAACAGCCTGCCATTCAATTACTCTCATTCTCTTGTTTTTGATAATATATTGCACTTGTTGATCTAAGGGGATATCTTAGATTATTCATATCTCCACTGGGCAGAGAAGCCTGGCAGGCTACAGTCCATGGGGTTGCAGAGTCGGACATGACTGAGTGCACGCATGCACACACACACACACACACAACTGGTCCCTGCACTGGAATCCTACAGCAAGTATTGATCAGGAGAAAGGCAGAAACAGGGGAGCTGTTGCTGGAGGGCAGCTGGGCTCGTGGTGGCAGCTGTCACAGCTTTGCTTGTGACTAGGTGGCCGGGAGGGGCAGCTGGAAGCTGAGAACCTTTGGCTGAGTAAGTGAAGGTGATTTGCTGCAATTAGGCAATGGCACACAGTCAGAGAATTTAATTCTTTTTTTGCTTAACATCAAAGCGATGTTTATTTCCTTTTGTTTGGAAGTTTTCCTTCTCTGGTGTCCTTTGCCAAATTTATCACATAATTAAGGTAACCTCAGGCAATTTGCTTGTGAAAAAAATAGAAGATTTCATTTTAGGAGCTTTGGTATTTTATCTCAGTCATCAAATGTGCTCCTTGGTTCATGTAAATTTAATGTAGAAAAGCAATTTTGTTCAGTTGCCAGAAAGGTAGTCACTGAGTCAAGAGCCAAATATTTGTTGTAGCTGAAGGAAATTCATCTATTGTACCTTATCTGTGTCAACAGTTTTCTATATAATTTGGGGACTACCAAAGAATTGCTGTTTTTAGGAATTTTCATGTAACTGAGCTCCCAGGATGTGAATGTAGACTTCAATCACCATAATGATAGGATTTAATTAAATGCCAATCATTCATTCAGAAAGTCCACAATATTTACCTATTCTGTACTCAGATATTATGTTAAGAACCATGGGATTTCCCAGGCAGGAATACTGGAGTGGGTTGCCATTCCCTTCTCCAGGGGATCTTCTTGACCCAGGGATTGAACCTGGGTCTCCTGCATCGCAGGCAGATTCTTTACGTCTGAGCCACCAGGGAAGCCCCAGTGATATCCTAGTGTCTCCCAAATTTATATCTTCTGTCTGGACCATTCTCCTGAATACACACTTGCACATTCAACTACTTGCTTGATATGTTCACTTAGATGTGTAACAGATATTTCACACTTTACAAGTCCAAAACTGACATCCTGACACTTCCTCCCTCCTCCACATTATCTACCCATAGACTTCCTCATCTCAGTGGATGACAACTCTGTTCTTCCAGATGCTAAAGTCAAAAAATTTGAGTGTCCGTAACTCTTTTAATTCTCATATCATATGTCTAGTTTATAGGAAATATTATTGCATACAACTTCCAAACATAGTAGGGAACCAACAACTTCTCATGCCTCACGATTTCCATCCTTGTCCAAACCATGTGACATCTCCTGTGGATAACTGCAATAGCCTCTTGACTGGTCGTCCTGCCTTCATCCCTGCCTCTTTACATCCATGCTGAATATGCTACTCAGAGTGATCCTTTCAAAACAAAGGCTTGGTAGCAAACCTTCTAAGCTCAAAACCCTATGTGTGTGTGCCAAGTTGTTCTAGTCATGTCTGACTCTTTATGATCCCATGGACTGTAGCCCACCAGTCTGCTCTGTCTGTAAAATTCTCCAGGCAAGAATACTGAAGTCGGTAGCCATTCCCTTCTCCAGAGGATCTTCCCAACCCAGGGATCTAACCCAGGTCTCCTACATTGTAGGCAGATTCTTTACTATCTAAGCTACCAGCGAAGTCCACCTCCCCTCAAGGGTAAGGGCAAACTGGCTTAAATCTTTGCCAAGTTTAACAGTCTGCAGAAGTCTGAAGGTTTTCTCCAAAGCTCTTGGATCCTGCAGGATCTTACATTCTGGGGCTACTTGGCTCCCTGCTGAGTGCTTCTTAGCTGCCTCTGCCTGACATTGTCCTAGCTCTAGTGAGGACGTCTCTTCTTTCTGTAGCTTCTTCAAGAAAAATTTTCTTAGGGACGGATGTGTACACATTACCATATTTAACATGGATAACCCACAAGGACCAACTGTATAGCTCGAGGTACTTCTGCTCAATGTTATGTGGCAGCCTGGGAGGGGAGTTTGGGGGAGAATGGATCCGTATGGCTGAATCCCCTTGCTGTCCACCTGATACTATCACAACATTGTTAATTGGCTATATTTCAATGCAAAATAAAAAGATTTTTTTTTAAAGAAAAAAAATTAAAGTACAACTAAATAGGCATGATTAAAAATCATTCAATGATTTTAACAGGCAATTGGTTGGGAAAAGAGAGAAGTTGGAAGGGGGATTATATGAGCGATTTCACCAATCCTGGAGAGAAGAGTTGGTGGCAGTCGTTTACTACTTCTCTACCATACTGCATTTTTTTCTGGGTCCTGAGTCTCTATGCTGCTTCTCACTCCCTCTCACTCTCCTTTCTCTACTATTTACTTTCAGGAGTCAAATCTCCATGGTAGATTATACAGGGCAGTTTTCTTTCTCCTCTAAAGTCTAGAAGACATTTTAAACTGGAGCCCTAATAGGGGCTTTTCTCCTAATCATTAATCAAGATATCCCTTCTTAGAGAAGACAGTTCTTCTAAGAGGAATTTAGGAGACAACTATTTAAATAATGAAATTTTCTTCATCCTATGACATTTGCAGAGTACCCGAGTTAGCAAATCTAACTTAACTATTATTAAAAGGAAAACAAGCACCTCATTCTAACCTGAGCTCTGGAAGCAGAGTGTGGGAGATTTAGAGCACTTTCGATTCCATTTTTGCCATACTTGGGAACTGGAAAATTTCTCCCACTCTCCAGCCCTGCCTTTTCTAGTGGCCAATTTAGCCTCTATGTCTGGACGTCTGGTTGGTGTTGACTAAAAAATATAGTCACCATCACCACCTGAAAGAGAGTTATTTTATTTGGTGAGAATGTTTAGGACTCTGAGCCCTGGAGATAGTATCTCGGTAGCTCTGAGAAAAGTGATTCAAGGAACCGGAAGGGGAGTCAGGGTATATACAAGTTTGCAGCAAAGGGAGCAGGAGCAGGCAGTCTGAACATCAAAGATCAGATATCAAATTAAGGAACTTAGCATTCTGTATATGGGAAGATAAAAGGCTCTTGGCTCACTGAATTCATTCCTTTCATATGCACCTCAGCTATCTGGGGCCAATCCTGTTTTCTTGCTCACCTTAAGGAGTGACAGATGGCTCTTCTTGCATTCCCCCAGCTCCTCAGCAACCACTGTGGGGAGTGGTGGCATCTGCTGGATCACAGTTTTGGGAACCCTTATTCATATTTGGAGGCCAGAAACTGCTGATGGCTGTGACATTTCTTGTTAATTGATATGGCAGGAGATATTTTCACTTTACACTAGTATCTCACAGTCATGTCACTTATGTCTCAACAGAATGGACCCTTCTCTATGAGATGCTATGTTGGAGTTCTGGATTGTCACTCTGGGGTCACAGCATGGGCTCGTCATGTGGTGGTTGATGGCAGGGGGCAAAGTGAGTAAAGGAATGATTAATTTCTCTTGCTTCAGGATAACTATCTGACATTCTTAATCTCTTCTACTCAGAGATAACCAATTCCCATCACAAAAAAAGTGATTAGTAGACTTACTATGCCATAACCTTTATTTTTGTGAGTTTTGCATAATCTGGAACTGATCCCTGGGTAAATGCCATTCAGATTCCATTAAGGTTAAATTTCAAACAGAGAGTAAAGGGAAAAAAACAAGAGCTGAAAGTAATTACTGAGAAGAGTGCACATCTGTTCCATCAGAGTGTCTGTCTTGCCACTTATGCTGAAATGGAGTAATCCTTTCTCAAAGCTGGCTGAGCAGCTTGAATGAAGTGAAAGTGAAACTCACTCAGTCATGTCTGACTCTTTGTGAACCCATGGACTATACAGTCCATGGAATTCTCCAGGCCAGAATACTGGAGTGGGTAGCCTTTCCCTTCTCTAGGGGATCTTCCCAACCCAGGGATCGAACTTGGGTCCCCTGCACTGCAGGCAGATTCTTTACCAGCTGAGCCACAAGGGAAACCTAAGGAGCTTGAATGGTGGGACGGTACTGCATGAGAAAATTGAACTTGTTAGTCACTCAGTCGTGTCCGACTCTGTGACCCCATGGACTGTAGCTCACCAGGCTCCTCTGTTCATCGAATTCTTCAGGCAAGAATGCTGGAGTGGGTTGCCATTTCCTTCACCAATTACATGAGTCCATTTTGGAATGAGGACTGAAAACTAAGGTGCCCCAAATAAATCACCCCATTCACAAAGTACACTTCTCTATTTCTCTGGAATCTCCTCAAGTTTTCTCGCTGAGAATGCCGAACACTGACCTTTATCCTAACCTGAAACTTGTAACGTATGTAACTGGGGTATTGGAAAAGTGATAAATGGTTCATTATATGTAAAAAAAGTAACTACATTCACGCTTGTGCTTAGGCCATTCTTTAGAGGAAGACAAGGTTTTAGGACTCTTTACAAAGTCCTTCAAGTCCTTGAATAAACAGTGGTTAGAGTCAAACCCATTAAGCAGCTTATCAATTAGAATGGCCTTAGGGATCTCCCAGGACTTCCCTAGTGGCTCAGACAGAAAAGCCTCTACCTAAAATGCGGAGAAGGCAATGGCACCCCACTCCAGTACTCTTGCCTGGAAAATCCCATGGACGGAGGAGTCTGGTAGGCTGCAGTCCATGAGGTCACTAAGAGTCGGACATGACTGAGCGACTTCACTTTGACTTTTCACTTTCATGCATTGGAGAAGGAAATGTCAACCCACTCCAGTATCTTGCCTGGAGAATCCCAGGGACGGGGGAGCCTGGTGGGCTGCCGTCTCTGGGGTCGCACAGAGTTGGACACGACTGAAGTGACTTAGCAGCAACAATGCGGGAGACCTGGGTTCAATCCCTGGGTCGAGAAGATCCCCTGGAGAAGGAAATGGCAACCTACTCCAGTACTCTTGCCTGGAAAATCCCATGGGTGGAGGATCCTGGTAGTCTACAGTCCACAGGGTCGCAAAGAGTCGGACATAACTCAGCAACTTCACTTTAGGGATCTCCTATTTGGAGGCAAAAAAGACTTTTTTTTCTCTAAATCTAGTATTCTGGAGAGCTTTATGTTTGTATTCTGTAGATCCAGATGGAGAAGTCAGTTCAGTTCAGTCACTCAGTGGTGTTGGACTCTTTTCTGACTCCATGGACACCAGGTTTCCCTGTCCATCACCAACTCCCGAACTTGCTCAAACTCATGTCCATTGAGTTTGTGATGCCATCCAAAACGCCTCATCCTCTGTTATCCCCTTTTCCTTCTGCCTTCAGTCTTTGCCAGCATCAGGGTCTTTTCCAATGAGTCAGTTCTTTGCATCAAGTGGCCAAAGTATTGGAACTTCAGCTTCAGTCCTTCCAAAGAATATTCAGGACTGATTTCCTTTAGGATTGACTGGTTTGATCTCCTTGCAGTCCAAGGGACTCTCAAGAGTCTTCTCCAACACCACAATTAAAAAGCATCAATTCTTTGGTCTCAGCTTTGTTTATGGTCCAACTCTCACATCCATACATGACAACTGGAAAAACAAGAGCTTTGACTAGGTGGTAAAGTAATGTCTCTGATTTTTAATATGCTAAATTTGTTATAGCTTTCCTTCCAAGAAGCAAGTGTCTTTTAATTTCATGGCTACAGTCACCATCTGCAGTGATTTTGGAGCCCAAGAAAGTAGTCTCTCACTGTTTCCACTATTTCTCCATCTATTTGCCATGAAGTGATGGGACTGGATGCCATGCTCTTATTTTTTTGAATGTTGAGTTTTAAGCCAGCTCTTTCACTCTCCTCTTTCACTTTCATCAAGAGGCCTTTGCATGCCTCTTCACTTTCTGCCATGAGGGTAATGTCATCTGCATATCTCAGGTTGTTGATATTTCTCCTGGCAATCTTAATTCCAGCTTGTGCTTCATCTAGCCCAGCATTTCACATGATGTACTCTGCATAAAAGTTAAATAAGCAAAGTGAAAATATACAGCCTTGACGTACTCCTTTCCCAATTTGGAACCAGTCTGTTGTTCTGTGTTCAGTTCTAACTGATGTTTCTTGACCTGCATACAGATTTCTCAGGTGGTAGATAAGGTGGTCCGGTAATCCCATCTCTTGAAGAATTTTCCACAGTTGGTTGTGATCCACACAGTCAAAGGCTTTAGTGTAGTCAATGAAGCAGAAGTGGATGTTTTTCTGGAATTCCCTTGCTTTTTCTATGATCCAGTGGGTGTTGGCAATTTGATCTCTGGTTCCTCTACCTTTTCTTAATGCAGCTTGAACATCTGGAAGTTCTCGGTTCCTGTACTGTTGTAGCCTCATTTGGAGAATTTTGAGCATTACTTTGCTAGCATGTGCAACTAGTCACGGTAGTGTAGCACATAATTCTATTGTGTCATGACCTAATTAAGTTAATAATAATCAACCATCATCCTGGAAGACCCATATTTCTGTCCAAATAGGATCTGAATTTTTTCAAGTGAATCTTTAAGTGCCTGCCTGCCTCCCAGGGATAATGCACTGCCTACTTAGTATTTCATTGTCATCCTTCCACAGACACCGCTGAACTGAGCGTGTTAAAGATACTGCTGAACTGAACTGAACCAATCATAAATTTGGTAGTTTTTTTTACAATGACAGGGATAATTTATGTCTATAGCTATTTAAATAGTTCTTACATTACACCTTTTGAAGCTCTTTTGTCTGTGATAATGGGTTAGATAAAAATAATGAAATCTTTGAGAATGTCATACCTAAGCAACTCTTGTTTGTAGTCTTATGAGATACTCCTTGGGGATCCCCCTAGCTCGGGGTTCCTTTTGCTAGATCTGCATTGCCACTTGGCTCCGGCAACCCTTTTATGCCCTTGTCTGGTAGACTAAGGCCATTGAAGTTCAGGTCCTTAGATTCAAGGACCTATTTTCTTTGGCCACACTGTTCCCCAGTAGAGTTCCATAGGGGTTCTAAACATACACAGTTTTTATTTGCAGGTGAGAAAATCTCTGGCAACGTGGGATACAGTTAAGCCAGTCTGGTTCATGTACTGTTGTAGCCTCACCACCTTGTAGCTGGTGGTCTCACAGCTCTGCTGTGGTGGCACAAATTTAAAATGCTATTTGTCTCCTTGATGCTTTCTGTTCTCTTATCCTTACCATGATTTTAGGGATTGCTCTGCTTTTCTGGCCAGCACACACCCTTCCCTAACTTTTTTTTTGGCTATGTTTTTCAGCTTGTGGGATCTTAATTCACCATTGTTGTTCGGTCGCTAAGTTGTGTCTGTGTCTTTGCAACCCCATGGACTGCAGCATGCCATGTTTCCCTGGCCTTAACTATCTCCCGGAGTTTGCTAAAACTCATGTCCGTTGAGTCGGTGAGGCCATCCAACCATCTCATCCTCTGTTGCTCCCCTCTCATTTTGCTTCAATCTTTCCCAGCATCAGGGTCTTTTCCTGAAGAATTGGCTCTTCACATCAGATGGCCGAAACATGGGAGCTTCAGCTTCAGCACCAGTCCTTCCAATGAATATTCAGGACTGACTTCCTTTAGGATTGACTGGTTTGATCCCCTTGCTGTCCCAGGGACTCTCAAGAGTCTTCTCTAGCACCACAATTTAAAAACATCAATTCACTCAGCCTTCTTTATGGTCCAACTCTCACATCTGTACATGACTACTGGAAAAACCATACCTTTGACATTATGGATGTTTGTTGGCAAAGTGATGCTCTGCTTTTTAATACGCTATCTAGGTTTGTCATAGTTTTTCTTCCTAGGAGCAAGCATCTTTTAATTTCATGGCTGCAGTTATCATCCACAGTGATTTTGGAGCCCAAGAAAATAAAGTGTGTGACCGTTTGCATTTTCCCCCCATCTATTTGCCATGAAGTGGTTGCCATGATCTTAGTTTTTTTAAATGTTGAGTTTTAAGGCAGTTTATTCATTCTCCTCTTTCACTCTCATCAAGAGGCTTTTTAGTTCCTCTTTGCTTTCTGCCATTAAAGTGGTATCATCTACATATCTGAGGTTGTTGATATTTCTCCCGGCAATCTTGATTCCAGTTTCATCCAGCCTGGCATTTCACGTGATGTACTCTGCATAGAAGTTAAATTCACTGACCAGGGATCAAACCCAGGCCCTTGGCAGTGAAAACATGGAGTCCTAACCACTGGACTCCCAGGAAATTCCCACGCCCCCTCCATAATTTCATTACTATGTATTGACCAGGCTTTTTGCTTATCTTGGTTGCCAGGTTCTCAGAGAGGCAGGGACAACTTCTACTTAGGTCTCTGAAATATTACATTTGGCCACAGGTTCAATTCCTCTCCTGGAAATTCTTTCACCTTCCCCAGGACTGTTTAGGGAACAGTAGCTATAGTTGCAATTGCCACCTGACTCTCTCCATCTCATATGAACATCCATTTGCTGAGATTGTTCTTGAGGCTGTGGTAGGAGTCTTCACTCCTGCACCTTGTAAGTCATGGAAGGTCATGGTTGTCCCTGCAATTCTCTCAGGATTGTGGTAATTTTGATTGGCTGTCCTGTTAGGGAAGAGCAGTTATCACTGGCTGCCAGAAAGCTTTACTCTGACTAGCTCCTAGTAGAACTGGATCCTTAGGGGTCTGAATGTTAGCTTAGGGTCAGTGCTGGATAATCCTCAAGAAGAACTAGCTTGTCCCCTTCCCCTGATGCGTAGTCACTGTGGTAAATGAATGCAAGTTGTGAAGGCTAGGCTAGGAGGAGGAGCTACTATATAAACATGTGGCAGTATCTTAGGTTCCTTCTCAAGGGAATCTGACTTCCCATTTAAGGGCTCCCACACTATCTATCAAGCTTCTGCATCTTTAAACAAGCTCCCCAGCTTCACCCACCAAGCATTCAATAGCTGCTTAAGGACAGCCCAGACAATCTTTGCAGCGTGTATAGCAAGCATTTTGGGCCTTACTTGTTTGTTTGTGATCTGCTTGCTCTCACCATATTTCACAAAATCAGAAACTGGTAAATGGGTCAGTGTGAAACCAGAACAGAAATGGGTCAGTAGGAGAGGCCACCTTTATCTAATCAGTGCTAATCAGACCATGAACTCCAGCTAGAGCTTGGGCCGAACCCACAAGTCCTGCCTGGGGAAGTTTGTATAACCAGGTAAAACCCTTGTTTTCAAGTCTTCTTAGTCATGATGTTATTAATATGAACACTTTTGTGTCTTTGGCTTTGTTATAGTTAAAACTATTTTGGGATGAGGGTGAATTGCCAAGTGGCTTCTAAGGATCAAAGGTTAAGGCTACTGAATAAATTTTGTAAATTATTTCCAGAAGTGACCTGATAATAGACATGCCAAAGTCAGTGATTAGATTCCCCTCTTTGTACCCCAAGGGGTTCAATAAAGAGAAAAAATTAACAACACATACCACATTCCCCTGCAATACAATTCAAGTCATGTTGCCTGTGCTGAAAGGATTTTCACTCTTCTAGGGCAGTGTCCTTTAACACGGGACTGTCTCTTCTCTGTCACTCTTCTCAACAGCAGACTTCGTGTTGTAAGTGATGATACCGCTGATAGGAAGTTCATTTCACAGCAGGGATCAAAGCCAACATACTCCTCTTGTGATGCCCTTTCTAATGGCCCACTGTTCATATTAACTCCTTCTTACTGACCTTCAACCAACTAGGAATTCATACTAGGTTTTGCAAAGAATTTTATCTTTAGAGGTAAATGATAATATTAAATCTTTAAAAATAAAATAGCAGCATCAAATTTTAATTGCTTTTCATTTATTCATTTATTACAATTACACATGTTAATGAAGGAAGGGACTAAATCATGATGATATTTTGTGATTTTTATTAATGAAATGATCACATTACTTAATCTTTCAGTCACATATATGGTCCTACCATGATACCTTGTTGAATTCTATTTTATATTAATCCATATATTAGTTTTAGATTGATAGAGATAACATATGCAATTAGGACTTGATCTTTTTAAGGAGCTTGGGGATTAATTTTTTATGCTTTACAGGAGTAAATGGGACAACCGGTGAGATATGAATAAGGTCTGAAGATTTGATAATAGTATTGAATAATATTCTGTTAACATCCTGATTTTTTAAACTGTAGTAGTTAAAGGGTAAAGGAACATCATGATTTCAACTTACTCCTACATGTTTCAAAAATAGTAATTTGTTTATATATACATGTATATTCACATATATGTATGTGTATTTGCATGTGTGTGTATATGTACCTATATATACGTATACATATATATATAGAGAGAGAGAGAGACAGAGAGAGAGAAAGAGAGGTGAAGCACATATAGTAAAGTGTTAACAGTTGGGGAATTTGGGTCCAGGATATACAGGAGTTTTTTGTACTATTCTTGCAACTTCTTTATAAATATGAAATTCTTTTAAAATAAAAGTTTCAAGAACAAATAATAAATGGATCAGAAAAGAAGATTCTCCCATACTCAAGTTTTCCTCTACTCATTCTTTGTCTAATTTTAATACTAGGATTTCTTCAGGAACTTTAATAGAAAGGACAGATGATAGTCTGCAGATTAGTGTTTTTATTTATAAATTATGTGGTATCACGGTTATGGGAGCATTACCAGAAAACATTTAAATGGGATGTGGCAAAGATAAGCTAAAATTAATTGTCCTTTCATTTAGAATCAGTGCTTTACAAACTAATTATGCATTTAAATTATTTGAGTACATATTTGTAATGAATAGTACCATGAATCTGCACTAAAATCGTTGTTCCATTCAATAAAATGATTATTCAGTGAAAGCCTGAAGATCCCAAGATGTTAATTTTCTTATTGATTTGCACATGCAATTTTTATCAAACATATATATTAATAGTGGTGGCTTATGTAGGGTTCATTGACTTTCCTGAAGTGCTTCCAATTTGCTAAGTGCTACATACATGATAGGAGACAGTCACTATTTATTTTCAAGGTGCTTTCCTAAGACTGAATAATAAAGACAGCTTGAGCAAGGCTGGCACTGCGCCAGGTTTTAATAAGGTTGCCACCCTTCTCCTCCTTCTTCCAGATGGGGAGGCGTAGGCCGTGACATGGACTCCTTGGGGATGTAGAAGAGAGTGCAGGTGACAGAGTGCATACCTCCTTCCTGTAAAACACTTCTTCGGCTGTCATCTCTTCTTCAACAAAGTCATTTATTTGGGGCTGTGCAGTCATTTAGAGGACACTTTTCTGCGGCGCATCTCTGGATGACTTTGTAAAATCAGGAAACTCAGGAAAAGATGCAGGTTGAAATTGGCCCTGGCCGGAGTTGTGTGGCAGATGGCAGCTTTGGGAGGCAAGAGCTGGGCTGCGCTGTCTGGCTGGCAACCCTGGACAACAAGAAGATGCTCAGACGTCAGAGGAATTCCCTTTCCTTTCTCCTCGCCATTGTAATTCAGCCTGACACTTTCCTACGCCAAAGACTTTTCCCTGATTAACCTCAATTCACCACTGCCTTTCTTTTCATGGACTCCCAAAAGTTTCGCTGTGTGTTGTATGCCATTTTCAAAGTCTTCCCTTTCTCTGTTTTCATGCCTTTGTTGTCTTGCTTAAGGATGTCTCCATCAGTGCTCTATCAGGTGAAGAAAAAATGCCTTCTTTCTGCTGGTGTTCAAGGGCAAGAGTTTTAGAGTTCAGTTGTTCAGGATTCAGTTCTGGACTATTCCCTCTACAACAGCTCTAGGAACTTGAACAATTACTCTCACAGCTTGAGCTTCCATGTTTCCAAAAAGAATAAAAATAACAACTGTTACTTTTGCCTATACCTGTCCCTTGAGATTCTGGATTACGTAGACATAAGCATGACACAAACACTTAGGAGATCCCACTAACCTTGTTATATCTCTCAGAAGATAGGAGATAGGTAAGGACTGGTCGAGGCTCATACAGAGAAGAAAACTTTGCTAAGCATTGTGTAGATACACGTAGGTGTGCTAAGTTGCTTCAGTCATGTCCAACTCTGTGTGACCCCATGGACTGTAACCTGCCAGGCTCCACTGTCCATGAGATTCTCCAGACAAGAACACTGGAGTGGGTTGCCATGTCCTCCTCCAGGGGATCTTCCTGAGCCAGGGATCAAACCTGAATCTCTTACATCTCCTGCAGTGGCAGGTGGGCTCTTGACCACTAATGCCCCTGGGAAGCCCCTGTGTAGGTGCATCTCTACCTCATAGAACAGATCTTCTCAATACTTCTTCCTCCCCTACTCTTTCCCAGGACGTAATGAAGTTAGGCATTCTCTAAATGAGTGAGTGAAGTCTCTCAGTCATGTCCGACTCTTTGCGACCCCATGGACTGTAGCCCACCAGGCTCCTCCATCCATGGGATTTTCCAGGCAAGAGTACTGGAGTGGGGTGCCATTTCCTTCTCCAGGAGATCTTCCCAACCCAGGGATCGAACCCTGGTCTCCCGCATTTCGGGCAGACACTTTACCGTCTGAGCCACCAGGGATTCTCTAAATAATTGCAACCAAATGGAAAGTTACTCCTCCAGACTTTCTGGAGTGAAACTCAGCTTTGCGCTTTGGGGCTGATGGGCTTGCCAGTTACCTCAATTTTTATACCAATATATCTGGAGGCAATGGCACTGAGTTCCACCAGATGGCCACAAAATACTACAGACGAGAAAGATTCAGAAATAAAATAATTAGTTGAGCAACAAAAAGGACAAGAGGTTAAAAAAAAAAAAAAAAAGAAAAACATGCCTGCCATTCACAGCTATTTTATCTTGAAATCCAGGGCCATGCAAGTCGGATATTACCCAATCTTCTTTGGTGCCCCTGGGAGTATTGCCGGATCTATAATTGGGATAAAAGGAAAATTTCAAAGTTTTTTTTTATGTCTACCAGGTTTGTTCCAAATTCATTTGAATGTTAAAACTTTTGTGATTTTCATTACACTTCAGTTTAGCAGGAGTCTGAATCTTTGTATCACTAAAGTCTTCAACATCTGCTTATCAAACTTAAGTGACACAAAATTGTAAAGCAATTTCCCACCAATTAAAAAATGACTAAATTAAAAAAAAATTAAGTGACAAATACCACAGTGCCTGAAACATTATGAATGTTCAGAAATGTTAGTTGTTACTATTATTACACATGTCATATGCACCACTGAACACTGCTATACATGAAATATGGCTCCTCTTTATGCTTGATGAACCTGATTAAATTACTCCAGCACTCTTACTTATACAGTTATCAGTAAGTTGAATCTACACACCTAGCCTACTTGACATCCCCCACAAACCACACCCCCACCAGCCCCAATCATCAATGCTGGCTCGCCGGCCTTGGCCACATAGAAATCTTGTAGAACCATGTGACATTTCTATATTGTGAGTTCTTCCAACAATACCAGCGTACCCTGATTCTGCTTTCTATTTCCCTTCTGTTGAAGAGAAAGAGGTGGAGAAGTGAATATGGGTACTTATGTGTTTCTCAGTCTGTTTGGTGTTGAGGACATTTGCTAGATGGGAGAGAGCAAGTCAAGGCAAACTATGTAAGCAAGTGATTTTTGAAGACAAATTTCCACATCTACACTTGACTCAATTATAGTTTTAGGTCATTTTTCTCCCACACAAGATTGAAATATATAAACTCCTTTCATCCTTGGAAGGTAGGAATATGTGCCTGTAGGAGCCAGGAGACAGCTTCAGTAATATGTATAATGGAAGGTCTGTGAATCTCAGGACACAGATGTTCACAGAAGAAATTTGAAGTAGTACCCATAGGAACTACCAAGAAAATAGCCTTACTCTTCTTATTTCCCTTTTGTCTACTGACTAACCTGCTAAACACTACCAAACCATTTAGCGGTAAACCAAATGAGATAGCGTTGGCCCCTCTATGCCCCTGCTGCTGCTTCCACAGGTCTTTGTACAGTTAGCAGATGTTCATATAGATCATTAGACTTCTTCACTGTTTAGATTGTGTAACTGGAGATGTAACTTCTAAGCAATTTCCTTTTGCAGTTTTCTCAACCTTACTGGGACTTTAACATCAAAACACAAGCTGTAGAAAATCAAACAGAGCAGGATTTACATGTTCTGGAATCAAGACTATTGCTCCTGTTTTATTTACTTCACTCATAGGACTTTGATGAGGGATGTTTTGATGAGTATCTCTCTGAACAGTTGGAACATTCTTGTAAATGATTGTTCTACAGCTTAAAAAGAAATTCCATCCTACCAGCTCACAAGTTCTTTTTACCCAGCTCTAATCATATAAATTGTTATGTAAACAGATGTCTGTTACACTAAAGTCTACTTCACTTGGGAACTCAACTTTTTCTGAGTTCATATGCCAGTGGGCTAAAAGAATCATCTTTTGATGTTACCAAGGAACATTGTATGCCATCAGGATGAGAGTGAAAAGGCAGTCATCAGTCATGCTCCTTTGCCTTCATGCTCCAAGGAACAGAGAGAAAAGACCCAGAAGAGCGAGCATGCTGCAAGTCTTGGTTTGATCCCTAACGGAACTCTTTGTCTTGGTTAAATTAATTCCTTTCCCCAAAGCACACACTTTTGTCAGTGCCTCCTCTATAACTGTGATAAAGACAATAGTATATAAAAGGTTTTCCTCTGCAGAGTTTTATTTGATCTTCATAAGACAGTCATGAAACAGGTAAAAAAGAAACTATGGTCTTCCATTAGCAAAGACTAATATCTCAAAGCCCCTGAGCTAACAATAACTCATTCAATCATTCATGCCTGAAACAATATTTCCCATTGGTTACTATGTGCCAGGCATTGTGTTTTATGCCTCTACAGAATGATGACTAAAAACAGACCTGAACATTGCCCTTAAAAATCTTATAGTCTTATTGAGAAGACAGACATTAATGCATTAATAGTAAAAGTGGATTGTTACAAACCATGGTTGCCTTATGATTTGAAAGTATAAGAATTACAAGAATATGTAGAATAAGTACTAAGAAGGATCCCTTCGGAAAATGAATTTGGAGCTGAGTCTGAATAATGTGTAGGGTTTATTTAGGGCAGGTAAAAGGTGGAATATGAACTAAGAGAACACATTACACTTTGGGATCCTAAGAAAGACCCCATCTGGGCAGGAACTCTGAAAGGGAGGGGGCATGGGGTGAAGTGAGAAAGGGGACAGAGCCCTCAGATTGAGAAAAGCCTTCATGGGGGAATCAAAAGTAGTAAGGAGGGAGCAATTTTCACTGGATGTATTTAAACAGAATAAAGACAACCACGTCTTGTGGACACTGCAGAGAAAATCCAAACATTAAACAGTGGGAATGGGGTTAAAATACTGTTATTTTTTTAAGCATGATGGCCATACTTGTGTAATAGTTTAAGCCTGGAGAATACCTAGCCACTCTACTAGGTGAAGGGGTAAATCTAGGTTCCATTGGGACTGAAGTTTGTATGTTTGGGGTGTTCATTTTAGAAAAATGTACACAATTATGAAGATACTTTTGTGGCTATTCAGGGGACAGTATGTTTGGAGGGCTCAGAAAGTCGTTTAATTAAATGTATTGCACAACTAAACACTTGTTACCGAAACACACTTAACTGTATCCTAAATCCTTACAGAAAACAATAGAAAAACCCATTTATACTTTACAATTACTTGAACTCTTTTCAGCTATTTCTGGTCAGTGACTTGAACTTTGGATGGTTCCCAAAGCAGCAAGTCCATTCATCTAAAAGCTGAAGCCTGCTAATAGTATGTGAAACTGGCATTCAAAAGAGTAGGTTTATTTTTTAAAATTTTGCATACCATTGTAAGCCATAGTTGTCTTGTTAGAAAGACATACTTGTTGGTGTAACTTCTTAACACTCCTTATCCATCTCAGACAAACGTTTAGAAACCCAAGTAAAACTATGGCTGCTGTTAAGATCCTTTCAACAATGCAAGTCTCTAATGAGCAGAGGTCATCACTAGATGTGAGAGATACTTTGAAAACAAACTACAGACGAGGAGTTTGATCATGGTGTTAGCCAGGATGTCATGAAAGATAAATTAGGCTAAAAGTAAAATTATTAAGAAGCTAGTGTTTTCAAGGCCATTTTGTGCTCAGGCACCCTTGTTTACCATTACAACTTGTTCTCAAGTAATATAGAATTGCTTACTTTTCTCTGTAGTTCTGAGCCAAAGTCACCCTGAAACATAGCAACACATTTTAAGCCTGGATGATTCACTTCCTTAACAGTGTGAGGAGCTTTTAGCCATTACTTTTGGGTAAGAGAATGAATGAAATAATACCACTGGTTGTTTTTCAGTCTTCAGGGAAATGGTGGATTGATGATTCTCTTACCTCCTTAAATTTCAACCTCAAAAATAAGAGGCTAAAAAAAAATCGTACTGAAGTTTCCATTCTTGTTTTAAGGGGAAAGCAAACCAAGTTAACATTTTTTGTTCAAGAAAGATGTAGAAACATTCTTCCAGTTCTAGCTGACTGAAGATTGAGTGAGCTACTTGTGTTTGTTGAGAGCTGACTGACACTGGAGAAGTTCTAACAGGGATAGTTAGACATTTGGCTTACATAGTATAGCAAAGATTCAAACACCAGAGAATAGGTTTAACTGGATTATCTTAGAAGATATTTTCAACTTTAGAAGACAACTTTATTTCCAGTTTAAATAAAAAGGATTATTTCATGCTAAGAGACAGTACTTTGATTTAAAAAAAAAAAGAAAGGAAGAAATCTGATGAGTTTTTGTTTTTCTATTTGCATTTTAAATTGACCTTTACCATTGTGCCAGTATGTAAATTGATGAGGATTATGTTAGCTAAGAAAATGATAGCTCCTAAAGCATGTGTCAGGACAACACCCACAGTTTCATTTTTATGTAGAAGTCCACGTATTGCCAAGAAGCCCATTCTGACATAGCTTTTACATTTGCGCTTGAAGTTATTCTTTAAGCCAAAGAGAAAAGAAGAAAGAAGACCTATAATTTAAGGCATAAATAATTGATGCAATGAAACAAAGAGTATGGATAGAGATAGATGGAGACAAGAAAGCTGACTGTAGATATTACAGCTGATCTAAAACAAAGAGATTCGTAGAGAAAAATGGGTTCTTCTTGTATTTTCTGTCATCTAGCTTCAGTAAATTTCTGCTTTCAATAGCTGAATGTCACTGTTTATCTGCTCAAAGCCTTTTCTCCAAGTGCATGTGAGGTTTTCATGCATTATGATTACTAATGGGCCAGAGTTTCTCATTTTGTCCAAAAAAAGATTATATGAAGTAATGTCTTTTTTTTTCATTTTACACTGGCAATAATTACTTTATTTAAATAAAATATTTAAAAAGATAAGAAGTTCTCTTCATTGGTACTGTAGACCAAAATCAAACATAGTACCATTTAATAGCCTTTATTGTCATCTGCTCACTATAATAAAAAGTAGATAAAGCAAAGAAAGCGAGCTCCATTTTCAAAAACTGTCACATATTTTAAGCACTAACAATGATGATTTTATTCCAATTGTGGCAGACCTATTTAATCTATTGCAAACTATTATATTTTTTTCAACATTATTTCTTTTAAGCCTCAAAGTTAAACCTGGAAAAGTTGCTGAATGATATTCTTTTATTGAAGGGTATTATTTATTATTATTACCTCAGCTAATAGTGCTACTTGAAATCATAATGTATCTGAAATTATCATTTGCAAATTCTGTTTTGCTCTGTTTTCCAAGAGAAAATGTAAATGTGCACACATAAAACACAGGGACTCTGTCATTTGAATATTCACAGCTCCCCAGAGAGAAAGAAGATGAGAAACGTATTTGTCAATTTCATATAGTGCCTCTCCTCACAGGGAGAGTCAGGCATGAGATTGCTACTACTACGCGTTTCTTTGATTGTCTCAGTGACTGCCCATGGCTTGGTCTTTATTATTTATTATTCCAAATACATTGCTTATCATTTGATTATATTACACATGAAAAAACCAAAGCATCAGACTGATTTTAATTTAGAGACCATATATGTACATTTTCTGGCAGAAAAAAAAAAAACAGATCTTAGTTTTTTAACAATGATACTGTGTACCAGTTATCATTGCTTTTAATAAATTATTCTCAAACTCAGCAGCTTAAGACAACAACAAGCAATTATTATCTCATAGTTTCTGTGCGTCATGAATTCAGGAGTGGTATAGCTGGGCAGTTCTGGCTTGGGGTTTCTCATAAGATTATCCTCAGATCTTGACTTGGGCTGCAATCACCTAAAGACTTGACCATGGCTGGTGGATCCATTACTAGCGTGGTTAATTCCAGTGAACTGCAATAATCAGGTTACTGAATGAATATCCTTGATGGGCAGAACCTAGCATTTGGTAAGCCTATCAATGGTAGCAACCTGGTATGCTTTTCCTGAAACAAAAATCTGTTTTATCCTTGAATTAGTGTGATATTTACTTCTAAAAATCACTTCGGACCTTCTCTTCTTGGCAGTATGACAAAACGAGTTTCTAAACATTCTCCTCTGGTGGCTCAGATGGTAAACCTGCAATGCAGGAGACCTGGGTTTGATCCCTGGGTTGGGAAGATCCCCTGGAGGAGGGAATGGCAACCCACTCCACTATTCTTGCCTGGAGAATTCCATGGACAGAGGAGGCTGGTGGGCTACAGTCCATGAGGTTGCAAAAGGATTGGACATGACTGAGAGACTAACACTTTCACACTTTCACTTTCACACAAAGATTCTTCAGCTTAAAAAAACCAACAAACAAATGAAAAATAAGCTTTCTCTGGATAAAATAAGTCTTTTAACTTATTTTTGTTCTCAAAGTAAGAGTTAAGGACTTTTTTGAGAGCATTCCTGACCACTACCAAATGGACATAAAGAATGAACAAGAAGCAGTCACAGACAGCCAAGACTACTCTCAGGACAGATGATTACACTAGTTCTACTATCTATTGGGAGACTAAATCTTTGAAAATTACAATGCAGAAAAGCTGTTCCTAAGATTCTTCAGTAGTACACATAACTTTAGGGGGTGAGATGGGTCCCAGAACACAAAAACTTTTGGCTTTCAGTATAAGCAAAGGCAAATTTTCTCTGGCCTATTATCACTATTAGGAAAATAAAGGAAGAAAAGGACATTAGGCAGCAAATACAAACATTTAAAACACAGTAAGTGAATAATGTGAGCAACTTGAGGTTGAAACGTTTGAAAATTTATGAAATGCATAAATTCCACAAATAATAGAATTCATCAGAACTGACTCAAGAAGATAAAATATTCAATAGATAAAATATTCCAACAAAGAATATATTAGTTTTCAGCTATTTTGTGGGTGAATATTACCTTAAGTCTTAACGGTATGACTTCATGTTCTGTCTGTGGGATCAATATAACTTTGACATCAAACTTGACTCATGTTTTCTGTCATTGCCACAGAATTTTCACCAGTTAGCCTGACAGTTTAAGGAGCAGACCAGACCCCACCTCTAGCTTGAAGTCAAGAATATCCATATTTAGCTCAGGTTGACCACAGAGCACTCACAAATACATGAATGAATATAACTGTTGTTTTAAGTCACTGAGTTTTGATATGCAGCATTATTTTGACAATAGCTAACTCTTTCACTGTGGAAAAAGCATTTAACGATGTTGAAGCTGAAACTCCAATACTTTGGCCATCTGATGCGGAGAACTGATTCATTTGAAAAGACCCTGATGCTGGGAAAGATTGAGGACAGGAGGAGAAGGGGATGACAGAGGCATCATTGACACAATGGACATGGGTTGGCATCACTGACACAATGGACATGGGTTTGGGTGGATTCCAGGAGTTGGTGATGGACAGGGAGGCCTGGTGTGCTGCGGTTCATGGGGTCGCAAAGAGTCGGACACGACTGAGTGACTGGACTCAACTGAATTGAACAACTGTTCAGGCAAGACTGTTAGTAAACTAGGAATAAAAGAGAATTTCCTTTTCTCTGAAGAGTGTATCTCCAATAAAACTATACCAAGTATTGTGGAAATTTGTACATTCATAGTCCTATACACTATACATAATCCTATACACTACATACCTAATCCTATATACAATACATTTATTTATAAGCAATGTCCTAGAGAAATCTTACACATATGCACCAAAATATATGGGCAACTGTATCTATAGCTTCGGGGAGCGAGCTCCGCCCGTGGCAAAGGTCGTGAGGGAGGAGGCTCGGCATACGCAAAGGCAGGATTGAGCCTCAGGAGTCCCCCTGGAAATTCTCGAGCATCTACCCCTAAAACCAGAGTCTGCCTACTTTATGCTTTGTGCTTTCACCTACACCTCTGATTTTACGGGGGGCTGTCCCCCACTACCTCTCTCTGAAAAAAGAGTTAGCTTACAGCTCCAGTTAATAATTCCTGGGTGTGACAGTCTTTAACCTACAAACTCCTTTGGAAATCCTCTAGCCTGCCTGAATAGGTTTTTCCGGCCACATGTGATTGTTCAGAGCCTCCCAACTGTGAGAGACAGGAGATGTTCTAAACTGTCTAAACACAGATTCCTTTGAGTAGTTAAAAGATTGATTAGAAATTGTATTGGTGAAGGGTTTTTCACTTATTGGGCCAATGTTTGCTGCTAAGTCTCCATACCCCTTACCTATTGTGTCCTTGGCAGTGTATTGATTGATATAATGGGTGTATAGAAATGTAAGTAGTAGCCTCAATGTTTGTAACCTTGGACCCTTGAGTTAATTCTTTTCTTGATTGAGCCCACCTCACCTTTGCCCTATAGGAATGCAGCTTTGTCCAATGCTTTTTTGGAGGCTGGTGCCTGACTTTGGAATAATCACCTTTAGAGAAAGATAAGTTTCTTAAAATGTTAACAGGCCTCCTGGCCAGAAGATGATGTAATTCACCTGAACTTTTGCATATGATAAGTTTGAAAGCCTGGCTTCGATTAGGACCAGGAACTGCTGTCCTTGCATGACTCCACCCCTTCCCCCATTATCCTCTATGCACGACTTAAGGTATAAAAAGTACTTTGGAAAATAAAGTGCGGGCCTTGTTCACCGAAACTTGGTCTCCCCATGTCGCTCTCTCTCCCAAATTCTGGCTGAGTCTCCATCTGGAGCGCGGAACCCACCATGCTTGCTAATTATGCCTGGGCTTCTAAGATCCGACCGGGGAGGCCTCAGTGTCTCCTCTCCTTCGGGAGAATGGAAGGACAGCTGCGGCCTACGTAAGTGGTGCAAACTTCTTGTCTTGAAGTTTTATTGGTCTCCCGCGTAAACCAAGCTACTCAGACTCTTTTCTCCACTGAATTTTCCTACTGAGCTATCCTCATCCTATTACTCTTTATATCTTTGATAAAATATTTAAATAAATAGGTCGCCGACACCGTCCATGCTTCGAATACCCTGGATCAGCCGGGGCTGGTCTCCGGCATATAGCATTATTATTAATATTGCAAACAACTTGAAATAGCACAGTGTCTTTAAAGTGAAAATGAATTGTTGAATATTCACACAGTGGAATATTAAGCAGCAGTACACATGAATGAACTACAGTAATATGCAACAGCATAGATGAATTTTACCCGCATAACACTGAGAATGGCAAAATGTCCAGGACTATACACCTCATGAATTCATTTGTTTAATCTCAAAACACAGAAGCTCTTAATTTGAATATGGTTTCATAATAGTTTTTTGCTATCATGATTTTAATTTCTGTATCTATTATGTACATGTTTGTATCTATACATGTTGTATAAATATGATAATATGGAATGAAATATACCAAGTTTATTTAGAATTACTTTGTACAATGATTTCAGTGGTTAAGTCAATAAAAATCCATTAAAGACATCATATTTTAGTCTTGGTGACTTTTATGAAGAACTTATAATGGGCAGCGACAGAACAGATTTGAAGTATCACTTATTTATGCACAGTATTATATTTTGTGGTTATTTTTGCAGCTATAGAAATGCAAATGTCCCCTGAATAAAACAGGTGACAGGAAATTTGAAGTTTTGGAATATAATGTCTTATTCATCTGTGAATGGCCATTATGCAATCAGGAGGAATATATAGTATCTATTCTCAACATAACTATTCAAAATTTTATAAAGACTGAATTTAAACACGACACACACACACGCATATGTATGTACTAATTCGGAGAAGGCAATGGCACCCCATTCCAGTACTCTTGCCTGGAAAATTAGGGAAGGATAAAACTATCATTTGGACACAATGTAATCACCTATCTAGAAAATTCAAAAAAATAATCCAAAAAAACTATTAAAATTAAGAAGGTGCTTGGAATAGTTGATGTTTTTTGAACTGTGGTGTTGGAGAAGACTCTTGAGAGTCCCTTGGACTGCAAGGAGAGCCAACCAGTCCATCCTAAAGGAGATCAATCCTGGGTGTTCATTGCAAAGACTGATATTGAAACTGAAACTCCAAAACTTTGGGCACCTAATGTGAAGAACTGACTCATTTGAAAAGACCCTGATGTTGGGAAAGATTGAAGGCAGGAGGAAAAGGGGACGACAGAGGATGAGATGGTTGGATGGCATCAACGACTCAATGGAGATGAGTTTGAGTAAACTCTGGGAGTTGGTGATGGACAGGGAGGCCTTGTGTGCTGCGGTCCATGGGGTCGCAAAGAGTTGGACATGACTGAGCAACTGAACTAAACTGTATACAAAATAGTATGTATACAAAGGTCAGTGTATAGTATGTATACAAAGGTCAGTGACCAGTTAGAACACATCATGGAAAAAAATCCCAACCACAAAGCAAATAAACCCCCCAAATAGTGAGAGTTAAACCTAACAAAAGACCTGAAAGACCACTGTGAAAGGTAACAGAACACTTTCTGAGGGATATATAATCCAACCTAAATAAATCCTGGGGGAAAGCAAGTTTTTGGAAGAGAACATTTAACATGTAAAAGATGTTAGTTCTTCCCAAATTAATCTATAAATTTAAAACAATCCGGTATAAAATCCTAAAAGAGATATTTATAGGGCTTGACAGGTTTAGTTTAAAATTCAATTGAAGATAAAAATATAATAGCCAGGAATATTCTGGAAAAGATCAAAAAGTGGTATTTCCTCAATCATGTAAAAAATACCTAGTGTTAAACTATAGTAACTAAACCTATGTAAGTAATTGTTCAGGAATAGAAGCTTTGTTGCACAAAAAAGGAAAGCATGAGATCAGATGCAACTAATTAAGAGAATTTAACATGTGATAAAGGCAGGGTCGAATGTTAACCCTGTAGGGAAATTAGTGGAGAATTAATGGACTATTTAATAAGAAGCCATGGGACAATTAGATGACAATTTGAGACTAAAATTTTGCCTACCTCACATCCTCACAAAATTGTTTTGAAGCATAGCAAGCAATTATACATAAATAACAGAACTATAAAATTATGCTGAAAAATAGATTCTTCACTTATAATTTAGAGTCTTAAAGAGTTTCCTGAAATCAGGTCAAAATTCAGAAATCATAAAGGAGAGTGTTGTCATATTTTCCTATGTAAAAATTACAAACTAAAATGACAAAGTTTACAATAATGAAAAGACAAGTAACAAAAGTCTTTTCTAGAGAAATAACTCCCATTTGCCCAAAGATGCAAACACAAGGATTTGATAGAAAAGAAAAATTGGGATCAACCTACACATGCATAGATTATGAAGAGTTGAACTGTAGCACTTCTGTCCTGTGGAGTAGTCACATAGTTCAGTATATATCAACATGCAGAGATATTAGCTATGTGTTTGGAAGTGGAAAAAAATAAATTGCTGGTATTCAGTATATAATTATGTTATTTAGAAAGAGAAATCTTTAAAAACAAAATTAATATATGCATATAGGTATATATAAATGTATACATGTGTATATATTAATGTCTTACTTATTGCTTTGAAAATGACCTGGGGAAATTCACAATCCACTCAGCCCTGATTACCCAGGGAGAGGGGAGTGAGATTTAAGCGTGTGGACAGGAAGTCAAATCGGACTATTAATTCTTACACTGTAATATCTCTGTGCTTGGTTTGTTTTCACAAAATACATTTTCTTAGAATAATTAAAACAAGCCAAAGCAAGTATAAAAAGAGATTTACTGAAAATGTAAGTGAAAGAACATGATATTTTAATACCTAGAAAGAAATTTTGACATTACATCATTTATGCTGTGCTGTGCTGTGCTTAGTCACTCAGTCGTATCCAACTCTTTGCGACCTCATGGACTGTAGCCTGCCAGATTCCTCTGTCCATGGGGATTCTCCAGGCAAGAATCCTGGAGTGGATAGCCTATCTCTTCTCCAGGGGATCTTCCCAACCCAGGAATTGAACAAGGGTCTCCTGCATTGGAGGTGGATTCTTTACCAGCTGAGCTACGAGGAAAGCCCTAAATCAATTATAAGTGTTAGTCGCTCGATCATGCCTGACTCTTTGTGACTCCATGAACTGCAGCCCACTAGGCTTCTCTGTCCATGAGATTTTCCAGGCAAGAACACTGGAGTGGGTTGCCATTTCCTCCCCCAAAATCAACTATAGCATAATTCAATTTATCATACTACTTGAATATACCTACTTGTTTTGCATTTGAAGCAAAAGCAGGAGTCTTCTTTCTTGAAGTAAAAAAAATGAATGAATTGTTGATTGTGATAAATTGATGGCCTAGAAATTTCTTGCCCTGGGTTTTAGGGAGATGGATTGTCACTGTATCATGCTTGGGGGAGGAGAGAGTGCAAGGCCTTTGCATGCACAGACTTCTGGGTTCTGGTTGTATTGACTGTCATTCCAACCTCAAAGAAAATTTTAACAGACATCTATGGGGTCATAACTGAGTTGAATATCAAGTTATATTTTGTCATGAGCAACATAAATTTTAATTAGTTGCTAAAGGTAGGTGTGTGATAAACATTCCATTTAAAAATGTTTATGAATGAGTAAGCTTCCCAGATGGTACTGTGGTTAAGAATCTGCCCACCAATGCAGGAGATGCAGGTTTGATCCCTGGATCAGGAAGATCCCCTGGAGGAGGAAATTGCAACCCACTCCAGTATTCTTGCCTAGAAAATTCCATAGACAGAGGAGCCTGGCAGGCTACAGTTCATGGGGTCACAAAGAGTTGGACACGACTGAGCGCGCCTACACAGCACACACGAGCTATAAATATCCAATCTTTTGAGAGTTGAGGAAAGTTAGGATTTTATCCTTGGAAAAATGTGCTCTTTTTAAAATTGGAGTATAATTGCTTTACAATGTTATGTTAGTTTCTGCTGCACGATGAAGTGAATCAGCTATATGTATTCACATATCCCCTCATTTTGAGCACTATATATGGTAGTATATATATGTCAATCTTAACCTCCCAGTTCATCCCATCCTCCCTTTCTCCCCCTGTGTCCACACATCCATATTCCTGTCCTGGAACTAGGTTTATTGGTGCTATTTTTCTAGATTCCACATACAAGCATTAATATATGATACTCTTCTTTTCTATCTGACTTACTTCATTCTGTGTGACAGACTCTAGGTCCATTCACATCTCGATAAATAACCCAATTTTGTCCCTTTTTATGACAGTAATATTCCATTGTATATATGTACCACCTAAGTGTCCATTGACAGATGAACAGAAAAATATTCTTAAGTACTCAATTTTGCATACAATATCTCTTCAGTTTATTTCCTACTTGACTTGCTGCAAAGAGCAATGATATATTTGTCAGACAAGGGGCAATCCCCTAGTCCCTGTCTCCACCCAGTCACAGACAGTATCATAAATTCCCTTGGGTAATTTCAAGTACTGTAAACAGCTTGCCATATTTTCCTTTCTCCTATTGGGCATTCCTGGAAATACTCAATTTACAAGATAAGAACTCTTCAGCATGGCTATATTTTATTAATAAAATGTATGTATGAAATAATAAATTTGATTATTGGTATTTTACTAATGAGGCTTCCTTGATATCTCAGCGGTAAAGAATCTGCTTGCCAATGCAGGAGACGCAGGTTTGCTTCCTGGGTCAGGAGGATCCCCTGGAGAAGGAAATGGCAATCCCAGCCCAGTATTTTTGCCTGGGAAATCCCATAGACAGAAGAACCTGGAAGACTAAAGTCCATGAGGTCGCAAAATAGTTGAACATGACTTAGGGACTAAACAACAAAATATATATACTCAGCATATACTAGTGCTAAGCACTCATCTCAGAGAAAATGAGAAGTGAAGGAACTTGCCCAGGCTCTCAAAGCTGGTAAGCAGCAGAGCTGGGATTTGAACCCAGGCACTGCGGCTTCTTGAGCCTATGCTTCTGAGTATTATGATAGATGGACTGTCAAACCCTAGTTCATTTATGAAATCATGGCCCAGCTTTAAGGTGGCTGAGGGTTTTCACATATAGGTTTGCCATGACTGAGCTTCTGGTTGCCCTTAAAGCTTCTTGCCCTCCCAGGACCCCTCTGAAATGCCTGCCCCAACTCCTCGAGGACATGATGTGCTGACTCATAGCTAGGACTCACCATCACCCAAACTCAAGTATTTTGTTGGGAATAAAATAGAACAATTTATTTTTTGCTTGTGCTTGCCATCTTTTCTGTGTTCTCTGTTTTAGGGACCTTACTACCTCTCCTTTCTGTTCTCCAGAAAGTTGTTATTTCCTCTCTCCTCAGGGGACCTTTTCTCTTCAGACAATTAACAGATTTTTTCCTGTGACACTTCACATAACATACATCACTGGATTTTCTGGTTCTTGTTCAATCATTCTAATTTTACTGTAAAGGTACATATGCTGCTAAGTCACTTCAGTCGTGTCCGACTCTGTGCAACCCCATAGATGGCAGCCCACCAGGCTCCCCCGTCCCTGGGATTCTCCAGGCAAGAACACTGGAGTGGGTTGCCATTTCCTTCTCCAAAAGGTACATATAAATGGAGTCTAATCCAGTGCAGAAGGAGAACAAGTTGTGTCCCTTCTTTAATCTCTTTGTCTCTATTTTATGCACAGCATTCCTCCAAGGCTGCTTGTACTTTGTTATACATAAGACTGACATTGCCTTTAAAAATTGCTCTCTGAATATGAAATCTCCTTAGCTGCCTCCTACTCATATGTATCCTCCAGTTCTGACTGTACTGAGTGTAGTGCATTGAAAGCAAAGCCCACCACCTGCTTCAATCAAACCCAAATGACAGATTTCTACACAAAATCGAACTCATTGCCTATGATTTTTGCTCAACTTTTCAAATCAGACAGGAGTATTTCTTGGGGATAAAAATATTTTCCAGTCTTCTGAGTAGACTTAGACCCCATTTTAAAAGAAAGAGCATAGCTGATAAAGATTGGAACAGAAATGGGATTTAACTGTGTACTCTCTGAGGTGATGAATGAGGAGTTTGGTGAGAAAGAGGGCATATTGCATTCAAAGTGTTTGATCTTTGGTTAGAAAGGCCACTGAATGGGAAATAAAAAACACTAATTATCATTTGTACATTAATATTTTATGTTGATATGGTCATGTTGGATATTTGATATGCCAAATCAGGGGTACATTTCAGAGAACACGAATGGATTTGACTCTTAAAAGTTAAAACTAATTATATTGGTGACTTGTTAAAGAGAATATTCCTTTCATTAGATGGTTAAGCATTTTTAAAAACTTATTTTGTGCAGCTTTCCCTTAGGATCCCAGTAGCACATTATAAAACTCCAATCAAGTAAGCAGTCTGTGGTCTATTAGAGTTCACTATCTGATGCTCACCTGCCCACTCATCTTCTCATCAACCCCCAATCCTTATCTAGCAGGTCACACCTGAACAAAAGGAGGAAAGGAAAGAAGGTAAAAAGGAAGAAAAGAAGAAAGAGTAAGGGAGAAAAAGAGAAAGTGGGTTAACTTTATTTTGAGGATTTTCTGTGCACCAGCTGAGTGGGAGCTGTTTCCTTTGTATATGCTAATTTTATCTACCCCTTCCAGTTTGCAAGCATGCTAACTGTCTTTTCAGTCATGTCAGACTCTTTGCAACCCTATGGACTGTAGCCCACGAGGCTTCTCTGTCCAAGGGATTCTCCAAGCAAGAATACTAGAGTGGGTTGCTATGCCCTCCTCCAGGAGATCTTTCCGACCTAGGGATCAGACCATGTCTCTTACATTTCCTGCACTGGCAGGGTGGTTCTTTACACTAATGCCACCCGGGAAGACAATTCCATCTAGTTTAATCCAAGATAAAACTAGGATCTTTTAACTGTAAGGGGTGTAGGTAATGATCTCTTCCCTCTTAATTTTTAGGTGAAGAGACTGTGCTCAGGATGGTTAAGAAATTGCCCAAGATAGTACAATTGGTTAGTGACAGTGTCCTTGCTGAGCTCAGCACAGAGGGAGGTGCCATTCTCTCCCTCCCTCTCCTAGAGCATTATCACTACAGTGGGAGAACTGCAGGTTGGCATTGACTAATAAGTGACTAATGATAGGCTCTTGATGAAAGTGAAGGAGGAGAGTGAAAAGTTGGCTTAAAGCTCAACATTCAGAAAACGAAGATCATGACATCTGGTCCCATTACTTCATGGGAAATAGATGGGGAAACAGTATCAGACTTTATTTTTGGGGCTCCAAAATCACTGCAGATGGTGATCGCAGCCATGAAATTAAAAGATGCTTACTCCTTGGAAGGAAAGTTATGACCAACCTAGATAGCATATTGAAAAACAGAGATATTACTTTGCCAACAAAGGTCTGTCTAGTCAAGGCTATGGTTTTTCCAGTGGTCATGTATGGATGTGAGATACATACATACATGTATGGATGTGAGACTGTGAAGAAGGCTGAGCACCAAAGAATTGATGCTTTTGAACTGTGGTGTTGGAGAAGACTCTTGAGAGTCCCTTGGACTGCAAGGAGATCCAACCAGCCCATTCTAAAGGAGATCAGCCCTGGGTGTTCTTTGGAAGGAATGATGCTAAAGCTGAAACTCCAGTACTTTGGCCACCTCATGCGAAGAGTTGACTCATTGGAAAAGACTCTGATGCTGGGAGGGATTGGGGGCAGGAGGAGAAGGGGACGACAGAGGATGAGATGGCTGGATAGCATCATCGACTCGATGGACATGAGTTTGAGTGAACTCTGGGAGATGGTGATGGACAGGGAGGCCTGGCGTGCTGCGATTCATGGGGTCGCAAAGAGTCGGACATGACTGAGTGACTGAACTGAACTGAACTGAACTGAATGATAGGCTGACACGTGGACACATACTTAAACGGAACACTGGGAATTTCCAGAAATACTTTCAAGATCTGGACTTCCCTCATGGGTTAGTGGAACACCAGCACTCTGGATTTGAGTACTAGTATTAACGTGATTGTCATTGGATTCAGAGGCTTGAAATGTTAAACATTTATATTAAAAGCATCATTATTTCAAGTTCACAGATTTCATAAGTGTTGTCTAATGAGTTTCTCGTTTTCTTTCTTCTACTCAGTGTTACATTTGTACTGAAATAGACCTTATTAATTCTCTACATTCAGACAAATCTATCTTGACAAACATCACAAAGGACTCATCGTATGAATCACACTTCAACCTCTGGCTGCTCAGAAGGAAATGAGCCCACATTTGAGAGTTGAGAGAGGGCAGTTTAATTCCCAGCCCTGCATCATCTGATTGCACTTCTGTGAGTCACCTTATTTCTCTGGCCTCAGGTTCCGATTGGCCTCTTAGAATGATCATCGATGAAAAAATAAAGTGAATGAATGAGGTGATATACATGGAGAAGGGAGACACATGCACTAAAGCCAACATTGCCTGGCTTGAATCCTAACTCTACTGAATACTAGCAACAAAACTTTGCACAAATTATTTTATTTTGGGGCTCTATTATCTGTAAAGTAGGAATAATGATAATTGTGGTCATTTGGTTATTGTGAGCACTAAATGAGCAAATATATGCTAAGTTCTAATAGCCTCATTTAGTGCATAATAAACAATCAAATACATTTATTGAACTTTATAACACTTGTTTTCTCATGGATCTATTTGAATTATGTTATAATAACATTTTGTAATGTTGTCTAATGATCTTTTGATCTTTTGATATCACCTACAAAGTGATTCAATACAGAAATGTCTAAAATATATACATTTAAAATTTCAGGGTGACCTATATTTGGAGAGAAATATGAATAAACATAGCTTAGAATGCTACCTGATGGCAGAGTGTAACAACAGAAAAGTAAGAATCTGCATACTTGGCCTTATCTTATTATTATTTTATTTCTTTTGTTCACATAGTTGTGAAATATATGTGTTTATATATTTTTGTAAATAAAATTAAGTCCCTTTCAATCCTTATCCCCATTTTCTCTATCTTTGTCTTAATGTTTTCCTTTGTTTGGCACATAATAATCCCCCAATATGTTGTACCTTTTGTCATGATTAGTTAAGAGAAGAAAAAATGTAATTGAAATGATCAAGGCTTTGGGGCAGTAGGAACATACCATGGATTTCTCATCACATGGAAAGGTATTACTTTCCTGTCCTCTCTCCCTGTTATTCTTTTTCTTTAAAAATTTTGGAGGAGTTGCAAACTGCCCAACTATAGATAAGCCCTTTTGCACGCAGGCACACATTTGCTCATTCACCTAAAAGACTTATTTAATAGCTGGCAGTTGGGTACTGACTACTAGGTTTAGGGTAACTACCATGAGCTGGCAACTGGTCATTCCTGTTATAACTTTTCATGCTATATTCTACATTTATTTGCAATAAGCAGGTCATTGCAATCCTAACAGGAAATATGCTTTTGGCCTTTTACCTCCCCAATCACCTTCTGAGAGTGAAACGTATCACAGGTAACTTATTTCAATAGCTCCCTTCTAGTGAGAACTTCTTATTGTCTCCTCAATCCACTTTGGTGTCTACATCTACATATTAATAGAATAACACTCTAAAGAGGGTTTTCACTACACACACACACACACACACTCTTTATTAATTAATACCAATAGCCTACAGTAATGACAGAAGTACATAAGATTTGCATTCTCCAAAGACTATGTAGAGAAATTTTAAAGTTCATTCTACAATAAATTTGACATGAATTTTACTTACTAGAAATGAATATTCAGATGGTCCTAAGTAATCATTCATAGAGTTTATAAATGTATATTCTCAGACATAAATGTTTTAATATATGAAATTTTCAAATACCAATATTGAAATATCTGGAAGGCTTTTTGAAGAAGAAAGTAAAATAAGATGATCATACGCACTGGAAAATTTTAACGTATATATGTAAAAGCAGGTTGTCTCAGTCATATAAGTAAATAGTTCTTTTTTCTTTATGTTTACATTTGAAGCCACTATTCATTTATAAATACATGCATACACATACATTTGCTTAGTATCAAAATTTGATACTCAATGATTTGAAGAGGAATACATATTTTCCTAATTTTGCTTATTATCACACAATTTTAAACAATGTCATATGCCATGTATTCAGAAATAATATTCTTATGTATCATCATGCTCTCTTCAAACACTGATAAACATAGAAAATGTATATATGTATGTATATTCACACACATACAAATGTACATTTATATACACAGATACATACACACGTGGGCCTCCTAGATGGTGCTAGTGGTAAAGAACTCACTTGCCAGTGCAGAATTCAGGTTTGATCCCTGGGTTGGGAAGATCCTCTAGAGGAGGGCATGGCAATTCACTCCAGTGTTCTTGCTTGGAGAATCCCATGGGCAGAGGAGGCTGGCAGGCTATAGTCCATGGGTTGCAGAGTTGGACACAACTGAAGCAACTTAGCATACATACATATACACATACAAAATTTTTGCACAAAATTGTGAAATTTCCAGACATAACCAGTTATTCCTTGTTATTTCCAACTTAATATCACTGAGAATGAAAGAAGTAATATATTACCATATATCATATAATGTATATATAATATATCAAGTTATATATTCATCCTTTGGGACTTGTTGAGATTATACTTATAAGTATAGAATGGAATCAATCAATTTTCATGAATACTCCGTATGTTTTTTTCCTTAAAAAGTGCATTTTTATTAATGTGTATAAAATTTTATATATCTCCATTACACCAGTGTGGTTTACTATCATTTTCAAAGCTTCTACAGCCTTATCTGAATTCTCTCTACATTAATGAAAGAAATATGTTGACATTTTCCACCATGATAGCATTCTCCCTGTAGATGTCTTAGGTTCTTAAATATAGTTTGAGGTTATTATATCTTACTGGTGAATTGAACCTTTTATCATAATCAAAGTAATCAAACTTTGATCATAAAAGTAATCAACTCTCTAACATCATTTTTATTCTGTTTATCTGCTTGCTTTCAACGTAGAGCCATTTCTTTGCCTTATATCAGCTTTTTTATGGTTAGTATTCAATTGGTATATATTTTTCATCATTTGCTTTAAATATTTTGGTGTCCTTAAACATTTTACATTGATTCCCTTATAGACAATACACAGCTAAAATTTTTTTTCTTTGCATGCCATCCCTCATGCATGCCACCTCATCTTTCTCATCTGAGTCTTTTATACGCACTTCTTCTGTACCTCTCTCTCTCTCTGTTTCTCTCCTACCTAACACGCCTCCTTATACTTTCCTTTTGTGAAGGTATTTGGTAGTCAACTCTCTCAGATTTTATCTGAAAATGTCTTTACCCTCATTCTTGAGAGATAGCTTCACTGCGTTTACAATTCTAGGTTCATGATTACTTTTTATCAACTAATTGAACATATAGTTTCCTTCACTTCTGGCTTCAGTTATTGTTGTTGAGAATTCAGTTGTCAGTCTCACTGTCACTCCTTTAGGAGCATGTCTTTTTGACTGTTTTGAAGGTCAATTCTTTTTCTTTGTTGTCCTGAAGTTCATTCCTGGTTAGACTAGGAATTAATTTGTATTCATTTAAGTTCTTGGAACTTTAAAAATTTTTGAACTTGATAGCTGTTTCTTTTTAGTAGTGTAAATATCCTACTATTTTCATTATCTTCCTCTGGAATTCTGATTAAATGTATGTGATACTTATTATATTTTTATGTCTTTTAATCTTTTTATTCTGCTTGTCTTTCTAGACTGTATTCTAGAAACTGAATTCATATATTTTTTTAGTTCACAAATTCTCTCTTCAACTATATTTAATTGGTTGTTTAATTTTCTAATTAGGGCTTTATTTTAATATTTACTCTTTTATTTCTAGAATTTTTGTTTGGCTCCTTCTCAAATCTGACTATTCCCTGATTGTAATTTCAAGTTTTTCTTTTATTAAAGATTGTTTTTTAAAAGTTATGTGCCCAACATCAGGAGGGATTGGGGGCAGGAGGAGAAGGGGACGACAGAGGATGAGATGGCTGGATGGCATCACTGACTCGATGGACATGAGTTTGAGTAAACTCTGGGAGTTGGTGATGGACAGGGAGGCCTGACATGCTGCTGTTCATGGGGTCGCAGAGTCAGACACGATTGAGCGACTGAACTTAATTGAATGGAGAAACAGACATAGAGAATAGACATATGGACATGGGGAGAGGGGAGAAGAGGGTGAGATATATAGAAAGAGTAACATGGAAACTTACATTACAATATGTAAAATAGATAGCCAATGAGAATTTTCTGTATGTTTCAGGAAACTCAAACAGGGGCTGTGTATCAACCTAGAGGGGTGGGATGGGGAGGGAGATGGGAGGGAGGTTCAAAAGAGAGGGGATATATGTATACCTATGGCTGATTCATGTTGAAGTTTGACAGAAGATGACAAAATTCTGTAAAGTTATTATCCTTCAATTAAAAAATAAATTAATTAAAAAAAAAAGTTATGTGCCTGATTTTTTCAATACCTAAATTAATTTTGAATTTGCTTATCTGCTGACTGTTGTTACTGCTAGTTCCCACCTGTATTTTTATTTCCTTTTACGTTTTGTGAGTTTTAACTTTGAGTTGCTCATTTTTCTTTGAGACCTGGGTTGAAGCTTAATTCCTACAGAGATCTGCTTCTGATTCTGCCAGTTGCCTGGAGGAGTGTTTGAATCACCCAGGTAGTATGAAATCATATCTCAGATGCACTGCAAGAGCCAGTTTGGATTATAAAAATTCAAAGAAATATTTTTCCCTTCACTCAGTCCTGGACCTCAGATAGGAAAAATTTCCCCATATCTCCTTTGTGTAGCAAGGTTTTTCTTGCCTAATTATATTTCTCACTGTTACTGTGCATCTAGTCCATAGAGAGGAGCCCAAACTCTATGAAGTCCAATGTCTTATTAGATTCCCTGCTTTGGAAACACCCTGAGTTTTATCTCTTCTTTTCCACACCTCATACTGTCATGAAAGCTCAAAATAACTAGAGATGCGTAATTGTTCTCAAGACAAAATTTAGATGTGAGGTTGCTGACCTATTAGGATTCTCTTGTTTTATATATTTGGGGGTTTTGAGGATTTGCTGATCTTCTGAAAAGTTCAAAAATGCATTTAGGGAAGTGTTTCATATATTTTTAACAAAAAATGTTTTTTAACATTTTAGTTTCTTCAGGCACAAACAGCTCTTTGGCAGATTAACTTGTGTGATGTACTGCTATATTGGAAACAGGAGTACCTGAACATATTCTTAAGGAAATGACATGCCGATTTTTGAGAACTTTTTATAAAAAACAAATTTGACCTAATACTGTATGCATATTATTATTGATAGATACCCACAGAGGCTATCAACATTGCAAAAGTGTTAAAAACAAATGGGAATCATTTTTTTTTTTTCAAACTGGAGTAATTGCACAAAATACCTGTAAAATGTACTTACGGGTCTTTTTTTTTTTTCTTTCTTTTAAATGGAGACAGCATTAGACAGAGTAAAAATAAGAATAAATTTATTGAAGGAGACAACACCAACTAAAGATTAAAAAATAATTTATAAAGTTAAGGGAGCACAACTACTATCTCCAAGCAATAATTGTAAGAATCTAACTGAAAAACAGCCCCAGCAATGGTAACACATGATAACGAACTTGTTTCATCAGTATTTTGCTTTGTGTTGTTAGCTAATAACCACAAAATCATAAGCCCAGTGAAAACTACTCACAAATAGTTAAATACTTTTTGATCTGCTATCTCAAGATGTCAGACTCTCAAAAATTGAGGAAAACGTTGACAGTGACAAAGTTAAAAAAGAAATTACTTCCTCAAGAAATCCTACTCTTCTTAACCTACTCTTTGCACACCTACAATATAATCAAAGAGAACCAGCGTCAAGTTATAGCAAGAGAGTTTAAATTTTTTTTTTTTATTTTTACATCTCGTGACATTGCATCTATTTGGGGAAAAAAGAAGACAATATACCCATTCAGAAAGCTATGAGAATTGTGTGTTAGGACAACCCAGAATGAGATATTTATCTGGATGGAAAACTTTAAATAAAAAGGATTTTCTTCTTTCCTGCTTCCTCTCTCTCAAACAACCCCAAGGACTGATCTTATGTCATAGTTTTTCTCAATAATGGAATAGAAAATAACTTCAGAGAATAACACTGTGCTCTTCCGGGTAATGAATTTTATGGGTGTTGGGATAAATTGCAAGGAGAGATTGTGAGCCAGTCAGACAAGAAAATGGCATAGAAAGTTTTAGAGCTAATACTTCAAAAGTAAGGGACTTTGGAAAACAATTTAAACAAGAAATACAAGAGCATGGTGTTTCGGCTACTTGTTGTAGTATACAAAATGCTTAGGAGTCCCGAGCATCTCTACCTCAAGTCCAACAAAAGTTCTGTATCACTGCAACTGAGCAGATATAGAGAATTTTCACATAAGCTTAGTACACAGGCGTTTGGTTTGTAACTCACCAGGTAATTTTCCGTGTCCCCAAACAGCTTTCTATCCTTATTATGTCATGGCCAGTATTATTGGAAGGTATATTTTACTACTAGAGATTCACTAAAGATGTTCAAGGCTTCTGTGGAAATACTTCTAAATCCAAACATCCCTCGGAAGTATACAATAATTTTTATCTATCAAAATGTGGAGTTCATCTCTATTGGCAAAGTAGGGAACGATATCTGAAATTCAGAAAAAGGCAGACAGATTTGTAGCGGGCAGTAAGAACACATAACTGAAAAGGCTCTTGAAGATAGTTGGTTAATACAAGTCACATAGCAAGTAAAGAGAAGGCATGTGATGCTATGGAGTTATATATATACCTATTAGGTGGCCAATGGACAGAGATTAGGTAGACCCCAACCGAATGAAGTAGTTCAAGCATCAGGAAGAAAAGAAAGCTATAGAGAAGGCTTTCTAACCTATAACCTGTGGTTTTCTACACCAGAGGTTGGCACACTTTTTGTCCTCCAAAACCCTTTACACACCCAAAGATTATTGGAGCTCTCAAAAGGCTTTTATTTATAAGGTGATAAGAATAGATATTTACCATAATAGGAATTAACATTTAAGAAAATTAAAATTTCTTAATTCATTTAAAAAATTACAATAATATCTCCAATTCAAGTTAACAGAAATAATTTATTTTTGTGAAAAATTATCATATTTTCTAAAACAAGAATAAGACTGACTTTGATTTACATTTTGAAAGTCTGGCTTAATAGAAAGTACCTGGATTTGCATATCCATTTCTGAATTCAGTCTGTTACAGCATATTTTTATTGAAGAATATGAAGAAAATCTGGTCACAAAGAGGTTTGAATTTGAAAAGGGAAGAATATTATAATAGTCCTTTCAAATAACTGTGAATATTCATCTTTAATATAATACCAAAACTCAAGAAGTGGTAGTTTCTTAAAACTTAAGTATAGAATTTGCAAACTTATCAGTGATGTTACATTAAAATCAATTTATCTAGCTTGTTCTTAAAATAGATGTTGTACTCAAACATGATTTTGTAATATCACACATTGGTCATTTGAAAAAAATTTGTGCCGTGAGAAATGAAGTCTTTCCCATATTGACACGTTTCACTATACATTATTAAAAATCATATAAGATAAGATCACTGATTTCATTAGGGAAGTACTCATGTGGTCAGATACTGTCAGGCTAGTGGTGGCTGATACACGTTTTCTAAAATTCTAAATTTTGCTTGAAAGTGCAAATAGTTTCATTGACAGCAGATGCTATCAGATGTTTTTCTTGAGTGACAGGCCCATTTGGTTGATTCTAAAGAAAATGTTTGTCAAACACTCAATCCTGAAGAACTATTGGTTCGCTTCAGTTCTATTGCTCAGTCATGTCTGACTCTTTGTGACCCCATGGACTGCAGCACGCCAGGCTTCCCTGTCCATCACCAACTCCTGGAGCTTACTCAAACTCATGTCCATCGAGTTAGTGATGCCATCCGACCATCTCATCCTCTGTCATCCGTTTCTCCTCCTGCCTTCAATCTTTCTCAGCATCAGGGTATTTTCCAATGAGTCAGTTCTTCGCATCAGGTGGCCAAAGTATTGGAGCTTCAGCTTCAGCATCAGTTCTTCCAATGACTATTCAGGACTGATTTCCTTTAGGATTGACTGGTTGGGTCTCTTTGCTGTCCAAGGGACTCTCAAGAGTTTTCTCCAACACCACAGTTCAAAACCATAGATTCTTCATTGCTCAGCTTTCTTTATAGTCCAACTCTCACATCCATACATGACTACTGGAAAACCATAGCTTTGACTAGATGGACCTTTGTAGGTAAAGTAATGTTTCTACTTTTTATTATGCTGTCTAGGTTGGTCATAGCTTTTCTTCCAAAGAGCAAGTATCTTTGGCCCTTGTTATTTCTTTCAGGTAAAAATGCCGTTCCTAAGGATGTCTGCTCTTGGACAAGATGGAGTAACAGAAACTGGATTTACCCAACTACCTGATTTTTAAAATGGGCAACAGATTAGAACAGATCCATGGAATAGATCCATGAAAGATGGACAGCAAATGATGCACCTCTGTAATTGCTCCAGTTAAAAGCTTAGAGAGTTTCCAGGTCATAGTGCAGAGAGAGGAAACCAAAAAAGAGACTGTGAGATAACTCACATTGAGGACATGGAACTGAGTTCAGGCAGAACAAGGTGGCTCCTGCTAGTTGGGAAGAATAGGAAAGGAAGATTGTGCAGGGCAGCCTGGAGATCTGTAGAGAACTTCCCCAAGAACATCCAGCTGCTTACTGATTAGTGTACGCATGTAGCAAAACCCACCAAAGTCAGGGAAAGAATCACCTCAAATGATTAGAGGTTAACAGTGCTGTGATCAGGCTTGGGGATTCTACATGTACTTTTCTGCTGGGAAAATGCCTAGGAGTGAAACTGATAGGCTATGTAATATTTGCTATGTAATGTTCTTCTTTAGCAGACACACAACCAATTTAACAGTTCCACTAGATGCTTTCAGTTTTTCTACTTCTTCTTGTGTTGTCTATCATTTTTTTTAATCATTCTGGGGTATATTATCTCATTTAATTTTGATTTGCATTTCCCTGATTACTATGGAAACAAGTTCCTTTTTATGTATTCTTTGGCTTTGTTTGTATAACCATTATGGCATAACTAATTATTAAAATAACTGTCATAAAAAACAATATCTTGTTTTATTGATTTGGAACTTCTTTCTCCTTAGCAATAATACGCTCAAATGTCAAAGCTTAGAGGAAATTTTCTGTCCGAATTGTTTGACTGTCTTGGGAAAAGTCCACTGCACATCTGAAATGTGGGGAAAGCACTATTCAGTAAGCAGCTTTGGAAAATCTTCATTGATTGCGCTAGCTGGAAATACTTTACCAAACTGAGTAAGTCGGCTCAAGCTTTAATTAGCCAGTGGGTGATGATCAGATTGTAAATAGGCTGAATAGCCAAGCCTGCCCCTCATGAGCTTGTGGGGGAGGTTTGCTATTAGTATTTCTAACTTTAATGCTAGACCAACTTACCTCATCAAGCGAAACTGAGACACTTGGGTAAATGGGGCAGAAGATGCTGTCACATGACACTGGCAAATTTTCTTGCAACAAAATTAGAACAAATTGACAGATCTCTGTCAACTTTAGAAATAACTTTGCCATGTAAATAAAAATAAGACTACATTGAAGGGGGCATCTGGTGGTGCGAAAATAGACTGCACATGGCCCAGTGAAAATTAGCTATCGTGAAAGGGTTTGCTAATTATTTTTTTCTTTGGTGCTGTCATTCCTGAAATACCTCTACCACCTGAAGCCTTATGCTTGGCTTTTCTCAAATCACTCGATTTAAATATTTTTAAAAACTTTGGTGGGTGTCTAACTATGACATCAGCATGATCTTGAGGCAGGAGATAGATGGGCTCCAGGTTAGATATTTACAGTTGGCCTCCTGTTTGCATTTCATGAGGCATGAAGAAGTAGGGCTTTGGGCTGGATACTTACAACTCTTAGCATTTCCTGAGACAAGCAATAGACGGGCTCCAGTTGAGAAATTTACTATCAACCTTCTGTTTGCTCTCCAAAATGGAAGTAACAACAGAAACAGGATAAATAACCAATGTTTGTCTTGTAAAGATCTTAAGGTTATACCCATGGTAAGGACAAAGAGGAGCAAAACCCTGTTTGAGTAAAGGATTAAGGGATCTCCACTCGCCCCCTTGGGACAAGGGAGCCACTACACATGTGCAGAAAGGCTCCTTGTGGGTCAGGATAATGCCAGGCCATAATGAGTTTTGCTCCTCCTAGAAGCCTTCACTTTGAGATCCATCTTGGCTGAGGGGTGTGTGCACACCCAGAGGAGGGTCCCAGGATAGGTCAGGTGTGGAAAAAGAAAACAAATAGTTGGCTAAAGAAAGACAAAGAACTGCTCTATATAAATAACTTAACCACCTCTTTACTGAGCTCCTCCTCTCTAGGGTGACACCCACACCCTTTCTTTATGATTGTGCATCTCTGCCTTGCTTCTATCCTATCTAAACAAACTGTTTTTCTGTGAACTCTCCTATTTGCTGTACTGTAGCTCTAGTAATAAACTTTGTACCTGGATTTATATTTTTTGCCTCTGTGGTAAATGTATTTTTCATTGGAGGCAAAGATCCAGGGGAAAATATCTTCTAACCTCTAGCCCTTGCTGGTCTGGTGGCTAGGATTCCTGATTCTCATCCAGGCTACCCAGGTTCAACTCTTGGACAGAGAATTAAGATCTCGTTTCACGCCATTGCTCACTGCTGCCTCACGAAGATCAATCTCAATTAACATAAACTGTCTATGAGTCACAGCAGCCCTGAAAAAGGTGCTAATGGGCATCATTAGACATTCTACCTTTCCTCTTCTAAAGGCAGTCTGTGAAACCTCCCAGATAAAGCAAAGTATCACAAAGTAAATATATCCAAAACAGCTCCCTGGTCCTAATGCTTCTGCTTCCTACATTCTGTATTATTCATTTTGATGAGACTCATGGTTTTTCATTGCAATTCATGCCACTCATTTTTAGAGAATATCACCTTAACTCATGAGTTCAATGACTAAGGGAATGTTTTGAAGAATGGAGGAGACTGTCTGGATTATGTCTCTTTAGTAAAAGTACAATGGAACAAATTATCTGTTAAATTTCAAATTTTAAGCCTATGTATCATTGCTTGTGTTTTCATTTTTCTATTTAAGTAAATAAGATAAGCAGTGATTCAAAGAATAGGTATCTCAGGCACTGTTGGTGATAAGGAAGTTAGCTTACTGTTTAGCTATAGATTTGGTTGCTCAAGCACCAAATTACTGTTGTTTTATATCAAACAAAAACAACAGTATTTATGAGTGTTTACTAAACATCAGATGAAACACTGAGAGCTCTGCTTGCATAAATCTTCTTTTCTTCTCAATGATTATACAAGTTAAATATATTATTTCTACATTTCAGATAAGAAAATTGAAGCTTAAAAAGTTTACACCCCTTTCGTTTTCCTTTTTAATATTCACTCAACGTCCAATTTGTTTGTCCCTTTCTTCTACTCTGCCTGTCAAAGCATTTGTTTCCCGAATTCCATTGTCTTTTTCCTCCTATAATTTCCATGGAAAATTTGATTTCTGTTAGGGTTTCCTGTAAGTTTAGGTAATGAGATAGACAGTGCTAAATCCATCATTACTTGTAGAAACTGATGACAGATGAAGGAATGGTTCATTAAAAATCTTAAACATTTTACTTGTATTTTAATAAACATTTTAAATTAAAAATGGAAAATAACCACAATATAATATTTACTTTAATCAATTATGTGAAATCACTACTCCCTATGGCTTTTGAGAGAAAAAATAATCTATTTATTTAGATTTAAAGAGGAACTAAAAAGCCTCTTGATGACAGTGAAAGAGGAGAGTGAAAAAGTTGGCTTAAAGCTCAACATTAAGAAAACTAAGATTATGGTGTCTGGTCCCATCACTTCATGGCAAATAGATGGGGAAACAGTGGAAACAGTGTCAGACTTTATTTTTGGGGGCTCCAAAATCACTGCAGGTGGTGATTGCAGCCATGAAATTAAAAGACGCTTACTCCTTAGAAGGAAAGTTATGACCAACCTAGATAGCATATTCAAAAGCAGAGACATTACTTTGCCAACAAAGGTCTGTCTAGTCAAGGCTGTGGTTTTTCCAGTAGTCATGTATGGATGTGAGAGTTGGACTGTGAAGAAGGCTGAGTGCCGAAGAATTGATGCTTTTGAACTGTGGTTTTGGAGAAGACTCTTGAGAGTCCCTTGGACTGCAAGGAGATCCAATCAGTCCATTCTAAAGATCAGTCCTGGGTGTTCTTTGGAAGGAATGATGCTAAAGCTGAAACTCCAGTACTTTGGCCACCTCATGCGAAGAGTTGACTCATTGGAAAAGACTGTGATGCTGGGAGGGATTGGGGGCAGGAGGAGAAGGGGATGACAGAGGATGAGATGACTGGATGGCATCACCGACTCGATGGACGTGAGTTTGAGTGAACTTCGGGAGTTGGTGATGGACAGGGAGGCCTGGCATGCTGCAATTCATGGGGTTGCAGAGTCAGACACGACTGAGCGACCTAACTGACTCGCTGACTGAAATATATTTTATTTATTTTATATATATATATATATTTAAATATATTTATGTCCTGATGAACAAGAACAATTGACATAGACCAGGTTCTCAGCAAGTGTTCAGGAAATAAAATAATGCTAGTAGTTTATTAGTATAAGAAGCTCTAACAGTTTATAATGTAAGTCTTCAAAAAGTCCAGAAAGTAAATAGGAACATTAACTTTGCATGCTATTGTGCATATATCTCGCTTTCTTCTTCAGTCTCACTCTTAATATCTATAGTCTAATAAACATTTTCCTGAGTCATTTTTGGCCATAAAGAGTTATGTGTAAAATCATGGCGACATGCTATATTTTTGATTTTTTTAGACATTTTAAGATGAATATTATGAAAATCTTGAAGTTTATTAGAGTGATCTAATTAGTCCTGCTAAGACATTTCAAGTTCCTTGTAGTCCATGAAAATAAGTCTTGTATCCTTGTATCCTTCTGTTGAGCCAAAAATATTTTAAAATATTTTTAAACTCCTGAATTATAACAAGATTTGTGCTTGAGAAAAACCAAAAACAGTGTGCTTGTGCTTATGTGTTTAGTTGCTAAGTAGTGTCTGACTCTTTGCAACCCCCAGGGACTGCAGCCCACCTGGCTCCTTTGCCCATGGAATTTCCCAAGCAAGAACACTGGAGTGGGCTGCCATTTCCTTCTCCAGAGGATAATCCCAACCCAGGCATTGAACCCCTGTCTCCTGCATTGGCAGGCAAATTCCTTTCCACTGAGCCACCTGGGAAGCCCCAAAACTTAAGGACAGATAATTTTTCACCTTAATTTGTGATGGAGTAACTGCTATCAAACCAATTCTCCCATCATGAATACCTGTTCAAGCAGAATTCTTAAAAGAGCATAATAAAAGAACACTATTTGAAGGCATCAGAGAATTTACATGGTTACTGTAACTTCTGGAAAAAGATTCCAGGGGAGAAAGATACCACATGGATGTTGAACCTGACATATTGTGCACAATTTCTACTTTAAGGCATCCTTTTGAGGCATTTACCAACTCCAAAGTTGTGCACATGTTGAACAGTTTTCTAAATAACCATGCTGGAACAATAATGAATGTGGAAGTGTTAGTCACTCAGCCATGTCCAACTCTTTGTGACCCCATGGACCATAGCCCACCAGACTTCTCTGTCCATGGAATTCTACAGGCAAGAATACTGGAGTGGGTAACCATTCCCTTCTTAGAGGATCTATCCTGCCCAGGCATTGAACCCAGGTCTCCCACATTGCAGGCAGATTCTTTGCCATCTGAGCCACCAGGGAAGTGGAGCAATAATAAAAGGTTGAAAAGTTAAGAGGAGATTTTTGCACTACCAAAAAAAAAAAAAAAAGTGAATCTGTCAAGGAAGTGAGACTCTGGTAAACAGCCCAGGATGAGGCCATAAAAATAAGAATAAGCAGTTGAATTTATGAATTGTGTGTGATAGCACTGCATAGTTTTTCTTTTCTTTCCAACTATTTTTTTATGTTTTTTCATACTCCAAACTTTTCATTCTCATTTTCTCTTTTATTTTTAAAGTTACTTTGTGTAGTTGCTAAGAGTTTTGTTTGTTTATTTATTTTTAGCTACACTGGATTTTCCTGCATAAGGAATAAAAGGTCATTCTACAGACTCACTGAGAAAGATGGATTTGAACTGAAAAGATGTGGCTTACTTGGTTTCTTAATTTAAGAATGCTATTTTAGGTGGAGAGCAAATTCTTTAACAAAGGGGACCTTATGGGAAGAGTCTTTTTCCTATGATTCTCTGAATTTTGTTTTTTATAAAGCCATTATCTTTAGGTGTTCACCTCTTCCTCTTCAGCACAAAGCCTCCGGGAAGCATTGTCTCAACAAAACTGTCATTCTGTTTTCTCAGAAAAGTGCTTTCTAAGAGTGCTGGTCATCTGTCCTTTATAAGAAGTCTTCATTTTACTCTGGTATTGTCAGTGCTCTGATCTACCATACTTCAGATATGTTCTCAGCATTCATCAACTCAAGATAAGACCATCCTTTACTGGGGATAAATCATAGTTAATATTATCTCCATTTGACTGCCACTAGGATCCCAGTGTATTCTACTCTTTTCTGTACAATTCTTGTCTGACCCTCTGTCCTGGTTTGTAATCTGTAGACTGTTTGAAGGTATGAGTGCTTCCCTTGTGGCTCAGCTGGTCGAGAATCTGCCTGCAATGCGGGAGACCTGGGTAAAATCCCTGGGTTGGGAAGATTCCTTGAAGAAGGGAAAGGCTACCCACTCCAGTATTCTGGCCTGGAGAATTCCATGGACTGTATAGGCCATGGGGTCGCAAAGAGTCAGACATGACTGAGTGACTTTCAGTTTCACTTTGAAGGCGTGAGTGTTCAGCCATGTTTGACTCTTTGTGTCCCTGTGGAATGGAGCCCACCTGGCTCCTCTTCCTAGGCAAGGATGTGTTGCTGGCCAAAATCTTGGTCCTCTCTGACCACTGAAAGCCAAATACAAAAAAATATGGAGACAGAGTTTGGAGGAAATAGAAAGGTGGGTGTAATTCTCAGCGGAGAGGCGAACACAGGGGGCTCGAGACTCAAGAACTATGCCCCCACCGCTCCTTCCCCCATGAAGATTCTAGGGGCTTATATAAGGCAAGGATTTGCAGTCAGGGTCAGTAATGAGGAACAAAGGTGAGAGGATCTCGATGTCGTCCTTTTGCATTATTTCAAAGATAGTCATAAACTGGCATTCAGTTCAGTTCACTTCAGTTGCTCAGTTGTGTCCAACTCTCTGAGACCCCATGGACTGCAGTATGCCAGGCCTTCCTGTCCATCACCAATTCCTGGAGTTTACTCAAACTCACGTCCATTGAGTTGGTGATGCCATCTAACCATCTCATCCTCTGTCGTTCTTTCTCCTCCTGCCTTCAAACTTTCCCAGCATCAGGGTCTTTTCAAATGAGTCAGTTCTTCACATCAGGTGGCCAAGTATTGGAGTTTCAGTATCAGCATCAGTCCTTCCAATGAATATTCAGAACTGATTTCCTTTAGGATGCACTGGTTGGATCTCCTTGCAGTCCAAGGGACTCTCAGAGTCTTCTCCAACACCACAGTTCAAAAACATCAATTCTTTGGTGCTCAGCTTTCTTTATAGTCCAAGTCTCACATCCATACATGACTACTGGAAAAATCATAGCTTTGACTAGAAGGACCTTTGTTGGCAAAATAATGTCTCTGCTTTTTAATAAGCTGTCTAGGTTGGTCATAGCTTTTCTTCCAAGGAGCAAGTGTCTTTTAATTTCATGGCTGCAATCACCATCTGCAGTGATTTTGGAGCCCCCCCCCAGATAAAGTCTGTCACTGTTTCCACTGTTTCCCCATCTATTTCCCATGAAATGATGGGACCAGATGCCATGATCTTAGTTTTCTAAATGTTGACTTTTAAGCCAACTTTTTCACTCTCCTCTTTCACTTTCATCAAGAGGCTCTTTAGTACTTCTTCTTCACTTTCTGCTATAAGGGTAGTGTCATCTGCATATCTGAAGTTATTGATATTTCTCCCGGCAATCTTGATTCCTGCTTGTGCTTCATTCAGCCCAGCATTTCTTATAATGTACTCCGCATAGAAGTTAAATAAGCAGGGTGACAATATACAGCCTTGAAATACTCCTTTTCCAATTTGGAACCAGTCTGTTGTTCCATGTCCAGTTCTAACTTGCTTCCTGACCTGCATACAGATTTCTCAAGAGGCAAGTCAGGTGGTCTGGTATTCCCATCTATTTAAGAAATTTCCATAGTTTATTGTGATCCACACAGTCAAAAGTTTTGGCATAGTCAATAAAGCAGAAATAGATGTTTTTCCAGAACTCTCTTGCTTTTTCAATGATTCAACAGATGTTGGCAATTTGATCTCTGGTTCCTCTGCCTTTTCTAAATCTGGCTTGAATATCTGAAACTTCATGGTTCAAGTACTGTTGAAGCCTGGCTTGGAAAATTTTGAGCATTATTTTACTGGCATGTGAGATGAGTGCAATTGTGCGGTAGTTTGAGCATTCTTTGGCACTGGAATGAAAATTGACCTTTTCCAGGCATTAGTGACCCAGTAATTGAGTCTGGCTGTTTGGTGGCTCAGCGGCCTTCTTTCTGATATGTAACTACAAGGGGAAGGGTGTTTTAAGGGTAAACACCAGATGATAGGTGGTACTGGTGGTAAAAGAATCAGCCTACTAATGCAGGAGACTTAAAAAACATGAGTTCAATCCCTAGGTCAGGAAGATCCCTTGGAATAGGAAATGGCAGGCCAGTCCAGTATTTTTGACTGGAGAATCCCACAGACAGAGGAGCCTGGCAGGCTACAGTCCACGGGGTCCAAACGTCGGACACAACTGAAGTAACTTAGCATGTAAAAGGATAAATGTGAATTATAGCTCCTGCAGAGTTAGGGGGCAGAAAAGCAAACTTAGTTACAGATATTCAGAGTTAAGAGAAGTTAAAGTAAAAAAAAAATAACTAGGAATGTACAGGCCTTCTCACTGTTCTCATTATCTTCTTTGTTCTCAGGAAAGGGAAAGAGAAAACTCATTCCTCTTTTTCTTTTTCACTGCAACAAATGCTGGAATAGGTTGCCATTTCTTACTCTAGGGAATCTTCCAGATCCATGGATCAAATCCGCATCTCTTACGCCTCCTGCATTGGCAGGCAGATACTTTACCACTGCACCTCCCAGGAAGTCCAGACAATGTTTGCCTACATGTAAATCAATATTTTCAAAAATTTCTGCCTCCTTGCTATTGTCATAGATTTATTATAATAATAAATTATGATTGCATTTGTTCTTTTTGTTCATATAAATGTTTTGGGGAGAAGCATATGTAGGAGAATTTGAAGTTAGGTGGCCATGACAAACTAGCCTATGAGAAACCAAAGCTTTATGCTTCTTTAAGTGCTAAAGTCTCATGCTTCAGAAGACTGGAAACATACCTGGAAAATCCTTAAATTGCGTAAATCATTATTTTGGCATTCATGTTTTATATTATAATTCTATATTTTGCTAAAAAATTCTGAGGTCAAAACAGAATAATTTTTCCAGCATTCTTCTGATTTTGTTCCTTAGTACCTGTTAATTTGGCAGTCATTTTCATAGTTCATTTTTTATATTCATCTTCAATTGAAGACAAGTGAATTCACTGTTTTTTAAAAAACTTAATCTCAGACATCACACAGACAAAGATGGGGAAAGAAGAAATTTCATTCCACTTATCTGTCACATTCTAAGTTTTGCCTTGTAGGCTATCAATGTTTTATTTTTAACCTCTGGTTTCCACACTGAGAACTGTTGATACAAATGCCATTTCTGACCTCTGGGGCTATTTGGCTTTTGGTTTCCCTCAAATATCCTTTTAACCTGTGTAGAAGCACTCTACTAGTCTCACAGTGGTATTTGACTTTCTGATGATCCACCAAAATATCAGAGTCATACATACTTTTTACTTAAAAAATGCATCTTCTCATTAACTCTCTCATGAGAAGAGTTTAAAAATATTTTTCTATTTTACAAAATGATCATCAATAATTTCTATAGGAGACCCTCGCTTGTTTATTCCACAATGATGTACATATATTATTCCTTATAATATATTAAAATCTTAAATTGTTTCCCATCTTAAAGATGATTAAAAGGAAAGAATAACTCTGAGTTCTGAAAAATGTTTAACAAAATGTTACAAAATACCAGCTATTTAATGTGATGATTTTATTTTTCTAGGTTTATAAAGGTAAAGTTTATTCATTATTTCAGACTATGTAATATTCTTTTCTTTTGAGAAATACATATACATTTTAATAATTGTATTTATTTTATTTTTGACTGTGCTGGGTTTTCATTGCTGCATAGGCTTTGCTTTAGCTGCAGTGAGCAGAGGCTACTCTCTAGTTTTGGTGCAAGCGCTTCTCATTGCAGTGGTTTCTCATGTTGGGGAGCACAGGCTTTAGGGTGCATGGGCTTCAGTAGTTGCTGTATGTGGGCTCAATAGTTGAAGCTCCTGGGCTCTGGAGCATGGGTTCAGTATTGTGGTGCATGGGCTTAGTTGCTCTGTGGCATGTGGGATCTTCCTGGATCGGGGATTGAACCCGTGACTCCTCCATTAGCAGGTGGATTTTTTTTTTTTTCCCCTAAGCCATCAGGGAAGGCTGAGAAATACATATATATTAAGCATGTACTATATATGCCAGGCCTTGTTCTAGGTACGTAAAGTATGGGAAGCAAATAATATGGAGAAGAGGAAAACAGACTAGATAAACAAATAAGTAGATTGATAGATAAGCTAAAATAAACCAGACTGTGGTGTATGTCTTCTTTAAGATTTAAAATAAGATGTAATGTGATAACTAATGGCTAGTTTAGACTGGATGGATTAGGTGAAGAACATACTGGGAACAGGAACAGTTTAATAGAAACAGAAGGATGGCCAGTATTGCCAGAAAAAGGCTGGAGATGAAGAATGTCTTTTTTTTTTTCAGCTTTATAAATTTTGGTCTTTTAAAAAGTATTGACATTATCAAACTACACTGAACTGGGTTTTGTGTAGATAATATTTGAAAATAACTTGAGAATCTAATCATCTAAAATACTATGTGGACTCAATAATTTGTCCATGGAGAACGGAATTTGTTCTTTTGATTTGGAGCTCTCTTGTACTGAATAGAAATCTGAGAATATGGTGTCGGGGAAACTCTGCTCCCTTTGGAAGAAATAACTCCCTGAGGATAATTTTTCAGCACTAGCAGCTGGAAAACTCTCTAGTTTAATGAAAGAAAGTTCTGAGGCAAGGAAAGTCTGGTGTCTGCCTTTGCAGTCTTCCAAATGCTTCTTGGAGACTCCTAATGTGCAATGAAGACTGGGGATCTGTGCTGCATGCAGATGTTAAGGTCTTCTGAAGTACATTGTCTTCCTCATCATGTTTACAAAGTAACATGTAAAACTATCTACAACTAGGAAAGAAAAACCCTTTTCCCAATTAAAGTCCAAATGTACATGATAAACTGTGGATGAGAGTGTGTAAACGCATTATAAATTCTAACACGGAAGAATTGTATAATTCTTTGTGATGATAGATAATTGTTTCCTGGCCACTAGCTACTCTCTCTTCCTATACACTCTGTTCCCAGAAATCTGTTAATATATGACTAACTCCTTTACATTCTTCAGAATTTGCTGCTCTACTTAAAATTATCTGTCATCCCCCCTAAAACTCCTATGCTTGATTCCCTTGTCCAATGTCTTATTCATTGGTTATATAAAAAAAATGTATTAAAGGGCTTCCCTGGTGGCCCAGTGGTTAATGCAGGGGACATGGGTACACTGGTTCAGTCCCTGGTCTGGGAAGATTCTTCATGCTGCAGGACAGCTAAGCCCGTGTGCCAGAGCTAATGAGCCTGTGCTCTAGAGTCTGCAAGCCACAACTACTGAGCCACGAACTGCAACTACAGAAACCCGAAAGCCTGTGCTCAGCAGCAAAGACACCACGATGAGAAGTCTGTACCACAACTAGAGACTAGCCTCCACTCACTGCAACTAGAGAAAGCCTGAGCAGAGCAATGAAGATCCAATACAGCCAAAAAGAAATAAATAAACAAACAAATAAACTACTAGTCTTAACCCAATAGATTTAAAAAATCAATATTATATTAGCTATGGGAGAGAATGCAATGGTGTTGACATGATACTGGTTATACAAGGCTGGCAGAGTTAGCACAGATGAAACTCATTTGAAAGGTGCAACGTCAGGAAATCCTTGCACTGTTGAGGAAAATTTCTTAGAACTCCACGAATGACTGCACTAAACAAAAATTCTCCCAAGTATAAAGGGAAATGTTCCTTCTCTATTCTAAGCTTGATATTATTCAGAGTGAAATGTATATCTATGCACTTAAACCAAAGAAGAGAAATAATTCTTTGTAATCATTAGGGTCATCCTTTGAGTGCATTTTGAAGATGATTCAGAAACTTTTGGAAAGGATGATTCAGGAATTTTGGGAAGATGCAAACAGATATTGAATAAAATACAGTCTCTTTGATGCCAATTCACTTCATGGGAAATAGATGGGGAAACAGTGGAAACAGTGTCAGACTTTATTTTTTGGGGCTCCAAAATCACTGCAGATGGTGATTGCAGCCATGAAATTAAAAGACGCTTACTCTTTGGAAGGAAAGTTTTGTCCAACCTAGATAGCATATTCAAATGCAGAGACATTACTTTGCCAACAAAGGTCCGTCTAGTCAAGGCTATGGTTTTTCCTGTGGTCATGTATGGATGTAAGAGTTGGACTGTGAAGAAGGCTGAGTGCTGAAGAATTGATGCTTTTGAACTGTGGTGTTGGAGAAGACTCTTGAGAGTCCCTTGGACTGCAAGGAGATCCAACCAGTCCATTCTGAAGGAGATCAGCCCAGGGATTTCTTTGGAAGGAATGATGCTAAAGCTGAAACTGCAGTACTTTGGCCACGTCATGCGAAGAGTTGACTCATTGGAAAAGACTCTGATGCTGGGAGGGATTGGAGGCAGGAGGAGAAGGGGACGACAGAAGATGAGATGGCTGGATGGCATCACTGACTCGATGGATGTGAGTCTGAGGGAACTTTGGGAGTTAGTGGAGGACAGAGAGGCCTGGCATGCTGCGATTCATGGGTTCGCAAAGAGTTGGACACGACTGAGAGACTGAAATGAACTGAACTGAAGAAAATGGATGAAAGCAAGGAAATACAAATGTTCATTAAAAATTGAAATGTCACATGTGAAATATTTAAAATATTAAAAAAAATTAAATTTCATTTCAATTTTGGCCCTTCTAATTTTCTGCAATTTTATGCTTAAGAAAAGGGAAGCCCAATAGTTCAGGAGGAAAAAATCCACCTGTGATACAGGAGACACAGGTTTGATCCCTAAATTGGGAAGATCCCCTGGAGAAGGAAATGACAACCCACTCCAGTATTTTTGCCTTGGAAATCCCATGGACACAGGAGCCTGGCGGGCTACAGTCCATGGGGTTGCAAAGAGTTGGACATGACTTAGCGACTAAATAACAACAACAAAAAAGCTTAAGAAAACTTCAGAGTGAAAGAACTTGATCTTAAAACATTTACACTGTATACTAACAACAACAGCAAAAAACCTGAGAAAAATTTGTGTATACATATATGTATATTTCCTTCTTTGTGATTTTCAGTCAGTTCAGTCCCTCAGTTGTGTCTGACTCCTTGCAACCCCATGGACTGCAGCACGCCAGGCTTCCCTGTCCATCACCAACTCCTGGAGTTTACTCAAACTCATGTCCATTGAGTCGGTGATGCCATCCAACCATCTCATCCTCTGTCGTACTCCTCTCCTGCCTTCAAACTTTCCCAGCATCAGGGTCTTTTCCAATGAGTCAGTTGTTTACAACAGGTAGCCAAAGTATTGGAGCCTCAGCTTCAACATCAATCCTTCCAATGAATATTCAGGACTGATTTCCTTTAGGATCGACTGGTTTGCTCTTCTTGCAGTCCAAGGGACTCTCAAGAGTCTTCTCTAACACTGCAGTTCAAAAGCATCAATCCTTTGGTGCTCAGCTTTCTTTAGAGTCCAACCCTCACATCCATACATGACTACTGGAAAAAAAATAGCTTTGACTAGATGGATCTTTGTTGGCAAAGTAATGTCTCTGCTTTTTAATATGCTGTCTAGGTTGGTCATAGCTTTTCTTCCAAGAAGCAAGTGCCTTTTAATTTCATGGCTTCAGTCACCATCTGCAGTGATTTTGGAGCCCCCTCCCCAAATAAAGACTGTTAATGTTTTCATTGTTTCCACATCTATTTGCCATGACGTGATGGGACAAGATGCCATAACCTTTGGGTTTTGAATGTTGAGCTTTAAGCCAACTTTTTCACTCTCTTCTTTCACTTTCATCAAGAGGCTCTTTAGTTCTTCTTCACTTTCTCTATGACTTTAGGAATGCATAATTGTATTTCTTTTTTGCATTATTTTTCTATACATTCAGCTCTTCACTCTATCACATCTTTTGAAATAAGATTAATCCACCTAAATATTTAGCATAATGTGTGTTTCAATGTTAATTATAAAGTTAAGACATTTCTACATGAAACTGGTTTTAAGAGCTTGTACTACTAATGGAGAAAGCTGTATATAAACCTACCAGTTCATAGTATGGACTATATATACTACGGGAAGAGTGTGAAAGTATCCATAATTTTAATGGAAAGAACAGAGTGAAACAAGGAGGAAAAATTGTGAAATGAAAACATCCCCTGCCACATCAATAAACATGAAATATCATAGCCATTAGCAATTTCTGGCCTCCAAATGTGAATGAGGGCTCCCAAAACTGCGATCCAGCAGATGCCTGCCACCCTCCAATGGTGATTGCTGAGGAGCTTGAGGGAATGCAAGAAGCAGCCATCTGCCACTCCTTAAGGTGAACAAGGAGACAGGATTTGCCCCAGATAGCTAGCGTGCATTTGAAAGGAATGAGTTCAGTGAGCCCAGCGGCTTGCATCTTCCCATACATAGAACGCTAAATTCCCTAACTTGATATCTGAGCTTTGATGTTCAGACTACCTGCTCTCTTTGATGCAAACTGTGGATAGCCTGACTCCCCTTCTGGCCTCCTTGGAGCAGTTTTCTCAAAACCACTGAAATTTTATCTCCTGGGGTCCAAGTACTAAACTTTCCCACCAAAGAAAATAACTCTCTCCTTTCAGGTTGTAACTATATTTTTTAGTCTACAAATGTTCCAACTTTGTCCTCTCTTGGCCTTCTGTGAACTTAAGCCTGTAGTGAGTTGCTTCTTTCCTGAAAGGGTGAGGACTGATGCTCAATTCCTGAAATATCAACCATGGAAGAATTCAATGGAAACTCATGCAGCAGTGTATAGTAAATACAGCTACATTCTTTACAGAAGTCATTAATAATTATTTTTTATCTTATTATTCTAGAAAAATTTTCACATTCCTACATAGATTTTTATATAGAGAATTTAAAATGTCTAACAATGGATTTTGGTAGAATCAGTTCAGTTCAGTTCAGTTGCTCAGTTGTGTCGGACTCTTTGGGACCCCATAAATGGCAGCATGCCAGGCGAATAGAAAGCATTAATCTTCATGCAGTCAATAACAATTGAGTCTTGGTGGGGAAAGTACTTCATAAGGATACCTAGACAGATTATAGTCTGTTTAAGTAAAAAGACACATCATTGCGCTAGACAGACATAAGACAATATGAGGCAAATACACAGTCTTACCTTCCAGCTAATGGTTGTGTGTCTTCATTTAGGAGCAAATGTCTCAGAAGAATCAAACAATCTCCTAAAATCTGGCCTTCATAATAATGAAAGTAAAAATGACAACAAATACTATGTGTAATTCATATGTTTTCTTATTCTTTTCTGAATCATTCCCAAATATCTGGCTGCTTTTTATAGGAATGGATTGATTTAAAGAAAGTATAACTATTTGAAAAACTAACTCAATAATGTTTACAATGCTCGTTCTTACTGCTTACTAGTTTTATTTCCATAAAATGATAGAATATTCAGACAATGACTTATGCAGAAAGGTATCAGTTTCAATTTTATGTATGAAAAGACACACAAACTCAACTACATACTATACTGTACTTATATAGCTACATATAGATTAGATAGATAGAGATGCATAAAGAGAGTGGATCCATATGTATCTGTAGCTATAACCAGTAGAAGGACCATTCAGTCATCATATTCTAGACAGATGTATACTGTGAATTACTCATTCATACTATGATGTTGACTGAGTAATTATTTATACTTCAACACTTCTGTTTCCTACTTTACTTGTTTCCCTGTAACTAATATAATCTTTCTGAATAGACCATACCATGCTATTCATTAGGCTATAAATAAATTTAAAATTTTCCGATTACAGCTATTTTTTTTCCTCTCCCAGTTTAGGAAATTTCCTTCAGTTTAAAACAAGCTCTTGCAGACAAATATGCAATCAATTCAAAGGTACCCTCACTATCAGGTTATTTCTCAATTTGCTTCTTCCTGTCCTAGATGATATTAGGAATTAAGGGAAGGTTTATTGTTCTGAAGGGTTGGGACAAGGTGCAGGGTTTTTGCTGGTTTTAGTTGCAGGGGACCTGGTGACTGGTTGGTATTTGCTGAGGTGTGTTTGGGCTGTTTCTATCATGGGCTTCCTGCTGGTGGCTGTCCGTGTAGATCACGGGTAGCATAACCTGTGCAGTATTCAGCTTAGGCCATGCTCTGGGAAGCACAGGCAAATTACCTTGCTGGTGGACCCCATTGGCCCTACTCGTATCATAGACACCTGGTTTCTGGCAGACACTCCCATATGCTAGAGGAAAAAAACCAAATAAACAAAACAGCAAGTCTGATAATCAAAGTGAAAAATTACTTCTTTTTCTAGATGAAAATATATTCTCTCCCAGAGGAAGAAAAGCAATAAAATTTTGAAATAGATTAGAGAAGCTTAAATCAAGTGGTTAAAATGATTAGCTGTTGAAAATTATTGTAGGATTTAGAGGAGGTAGAGAAGAGATTTTAAAAAGAGACAGGAGTAATGATTAAAAAAATGATGAAGATCTGAAAGTAGAGAGTATGGAAAGAGACCATACATTTTACTATGCATTTTACTTTTCTGAATCCCTCTTGCAGCTTAGTAAAATGGACTCTTAACTAATAATACCTACTGAGTGACTATAACTTATATTTGAAAATATATGACCAATATTCTTTCTTATATAACCAGAGCTAAACAGTTTTAAGTAAAAGTGAGTTTGTCTTTGGGTGAAATGCTTACAACAAAAATCTCTGGTGATTTTTTGTGCACTCTTGTGGGTACCACCTTTTTCATCATTTGCAACTATGTAATTTCAGTTTAGGAAGGGAAGTCAAGAGGCAATTTATTTAAAAAGGAAGGGGAAGTAGGATAAAGATAACAAAATTGTTTTCTTACTTTACTGCATATAAACTGAGAAAAAGTCAATCATATATGTCAAAAAACGATGGTAATAGAGTTGGTGATGGGGAATGAAGACGTTTTGACCCGTTTCTAGAGTCAGCAGTTTTCCTGATGGCAATAGCTCCCCGAGGAAGGTAAATCGGCCCACGTTTAAGTGACATGAGATACAATTCGGTTTGAGTAACATTTGTGGTTTCTGGTGACATAAAGATAACCAATTTTTCAGATATTTCGCACAAAAGATGACACATATATATAGGTGTACGTCATAGCTATAAGGAGAAATCTTTTGACTGACTGACTCAAAAAGACAAAAATTAGAAAATGAGGGGAAAAAGTTTTCCAATTGTGAAAGGTACAAAATCAGTACTTTCGGTCATTTTAAACTAAATTTCAATCATAAACATATATAAATCCTATTTAATCTAGTATTTTTAACAGGTGAATTAAGAACTATACTTTTCTGGATTTTAAAAATCTTTGTAATTCTATCAATTTAATTTGAAAAATAATATTTTGAAGATATGGCTAAGTGACTTTTTGAAAATGATGGTGTTACATCTCCTTTTGTCTGTTTTAGTAAACTTTTTCCTTAAATTACCATTTTCTCTGATAGTAATGTATCTTTACTCTTTGTCAATTGTATCTTTTACAGTTACCTTGTTTTAGACCTGTCTTTTGGCTTTAGATATATTTCTTATGAATAGAATTTAACTCTTATTTTTAATCCAAATTGACATTATCTACATTTAAAACCTATTCCATTTATATTTATTATTATCACTGGCATATTTGAGCTTATTTATGTCACCTTATTTTAATTTTCTGTTTACCTTTTCCTTTACTTCCATATTTTTATTTGCCTTATTGAAATGCGAAAGTTTTTACAAATTATGTTTAATGGTTATACTTGAGTTTTTAAATAAGCATCTGTAATTTCCCCAAAAATCTCCCACAGAGATTTAAATTGCCCTGCAATGCTCATTTCTCCTGAAGTGCTTAAAAAGTTATACCTATACTTAAACATGAGGTATTACAGAAAATTCCCTCATCACTTCCCAAAAACTATGCAGTAGCACAAAAAAGTGTGTGTTATTCAATGTTAAGCAAGTAGCAAGGCACAAAATTTGAGTGTTTCATGGAGGAAAGTATACCATGTTAGGTCGGCCAAAAAGTCTGCTTGTGTTTTCTCATAAGATGGTACAGGAAAACCTGAACGAACTTTTTGGCCAACCCAATACAATGTTCTCACAAAGTATCAGCTTCTTGTTTGGTCCTTCATTGTCCATTTCCAGCATGTTACATACTGGATTTTATCTCCTCTTGAAGAAACAGTGAATGAAACTTGCAAAACAGACTGAGTGCTACAACTGTGAAATAAGCCAGAGTATCAAAGCATCTGTTCTCACATAGATGTGCTTAGGTAAGATGTAGACAGCTGAATGGTATAATTATTATCATAAATTTCATACTCCATTGTCCTTCTGCCAGTGTAATTATTGTTAAAATAATTAGAAGTGTCCTAAGTGGATGTTCACTGCCAAGGTAAGGAACTAGTTAGATTCATGATAGGCTTTTAAATTTTAATCACCTCATTTCTTCAAACAAATGTTTCTTACCTGTTTATATAAAAAGAACATATAAAAGGTAAACAAAGAGCAATGAAGAGGATGAAGTTATAAGGTACATAATTATATTCATGCAAGAGCTCCAAAATTATTGATGCAGCAAGGATAAAACATAACTTTAAAAGTTCTAGTAGGAACATATGGTAAACAGTTTGCAGAAATTGCAGAACATAATAAGCATATGGGTTTATTCCATATGATCTGAAGCAATTTTAGGGGCAGAGAATATCATATCAAAGAGTATGCTCTTTTAAGTATCAAAATAGAGCAATGTTAAATATTGTTGGCCTGGATCCTATGGTGGTGGTGGTGGTATAAGAGTGTGTGAGAGTGTGTTAAAGAGAAAGAGACTATAAAAATAACTGAGAACTTAATTAAAATAAAATATATTCATTATAAACATTTAATTGGACACTTAGGAATTGATTATGTCAAAGCTCATTGGCAGTTAGAGAGCATGGCTTTGATTTTACTAATTTTAACTTTTCTCCATCAAAAATAGCCAGTAATGCTGAGCAGAAATGATGACTCTTATTTAAAAATATTTAAAAATTTTTATTTAAATAGTTTTAAACATCTTAACTATTCAATGTTTAATTCATGTTTTATTTTAGCTCAGGAGTGTATATTTGATTTACTTGGACTATTTTCCCTTTTTTGTATTATTCACATTTGTTATATATTTCATTAATAACAAACTATTCAGAAAGTTTTGATAACAAGTTATTTTTGATTAGTAGCATTTAGTTGAGCTTCTCAGAAACATGTTCTTTTGAACACTGAATTCTAGTTCTTACATGACCACATGAATGGTGATAATATTTAATGCAATAAAATTTTCTAAACATAGTGTGTTAAGAAAAATAAAGTTATTTTTCAAATTACATGTTTTTTTTTTTCCCAAAAAATTTACACCCCCTGTTCTGAAGAATTAAAATCTGAGGAGTCTCACAAGTCCCAATGAATATATTTGCCACAAGTTTTATTGTTGTATAATACTTAAGGCAACTCACATCAAAATCTTTCAAAACTATTCCTCCAGTTTTTGAGATTTGATTCCTGTTTCTATTCATAGCTCTCCATCTGCTTTCACTTTAAATTTTCTTTCATAACCTGTCTGAAACAGTTATATATTTAAAAAAGTATCTCATCAGCTCAAAGGATATTAGCCCTAGAAGAACCTTCAGAAATATCCTAGGCCAGTAGAGTATTTTTCTATCTAACACATCTGAGTGCTGTAACACCCTTCTGTTAGGAATGAAGGCCCACTGGACTGTAATTTTCAATGGTAAGGTGATGCATGGAAAGTGTGAGAAGAAGGGCGAAACTTTTGACAGAATTTGCCTTGAGAGTAAGTGTGTAAGTTTTCAAAAAGCCACCCAAGAGATCTGAATATGTCCTCATCATCAGGAATCTTTATTCTGTAGGTAGAACATCGTGAGAACAAGTAAATCCCAGCTGTCCAGAGCAGAAATAGAACTAGAGCCAAGGCGTTCTGACTCCTAATCTAATGCCCTTCTTCAATACCATGTTACCTTCACCTATTCAAGTCCAATAAAATCTAGATTTCTTTATTTTCAAGCAACAAAAATTGAATATTCATTGGAAGGACTGATGCTGAAGCTGAATCTCCAATACTTTGGTCACCAGATGCAAATAAACTAACTCCTTGGAAAAGACCCTGATGCTGGAAATGATTGAAGGCAGGAAGAGAAGGGGGTGACAGAGGATGAAATGGTTGGATGGCATCACTGACTCAATGGACAGGAGTTTGAGTAAGCTCCTGGAGTTGGTGATGGACAGGAGGCCTGGCTTGCTGCAGTCCATGGGGTTGCAGAGTCAGACATGACTGAGTGATTGAACTGAACAAAAACTGACTTTGGGTAATTTAATTCAAAAAGAATTTTTTTTAAAGTACATAGGATAGCTCATGGAACTGAAAAGGAAATGTAAGAACCAGGCTTCAAAGCAGCTCTGGGCACTTTCCCTCAGGAACAACTGAAGAAGGGTTGAATTCCTAAATAAAAATTAAGCTGTTAATAATATTCAAGTGAGGATGAAATGGAGGTGGGCTGCCAGAGCAAACCCTGTCCACTCCAGTGCCCATCTTGAAAGAAGTCTCATTCCAGCAGAGTCTTTAATCCCTGTCTTTTCAGTGACAATCTTGGCATCCGTCTAGATGCCTGTGCAGTGGTCACGAGCAGAGATTCTCTTCCCAACTCACACCGTTCTCCTACCTATATCCTCCTCCTGCTTAGCCTCCACTTGACAGATGGGAGAAGACACACAGTGGAGGAGGTATTCCTGGAAAGAAGCTTTACGGAAAGGAATAAAATAAGAGTGAACAAAAACTGAACAGAAAACATTTAGCGTTGGAGAGGAAGAATTTGTGGGAATTCATGCCAGCTCTTTTCTGTTTTCTCACTTAGAGCATTGACTGAATGTTACTGAGTCCAAACTCATGCTGCTTGCTGCACGACCCACCAAATAAATCAAGAGATGAGTTGTTGAGGCAAGGAATACGGACTTTATTTGGAAAGCCAGCAGAAGGAGAAGATGGTGGCCTAGTGTCCCAAAGAAACATCTTGCCTGAGTTTGGATCCTAGTTTCTTTTATAGAAAAAGAGGGGGAGGTGAAGAGGTAAAGTAAAAGAGGTGATAAATTATTGCAAATATTTCCTGATTCTGGACGTGGTCTGGAGGGAATGTGTTCTTCTTTTTTACAGCCACCCACAGGTGGTTCTGGTCAAGATGTTTCCTGTGAACTAAACAAAGGTGTTTTATAGCAATGCTCGGGCATAGGAGGCAGGACTCCCAGAGATGGGCCATTATGTCTACCATAAGCTATAGACAACATCACTTTAGTGACTAACTTGTAGCAAAAGCAACAGAACACGAAGGTTAAAGTAAAACATCTCGATCCAATATGGAGTCAGACTTGTTCTTCCATATTACATAAGGAGAGATTATAGGAGTGTTAGAGCCAGCATGCAGCCGACTAGAGGTTACCTAGAAGCCTGTTTCAGAAGAAAGACAGAAATGTGCAAAGACCAGACCGGGTGATTAGAATATTGTCTCCTAGTTCTGCTCTTCTTCCCTTCATGAGGCTGAGTGAAGGGAGTAGAAAGTGGAATTGAGTGGTGAAGGACCCAGTGGGAGTAATGAGTTCTTGGGGACTGTGGTGTGAATGTAATTGACATTTTGATGATGGAGTCCAAGTAGAAGGGAATTGAAAGACGCTGGGGTATGGACAAGCTGAGCAACTGAAAACTCTCATTTCAAAGAGCTACTTTTTTGGTATGTGGGGTGTAGACGTGAGCAGCCACAGGAGCTGTGACCATGGGGAGGATTTTCACCATTTGGGGTTCAGACGTGAAGTCTGATTCATGTGTGTGATTGAGGTGAAATAGACATAAAGTTAATAGGACAGGAGCAAAGTCTAAACTGAGGGAAAAATCACTCCCTCAGATTTAAGAAAATATCAAAAAAATAATGAATATAAAAATGAGTGATGAGAACTGGTAAGTTATTGCCTTGAGTTGCACTTAGAGTCAAATTATATTGCAGCCTCATCTAGCACATCCATCTTACAGTTCTTTTCTGGGAGGGTTATTCTTTTTCTGGCAATTATGAATGTACCATGCTATGAAAAAACACACTTACTGTAGACAAGTTTAGCCTCTGAGCCTAACTCAGGACTCCATTTTTTAAAAGCTATAAAATGAAAGAAAAGTGACGGACCAACTGCCTGGAATGCTGAAGGGTCAAAGCATTTGTGAGACTGCCAATTTTAGAAACATATTCTGTGGCAGGAGATGCAAAAGTGTGTTCTTCCATGTGAATCATAGCGGTACCATTTTATAGACTACCTCAGGATTTGCTACTATTGAAAAGCAGGATGATAACACGAGCTTGAAACGCTAAGTAGGAGCCAGCTAAAGGGAAAGGAAAATTGAAATAAGTGAAGGGCAACTAAAACCTCTGGGAAATCTTATCTAAACTCTTGGTTGCACACCCCCTCTCACAAGCTCCCTAAGCTTTGTCGGCAATGCCAACCTGGTCTTAGCATTGCCTCAGGCACTGTGCAGCCTGCTTGGCTAAGAGAGATTTCAGACATTAGAAGAAGAGGGTCAATTCCTCAACACAGGGAATCTTTCTGTCCTCCAAACATCCTGCAGGAACCATTTTTATAGATTTTGTTTGTTTGTTTGTTTCCTTTTACCAATCTTTTCACAAAATGCACTTACTCTGGAAATAGAATAATGGTAAGAAAAAGAATGAATAAATCAATTTATATTTCCTACAACCCCTTAACATCAGTCAGCTTCGTAGCATTGCTGGTTTGCCTATTTTTTTTAACAAATCACCTATATTTTAATAACAAGAATAAAAGCACATCCTGTAATGCTCTATGCTTGTATGTAAAAGCATTCCAAATCATTTTGCATGAGGAAATATGGGATGTCTTACTTGAAAATAAAAGTACCTTTGTCTAGGCTAAAGGCTTTTTTTTGATGATTCAGTGGATTTTGGCAATTTGATCTCTGGTTCCTCTGCCTTTTCTAAAACCATGAACATCTGGAAGTTCATGTATTGCTGAAGCCTGGCTTGAAGAATTTTGAGGATTACTTTACTAGTGTGTGAGATGAGTACAATTGTGCAGTAGTTTGAGCATTCTTTGGCATTGCCTTTCTTTGGGATTGGAATGAAAACTGACATTTTTTTCAGTCCTGTGGCCACTGCTGAGTTTTCCAAATCTGCTGGCATGTTGAGTGCAGCACTTTCACAGCATCATCTTCCAGGATTTGAAATAGCTCCACTGGAATTCCATCACCTCCACTAGCTTTGTTTGTAGTGATGCTTTCTAAGGCCCACTTGACTTCACATTCCAGGATGTCTGGCTCTAGGTCAGTGATCACACCATCGTGATTATCTGGGTCGTGAAGATCGTTTTTGTACAGTTCTGTGTATTCTTGCCACCTCTTTTTAATATCTTCTGCTTCTGTTAGGTCCATACAATTTCTGTCCTTTATCAAGCCCATCTTGATTTAAAAAAAAAAAAAGCAAGAGAGTTCCAGAAAAACATCTATTTCTGCTTTATTGACTATGCCAAAGCCTTTGACTGTGTGGATCACAATAAACTCTGGAAAATTCTGAAAGAGATGGGACTACCAGACCACCTGACCTGCCTCTTGAGAAACCTATATGCAGGTCAGGAAGCAACAGTTAGAACTGGACATGGAACAACAGACTGGTTCCAAATAGGAAAAGGAGTACGTCAAGGCTGTATATTGTCACCCTACTTATTTAACTTATATGCAGAGTACATCATGAGAAACACTGGGCTGGAAGAAGCACAAGCTGGAATCAAGATTGCCAGGAGAAATATCAATAACCTCAGATATGCAGATGACACCACCCTTATGGCAGAAAGTGAAGAGGAACTCAAAAGCCTCTTGATGAAAGTGAAAGTGGAGAGTGAAAAAGTGGGCTTAAAGCTCAACATTCAGAAAACGAAGATCATGGCATCCGGTCCCACCACTTCATGGGAAATAGATGGGGAAACAGTGGAAACAGTGTCAGACTTTATTTTTCTGGGCTCCAAAATCACTACAGATGTGACTTCAGCCATGAAATTAAAAGACGCTTACTCCTTGGAAGGAAAGTTATGACCAACCTGGATAGCATATTCAAAAGCAGAGACATTACTTTGCCAACAAAGGTCCGTCTAGTCAAGGCTATGGTTTTTCCAGTGGTCATGTATGGATGTGAGAGTTGGACTGTGAAGAAAGCTGAGCACTGAAGAATTGATGCTTTTGAACTGTGGTGTTGGAGAAGACTCTTGAGAGTCCCTTGGACTGCAAGGAGATCCAACCAGTCCATCCTAAAGGAGATCAGTTCTGGGTGTTCATTGGAAGGAATGATGCTGAAACTGAAACTCCAGTACTTTGGCCACCTCATGTGAAGAGTTGACTCATTGGAAAAGACTCTGATGCTGGGAGGGATTGGAGGCAGGAGGAAAAGGGGATGACAGAGGTTGAGATGGCTGGATGGCATCACTGATTCGATGGACATGAGTCTGAGTGGACTCCGGGAGTTGGTGATGGACAGGGAGGCCTGGCGTGCTGTGATTCATGGGGTCGCAAAGAGTCAGACACGACTAAACGACTGAACTGAAGTGAACTGAACTGAGGCTAAAGGCATGCCATGTGCAAACTCTTCCTGTAGAGGCAACGCTCGACTGACTCATCTCCCATAATTCCCATCCTTCAGGCTTCCTACCATCCCTGTATTTATCTGCTCAGTTTTTAATTCCTTGAAGTCATTAGCACTACTATGGCTCAATGTGGGTTGTTTATATAATCCTTTATGAAACAAAAGCTGGGCTAGTAGTGGTAAAGTTTCATAAGAAAAAGCATTGAAGAAATGCCAAATTGTAGAACTGGAAGTCATCTAACATAGTCCCAAGGATCACGCATTAAGATCATCACATGTGTTGGAAAATTGACTTCATTTTGTGCTAATAACAAATCTACATTAATGACAGCAATGACCATAGGTCTTCAGAATGATGGGCTATGTTCACGGAGGATATTGTGTCCTAGGATCACGCTTCCACATGGGGAGAAAACAGTAACTCCTGAGGGGTCTCTAAACTGGGAGCTTTAGATTACTCCTTCTGTTGGCAATGACTGATGAGCTTCCTCTCTGAATGTGACCCCAAGCTCTGCAGCAGTGAGTCATGACGGCACCAACTAGAGGGCACAGAGCAAGGTTGAACCAAAATTCGTGTTCTGGAGTAAGGCAGGCCTGCGAAGCAAGTCAACTAGTCAGGTCTAAAAAAAGAGTTGAAGGGCAAGAAAGGGAACCACATCAGCAGGTTTGCAGTTTGGGTCAGAGAAGTGTGAACAACTGGGTTTGGAGCCTGAGGATTTTCCTGAGCAACAGAACCCAGGGCTGTAGTTCTCTGCAGAATGTCTGTGGCAGAGCTGGTGGGAGGCAGAGGAGCTATTATGAGCTGTGAGAGGTTCAGTCATGAACAGAATAGTTATAATCAGCTCGGTGCATTTTTAGAATGAGATAAGATAATGTACATGACAGCACTTTGGAAAGTGTGTGTCATTATTGTCATTAACATTATTATCATCTTCATAAAGCCCAGAACATCTAATACATTTGCCTGATGGAAAAGAATGAAAAAAAAAAAAAAAAGAATCTGATTCTTTACCCAATAACTTAGATGCTAAATATCAGGTACGGATATAATTGAAAGTAAAATGATGTCATTAATGTGTGTGTGCTGAGTCGCTAAGTTGTGTCCGACTCTTTGTGACCCCACAGACTGTAGCCTGCCAGACTCTTCTGTCCATGGGATTTCCTAGGCAAGAATACGGGAGTGGGTTGCCATTTTTTCCTCCAGGGGATCTTCCTGATCCAGGGATTGAACCCATGTCTTTTGTGTCTCTGGAATGGCAGGAGGACTCTTAACCAATAGCACCATTTGGGAACCTTCATTAATGTGCAAAAACCTAAATTTAAAATGCATCTCATGTACAAATTTAGGGAAAATTTATGTTAGTGGTACAAAGCTAAGGCAGGTACAACTGTGGACCTAACATGTTAAAAAGTGTTAAACTAAAAAAAAAAAATTCAAGAAAAGGGGATTTCCATGTCAGTCCATGCTTGCACTGAGAGCGAGGGGCATGGATTTGATCCTTTGTTATAGAACTAGGATGTCACACGCTGTGTGAAAAAAAAAAAAAAAAAAACAGGGTAAAATAGGTAGTCCTTCTGTGAACAACGTGGGAAGCCTTCACGTATCAGAAGAGATTTTAGGATTTGAAAACTTTTTAGTTCTAAATTTTATGGTCCAAATGAAAACCTGCACATTTTCAGATCAGATATTTTAACACAATGAGTAATCTCCTTTTTTTTTTTTTTTTTAATGTGTTTTGTCCTGACTAATGAAAGTGAAACTCCTTAAGGGTAGACCTTAAAGTCCCCTGATCTTGCATACTGTCAGAAAACCATTAAGTACACCGTAAGTATTTAGTGAGTACTTGTTGATTATGGCTGAAGTAGCAGTGTGGTCAGAGCAAGGCCCAGTTTTGACTAAGGACATAGTCCCAGTGCAGTGAATGAGCAGAGTAACTAGGAAACAGGAAACTAAACAGGACACAGGAAAAAAAAAAGTAAACTAAATGAGACCTTTGAAAAGTGGCTTAAAAAATAATCTTTTAGACCTGAAGAAAGTCACCATGAACTTTCTACAGTGAAAGAAAAAACAATACGCTGAAAAAACAGAGACAGGGACTATTAGTGGACTGAGGAAAGGGTAGGATATTTTCAATGGTAGGAAATCCAATGACGGGAAATTATAGAATGGACAAGACTGAGGAGGAAAGTACTATGTAGAGGAATTTGACATCCAAATTGAACTTGAAAATCAAAAGACAGAGTAGACAAGAGAATGAAGCGTGATATTTGTGTATTAGGATGTTAAAGCAGGACTCTTTGCCTCAGTTTTGTTTGAAGCCCCAAAGAAGGAGGGCAACACTGAGGTGCTAAACACTCCTTTCATATTTCAAAGTATGATGATAGATCCCTTGTGCAGGACTTATAAGGGGAATAAAATACAAGTCAACAAATCTAGTGGTAGATAAGGGGTTGATGTTACAAAGAGGTGGGCCTGGTTTTGGAGATAACTCCTTCAGAAGTAGCTACTCCAGTGCTGTGACAGTCTTTGTGCTCCCTGACCCCCCTCCCCGCTATCACTACAAGGAGTCAGGGGAGGAATGTACTCGTGCTTTCTCCCCACGTCAAGCAGAGACAGATGAGCTTCAAGAAAGCCACTTGGAAAGCTTGACTTGGAAATCTAGAGTTGGTGAGCTTCAGAGACTGGTACCAGACTCACACCCAAAACAACCAAAAGGCAAGATGGTGGCTGGCCTGCTGCCCAGCACAGCAGAGCAGAAAGTGCTGCAGTGGGAGTGGCTATAGTTGTGCTCAAGGTGGAAATGTGGGGAGAGCTGGAGTTATTTTGATCCTGCCTAAGAGGCTCACCTCGGAGAAGGCAATGGCAACCCACTCCAGTACTCTTGCCTGGAAAATCCCATGGACAGAGGGGCCTGGTGGGCTGCAGTCCATGGGGTCGCTAGGAGTCAGACACGACTGAGCGACTTCACTTTATTTTTTCACTTTCATGCATTGGAGAAGGAAATGGCAACCCACTCCAGTGTTCTTGCCTGGAGAATCCCAGGGACGGGGGAGCCTGGTGGGCTGCCGTCTCTGGGGTCGCACAGAGTCGGACACGACTGAAGCAACTTAGCAGCAGCAAGAGGCTCAACTAGAGGAGTAATAGGACTCTAGATGCATCCAGCCCAGACAGCATCAGTGCCATACCATGGTCTTACCCATCAAGTAAACCTTCCCTGGCTTCACCAGCCCTCTCTCCTACTCAGTCTGTTTCTAAGGAGAAAGGAGCGGCTATCTAGAGGAAGGTGAGGGAGGAGAAGTATAAGGAAGGGAAATGGAGAGGGGGCTGCCTAACAATCCACCACCCCTCACTTTTCCCATCATAGACCCAGGAGAAGAAAATAAATGAGTCAGCCTAGAAGTAAGAAGCCTTTCGTCTACAAAAAATAACTTGCTTTTTCATGGCCCTAATGCTTTTAGGAATGATGCTAAAGCTGAAACTCCAGTACTTTGGCCACCTCAAGCGAAGAGTTGACTCACTGGAAAAGACTCTGATGCTGGGAGGGATTGGGGGCAGGAGGAGAAGGGGACGACAGAGGATGAGATGGCTGGATGGCATCACTGACTCAATGGATGTGAGTCTGAGTGAACTCCAGGAGTTGGTGATGGACAGGGAGGCCTGGTGTGCTGCGATTCATGGGGTTGCAAAGAGTCGGGCACGACTGAGCGACTGAACTGAACTGACTGAATGCTTTTAACTATGGCCAATGGGTAAAAGGTGAAGGAGCAATCTTCTGTCTCTGTATAAGGAGACAAAATTCACTTTTTAAAATTGAAATTTAAAAAATTCAATTTCAAAACTCAATTTTTAAAAAATTTAATATATCTGACATATGGCATTTTGTAAACTTAAGGTATATGACATGCTAATTTGATATATGTATATATTATCATTGTAGCAATATTTAGGACATTTATCATATTACATAATTATTCCTTCTTTTTAGTGGATGAGCTAGTTAAGTTTTAGTCTCTTAGCAAGTTCGATGATTGGAGAAGGAAATGGCAACCCACTCCAGTATTCTTGCCTGGAGAATCCCATGGTCAGAGGAGACTGGCAGGCTAAAGTCCATAAGGTCGCAAGAGTAGGACATGACTTAGTGACTAAACCACCGACCACCAAGTTTGATGATTATAGTACAATATTGTTTTCTGTATTCATTATACTGTGCTTTAAATGTTTACAGTTTATTTTCTAGTTTTTTGAGAAACATCGATCTTATCCCCATGTCCTGCATCTCCTTGTATCCACCATATTGCTCTTTGTTTTTGTAAGTATAACTTTTTAGATTCCACACTTGAGTGATACCACACAGTACTTGCCTTTCTCTGACTTATCTCATTTAGCATAATGTGCTTAAGGTTTCACAAATGGCAGTAGGTTATCCTCTCTCCTCATGGCTACATAGAATTCCATTGTGTGTGGGTGTATATGTGTGTGTATATATATACACACACACAGACACGTATTTTTCTTAACAGAACACCAAACTTCAGCATCAGAATTTGCTAAATTTCATCTCATGAGGAGTTCCTAGAATAATAGTAAGAGCATATTTCCAGAGTGTTTGCGGGATCTTCCTAATCTGTTTACAGTTAAGATTCTATGAGCAAAATTCCTAAGATTTTGTTCCTGCCTTTCTTCAAGTGCTAGATTTAACTTTACAGGGCATGGTGGTGATTTCAAACTGCATAATAAAATTTTAAGTCTTCATTATATAAAGTTGTCATAAACCTTTAATGGCCCCCATGAATACTTCTGAAAATAATTTGGCCTGCTCTTGGTTAGAAATCATTGAAATATAGCCAGTGGCTAAGTCTTAAAAGTTTTCTCCTTGATTTCCAAATTCCCCTCCAGAAATTCTCTGTATTTAGTGACATCATTTCATTGCAACTGATCCAGTATAGTGACCTTCAAAATGAATTATTTATCCCCCACGCACTGCATTGTTCTTACGCTATTCCTTCGGCACAGTCTCTATGGATTTCATCCACCTTAGTAAGATAGAAAATTGATAAGACATAAAGAGCAAACCTTGGAATTCGTTACCATATTTAATTTACCAAAGAAGCCTATTGTCTGCCGAGCTGGAAGCAACTGATAGAGTAACGTTAGGGTTCAAAAAGCTACCCCAGGGGAGCCAAGCAGCAGAGGACCCTGCTTGCCTTCCTTCCTTCTGTTTCCTTAGCAACAGTCACAGGTAACTCTCAGGCCTGTTGTGAAAACACATTTCCCTGCCTCCTATAACCATGACAAGTACACCAGGATGCTCATTTATTTAACATGGCAGTTCTGACGGAAGTTATACCTTTCTCCCTATTGATAAGGCAGTGGAGTGGATGGGAAGTGAACAAGCTTCAATCAGCTTATTGAATTCTTCAGTAAATCTATTCTGACTTCTGATTATGTGTTGAGCACAGTCTGGGTTCCATGAGAAAGGCAAAATAGAAATCAGACACAATCCCCTATATGTTAAAATAATCTAAAGAAGGGGCCAAAATCAAGATCAGTGTTCAGGAATAATGCTAAATGTTACCAGAATTCAGTAAAACAGGAAAATGAACTTAGTTTTATCCTCAGAATCAGTTGACATGATAGGTATATGATTCAGCCACTCTCATTTTTTTACTCCCGTGAATAAACTTGCATGCGATTCAACAAGCTTTTGACTCAAGCTAGTGACTCACAGAAATTGGTAAAGTTAACACACACTTATTGTTTTTTAAGCCACTAAGTTCTGAGGTGATTTAAATAATAAGTAGAAAAATAATAGTATATAACTTACCTCCCAACTGCATTGCAAGCTCCTTCAGCATAGAATATTTGTTTGAATTCTTAAAATCCAGGCAGCTATTTACATAACTTTCAACACTACAGCAAAATTAGATACTGCATATGGGATCAGAGAAAGGAATCATCATTTACTGAATGCTTACTAAGGGACTTTCATATGCATGAGCTTTATATGCATTGAAATGGCTACATACATAGATAAAGAACAAGATGTTCTCTAAAAACATAAAACGTTGCACCCAAGCTGAAAAGTTATGAAGTCGATTTTTGCCTTTCTTGCCAGACATAGTTTTTTTAAAGTGAGATTATGTATGTGAGAGCATCTAATAAGCCATAAAGTGTTCTATAGACATAAGGCATCATGGCTTGCATCAGTTTATTTATCCTATCAAGTTTAAGGATTTTAATACTTCTACTCCGGTGCTGGTTTTGCCTTTCTAATACTAGAATTAGACATGTCACTGTGATACAAACGCCTCTGACTTTCTGAAAACCAGTGGAAGGACAAAAGAAAGAAATGGGATGGTTCTGGTACTGTTTTCTTTGGTTGTTACATACCCAGCAAATATTTGTGAACAAAATTGCAACAGTCAAGGTTTCCTTCTCTGAAGGAAAGAGACGGCCCACTCACATGGGTAACTGAGGACAGTTTAACAGGGTTAAGAGAAATGAGAGGAATACAGGGAAGAGGTAATGGAACTCACTAAGAATGACTGCAGGAAAGGCCTTCCAGCAGCTGTGGCCTTTGGTGGAAAACACAGCCAAGTGGTCTCAGCCTATCAGGGAGGGACCACAGGGGGGCACTTCTCAGACTTCATCCTCCCAGTGCATTTTTCTCTCCTTCCCATGCTCCACACTGGCTGAATGCAAACCATTGCCAGAGAGTAAGGCAGTCAGCTGGGATGATGCAGTTTATACTGATCAGCTTCCTGGAGTACAGGGCAGATTGGAGAGGAGTAGAGAATTAATTGAGGATGGACAATAGAAAATTTCCAACACAAAATGTAGCACTTTTTTATAATGGCAAAATAACCCCATTGATGAATGGTAGACACAGAAAGCAGAGATTTATTTCAAGGGACAGATAGACAGTAGGGCTCATATCAGGTAGGGTCTCAGAGTTGAGATAACAAGAGAAGTAAGGGACTATGTCCTCAAAAAGCATGAGCTCCAGGAAGTAAGTTAATCATGAAAAAGGGCTTAACGTTCCAAAGGGAATATTAAATACATAGCTATCTTAATGTCACTGCTCTTTAAATCAGTTACATACAATTTCTGAGCTACTTAGGTATATAAATATTCGACTTACCCAGAAGATGTTGAAAAAATCACCTACAAGCTTCAGTCAAACTGACAGTATTCCATGTTCATTTACAATGTCTTGACTTGATGACAACTTTTTAAAATAATTTTAATAGTAATAATCCATGCCTGACATGAGTAAAAGTTCATACTTTCATAACAAACATAACTAAAACATCTTTCCTATTTAAACTATAAAATTTATGCAATGCTAGTAAAGTCAAATAATTTTTAGACACATAACTTGGAAAAATCTGCTAAATGGCATTTTAGTTTAATTCATGCAATACTTTTACAGTTTTAAATTGTGATAATCCTTAGTTATAGGAAAGCTAGTAATTTTCTCGTATTTTGCATAGGTGTGCAGAACTTGCGGTAAATATGCATTTATGCTGTAGCCGTTTTTTTTATTTGCTCTCATTATGTCAATGTGATATGATAAGCCTATAAAATATTCCTAATTATGTGGCTGATTTTAGAGACACTTCCAGGGTTATATAATCTCTGACAGGAGTCTCTTAGTTGCCTGCTCACAGATCATATTTTTCCTAAGACAGGTACTTTGCTTAATTTAGTGTAAATGCCTGAGATTGCCCAAATTAGAGCAAATGTTTTAAATAATTTTAGTGCATGTCAATTGTCTCAATGTACCTTGGCCAGATTTGTGAACGTAGTTTCACTGGAAATAAATCTCAAATGTTCCTTATCTATGTGTGTGTGCCTGCTAAGTCGCCTCAGTGGTTTCCAATTCTTTGTAACCCTACAGATAAGAGCCCACCAGGCTCCTCTGTCCATTGGATTCTCCAGGCAAGAATACTGGAGCAAGTTGCCATGCCTTCCTCCAGGAGATCTTCCCAAACCAAGGATCGAACTCGTGTCTCTTAGTCTCCTGTATTGGTGGGTGGATTCTTTACCACTAACATCACCTGGGAAGCCCCTATCATCTGTACAGCAGTTTTTCTTTTTCAGGTCTGGGAAACTTAACTGTTTCAGACAATGGCTAGTGAAATATAACCCTGGGTTCAGCCATAAATTGTGTCGTCAGAATCAGCACACTTGGCATTGCCACTGGGCATGACTCTGCTTCCCCAACATTCAGTCAGCTCCTTTCCAACTGAGCTTCTAATCAAGTCCTCATTGCTTTCCTTGGAAAAATCTTTACTTCTTCTAGACCAGTGGTTTTCAAGCTTGAGAGTCCAGTAGAATCATCTGAAGGACTTGTTAAAACACATCTATACTGTAGAGTTTCAGGTTCAGTAAGTCTTGAATGTGGCCCAAGAATTTGCATCTCTGCTAATTTCTCAAGAGAGGTTAGTGCTGTTGGTGAGGGACTCTCACTTTTGGAAATATTAATATCATTTATCCTTGGTAAACATTTTTCCCTAAATCAATACTGGCCCAAGATATCTGTTATTCCTCCTATTTCTGAGATACTCGATTTCCATAGAAAACCCACTGTCTCTAATGCAGTATCATTACCGACGCTGTATTCACACCACCTGTCCAGCTATTCCATCTTATCTGACATTTTGTGTGTGTGCATTCTTAGTCACTCAGTCATGTCCGAGTCTTTGTAACCTCATAGACTGTAGCCTGCCGAACTCTTTTGACCATGGAATTTTCTAGGCAAGAGTACTTGAGTGTGTCATTTCCTCCTCCAGGGGATCTTCCTAATCCAGGGATCGAATCAGCATCTCTTGCATCTCCTGCAATGGCAGATGAATTCTTTACCACTGCATCACCTGGGAAGCCCCATCTGACATTTTGGTAGCTCCCATTAGAGGAAAGAATTTCAGGAACTTCCTTGGTGATCCAGTGGTTAAGACTCTGTGCTTCTATTGTAGGGAGCACAGGTACGATACCTGGTCAGGGAACTAAGATCCAGGGAAGGAAATTCTAATCAGATAACCAGCACTTCTCAATTATGTGTATGCATTTGATAGGACATTGGAGTGGGTAGCCTATCCCTTCTCCAAAGAATCTTCCTGACCCAGGAATCGAAATGGGCTATTCTGCATTGCAGGTGGATTCTTTACCAGCTATTGGGGTAAATATTGGGGAAGCCCTGATAGGACATTATCAGACATTATTCCTATAATTACTTTCACATGTAATGATTGTCTGTTTAAGAGTGGAAATTAAATGACAATGAAAGATCCAGTTTCAACAGTGGCACCCTTATTCTGAAGCATTTCCATTAGAATCAATGATCTAGCATTGTATTAAGTCTTGTATATGAAAAGAAAAGGGTTATTTGAGGCTTCTGGTGTATTAGTCCAGATCACTTAGGAATTTTCATGTTCACCTTGCCATGGCTACCTTCCTACTCTGGCAAAGGATGAAAAACAGTGACTAGTTCATTTTTGAATTAATCAAATTTTTAAAACATCCTTTGGTTGTATCAAAAGCAGCAACCTTTGGCAACAACAGCCTTTGGCTTCTGGTTATGAATGTTATTTCAATAGGAAGAGGCCTGCATTAATAATCTGAAAAAGAAGAAAGAAAATTATTTGCATATTTTCATGATGTTAAAGAAATATAAATGATGTTAAAAATATAAACAGAATTTAAATATACAGTGGTTTTGTGTGTTAAAGAAATATGATGTTAAAGAAATATAAACAGAATTTAAATATACAGTGGTTTCATATGTGTGTGTGTGTGTTTGTGTAGAGGTTTCTCCATTATTAAATATTCCTCCTAAGAGTGTTTAACAAGAGCTTAATGTTCATGGATAGTCAATTTCAAATAACACTAAGGAATAATTAGATTAAAGAAAAGTTGTAAACTGGGTTTAACCACTCATGTAGCTTACAGTAAAATAAATTTAACACAAAAAGTGGAGGTATACTAGACAATGGCTTTTCAAAAATCTCTAAAATAACTATTTCTGACTGCTGCTGCTGCTGCTAAGTCACTTCAGTCGTGTCCAACTCTGTGCAACTCCGTAGATGGCAGCCCACCAGGCTCCCCCGTCCCTGGGATTCTCCAGGCAAGAACACTGGAGTGGGTTGCCATTTCCTTCTCCAATGCAGGAAAGTGAAAAGTGAAAGTGAAGTCGCTCAGTTGTGTCCGACTCTTAGCGACCCCATGGACTGCAGCCTACTAGGCTCCTCCATTCATGGGATTTTCCAGGCAAGAGTACTGGAGTGGGGTGCCATTGCCTTCTCTACAATCTAATCTAGTAGTTCTCCCACTTGAGTAGAGCCACAAGTTTATAAGTTGACATTAAATTCAACAACTTCTTTTGGAGGCAAACTAGATTAAAATAATAGTCCTGATTCTTATTCTTTAGAATTAAAGAAATAATTTTGTATACTTCTGATGCTTTATTTTTAACGATTTAGAAAGGAGAGTTCAAAACTGATTTTGAAAGCACAGTCTACATGGGAAAGAAACTCATGTTTGCAACTCAGTTCAGTTCAGTTTAGTTGCTCAGTCGTGTCCGACTCTTTGCGACCCCATGAATCACAGCATGCCAGGCCTCCCTGTCCATCACCATCTCCTGGAGTTCACCCAAATCCATGTCCATCGAGTCGGTGATGCCATCCAGTCATCTCATCCTCTGTAATCCCCTTTTCCTCCTGCCCCCAATCCCTCCCAGCATCAGAGTCTTTTCCAATGAGTCAACTCTTTGCATGAGGTGGCCAAAGTACTGGAGTTTCAGCTTTAGCATCATTCCTTCCAAAGAACACCCAGGGCTAATCTCCTTCAGAATGGACTGGTTGGATCTCCTTGCAGTCCAAGGGACTCTCAAGAGTCTTCTCCAACACTACAGTTCAAAAGCATCAATTCTTCGGTGCTAAGCTTTCTTCACAGTCCAACTCTCACTTAGGAGGTGCTAAAAGAGCCCTATACTTGGTTCCAGCCATGGTAAGGGACCAGGCCAGCTCATCCAGAAACCTGGCGAGAGACACACCCATCTATGCTTCTAAAGCCATGTTTGCAGACATTAGTCTTAGCTGTGGAACCTACAGTGTCCCTGGGGCTTAGATTCAGGCTTACTCAGCTGTGATCCAGAGTTATTCCTGCTAACACAGGGGCCCATCCAGGCAGCAACCCTTCCCAGGAACTTGGTGGGAGTCACTTAGGCCACTCACCTGGTAATAGGCCCACTATCTGAGAACCCAATTGTTGACCCTGAAGTAGATCCATGTCCCAGTGCTACCCCATTGAACAAGGTCCTGGAGGCCATCCCATCTACCAGGCACCAGACAGGATCCATGTGCACCCAACTCCCTGGTAACATGCTCGTCAACTTCCAGTCACACTGTATATATGTCCTGCAACAGCCTCATAACTGGCTCTGACCAAACATTACTGTGATTTCAGAGGCAACCTCAAGAAAAGTTCTTTGCCTGCTCAAGTCAGTCATGCGTGCATGCATGCTAAGTCACTTCAGTCGTGTCTGACTCTTTGCAACCCTATGGACTATAGCCCACCAGGCTCCTCTGTCCTTGGGATTCTCTAGGCAAGAATACTGGAATGGGTTGCCACCATGCCCTCTTCTAGGGGATCTTCCAGACCCAGGGATCAAACCTGTGTCTCTTATGTTTCCTGCACAGGCAGGCAGGTTATTTACCCCTAGTCCGCAAAACACACCTTCCCTGACCAGGAACTGAACCCAGGCTGTGGCAGTGAAATGCTGAATCTTAGCCACTAGACCACCAGGGCACTAGTCTAGTCTGTCAAACTAGAAACAGAAGCTTGCTCCTTCAAATGTATAGACCCAAAGCAAGGTTACATAAATCACAAAAAATCAAGTAAATATGACACCACCAGTGGATATTTATAAAGCACTAGCAAATGATCCTTCAAAAGTGGAAATCTACAATTCATCTAACACAGAATTCAAAATAATCATCTTAAAGAAATTGAATGAACTGCAAGAGAACTTGAAGAGTCAACTAAACAAAATCAGGAAAACAGCTCATGAACAAAATGATAAGTTTAATAAAGAAATAGAAGCAATGATAAAGAACCAAAGTAAAACTCAGGAGTTGAACAATATAATGACACAACCAAAAATTCAATAGAGAGTTTAACAACAGACTTAATCATGTAGAAAAAAAGAATCAGCAAAATCAAAGACAAGTCATTTGAAATTAGCAAGTTAGAGGAATAGAAAGAAAAATAATGAAAAAGAGTGAAGAAAATGTAATGAGACACCATCAAATGAAAAAAAAAAAAATTTGAGTAATAGAAATCCCAGAGGGAGAAGAGAGAAAGAAAGAGGCAGAAGTTTATTTAGAATAATAATAGGTGAAAACTTCCCAAATCTTGGAAGAGATTACAGATATCCAAGTACAGGAAGATCAAACTCCAAGCAAGATCAACCTAAAGAAGATCATTCCAAGGCACACTATAATGTTAAAAGTAAAAGACAAGCAAAAAATCTTGAGAGCAACAAGAGAAAAAACGACTCATTCTATACAAGGGAACTCCATCAGGCTATCAGTGTATTTCTCTGCAGAAAACTTTCAGACCAGGAGAGAGTGGAATGACATATTCAAAGTATTGAAAGAAAAACTGCCAAACCAGAATAGTATACTAGAAAAACTGCCCTTCGGAAATGAAGGAGAGACAAACAAAAGCTGGGACCTCCCTGGTGGTTCAGCAGTAAAGAATCTGCCTGTCAATGCAGAAGACGTAGGTTCAATCGCTGGAGAACGAAATGGCAACTCCCTCCAGTGTCCTTGCCTGGGAAATCCCGTGGAAAGAGAAGTCTGGCTGGCTACAGTCCATGGGGTCCCAAAAGAATCAGATATGACTTAGAAACTAAACAACAACAACAAGCAAAAGCTAAGGCAATTTATTACCACAAGAGATGCCTTGCAAAAAATCCTGAAAAGTTCTTCAAAACTCCAATGGCATTTTTCATATAACAAGTAATTCTAAAATTCATATAGACCATAGTTCAGTTCAATTCAGTCACTCAGTTATGTCCGACTCTTTGTGACCCCATGAACCGCAGCACACCAGGCCTCCCTGTCCATCACCAACTCCAGGAGTTCACCCGAACCCTTGTCCATAGAGTCGGTGATGCCATCCAACCATCTCATCCTCTGTCGTCCCCTTCTCCTCCTGCCTTCAATCTTTTCCAGCATCAGGTCTTTTCAAATGAGTCAGCACTTTGCATTAGGTGGCCAAAGAATTGTAGTTTCAGCTTCAGCATCATTCCTTTCAATGAACACCCAAGAGTGATCTCCTTTAGGATGGACTGGCTGGATCTTTTTGCAGTCCAAGGGACTCTCAAGAGTCTTGTCAAACACCACAGTTCAAAAGCATCAATTCTTCAGCACTCAGCTTTCTTTATAGTCCAACTCTCACATCCATACATGGCCACTGGAAAAACCATAACCTTGACTAGATGGACCTTTGTTGGCAAAGTAATGTCCTGCTTTTTAATATGCTGTCTAGGTTGGTCATAACTTTCCTTCCAAGGAGCAACCGTCTTTTAATTTCATGGACCACATGATAGACCACATGATATCTGATAGACCACAGATAATCCCAAATAGCCAAAGCAATCTTGAGTGAGAATAAAGTTTGAGCATCAATTTTCTGATTTTCTTACACAAAACTGTAGTATTCAAAACAGCATGCATGCTGCATGCTAAATCACTTCAGTCGTGTCCAACTCTTCGTAACTATGGACTGTAGCCTACCAGGGTCCTCTGTCCAAGGGATTCTCCAGGCAAGAATACCACAGTGGATTGCCATTTCCTTCTCCAGGGTATCTATGTGAACAAGGGATCAAACATGCATCTTTTTCATCTCCTGAATTGGCAAGACACACAGACCATCAGAGTAGAATAGAGAACTCTGAAATAAAGTCTCAGATAAATGGTCAACTAACTTATACGCAGAGTACATCATGAGAAACGCTGGACTGGAAGAAACACAAGCTGGAATCAAGATTGCTGGGAGAAATATCAATAACCTCAGATATGCAGATGATACCACCCTTATGGCAGAAAGTGAAGAAGAACTAAAAAGCCTCTTGATGAAAGTGAAAGTGGAGAGTGAAAAAGTTGGCTTAAAGCTCAACATTCAGAAAACGAAGATCATGGCATCCGGTCCCATCACTTCATGGGAAATAGATGGGGAAACAGTGGAAACAGTGTCAGACTTTATTTTTCTGGGCTCCAAAATCACTGCAGATGGTGACTGCAGCCATGAAATTAAAAGACGCTTACTCCTTGGAAGGAAAGTTATGACCAACCTAGATAGCATATTCAAATGCAGAGACATTACTTTGCCAACAAAGGTCCGTCTAGTCAAGGCTATGGTTTTTCCTGTGGTCATGTATGGATGTGAAAGTTAGACTGTGAAGAAGGCTGAGCACCGAAGAATTGATGCTTTTGAACTGTGGTGTTGGAGAAGACTCTTGAGAGTCCCTTGGACTGTAAGGAGATCCAACCAGTCCATTCTGAAGGAGATCAGCCCAGGGGTTTCTTTGGAAGGAATGATGCTAAAGCTGAAACTCCAGTACTTTGGACACCTCATGCGAAGAGTTGACTCATTGGAAAAGACTCTGATGCTGGGAGGGATTGAGGGCAGGAGGAGAAGGGGATGACAGAGGATAAGATGGCTGGATGGCATCACTGACTCGATGGACATGAGTCTGAGTGAACTCCGGGACTTGGTGATGGACAGGGAGGCCTGGAGTGCTATGATTCATGGGGTCACAAAGAGTCGGACACGACTGAGCGACTGAACTGAACTGAACTGAATTTTTGAGAAAGGGACCTAAGAATACTCAATAGGGAAAACCGGATATGCAAAAAAAATGAAGTTGAACACTTATCTTATACTACTCACAAAATTTATCTCAAAATGGATTAAAGACTTTAGTGTAAGACCTGAAAAGTATAAAACTCCTGGAATAAATCAAAGGGAAAGCTGCTTGTCATTGGTCTTTGCAATGAATTTTTGGATATAATATACAACAAAGCAGAAATAAATAAGTGGAACAACATCAATCTAAAAACCTACACAGCAAAAGAAATGGTGAATACAATGAAGATGCAACCAATGAATAAGAGAAAAGATTTGAAAACTGTTGATCTGATAAGGGGCTACTATCTGCAATATATAATGAACTCATATCACTCAGTAGCAAAATCCTCCAAATAACCCAATTAAAAAGTGAGCAGAGGACACGAACCAGCTTTTTTCCAAGAAGACATACAAATGGCCAATGGATATATGAAAAAATGTGTAAAAACAGCAATCACCAGGGAAATCCAATCCAAACTACAGTACTTCCTCACATGGTTAGAACGGCCATCAACAGAAAAAGACAACAAATGTTGGCAAGGATGTGGAGAAAAGAAAATTCTTTTGCACTGTTAGTAAGAATGTAAATTGGTAAAACCACTATGGAAAACAGTGTGAAGTTTCCTCAAAAAATTCAAGTTAGAATTACCATATGATCTAACTATCCTATTTCTGGCTATATATAAAGGAAATAAAATCACTTTCTTGAAGAGATAACCACACTTCCATGTTCACTGCAATGTTATTCATAATAGCCAAGACATGAAAGCAACCTAAGAGTCCATCAGTGGGTGAATGGATAAAGAAGATATAGTATATATATGTACAAGGGAGTATTATTCAGGCATAAAAGAAGGAAATCCTACTATTTATGGAAAGGAATGGACCTTGAGAGCTTTATACTATATGAAATTTCAAGACATAGAAAGACAGATACTCTTTGTTCTCAGTGATATATGGAATCTAAATCTAAACTTATAGGAATAGGGAGTAGATAGTGCTAGCCAAGGGCTGGGGGGAGGGTAGAAAATAGGGAGATATTGTTCAAAGGTACAACCCCCTGCTATAAGATGCATGAGTTCTGGGGATCTAATATGCAGCACAGAGACTAAAGTTAACAATCCTGTATCATACACTTGAGAGTTATGCTAAGGGAGTCAATCTTAACTTTTCTCACCAAATGAGAAAAAAACATAATGATGTGAGATAATGGATCTGTTAATTAACTTTACTGTTTCAATCATTTCACAATATGTATGTATATACCTTAAACTATTACAATATTATACATCAATATATCTCAATCAAACAGAAAAATATTTTTTTTTAAATTTAAGGGAAAGAAATACAATCTACATAGGACAGTGTTTTATCAGAAAAAGGTTATTACAGTCATTTCTGCTTTGGGCATGAACGTCATCTTTTTTAAATTTTGTGTTTAACTCTGTTCTCATTTAATACTGGTATTCAACAGTAGAAAGCCTCACCATAGGATGAAATTACATTAGTAATTATGTGATGTAACCAGAAGCCACAGCAGGCAGGCAGATATGAAGTTTGGGTCAGGAAAAAGACTTTTGTGATCAGAACATAAGGCATAGAACTGACAATGAGCCAGTGTGTGTTTGGCCAAGCACGGAATCAAATTGCACTTCTGAAAGAGGGACGTGATGAGTGGATTTGACTGATTATACATACAAATTCAAATTCAACATCTCCATAGGTGGTACTGTACTGTAAGCCCAGTTTTTCTAACATTGTCAGCAGCTTTTCCATTCACAGCAGCAGCAATCCAATTAAAATGGCCATCAGAGCAGAGCTGATCTGCATTAAGTGGCTTCCATTAATGTCATATTTAATTTAGATGTACGGTGTTGAAGGTGCTCATTACTGTCCTCTGCAAATCTTCATACAGCTTGTGGACATCAAATTTTATAAATTATATTTACATCTTTTATGAAAAATGAAGATCAATTGGCTTGTATTTCAAAACCACTGTGTTAGGTTTTTATGTCCTTTTGAATCCATAATAGTCAAATCACCATGCTTAAACCAGTTTTCTGTACTAAACTTCATGAAGGTGTGAGAAGAGAGGACATATTCTTTAAAACAAAATTCCAAAGCAAATCTCAAACTGCTAGGAGCACTATTTAAACATGTGTTCCAAGAGACAAAGGATTGAATTAGAAATGTATTCTATTGGATTTTCAGAATTGATAATGTTGAGCCTATTTACCACAAAATTTAGAATCAGGGAATAAGAAGCTTTGATGATAACAAACAAACAAACAAAAATTTACTGAGGAGCCCTACTATTGAAATGGGCTGCAGAGAAGCCATGGCAATAACTCAAGTTCTCCCAAGCATCCATTCAGCACATGACTCAAGACTGGTGAGCTTTAACCAGTCTTGATATTTTCAGCCTGTGAAAGTGAGAGTATTAGTCACTCAGTCCTATCTGACTTTTTGTGACCCCATTGACTGTAACCTGCCAGGCTCTTCTGTCTGTGGGATTCTCCAGGCAAGAATACAGGAGTGGGTAGCCATTCTCTTCTCCGGGGTATCTTCCTGACCCAGGGATTGAACTTGGGTCTCCTGCATTGCAGGTGAATTCTTTACCCTCTGAGCCCCCAGGGAAACCTATTATCAGCCTATCCACCCTTATTCTGACCCTCAAAGGCAGAAGTTTTTAGGCAAACATGCACATATGTAAAACTAGCGGTTTGCATAGACAATACAGTATATAAAGAAATAGACATCAAAATTCTGCAAGCCAGTCTTCAACAATACGTCAACCGCAAACTTCAGATGTTCAAACTGGATTTAAAAAAGTCAGAGGAACCAGAGATCAAATTGCTAACATACTTTGGATCATCGAAAAAGCAAGAGAATTCCAGAAAAACATCTACTTCTGCTTTATTGATTACGCCAAAGCCTTTGACTGTGTGGATCATAACAAACTGTGGAAAATTCTTCAAGAGATGGGAATATCAGACCACCTTACCTGTCTCCTGAGAAATCTGTACGCAGATAAAGAGGCAACAGTTAGAACTAGACATGGAACAATGGAGTGGTTCCAAACTGGGAAAGGAGTGTGTGAAGACTGTATAATGTCACCCTGCTTATTTAACTTATATCCAGAGTACATCATATGAAATACTGGGCTGGATAAAGCACAAGCTGAAATCAAGATTGCCAGGAGAAATATCAATAATCTCAGATACGCCCATGATACCATCCTATGGTAGAAAGTGAAGAGGAACTAAAGAGTCTCTTGAGGAAAGTGAAAGAGGAGAGTGGAAAGGCTGGCTTAAAACCCCAACATTCAAAACACTAAAATCATGGCATCCAGTCCCATTGCTTCATGGCTAATAGAAGGGGAAATAATGGAAACTGACAGACATTTTTGGGGGCTCCAAAATCACTGCAGATGGTGACTGCAGCCATGAAATTAAAAGACACTTGCTCCTTGGAAGAAAACCTATAACCAATCTAGACAGCATATTAAAAAGCAGAGACATTACACTGGCAACAAAGGTGTGTCTAGTCAAAGCTATGGTTTTTCCAGTAGTCATGTATGGATGTGAGAGTTGGACTATAAAGAAAGCTGAGCATGGAAGCATTCATTGTTTTTGAAATGTGGTATTGGAGAAAGCTCTTGAGGAGCTTTCTTGCAAGGAGATCCAACCAGTCAATCCTAGGGGGATACCGGTCCTGAATATTCATTGGAAGGACTGATGCTGAAGCTGAAATTCCAATACTTTGGCCACCTGATGTGAAGAATTGGCTCATTGGAAGAGACTCTGATGCTGGGAAAGATTGAAGGCAGGAGGAGAAGGGGACAACAGAGGATGAGATAGTTGGATGGCATCACTGACTCGATGGACATGAGTTTGAGCAAGTTCCTGGAGTTGGTGATGAACAGGGAAGCCTGGCACGCTGCAGTCCATGGGGTCACAAAGAGTCAGATGTGACTGAGTGAATGAAGTGAGACATCAGAAAGAAAACAAAAATGAAAATATTAAGAATGGGCAAAAGATATGAATAGAAAATCCATGGAAGCAAAAACTCAAATGTCTAAAACACATGAGAATATGTTGAAATATAAGATTATTCAGAGAAGTACAAATCAAAATAGTTTCATAATTACCAGAGTGGTGAACATTAAGTGTAATGGTATCAGGTTTGGACAAAGTTACAGAGTGTGGGAACACTGCTGGAAATGTAAACTGATGAAACAACTCTGGAGAGAAATTTGGTATTAAAATAGAAAATCCGCACTAAAATTTAAATGTCTTTTAAATTGAAGTCTCAATGTTGGATTGATACTGTAGAAAATAATTCAATATATATATGAGTATAAAATAGATTTATCTCTCCATAACAATTTTTTTCCTTTTCCTTTTCTATTTTAATATAAGTTCAAACAAGCAGAGAAGTTTCAAGAACAAATCAAATAACTCACCCAGATATTCCAAATGGTAAGTCATTTGCCTGTGCTCTCACACAGTTAATCTACACTAAATTATTTTTTTGAATGATTTAAGGAAAAGTGTCAAACACAATGTTCTATCACTTTTTAGATATGTCAGTGTATGTTTCCTAAAGAAAAATAATTCAGTCAGAAAGCTTCAGTTGATATTTAGTCACTAAATCATGTTCAACTCTTTGTGATCCCATGGACTGTAGCCTACCAGGCTCCTCTGTCCATGGGATTTCCCAGAAAAGAATACTAGAGTTGGAGTGGGTTTTCATTTCCTTCTGCATTTAACCAGAAAAAAATTATATAAATCAAGAAATTAATCTTTATTCCATATTATTACTTACTTTACTGACCTACTGAAATTTTATCAATTGTTTCCTGGTAGCTCAACTGGTAAAGAATCTGCCTGCAATGCAGGAGACCCTGGTTCGATTCCTTTGTCAGAACGTTCCCCTGTTGAAGGGATAGGCTACCCACTCCAGTATTCCTGAGCTTCTGTGGTGACTCAGATGATAAAGAATCTGCCTGCAATGTGGGAGACCTGGGTTCAATCCTTGGGTTGGGAAGATCCCCTAGATGAGGGCATGGCAAACCACTCCAGTGTCCTTGCCTGGAGAATCTACATGGACAGAGGAGCCTGGTGGGCTACAGTCCCTGGGGTCACAAAGAGTTGGACATGACTGAGCTTCTAAGCACAGCACAGTCTCAAACTTATCCTTTATAGCATAAAAAATTCCAGCTCAAATATTCCATTCCAATGTCACGTCTCGTCTTTCTCATTTCTGACATTTGAGACCTTTAAAGGGTAATAGGCCCATTATTTTGTGGAAATTCTCTCAGTTTAAATGTATCCATGTTTACTCACAGTTAGATTCAGTTTACATGTTTGGCAGGGGCACCACAGAAGTGATGCTGTGTTCTCAGTGCATCTATCAACAGGTGTGTGATATCAATTAGTTTCATTAGAGTGTCATTTATCTTCATCACCTGGGTAAGAAGGTATTTTCCAGTTTTATCCATTTCCAAGTTATCGTCTTTCTCTGTAATTGAGAAGTAATTTGGAGGGAAATATGTTAAGACAATGTAAATATCCTATTACTCCCTGAACTTTCTCCCACTAGTTTTTTTTTTTTTAATACTTATTATTTATTTGGCTGCATCAGATCTTAGTGGCAGCACCCTGGATGTTCATCACACACGGACCCTGCAGAATGTGGGCTCTGCTGCATATGGGGGCCTTAGTGCCCTGACCAAGGATTAAACCTGTGTCCCCTGCATTTCAAGGCTGATTCTTAACTGTTGGACCACCAGGGAAGTCCCATCTCCCACTAGTTTTAGTATCGATTGATAATTCTTGCCTAAGGATATAAGTTTTCTGATGACTGTCAATGGTACTTTTCTAATTTTGCCATTCTTTTCACACGTATTAGTTGGCTTTCTAATCTAGGAAAAGTTTTCCTTCTTTCTCTATTATTTACTCATTAATTGTATTACTACTGACGCACTAAAATAATTCTTATTTTACTCAATGGTTTGTAATCTTTACTATCATTATTTTCTTTGATGCTCAAATTTTCTCAGATTTGGCCACTGAAAACCAGCTCCTGTGTCCTTTTGTTCTGATTCCCCTATAATTTAATCACTACCTTATTTTCTGGCACACACAATCAAAACGTTTAGTAGTAAACTAAGAAACCTTAGGTGTTTAAAACAATGCCACTTAACAAAGTACTTAAGAAGCAATAAAGTTTGTTAATGGAGACCTCAGCCCATGAACTCAAAAGACTTGGGTTTAATTTTTACCTTAATCCTTTCTAATTATATACTGTCAGTTATTAAATTTCATTAATCTTCATATTAGCTCGCAGTTTTTCAGGGTAGAATTTAATAAGACCATACATGGAAAAGTCTTTGCATTGTGCCTTACACATGGTAGACCAAAAGTCAAATAAATATATTCTAGACATCAACAAGAGGAGTGACTAGAAATATAATATAAATTATTATTCCTCTTTAAAATGATACATTTATATACAAAGGATGTTCTTTGCCATTCTGGTCATCAGACCTTAAAATTGAGATCAAAGATCTTGGTAAGGTTAGAGCACATTCAATTAAAAAATCAGGAAAATAGGATACGTTTAATAAAAAATATATATATAAAGATGGGTACAAGTATGTGCATGACAAATACTCCATAAATAATAGTTTTCATTTTCCCATTAATGTGTTACTTAAAATTATTTTTGTTGTATTAGGCCTTACGTTTTATTCCTTTGTCTATTCTCATAGACTTGACTACTATCAAAAAAGACAAACAAAACAACAACAACAGAAATTTTTTTTCTATTAAGTTGTTGGTACATTATAATAGTATTGTATTAAGTACAGTAAGTAACCTACATCCAGGTACTTTTGTAAAATTGTGAACTTTTTTACTTTAAAAATTGTGACCTTTTAAAGATGTGAATGGAGAAGTAAATGGCAACCCACTCCAGACTTCATGCCTGGAGAATCCCATGGATGGAGAGGCCTGGCAGTCTACAGTCCATGGGGTCTCAAAGAGTTGGACACGACTGAAGCGACTTGGCAAAGATGTGAAAGTGCATTCCATCCATGTTGGGTGTGAGTGAGATTGCCGCTTGCCCTCTGTCTCCTATTTCTGACGATCTTTCAGCTCTATCGACTCCCACCTCTTATCCCTCTTCCAGTCAGTAACTCTTCTTGCCTGTTCACTAGATGCCGGCCCAGGTACGCCAGCTGTTGTACTGTACTACTGGACTTGTCAAAGAACTGTGTACTGCTAGATTAAAAATGTTTTCTTTACTTTATTTTTTGTATTATCTGTGTGAAAAGTATTATAAACCTCCTATTAACCTATTAGAGTACAGGACTATATAGCTGATTGTGTTAGTTGGGTACCCAGAATAAATTTATTGAACTTACAAACAAATTAGACTTATGAATGCACTCTCAGAATGGAACTCATTCTTATGTAGAAGACTTACTGTATGTTAAGTGCTGTATTAAATTCTTAAACCCTTTAGCAAAGTCAAAAGTACTTTATTAGATACTTATTTCTTTTAAGCAACAATAAAAAGATTTTATTTATAACCCAAGAAAAAGTGACAAATGAGTGTTATAGAAAAGAATGATTTTGTTTATTTGTGAAGCAAATGTGAAATTGAAATTCCTGGGAGGCACGGTAGCATTTCCTCTGTGCCAGGCTTTCTGTTAAGGGTTTTGCATACATTCTCTCATTCAGGCCTCACACCAATGTATATTATACAGATGAGGAAAGTGCAAGTCACTCAGTCGTGTCCGACTCTTTATGACCCCATGGACTATACAGCCCATGGAATTCTCCAGGCCAGAATACTGGAGTGGGTAGCCTTTCCCTTCTCCAGGGGATCTTCCCAACCCAGGGATCGAAATCAGGTCTCCATCATTGCAGGCAGATTCTTTACCAGCTGAGCCACAAGGGAAGCCCACAGATGAGGAAACTAAGCCTCAGTAAGGTAAGTCAGGTGGCAGGAAGTGCTGGAATCAGGTTTTTTCTGTCTAATTTTAACAACACAAACTTTATTTCTTTAATATTCAACATTTTACAATTAATTTTTATTGATGTGGAGTTGATTTATAATGTTGAGTTAGTTTCAGATGTATATCAAAGTGAATCAGTTATACATAAGCATATATCCATTCTTTTTTAGATTCTATTCCCAAAAAGGCCATTACAGAGTACTGAGTAGAGTTCCCCGTGTTAAATACAGTATATTCTTATTAGTAGATATTTCTCCACTTAACAGTTTCTCTTTCTGCAGAAACACTCTTAACAATCTGCCCCAGTTCCGTCTCAGACTACATCCAAAGCCCCATCAAGCAGACACTAAGCCGCACATCACCAATCCTTCTGGCCAAAGACATATGAACAATTTGTCCAAATATTCATTGGAAGGACTGGTGCTGAAGCTGAAGCTCCAATACTTTGGCCACCTGTGAAGAGCCAACCCATTGAAATAGACCCTGATGTTTGAAAGATTGAAAGCAGGAGGAGAAAGGGACAACAGAGGATGAAATGGTGAGATAGCATCACTGCCTCAATAGACATGAGTTTGAGAAAACTCCAGGAGATGGTGAAGGATTGGGAAGCCTAGTGTGCTGCAGTCCATGGGGTTGGACATGACTTAGCAACTGAACAACAATAATATAGTTGTAAAACATGACCAAGTTGAACCAGTTTGAGTGCTTCCTAGGAACTCTGTATTCAGAGACAAAGAACATAGAAAATCAGCTATAATGAGGATATTGAAGGTTGAGGCTGGTCAGACACAGTATACCTTGTATATTTGAAGGGCAAGCAGAGAAACTGGGTCTTGGGAAGAGAAAAGGTGATATGTAAATGCAGCAAATATGAACAAAAACACATTAGCAATAGTCAGAGTAAGAACCAGAGAGAGCAAGAAGCCAGAAGAGATTGAGACCATGAAAAAGAGAGAGAGGGGGGAAAGAGCATCAGGGATAAATAAACGAAAACTTTTGCTTGTCTGAGGAAAATAAGTGGTCCTGTTAAACTATCACTGGGAGTGTCTGGCAGTGGAGCAATCGATTAAAGTTTGGAAAGTTTATGCCACTGTTGGGGAGGAAGAAATTTTCCTTGACCCCTCTAGATTCTTCTGGCTGATCTAAGAATTAAACTGACTCAGATTGCTAGTCTTCCCCAAGTCTCCAGTCTGCTGGTCTACTCTGTATATTTTAGACTTAACGAAGTCTCTACAATGGCATGAGCTAGTTCCTTAAAATAAGTCTCTCAATAGATGACTGATAGATGATAGATAGAGTTAGAGATACACACATCTGTTGGTTCTGTTTCTCTAAAGAAACTTGGCTAATATACAGGATGAGAAAAAAAAGCATAACTATTTTAAAATTCTTTATATTTTCTTCTGTCATGAAGATATCTGTATGCTTGATATTTTATAATATTTCTATAAGCTCTCTCAATGCCTAATTAACAAAGAAAAGTTAAATAAATGTCAGAATTGACAGTACTGCAGTAATAGGCTCTCATGAGGATGGTCCAGATCATGGTCACAAATCTTGAGGCTGGAGGAGCCACCCTTTGTAAGCTCTCCAAAAATGGAGGGTAGGAAACTTTCACTGCTTATCATGGAAGAAAATTTCACAAAATAAGGTTGAAAAATTATTTATTCATTCACCAAATATTTCTGGAACACCAATTATGTGCAAGGTATTGTTCTAGGTAATTGGGAAATTATAGAAAAAAAAAAAAATAGGTCATAGATTTCTCTCTTGTTTCAGCCTACTCCATGGAGCTTACAATCAAGAGGAGGCAGAAAGAAAAGATAAAAATAATAAATATGTAAAGTATATGTGCATTAAAAGGTGACAAAACTTTGGAAAAAAGTCAAAGGGAGGAGAAGGGTTGGTTTTCCACTTTTAAATATAGATACTAAGGTAGGCTTAATTGAGAAAGTGAGAGTTTAAAAGCTGGCTTAAAGCTCAACGTTCAAAAAAATAAGATCATGGCAGTTGGTCCCATCATTTCATGGCAAATAGATGGGGGAAAATGGAAACAGTGACAGATTTTATTTTCTTCAGCTCCAAAATCACTGTGGACAGTGACTGCAGCCACAAAATTTAAAGACGCTTGCTCCTTGGGAGAAAAGCTAGGACAAACCTAGACAGCATAAAGGCAGAGACATCACTTTGCCAACAAAGGTCTGTGTAGTTAAAGATATGATTTTTCCAGTAGTAATGTATGGATGTGACAGTTGGACCATAAAGAAGGCTGAGTGTCAAAGAACTGATACTTTTGAACTGCGGTGCTGGAGAGAACTGTTGAGAATCCCTTGGACAGTAAAGAGATTAAACCAGTTCCCTCATAGCTCAGTTGGTAAAGAATCCGCCTGCAATGCAGGAGACCCAGGTTCGATTCCTGGGTCTGGAAGACTGATTGGAGAAGGAATAGGCTACCCACTCCAGTATTTTGGCCTGTAGAATTTCATGGACTGTATAGTCCATGGTGTCCCAAAGAGTTGGACACGACTGAGCAACTTTCACTTTCACTTTCATAACAGAAATCAACCCTGAATATCCACTGGCAGGACTGACACTGAAGCTGAAGCTCCAATCCTTTAGCCACCTGATGGGAAGAGCCGACTCACTGGAAAAGACCCTGAGGCTGGGAAAGGTTGAAGGCAAGAAGAGAAGGGAATTGGTCAGCGTTATATGTGGGGAAAGGGAGCAACAGGCAGAGGGAATAACCAATATAGAGAGGTAACTGTGTGTACATGCCCAGCATCTTCAAAAGTGATTAATATCCAGGAGTGGCTGTAGTAAGTAGCTATAGTGGGGTGAGAGAGAGATTAATAAGGGTTGAGGTAAAGAGAGGTGACAAGGGAGGCCTGTTCTTGCAGAGATGTGTAGAGATTTATAGGCCATTGGAAGGACTTGATTTTTACCCTTAGTGAGATGGAGAGGAGACTTCGGAGGGTTTCAAAGGGAGGTGAGACATTCAGTTCAGTTCAGCTGCTCAGTCATGTCTAACTCTTCATGACCCCATGGACTGCAGCATGCCAGGTTTCCCTGTCCATCACCAACCCCCAGAGTCTACTCAAATTCATCTCCATTGAGTCCTGATGCCATCCAACCATCTCATCCTCTGTCTTCCCCTTCTTCTCCTGCCTCCAATCTTTCCCAGCATCAAGGTCTTTTCAAATGAGTCAGCTCTTTGCATCAGGTGGCCAAAGTATTGGAGTTTCAGCTTCAACATCAGTCCTTCCAGTGAACACCCAGAACTGACCTCCTTTAGGATGGACTGGTTGGATCTCCTTGCAGTCCAAGGGACTCTCAAGAGTCTTCTCCAACACCACAGTTCAAAAGCATCAATTCTTCGGTGCTCAGCTCTCTTTATATTCCAACTCTCACATCCATACATGACCACTGGAAAAACCATAGCCTTGACTAGATGGACTTTTGTTGGCAAAGTAATGTCTCTGCTTTTTAATATGCTGTCTAAGTTGGTCATAACCTTCCTTCCAAGGAGTAAGCGTCTTTTAATTTCATGGCTGCAATCACCATCTGCAGTGATTTTGGAGCCCCCAAAAATAAAGTCTGACCCTGTTTCCCCACTATTTGCCATGAAGTGATGGGACCAGATGCCATGATCTTAGTTTTCTGAATGTTGAGCTTTAAGCCAACTTTTTCACTCTCCTCTTTCACTTTCCTCAAGAGGCTCTTTAGTTCTTCTTAAGAGTAGTGTAGTCTGCATATCTGAGGTTATTGATATTTCTCCCAGCAATCTTGATTCCAGCTTGTGCTTCATCCAGCCCAGTGTTTCTCATGATGTACTCTGCGTATAAGTTAAATAAGCAGGGTGACAATATACAGCCTTGATGTACTCCTTTGCTGATTTGGAACCAGTCTATCGTTCCATGTCCAGTTCTAACTGTTGCTTCTTAACCTGCATACAGATTTCTCAAGAGGCACGTCATGTAGTCTGGTATTCCCATCTTTTTCAGAATTTTCCACAGTTTATTGTGATCCACACAGTCAAAGGCTTTGGCATAGTCAATAAAGCAGAAATAAATGTTTTTCTGGAACTCTTTTGCTTTTTTGATGATCCAACTGATGTTGGCAATTTGATCTCTGGTTCCTCTGCTTTTTCTAAATCTGGCTTGAACACCTGGAAGTTCACAGTTCACTTATTGCTGAAGCCTAGCTTGGAGAATTTTGAGTATTACTTTACTAGCCTGTGAGATGAGAGCAGCTGTGCAGTAGTTTGAACATTCTTTGGCATTGCCTTTCTTAGGGATTGGAATGAAAGCTGACCTTTTCCAGTTCTGTGGCCACTGCTGAGTTTTCCAAATTTGCTGGCATATTAAGTGCAGCACTTTCATAGTATCATCTTCCAGGATTTGAAATAGCTCAACTGGAATTCCATCACCTCCACTAGCTTTATTCATAGTGATGCTTCCTAAGGCCTCTTGACCTCACATTCCAGAATGTCTGGCTCTAGGTGAGTGATCACACCATCGTGACATAATATGACATTTAAAAAAAAATGTTTTTCATCATGGAAAGTTTTAATCACAGAAGTATAGAAAACAGTGTGTCAAATCCTTAAACACTCAGCACCAAGCTTCACTAACCACCAGCATCATTCTGCTATCTTTGTTTCAGGTATCCACCGTGCTGCCCCCTCCCCCACCCTCACCTTATCCTTTTCCTCTCAACTGTGAAATACAACACATGGATCTCAGAAATACAGTTCAATATGCAATGAGGTGGGACAGATGTATACACTAGTATAGCCATCCCCAGATCACAGCACAGAACATATCTATTACCCCGTGTGTTTCTTTTCAGACAAACCCTTTCAGCCAGAAAGTAAAGCACTATTCGAGTACTTTTCATTGTGATAAATTCATTGCTCTTGTGCCTGCACTTGCTTCTAGAAACAAAATTTTGTGACCCTTAGCTCACCTATGATGATTTCATGTCCCTCTGGAATTTGAGTCCACATTTTTTTGAAGTTTTATTTTAAAAACCTGTAACTTAAAAAAAAAAAAAAAAAAACCTGTAACTTTAGTTTATCTTTTTTTCCCTTTGCTGTTTTCAGGGGAGGAAAACCTTTCTCACACCCTTCTACCTTGGAAGGAAAGTTATGACCAACCTAGATAGCATATTCAAAAGCAGAGACATTACTTTGCCAACAAAGGTCCGTCTAGTCAAGGCTATGGTTTTTCCTGTGGTCATGTATGGATGTGAAAGTTGGACTGTGAAGAAGGCTGAGCTCTGAAGAATTGATGATTTTGAATTGTAGTGTTGGAGAAGACTCTTGAGAGTCCCTTGGACTGCAAGGAGATTCAACCAGTCCATTCTGAAGGAGATCAGCCCTGGGATTTCTTTGGAAGGAATGATGCTAAAGCTGAAACTCCAGTACTTTGGCCACCTCATGCGAAGAGTTGACTCATTGGAAAAGACTCTGATGCTGGGAGGGATCAGGGGCAGGAGGAGAAGGGGATGACAGAGGATGAGATGGCTGGATGGCATCACTGACTCGATGGACATGAGTCTGAGTGAACTCCGGGAGTTAGTGATGGACAGGGAGGCCTGGCGTGCTGCGATTCATGGGGTCGCAAAGAGTCGGACACGACTGAGCGACTGATCTGATCTGATATACGTTGTAACCAGATGTGGAGCTCCCTGACTGGATGAGACCTGCCCCCAGGCAGTGTGAGTAGACAGAAAGGAGATAAGGAACAAAAACTAAGCCATGGAATGCTCTCTTCCAGTGCCTGACAAAAACAAGATAAACAGCTACTAAGATTGTCCAGGAAGAGACAGATATGAGTGTGAGGAGATAAGGAGGATGATGTGTGGAGTTCCCCCTTGATATTTGTTGGCTGGAGGCACCACCATCTGGAGAAAAGAGACTTGAAACCTGAAGTTTGGCCACTCACTTGACGCCTGTTGAGAACATTTAAGGAAGTTTATTGCTCTTCCTACTGTGCAGAACGCTTTTGTCCCCAGTGATCAGGATGTGAAAAATTGGGGGATGGAAGGTCTTCTTCCCAGTGTGTAGTTGTTCTCTTTGCAAATATTATTTATTATGTGATGTAATTCTGAGAAGACAATAAAGCAATCTCTGTTGAAAAACTTCTGGTAAAATTGTCTTTTTTTTTTTTTTTTTTTTTACCGTTCTCTCCTTCACTAAAGGAAACACTTGAGGACTCTTTCAAAGGGGGTATCTCTGCTGGATTTTGACCAAGAATTCAAGTAGGTGGTTGATGTCTTTTCTATACCTAGTTCTAGTCCTCTGTGAGAGTCTAGGAAACTACCTGCCTTTGGAGACCCTAAAGTATTTCAGCAGTCTAAGAAATCTCCTTTAGAAAAAAACAAAAAAATCATAGATTCCTTTAAGTAGGTTTCTGTTACTGGCGCTCGAAGGATTTTGACTAAGTCAAGGGGGAAAAATCACTAATTATTACAGATGACAAAATTTTGGTTTAAGATTGCCTGTACTGTATCTGGCTCATACTTCTCATCTTTGTAATGCCACTAAACCTAAGCACTAAGAGTGACACCATCCTAAATGAAATGGACATTACATGTCTAAATCTTTCAATTTTCTATCTTATCAGGACGAATATTTAGTTTAAACAAGTACTGTGTTTAAGACTTAATGTTCCAAACTAAATGTGGTTGGAAAGGTTGTCAAATGTGGAGGGCTTTAAGAAAAAACATTTTATTTTTTCTTCCTATATAAATGCAATTGGGCTTCCCTGATAGCTCAGTTGGTAAAGAATCCACCTACAATGCAGGAGACCCTGGTTCAATTCCTGGGTTGGGAAGATCCACTGGAGAAGGGATAGGCTACCCACTCCAGTATTCTTGGGCTTCCCTTGTGGCTGAGCTGGTAAAGAATCCACCTGCAATGAGGGAGACCTGGGTTTGATCCCTGGGTTAGGAAGTTCCCCTGGAAAAGGGAAAGGCTATCCACTCCAGTATTCTGGCCTAGAGAATTCCATGGACTGTATAGTTCATGGGGTTACAAAGAGTCAGCCACGACTAAGTAACTTTCACTTTCATAAATGCAATTTCAATACGGCCATAATCAAAGTGGAATATCTAGTGAAGTCTGTATTACATGACTAAAACTCTCAATTTCAAAGCTTTTAGAACCGTTTTAAATGGTTAGTAAGTTTCTTACATACAGGAAAATTTTAATAATTCAGATTGCTTAGAGTATCCTTTTGTGTTATACAAAAGGCTTGTTTGTTTTCAGTACAGTTTGTGTTACCAAATAGCACAGACTAAAATCAATGTTGTTCAAGAAGTAGTTGCAGGAACCGTTTAATGAATTCATTTATTTGTTCAGTATAGTTTTTGAGAGCACAAATGCTGAACTAGGCTCTGTGATTATATTAAGATAATCATAACAACCTTCGATTTTATGCTATTTAGTAACTGAATATGGTTTGCTATAGATTATACCTTTCCCTTAAATCTTGTTAATATTTTCAAGAACATAGTATTGAATGTAGTAGTAAGGTTGTTTAGTCGTTAAGTTGTGTCTGACTCTGTGACCCCATGGACTGCAGCCTGACAGGCTCCTCTGTCTATGGGATTTTCCGAGCAAAAATACTGGAGTGGGTTGCCATTTTTTTCTACAGAGAATCTGCCCAACTCAAGGATCAAATCCACATCTCTGGCATTGATCGGCATTGGCAAGTGGATTCTTCTGAGCTACCAGGGAAGCCCAAGAACTATAGTACTCTTGGGTTATTTTATTCATTAATTTTGTAACTAATAAAGTAATAGAAATTGAAGAGTGTTAGAGATCTGAATGAAATCTCTATGGGGTGTAGTTCTGTTTACAAAAGTCTGAACCTTACAATGAATTTTAAGGAGACAGCGGAGAATATGAAGAAAATATAGAGTGAGAAAAACCAATAGACAAGAAACATTGTATGATCTGGAATAATAAAAATTAGATTCATATATAGCAAGCAATGGGTTATTACAAAAATGACAATTCTTAAAGAGTGTAAAATGGGAATATTTGAATTATTTACTGTCCTAAATTAAGATGGTAGTTGGTGACCCAGAGGTTTCATTAACTGATATTTTTATTATGCCCATTTCTTGCCTGTAAAAAAGGTTCAAAATGTGAAAACACCATATCCTATGTCATGTAAATAAAATGGATTCTTCTGTGAGGCTGTTGCTATTTGCAATGTAGCAAAAAAACCAAAATCAATTCTACTTAAATTTGATAACGTTGAATGTTTATATGAAACAAAAACTCAATAAACAGCTGCAGTTCAGTATTTGATCAGTTCAGTTCAGTTCACTGGCTCAGTCGTGTCCGACTCTTTGTGACCCCATGAATCACAGCACTCCAGGCCTCCCTGTCCATCACCAACTCCCGGAGTTCACTCAGACTCACGTCCATCGAGTCAGTGATGCCATCCAGCCGTCTCATCCTCTGTCGTCCCCTTCTCCTCCTGCCTCCAATCCCTCCCAGCATCAGAGTCTTTTCCAATGAGTCAACTCTTCGCATGAGGTGGCCAAAGTACTGGAGTTTCAGCTTTAGCATCATTCCTTCCAAAGAAATCCCAAGGCTGATCTTCAGAATGGACTAGTTGGATCTCCTTGCAGTTCAAGGGACTCTCAAGAGTCTTCTCCAACACCACAGTCCAAAAGCATCAATTCTTCGGCCGGAATATTAAAAACTTTTCTCATTCACAGTTATATTTTTAGTACAAGATCCCAAACCAAATACATGGTTTGAGTTTATTCAGTCAAAAAATTGATCACCTTATTACATAGGAAGCTATTCAAAGGCAAGTGTCTGGAAAAAAGTGTCATTTGCTCTTGAATCCATACACTAATCCTTAATCATCTTCAAATGATTTTCTAGATTGGTAAAAATGATTTTCAATCAATTCTGAAACTCTTTTTAAAAAAGAAAAGTCCCTTAACCACTTCCTAGGATTCTAGAGCCATTGTTTATTATATTAAAACATTTGAAAAACATTTATTCATAAGGTATTTTTATTTTTCTTGATATTTAGAACATATTGATAGTGATTCACTATTCCTATCTCTGTAGTCTCAGTTCCTCCAAATAAGTGACTGTGTGCTTAGTCATTCAGTCATGTCCAGCTCTTTGAGACCTCATGGAGTGTAGCCCACCAGGCTCCTCTTGTCCATGGGGATTCTCTAGGCAAGAATACTAGAGTGGGTTGCTATGCCTTTCTCCAGGGGATCTTCCCAACCCAGGAATCGAACCTGAGTCTCCAGTATTGCAGGCAGATTCTTCACCAGTTGAACTACCAGGGAAGCCCTTAGTAAAACTAAATGTCCGTTATTTAGGGCATGGTTGGACTAATTATATGCATCAAAAGTATGGAATATTATGCAGCTATTAATAAACAAATTGCTGTCTAGTCAAAGCTATGGTTTTTCCAGTAGTCATGTGTAGATGTGAGAGTTGGACTGTAAAGAAAACTGAGTGCTGAAGAATTGATTCTTTTGAAGTGTTATATTGGAGAAGACTCTTGAGAGTCCCTTGGACAGCAAGGAGATCCCACCAGTCAATCCTAAAGGAGTTCAGTCCTGAATATTCATTGGAAGGACTGATGCTGAAGCTGAAGCTCCAATACTTTGGCCACCTGATGAGAAGAACTGATTCATTGGGAAAGACTCTGATGCTGGAAAAGACTGAAGGCAGGAGGAGAAGGGGACAACAGAGGATGAGATGGTTGGATGGCATCACCGACTCGATGAACATGAGTTTGAGTAAACTCCAGGAGTTGGTGATGGACAGGGAAGCCTGGCATGTTGCAGTCCATGGGGTCGCAAAGAGTCAGATACGACTGAGCAACTGAACTGAACTGATTAATAAACAAATTAGTGTTATATCTATTGAACTGGACAATTATCTGTTCTTTTGAATTAGCTAGTGAGTAAATGGGTTGAGGAATAGTGAATAGTATATTTCATTTCTTAACAGAAGCACAAGTGTGTGTGGTTGTGTATACACACACAAATATTTTAAAAATATAAGTGTATATATATATATATATATATATTTGAAAGTATATATGTGTGTATGCTGTGCTGTGCTTGGTTGCTCAGTCATGTCCGATTCTTTGCAACCACATGAACTGTAGCCCGCCAGGTTTCTCTGTCCATGGGATTCTCCAGGTTAGCGTACTGGAGTGGGTTGCCATGCCCTCCTCCAGATCTGTGTATATACATACATACGGAGAAAGGTATGGAAGGCAATGTCCATTCCCCATGTACATGCCCTGGTCTTTGTGTCAGCTCTGTGTATCCATCCCAGCTTTGGCACGTTTTGCAGCTAAGACTTACCAGTGACGTTGAAAAGTTGCTTTGGGCAGGGGACTAACTCATTCTTAAGGGAGCTGGAAATACTTGGGAGTTACAACTATTCCTCCCCACCCCCTCTCCCATGGACTTTTGTACTGGGCTGAGTACAAAGCCTTTGCCTGCAGGCAGACAAACTCTCAAGGCATAATTTACACTCCAGAGCTTTATGTGAGAGCAGATGGAGTTTGGGCCTTCTGAAATTATACTTTTGCCTGGCTCTTTCCCTATTTCTATCCTCTTTCCTCCATTTCCTTACTGGTTTCTCCTGGGTGTAAATCCTTAGTAAATCACATCCACCCAAATTGTTGTTTCAGCTTTTGCTTCTGGGAGAATTCAACCTAGGGCACTAGGCTCACTTTGACTTACCTCAGGAGGGTACGGAGTGCATCAGTGATTATTTACACATTTTTGCATGGCTGCAATAGTTACAATAAATACATCGTTTAATTAAAAATACAATAAAACATTAAAAAAATCAAATAGCTTCCAGTATGCTTTGCTTCATATGTAGTGCTCAGGATAGCTAAGAAAGAATTTCTCAGCACCTTCTTATTCACCACAGAGGTAAGTGAACATAGCCTTATTTCTGTAGCAGCCCCTGATGTTACACTGCTGCATTTTTGCTTATGATTTTATGGCAGGGTACCTCAGAATAAAACAAGTCCTTTGTTACCTGGCTTTGTTTGTTCCTGCTTTTAACCATGCAGAAGAATCAGAATGAAGATCCAAAGTTCACTTCAACTTCTTCCTTTTATCATCCTGCCCAGTCTTCAACCTCCAAGTCCACTTTTTCCCTACAAAAGAGAAATATTTTCTCTTACAAAATAGAAATATTTTATAAGTAGGAATGTCTAGAGACAGCTTTGTTTTTAACGAAAACTAAAAATCTCATGCATGCACATGTATTTCCCAATGGGTCTTCTCTGAAAGCTTTTCTCAGATATTCTTCTTTGCCAAAGAAAATCAGTCCTTTCTTGGCAGATGGCATCTAAATTCAAACTTTAGTCAAGTACTTATGCTAAAAAAAAAAAAAAAAGAAAAAAAAAAAACCTTTAAGTAAATTGCTGTCTAGAAAATTAACCTCTGAAATTGCATTGGAAAAAATCTAAGGTAATTGTATTTCTCAGAGTTTCCGTTCTCTTTTAGGTTCAAACTTGAACATTTTTTACTCTAAAATATGTAATCAATGGGGCAGACACAAAGCAAGAGACATCACTGATTAATTTTGTTAACTGCCTTTTGGAATGTGTATTCTTAATTGTGTCCCATATCATCACATTATGTTTTTCAATAAAACAATTTTAACAACAACAACAACAAAAACCACTTTGCATTATTTTACAGGAAAAGGAGTTCTCTTTTTGACCAAATATCTACATATAATTTGATAAAAGTGTTCTCATCCAGGAGAAATTATTTTATAACTGAAAAAAAGATATGATGTACATAGATAAAATCTCTCTGGGTGAGAAGAAAACCAACAGGTGAATTAACTTGCTAACATATTTGTAAACTATTTTGTGAATGAAGGAAAATGCCTGTTAAAATTGCTGCTGCTGCTAAGTCGCATCAGTCGTGTCCGACTCTGTGCGACTCCATAGACGGCAGCCCGCCAGGCTCCCCCATCCCTGGGATTCTCCAGGCAAGAACACTGGAGAGGGTTTCCTACTCCAGTGCATGAAAGTGAAAAGTGAAAGTGAAGCCGCTCAGTCGTGTCCAACTCTTAGTGACCCCATGGATTGCAGCCCACCAGGCTCCTCCGTCCATGGGATTTTCTAGGCAAGAGTACTCGAGTGGGGTACCATGGATCCAAATACACATATGGTACTCTATTATGATGAACTCTGTTGAACTGATGGTGGTATTTGTTTGTGGACAATTTCAATAAACATGATTCAGTAAAACACAAAGTAAGAAGAAAGTGTAACAAATGTAGATATTTATGATGGATTCAGTATTTACCAAAATTTTCTCTTTGAATAAATAGATTTGGTATCTCTCTTAATTTTTAAAATTGGAATGTAAGTTATATATAGTAAATTATATGCAATCTTCAATGAGTTTTAGCAATAGTATGTACTTGTGTAATCAGCACACCAAAGCAAGATCGAGAACATTACCATCACTCTAGGAATTTAATTCATTCTATTTTTCAGTCAATTCCACCTAAACAGAGCAGTCTAATTTTTGACTTCCATCTCCATAAAGAAGTTGTTTTTTTTCTTACGCATTCAGATCAGATCAGATCAGATCTGTCGCTCAGTCGTGTCCGACTCTTTGCGACCCCATGAATCACAGCACGCCAGGCCTCCCTGTCCATCACCAACTCCCGGAGTTCACTCAGACTCATGTCCATCGAGTCAGTGATGCCATCCAGCCATCTCATCCTCTGTCGTCCCCTTCGTCTCCTGCCCTCAATCCCTCCCAGCATCAGAGTCTTTTCCAATGAGTCAACTCTTCACACGAGGTGGCCAAAGTACTGGAGTTTCAGCTTTAGTATCATTTCTTCCAAAGAAATCCCAGGGCTGATCTCCTTCAGAATGGACTGGTTGGATCTCCTTGCAGTCCAAGGGATGCTCAAGAGTCTTCTCCAACACCACAGTTCAAAAGCATCAATTCTTCGGTGCTCAGCCTTCTTCACAGTCCAACTCTCACATCCATACATTATCTATATGTAATTATGCAGTAAATACTTTTTCATGATTCCTGTTTTGGCTCAAAACAATGTTTTTGAAATCATCTATGCTGCTGTATCAGTAGTTCATTCCTTTTCAATATTGAATAGTGTTTTGTTAGAAGAACATACCATGGTTTGCTTATCGTTTCTCCTTTTGGTGAACATTTAGATTGTTATTAGTGTTGTGAATTAAGCTGCTGGAAACAGTCATGTTTAAGTTTTTATGTAGACGTGTGTTCTTGTTTCTCTTTGGTAAGCATCTTGCTGGGTCATGGGGTAGAGGCATATTTAAAATTTAAGAGCTGACAAATAATTCTCTAAATAAGTTGCATTATTTTACATGATTACCAACAATGCCCAAAGAATCTCAGTTTTTCCGTATCCTTGTCAACAATTGGTATTGTCAATATTTTAAATCTTAGTTCTTGTAAAGGATTGTTTTTTGGTAGATTTCATGAGATTTTCTACTAGTAAATAAGCTGTCTAGTAAATATCAAGAAGAAATGGTGACAGCGTGGACATCTTTGCTTTGTTTCTAATCTCAAGAAAAAGTTTTAATGTTTCACCAGCTGGTGTGATGTTAGCCATAGTATTTTGATAGATGCCTTTTATCAGATTGGGGAAAATCACTTCCAAGTTTTCTAATAATTTTTATTAATAATATGAAATAAGTGTTGAAATAGATATTGGGTTTTGTCCATAGCACTTCTTATATCTATGAAAGAGCCCTACCACCATCTTCCTTTCCCTTGGAAGCAGTGAAATGAATGGGATTTTTAAAACAAAATTAGAAACAATCAACAATTTAGGAAAATATGCTTACCACCATTATGGCACCTGGTTAGCATTATAGCAGTCACATAAGATTAAAAGGAAAATACGAGAATCAGTGTTCCATTGCTAATGGGCAAAGAATATAAGCAATAATTCATAAAAGATGAAATGCAAATTGCTTAAAAGCATATAATAATTGATTAACTTAATAATCAAATAAATGGAAATTACAGCCAGTTATCTCATTATTCATTAATTTTATTTGCATAATTAAGGAACAATATTCAGTGTTGTGCTGGTAAAGTATTTTTTTGTCAGACAGGTATTCTCATCTGACAATGTAATCTATTTAGAAAAAAATTTGGAAACAAGGGTCAGGAGCCTTAAGAACATGCATGCCCTCAGTTTCACACATTAAAGACTTTTAAATGTATATAACACTAATTGTTATATACTTTAAAACTCAGCATGATTGTGTACTAGAATATCATACAGCCATTATGATTATATTTAAAATAATGTTTATAATATGAGGAAATGAATAATACAATATTTTAATAGATGATATAGCCTCAACTATTTAAAAAATTTCTTTAAGTACTGGAAAATATATGCCAAATATTAACTGCATTTTTCTGGGTTAATAATATCATGGATAACATTTTTGTTCTTTTAAAATTATTTTTGGGCTTTCCAAATTATCTTTTGCAGTCAGAAAAGAGAAATTGTGTATATATTATACATATTAAAATTCTGAATAATGAGGAGGGCCCAAATTAGAACTCAACCCTCTTGGTTTTGTTTTAGTAAAAACATTTAATACTGAGCTAGAAAGTTGATAGTAAAACAAGATATAAAGAAAAAGTCTAAAATTCCACACTGGAAAATTTAAAGATAAAAAGCTAAAAAGTCAAAGTCAAAGTAAAAACATTTCATAGAAAAAGAAAGAATTATCAATAAATTTACTGAAAACAGAAAAAAACTAAGAATAAATAAACTCAACGAAGGGAAGCCAACTGTCTTGAAATGTTCAGAATTCAGCTCAATTTGAGGTTAATGATAATTATTAACTTTTTATCATTCTGCCTTTTAAAACAATTTTTCAAGAAAGAAGGAAAATATGCTAAAGCTAAAACCTTAGAGTATTTTTATTGCTATAATTAAATATAATCAAAAAGTTGAAAATTATGCACCTAGAGGTTGAAAGCTGATTTAGTACTCTTGAAACAAAGCTCAGACTATGATTTATGAATTAAGTAATTTTCTGTGGTGATAATAGTTTCTTAAAAACTGGAGCAATGGTAACATTTAACTATATGGGGAAAGAGTTATAAAGGGAAATACAGATACAGCTGATCAGTTTTTCTTCTCCAAACAGTACTGTGACTGACTCCACCAGCTCAGTCCCAGTCCTGGCTCAGACAGTAAAGAATCTGCTTGTAATTCGGGAGACCTGGGTTCAATCCCTGGGTCGGGAAGATATCCTGGAGAAGGGAATGGCAACCCACTCCAGTATTCCTGCCTGGAGAATCCCATGGACAGAGGAGCCTGGTGGGCTACAGTCCCCAAGGTCACAAGGAGTTGGATGACTGAGCGACTAACATTTTCACTTTACTTTTACACAGATATAGCTGATCAGTTTTTCTTCCTAAGCAGTACTGAGAATGACTCCACAGTCTCAGCCCCAGTCACACTGAGTCAGCCGTTTGGTAGCTGATTTCCCTGGATGAGCTTCAGGCATTTCTGGACTTGAATTTTCTCTTAAAATGCATGTGTCATAAATGCTGCCACTCTTTTTCCAGTTCCTCATTCACTTTTAATGTACTTTTCAATGGTGTAATGCAATTCAATCTTCAGAATTTTGAAAACAAGGTAAGATGACACTTCCTCACCTCTTTCTTGGAGAAGGGCATGGCAACCCACTCAAGGGTTCTTGGCTGGATAACTCTATGGACCACGGAAGCCTGGTTGGCTACGATTCATAGGGTCACAAAGAGCTGGACAGGACTGAAGCAACTTAGCACTCACAGCACCTCTTTCCAGCTGAGAGAAGTCATGTGACTTGTCCTGCCCAATCAATTATAAGAAGCAGAATATTCTTTATTGTTCAACATCCCCAACTTTCTTTAGCCTCTCTCATTACAAGCAGAAAAACTGATGGTGGCTGTTGCATAAGCCTGCGTGCTGGGGTGCAATTCATATGAAGCTGAGCCCCCAGTCAACCCATAATGGACATGCATTATGATAAGAAATAAACTTTGTGGTTTAAAGCTACTACAATTCAGGAGTTATGTGTTACTATAGCATTAACCCTATCTTAATCAAAATATTAAACAGTAGAGACTTAGTTAAATGGTTAGTAATATAACATACCTTGGGGCACTGTGTAGTCATTATAAATCTTAATGTCAGACTACATTTTGAAAAGGTGGTTACAATATATTAATATTACTAGAAAGTGGTCTTATTGTAGTATATGTAAGGCAAATTAACACACATCTATCTGCATAAACAAGGATTCAGTCTGTTCAATTCAGTTCAGTCGATCAGTCGTGTCCGACTCTTTGCGACCCCATGAATTGCAACACTCAGGTCTCCCTGTCCATCACCAACTCCCGAAGTTCACTCAAACTCACGTCCATTGAGTCGGTGATGCCATACAGCCATCTCATCCTCTGTCGTCCCCTTCTCCTCCTGCCCCCAATCCCTCCCAGCATCAGAGTCTTTTCCAATGAGTCAACTCTTCTCATGGGGTGGCCAAAGTATTGGAGTTTCAGCTTTAGCATCATTCCTTCCAAAGAACACCCAGGACTGATCTCCTTTAGGGTGGATTGGTTGGATCTCCTTGCAGTCCAAGGGACTCTCAAGAGTCTTCTCCAACACCACAGTTCAAAAGCATCAATTCTTCGGCACTCAGCCTTCTTCACAGTCCAACTCTCACATCCATACATGACCACAGGAAAAACCATAGCCTTGACTAGACGGACCTTTGTTGGCAAAGTAATATCTCTGCTTTTTAATATGCTGTCTAGGTTGGTCATAACTTTCCTCCCAAGGAGTAAGCGTCTTTTAATTTCATGGCTGCAGTCACCATCTGCAGTGATTTTGGAGCCTAAAAAAGTGAAGTCTGACTCTGTTTCCACTGTTTCCCCATCTATTTCCCATGAAGTGATGGGACCGGATGCCATGATCTTTGTTTTCTGAATGTTGAGCTTTAAGTCAACTTTCTCACTCTTCTCTTTCACTCTCATGAAGAGGCTTTTGAGTTCCTCTTCACTTTCTGCCATAAGGGTGGTATCATCTGGATATCTGAAGTTATTGATATTTCTCCCAGCAAGGATTAGAATATTTTATACTAAAACAGAATAATGGCAAAATACTACATACCAAAATATTAGCCAGGATAACAGGGTAGTGGTTCCATAGGTGATACTTTTCTTTTTGCTTATTTCTATACTCTCTTGTTTTCACAGTAAATACATAAAATATGAGTGACATAGAAGGAGTCTAAAATGAGAGAAATGAAACATGTTTGAAGTGTGCTGTAATGTGGCAGACTTTCTATGTAAGTATACTAAAATACTAATTTTCCAATTCTTAGTATCCAAATCAAACTGTGTAATAAACATACTTGATAAAAATTGTAAGACACTTAACGCTAGGGTAAAAAGGTTGTCCCACCGACTGTTACAATCATCACAGTCTGAAATATCTTGTCTTCAGTTGAAAGACAAGGGTTTCAATTATAGAGGAAAATTCTAAAAATGTGACACCTTCCTGTGGTGACAATAAGACTTGACAAGTAGTGTTTGCCCTGAGGCGCTCCCTGGTTTTATTTTCCTCTTCAGAAATGGCTCAAAGAGCTCTTTAAAGGCAGCCCTACAGCAGACATCTGACCTTTTGTGTTTGCTCTGACCCTACTTTATAATAAAAGCTCTGAGAATTGTCAGAGGAAGATTGCCTCAGGGTGTGCATGTGGTCACATTTTAAATCAACTTTCATTAAGTAATGCTTGGAACTTTCTAGCAACACTGGGAAAGATGAGTCCAACTTCCTGAGTTGTTCCAATACTTAAACTCTCTGGAGTCGGTTTTATCCTTCAGTAAATTGAGCACAAAAGCCTCCTTGGGAATATTGACAGGGCTAGATTTGGGGATGTTTCCCTTAGATAGACCTAAGGGCAAGATTTCAACACCCTTTAATGTAACCTTTTAATCTGTTAAGGGTATCTGTGAAAGGGAATTGCCTACAGGCTTTCCTTTGACAGTTTTTTTTTTTTTTTTTAATTGATATAATGATGCCAATGTACTTTCACCTTCTTTGAAAATGTTCAAAACCTTTCCAACAGAGCGTAAAAAGCAAAATCTGAAACCTCTCTATAGGTAAATCAGCCTCCAACTCTCAACATTACCAAACTTGGGTTTGGCTGCTTGCCTCTCAAAAACCAATAATCGAGAGGCAAGTGCCAATAAAAAGAGAAGGTGGTCAGATAATCAGAAAAGCTGGTTATTCGGGTAGAAGGTGGACTCACATCCCAAGATGAACTCCAAAGATTCTGCTCAACCCTGACAGTTTTTAAAGGGAAAAAAGTGGGAAGAAGTTCAGTGAATCATGGAAGCAGGAGGTTGGACTGCGTCCTTCTTTGTTGCATGCAAGCTGGCTGACTCTCTCTTCAGATTTTATCTTGCTGTTGTGATCTGTCTGCAGGATTGCTAAGGGGTCTGTAGATGGTAGTGAGCTAGTCATTCTTTAATCTTAATTCTTCATTTTAATTTCTTTTAGTTTAGGGAAAGAATCAACAGATTGGGTCTCCTGTGCATTCAGGAGAGCTTAAATCAGGAATTAGTGATCTCATTCCTATAATTAGGTTCTTTCAAGGTTACAGGGGAGCATAAATGTACAAACAGGAAAATGGGCAAAAGAGCTACCTTCAAGGTTAGCTTAGCTTAGATCAGTCTTCTAAAATACTAATCTGCAAACATACAAACAGGTCCCCCATTCCTCTGCCTAAGTATATGAGCTTTGTATGACTTTTCTTATTACTCGCAGAGTCTTGAGGGGAAGAGGGATCCAGCCAGTTAATAGAGTTGTTTTTTTGTTTATCTAGGATTTTACACTTTGAGAAATACTTAGAACTCTCTAAAATGGAGCCAGTAGGCCACTGAAGAAATGTGATGTATGCACATCTCAGCCTGGATGAAATATGACCTTTGACAACTTATTGTCCTCAAGAAGCCATCCAGAATATCCAGAATCTCAAGATACTTACTGGACCTCCCATCCTAAAATAACCCATTGTTACTTAAGCTCAAGTGTTTGCTGGCTGGAGTCAGAGTCAATCACAGCTCCCACCAGGTAACTTTTAACAACTTTCTGCCTTTTTGTCTTTATAAGCCCCTGACTCTTTTTCTTCTTCAGAACACTTTCAGCTTTACCCAAATCTGTGTCTCCCAAATTGCAATTCTAAAGACTTCAAATAAACACTTTGCAGCCTCTGTATTGCTTTGTGGTCAACAAGCGCTGTCACCACAGTGCCTAGTGGGTGAAAAGACCCCACTGCCATAATTCTGACCTTTCACTAAAGCCTTACCAAAAGCCACTGCCTTATCACAGCTGTAGAGTTAGGAACAAAGAAAGGTTGGTCCGCACATAGGGAAGGGACTGAATGATGGAGAAAGATGACATCAAGTTTAGGTTAAGCAAGTACTTTGACAGTACTAACATAATCATAAGAAATTAGGGAGATTTGGTAAAGAAGAAATTATTGAAGATAAAAGAAAGGACAGTTAATTGATGAAGTAAAATGCTAAAGGAGAAAGGAGGGAGAAATCAAGCATAAGGAGAGACAGTAGGGGGAAATATTGAAAATGATGTTGGATTTCAAGAACAGGATGTTATATTTTTTTTCTCATCCTTTAGTGTGTGCGTGTGTGTGTGTGTGTGTGTGTCTTGTGGCTCAGCTGATAAAGAATCACCTGCAATGTGGGAGACCTGGGTTCAATCCCTGGGTTGGGAAGATTCCCTGGAGAAGGGAAAGGCTACCCACTCCAGCATTCTGGCCTGGAGAATTCCATGGACTGTATAGTCCATGGGGTTGCAAAGAGTTGGACACAACTGAACGGCTTTCACTTTCTTGCACAGTGTGTGTGTGTGTGTGTGTGTGTGTGCGCGCGCGCGCACGCATATAACAATATAAAAATGCAAGGCCCATTTGTTCACCCAGTTGAGGAGGTTAATATATGTTGTTGTTTTGTAGTCGCTAAGCCGTGTCTAACATTTTGTGACCCCATGGACCGCAGCCAGCCAGCTTCCTCTGTCCATGGGATTATCTTGGCAAGAATACTAGAGTGCCTTGCCATTTCTTTCTCCAGGGGATCTTCCTGACTCAGGAATCGAACCCACATCTCCTGCACTGCAAGCAGATTCTTTACCACTAAGTCACCAGGAAAGCACTTGATATATACTCAGTGTACACCAAATTGACTAGGAGGCCTTACATTCTGATGCCAGGAGCTGTTGGCAGACACAGAAGCACAGTGAGTCTAGCCTTTGGTTGCTAAGAAAGAGCAAAGAGAAAACTAAGCGCACCATCCAGAGGCAGAGTAGGAGTAAGAAAGAAAGGAAGTAGTCCAAAAGGCTCATTGCATTCAGAGGGCAAAGGCAGAGGGCAAAAACTGGGTGTGTGAGGAAAGGTGTGTCATAGGCTGAGAAGATAGAGTGAACACGTTCTGGAATGGATATGGGGTACCAAGCCTGGAGCAAGACCCCCCAAAGAGTTCATATGTAGAGTCAGACCTATTCTATAAGGCGTGGGCAGTTACAGGCATGATCATGCCAACAAGCGAAATGGAAGTACTAAGCTTGATCCCCCTTAAGGTTTAGAGAAATATAGTACAAATACATAGCAGAAATCATTTGCTTTCAAGAGAGTGTCCAATTGAATAAGTAGTCGAATTTTTGAGGCAAGTCAGTGTGTTTATTTTTAGTTAAATGGAAAATGATAATTAGGATCCATTTATTTGCCTTTTTATTTAGTACAAGCATAATAGCAAATGCAGAGTGGTTTATAATTCCTTTAAAATTTATTTCCCAAGTCAAATGGTTAATTTTATAAGGCAGCCAGTCCTGTGTTTCATTGAGATAGAAGACCTCCCTTTGAATTCCCATCTACAAATTTACTTGACTTGCTGAGGTTTAATTTTCATGATTCTGATTAACAAACGGCAGAAGTCAAAAATGCCACTTATTTCAAAGAGTGAAACTGATTTAAGAGATGAAACCAAGGCTTATTCATTGCATATCCTAAAATGTAATTGATCTCTTGGTGAAAGACTTGATGGACAAATTGCTTTCATTAGTCCAAGAGTCTTAGGAAGGCTGATTTAACATAAACAGGTCAAGCACTTTCCAGCTTGATTTCTCCTCATGTAGGCCATTTTTGTAGAGTAAGGAAGTCTGACAAATATTAAACTCTAACATTTTACATCTTTCTAAATTACCTTCCTACTTAGTGTATTTGGACTTCAATCTACGTAACAGTAATCAGTGTATATATGTTAAATTGACTCCTTTGCCATGTAGTATCATGGCATATATGTATTGTGTAAGTATCAGAATACTTGCCATTTTAAGTGCATTTTTAGTGTGTCAAAACTAAGTTTTTTGCTTTTATTTTGCTTTGTTTTTCAGTTAGTTCAGTCGCTCAGTCAGATCTGACTCTTTGCAACCCTATGGACTGCAGCATGCCAGGCTTCCCTGTCCATCACCAAGTCCTGGACTTTGTTTTTACTTATTCCTTTAACATTGTTCATCTGGGCTGTAGTCAGTTTTACACCTTGGCAAGTGGTACATCTTTGCTTAATCACTATTGCAGTCTGGCACAGGGAGCAAAGGGAAGCCTTTGTCCATGTTTCAATGACCTTGGAATCAGAGGAAAATGCAAGTATCAGGTCTGGGGAAAACAAATGCAACCTAAAAGAAGTATCTGCTACAGAGAAGAGACAAGACAGAACACAGGCTGGCTGGTCTGAACAGAGTTGAGATGAATGCTAATGTCTGCGTTGTCTGCACTGCTTCCCAGGACTCGGTCTGGTCTTCTACAGGGAAACAATCCTGGCTCTGCTGTCTAAGGAGAGAAAAATTAAGCGATGAGGGCTTCCCTGGTGGCTCAGATGGTAAAGCATCTGCCTGCAACAGAAGACCCGGGTTCAATACCTGGGTCGGGAAGATCCCCCAGAGAAGTGGCAATGGCAACCCACTCCAGTATCCTTGTCTGGAGAATCCCATGGACAGAGGGAGCCTGGTGGGCTACAGTCCATGGAGTCACAAAGAGTCGAACATGACTGAGTGACTAACACTTCATACAGCTTTATAAAGATGTATTTGATAGCAGATTTACCAAAAAAAAAAAAAACACACAGGTCTTACACATGTAACCATTTGAAAAGGTTCTTTTTGAAAATGGAGGGCACAATGTTAAGTGTTTTCATAGTCATTTTCACTTATGAGTTCTTCATAAAAATGAGGACAATATTAAAGTTATGTGAAGGGCTTTCCACTAGACAGTAAATTTTCAAGTTCAGGTGTGTATTTTCTGGAGATTTAAATGATTTCAGAAATGGCGCTCAGAATAAATTTTAGATTTCCTTCCTATTGCTGTACCCAAACTGCTCTTGTTGAAATTAACATGACTTTCATGTTGCTAATTTCAGTGCAAATCTTTAAGACTAATCTTATTTCACCCTCCAGGAACACTTAATGCTTCTTTCTGCCTAAAATTCTTTTTTAATACTAGTAGCTTACATTTAGCATGCATGATGCTAAGAACTTTACAGCCACATAATCAACTTCATTTACAGGTGAGAAAGCTGAGGCTCAGAAAGATTAAGTAGCTTAATGATCATCTCATAACTGGTGAAGCCCAAACCCTGTGTGTCTGATTCCAAAGCTGGTGCTGCTAACCAGGATACTATCTTGCCTACCTCCTGCCTATTTCTCTATATCCTTCTCCTCTCCCTACTTTCTTTCAGTACACCTTATCTGGTACAACAGTAGAATTGAGAATCAGTAGACAATGGCACCCCACTCCAGTACTCTTGCCTGGAGAATCCCATGGATGGAGGAGCCTGGTGGGCTGCCGTCTATGGGGTCGCACAGAGTCGGACACGACTGAAGCGACTTAGCAGCAGCAGCAGCAGCAGCAGCGGTCCTTAGCCGGACTCCACACTAGTGTCACCTGGGGATTTTTTGTTAAATGTAGATGCCCCATCTTGCTTGGGATCAATGAACCAGAATCTTGGGGAGTGGAGCTGCCTGGGCATCTGTAGGTTTAAAAAGTTCTCCAGGTGATTCTAATGGCAAAAAGGGCTGAGAACAACAGAGCATCTAGAATAGTTCCTGTACATGTGTGCTAAATTGCTTCAGTCGTGTCTGACTTTTTGAGATCCTATGGACCATAGCCCACTAGGCTCCTCTGCCCACAGAATTTCCCAAGCAAGAATATTGGAGTGAGTTGCCATATGCTCCTGCAGGGGATCTTCCCAACCCAGGGATCAAATCCACGTCTCTTACGTCTCCTGCACTGGCAAGCAGGTTCTTTACCACTGGTGCCACCTGAGAAGCCCTAGAATAGTTCTCAAATAGGATTTACTATTAGAGTTAACTGAGAATTAAAAAACCCTGTCTGGGATGGACAAAGAATCTGTGTTTTATCAAAAAAACCATAGAGATTCTGATTATGAATCAGGTTTGGAAACACTTTAGAGTTTCTCTTTTGATTATCTGCTACTAAAGAAAACTTCACATAGGAGCTTTATGGTGTAGTTATTCTGTGATGTTAAAACATAACAGACCACGAAAAATAGCAAAGCGAGATTTTGAAACACAAATAGAAGTGTTTGCAACCTCCTTTAAAAAAAATTTTATTGGAGTATAGTTGATTTAGAGTATTGTGTTGATTTCAGGTGTACAGCAAAGAGAATCAATTATACAGATACATATAGTCACTCTTTTTAAGATTCTTTTCCCATATGGGCCATTATAGAGTACTGAGTGTCCTCCACTATGCAGAGGAATATGTAAAGATGTGGTGCATAGATACAATGGAATATTACTCAGCCATAAAAAGACCAAGATGATGCCATTTGTAGCAACACGGCTGGACTCTGAGACTGTCATACTAAGTGAAGTACGTTGGGCAGAGAATAAATATCATACGATATCACTCGTGTTTGGAATCTAAAAAGGGGTACAAATGAACTTATTTACAAAACAGAAATAGAGTTATGGATGCAGAAAGTAAATTTATGGTTAACAAGGGGTAAAGGGTGCCGGGGTCCAGCCCCGGTGGATCCAGGGAATTCGAAGCGGGGACGGCGTCGGCGAGGATCAGGAAACAACTGCTGGATTAAATGTTAATTAAGGATATAAAGAGTGATAGAATAAGGATAGCTCAGTAGGAAAATTCAGTGAAGAAAAGAGGCTGAAATAAGGATAGCTCAGTGAGGAAATTCAGTGGAGAAAACAGGCTGAATAATTCAGCCAGAAGGTGAGAGAAAGAACGACATGGGGAGACCAAGTTTCGGTGAACAAGGCTCGCACTTTATTTTCCAAAGTAGTTTTTATACCTTAAGTTATGCATAGAGGATAATGGGGGAAAGGGTAGAGTCATGCAGCAAGCCAGGCTTTCTTCCTGCAAACTTATCATATGCAAAAGCTTAGGTGATTTGCATCATCTTCTGGCCCGGAGGCCTGTTAACATTTTAAGACCCTTTCTTCAGAAAATTTATTTTTCTCTAAAGGTGATAAGTCAAGCGCCACCCTCCAAAAGCATTAGATAAAGTTGCATTCCTACAGAGCAAAGGTGTGGTGGGCTATAACAAGAAAAAGAATTAATTCAAGGGTCCCAGGTTACAAACTTTAAAGCTACTACTTACACCAATTATATTAATCAATACACTGCCAGGGACACAGCAGGTAAGGGATATGGAAACTTAGCAGCAAACATTGGCCCAACAAGTGAAAATCCCTTCACCAATTCAATTTCTAATCAATCTTTTAACTGCTCAAAGGAATCTGTATTTAGACAGTTTAGAACATCTCATGCCTCTCACAGTTGGGAGGCTCTGAGCAATCACATGTGGCCAGAAAAACCTATTCAGGCAGGCTAGAGGACTTCCAAAGGAGTTTGTAGGTTGAAACACTGTCACACCCAGGAATTATTAACTGGAGCTGTAAGCTAACTCTTTTTTCAGAGAGAGGTAGTGGGGGACAGCCCCCATAAAGTCAGAGGTGTAGGTGAAAGTACAAAACAGAAAGTAGGCAGACTCTGGTTTGGGGGGTAGATGCTCAAGAATTTCCAGGGGAACTCCTGAGGCTCCATCCGCCAAGCCTCCTTCCTCATGACCTTTGTCACGGGTGGAGCTCGCTCCCCGCAAAAGGGGAGGGAGGGATAAATTGAGAGATTGGGATTGACATATACCCTTGCAGTCCAATGGACACTCAAGAGTCTTCTCCAACACCACAACGCAAAAGCATCAGTTCTTTGGCTCTCAGCATTCTTTATGGTCCAAAACTCACATCTGTACATGACTACTGGAAAAACCATAGCTTTGAGTATACCAACCTTTGTTGGAAAAGTGATGTCTCTGCTTTTTAATACACTATTTTTGTCATGGCTTTCTTCCAAGGAGCAAGGATCTTTTAATGCCATGGCTGTAGTCATCATCTACGGTGATTTTGGAGCCCCCCAAAATAAAGTCTGTCACTGTTTCCTATTTTTTCCTGCCATCTATTTGCCATGAAGTAATGGGACTGGATACCATGAACCTAGTCTACTGAATGTGGAGTTTTAAGCCAGTTTTTTCACTCTCCCTTTTCACCTTCATCAAGAAGCTTTTTAGTTCCTCTTCGCTTTCTGCCATCAGAGTGGGATCATCTGCATATCTGAGGTTATTGATATTTTTCCCAACAGTCTTGACTCCAGCCTGTGATTCATGCAGCCTGGGATTTCACATGATGTACTCTGCATATCAGTTAAATTAGCATTTAAGTTAAATATTTGTCCTCGAGACCATTTAAGTCCTCTGCATCTGTGAAGCCTCCATGGAGGGGGCAGAGGGTACAGGCATGTGATTCCTAGCACTCTGTGCACTTCTCTGTCACTCCATTTATCACATAAAATTGAACTGCTCTGTCCTTGTGTCTGCTCACCAACCAGCCTGTTAGTCCTATGAGAACACTGACCTTGTATTAGCCATCTAGGTGTTCTCAAACATTTTTCATACAACTGTAAAAATAAAATGTTTCTCATTGAAGAAAACTTCAGAAAAAATATAAAATCATAGGTAGAAAAACAAAACCCCCCACAGTTCTAGAGATAATCACTGTTGATGTTTGGTTTATTTCTCTCCTTTCAAGCAGACTGAGTACATAATTGAAGCTATTTTCTCCACCATTATGTACGTGTATGTTTCCCAGTTTTCTGAAAGATAAAGAATCTAAATTTTTAAGAGAAGTTCTGGTTTTGCCCCTAGAATGCCTTGCCCCTGTTCATACCCTGAGAATCTGATTCATTTTGTACTCATTCCTTGCCACTCACTTTAGCTTTGTCATGCTCTCTACCAGGGCCAGGCTCCATATCACTTTTGTATTCAGTTCTAGAGAAACTGATTGATTATTTACCTCAAACCAGTCACTGAAATAAACATTATGGAGCATATAAAAATGGGAAGACAGATTCTTTCCTCAGTGATCTATGAGCAGGGAAGGAAAGAGAGACACCAGATGAAAGACTGAAGATGCTGTATTTGGGGGTCTTGTGTAAAGGAAGTTTACTTAGAGGGGTAGTCAAACAGTGGATGGTGAATCTGAGCCGAGTTTTAAGTCTGACAGATGGAGTAGGGCATATTTGGGCTGAAATCAGCAAGAGAAGAAACAAGACTTGCTCAAAGCTCACTTCAGTTTCTTGTTAGAGAGTGGGATTCCTCTCCCCACTGCATTGAGGAAGGGAGGCAATAGGAATATTATCTTAACAAGCACTCCAGGTGATCTCAAGCTGTTGATTTGGAGACAGGCATTTGGAAAGATTAACATTCAACTTGTAGTCTTGGGTTTCTGTCCCAAGGCTATGGGATATGACACAGGGAAACAGACCTTTTCAGACAATATTGTGGAAGTCAAATGGCAACCTACACAGTTAGTACCTAATTTCTGGGGCAACAGGAACCATGAAAGATATTTTTAAGCCAGGAATGATGTCATCAGAGCTGTGATTTAGGAACACAAAAACACAGGGCTTCGTTGCTAAACTTTGGTACCTGCTGCTGCTGCTGCTGCTAAGTTGCTTCAGTCATGTCCGACTCTGTGCGACCCCATGGACTGCAGCCTACCAGGCTCCCCCGTCCCTGGGATTCTCCAGGCAAGAACACTGGAGTGGGTTGCCATTTCCTTCTCCAATGCATGAAAGTGGAAAGTGAAAGTGAAATCGCTCAGTCGTGTCTGACTCTTAGCGACCCCATGAACTGCAGCCTACCAGGCTCCTCCATCCATGGGATTTTCCGGGCAACAGTACTGGAGTGGGGTGCCATTGCCTTCTCCCAAACTTTGGTACCTATGGAATCTAAATAGAGCTTTTAATACAGAGGATCAGGGTTTGCATCTGAAATATGGAATCAGTTGCTCAGTGTAGACCCAAAGCCTCCACATTTTTAAGTTCCATGAGAGAGAGATCAGGTGCAGACTCAAGTCCTCAGACCCTATGCCAACGCAGGGATTTTTTCACAGAGGTTGACCTAAGAATTCTGTGAGAACTTGCCTGCCACTTTGTGGTTTCAAATCCTCAGAATAAGACAAATTATCTCCCAGCTTCAACAAGACCATTATAGGGTTTTGCTCCTCTCTCTTGTGGAAGAGCTCCCCTAACTAAATTATCTTGGGCTCAGAAACTAAGCTGAGAAACTAGGCTGCAGGTCTAGCTGAACTCCCTTAAAACCGTTACCTGCCACGTGTGCTTCATGCTCATTGGTTAACCTCATATAGAAGGTGTTGATTCAAGCAAAATAGACATCCAAGCACAATTGAAACGTTACAGGCCAGATTCACATAAACCTCTTTTCAGAAATGGAGACTAGAAAAAGTAAAGTTGCTTATTATCAAGTGGTAATCAGGGACAATTATGATTAAAACTCTATAAATCACTGTCTTAGAATATTTGTTTTGTGTTTTACTCAGATTCACAAATGGCTATTTCATGCTCTCTAGCTTATCTGCAATGTGCGTGCGTGCTAAGTCACTTCAGTTGTGTCCAATCCTTTGCAACCCTACAGACTGTAACCTGCCAAGCTTCTCTGTCCATGGGATTCTCCAGACAGGAATACTAGAGTGGGTTGCCATGCCCTCCTCCAGGGGATCTTCCCCACCCATGGATCAAAACTGCATCTCCTGCAGTTCTGCATTGCAGGCAGATTCTTTGACCATTGAGCCACTAGGGAAGCAGCTTTTATGTAAAAATATAAACTTAAGACATGAACCGCTTTAAGAAATAGATGAGCACAGTATCATTTTATATCATTTTATGTTTAAAATATGGCAGCAAGTTTCTCAGAACCAGTTGCTTAATAGAAGGGCTATTATCTAGTAAACAAGGAGCATTCTTTACTCAGATGTATTAATAGTAGTTCATATAATTTTATGAATTTTACAAACTTGGAAATAAGAAAAGTAAAAGTGAAAGTTGCTTAGTCGTGTCTGACTCTTTGCAACCACATGGACTTTATATAGTCCATGAAATTCTCCAGGCCAGAATATTGGAGTGGGTAGCCTTTCCCTTCTCCAGGGGATCTTCCCAACCCAGGGATTGAACCTAGGTCTTTACCAACTGAGCTATCAGGGAAGCCCATTAACCAATTAACTCTTTTTTTTTTTTTTTTCAGGTACAAAAACTGAAGCTCTGCTAGGTAAGCTGCGGAGAAAAGACTTGAATCTATGTCTTTCTGAATCCATGGCATTCTGCTGTCAAGACACCTAGGTTTGAATCCTAGGTTAACACCAATTAATCATAGAAGATTTAATAAGACACTTCATTCAACCTTAATTTTCCTTATTGGGTAAAACATAATTAAATTTACTATTTAAAAATGCCTGTGCAGGACTTCCCTGGTGGTCCAGTGGTTAAAGAATCCACCTGCCAATGCAGGGGACATGGTTTTGACCCCCAATTTGGGAAGACTCCTCATATTGTGGGGCAACTAAGCCCGTGTGCCACAAGTACTGAGCCCACGCCCCATAACCTGTGCTCCACAACGAGAGAAGCCACCTCCATGAGAAGTCACGCACTAGGAGTAGCGACTAGAGAGTAGCTTCTGCTCTGTGCAGCTAGAGACAGCCCGCAAGCAGCAACAAAGACCCAGCACAGCTTCGATAAACAAATGAATAAAATAAAACCCCTGTGTAGTACTAAGAGTCTATGACTTTGACTTTCACTATTTGTCTACTTTCTAAAATTATAACTGTCACTTTGCTGTTGTTTAGTTGCTCAGCCATGTCCAACTCTTTGTGACTCCATAGACTATAGCCCACCAGGCTCCTCTGTCCATGGATTTTCCAGGCAAGAATACTGGAGTGGGTTGCCTTTTCCTTCTCCAGGGGATCATCCTAAAGTCAAGCTATTTAGATGCTCCTGATTCCTAATCTGCATGTATGATTGTTTGATCATTTCTGCTATAATACTTTAGATCAGAATGCAACTTATATTTTGCATAGTATGAAGTAGAAATTCTGATGTTCTCATTTACTTGAAATAATTTGCCATTACATTCAAAACTGAGAGAAAAGTCCATTCAATTAGAAGTATTTCCTATTTTGAGTTTTCCTAGGTCATATGAACAGAGAAGGCGATGGCACCCTACTCCAGTACTCTTGCCTGAAAAATCCCATGGACAGAGGAGCCTGGTAGGCTGCAGTCCATGGGGTCGTGAAGAGTCAGACACGACTGAGTGACTTCACTTTCACTTTTCACTTTCATGCATTGGAGAAGAAAATGGCAACCCACTTCAGTGTTCTTGCCTGGAGATTCCCAGGGACGGGGGAGCCTAGTGGGCTGCCGTCTATGGGGTTGCACAGAGTCAGACACGACTGAAGTGACTTAGCAGCAGAAGCAGCAGCAGCAGCAGGTCATATGAATCACTTAGAATTGTGTTTTTAATTGGCATATATATATATATATGGAGATTTTATTTCTTATTGTTTTTGACTTCTAATTTAATTGCATTGTAGACAGTGAGTACTTTACAGGAAATTTTGAAATTATTGAGAGCTGTTTGGTAGATTTACTAGAACTTGAATTCATTTGCTTCATTTTTGTTTAGGAAGATAGTATCAATTGGATGCTGACCTATATTTCTAGATTAAATCAGGCTTACTAAGTGGTGTTCTTCAAATCATTTATATCTTTACTAATTTTACCTATTAATAATAGCAGATTGTGTTGAAATCTCCCACTGTGTTGGCAAATTTGTCCAAATCTTTCTTTAGATACCATGGGCCTAATTCATTTGTGTACAAATTTGAAACACACATTTTGATGAGCTGAACCTTTTAACTTTAAGCAATGACTCTCTCCATCTCTACTGGCAGCTTATTTTGTCTGCTATCCAAGGTCTCTTCAGTTAGTATTTGCTTAATATCTACATATTAATATATTTATTTCTTTGTATTTTTTTAATAGAAACAGTTTTTATTCGTTTTTTGTTTAATCGTTTTTTTTTTTTTTTTTCTTTTGACTGCACTGGGTGTCTTGTAAGAGCTTAGTTCCCTGACCAGGGTTTGAGTACAGGCCCTCCGCATTGAAAGCATGGAGTTCTAACCACCGGACTGCCAGGAAACTCCCTGTTTTAAGTGTGTCTCTTATACAAGGCATGTACACCAAGGTACATAACTATTGCTGTTTTTCATATAGCTTACTGGAATTTTCTCAGGTAATATTTTACATATAACTGGATATAAATTCTAGTTTAGATTCAGTTCAGTTCATTTCAGTCACTCAGTCATGTCCAACTGTTTGAGACCCCATGAATTGCAGCACGCCAGGTCTCCCTGTCCATCACCAACTCCCAGAGTTCACCCAAATCCATGTCCATCGAGTTGGTGACGCCATCCAACCATCTCATCCTCTGTCATCCCCTTCTCCTCCTGCCCTCAATCTTTCCCAGCATCAGGGTCTTTTCCAGTGAGTCAGCTCTTCACATCAGGTGGCCAAAGGATTGGAGTTTCAGCTTCAGCATCAGTTCTTCCAATGAACACCTAGGACTGATCTCCTTTAGGATGGACTGGTTGGATCTCTTTGCAGTCCAAGGGACTCTCAAGAGTCTTGTCCAACACCACAGTTTAAAAGCATCAGTTCTTCATGCTCAGCTTTCTTTATAGTCCAACTCTCACATCCATACATGACCACTGGAAAAACCATAGCCTTGACTAGATGGACCTTTGTTGGCAAAGTAATGTCTCTGCTTTTGAATATGCTATCTAGGTTGGTCATAACTTTCCTTCCAAGGAGTAAGCATCTTTTAATTTCATGGCTGCAATCACCATCTGCAGTAATTTTGGAGCCCAGAAAAATAAAGTCAGCCACTGTTTCCACTGTTACCCCATCTATTTGCCATGAGGTGATGGAACCAGATTCCATGATCTTAGTTTTCTGAATGTTGAGCTTTGACTTCTTAATTTTTAATTGCATTTTTATAGTTTTAATTTTCTTGTCTTATCCCATTTACCTCTGTACCTTAGAGAGCTTTCTGCTGCTGTACAGAGAGTGTCTCCTTGTTACAGAGTTCCGGTTATGGAACCAGAGCCTACTGATCTACTCTTATGTTATTACTGTTATATTTCTTATAAGGACTAACCTTGGATTTCATTTCATATATGTGAAAATATATCTGTAGGATAGATTTACAGAATTGCAATTCCTGGATCAAAGTGTCTATGTACTTGTAATTTTTGAAGAATATTGCCAAATTACCCTCTAAAATACTGAACAAATTTAAACCCGAAGGCAATGTATGAGAATGTTTGTGGACTCAAAGAGAGAGTATTATCACACCTTTAGATAATAATTAGTCTGATTGAAAATGTTTTAAATCACCCTTCCCTTACCATCATTAGCATTAGGAATATTTTTAATAAGTTTTAGGGATATCTGTAGTTCCTTTCATGTTAACTATATGTTCATATTTTTTGGCATTTTTCTATTGCAATGTTTGTCCTTTTTTAACCCATCACAAACACTTTCTGTGTTTGATTAGCCTTTGGCCTATGAGTTACAAATGATTTTTCTCAGTGTTTCATTTATTTTGACTTTATTTTCATATTCTTTTCCTTTTTACCATGTAGAAGTTTTATTTAATGTTGTTAAATATATCAAACTTTTCTATTATAATTAATAAGTCATTCTGAGTTTATAAATGAATCATCTCTAGTTTTTTTCCAGTACTTTCATGATTTTAGTTTTTATATATAAATCTTTTGACCTGTTTGAGTTTTTTTTCTAAGTTCCAACTACATTACATTATTTTTAGAAGGTTATAAATTTGTTTCATTTATTCACTGTCCAAAATTTCTACACTATTTTGAAATGCCATGTTTATCATATACTACTCTCATATGTATTTAGGTCTGGTTTTGGACTTTATATTCTATCATGGGTTTATCTCTGTTTCAAGTAGCAAGAACACGTTGTTTCATTATTGAGGCATTTTAATATGTATCACTACAAGTATTTCCATTTTCCAGGAGTTGTCTCTTAGGAGAACTCAGAAAGTACCCCTGATCTGATTTGTCTCCCCCAAGCTGCTGCGTGTGTTTTACTAGCTCATCTAGCAAGGTTCAGTCAGCATGACATCATCAATGCATTGGGCCAGCTAGCTGTCCTGTGACTAGCAAGGTGAGCAAAAAAAATGAAAGTATGTCCTACTATCTTCCAGCTCCTTTATTTGCATCAAGAAATCTGCTTTTATATCCTTTGTTGGTTATCTTAATTTCACGTTGATTCCCTTTGAAGTCCTTAATTTTTAGTGTTTTACAACTATTAATATAATGTTTCCTGGCAGACTTTTTGGATTCATCCTGCTTAGGGTACATTGAAGTTTCTGAACCGAATTGATGGTAAAAAAAAATGGTGTGGAATAGCTCAGTCTTTCCAATCAATTTCTTCTGTATTCATTGTTTCAAGCTCTGGATTCAGCTCATTTTTTTTTTTTTAAAGAGAGAGGAAACCTTCAGAAATTTTATTTTATGAAACTCCAAAATGCAAGCAAAAGTTTGTTATATTCAGTATCTAATTATATTTTAGTGGGGGAGGCCTTCGAGGTGCTTTCCCTTGAAAATATTCAGCCCAGATTATCTACCACAAATTCTATGTCTGAAACAACCATATTGCTAAAATAATGGGATGATATAAAATAATTTCAAAGATTGTAAAAACACCTGGTATTTTAAAAATAGGAACTCTAGCTGTGTTAAAAAAAATGAGAGTTTATAGGTATTAAAATTGTTTTCTTTCTTTAATCACTATCCTGGAATCTCATTCTGAGTCTTCCTGCTCTGCTTTCTAATGCTGGAAACATTCTGAAGGATTTACTTTTGTTTAATATTTATATATTCTAGATTTCTTGCTCTTTTCCTGAAGGCTATATATATATATATATTCATAGTGAATTATTTAGCATCAATCATGGATAACCTTGATGCTGTTTCTTTTCATCTTTTGACCAAGAAGTGATGTTCCTGTAGGTATGTAATGAAACATGGTTTTGAGAGTCTTTAAAGGAGCAGTGTATTCATACCTTTTGAAAATCTAAGTGAAATGGTTTGTTTCCCATCATCAACATTAATATAATGATATCTTTATTTCTGGAGTGGCCTATAATCACATATTCAAAGTTTTAGAAAAACTCTTCTATTCTCTTTGCCAATTTTCTCAAACATTAAAAAAGTATAGTTTATTGTGATTTTCTTTTTAAGAGTAATATGACAGTAATAATCTCTTTCGTTTCTAAAAAGGGAAGACTCCTCTTTTGTAGTTATTAATAAATGACACAATCTAGAATTCCTGCTACACGTTCTATATCAAGCTCTAGATGTTTTACGTATCACCTTAAAATTTTTCTTTTGGAGTATATAGTTGATTTGCAATGTTGTGTTAATTTCAGCTATACAACAAATTGAATCTGTTATGCATGAGTGCATGCCAAGTTGCTTCAGTCATGTTTGACTCTTTGCAACCCTGTGGACTGTAGCCCTCCAGGCTCTTCTGTCCGTGGGATTCTCTAGGCAGGAATTCTGGAGTGGGTTGCCACGCCCTCCTCCAGGGGATCTTCCCAACCCAGGGATCAAACCCAAGTCTCCTGCAGCTCCTGCAGTGCAGGCAGTTTCCTTACCACTGAGCTACTGGGGAAGCCCAAATCAAATATACCCATATCTCCTTTTTGAGATTCTTTTCCATATAGGCCATTACATAGTATTGAGTAGAGTTCACTGCAGCCCACATCTGCCACACATCTCCATTACTTCTCTGCCTTGGATTCTACTCCAGAGTTTTCAGTAGTTCCTTGTAAACTTTTACGTAGTAAACACTGTGGTTCTTATTATTTCCATCTTATACTTGAGGAAACTTAAGCTTAGGAAAATGAAATTACTTGGCCAAAGCCACTCAGCTTATAAATAACAGAGCCAGAATTTGAAACAGGTTTGTTTGATTTCAATGACTCATTTCTTAACCACTAGGCTACACAAAAATGTTGAGAATCCTCGCCTGACCTTGGTGCATGACACTGGAACACTGTTCTCAGACGTGTGCTCACATGTCTCTCTGTGGTGCTTTGCTGCCAGCTCCTGGCATCCTGAGGCAAGGTTCCTCTGACTCTAATGAAGTATTACTTTTAGTGTATGTTCCCCTGGAGAAGGAAATGGCAACCCAAAACTCCAGTATTCTTGCCTGGGAAATTCTGTGGACAGAGGAGCCTAACGGGAGACCTAGGTTCAATCCCTGGGTTGGGAAGATCCCCTGGAGAAGGGAAAGGCTACCCACTACAGTATTCTGGCCTGGAGAACTCCATGGACTGTATAGTCCACAGTTGTGAAGAGTTGGACAGAACTGTGTGACTTTCACTTTCACACTCTTGATACTGTGTATAAAATAGATAACTAATGAGAACCTATTGTATAGCTCAGGGAGAAGGAAATGGCAACCCATTCCAGTATTCTGGCCTGGAGAATTCCATGGACAGAGGAACTTGGTAGGCTACAGTCCATGGGGTTGCAAAGAGTAGGACACAACTGAGTGACTTTCACTTCCCTTCACTTCATCCTATAAATAACAGGCAAATAACAGAGAGGTACATATACGACTGCACACCACACACATGCATAATCACCAGGATCAAAGCATCCTTGGGAAGAGAAAACACTGGCTCTTTAGGGGAGCACAGTTGTTTAGTTACTAAGTTGTGTCCGACTCGTTTGTGACCCTGTTTTCTTGAGTAAATGGTCAATAAATAAAATTAGGATCTTTTACATAAAAATCGGATTCCAAGCACTTCTTAAAAGTCAGGAGACCTAACAGCACTGGGCTGGACTGAGAAACAACCGTCCGTGAGGGAAGGTATGGGTTTCCTGTGCCCCTGCCCTTCCCTGTGGAGTCCCAGTCACTGAGACCAAAGCACATTGCCTGCAGCTGTCCCACATCAACATGACAGCAGAGTCGACAGGCAATTGAAATAAGTCATATGGTGTTTTCTCTATCAAAAGTGAGAAAATAAAAGAGTGTGTTTCAAGAAAAAAATATGTGAACATATTTTGTTGCTAAAGTGAAGACTAGAACTATGAGTTTTATATAAAGAATGTTTGTGATAAAAGAAAAAACTGATATATCATGAAAAATAATCTATGATAAAAACTGTAAAAACATGTGGGGAAGATGTATGATTTTAAAAATGAAGAAAGAACAATATTTAAAATATTTTGCTTTTCAAGATGATCTTGCTGTGAAATGCAACTATGATTTGAGAGAGCTAGTTTGTATTTCAGTTTGAGACTCCTGGTCTTGAAGGCTGGATTTTGTTAGCCTGCTTAGGAAATTTATTACTAATTACTTAATTTTATTACAGTAGTTATGCCTGTTATATGAAAGGAAAACTTATAGGAGATATAATTTGTGATACAAAGATATATAGGATACCTGATTTCAGGGAAGTATCTAAATGTTGTCATCCATTATTTCAACATTTACTGAGTTCCCAGGAAGGTCAAGCCCTGTGCTGGACTGGTGATTCCACAATGAATAATAGTCTCATCCTATAAGAATTTATAGTCAAGTTGGAGACATATATAACTGAGCAAGTGAGTACAGTGCAGAGTGATCAGTGGGATGTGGGTGGGCGCAGGGCACAGCGAGAACTTAATGAGGCAGATGATGAGGAGGGGATGGGGGGCATGAGGAAGGCAGTGGAAAACAGAACCAAGTATTCTACAGGGAACTGCTTCTTCAGGAAGTCTCATGTGTCTCTTTTCCTCTTAGAGTATCTTTTGCTCTAGACTATCTTTTCCAGGATATCTGTATAGAAAATAGCCTTGGAAGACAGATATCTACCCCCAAAGGGCAGGCATACTGACAATCTTGTATAATAAAGATAAGGTCTCCCTCCAAAGTCTTCCCGTTATAAAACTTTAGGGGTTTAAGCTCAGGGTTCTTCTGCTGTAATGCATCCATCGAATATGCAGGTGTCAAATGCGCCCAGCCACATTGTCCCCTGTCCCTTAAGACCTGAGAACAAGGAGAACTGGTGCAAATATGTCAATCCTCCTGCTGCTTGCTGTGCCATGAGCAATAACATCCTTCTATGCTTCTGCCCACATTCATGAAACTAGCAAACTAACTTGTCAGCTTATACATAGACTAAAATCTCAGACTCTTCACAGTATAGTCTTCTGGAAGGATTTTTGTCTTCTACCTTATTCCTCTGAAAGCTCATATTCTGGTGACATCTAGTTTGGAAGAGAGATGTGTTTAAAAAAATAGAACAGGGGAAAGATGCTTTGAGAAAATAGAGTTAAAGACTCTCCTTATCACTGTTCACATTTCTGTGAAGGTGAAATGCAGATAAAGTAGACATCAACTATAATCTTGATGGAGATAGAAGTAGGGGAATAGGGTTTCCTAAAATAGCAGCATGTAGCCAAAAAAATAAGTGTGGAACACTGGAAATGTGATTATTACTGTTCACCATCTAGGGAGGGCCTGGGTCATTAAATATAAACTTCAAACTCCTATCACTATCTACGTATCTATATATGTATCTATCTGTGCATCTATCATCTATGGATCTATGCGTGTATGTGTGTATGTATGTATCTATTGTCATTTTTCAGTCACTAAGTCATGTCTGACTCTGTGTGATCCTATGGACTGAAGCACTGCAGGCTTCCCTGTCATTCACTATCTCCGACAGTTTGCTCAAATTTATGTTCATTAAGTCAGTGATGCTATCTAACATCTCATCCTCTGCTGCCCCCTTCTCCTTTTGCCTTCAATATTTCCCAGCATCAAGGTAGTTTCCAATGATGCTCTTCACATCAGATGACCAAAGTATTGGAGCTTCAGCTTCAGGATCAGTCCTTCCAATGAATCTTTAGGATTGATTTCCTTTAAGATTGACTGGTTTTATCTCCTTGTAGTACAAGGGACTCAGAAGAGTCTTCTCCAGCACTGTCTGTCTGGAGTTATACCAGTTGGTATAACTATATCTATCTAGTTATACCAACTGGTAGAGACACATTGGCTGTCTGGTTCCCACAGTCTTTTCTTACCCTCCTCAAATCTGTGTTCATCCTCCAGCCAGACTGAGCATCAGCTGTTGTTCTGCTGTTTCCTCTAAATGGTTCTGTACAAGGTCACTTATCTCTCATGCTAACTGTTGGGCCTGGGCATGCTCTTTGGTCATGTGGTTGTGTCCAGGAGTTTCCCAGTCTATGAGTCTCTTTAAGAACTGGACATGTTAGCATCTTGAAAAATGTAAACCAAAGATGACCACATCCATTGAGAAGTTACATTCTGAAGCTGGTTTAGATTTTCTGTAACTCTGCTCTTTCTGCCTTAAAGCCCTAAGCCCCTCAATGTGTCTATTTCTGTCTCAAACTTTTCCTGTTCATAAAAAAGTAGTTATTTTGCTTGGACTTAACATTTGTTCTGTCTGTCACCCATCGGCACAGCACCATCCCGGGAGCGTGATGCTGGATTCACAGTCAGACAAGCACACACTTCTCCCTTTCCCTAGAGGTTCATCTCAGTAAGTGAATGACCTGGCTGTAGGATATTAGCCTAGTTAGACTCACCACAAACATCACACAAGTGTTTTAAAACACACACATTAAAATAAGTCAGGAGGAGGCTGTGATCAGGTTCATTAGGAGAAAGTCTCTTCCTTCAAATCAAGAGAGGTCGGATCTCACCGTGGGGATCGGCATGGATAAACACCACAGAAGAGGTGACAGTGACAACTGAAACCTGGGGGTGTTCTCCACAACCTTTGTGCGTCTGCTCAGATACGCATCATTCAGCTAACTGTCCATAAAACAGGCTGTCTCTTCCTATGTGTGCTTTCTGGGGTGTGTGTGGATGTGGAAGTGGAGGTAGGGGAGTGGATTTGTTATAGAAAAGAGACCAAAAGGGTGAGCGGGTGAAATTTACCGAACATGGCAAAAGCAGACAAAGTGCAAAGTGAAGGGTTTGTGTTTAACTGAAGCTAACAGTGGAAGAGGGAAAGGCAGTTTATCCTCAGACACCACGTTGAGTTTGGAAGCCAGTCCAGGCAGGGTGATGTTGGATGTCAGCCCTTCCATGAGAACCCCCTTTAAATCTCTTTTTCTCTCTATTCATTCAGGACCAGGTATTGCGCTACTGTGGCAAGGCTTTAAAACTCCCCCTTGCTACAGGTCTTTTTCTATTTTTCTTGTCTCTCTGGTTGCTGAGTGAATACCAAGCTCACAGGCTCAGATTATCTTTGCCTAAAGGAAGGCAGCACTTGTGTGCTCTGTAAGATGACGGTTTATCAGCCCAGCTGAAATGCAGTCTTTTAGGATTTGTGCTGTTTTTCTCCAGCTCTGTGCTAATCCTCCTGTTATCATCTCTGTCAGATTTGTTGACTACAATCAGTTTGTCACCTGAGGTAGGCATGTCTGAAGACAAGTAGCTAAGCCTGCATCTCACAATGAGATGTTTGCAAAAGGCTAAATCTTATCAAGTTTTAAGCCATGAGTCACCTTTTATCCAATAAAGACAAAAGCCATCTATCATCATCCATCTACGTATTTGCCAATTCGTATGCATGATCAATTGATATAACTCCCTTAGCTTCATGAACAAGAAAATGCAAGTAAAGGATTCATGCTGATTTGTTCACTGGTCAGTGAGGCAGCCAGGATTGGATTCAGGTACTCAGTGAAATGTTTACAGGCAGAGAGGTTAAGCAGTGAGATAGATTTTCTCCTATAGGTACATGTCTATACATACACACACGCACGCACACACACACGCACACACACACACATGCACGCGCACACACACACACACACGCGCGCACTTTGATTCCACTAATCTTTAATTGTGGCAGGAGTAAACTGGATGAGGAAGATTTAGGGCAGTAATATAACAAATTTACATTTAATTACTTCTATGGAGAGTTGTTTTGGAAGAAACACTTTGATAGATAAATGAAGGTAAAGAATGGGATTCTGATGCCTGCTCGGCCTTTAAATGATGATTTACAAAACTTAGCAGCAGCAGCACTTTATATAAACCAAGGACTTTATGCTGTTTGGAAACGGAAAAGAGAAAAGGGAGAAAAAGAGGAAAATTTTAGGCAATGACTCATAGATGGCCATGTCCTGATGGAAGGGACTTTTTCCTCTGACTTTTCACTGTTTCATAATTTTAGCCAAACTCAAAATTTTCTGTGTGGGAATAATTTGGTTGAACCAAAAGAGGATAGAGACATTAAATTAATACATATGTAAATATATAACTTAATAGAGTGATATATGTTATAAAGAAAATGAACCCAGATAATAAAAAACAGTTGACTGGGGTTGCCTGGTTACAGATGATTAGGAAAAGGCTTATAAATGAGATGACATTTATGCTGACGGTGTGAATCAAAAGGATGCCCCTGTTTTTTCTGAGTTAATTAATATTCATGTTCTACAAGGAGTTAATATCTAAGAGGAAGAATCAACAAATGTACAAGGCATTTAATAAAGTTCTACACATTCATTCAGAAATAACTTGATTTATATTGGCTGGAATTAATCTCTATAGGAGACAAGAGAATGACTGGCTGGCCCCAAATTAAAGAAGTCTTCCTGGACAAGGAAGAGTATACCAGTTAAGCCTCTTGATTGCAAACTTAAAAATCTAACTCCATTTTGATTTAATAGAAATGGGTAATTATTAAATGAGCATAAAGTGTATCAATAGAAGTGATGGAAAAATGAAGAATGGTCTTGGAAAATAGGCAGGAAACAAGATGGCACCTAAATTTGTGTAGCAGCAAAAATCTGACTAAGATGCCACCATGTCATCATTTCTCTGTGCCCTAGTTGCTGCTGGGGACATTACCTCCATGATGGAACCCAAGCCTGGCAGATATGTACATAGCCTGCTGCACATTAAGCAAATTTTAATTGTCCTGTGCTCTTGAATTACTCCCACAGTTTCAAAATCCTGGGCAAATATATTCAATCTTTTGACCGAATGTACTATTCCCTTTCCAGGCTCAGGAAGCAGAGAAAGGGTAGATCTGGCTGGTTCCTCTGGCTTTCATAGTGAGAGATAAAGCTTTGCATTTCATTAAGACTCACCCAACAGGAATTTTCCTGGAAAAGAAGTGAGGTTAGATTCTTAGCAGGAAAAATGACAACCATCCAACACAGTTCACCATTTTTGGCTGCCCAACATCCATGTACACATTTCTCTTTATACTAATATTCCAAAATAAAAAGCTCTTGCCTAATGTAACTAATACTTGTTTTGTCAAAAATTGCACTCACTCTACTCCAAGACCAGAATCCCTTTCATCTCTTCCATTTAAATTCTTCCATCTCCAGATCTGTGACAATCCCACTTCAACAGTGTCTAATGCAGAGCCTAAACACAGTTGTGAGTAGATCATTTTAAAAAAATATTTATTTATATATTAAGGACTTTGCTGGTGGCTTAGATGGTAAAGAACCTGCCTGCAGTGTGGGAGACCCAGTTTCGATCCCTTGGTTGGGAAGATCCCCTGGAGAAAGGAATGGTAACCCACTCCAGTATTCTTGCCTGGGGAATTCCATGGGCAGGGGAGCCTGGTGGGCTACAGTCCATGGGGTGGCAAAGAGTCTGACACAACTGAGTGACTAACACAATGTTGTATCCACTTGAGAAGCTATCCTTCCCTGGACGTTTAAAATCCCAATGTCCCTAACTGGTAAGATTGGGAAACAAAGAGTTGTGAGAAGATCATTTTTTTAATATTTGTTTTTTTATTTGGCTGCACTGGGTCTTAAATGCAGCACTCAGGATCTCTGATCTTCATTGCAGCATGCAGGATCTTGAGTTGCAACATGCGAACGCTCATTTTGGCCTATGGACTCCAGTTCCCTGACCAGGGACTGAACCCTGTCCCCGTGTATTGGGAGCAGGGAGTCTGAAGCTACTGGGCCACTGGAAGTCCTGTGAGGAGGTCATTTTTTCCGAATGCCTGTACTCTGACATGAAAGTAGCTACCCGTATATTGTTTACTGGTTCAGCACGTGTAGCAGGTGACCATGTGTTCAGTCATGTCTGACTCTTTGCATCTCCGTGGACTGTAGCCCATCAGACTCCTCTGTCCCTGGGATTCTCCAGGCAAGAATACTGGAGTGGGTTGCCATTTCCTTCTCCAGGGGATCTTCCCAACCCAGGGATTGAACCTGCATCTCTTGTGTCTCCTGCATTGGCAGGTGGGTGTTTTTTTTTTTTTTTTTCTAACCAGCTAAGCCACCTGGGAAGCTCAGAGCACCTATTATATCCTACGGTTTTACCTCACAATCTCTCCTGACATTGCCTCCAAGCTGGCAGGTGCCATAACTAAGTTGTCAGTCATTCTTTCTCTCATTTTTCTAAGGCCAGTTGCTTCTGGGCACAGAATAAAACCAGTGACTCTCTTTGGCATCAGGATGGGAGGTAGGACATGTTTTCCCACCAAGACTTGTATCAGGAAGGATTTCCTTCAAATAAGAAGGTGGTTTGAACTCACACAATTAAAATGTTAACATTGTTATGTCAACTTTAAACTGGATAACAAGGAATTATGTAGGATGGCATATCTGGTTTGCCACAAAATGAAGTCAAGTATTTGTACTTTAAAATAAACCTTATGAGTACTGTCAATAATCAGACTTATCCATTAATATGCAAAAATATTTGATATCTCAGTTAATTTTTCTCATATATTTTTAATGCAGTCTTGGGCATTAAATCTCTGATGAGTATAATTTGAATTGATTTACATGTCCTAAGGTAAAATAAAAGAATTTCCTTTAAAACATTAGATAAGTCTGAGTTTGTAATTGAGATGGATCTTCTTGCTATTCAGGCTAACAAATGAATTTTCTGTACATGTTACACTCCACAGGATATGAGTGACCATCTAGACATTATCCAACATATGATGATCAAGGTCATTCAAACCTACGTTGTCAACTGAATTTTTTAAAATATTGCATAGGAAAGCAAATGTCAATTTATATCTGGTGGCCTAATAGAATCATTTGAACTATTTGAAGTGAAAACTTCATTTTGAAAATTTTCAAAATTAGCTACAGTTGGGAAAATAATCTCCAACATAGTCAGAATTTACTTGGTTTTGCTTGATGATGGCTTAAATATGAGCAAAAGGTATCTTTAAAGTTTTTTTCATATGAGACTTTTAAATACTTATACACATACACACATGCCATCATAAAAGTAAATCATGGAAGTCCTCCCAGAGTACCTGATACTTAAGCTTTGTTATGAAGGTAAGATTTCTCCATATGGAGAACACTGTATTTATCAGTTGAAACACCTGTATTAATTAACAGTGTATGGAGGTAATGAAAATCACCATGTATTATAAAACTATAGGAGACTTAGTATGACTGGAACAATGGTGTATATATATATGAGCATGGGGTTAGAAATAAATGGGAATCAAGTCACAAAAGGTATTATATGTTATCCCAACAAGTTTGGATTGTATTCTGGACTTCAATGCCTTAACCTCACAGACATTATTTCCAAGCTGGCACCATATCTAAATCTTCAATCATCATTCTTTGAATTCTACTAGAGCTAACTGCTTCTGGGTCCAAGATAAAAATCTAATACCTAGATTTAGCAAAAAGAAGTAGGCATTTCACAGAAAAGTAGGCTATTTGGAAATTGTACATTGCAGACTGTGAAATAATTTTATGTAGATATCTTCCCCTGGTTTCTGGCATGGAGTTCCTGAGACCCATACAATTTCTTGTGATAAGAGTACTAGACACATCTTTTGTTCTAACATAATTTCCCTGATTCTAGTTCCTGACATACTTCCTAAGTTCCTAGGAGCTTCCTAGGTGATAGGAATGTCTTATATTCTAATGAGGCAACACTCAGCAGGCTCCTAGATGGAAACTGTTTACCAGAAAGACCAAGCCATGATTAAGTGCTTGGAACTTTTCAGTTCCATCAAAAGATTGAGTTAATAATCAATCATGCTCATGTGATGAAGCCTTTAAAGAATCCCCAGAATTGGAGGTTTGGAGAACTTCAGAGTTTATGAACACATCTTCATGTGAGGAGGAGGATGCTTCTTGATTCCAAGGGAACAGAGGCTCCTGCACTCAAGATATGTCCAGACCTCCCCTTCCTGTATACGCTGGTGAAAGAAATAGACCTGGAGTCTAATATATCATCACTGAGCCCTGGCCATTGCCAGCCTCCCAACTTCCCAAGTCAGCTCCTGAAAAGCCATCATTTCCCCAGAAATGACCTCCTATTTCTCCACCCATAAAGTCTGAAATTCTACATGTATTAATACATTCCTTTACAGAAAACATTTTCTTCCTGTCATTCTTTCAGGGTCTGCAATGTGCCTGGAAGAATAACTGCTTTCCCCTAGAACAAAGTTCAGTTCAGTTCAGTTGCTCAGTCATGTCCGACTCTTTGTGACCCCACAGACTGCAGCGTGCCAGGCTTCCCTGTCCATCACCAGTTCCGGAGCTTGCTCAAAGTGATGTCCATCGAGTCGGTGATGCCATCCAACTATTTCATCCTCTGTCGTCCCCTATTCTGCCTTCAATCTTTCCCAGCATCTGGGTCTTTCCCAATGAGTCAGTTCTTCATGTCAGGTGGCCAAAGTATTGGAGTTTCAACTTCAGCGTCAGTCCTTCCAATGAATAGTCAGGACTGATTTCTTTTAGGATGGACTGGTTGACTCTCCTTCCACTCCAAGGGACTCTCAAGAGTCTTCTCCAACCCCTCAGTTCAAAAGCATCAATTCTTCGGTGCTCAGCTATCTGTATAGTCCAACTCTCACATCCAATATGACTACTGGAAAAACCATAGCCTTGACTAGATGACCTTTGTTGGTAAAGTAATGCCTCTGCTTTTTAATATGCTATCTAGGTTGGTCATAGCTTTTCTTCCAAGGAGCAAGCATCTTTTAATTTCATGGCTACAATCACCATCTGCAGTGATTTTGGAGCCCCAAAAATAAAGTCTATCACTGTTTCTATTGTTTCCCCATCTATTTGCCATGAAGTGATGGGACTGGATGCTGTGATCTTAGTTTTCTGAGTTTTGAGTATTAAGTCATTTTCACTCTCCTCTTTCACTTTCAACAAGAGGCTCTTCAATTCTTCTTCACTTTCTGCCATAAGGGTGGTGTCATCTGCATATCTGAGGTGATTGATATTTCTCCCAGCAATCTTGATTTCAGCTTGTGCTTCATCCAGCCCAGCATTTCTCATGATGTACTCTGCATATGAGTTAAAAAATCAGGGTGACAATATACAGCCTTGAAGTACTCCTTTCCCGATTAGGAACCAGTCTGTTGTTAATGTTCAGTTCTAACTATTGCTTCTTGACCTGCATACAGATTTCTCAGGAGGCAGGTAAGGCAGTCTGGTATTTTCACCTCGTGAAGAATTTTCCACAGTTTATTGTGATCCACACAGTCAAAGGCTTTGGTATAGTCAATAAAGCAGAAGTAGGTGTTTTTCTGGAACTCCCTTGCTTTTTCGATAATCCAATGGATGTTGGCAATTTGATCTCTGGTTTCTTTGTCTTTTCTAAATCCAGCTTGAACATCTGGAAGTTCATGGTTCACATATTGTTGAAGCCTGGCTTGGAGAATTTTGAGCATTACTTTCCTAGTGTGTGAGATGAGTGCAACTGTGCAGTAGTTTGCACATCCTTTGGCATTGCCTTTCTTTGGGATTGGCATAAAAACTGAACTTTTCCAGTCCTGTGGCTGCTACTGAGTTTTCCAAATTTGCTGGCATATTGAGTGCAGCACTTTCACAGCATCATCTTTTAGGATATGAAATAGCTCAAGTAGAATTCCATCACCTCCACTGGCTTTGTTTGTAGTGATGCTTCCTAAGGCCCACTTGACTTTGCACTCTAGGATGTCTGACTCTAGGTGGGTGATCATACCATCGTGGTTATCTGGGTCATGAAGATTTTTTTTGTATAGTTCTTCTGTGTGTTATTGCCACCTCTTCTTAGTATCTTCTGCTTCTGTTAGATCCATATCATTTCTGTCCTTTATTGTGCCCATCTTTGTATGAAATGTTCCCTTGGTATCTCTAATTTTCTTGAAGAGATCTCCAGTCTTTCCCATACTATTGCTTTCCTCTATTTCTTTGCATTGTTCACTGAGGAGGCTTTCTTACCTCTCCTTACTATTCTTTGGAACTCAGCATTCAAATGGGTATATCTTTCCTTTTCTCCTTTGCCTTTAACTTCTCTTCTTTTCTCAGCTATTTGTAAGGCCTCCTCAGACAACCATTTTGTCTTTTTGCATTTCTTTTTCTTGGGGATAGTTTTGATCACTGCCTCCTGTACAGTGTCATGAACCTTCATCCATAGTTCTTTAGGCACTCTGTCTATCAGATCTAATCCCTTGAATCTATTTGTCACTTCCACTGTATAACCGTAAGGGATTTGACTTAGGTCATACTTGAATGGTCTAGTGATTTTCCCTACTTTCTTCAATTTAAGTCTGAAGTTGGCCATAAGGAGTTCATGATCTGAGCCACAGTCAGCCCCAGGTCTTGTTTTTGCTGACTAAATAGAGCTTCTCCATCTTTGGCTGCAAAGAATATAATCAATCTGATTTTGGTATTGACCATCTGGTGATGTCCATGTGCAGAGTCTTCTCGTGTTATTGGAAGAGGTTGTTGTCAGAGATCCCAGGGCGGCTTGGGCAGGGCACATAGATGCTCATATATGCATCCCTAAACGACCCTAAGCGTCTTTTCTCCTAACCTGAGAAGAGGCTCCAGTAGTTGTATCAGATGGCCTTAGTTGCCTCTGTCATGTGAAATCTTCCAAGAACATGGTTCAAACCTGTGTCCCCTGCATTGGCAGATGGATTCTTAACCACTGGACCACCAGAGAAGTCCCTAAACTTATCATTGACCACAAGGCTCTTCCCACCTGTTAACTCTGCGTGGAGGTTGGTGTCCATCCACAACCCCACACCACTGGCCACTCGTTCCCTCAAAGATGGCAGAGTAGAAGGACGTTTGCTAATCTTCTCCTACAAGAACTCCAAAACTACAACTCACTGCTGAACAACCATGGACAGGAGAATGTTGGATTCTGGAACAAAAGGAATTGAGGAAATGTGTGTGCTCAAGTCAGGGGGAGTAGAGAGAGACATATCTTTAAGGGGAAAATGTCATGGAAAGGAAACATTTTTGAGAAATCTGGGAAAAGCTTGCTTAATTTCACAAGGTTGCTTATGACTGACATCCCATAATTATCTCATGAGCATAGACCCCTGCTGATGAAAAAAAGAGAGAAGAAAAGATCCAAGTACATTAAATCTGCCTTAGGCACATGGATTGTCTTTAGGCATTAAATGGCTTCTTTAGAACTGTGGCTCCTTGGCAAGAGGTTATTTTCATGACTACTATATTTCAACAATTGCATTCTTCCTCCTTGGATTTTGCCTTGGTTTTCAGATAATACTCTCAGGAATTTTAAATGAATACTAAAAAATACTAGGGTAACATGATTACTAAATGTGTTGCTATATTTTTACTACTCTATTTCTTCTCATAGAGAATATAGTATTTTTGATGACAAACAAAATAATAGAAGAGAAAAACAATACAAAAAATGACTACTTACAAATACAGTTGGTTCTCAAAGAATGTGTCTCAAGTGGGTATGAATATAGCTACACACCTGCCAAGATTGTTCCATCAGATGTGTTGTGTGGTGCAAATTAAGAAAGTGACATCTCTAATGAGATAAACTCTCGCAAAAATATTCCCTGACCTTAGAGTTTTCATTGGGAAATTTTGCTAGTAACACTTTCATTGAAGGAAGTTATATGACTTAACCAGGTCAAATTTGATAATATTTATAGCCTTAAAAGTTTAGAGTGATTGCTCTGTCATTGGCCTGGAGTTATTATTAGGGAATGATAGGGAACGCAGAGAAGACTTGATGTAACCATAAATTTTCAATGTCCCTCTCCTCTCTATTGGGGTATGGAATTGAGAACCATTTGCCTTGCATAATTTAATTAACCTGTCACTTTATTTTGGAGGCTTGCTAATTCATGATCCAAAAGGACTGATTGATGGAGCATTGCGAGGACAAAAGCTAGATGTTGAATAGAATTAACTAGCATAAGCATAGTGTAAGAGTAGAATTATTTTTGAATTAACATCAATTATAAAATGAGTTCAGAAGATTATTTACTGCTTAAGCTGGAAATTCTGTGGTTTATTCACCTGAATTTTTAGAACCTGACTAGAGTTCCCTGATGTTGCTTACTGAAGAGTTAGAATAATAATTAAATGTAGTAACAACAATCTTTTAATTGTGCCAATGATCTACCTGATATTACATTAGTTTTTATTTACATATATATTTTGTATTCTCACAAAAAGTTGCAAAATGAAAGCTATTATTAATGATTATCAAACTAAGGTCAAGGAGTTTTTATTCCAATTTAGTTTACAAAAAAGTTATTATGGTGCCAAAGAAAAATGAAGAATGTATGAAAAATGAAATGAAAGAACAGTAACATTTGCATTTAGGAGACTATTCTTCAAAAAATTTTAAGTGCTAAGAATCATTTGGGAAAGGTCTCCCAACTATCAATTTCCTAAACAATATCAAAGAGATAGGCTCTTTTAGACTATCAGAAAGTTATCTTGGAAGCTATACAGACACGTGTTCTTTAGAAGTTGGCAGAGTTTAAAAACAAAAGAAGGAGACTGAGTGATAAAAAGTGCAGACATGTTAGTTACAAGGTAAACAAAACTATAAACTTGGTCTTTGAACAATAGTCTTTTCCTTGTTTGGGGGGATAGGAGTGTATGTATTTGCCTAGCACTTGTGGATGTGACTGGTGATGAAAGTAAAGCCTGATGCTGTGAGGAATAATATTGCATTGGAAGCTGGAATGTTAGGTCCATGAATCAGGGTAAATTGGAAGTGGTCAAACAGGAGATGGCAAGAGTGAACGTTGACATTCTAGGAATTAGCAAACTAAGATGGACTGGAATGGGTGAGTTTAACTCAGATGACCATTATATCTACTACTGTGGGCATGAATCCCTTAGAAGAAATGGAGTAGCCCTCATAGTCAACACAAGAGTCTGAAATGCAGTTTTGGGGTCCAAACTCAAAAACTACAGAATGGTTTCTGTTCATTTCCAAGGTGAACAACTCAATATCACAGTACTCCAAGTCTACACCCCAACCAATAATGCTGAAGAAGCTGAAGTTGAATGGTTCTATGAAGATCTAGAAAAGGAAAGATATACCCATTTAAATGCAGAGTTCCAAAGAATAGCAAGGACAGGTAAGAAAGTCTTCTTCAGTAAACAATGCAAACGAATAGAGGAAAATAATAGAATGGGAAGATCTTCTGGAATGAACACCTCAAAGAGATGTCCTTTTCACTACAGGGGACTGCAGTGCAAAACTAGGAAGTCAAGAGATACCTGGAGTCACAGGCAAATTTGGCCTTGGAGTATAAAATGAAGCAGGGCAAAGGCTAATAGAATTTTGCCAAGAGAATGCACTGGTCATAGTAAACACCCTCTTCCAACAACACAAGAGAAGACTCCACATATGCACATCACCAGATGGTCAATACTGAAATCAGGTTGATTATATTCTTGGCAGCCAGATGGAGAAGCTCAATACAGTCAGCAAAAACAAGAACAAGAGCTGACTGTGGCTCAGATCATGAACTCCTTATGGCCAAATTCAGACGTAAATTGAAGAAAGTAGGGAAAACCACTAGACCATTCAGTTCAGTTTAGTTCAGTTTAGTAGCTCAGTCATGTCCAACTCTTTGCAACCCCATGAATCGCAGCACGGCAGGCCTCCCTGTCCATCACCAACTCCCGGAGTTCACTCAAACTCATATCCATCGAGTCGGTGATGCCATCCAGCCATCTCATCCTCTGTCATCCCCTTTTCCTCCTGCCCCCAATCCCTCCCAGCATCAGAGTCTTTTCCAATGCGTCAACTCTTCGCATGAGGTGGCCAAAGTACTGGAGTTTCAGCTTTAGCATCATTTCTTCCAAAGAACACCCAGGGCTGATCTCCTTTAGAATGGACTGGTTGGATCTCCTTGCAGACCAAGAGACTCTCAAGAGTCTTCTCCAACACCACAGTTCAAAAGCATCAATTCTTCGGTGCTCAGCTTTCTTCACAGGTCAACTCTCACATCCATACATGACCACAGGAAAAACCATAGCCTTGACTAGACGGACCTTTGTTGGCAAAGTAATGTCTCTGCTTTTCAATATGCTATCTAGGTTGGTCATAACTTTTCTTCCAAGGAGTAAGCATCTTTTAATTTCATGGCTGCAGTCACCATCTGCAGTGATTTTGGAGCCCCAAAAAATAAAGTCTGACACTGTTTCACTGTTTCCCCATCTATTTCCCATGAAGTGATGGGACCGGATGCCATGATCTTCGTTTTCTGAATGTTGAGCTTTAAGCCAACTTTTTCACTCTCCTCTTTCACTTTCATCAAGAGGCTTTTTAGTTCCTCTTCACTTTCTGCCATGAGGGTGGTGTCATCTGCATATCTGGGGTTATTGATATTTCTCCCAGCAATCTTGATTCCAGCTTGTGTTTCTTCCAGTCCAGCGTTTCTCATGATGTACTCTGCATATAAGTTAAATATAGGAATACCAGACCACCTGACCTGCCTCTTGAGACCATTCAGGTATGACCTAAATCAAATCCCTTACGATTATACAGTGGTAGTGACAAATAGATTCAAGGGATTAGATCTGATAGACAGAGTGCCTGAAGAACTATGGACAGAGGTTCATGACATTATACTGCAGACAAGGATCAAGACCATTCCCAAGAAAAAGAAATGCAAAAATGCAAAATGGTTGTCTGAGGAGGCCTTACAAATAGCTGAGAAAAGAAAAGTGAAAGGCAAAGGAGAAAAGAAAAGATATACCCATTTGAATGCAGAGTTCCAAAGAATAGCAAGGAGAGATAAGAAAGCCTTCCTCAGTGAACAATGCAAATAAATAGAGGAAAACAACAGAATGGGAAAAACGGGAGATCTCTTCAAGAAAATTATAGAGATACCAAGGGAATATTTCATGCATATATGGACAAAATAAAGGACAGAAATGGTATGGACCTAACAGAAGCAGAAGATATTAAGAAGAGGTGGCAAGAATACACAGAAGAACTATACAAAAAAGATGTTCATGACCCAGATAACCACGATGGTGTGATCACCCACCTAGAGCCAGACATCCTAGAGTGATGGATGGGCCATCACTCTAGGGGTCAAGTGGGCCTTAGGAAGCATCTCTATAATAAAAACCAAGTGGGCCTTAGGAAGCATCTCCACATTAAAAGCCAGTGTAAGTGAATTTGAGCTATTTCAAATCCTAAAAGATGATGCTGTGAAAGTGATGCACTCAATATGCCAGCAAATTTGGAAAACTCAGCAGTGGCCACAGGACTGGAAAAGGTCAGTTTTCATGCCAATCCCAAAGAAAGGCAATGCCAAAGAATGTGCAAACTACTGCACAACTGCACTCATCTCACATGCTAGTAAAGTAATGCTCAAAATTATCCAAGCCAGGCTTCAACAGTATGTGAATCGTAAACTTCCAGATGTTCAAGCTGGATTTAGAAAAGGCAAAGGAACCAGAGATCATATTGCCAGCATCCTTTGGATCATCAAAAAAGCAAGAGAGTTCCAGGAAAACATCTACTTTTGCTTTATTGACTAAGCCAAGGCCTTTGACTCTGTGGATCACTACAAACTGTGGAAAATTCTTCAAGAGATTGGAATATCAGATCACCTTACCTGCCCTGTGAGAAATCTCTATTCAGCTCAAGAAGCAACAGTTAGAACAGGACATGGAACAACCGACTGGTTCCAAATCAGGAAAGGAGTACATCAAGGCTGTATATTGTCACCGTGCTTATTTAACTTTTTGCAGAGTACATCATGCAAAATTCTGGGCTGGATGAAGCACAGGCTGGAATCAAGATTGCCTGGAGAACATCAGTAACCTCAGATACTCAGATGACACCACCCTTTTGGCAGAAAGCAACAAAGAACTAAAAAGCCTTTTGATGAAAGTGAAAGAGGAGAGTGAAAAAGTTGGCTTAAAGCTCAACATTCAAAAAACTAAGATCATGGCATCTCGTCCCATCATTTCATGGCACATAGATGGGGAAACAATGGAAACAGTGAGAGACTTTATATTTTGGGGCTCCAAAATTACTGCAGATGGTAACTGCAGCCATGAAGTAAAAGACACTTGCTCCTTGGAAGGAAAGCTATGACCAACCTAAATAGCATATTAAAAAGAAGAGACATTATTTTGCCAACAAAGGTCCATCTAGTTAAGGCTATGTGTCAGGAGCCGCATTAGGCATTACTGACAAAATGGAGGCACGGCCCCCAGCCCCCTCTCCGCATTCCTCAGGCACGGATCCCGGGATGAAGGAGTTAGGCCTTGTAATTCTGACTTTCTTTTCCTCTCCTTGGCTGAGTTGACTGAAAAGGAATATTAAGGTGCTTATTGTTCTTGAGAGGAGCATGAGAAGGCACAAAGCCTTCTGCAGTTGTGCTCAGAAAATAATTCATAAAGTTAATCACTGACATTTGTTCAAGGACTTTTACAAAAGAGTGTTCCAGGATGAGCACATAGGCTGTAGCTTGAGGCCATGGGAGGGATTGTATCTGAAGCCTATTTGTGAGGAGAATGTTTATGGCAAAGGAGTTTACTGAATTTAGGGCTTAGAAATAATTAAAATAGTTAGAAGTTAAAGATTTAAGGAATGTTGTAAAGTTAGCATATTTTACTATAGCTTATACAAGTTAGGAATTTTTAGAGACACTATAGCTAGAAGACTTTTTAAGAGATAGTGAGCTCAGGGTGTTAGGGGCAAACAGGATTTAGGAAGATAAGTAGTAGACTGAGGAATGTAGCATGAGTTACAATGTAGTCACAAGTTAACTATCGGACACAATAGAGGAGGTAAATAATAGATGATAAGGCTGATTCCCAGAGAATCAGTGAAGCAGGAACTCTGTTTGAAGAGCAACAATGATTTATGGAGATGATAAATCTGGGAGAGGGGGAACTGAAAATGTCAAACCTCTGGCCTAATGTTTTTGTAAACGTATAAAAGAGAATCTTAAACTTGGAATAAACAGGCAGTCCATAGGAAAATGAGAGGCTGTCTCATTGCCGACACCGTTCACCTCTTCAGGGTGAATCCCTGGTTGCTGGAGTTGGACTCTGGCAGCTATGGTTTTTCCAGTGGTCATGTATGGATGTGAGAGTTGAACTGTGAAGAAAGCTGAGCACCAAAGAATTGATGCTTTTAAACTGTGCTGCTGGGGAAGACTCTTGAGAGTCCCTTGGTGAGCAAGGAGAACAAACCAGTCAATCTTAAAGGAAATCAGTTCTGAATGTTCTTCGGAAGGACTGATGCTGAAGTTGAAACTCCAATACTTTGGCCACCTGATGGGAAGAACTGACTCCCTGGAAATGACCCTGATGACCAGAATCAGGGTCATTCTGGGAAAGATTGAAGGTAGGAGGAGAAGGGGACGATAGAGGATGAGATGATTGGATGGCATCACCAACTCGCTGGACATGAATTTGAGCAAGCTCTGGAAGGACAGGGAAGCCTGGTGTGCTTCAGTCCATGGGGTCGCAAGAGTCAGAAAAGACTGAGAGAGTGAACTGAGCTGAACTGAGCACTTGTGTGGCAGGTAAGAGAGGGTTTTAAGTGAATAATATGGGTTGAATGTGGCTTCCCAGGTGACCCCAGTGGTAACGAACCCTCCCGCCAATGCAAACGATAGAAAAGATGCGAGTTTCATCCCTAGGTTGAGAAGATTCCCTGGAGGAGGGCATCGCAATCCACTCTAGTGTTCTTGCTTAGAGAATCCCATGGACAAAGAGCCTGGAGGACTACAGTTCATAGGATTGCAAAGAGTTGGACACAACTGAAGTGACTTAGCACCCATGCATGAGTTGAGTGGGGCTTTCACATGTGCTAAAAAGTTCTAGTTATTCTTTCATATGCTTGCAGGTCATTATGGTTGAAGGCAAGGAATGAGCTACAGGTAAATGGACCACACAATCTACCTCACATGGGATGGTTAACCTCTCATCACTTGCAGCAATTACTATTTTTAGACCGAGATAATTCAAGCTCGTTACATGTATTGTGCACTTTGTTTCTATTATTTCCAGGCAAGAATACTGGAGTGGGTAGCCATTCCCTTCTCCAGGGGATCTTCCCTACCCAGGGATTGAACCCAGGTCTCTTGCATTGCAGTCAGCTTCTTTACCATCTAAGGCACTACGGAAGCTCTCATTATTATCACATTGTGATATATAATGAAATAATTATACAGTACACCATAATAAAGAACCAGTGGAATGCTAACATGAACCTATAGGGTGTGGTTTAAATGCAAATGAAACTTTGCTGGGTAACCCGCCTCTCGCCTCCTGCTGTGTGGCCCAGTTCCCTGGAAGGAGGCGGATACCTGGTATAGAGGGCACCCTCTGGGCCCACTTTTGGTTCTGCATCACCCCTCACAGTAGGGGTTCATGGTACTAACACAACTTAGATGCCAGGACCCCACACCTCTCTCTCTCTCTAGGTCATGCTTGGGTATCAGAGTTCACAGAGTTTCTTGCTTACTGGTCCTGGGCCTGATTCTAGGGCTCTGTGAAATGTAGTCTATTCCCCTGAGGATGGATCACACTACATATGTGATCATCCTTATGCCTAAGGGATAGTCAAAGGGAGGCTGTGCACAGACATGTGAATATACATGAATGTATGTGAAGTGCCTCTGGATGTGGGATGAACAAGACGAGAAGTACCCCAGGTAGAGGTTAACACTGAGACGTGTTTTTTCCTCAACTCTATGTTTCAGCACAGAATTCCAATTAAGATCCCATCCCTCCATAGCATTAGGAAAACATATTTGTCAAAGGAGGAGAATAGACCTTATTCTATTAAAGACTGTGAGCTTTGCTTATAACATCCAAACAGTCAAACAATGTAGGTGAGTTTCCCTTTGTACTCAGCCTGAAAAGGGGGGAGTGTTACTCACTCAGGCATGTCCAACTCTTTGCGAACCCATGGACTGTAGCCCACCAGGCTCCTCTGTCTATGGGATTTCCCAGACAAGAATACCAGAGTGGGTAATCTTTCCCTTTTCCAGAGCTAGGATCTGTTGATGTTGGGGGTGGACATACCAAATTCTTTAGATGAAACTTTTAAAATTTACATTTGCTAAGAGCATAGCCTCTTTCATCCTTAGCATTAGTACAATGTCTGATGTGTAGTAAGTACTCAATAAAGATTTGTGGAACATAAAACTAAATTTAACTCATTTTTATAAACTGAGTGATGAAAAATCACATTCTGGAGCAGAAACTCTTGGAGTGGGAGGTAAGACCTAATATTTTCTACAACAGAGAGTAGATTGCTTGTGTAAATCACTTAGCAGTGTTTCTGTCACTTAGTAAATCCACAGTAAATGTTACCTACCATTATTAATTATACAGTCTATGGATGATGAATTCTAGAGATTCCATCAGTTGAAACTCAGTAAGTATAGTTTCTGTAGTCACTTTAAAATATGTGATCAATTTCTTAACATCACAAAAGTTCCCATGAAAAGATTTCTTGCTACTTGAAAAATCTAGCATCTATACCAATTGGTGGGTTCCAATGCTTGTCAAAATAGTTATTTGATTAACTCTGCAGCTATGACATCCTCAGAGCAGGCATACATTTTATTTTAAACAATTTAAAAGTGAAATGATTTTGTTGCCTTCATGTTCTAATCTGCCTGTTTGACTTTCGTTTTCATTTGTAGGATTCATTAGCAGAGTCTTTGGTTCCTGAAACACCCATGTAGTGATCCTAAACACACTGCATGCTGAAACCAGCAAAGACTTTGATTAAGTTACAAAACAGAACATTGTAGTATTCATAATTGGTCTTTGAACAACATGGGTTTGAAGTGCCTGGGTTCACTTATATCCAGATTTTTTTTTCAATAGTAAATATTCAAGTAGTACATGGTCTGCAGTTGGTTGAATCCACAGAAGCTGGCTAACCATAGAAATGGAAGGCTGACTATTAATTATAATTGAATTTTCAACAGTGCAGGGAGTTGACACTCTTAACTCTGACTTTGTTCAAGCATCAACTGTGTATTTGATAAATGAATGAGGGAATGAATCTGTTAAGAGAATTTGCTCTAAGAGTGCAGCATCTATGCATTAGTGTGTCCAAATTTCCCCTTAGTTTATCCCTAACAAGCAGCTGAGCTATAATTATTTGAGGCCTCTAAAAAACAAACAAAAATACCTTAACTGGGTTAGATTCATGTATACCATTTTCCATATAAAAAGTCAATACCACATTTGCCTATTTGAACAATGTTTCTGTAATAAAATAAGGATTAGGGTTAGGGTTAGGGTTAGGGAGAATGGCATTGAAATATGTATAATATCATATATGAAATGAGTCGCCAGTCCAGGTTCGATGCACGACACTGGATGCTTGGGGCTGGTGCACTGGGACGACCCAGAGGGATGGTACGGGGAGGCAGGAGGGAGGAGGGTTCAGGATGGGGAACGCATGTATACCTGTGGCAGATTCATTTTGATATATGGCAAAACCAATACAATATTGTAAAGTTAAAGAAAATAAAATTTCAAATAAATAAATAAAATAAGGATTACAATGGCCTACGTTTAATCAGAGAAACCCTCACCTGTCTAGAAAAGTGTGCATAGCAGTGGTGGGACAGATAAGTTTATTGGCCTATTTGACTATGTAGCTTGAGTTGAATCTCTTTTTCTTTAGGAGGTGACATAACTGAAGCCAATCCATTTTCAAAGAATAGTGATTAACTCATTGTAGGGGACAAGTGAAGTCTACTGATATGTTTTTCTGATGTGGGGTCTCTTTCATTTTTATTTTTATTTCTCTTCCTTTCCTTAATTTTAATTATATATATCACTCAAAATCCTTTGGCAAATGGCAGGACACAAGTACTATATCTCACAGTATAAACTCACCAAAAGCAGGGTTATAATACATTTATAGTACCTGTTCCAATGCCTGCCTCTAGTGTGCTTGCAATATATATGTCTGCCATGAGAATGGGAAGGACATTTAATATATTAGAGAGAACCAAAATTCTAATAAGGGATTGCAAAATCTAATAAGATTGCAAAATTTACATAAGCTTTAATTTTACAAGGAGAAATTCTATCTTGGGCAAGAGAAATCAAATTTCAGTGTCTCCGAAGCCCATGCCATCTAATAGCATTACTGACTGAATCAACCCTGCTTACTTTACTGGCACAACCTGTTGCCTGGGAAAAGGCACAGGGGATAGAAATAAAGAGGCCAGTTTTCTGGAAAATTATTTGTTCAGTGTCCTCTGCCACTCCAAAAAAAAAGTGAGATATTCACCAAAGAGATATTTAAATATTTAAGAGAATGGAGAAGGCAATGGCACCCCACTCCAGTACTCTTGCCTAGAAAATCCCATGGACAGAAGAGCCTGGTAGGTTGCAGTCCATGGGGTCACTACTAGTCGGACATGACTGAGCAACTTCACTTTGACTTTTCACTTTCATGCACTGGAGAAGGAAATGGCAACCCACTCCAGTGTTCTTGCCTGGAGAATCCCAGGGACGGGGAAGCCTGGTGGGCTACTGTCTATGGGGTTGCAAGAGTCGGACACGATTGAAGTGACTTAGCAGCAGCAGCTTTGATTTATCACAATGAAAATTGAAGCTAAGTGGGAAAAGTACATTTGACACCATCTTTCTGGATGCTACTCCCTTACATTCCTAGAAAAACACCCATTTTATTCCATATATACTTTCCCATAGTTCACACTGAGGAGTTGCATTCTTGCTGCTCTACTGAGGAGCAGTGCTCACTGGGTATCATTGTGGCATCAGTAGTCTGGAAGAGGTGATCACAGTCAACTGTATCATGATGAAGGTGAAAGAGGAGAGTGAAAAAGCTGGCTTAAAAAACAACACTCAAAAAACGAAGATGATGACATCTGGTCCCATCACGTCATGGCAAATAGAAAGGTAAAATGTGGAAACAGTACAGATTTTATTTCTTGGGCTCCAAAATCACTGTGGATGGGGACTGCAGCCATGAAATTAAAAGATGCTGGCTCCTTGGAAGAAAAGTTATGACAAACCTAGATAGTGTATTAAAAAGCACAGACATCACTTTGCCAACAAAGGTCTGTATAGTCAAAGCTATGGTTTTTCCAGTAGTCATTTATGGTTGTGAGAGGTGGACCATAAAATGGCTGAGTGCCAAAGAGTTGATGCTTTTGAACTGTGGTGTTGGGGAACACTCTTGAGAGTTCTTTGGACAGCAAGGAGAACAAACCAATCAATCCTAAAGGAAATCAACTCTGAATATTCATTGGGAGGACTGATGCTGAAGCTGAAACTCCAATTCTTTGGCCACCTGATGCAAAGAGCCGACTCATTGGAAAATACCCTGATGCTGGGAAAGATTGAGGGCAGGAGGAGAAAGAGATGACAGAGGATGAGATGATTGGATGGCATCAACAACTCAATGCATATGAGTTTGAGCAAACTCTGGGAAATAGTGGAGGACAGGGAGGCCTGGTGTACTGCAGTCCATGGGGTCGCAAAAAGGTGGAAACAACTGAGGGACAGAACAACAACTGGTATAATACTGTATTCTTAGCTTTCACATTATCTCATTTGGTCCTCACAATACCTATGCAATTCAGAGAAAATAAATGTTACTCTGCTGAATTCAGAGTTGAGAAAACTAATACTTAGAAAGATTGAGGCACTGGTTCAAGTTCACACTATCGCTAAGACAGAAATGTGGCTCTGGGTCTTGCTCTCTGTCTGGCTATGTCCTTTAGGACACAATTAAAATGAAAATAATCTTAAAGGAGGAAGAAAAGCACATTGCATAGTTTTCAAAAAAGGACTGTTTTCCTGAAGATTCTGCAAGAATGCAAAAGGAGGATCAATCTAACTAAAGTCCTTAGGAAAATAGTATAAATATTAATACTATCTAAGGCTTTCCCGAGTTGCATAATGTTACAATTCAGTAAAATTCAGTACCTGTGCCATATTGAACCAGCACTGCCATAGATCAGATGAATATTTCTGCCTTCAAAAAGTGACTTTGTATTATAAGTTAATTTATTCTTTCTCTCAAAAAATGTGAGATGTGCTCATTTTAGTAATAAGTAGGTATGCTAAATATACTTACTACATGTCCAGTAATTGTCTAAGTAAGTTTATATATTTTTAACCCACTGAATCTTCACAGTAGCCATAGGGAGTTAGTTCAATAATTATGCCTATTTGACAGACGAAGAAATTGAAACATCCAGTGGATAATACATTGCCCGAGATCAAAGAACTAGAAACTAGCAGAGGCAGAATTTGAACTGGTCCCATAGTTTTGATTTTGAACACTAGGCTCTAACGTCTCTGATAGAAACTTTGCCTAAGTGATAAAGTTTCTTAGTGATGAGCTTCCTCTCACAAAATTTACTGCCAAATATAAAACACAACATTTTATTTTGTGTACTTCCTACTCTCTAGCAAAGCAAATACAATGGTGTGGTCATGGTGATTTCAGGATCAAATGAAACAGAGCAACATAAAAGGGCCCATTTTCACTTCACCTCCTGGGCACTCCAGATGTTAAGGCCTATTGTTCTCTCATATATTTTTTGATGTAAATCTCTAGGAGGAGATAAAACAGTGATGAGACCAGAGTGACTGCCTGTGGATCAGGTGAAGTCAGTTAGCTAAAACCTCTTGAAAGTAGAGACGGAATATCTTATATGAAAAGTCACCACTTTCATCCATAGACTGTCCTCTCAAAATTGTTCTTTGTAAACACACACAAAAAAGTACAGATAAAGGGTCTAAAAGGAAATATAAAACATGACATAGAAGTTACCTCTAATTGGTAGAGCAAAAATGGGTGTTATTATATTTATGTCTTAAAACTTCTGGAGTACTTGCATGCTGCTTTTAAAATTATTTGGACATTAATATATGTACATTGCTTTAAAAATTATAAAAAAAATACAATAAATTAATTACTAAGACAATTAAGCAAAAAAAAATGGTAATTATGTGATGTGATATGGGTATTAGCTAAAGCTATGGTGACAGTCATTTTGTAATATATAGGGTGGACAACAGGCTGTCCACCTTAAACTTACACAATGGTATGTGTCAATTATATCTCCATGAAACTAGAAAATAATTTTATTTATAAAACCAGGAAGCTGGATGGATTTGGCCAGCAGGTTACAACGTTGACCCCCGTATAAAATACTATGTTCCAAGTACAGAGTTACAAACTATTCAAGCTTGAGGAAAGAAGAAGATGGAAAAAAAGAGAACCTATATGATGAGCATTGTTTGTAACAGAAATGAGCAACGTTCACAATAACAACAGGCAACATAATGTCCACTGATGAATGAATGAATAAACTGTGGCATATTCATTCAATTTATACATTGTTGTGTGTTCTGTAATTTACAACAAATGAAAATGGAAGAACTGGATTCCATGCACCAACACAAGTGAATTTAACAAACAATTCTGAGCAACAAAGGCAATTGGTAAAATATATACAGTATAATACAATTCTTATAGAATCTAAAAACATGCTAAATAATTCTACATATCTTTAGGGATGCATAAATATGTATTAAAAGTGCAAATTATGCATTTTCACTTTAGAGTTTTTAAAATTTTTAAAATTAATATTAAAAAACTATTATGACAACTTCAGGGGTGATGGAGGTAGGAATGAGATCAAAGAGGAGTTTCATATTTTAAATAGCATACAGGATAAATATTAATATTAAAATAAAATGAAACAGAGACCTAGTTTGAAGATTCTCCAGGCAGACAAAACCAGCAAGCAAAATTTAGTTTATTTCATGAATATGAGCAAAAATTATTTCTTGTATATATGTCTGATAATCATAAATGAAACTTAAGTCACCTTTTTAAATAAAATGACATAATCACTTTTAACCAATCCCCTGCCATCTGGAAATCCCCACTGTAATAACCAGTCATTTTGGAAGTTAAATAGCTTTCTCACTTTCACTTTATAAGCCATCCCAGAACATGGTGCCTCTGAACTTCTTACCAGTTTCAGGTCTGAAGCATCCCTGTTCATGAAAGTTTATTTCTCACTCAATAAAAGATTCATATAAAGTAAAGCTCTCTGAATTTTCTCCTAACATCAGTGTACAAATATTTTATGAGTGAGGAAATGTAAGGAAAAGTAAAGAAAATAAATTCGATAGTCAACAGATGAGATGTCCTCACAAGTTTGAAAGATTTCTGGAGTGGAAATGCTGGATAAAGGGAGCTAGAAGTATAAGAGATGGAAGTTAGAAGTCAGTTGCCAATATTGAGTGCAGGGATGTAAGATTTAGGGTGGTAACAAAATCTGTAATAGATCCACAAAGTGGATGGCTGTAATGTGGAGAAAAAGATCATTACTATTGAGGAGGTCACAAAGCTATAATACAAGGGCCACTGTGTAGGGAAATCCTCTCCCTGGAATTTGATCAGACTGATAACAGAGTGATAATGGGGAAGAGGACTGTCGTCCAGTTTTAGTGTATTCATAGGTATAGTCTGTCAGTTTGTGCTGACAGCAAAAAGCAGGGGCAACAGGGTACAGTCTGATTTTAAGATCTGTGTTTTTGGTTTAATTGTTTTTGTTTTGTCTTAATAAAAAAAGAAGAGAAAAAAAATTGAAAGCAAATGAAGAGCAAGGAGGGCACAAACACCTGCTGGTCTAGGCACATGGTGGGGGAATGGGGGGAATTTTACTTGATGATACTCCAAAGAAAGCAATACTCCAAGGGTGTAGCTAATTTCAATTCTATCTAGATCATGAAGACAATGTCCAGAAAAGGGACTGAGGCTTGTTAAAGGCAGTTGCTGTTGACTTTGTCCACCGAACGTGCAACAGCTCACATGTGCGGGAAGGTGTGGGGAACTGGAATGGGATGGAAATCATGTGGTTTGATCATATACTCAGCAGTATATATACCGGGATACTGAAGAATGACCTGGGAAACTTGGGCTTCTAACAGCACTGTGAAGCATGATGGTGCTAGCCCTGGCCGTGTCTATAGGAAGGGAAATAACTGATTTAAGTTAAACACCCTGGTAAGTAGTGAAAAAAGATAAGCTTTGTCAGCTTAGAATTCATTTTTTTCTGCTTTCCTCAGCTCTTCTGTGATCATTCTTCAACACCCAGTTCTCAGATCAACCCACTTCCTCCTTGTACACTGATTCAACTATCACTGTGGTATCTCTTCTGTTTCTCTATGAAATTGAGATGGTCTTTTAAATCTTGGTTTTCCTTTTGAATCCCTGACAATACCTAGCAAAGTGCTGGATGCACAGTGAATGTTTAATAAATATTTGATGGATTGGGCCACAAATTTCATTTGTCTAGGTTATAACCAGCACTCGGGCACTCAAGATATGGTTGTAAATTGGAAGGCTAAGGACCCCAGCTTTTATTACAAACTTTTTCATGTTTAAAAGAAAATCTTGGTTTGCAAAGATTTAGCCATTACTCTTGCTTCCTTCTCACCTCTTCACAATCTAAGATTTATAAAAACAGAAGTAGTTGCTGTGGAGACAATTGCTGGGCCCTAGAGGAGCTATTTGAGAATAAAAGCAAAAACTGCTATAATATTCAATAGCAAGACTTTACATTAATCTTTTTGCCTTTAATGATAAAACTGAAAATAAAATACAGAAAAAAATGTCAGATACTGTGAACTCACTTTCTTTGTTGCAGAGTTGATAATCTGAGCCATACCAGTAGACGCTACCCCTCGTTAAGATACTGAAATCATTCCACACTGGTTACAAAATAGCCATTATCCCTGGACCTGCCCTGAGACCCTCCCAATGGCTCTAGCTTCCCATGGCTTGCCCCTGTATCCTCCCCATTTTGTCCTAATCCAGCAACTGAAGGTTAATATCCAGTTAAGCATAGGCTTAGTTAGCACTGCGACTGTAGCGGACACACCAGTTGTTCAACATGGTGAATTTATCAACTGTTAAAGATAGTGAATATCATTTCTGACTATATTTGTCAGGTGTTACAAACAAGAGTCCTATATACATGATTTATGTGGTCTTCCTAGGATTTCACATTCTTCTAAAATTGTCAATTAACATTTAAAACTTTAGTGACATCAAGGGATAATCCAAATCTTTAGCTCCTCCCCCTAAAATTGGAAATCCTGGCAACACTGGGCTTTCATTTGAAGAAATTCACAGAGCAGAGTATGAGTGCCCCCTTTAAATGCTGCACACACTCTCTACTCACCAGGCTTCATCAGATTCCATTGTTTACCCTGTACTGTACTTTTTCATGTAACTAGCTCCCCCTGTGGATGTTTAGCTATCTGTGCCCTGCTCCACAATAATCCCAAATCAGATTCCCTGGGGCTGGGTTTGGTTCTAGACTTTATGGGTCATTTGGTACAACACCAGCTCAGTGGGGGTACACTCCTGCTCTGCCTCCTCCCTCTTCCAGGTTCCTTTTGCATCTACCAATTGTAACAGCAACTCACTTCCCTTCTAATTCAGGATGGCATATCCAGACTTTGCAGACAAGAAAACCCTGTCTATGGCGACTACATTCCTAAATAGTTGCAGAAAAGATCTAGAATTGAGGAGAAGTGTACACTCTAGTCTAGATGTTTACCACCAATAAAAGATAGGGATGAAAATTTGTGATCTCTGCTATATACCTATTTTCTCAGTAAGTGAAAAATTAATATCTGTGGGAAAAACTGCTGCCAACAATTATGCTGCTATATTTGGGGAGAAAGAGGTCTATCAGGTACAGGTCCAGGGCTTCCACCTGCTCACCTACAATTTCCTCCCTTAACTGTGACTGCTATCTACCAGTGTGTGAATTATCAGCTGCAGCTAATGATAAACCATAGGGAATATATGAACACTAAATTTATTCAGAAGCCTTGCCTCAGTTTTCTATTCTGCATAACATACCACCCAAAACTTGGTGGCTTAAAATAAGTTGTTGTTTTGTTCATGATTCTGGCACTCAGCAATGTGGGACGGTCTGGCTGGGGTCACTCATGCCCTTGTAGTCACCTGGCAGCTCAACTCTGATCTGAGATGGCTCCTCCCATACGTCTGACAGGGGAGCATCTGGGTTCTCTCCCACATGGTGGACCCAGCTTCTCGACATAGTGGACTCAGAGCAGCATTCCAAGAGGGGTTGAACGGAAGCTTCAGAGTTCTCATAACATCACTTCCACTACATTCTACTAGCCAAAGCAAGTCATGAAACCAGTCCAGGCTCTAACCATCAGGAAATAGTCCCCAGTTTCTCATAGAAAGAGCTACAAATCATAGGCTATGGATTCAGGAATGAGAGGAGTATCAATATTACTGTTTTCTGTGCAAACAACCTGCCATATTCCTGTAGCTAGAAGGGATGAAGGCTTGGGTTCCACAATAACAGAAGAGAGGAATTATGATTTAAAAAAAAAAAAAAAACCCTTTCAAATATACTGGGATCATATACATTAGAAAGTCCCTAGTGAGATGGAGAATGGAAAGATGACGAAGCTTCTGAAGTTGAGTCCTGATTTGGAATTTATCAAAGAAATTATAAAGGTGGGTAGAAAAGAGGGGTGGGAATAAAGGGCAGGTAGTGAGGGCAGGAGGATTTGACAGGAAGAATCCCAATGGGAGAACCTGTTTCTTGAAACAAATGTCAACCAGCTGCCACAGTGGAACCCAACCTCATTCCTTCTGTCTCTCTTTCAAAGCCTAGGCTGTGTTTTCCGATCAACCCACCCTCTTTCCTCTCATTCTCAAGTGTAGGATCTCTGCATCTCAGATCTGATTACTATGGTATTATCCAAACAACAACTCCAGATTTTCCTCTTTTGGTATGTCTTGTGTGGCACACCTGCTTGGCTTATTTTTTTTTTTTAATATTTTTACTTCTTTCTGAATAAGTAAAGTATGTTCATATTACAAAATTCAAAAAGTACAAAAGTTACACGGACAAAAACCAGAGCCAGAGAAGCAATTTGTTCCTAAAAAATGGCAGAGCCTGGATTTGAATGCAGGCTGGCGTGGCACCCATGCTTTTGACCATGGACGGCACTGCTGAGTTATAAAATCAGGGCTTCTCATCAGTTCTGCTCACAGAGAAGTTAGAAATTACATTTTCCTCCATCAAAACTAATAAATCGACCTTGATTAGTGAGAGCGAAGTACATACTTGCACTCCTCTTGGCTGAATCAATAAAGAACAAGAAGACTTACAAGTAGTCAGCATTGTCCCTGTAACAGAAATATGAAGACACCAAACACTACTTGTAAGAAAACATGATGTATTAATTTTGGCAACACTTGTACACCATGTCATGCCAATAAAGACAAGGGAATTGAAAGCAGAAATTGAAAGCTGGATGTGACCCGCTTCTATCAGCATCTCTGGAGTCAGTATGAGATGTGGGAGGAGAGGAGACCTTTGGGAGGTGGGTGATTAGCTCCAGGGACAAAGGAAGGTCCTCTGGCTTCTCTCCCCATGTTTAACTAACCTTCTTACTTGAAAACCACCTTGGAGGAGAGACCTCTGCCATTTTTCTTCAGCATCTCACTGACGAAAAGAGACATAGGAAGAGCCCGCCCCTCCGGGATCACGCCCCCGGAAGTGCAGTGGGCCCACGCGTAGGGTCTCCGGAAGCAGTCGATAGTCACTGGTTTCACGGCATGTGAGTCAGCACGTGGCTGAGTTCTTCGCCCCCAGGAATCTGGAGCCGCAGGCCTCTGTCACTGAGGCGGTGTTGTCCCTGACTATCACCGACCCATTCGTTGCAGTCGGCGAGAGTGCCGCCCCGCCGCCCGCCTCCCCCAGCGGCCCCTCGGAGGTTCATCTGCTCCTTCACCAACTGCAGTGCCGATTACAACAAGGCTTGGAAGCTAGACGCGCACCTACACGAGTACTGGGAGCAGGGGGCGGGGAAGAGACCCTGTTTGTGACTATAAAGAAAGCTGGGTGCAGAAGAATTGATGCTTTTGAACTGTGGTGTTGGAGAAGACTCTGGAGAGTCCCTTGGACTGAAAGGAGATCCAACCAGTCTATACTAAAGGAGATCAGCAGTCCTGGGTGTTCATTGGAAGGACTGATGTTGAAGCTGAAACTCCAATACTTTGGCCACCTGATGCTGGCCGAAGAGCCGACTCATTTGAAAAGACCCTGATGTTGGGAGAGATTGAGGGCAGGAGAAGGGGACAACAGAGGATGAGATGGTTGAATGGCGTCACCGACTCGATGGACATGAGTCTGGATGAACTCCAGGAGTTGGTGATGACAGGGAGGCCTGGTGTGCTACGGTTCATGGGGTCACAAAGAGTCGGACATGACTGAGCAACTGAACTGAATTGACCTGATGAAGGGTGTGGCAAGGCCTTGGTCAGGGACTACAGTCTCAGCTGCCACGCCCTGGTTCACACCCTTGAAAAGTCCTTTGTATAGCTAGCGGCTGTCATCAGAAATTCAACAGAAAATAAAACTTGGAGAAACATTTTGACCACAAACATGTAAAACCAGCAAAAACAATATGCATGTAGTTTCAAAGGTTGTGAGAAGACCTTTAGGAAACATCAGCAACTGAAAATCCACCAGTGCCAGCACACCAACGAGCCGCTGTTCAAGTGTGCCCGTGAGGGATGTGGAAAACACTTTTCCTCCCCCAGCAGTCTGAAGTGGCACAGGAAGGTCCACGAGGGCTATATCTGTCGAAAAGAATGTTCTTTTGTGGCAAAAACATGGACAGAGCTTCTAAAACAAGTGAGAGAGACCCCTAAAGAGGACATAATGTGTGGCGCCTGCCAGAAGAACGTTTAAGTGCAAGGACTTCCTGAAGCAGCACATGAGGATGCACGCCCCCGAGCAGAACTTGTGCCGGTGTCCATGGGAAGACTGTGGCCACACCTACACCACTGTGGTCACCCTGCAGAGCCATATTCTCTCCTTCCACGAGGAATGGCGCCCTTTCATGTGTGAGCACACTGGTTGTGGCAAGACCTTTGTCATGAAGCAGAGCCTCAGCAGGCATGCCGTTGTGTGTGACCCTGACAAGAAGAAAATCAAAGTGAGGCCATCTAGTGAGAAGGGGAGCCTGGCCTCTACACTCAGTGGGTACTCCCCTCCTAAGAGGACACAGGGCCTGGCTGTGCCAGGCCCAGAAACGGGGAGCTGATGAGCTGCGTGGAAGGCCACACACTTTCCATGTCGCCATGCTGACTGCAGCTGTACACGGGACTGTGCTGTGTGGAGGTCCACAGACCAGCCAGCTCGGTTCTCTCCCAGAAGCACTTGTTTGTTAAAGTCACTGGGGCAGGACACCAGATGTCCCATCTTTCTCGTCTTTCCCATTTCAGAGTGTCTCCTCTCGGGGTGCCCCGAGGTGCTGTCCCTCCTTTTTGCTCTAGGGAGGAAGAACACACATCACAACCTTGCCCCCTCTGATGGGCAGTGACCTAGATGAGAAGGTTGCAATTCTAGAAATGGTCTGGACGAATCTATTACATGTCTCCTCCTAGAAGAGGAAACAAAAGGCTAGTGTAAAACCAATACCTCTGGTTCTTTCTGGTGTTAATGCTTATCTAATACCCATAAAGGCCAGCATTCTTGAATTGCTATATAAGGGATTTGCTAAGTCAAATCATATAGACCTGGTTAAGCTAATGGAAACCTGTATAATAACCAGGTGGTTATATGAACTCCATGTAACTAGGCCAATGCGCTAAAGGCTTGATAGTTTTAAATCCTCTGTCATGGCACCAGAGAGGCTGTTTTTGACCCAGATCACCCGTTCACAAAAAGTGCAGAGTGGTGGGTTTGGGCACTGGCAGGGCCCCCTTTTCCCCCCAGGTTGTCAGCCCAGTGCTATTCCCAACTGTCCTTCACAGAGTCATTGAAGTGGTTGGAAAAAGACAGACATGTGGTTCTAGAGATTCTGGGTGGGCTGGACTGGGATCAGGGCCTGGGTCACTCTAGCCTGGAGGTAGGGCTGAAAACCACTGGAGTAAATGCTGCCTTTATTGGCTGCTAAGCTGTGTAACTCCAAAAGCCAAATCCTCCAGACTTATCCTGGGACAGTAAACTGACACTTTCTAGAAGAATTTGGCTTGAATGCTTCTCATAAGCATTTATAAAGAGGAATCATTTTAAAAAGATGAACCCATAGTTTCTCGTTTTCCTATTTAAATGTTAGACCCTCTACAGTCTGTGAAGTAGAATAGTATATAGCCCTTAAGTTAGGAAGTAGTGTTCTCACATGGTGAAATACTTACATTATGGTGGAAAAAAGCTGTATACATTTTGCATTTTGAAAACCCAGTTAGAAAGCTGCTACCAAGACTGGACAGAATTATTAGTTACTTTTCTCTGCCTTTATGTTTTCCAGGTTTTCTACAGGTGTATTTATAAGATCAGAAAACAAAAAGGCACAAGCAGTCACTCAGGCCTGTTTTCACTTACCATTTTGTTCTAGGGCTCGTCCGCACTCTTTCCTTTACTGTAATCTGGACTTGATATGATTTTTTAATCCACTGTGGTATCTGTTTACTCTTTGTGTCCAAATCATGTTGTCCAATATTTGAAGAAAAATTAGTTGCTTGGTCAGGGTGGGTCCCAGGTTGAAAAGAGTGAGATCTGGGGCTGGTCTTTGAGGCCTGTGTTTTATCACACGTTCATCCTAAGGTCTACACTGATACAGGCCCTCCTGTCTGCCTGGTATTAATGGTTTCACACTCCAGTTAAATAGAGGACACAGACACAAGGTGAAATACCACTATTTTAGTTGCCGAGTAAGAGTACCTGGACAGGGAATGCTTCCATTTATCATTACCATTGTTTGATGAAAGAACAAAAGAATGGTCCTTTAAAGAGAACCAGGTAATCCTTTTTTTTTTTTTTTTTTTTATTTTGGGTGGTGGATAACAGGTGTTCACTGTATTTTTTCTTTATGCTTTTTTAATTTAAATAAAAGTAATTTTTCAAAAAAAAAAAGACATAGGAAGAAGAATGATCATTTCGGTTCTGAAACACAAATCTTGGCCTTTGGGTAAAGCATCTAGATATATGTATGCTACAGATAGTGCATGGTGTCTTCGTCTGTGTGTGATCCTGCAGTGTTTGCAGGGATGTGCACACTGGCCATAGAACGTTTACCAACAGTACCTTCCGTGTGGTACACCTGCAAGGCCCATGGGTCTTGAACATTGGTGTTAAGAGCAGAAGGAGAAGAGGTAAGGTCACCCTGCCTGCTGGACTGTGCACAGCTCCATCCTACAGTCAGGCAGACTTATCTGAAGCTGGACTTTTCAACCACTCTTAACTCTGTTAAATTTCTGGTAACTCCTTCCCACTTACTACACACAAAAAATGTCTTGCTAAAAGAAATTTTTATATTTCTGGTCATTTGGACCTATTCTTTCATAAGATGTATTTGTACCCAAAGGATAGATATGATCCATTTTTGGGAAAAAAAAATCATGTGAGGCAGTTTCTGATGCTTTTAATCAGTCACCTAAGCCACTTAGACCAATGAAAGGTAGGTTGATCTTCCTGCTGCTTAACAAATGAAATTTTCCTGTATCCACCATGCCCATGTTGGCCTGGACTTTAGCATTTGTAAACAAAAATATTTTCCCTGAAATAACATTAATCCTCAAAGCTGGAGTTTGAGTCCAATTCCTCTTGTAGAAGAAAATTCTTTTTTTTTATTTTCTCCTTTCCCTTGAACTGATAAATTTAGGGGAGGTTAATAGGTCAGAAGAACAGTGAGAATGCTTCTGTACATTACATAAATTCCTATGATTCAACCATAAAAACTACTTACCTGAACACCTTAAGTTATTCCCCATTAAGATGGATAAAGGCAAGTACATACAGGTTGATAAGATTGCTTGCTATACATAAGAGGCTGCCTGGATTCTCAGAAATACCAGACCATGCATCTTCATAAAGTGTTATTCTACTTCATGTGATATAATTTTGTAAAAAAAGAAAAAGGGTGTATGCACATTTGTAAAGTATAATTTGAATGTGTATGTAAAAATGTTATACAAATAACTATTTAAAATGATAGAAATTATATCTGTTGTGTGATGTATTGTTCTTGAAAGGTAAAATTTGGCACTGCCTTATCTCTGTGAATGCATGCATGTATGTGTGTGTGTGTGAAAGTAGAAGGGAATACAAATAAGGGTGAAAGGTTTAGCTTCCTATTTGCATTCTGGAGACAGCTGTATACCTTCTGTGTCTTTAGCAATTGCAGTCTGAGTATCAAATTTGAGAACATGACCACCAGGGTTCTTGCTCCAGTAACAGAAACGCCAAGACCAAGGCAGGCAGGGCCCAGAGCCAGGCTTCTCATGATCAGGCAGTCATCAAATACCCTTCAGTCACTCAGTCATGTCCAGCTCTTGTGACCCCATGGACTGTAGCCTGCCAGGCTCCTCTGTTAGTGGGATTCTCCAGGCAAGAATATTGGCATGGATTGCCATTTCCTACTCCGGGGGATTTTCCCAACCCAGGGATCAAACCCCTACCTCTTGAGTCTCCTGCATTGGCAGGCAGATTCTTTACCAACTGTACCACTTGGGAAGCTCACTACAGTGGAATATAAATCATACCTTTATGCTGTGGGGTGACAGTGGCCTCTGCCTTACAACACATGTTTAGTTCATAGTGACAACAGTAAGCAAGTTTCTCAAATAAAATATCATTTGGATGAGGATCGGGAAGAGAAACCCCTCTCCTTCCCACTGAAATAAGTGTTTGCTTTAAAAAAGAAATACGAAATCAGTGCTAGACTAAAAGCCAGTGCTAAGTACAACCCCCTGCTTGGCCATCAAGACTGTAGATAACATGGGCAAATTCCTCTTCATCTCTGAATTTTTAGTTTCTTCATCTGTAAAGCCAGGCAGCTGGAACAAGATGATCTATTATGTCTATTCCAGTGTTGAAATTCTATGATTTTCTGATTCTGTCTGAGTCACTAACAGAAAATAGAAATAAGCATCAAAATATCAAAACACACATATTGCCTTTCATCATGAAAACACATCTCCAAACTCTCAAATCCTAGTTCATCAAATTATATTTCATAATTACCATGCAATATCTACTGGTATTATCTCCAAATGCTGTATTTTGTCAAGAATTAGCGTCTAAGAGTAATTAAAAATTCAGAATATTGAATTCCTTACAGAGTGCACTCATCAGCCACCAATGATTATTCATTTTTTGTTTCACTGTTATTAACTTACCACTGGTTTTATTATTGTAATGGTTCTAGTGCCCTCATTTTTACCTAGCTTAATAATCTTCCAGGAACATTCAGAGAAATATTAAATAAAGTAATATTTTTATAATATCAGGCTGAGATACAGTTAATAATTACTTTTTGGAATATGAAGCAACAGATGGTAATCAATTATTTTTCATTTCCACAAGGGACAAAGAAAGGCTAAAGAAAGAACAGGAAAGTTTGTGAATACAAAAAGAAGTTCTGGTAATTTTTACTTTATAGAATTTGGTACCAAGAAATATCAGCCAACCTGTTTTTCTGAATATATTTGAGAATATGGCTGGTATATTTGTAGAGGCTGAGTTGAAGGGCCTCATGAAAATTAGACAGAAAATTATATTCCTCCCAGTCCCTTTCATGAACACAGTTTCTACAAACTGTATCTAAGCTCAGCCCTGGGAATCATAAATATGCCCCCAGGTAACCTGGACAGACCCATCTCTACTTCAGCATTTCCATGGGAAAGTTTTCTAAAGTATCTTGGCTATTCCTTTGGGGGTTCATAAGCTCATGAGGACTGTGTCATTTTTATCTATGGTCAGAAGTCATTGCAGAGCAGAGAATAGAATGGGCTGAAAAAAGACCTGACAAGAATTAAACAATAAATTAGTATTCATGACAACTGTATGTTACCAAATTTTACACATTCTCTCATATAATTTCCACAACAAACCCAAAGCCAGATTCTCAGAAATGTTCACTTGCCTATAGTTTTGCAACTACTAAATGGATGAGTAGGAATTTGAATCTAAGAGTGTTGAGAGGACCAATCATGAACAATATTTCAAATAGATGATTGTTGATTTCAGGGTCTTTATCTACATATTTATCCCATTCATTTATTTGACCCCATTAATCTGGGACCAATAATTGATAGAATTTCAAAGCAGTGAAGAAAATATGGATTCATTAATAAAGGATATTAGGTAGTCATCTAGGGAAAAAAAAAAGTTGGATCCTTACATGTTGGATTCATATTGTTCAAAGATTTTAATAGAAACTGAAAATGAAACCATAAAAATACTTGAAGAAATATGGGGGGAACTTTTTAATAATCAAAGAGTAGAGAAGGCTCTTTTAAGAACAGCATAAAACTCAGAAAACATAACAGAAAAGTAAATTAGACTATGCTAAAAATAAATTCAACAATATGTGAACTGTGAACTTCCAGATGTTCAAGCTGGTTTTAGAAAAGGTAGAGGAACCAGAGATCAAATAGCCAACATCTGCTGGATCATTGAAAAAGCAAGAGAGTTCCAGAAAAACGTCTATTTCTGCTTTATTAACTATGCCAAAGTGTGGCATAGTGACTTTGTGGATCACAATCAACTGTGGAAAATTCTGAAAGAGATGGGAATACCAGACCACCTGACCTGCCTCTTGAGAAACCCGTATGCAGGTCAGGAAACAACAGTTAGAAATGGACATGGAACAACAGACTGGTTCCAAATAGGAAAAGGAGTATGTCAAGGCTGTATATTGTCACCCCGCTTATTTAACTTATACGCAGAGTACATCATGAGAAACACTGGGCTGGAAGAAGCATAACCTGGAATCAGGATTGCCAGGAGAAATATCAATAACCCCAGATATGCAGATGACACCATCCTATGGCAGAAAGTGAAGAGGAACTAAAAAGCCTCTTGATGAAAGTGAAAGTGGAGAGTGAAAAAGTTGGCTTAAAGTTCAACATTCAGAAAACGAAGATCATGGCATCTGGTCCCATCACTTCATGGCAAATAGATGGGGAAACAGTGGAAACAGTGTCAGACTTTATTTTTGGGGGCTCCAAAATCACTGCAGATGGTGACTGCAGCCATGAAATTAAAAGATGCTTACTCCTTGGAAGGAAAGTTATGACCAACCTAGATAGCGTGTTCAAAAGCAGAGACATTACTTTGCCAACAAAGGTCCGTCTAGTCAAGGCTATGGTTTTTCCAGTGGTCATGTATGGATGTGAGAGTTGGACTGTGAAGAAAGCTGAGTGCCGAAGAATTGATGCTTTTGAACTGTGGTGCAAGTCCCTTGGACTGCAAGGAGGTCCAGCCAATCCATCCTATAGGAGATCAGTCCTGAGTGATCATTGGAAGGGCTGATGTTGAAGCTGAAACTCCAGTACTTTGGCTACCTCATGTGAAGAGTTGACTCATTGGAAAAGACCCTGATGCTGGGAGAGATTGGGGGCAGGAGGAGAAGAGGACAACAGAGGATGAGATGGTTGGATGGCATCACTGACTCAATGTATATGAGTTTGAGTAAACTCTGGGAGTTGTTGATGGACAGGGAGGCCTGGTGTGCTGCGATTCATGGGGTTGCAAAGAGTCGGACACGACCGAGCGACTGAACTGAACTGAACTGAAAAATAAATTCAAGATGGCTAAACCACTATAAGCAGTCAAAAGAATGCCACCACCTAGAAGAAGATTTGCAATTTGTATCATAGTCAAAATTTTTCTAAAGTGTAAACACAATATAATTTTATTGATTATATTAATTATATAATAATTAATTATTATATAATCAATATATTATATTAATATATTATAATTAATTAATTATATTAATTTCATGGGTAATATAAAAATACTCACAAAAGGCTGTTGATAATAGAGGAAACTATGTATGTGTGGGAATAGACGGTTTGTGGAACTCTCTTTGACTTCCATTCAGTTCTACTGTGAACCTATAACTGTTCTAAAAAATAAAGTCTATTTTAAAAATCCATGAGCATCCAATAGGAAAATGGAACATAGAAGGTCAATAGACAGTTCACATGCAAAAAATGAAAATAGCTCTTAAAGTTAAGAAAAGATATTTAATCTTACTCATAATAAGAGAAAATAAATGATGTTTTAAAGACACTACCTTTTGTGTATTATAGTGGCAAAGATTAGAAGGTCTAACTAACACATCCTGTTGAAATGTGAAGAAATAGATCCCTTCACACATTTCTAAGGGTGTTGCTATAACCTCCATATAGGGTAATTTGAGAATATCTCACAAAATTTTAAATGCACATATTCTTTTCACCCAGCAGTTTCACCTCCAGGAATTCATCATTCTGATATAACCCCATATGTGTGAAATTTTATGTGCAGAATGGTATTCATTTTTGAATATTCATATCCATGATTTTTTTTTGTAATAGCAAAAGACTGAAAATTCATATACATTACATTTTGTAATAGTAAAAGATTGGAAGCACCTCTGGTGTCTATCATTAAGAGACAAGTTAACTACATTTGAGTGCAGTCATAATGTTGGGGTGTGGAGAAATGTTACTGTCATAGACTTTTGGTTTTCAACAGTAAGAGTTTTTCCTTAATGTTTTAATGTCTTGCACCACTGCTTCCTGAAGTGGATTGCCTAATAATTGAGTTTGAGTGAGAAACTGCCAGTGCACCTGATCTGTTTGCCCATCTTTCTTTTGGGGATCTACCTGCTCCATATTTATGTCTATTTCATCAGGTCATGAGCCTTTCGGGAAAGCTATTCGTGTAGGAAGGTCCATGACTCTCTGAGTACTTCTTACTAAGTTGGTAAAGTTGGTAAGTCTGTCTAATTTGAGGGTTCAGTGTTAGGAAATCATTGTCATTGTGTATCTGAGCTGCATTCTCCAGCATCAGCTTTACCAGTAATACATATATATTTTTTCATCTTCATCTGCTTTGCACAGTGTTCTCTCAGAGGTTTCAAGATTCAGGTGGGACACGCACAGGTGTCATATACTGTTCCTCTCCTCTTTAACACACACATTTGGATCCTATCCACTCACAGAAATGAGAAAGTGTTCTGGGTACAGAGAGGATGAATCTCCAAGTTAAATTGATGGCAGAAAAGAGCAAGGTGCAGAACAGCCTGTGTAGAGTGCTACCATTTGGCTAAAAGAAAGTGGAGGAAAGAACATATGTTCATTTGTATCTGCCTAACATATCTCTGAAAGGATAACACTTGAAATTGATAGCAATTGGCTGCCTCTACAAAGGGAAAGAGTGTGGCTGGGGAAAGAGATGGGAGATTTTCCAGTGTCCACTTCTGTGCCATCTAGATTTTGAATATATGAGAATGTATGTGAATTCATTTCCTCTGTAATACATGCTTCTAAAATTATCTTTTTCTCTTCCCTCTCTTTCTTGCTCCCCCATCAATGTCTATTCCACCAGTGCTGGTGTTCGTGTGTGCTAAGCTGCTTCAGTAGTGTCTCTCTGCAATCCTATAGACCATAGCCTGCTAGACTTTTCTGTACATGGGATCCTCCAGGCAAAATTACTGGAGTGGATTGCCATGCCCTCCTCCAGGGTTCTTCCCGACCCAAGGGTCAGGCCATCTTCTATTATCTTTTCTGCATTGGCAGGCAGGTTCTTTACCACTAGTGCCACCCGGGAAGCCCACTGCTGTTCATAAAACAATATAATTGTGCAATGTGAGAAGGGGAAAGACTTACCTATGACAATTCTTGGTCTTTATTCTTCCCTGACACCTAAAAAGGCTTCTCTCTGCTCAGTCCCTTGTTGGCCCTCCTTATCCATGAAGGGCTCTTTCCACCAGGTGACTGGGGCTTTGATGATGCTGAATCAAGAGACAGGGATTCAGGTGGAAGTCAGCTCAATGGAAAAGAGGCTGGAGGGGGAATTCAGGTTGTCTGAGAGGTTGGCACAGAATGAATTGAGAGATATGTGGAAAGTAGGTGTAAGTATGAGGGAAGTAAGGTGTAAGTATGAGAAAAGTAGGAAGTATTCCTGAGAATTGCATAAACTTCATGGTTCTGAGACAGGACTGTGTGGGTCATAGTTTCAGTGGACTTAACAAATATGACTTTTAGCTGAAAACCATTGTGATTGAGCCTGGCTTCTTTGGATGACCTCAAATATTAGACTGCAGCCATGAAATTAAAAGACACTTGTTCCTTGGAAGAAAAGCTATGACAAAGCTAGACAGCATACTAAAAAGCAGAGATATCACTTTGCCCACAAAGATCCATCTAGTCAAAGCTATGGCTTTTCCAGTAGTCGTGTATGGATGTGAGAGTTGAACCATAAAGAAGGCTGAGCACCAAATAATTGATGCTTTCAAGCTGTGGTGGTGGATAAGACTCTTGAGAGTCCCTTGGACAGCAAAGAGATCAGACCAGTCAATCCTAAAGGAAATCAACACTGAATACTCATTGGAAGAACTGATGCTGAAGATGAAGCTCCAATACTTTGGCCACCTGGTGTGAAAAACCAACTCACTGGGAAAGACCCTGATGCTGGGAAAGATTGAAAGCAGGAGAAGGTGACAGAGGGTGAGATGGTTGGATGGCATCACAGACTCAGTGGACATGAGTTTGAGCAAACTCTGAAAGATAGTGAAGGACAGGGAAGCTTGGCATGCTGCAGTCGTGGAATAGCAGAGTGTCAGACAGGACTTAGTGACTGAATAACAACAAAAATAACAATATCAGCATTCAGTAGACATATAAAATACGTTATAAGGATTAAAACCCTCCCATTGATAGCCTTCTACTGATTCATTTACTATGGAGAATAAGTGAAAGTCACTTAGTCGTGTCTGACTCTTGCCAACCCCATGGACGACATAGTCCATGGAGTTCTCCAGGCCAGAATACTGGAGTGGGTAGCCTTTCCCTTCTCCAGGGGATCTTCCCAACTCAGGGATCAAACTCAGGTCTCCCGCATTGCAGGTGGATTCTTTACCAGCTGAGCCACAAGGGGAGCCCAAGAATACTGGAGTGGGTAGTCTATCCCTTCTCCAGCAGATCTTCCCAACCCAGGAATCAAACCTGGGTTGGGAATCAAACCTGGTCTCCTGCGGGCAGATTCTTTACCAACTGAACTAGCAGGGAAGCCCTTATTACAGAGATGCCTAGCCTATTACCGTTTCCTTCCAAAAAATACAATAAGGGCACTGATATCCTGTGTCCTAGGAACTTCTAGTGAACAGATCTGTGTGTTTGTTTTTTCACCAGCAGGTATCAGATACAAGCAGTGGGCATGCACTGTGGACACTGAGCTAAGTTTACTGGCACATCCATGCCATAAAGTATTGATGGAGACCTAAGTGAAGTCAAAGCCCTTCTGGTGGTGGGGAGAGCTCACCCAGACCCTTTTCCCAAATCTACTGACCCTATGATTCACACATCTCCCATCCCTGACTTCTGTTTCTTCCTCCAGCTGATCTGCAAAATGCTTGGTTTGAATGTTCATATAAGACATATTTTCATTGGTAAGACTGAGTTCTGTTTATATTATAAAATACAAAACTACGCCATTTTATGCAGATCATTAAAGAAGTATCAGATTGTCTTCCTTATAAATTTTCTTTCTTCTCAACATGAAATTCTGTTCACATATTTTAAGTTTTCACAGTTTGTTGCTCATATAGCTCATTACTTGGAAATACATACACTCAGGGAAACTTGGGCTTAAGTAAGATTTAGCAACATTGCCCCTCTCTGCTGAGATCTGCTGGGGATTTTGTTAGAATCCTTGAGTTCTGGAATTATCATTGGCTTCTATGACAATGGGAGTAATACGAAATAATCACTGGTAAGAACTCATTTCCTAGTCAGAGAGGTTTGGGATATATGGAGAAACAGCTTAAAGATTTGATTTAAAACTTCAGGGAAAAAATTCAACAATAAATGTTGAGTATCATTCAGATACCTAAGTAGAAGCAAATTCCCTACAGAATAGAAACTTTTCTGAAATACATAGCAAAAAGACTTCCTTTCTTAGACTTTTTATAATTATCTATGGAAGCAGGAAGAACAAAGCTAAAAAACGATATGCTCTGGATGCTTTTCAATGCTCTGATTTTATTTTCAGCTATATCCGCCCCCTCCCTCATTCATGAAAGTCAAATCATCCTAGCCAGATATTATTTTCACTTGGGAATGCTGCTTTCAATAGTAAGGTTTAATAACATTGAATTTATAGTATGTATGGACTTTCAAAACCTTGTAGCAGTCTCCCTGTATTTCTAAATCCACAAGTATTTCTTCTCAGTGGAATATACTAATTCCTTGAATTGCTTGTGGATTAGCAGTTATAAGTCTATTTGTTCACTTACACAGAATTGCATTTTGTTTAATAAGACATCACCAGCAAACAGTACCCTATTTCCCTAAACTTTGATGAATCAGAGTAAATGACAAAAGAACACCTCTTCCCTCTTTTCAAGGCAAGCTCCCAACACCAACTACACATTGGATGATGCACATCAGTGGCAACTCCTCTGATGCAAAGAAGAGTAGGGAGCCCTTTCCTGGGCCAGATCCCTGAAAACTGGGAAAGCTTGGAAGCACTGCTCATGGAAAAAAAGTGAACATGAAAGTTAGTCTCACCCTCGTGTCTGACTCTTTGCAATCCCATGGACTGTAGCTTTCCCAGCTTCTCTGTCCATGAAATTCTCCAGGCAAGAGTACTGGAGTGGGTTGCCATTTCCTTCTCCAGGGGATCTTCCCTACCTAGGGATTGAACCTTGGTCTCCTGCATTACAAGCAGATTCTTTACCAACTGAGCCACTAGGGAAGCCCACTGCCCATGGAAGAGCTGACCAAATACCCGAAAACAACAACTGGCCTAGTCTTGTGCCTAGAAAGGCAATTTAGAGCAAGGGATTCTGTAGTTCCGAATTTGTCCTTCATTCTTGGGATTCTTCCTGCCATTCCACTGAGTTTTTTAAGGCATTTGATTGAGCAGTGTTATTGTAGCCCTCACTTTTCAGATATGACTTCAATGGAAATCCCGCTAAGCCTGGCATATACTGGGCTAGGCAACAAGCAGCTTGATTCCAACTATGACGTAGAAGGGGGCTTTCCTGATAACTCAGTTGGTAAAGAATCTGCCTGCAGTGCAGAAGACTCCAGTTCGAATCCTGGGTTGGGAAGATCCCCTGGAGAAGGCATCAGCTATCCACTCCAGTATTCTTGGGCTTTCCTTCTGGCCCAGCTTGTAAAGAATCCGCCTGCAATGCAGGAGACCTGGGTTCAATCCCTGGGTTGGGAAGATCCCCTGGAGAAGGGAAAAGCTACCCACTGCAGTATTCTGGCCTGGTTGCAAAGATTCAGCATGATCCCTGGGTTGGGAAGATCCCCTGGAGAAGGGCAAAGCTACCCACTGCAGTATTCTGGCCTGGTTGCAAAGATTCAGACATGACTGAGTGACTTTTATGTCCACTTTCTTTCTTTCATGACACAGAAAAGGGGAGGGAGTAGGGCTGGTGGTAGATAATATAAAGAGGTGAGAGTCATAATCTCTTTTGTTCTATTTTCTGTTGTGATGGAAAATAAGACCAACTAAAATCATCTTCTTCTTCTTCTCATCTTCTCAATTTAATCATCTGATTATAGAATGTTTAATGGTTCTCTCATATTTCCCATCATTATGAATTTTGTTTTCCTCTTTGGCATTTGGCCATTATATTACATGGAAAGAACGGGCCACAGGCACCTTCTCTTGCCACTCATACGGTTAAGAGTTTCATGATGCTCGAATGCTATGTAGTTGCTATAAAATTGCATGCATGAATAATCAACCAATGTTATTCTAAATTTGAAGGATAAACAACCTGCTACATCTTGGTTACAAAACTGCAACCATAATCAGTCTCTGCTCAATTTGGCTGAAAACGACTAATGATTAGAACAAGGTTATATCACTCCAAGAGCATGTCATGTCTTAAAGTTACAGCCTCAAGTAATAGAAAACTGCCTTGCCACAGTAAAGACTGAGATTACAGTCCTACTATTTAAGGTAGAAATACTCTGTGATTTGTCAACTCAACTTGTAAAAAAAGAGGAATCCATATACTAAGGGAATCCACCCAGTGTCTTGAACTGGTCTACCTCTACATGACTGAGTATATTAGGGCACCATTATGTGCCACCTGATAATCTGGAAATGAATTTGTCTCTGTTAATTTAAGTAAAATTCACATCTCATATTGAGTGGGCTTCCCAGGTGGCACTAGTGGTAGAGAATCCACCTGCCAGTACAGGAGATGTAAGAGATGCAGTTTTGATCTCTGGGTTGGGAAAATCCCCTGGAGTAGGACATGGCACCTCACTCTAGTATTCCTGTCTGGAGAATCCCATGGACAGAGGAACTTGGCAGGCTACAGTCTACGGGGTTACTAAGAGTCAGACACATCTGAGCAACTGAGCACACATGATTACTTGTGGGAGTAAATTCTTAGAGATTACCAGTAGATGATTGCAAAACCTCAATAAATGTGGTCAACTAGTAACTTCAGAATTATTAATCAGACTCTTTCAAGATGGCAATAAACAAAGACATACCGTGATTACCTCAAATCATGGACAGTAATTGTAAAGAATCACAAGGAAGGAAAAGAGTCAAGAGACATCCTCAGGAGCCTTATAACCAGGGACTTTAGACCCTGAAAGTCTGCTCTGGAGTCAATAGGAGCCAAGAGAATCGCTTCCATCATAACAGGTCATCTGCGGCTCCATCTCCAAGCTTTGCCACTGTGATGAATCGACAATTCCACATCTCTGTTGCTTCTGCTCCCCCCATTGCTGACTCAGTGCATGCTCCTTATTGGGGAGGTTTCTTCTTATTTATGGCTTTAGTGCCTCATGGCTTTCTGCTGTTTCTGATATTTTTTTGCATTCATTTTGCATTTCTTGCATTTTTGCATTGCAACTATTTTTTTGCATTCTTCTAATAAGCCTCTTGATGAAAGTGAAAGAGGAGAGTGAAAAAGTTGGCTTAAAGCTCAACATTCAGAAAACGAAGATCATGGCATCTGGTCCCATCACTTCATAGGAAATAGATGGGGAAACAGTGGAAACAGTGTCAGACTTTATTTTTTGGGCTCCAAAATCACTGAAGATGGTGATTGCAGCCATGAAATTAAAAGATGCTTACTCCTCGGAAGGAAGGTTATGACCAACCTAGATAGAATATTAAAAAGCAGAGATATTACTTTGCCAACAAAGGTCCATCTAGTCAAGGGTATGGTTTTTCCAGTGGTCATGTATGGATGTGAGAGTTGGACTGTGAAGGAAGCTGAGCACCAAAGAATTGATGCTTTTGAACTGTGGTGTTGGAGAAGACTCTTGAGAGTTCCTTGGACTGCAAGGAGATCCAACCAGTCCATTCTAAAGGAGATTAGTCCTGGGTTTTCTTTGGAAGGACTGATGCTAAAGCTGAAACTCCAGTACTTTGGCCACCTCATGCGAAGAGTTGACTCATTGGAAGACTCTGATGCTGGGAGGGATTGGGGGCAGGAGGAGAAGGGGATGACAGAGGATGAGATGGCTGGATGGCATCACCAACTCGATGGACATGAGTTTGGGTGAACTCCAGGAGTTGGTGATGGACAGGGAGGCCTGGCGTGCTGTGATTCATGGGGTCGCAAAGAGTCGGACACAACTGACTGACTGAACTGAACTGAACTGACCTAACTTCCAGGCTCCTTCCCTGCAAGTCTCCATTGAGTGTGTTGTAGGAGAGATCTAAATAGGATGGCCAAGTCACTAGTTCACAGCGTCCTCTTGAACAGGATTTTCATATCAAGCCACTTGCGGATCCACTGGCAGATCTCTGGCCAGCACAGAAACCTTTGCCTTGGGGTCATAGGCCCATTCAGCCTTGTCCTCATCAGCTGTGCCCAAGGAAGCAAGAATGTGCAGTACAAAAATGACCCACTTAAAAAAAAAAAAGACCCCTATGTGTAAGAAACACTTCAGAAGGGTGTGGCAGGCATTCTGAGGATACTAGAGGACCTCCTTCCATGAAATCAGGGCAGGACTGTGACTTAGGCAGTGGAACCTAGTATGCTGTGTTGTGTTATATTGATAGAGGCACTCCTAGATGGTAAACAACGAAATTCCTAGAAGCAGTAGGAGTCCAGTTGTTGCCCAACAGAGAACAAGCTTAAGGGTCAGTCCATCTGAAATCTGCTTTTATTGTGGAGAGGTGTTTCTTTCATTGAAACCATATATTAACCTTCCTTCTTCTGAGCTCAAATAACCTTCACATAAAACCAACTTTATGTGATTTGACTACAGGGCAAGTATATATGGCTCTTTCAACAGGAGGATATGTGTGTATACAAACAAATCTACATATAATACAAAAAGTCCCTGAGTTAGGATGGTTAAACTTAAAAATTTTTTTGACTTTATGATGACATCAAAGAAATATACATTTAGTAGAACCTGTCCTTTGAATTTTGAGTTTTGATCTTTTCCTGGGATGTGCGTTACGATACACTAGTGATACTGAGCAGGGTAGTGAGCTGCAGCTCCTAGTCAGCTGCAAGCTTGTGAGGGCAAATGATTGATACATTTACAACCTTTCTGTTTTTCTCTTGCAGTGAGTACTGTATTCGATAAATTACATGAGATAGTCAGCACTTTATTATAAAATAGGCTTTATGTTAGATGACTATCTGACTGCGGGCTAATGTAGGTAAGCTAAGCTATGATGTCCAGTATATTAGGTGTATGAAATGCATTTTTGACTTACAATATTTTCAATTTATGATATCAGGATATAACTCCATTGTAAGTTGAGAAAAATCTGTATATCTGTATGTGTTTATAGACAATGTACATAGACACAAATAGATTTATATAACATATACAGTAATGTGTAATATGCATTATGTGTATTCCATCATATCATATATATTCTATTATAAATGAAAGCAAAAGTCGCTCAGTTGTATCCAACTCTTTGGGACCCCATGGGTTAATACAGTCCATGGAATTGTCCAGGCCAGAATACTGGAGTGGGTAGCCTTTCCCTTCTCCAGGGGATCTTTCCAACCCAGGGATCGAACCCAGGTCTCCCACATTATAGGTGGATTCTTTACCATCTGAGCCACAAGGGAAGCCCAAGAACACTGGAGTGGGTAGCCTATCCCTTCTCCAGAGGATCTTCCTGACCCAGGAATTGAACCAGGTCTCCTGCATTGCAGGTGGAGTCTTAACCAACTGAGCTATCAGGGAAGCCCCATTTTATAAATGATATAAATATATAATATGTAGTATACTCTTGCCTGGAAAATCCCATGGACAGAGGATCCTGGTGGGCTGCAGTCCATGGGGTCGCTAAGAGTTGGACACGACTGAGTGACTTCACTTTGACTTTTCACTTTCATGCATTGGAGAAGGAAATGGCAACCCACTCCAGTATTCTTGCCTGGAAAATCCCAGGGACGGGGGAGCCTGGTGGGCTGCCGTCTATGGGGTCGCAAAGAGCTGGACATGACTGAAGAGACTTAGCAGTATATATTTATAGATAAAATGTAAATAAATATGTGTATCATATATGTATATATATTTCCTGATACTTACAAATGTAAATTTATCCCTCAGAGATAGAAGAACTCACAAAAATTAACATTCTGGCCCTCAAAAGTTGAGATCAGCCCCTAAAATATGATAAATGCCTCCAAGGGAAATTTCTAGCTGCAGCTCAACAAGCCTCCCCCTTATTCTACACCTCTGACTCCCCACGAACAATAAACCTATTGGAAACTTCAATAGAAAGCACTTCCTTGTCAAGGGAATCCCATATGTATTCACTCAATAATTGATAGGAATCATTTTAATTTAGCCGGACTGTTGGCTATTACATTGCACACCAGACTCACAAATACTTTTCCAAACTGAGTCATGGGAGATGGTTAAAAGGAAGAAAAAAATGTTTCCAAGATGTTCTTAAAAACAACCTGAAATGGAGATAAATATACTATTATTTGCAGATTTTAGGCTCAACCTTGGCTATTCAACAGCATCAGTTTTCCCCGTCATTTCTGCCTCCCTTCTGTTCATGAGCACAATACACTCCCATTACTGACCACTCTCACGCGCAGTGAGTTTCAGTAAGGCGGCATGCACACAGCAGAGGACCACTCTCCCACTGCTCTACCTCACGAAGACTGTCAAAGCACTGGTCTACTGCAGTCTAGGTAAATGGCATCTGGACTTGCACAGTGTATCGACTGCACCACTGTGTGCCTCAGTTGCATATACCTGACCTTCTAATACCTTTGTTTGGTATAGAGTCTAGGTTTAAACTACTCCTGTCTATTCACTTTGTCTTTTGAATTCTTAGAAAGCATGAAAGGACTATAATTACAAACAATTAGGGGACAAAAACTCCAATGTACACATAGGTACTAAAGGCAATCGGTGATGAAATGTTTAATGCTCAGGCTCAGTAAAAACCACAGTGCTGGTGGAGTTATTTACATCATTCTTCCAGGTTCTGAAAGAAGTAAACTGTGTCAGGAGGAAATATTGCTTTGTGTCTGGGGCCGAGGCTTGGAAGATGAAGGTTAAATACAAGAAATTGCTTGGGGTGGATTTAACTGTGGTCAATAATTCCAGGGAACACACTATATTTTCATTCTGTGGAAATTAGCTTCTGTAAGTTTCCTGTGTGTGTGTATGAGAGAGAGAGAGAGAGAGAGAGAGGCAGGGAGGGAGGGAGAAAAAGGCTGTATATATTCAAGAATGTCTCAATTCCTTCAATCAGAAAAATCATTTTGAATAAAAATTGATTGTGGAGGTGGTTATGAGATTCTTTCAACTTAAAAGTAGCAATTCTCCACCCCATTAATTTCGTCTTCAAAGTTCACCATTATTTAAACATTGCTGTTTGTCTCCTCCTCAGAGTTGCTGGTTTGGAAAGACTCCGGCCACATTCATTAACCACTGAAGCAGGCAGGGCTCCTGTTGCATTATCTTATTAAATGACTGTTTGCTTTTTAAATGCCTTATATAAAAAAAAAAAAAAAAAAAAGGCACAAGATCTATTTCCTGTCATGAAATAACCACATTGATTAAAACACAAATCCAGCAAGATGGCCTCAAAATTTGCTTCTGCCAAATTGGCAATGACTGTGAAAACTAAGATTGCTGTAAAATAGCTTTAAGATGTGAAACCCCACCAGTAACTATTATTGTGAGGTAGGAACAGCACGAAAATAAACAGTATTCTGAGAAGAATCTGGCAAGGCAGAATGGTCTGAACCATATGCTAAAAATGCTTCGAAGCATTTAAGGTGAGTATGAATTAGAGACCTAAGGAACTTAATACCAATTGATTGGCCGTGGCTCTTACCCACTGGCCTTGATCTGTCCCTCTTCCTCCTTCAGGACAGTTCCCACACTGCCACCAAAACATTCTTTCTTAGATATTAGGTAATTAAAACTGCTAGATGTTTCCCTCCTACTTACAGATCAAGTCCAAAATTTTGGCATTGAGTATATTGCCCTCCCTCTGTGTGTTCTGATTTCTTTGTCTCTCCAAATGATGACCCTCTCCCACCCACGCTGGAGCACCAAACCCTGCAAAATCTCTCTGTATCTGTGTTGTCCTCTAAAGCACAACTGATCCTTTCTACCTGGTGTGCAATTCCTTTGTGGTCTTTCAAAATCAACTTCAGAGATCATCTCTATGGGATCCCTCCCCAGATTCCTTTCCCTCCTGTAAATATTTTGTGGCACCTCTCACTCTGGTAGGATGGGACACTGGTGGAGTCATCTGCTAGAAGTATTTGGGGATATTTGAGGCTGGAGTAACTGCCTGTAAGTTGTGGTTGCTCCATAAACACACTGACTTACTTTGACCAAATGTTCGTTTGGAGGATTTAGGGATGCTGATAGAGGCATCTGAAGCCCCGAGGCTTCAGGGTAGGGGCACTGAGCCCTCTTAGCCTGTCTTGGCAGCCACAAATCACACAGCTTATGTTTACACCTTCCATCCATGCCTGCACTGAAGCCCCTTTGGGGCAGAGGCATTTTCATTTCTGTATACTTCTGGCTCACAGACACCCTGAAGTACTCAAGAAGTGCTTGCTGAACTGAATGCTTCCATCAGTCAGAGCAAACATATTTTGAATATTTAAATCCTAATGGACAAAAACATAACTTTCCTGAGAAAAGAGCAATCGTTCATTAGGAAGTAAACCAATCTTTAGAATTCCTCAGGAAATTGACACGTATTTCATTTAACCCTCACAAATAACTCTGTGAACACAAACCACAGCATAACAGAAGGCACCATCAGACAAACATGAGAGATTATTAGCTTCTGCCTTACTTCCTCTTCCTGAGTCTGGCTTCATTTCTCATCCCTCCCATGCCACGCTGTCACCAGGCAAGGGCTGTGTTCCAACCAAGATAAGTTCTAGGGCTGGCAGAGAAATCTCACAAATTGAGTTTCCTACAGTAAAGTTGCCATGGACAAAGGCTTAATCCTTCGTCCCAAACGAATCCTTAGTCCCAGTTACAAAGGCTTTGTATCTTAATACCTTCCCTCAAGGAAATTTTCCTTGAATTAAAAAAACATGGATTCTTTCTAAATGGTCCCACAAGACTCTGCATTTACCTCTGTCCAAGCTCTTAACTCTCTATATTGTTAATATCCATGTCTATCTTATCAGATTACTGACTTCTTAAAGACAAGGTTAGTCCTGTCTATCTGTATCTCCTTTAGAAGTAGGATGTCAGTACAGGTTTGATAAATAATGAATGACTGAATGTATTCAGTTTGGAGATGTTTAATCTTTTGGACAAATGTCATAAGATTCTGAAATATAAAACTATACTGTCAAGTTAATAGTTTCACATTTGGAAAAATAGCTGTCAAGCTATAGCAACTTCATGTCTTTGGTCACAAGGTATGTGGCAAATTTGGAAAACCCAGCAGTGGCCACAGGACTGGAAAAGGTCAGTTTTCATTCCAATCCCAAAGAAGGGTAATGCTAAAGAATGTTCAAACTATTGCACAATTGCACTCATCTCATATGCTAGCAAAATAATGCTCAAAATTCTCTAAACTAGTCTTCAGCAGTACATGAGCTGAGAAATTCCAGATGTTCAAGCTGGATTTAGAAAAGGAGGAGGAACCATAGATCAAATTGTCAGTATTCACTGGATCATAGAAAAAGCAAGAGAATTCCAGAAGAACATCTACTTCTGCTTCATTGACTATGCTTTGACTGTATGGATCACAACAAACTGTGGAAAATTCTGAAAGAGACTGGAATACCAGACCACCTGACCTGTCTCCTGTGAAACTTGTATGCAGGTCAAGAAGCAACAGTTAGAACTGGACATGGAACAACAGACTGGTTCCAAATAGGAAAAGGAGTACGTCAAGGCTGTATATTGTCACCCTGCTTATTTAACTTATATGCAGAGTACATCATGAGAAATGCTGGGCTGGATGAAACAAAAGCTGGAATCAAGATTGCAAGTGGAAATATCAATAACCTCAGATATGCAGATGGCACCACCCTTATGGCAGAAAGTAAAGAGGAACTAAAAAGCATCTTGATGAAGGTGAAAGAGGAAAGTGAAAAAGCTGGCTTCAAAATCAACATTCAAAAAACTAAAACCATGGCATCCAGTCCCATCACTTCATGACAAATAGATGGGGAAAAAGTGGAAACAGTGACAAATTTGATTTTCTTGGGCTCCAAAATCATTGTAGATGGTGATTGCAGCCATGAAATTAAAAGACACTTGCTCCTGGGAAGAAAATCTACAACAAACTTAGACAGTATATTAAAAGGCAAAGATATCACCTTGCTGGCAAAGTTCTGTATAGTTAAAGCTATGGTTTTTCCAGTAGCCATGTATGGATGTGATTTGGACCATAAAGAAGGGTGAGCACTGAAAAATCGACGCTTGTGAACCGTGGTGCTGGAGAAGACTCTTGAGTCCCTTGGTGAGCAAGGAGAACAAACCAGTCAATCCTAAAGGACATCAACTCTGAATATTCACTGGAAGGACTGAAGCTGAAGCTCCAATCCTTTGGCCACCTGATGCAAAGAGCTTACTCATTGGAAAAGACCTTGATGCTGGGAAAAATTGAAGGCAGGAGAAGAAAGGGACAACAGAGGACGAGATGGTTGGATGGCTTCACTGACTCAATGGACATGAGTTTGAGTAAACTCTGGGAGTTGGTGATGGATGGTGAAGCCTGGTGTGTTGCAGTCCATGGGATTGCAAGGAGTAGAACACAACTGAATGACTGAGCAACAATACATATAAAATATTAGAAACAAGAATCTAGCAAGTTTTCTGAGTATAAAATACATTTTTAAAGGCTCATTGCATTTCAATATATGAGCAAAACCAGGTAGAATGTATAATTTAGTTTAAAAGATGGCATTAAAATAACATTTAAACAACATTTAAACAGTAAGTATTCTAAAAATTTAAGGAAATTTAAGGAAAAAAAATCAAATATTGTGTGCTCATTCGGTAAGTTGTGCCTGACTGACTCCATGGACTGTAGCCCACCAGGCTCCTCTGTCCATGGGGTTTCTCAGGCAGGAATACTGGAGTGGGTTGCCATTTCCTTCTCCAGGAGATCTTCCTGACCCAGGGATAGAAACCATGCCTCCTGCATTGGCAGGCAGGTTCTTTACCAGTGAGCCACCAGAGAAGCCTCTAAAAATCATTAGATGCCACAAAAAAGATTGACAAAAGACTTTAAGAGCCATGTCATCGAGGAAGTCTCTGTGATACATCACAGAAACAAACATGTGAAAAGATACTCTAACTCATTAGTGGGCAGAGAAATTAACCACAGTACATTCTCTTCTTACCAGATTTGCAAAAATTAAGTGTTGTCAGTGATATGGAGTTACCAGTATACTTAAGCACTCCTGGTAGCGTGTAATCACTTCAGCAAACAATCTAGCATTATCTAATAAAGTTGGTTTCTTTTAGTGAATGCAGCTCAAAAATTCCACTGGTGGAATATCTAGGAAATACCTAGAGAAACACTTTGACATGTACAAATGCCTATCCACACCAGAATGGGAAAAATACAAAACAATCATATGATAGCTTACTATGTATCAGGGGAATTGAATGCATTTCAGTTATCCATAAAAACACAGATAAATATCAAGAACAAAATTGAAGAAAAAAAGCAGAGTTGAAAATGAATATGTGTGTATATATATATATATATATATATATATATATATATATATACGATGATTACATTTATAAAAGTTTAGAAATAGGAAAAACTAAACACTATATTATTTAGGTACAGTCACATACTTAATAAGTCTATAAAGTAAAGTAAACACAAAAATCAGAGTAATCATTATGAATTAGAAAGGAAAGAATGGGATATGGTTTTTAGAAGGACATAGGGAGAACCTGAGAGGTAACAGCAAGTTTTTCATCTACATGGTGAATACCTAGGCAGGGCAGATATTCAGCTGGTACAAACTAGTAACTAACATATCCTTGTTGTTGTTCAGTCGCTAAGCCATGTCGGACTCTTTGTGACCTCATGGATTGCAGCATGCCAGGCTACTCTGTCCTTCACCATTTCCCGGAGTTTGCTCAAACCAGGGGAAATGTATTGATGGTTGAGGCTCTGGAGTGAAGAGAAAGGAGGCAGAGTGGACATCGTTCCACATCCTCTGTAGCTGCCAATCCATGGGAGAGTAGAATAACAGCTAGACATGCGTGTTGGCCCTTTTTAATTTTTTACTTCAAGTTTAGTCAATCAGCTCTCTTTAGAGTGTTAGTTGCTCAGTCGTGTCCAACTCTTTGCAACCCTGTGGACTGTAGTTCACCAGCTCCTCTGTCCATGGAATTCTCCAGGCAAGAATACTGGAGTGGGTTGCCATTCCTTTTAGTAACACATGTTTATTATTTATTCTGAGTTGGGACATGCTTAGCTATCCTACCTACAATAAATATAATAATGCTTTTGTTCAGTCACTAAGTCATGTCCAGCTTTTTGAGATCACATAGATTCCAACATACCAGGCTTCCCTGTCCTTCAATATCTCCCAGAGTTTGCTCAGATTCATGTCCATTGAGTTGGTGATGCCATTCAACCATCTCATCCTCTGTTGCCCCTTCTGTTCCTGCCCTCAATCTTTCCCAGCATCAGGGTCTTTTCCATGAGTCATCTCTTCTCATCAGGTGGCCAAAACATTGGAACTTCAGCTTTGCATCAGTCCTTCCAATGAATACTCAGGACTGATTTCCTTTGGGATTGACTGGTTTGATCTCCTTGCTGTCCAAGGGACTCTCAGGAGTCTTCCTGACTCCTTCAGGACTCTCAGGAGTCTTCTCTAGCACAACAATTCAAAAACACCAATTCTTTGGCATTCAGCCTTCTTTATGGTCCAACTCTTACATCCATACATGACTATTGGAAAAACCATAGCTTTGACTATATGGGTGCTTCCCTGGTGGTTCAGCTGGTAAAGAATCTGCCTGCAATGCGGGAGACTTGGATTCACTCCCAGGGTTTGAAAGATCCCCCAAGACCCAGTTTCCCACACAGTCAGTCTTTCCCATCAGGAAGCTTCTATAATCCTCTTATCCATCAGAGGGCAGACAGACTGAAAACCACAATCACAGAAAACTAATCAAACTGATCCATGGACCACAGCCTTGTCTAACTCAATGAAACTATGAGCTATGCTATGTAGAGCCACCCAAGATGGATGGGTCATGGTGGAGAGTTCTGACAAAACCTGGTCCACTGGAGAAGGGAATGGCAAACCACTTCAGTATTCTTGCCTTGAAAACCCCATGAACAGTATGAAAAGGCAAAAAGATATGAAAGATGAACTCTCCAGGCCAGTAGGTGCCCAATACGCTACTAGAGGAAAGTGGAGAAATAACTCCAGAAAGAATGACGAGATGGAGACAAAGCAAAAACAATACCCAGTTGTGGATGTGACTGGTGATGGAAGTAAAGTCCGATACTGTAAAGAACAATATTGTATAAGAACCTGGAATGTGAGGTCCATGAATCAAGGTAAATTGGAAGTGGTCAAACAGGAGATGGCAAGAGTAAACATCAACATTTTAGGAATCAGAAAACTAAAATGGACTGGAACGGGTGAATTTAATTCAGGTGACCATTATACCTACTACTGTGGGCAAGAATCACTTAGAAAAAAATGGAGTAGCCCTCATAGTCAACAAAAGAGTCAAAAATGCAGTACTTGGGTGAAATCTCAAAAATGAAAGAATGATTTATGTTCATTTCTAAGGCAAACCATTCAGTATCACAGTAATCCAATCTATGCCCCAATCAGTAATGCTGAAGAAGCTGAAGTTGATTAGTTCTATGAAGACCTACAAGACTTTCTAGAACTAACACCTAAAAGAGATGTCCTTTTCATCATAGGAGACTGGAATGCAAAAATAGTAAGTCAAGAGATACCTGGAGTAACAGGCAAATTTGGCCTTAGATTACAAAATGAAGCAGGGCAAAGGCTAACAGAGTTTTGTCCAGAGAACACACTGGTCATAGTAAACACCCTCTTCCAACAACACAAGAGAAGACTCTCCACATGGACATCACCAGATGGTCAATACTGAAATCAGGTCAATTATATTCTTTGCAGCCAAAGATGAAGAGGCTCTTTTCAGTCAGCAAAAACAAGACCTGTAGCTGACTGTGGCTCAGATCATGAACTCCTTATTGCCAAATTCAGACTTAAATTGAAGAAAGTAGGGAAAATCACTAGACCATTCAGGTATGACCTAAGTCAAATCTCTTACAATTATACAGTGGAAGTGACAAATAGATTCAAGGGATTAGATCTAATAGACAGAGTGCCTGAAGAACTACAGACAGAGGTTCATGACATTGTAAAGGAGGCAGTAATCAAGACCATCCCCAAGAAAAAGAAATGCAAAAGGCAAAATGGTTGTCTGCGGATGCCTTACAAATAGCTCTGTAAAGAAGAAAAGTGAAAGGCAAAGGAGAAAAGGAAAAATATACCCATTTGAATGCAGCGTTCCAAGGAATAACAAGGAGAGATAAGAAAGCCTTCCTCAGTGATCAGTGCAAAGAAATAGAGGAAAGAATAGAATGGGAAAGACTAGAGATCTCTTCAAGAAAACTAGAGATACCAAAGGAACATTTCATGCGAAATGGGCACAATAAAGGACAGCAATGGTATGGACCTAACAGAAGCTGAATATATTAAGAGGTGGCAAGAGTACACAGAAAAACTATACAAAAAAGATCTTCATGACCCACATAACCACGATTGTGTGGGATCACTCATTTAGAGTCTGACATCCTGGAATGTGAAGTCAAGTGGGCCTTAGGAAGCATCACTGCAATAAAAGCTAGTGGAAATAATGGAATTCTAGTTGAACATTTTCAAATCCTAAAAGATGATGCTGTGAAAGTGCTGCACTCAATATGCCAGCAAACTGGGAAAACTCAGCAGTGGCCACAGGACTGGAAAAGGTCAGTTTTCATTCCAATCCCAAAGAAGGGCAATGCCAAAGAATGCTCAAACTATCACACAGTTACACTCATCTCTCACGCTAGCAAAGTAATGCTCAAAATTTTCCAAGCCAAACTTCAAGAGTACATGAATCGTGAACTTACAGATGTTCAAGCTGGATTTAGAAAAGGCAGAGGAACCAGAGTTCACATTGCCAACATTCTCTGGATCAGAGAAAAGGCAAGAGAATTGCAGAAAAGCATCCACTTCTGCTTTATTGACTATGCCAAAGCCTTTGAGTAGGTCGATTACAACAAACTGGAAAATTCTACAAGAGATGGGAATACCAGACCACCTTACTTGCCTCCTGAGAAATCTGCATGCAGGTCAAGAAGCAACAGTTAGAACTGGACATGGAACAATGGACTGGTTCCAAATTGGGAAAGGAGTATGTCAAGGCTGTATATTGTAACCCTGCTTATTGAACTTATATACAGAGTATGTCATGCGAAATGCCAGACTGGATGCAGCACATGCTGGAATCAAGATTGCTGGGAGAAATATCAATAACCTCAGATATGCAGATGATACCACTTTTATGGCAGAAAGTGAAGAGGAACTAAAGAGCCTCTTGATAAAGGTGAAAGAAGAGAGTGAAAAAGCTGGCTTAAAACTCAACATTCAAAAAATTAAGATCATGGTATCCGGTCCTATCACTTCATGGCAAATAGATGGGGAAACAGTGGAAACAGTGGCTGACTTTATCTTGGGGGGGTTCTAAAATCACTGCAGATGGTGACTGCTGCCATGAAATTAAAAGATGCTTGCTTCTTGGAAGAAAAGCTATGACCAACCTAGACAGCATATTAAAAAGCAGAGACGTTACTTTGCCAACAAACATTTGTCTAGTCAAGGCTATGGTTTTTCCAGTGGTCATGTATGGATGTGAGAGTTGGGCCTTAAAGAAAGCTGAGTGCTGAAGAATTGATGCTTTTGAACTGTGGTGCTGGAGAAGACTCTTGAGAGTCCCTTGGACTGCAAGCAGATCCAACCAGTCCATCCTAAAGGAAATCAGTCCTGAACATTCATTGGAAGGACTGACGCTGAAGTTGAAACTCCAATACTTTGGCCACTTGATGTGAAGAACTGACTCATTGGAAAAGACCCTGATGCTGGGAAAGATTGAAAGCGGTAGTAGAGGAGTACGACAGAGGATGAGATGGTTGGATGGCATCACCGACTCGATGGATGTGAGTTTGAGCAAGCTCCTGAAGTTGGTGATAGACAGGGAAGCCTGGCATGCTGCAGTCCATGGGGTTGCAAAGAGTCGGACACAACTGAGCAACTGAACTAAACTGAACTGATTGTATGGACCTATTTCAACAAAATGATGTCTCTGCTTTTAAATATGCTGTCTAGTTTTATGATAGCTTTTATTTCAAGAAGCTAGCGTCTTTTAATTTCATGGCTGCAGTCACCATCCATAGTGATTTTGGAGCCCAAGTCTCTGCCAAAATGATGTCAAATTGAATCTTTGGCCTTGATTTTTAACTCTTCTATTATTAGATGTATATATAGAAACAGAAATCTGACAGCGATGATAGCAGGGGTTATTGTGACTTTATAAAGCATACATTTTCCTTTTTTCACTTAATAAGCATATATTACTAAAATCATACAACCCTGTGTAATACAATGAAGTAGAAAGAAAGATAAATTATCTTAAGTATTTTTCCTCAAAGAGTACAGAGTCTAAGAGCAAAGATAAAGACATGGTACAGAATGTTTACTAAGGTTTCATTTCTTTCATCTTCACAAACGGTTGTTTTTTGCATTTGTTAATAAAAATAACCAAAAACAGTTAAATGCTATCTAAAGTGCTTCATTTTCTATTTAAAGTAGGAGCTTTTTTAAATTATCTACTTCTATAGTGAAAGAGTCAGCTGTCAAAGTAGTATAAAGGACATGAAGATAGAAAGCTGCCTATTTTTGTTTTATTATGAAGGAAAAAGCAGTCAATGACTCAGGGCATTTTCTTTCCGCCACTGACTGACCTTATGACCTTCAGGAAGTCAATTCAACCCTAAGGTCTTTGGGTTTCCTGTCATTCAGATATCTTTTCCCAGTGTAGTTTTCAAGTTTGGGGTTTATTTTAAGGTTTGTCTTTATTGTTTCTCCTTGTCTTTCTGTTCAAATATCTTTCTCTGATTTTGCCCGGGAAGACATCCTGGTGACCTGAATGAGTCTGACACCCCAAACAGAGCCTGGTCTCTGGAATCTGGACTCTCCCAAATCTCTTGTCACTCTGCTTTCCTATGTCTCTGTCCCCTAATCCCTTCTCTCAATCCTATTTTCTGCTTCCAAGGACTTAGCTACCCTGATAAACTAACATGAACCTATGTGTTCATAAGCCTGTTGCTTTATTCCCATCTTAAGTAACACAAATGTAGGACAAGTATAGTTTTATGGAAGAATTTTCTTCCCACAAAGAGCACTGCTAAAAAGGTGAACATGAAGTTCCTTGGTGTGTGGGATGACAGGGGAAGTCCTGCATCTCTGGCTGATCAGTTGGCTGTTCCTATGACAGAGAATGGACATGTCTATAGATAATTTCAAGAGAACACCTGCCATAATATCTTCTCCTATCAATAACATCTCTCCATTTAGCCAAATTTAATATCCTCCTGAGCTTACATTGGTTATATAACAGTGCATAATGAAAGGGTGTTGAAATTTGATCAAATACTTTTTATATATGTAATGAATCATATGGTTCCCTCTTTTCTTTCATAACTGTGCTGAATTATGTCAGCTGTTTTTGAATGTTAAGCCAAACTTGCATTCTGGGAATAAACCCAACTTTTTATGATATGCTACCATTTTTGCATATTCCTAAATTTGATTTGCTAATAGTTTGTTTAGGATTTTTGCATTTGTAATTTTCCTTTCTTGCAATGTCTCTGTAAGTTCTGGTATCAAGGTTATGCTGTACTCATAAATAGAATTGGGAAATATTTCTTCCATTTTTACTTCTCTAGAAGACTTTATGCATATTTAGTGTTATCTCTTACTGAAAAGTTTGTAGATTTCATTGCTAAAGTTATCTAACCCTGGAGCAATTTTATTGAATGGCTTTTAAATTATATATTTATTTTTATTTTATATTTGACTAATATGTTTTATTTCTTTGTATCAATTTTTGATGTATTTTTTTCAAGGAATTGTTCCATTTCATTTAAATTTTCAAATTTATTAATATAAAGTTAGTTATAATATTTTTTAGTTATCCTTTTAATGAATAAAATAACTATAATGTTTCCTTTTTCACTCCTGGTGTTTTTAATTCACACCATCTTGTGAATTACAAAGAGTTTTTCATTTTTATTTAACTTTCCAAAAAAGTAATTTTTGACTATGTTGACTGTCTCTATTGTATGGGTATTTGCCGGGAGCCGGTGAGGCATTCCACTCGTGACAAAGGTCATGAGGAAGGAGGCTCAGCATACGCAAAGGCGGGATCGAGCCTCAGGAGTCCCCCTGGATATTCTCAAGCATCTTCCCCCAAAAAACCAGAGTCTGCCTACTTTATTGCTTTGTGCTCTCACCTCTGACTTTACTGGGGGCTGTCCCCCACCACCATCTCACTCTCTCTGTCAAAGAGTTAACTTACAGCTCCAATTAATGAAGTTCCTGGGCAATTAGGAGTGTTTAAACCCAAACCCCTCAGATGGCTCTCTAACTCGCCTGACAAGTTTACCCGGACTCCTACAGCTATGCATACGATTGTTTACAGTCTCCCAGCCTCGAGAGGCACAGGAAGCTTAAGATATTCAAATAGCTTAGAACCTCTCAGAGAGTTAGAAACTGTCAGAGTAAACTAGTAAAGGATTTCATTGATGAGCCAATGATTGTTGCCAAGTTTTCACATCCTCTGAATTGTATCCTTGAATATGTATTAATTAATAGTTGGTATGTAGAAAAAATAAGTAGTGGCCTTGGTGTTAGTAACTTTAGACCCTTAAGGTAATAAATTCTTTCCTTTGTTGTAAACCCATTACACATCCGCCCTATAGGAATGCAATTTTATCTTCGGAAGATGGCGCCAAACCTTAAAATAATTACTCTTAGAGAAAATAAGTCTTTGTTGATAAGTCATTGTCAAGAGTCATAAAATGTTAATAGGCCTTCTGGCCAGAAGATGATGTAAATCACCTAAACCATTTGTATACAATAAATTTGCAGGAAAGAAACCCTGGTTTTTGATAAGAATCAAAGACTGCTGACTTTGCATCCCCTATTATCCTCTATGTGTAACTTAGGGTATAAAAACCCCTGTTGAAAATAAAGCTAAGGGCCTTGCTCACCAACGCTTGGTCTCCATGTCATTCTTCCCTTTAACTTCCAGCTGAGTCTCCATCTGGAGCACGGAACCCACCATGCTTACTAATTTTTATGCCTGGGCTTCTAAGACCCACTTGAGAAGGTGTCTAGGGTGAGGCACCTTCTGCTATTCGAGAGGGCGCCTGCGGCCTACGTAAGTGGTGCAAACTTCTTGTCTTGAAGTTTTATTGGTCTCCCGAGTAAACCAAGCTACTCAGCTTCTTTTCTCCACTGAATTTTCCTACTGAGCTATCCTCATTCTATTACTCTTTATATCTCTAGTTACCATTTGAATAGGTCGCCGACACCGTCTCCCCTTCGAATACCCTGGATCAGCCGGGGCTGGACCCCGGCAGGTATTTGAAGTTTTATTCTTTGAGTTTAATTTATTATTTTTCTAATATTTATATGGATACTTACAGCATTGATTTTCAGCCTCTTTTATTTCTCACACTTGCATTTGGAAACAAATTTTGAATAGTGGTTTTAGAGGCATCATAGGTGAATGATATGATTATAATGAAATATATGGTCTGATTCCCACTATGATTTCTTCTTTGATCCATGGTGTACAGAAAGGAATTAAATCTGACTGCTAGCCTTTGAAAGGCCTACAACCAAAATTGGCTCTTGGCTAGCATCTAGGAAATTACATCTGGGGAGTTTCCACCATTCTCAGAACTGATAAGAGTGGCTTACTCAGACTAGTCTATACAAACAATATGGTTTATGCTGATGAACTGCTGTCCTCCTGGAAGTCTGGAATTTTGGGACATATAGGAAGAAGCTGGTCTGACCAGCCCCCAGTAAAAACCCCAGGCACTGAGTCTCTATGAGAGTCACTGGTTGGCAGTAGTTCACCATGTGGTCACATTTGTTGGGGGAATTAAGTGCATCATGTGTGACTCCATTGAGAGAGAGTTCTGGCAGCTTGCACCTGATTTCCCCCAGATTTTGCCCTAAGTACCTTTCCCTTTGCTGATTTTGTTCTGTATGTAATAAATCATAGCTTTGAATACGTCTATATGCTGAGTTCTGTGAGTCCTCATAGTAAAACATTGAACTTGAAAATGGCTCTGGGGACCGTCAACATATATGAGTTCAAACATTAAGAGTTTTCTCCCTTTTAAGTGCATCTGTTTTGCTTCATTGCACTTAATTGTCAGAGAATGTGAGATGAACGATTCTAATTTTAAACTGGCTGTATGAAAAGTCTATATGAATAAGTTTTCCATATGTAGTTGTAAGGTATATTTATTTGGAAGTAGTGGGCAGTGTTTATATAAATCTACTAAGTCAAGTTTGTTAATTTTAGTTTTTAAATTTGCTGATTTTTTTGGATGTTCTACCAGTTAAAGAAATGCATTAAAATAACCTACCATGATTGTAAATTTATGTATTTTTCTTGCTATAAAAATTATATCTATTTTGCTTTGCATATTTTAAAGCTATGTTAGCTATATTATTACTTGCATTAAATATAGAACTGATAATTTCTTCCTTATAGACTGACCATTTTACTATAATGAAACTTCTTATCACTAATAATATTTCTTGTTTTAAAATCAAAACATTATCTTCTCATGTTAGTGTATGTGTATGTTGCAAAGTGAAAGAGGAGAGTTAAAGAGTTGGCTTAAAGCTCAACATTCAGAAAACTAAAATCATGGCATCCGGTCCTATCACTTCATGGGAAATAGATGGGGGAATAGTGGAAACAGTGGCTGATTTTATTTTTTGGGCTCCCAAATCACTGAAGATGGTGACTGTAGCCATGAAATTAAAAGACGCTTACTCCTTGGAAGAAAAGTTATGACCAATCTAGACAGCATATTCAAAAGCAGAGACATTACTTTGCCAACAAAGGTCCGTCTAGTCAAGGCTATGGCTTTTCCAGTAGTCATGTATGGATGTGAGAGTTGGACTATAAAGAAAGCTGAGCACAGAAGAATTGATGCTTTTGAACTGTGGTGTTGGAGAAGACTCTAGAGAGTCACTTGGACTGCAAGGAGATCCAACCAGTCCATCCTAAAGGAGATCAGTCCCAGGTGTTCATTGGAAGGACTGATATTGAAGCTGAAACTCCAATCCTTTGGCCACCTGATGCGAAGAGCTGACTCATTTGAAAAGACCCTGATGCTGGGAAAGGTTGAAGACAGGAGGAGAAGGGGAGGAGAGAGGATGTGACGGTTGGATGGCATCACAGAATCAATGGACATGAGTTTGGGTAAACTCCAGGAGTTGGTGATAGACAGAGAGGTCTGGTGTGCTGCAGTCCATGGGGTCACAAAGAGTCATACACGACTGAGTGACTGAACAAGATGGAACTGATGTTGCATGTGTTCTTTCTTTAGGTTTGCAAGGTACATATCTTTTCTATTTGGTGATATTTTATATTTCTGTGTCTTTATATTTAGGTATGACTTTGTGGTTGCTTCCCGGTGGCTCAGACAGTAAAGAATCTGCCTGCAATGCAGGAGACCTGGGTTTGATCCCTGGGTGGGGAAAATCCCCTGGAGAAGGGAATGGCAACCCACTCTAATATTCTTGCCTGGAGAATACCATGAACCAAGGAGCCTGGTGGGTTACAGGCCACGGGGTTGCAAAGAATTGGACATGACTGAGCGAATAAGCAAAGCACATCCTCCAATAAATTGGACTGTAAAGAAGGCTGAGCACTTAGGAATTGATGCTTTAAAATTGTGGTGCTGGAGAAGCCTCTTGAGAGTCCCTTTGTACTGCAAGCATATTCAGTTCAGTTCAGTTGCTTAGTCGTGTCCAACTCTTTGTGACCCCATGAATCACAGCACTCCAGGCCTCCCTGTCCATCACCAACTCCCAGAGTTTACCCAAACTCGTGTCCATCGAGTCAGTGATGCCATTCAGCCATCTCATCCTCTGTCGTCCCCTTCTCCTCCTGCCCTCAATCCCTCCCAGCATCAGGGTCTTTTCCAGTGAGTCAACTCTTCACATCAGGTGGCCAAAGTATTGGAGTTTTAGCTCCAGCATCAGTCCTTCCAATGAACATCCAGGACTGATCTCCTTTAGAATGGACTGGTTGGATCTCCTTGCAGTCCAAGGGACTCTCAAGAGTCTTCTCCAACACCACAGTTCAAAAGCATCAATTCTTCAGCACTCAGCTTTCTTCACAGTCCAACTCTTACATCCATACATGACCACTGGAAAAAACATAGCCTTGACTAGACAGACATTTGTTGGCAAAGTAATGTCTCCTACATCAGTCAATTCTAAAGGTAATTAACACTGAATATTCATTGGAAGGACTGTTCCTAAAGTTAAAGATCCAATATTTTGGCCACTTGATGCAAAGAACTGACACATTGGAAAAAGACCATGATGCTGGGAAAGATTGAAGGCAGGAGGAAAAGTGGAGTGACAGAAGATGAGACAGTTGGGTAGCATTACTGACTCAATGGAAATGTTTGAGCTCACTCTGGGAGATAGAAAACGACAGGGAAGCCTGGCATGCTGTAGTCCATGAGGTCTCAAAGAGTCAGACATGGCTTAGTGACTGAACAACAACAAATCTTCTGAAAAATTGTTTTTACAAAAACAAGCAACCAACCCGTTCATAGCCAATCTTTCCAGCTCTTTCCAATATTTCCAACTCTAGAATCAATTACTTTTTTCTTTATCAGAGTCCCAATCAGTTCCTCCATTAATTCAAATAATTTTGCTTTTTCTTTTTCTGTCTCAATATGTTTTACTGATTTATTTTCTAATTCACTGATCTCTTCCGTGTGTTTAATCTGTAATTAAACCATCCATTGTATCCTTAATTAACTATTATATTTTTTACTAAAACATTTTTTCCATTCGATATTTACATAGATTCCAGTTCTCTGGAAGCTACCTATTCTCTCATCTCTTTCCTTTGACATACTAATCATACCTGTGTTAAGTACGACTGAGCAACAGAACAACACATTAAAGTCTATAGCTATTAACACCAATATTTAAATGCCCCATAGTTATATTTTATTATCTTTTTCTCTGGGTTTTCAGTCATTTGTTAACGTCTTCTAGTCTGCTTGGTAAAGTAATAATTGTGTATGAAAATTATGGAGATAATTTGAATCTCTAGCCAGTGCTATCTTTTTCCAGATAGAATTAACTTTTGCTTTCTTGTAAACTTTCAGAATAGGGTAAGTAATCTAAAATCAGGCTGGGATACAGTTTGAAGGTGTATCAATCTTTTCTGTATGCTGGTTAGTTTCTTCTTTAACCTTAATCCTAGAGCACAGATCCTATGGGGGCCTCACTGGAATTCTAGAAGCCCCTTCCCTTATAGGTTTTGATTCCAAGTTCAGTGTCCCCACCTTCGTGAGGCTGTTGGAAACTCAGTTCATCGCCTATCCTCTTAGGCAAATCTTTCTGCTCTGATCTGTAGCCTTTAGCTCTGCACTCCTTATGGACTGGTAACTACCTCAAGGGGAAATGTAGTGCATGATTGGGTTTACTTCACTTGTTGTTCCTTTTTCCAAGACCATTTCTCAAGTCTTGACTGTGGTCATAGTGTTGCTGTTCAGTCTTAAGTGAGACCATTTAAAGCTTTGCTCAGGATCCCAGCCCTTACCTTCCACAGAGTCTCAGCTTTTGTTAGACTTTTAAAAGACCTCCACTGGTCACTGGATTATTTCTTTCCTGAACTTGTAATAATACACTTATTTCAGCTTTAGTTCACATGTCTGTCTAGGCTACGCATTCCCTTTGTCAGAGCCTAAAACTTTAAGATGGCAGAGTACTGTCTTCTGGGTCTCAACTTATCTTGATAACATCAAACAGACATCCTTGTTGATTAGAATTAAGTACAAAATAGTAGTTATGGTGGTTTCTTCTTTTTTAGGAAGGAGGGAAGTATCACTAATTTAAGTTGAGCATTTATCAGACGTGCTCCTTTTAGCCAAAAGAGATTTTCAGCAGATGTATAGCATGTTGAATTACACACAATACTTACTAAATCTTGCCTCTCAGATAGTTTTGTGATTTGTATTAGATCACAAAATCTCAGTCTGTGAAACAAATATAAGGGGAAAATGCCAAAATGGAAAATCAAATCAGAAAAAAAGAATAAAAGGAAAACCAATTATACATATAAAGGAGTAAATGGAGGGAAAACATAAACATATGTGAGTTCTAATTAGTTGTTGATTTCTTTCTAAATTGCAAATATATGACCACTTATTTATATATAAAACTGAAAATGCTTAAAATAAAACATATTTAAAGAATACAGAATGGGATTTCAAGTAGAAGTTGACTTTGACTCCAGCACCAAAGTACCAAATCTGGAGGGAAATAAGGAGAAAGGCTTGTAAACTCAGCCAGCCAACTTATTTCCAAGGGTGGACCAAATGCTGGTATATGACTGCTTTCTCCAGACCTGTCTGTACCTGCAGCAGGCAACTCCAAGGAACAAAGTGATCAAACAACAGTGGAGCTGTTGCAGCAGGAGTTGGTGAGCTACCTTTAAGACACATTCAGATGGAATTTACATGTTAATGGTGTTGGTAGGTAGTGTAGAATTTTCAAATGGGCATTTTAATTTTAGCTTGATCTCCAAGGGCCAGATCTCCCTCTAAAGTGGCTGCAAGCTGTGCTGCTTTCCATTCACTTCAGGAAATATACAATTGAATAAGCCATCCTGGGGTTGGCCAGATCCTCCTCTCTGGCTCCTTACAGATGGATTCTCTTTTTTTCTCTCCTAAGCAGACCAACAACCAGGTGGGAATTCAATATCAAAGATGATTGTATTTTCTGATTTAATCAATATGTTTTACATAAGATTCTGTGTGGCATTGATAGTTCTGTTCCCTCAAACGTCTGTGTCCCCTTCTACAATGCAGTTGTACTTGGGGAGAACGTGCCTCATCAGTAATCCCATTTCCAAGCACTACCACTTCCTGCTAAGTGATGCCATGCGACTAATTCTCACCAGTGGAATATAAGCAAGTGGTGAGTGTCACTTCTAACCTGGATATGCATATTCTAGTCTCTTTTCCCATCTGTTAGCTGAATTTTGTTGCTGCAAAAAACCAAAGGTGTACTTGTTGAAGGTAGTAGAATCTCCTCAAGCTGGGTTTCTAATAGGTACCAAAAAAGAGTATGTTCATTCTCCACCAAGCAGGAATACATACACTAGACTTTCCCAGAGCAAGAAAAATATGTCTAGTGTGTTAAATTGCTGAGAATTTTGTTTTATGAATATGTTAGTTCCAATAGCCAGCATTATCCTCACTAATGGTGCCCTTATGGACTCCTACACCTACACACACACACACACACACACAGATAAGGACTTTTAGGCAACTTCTTACTTCATATTCTCATGGACTAGCTGTTTCAATCAGCATTCAGATGGAGATGCACAAACTTCCATAGGATGTGTATACACATGAGAGTAAAAATGTTAGTTGCTCAGTTGTGTCAGATTCTTTGCAACCCCATGGACTGCAGCCTGCCAGGCTCCTCTGTCCGTGGAACTCTCCAGGCAAGAATACTGGAGTGGTTTGCCATTCCCTTCCCCAGGGGATCTTCCCAACCCAAGGATCGAACCCAGGTTTCCCGCATTGCAGGCAGATTCTTTACTGTCTGAGCCTCTAGAGAAGCCCATGTATATACATAAATACCAACATACACAATAAGTATGTGTGTGTATGTGTGTGTGTGTGTGTGTGTGTGTGTGTGTGTGTGTGTGTGTGTGTGTGTGTGTATAAAGATGTTTGTTACAAAGATTTGACCTTACTTGAGTTGTGGGAGGTAAGCCATCTCAGTGAGGCTGTTGTCTCTGCATCTGATTCAGGAGTCTGAGATCCACAGACAGGCTGTCTGAAGGCAAGATGCTAGAGTGTAAGGGAAGGCTAGGGTAATTTGGAATCCACAAGGACAGACTGGAATCAGTGTCAGTTCTTCATTCTCAATGCTTCCAGAACTAAATATATGAGTATTCCACAGGACACACTGTCACCCTTCATCATGGTGCTAAGCTCAGTGTAACATACAAGTGGCAGAAACTCAAGGAGGATCTGAGGGCAGGCAAAGTTGTTTCAAGCCTGGCTGCTTCTCCATACCAAAGAAGTGAGAGCAGATAAGCAAAAATGAGCTACAAAAATATCAGACAACCTTGGTTCAACCTTAGGCATTAAAAGACAAGATGGGTGCTGCTTCTCTTCCACTCTCCAAATTTCATGCAAAGAATGTCTTTTGTGGATCATTCTAAAAGAAAACATTTAGAAAAAGAATATCCTGTAAACATAGTTGAGCCTAGCCAAGTTGACATATTACACAGCCCCCATCCAGTCTGCTGATTAAATTACCAGACAATTGTTCCTTGAAAAATTACTACTTACTTATTCAACAACTGCGCATTAAATGCCATCTATTTTTCAGTATCTGGGAAGCACTGAGGATAAAGATATGCATAAGATGTGTTCCCAAACTTCTGCAACCCATTATCCAGTGGAAGAAACAAAACTATAAACAAAATCATGATGCTGTCACTGCAATGGTATCACTGTTCACAGGGCATTGTGCAAACACAGAGAAGGAGCAGTGTAGGGTACTTAAGTTTACAAGCTTAAGTACTAGACTACCTTGCCCACACCAACACTTGGTATTAAGGCAGTGTGATGTCCCAATACCAACAACTTCCAATATGCTTTTTGCCATCAGCAACATCCCCTACTATCTTCCAAAGATGTTAAAATAAGAGTCATGTAAGTGTAGAAAGAAACAGTGAACTTCATCTTAACTTTAGAAATCAGACATGAGGCTAAAAGCAATCACTAAAAGAAAATGACACCAACTGCTTTACTTTAAATTGAAAACAGTATAGAGGAGAGGCTAACAAAAAGTGAACAAAGATCTATAGACTTTGTATAGAGTCATTTTTCATATATATTCACTTCACCAGAAGTATGACTTAGTAATATAACAAGCAGAGAACTGACAAGAAATAGGGATTCATTTTTCCTTCCAACACATTGAGCAGTAAATTCTATGTCGGTCCCTCATCAAGGCATGGAACATACAAAGTGCTACTCATACTGCTGAAGGCATCTCACCAGAATTCTCTAATTAGCCAACAAACATTAACAAAATTAAAAATCAATTAGTATAGCCTTCACTTCCCAAGTGGGAAAACTGAGGGCAAAGACAGACTTTTTCAAGATTAGGAAAGATTTATGACAAAGTGAGGAACCCCGTATCTCTGACTCTATCTTGGTGTCCACAGTGCTGGCCTCAAGCACCCTGCAGTAAATGAAATGAATTGTAGGTTCAGGATATTCCACCTGCCACACTTAAATTGACTTGCTATTTACTTGCTATTTCTTCTCCTCCTCCTCTTCCCTGAGCACTGGGTGTATGACTAGCAGTGCCTATTTCAAGTGGTTTAAATAATCTGAAATATTACTTCCTGAGGAATACAACCCAAGTAAGGGAGATGCAAATTTGTGGGTCCCAGAGCAGGTTAACCCTAAAGTGACCCAGACTCCTGGAACTTGGAACTTCAGTTTGCTGCCGTGTCGAAGGGATTTTGACTCTGACACTAGATGGCACCTTTTAAAAATCAAAAGCACTGAGTGTAAATGCTGAATTTTTTTTTAATGAATTATTTTTTAGTGTTTAATAGTGTGCTGCTGCTGCTAAGTTGCATCAGTAGTGTCCGACTCTGTGTGATCCCATAGACGGCAGCCCACCAGGCTCCCCCGTCCCTGGGATTCTCCAGGCAAGAACACTGGAGTGGGTTGCCATTTCCTTCTCCAATGCATGAAAGTGAAAAGTGAAAGTGTCCACATAGGTAGAAAGATACTGTTTATCATTCAAACTGGGGTATTTTTGAAAATGAACGGAGGCTGATTAGTTATTATGCCCAGAAAGTAAATAGAAACAGGGTTTCCTGGATAAGCTGAGACAAACCAGATCAACCTAAATTGTAGCATGCTTTTTTTGTTAATGGATGGGTAGAGACATTGGCACCTTTGGTGAATATCCATATCATGTATAATTAGTTTGCCTTGGTAAGCTGCTTACCTTATTGTCCCTCATTTTGAGGATCTAAATTTAGATAGCATATTAGTTTCCTAGGGCTACTTTAATAAAGCACCACAAATTGAGTGGTTTTAAGAAACAGATACGTACCACCCCAAAGTTCTGAAATCAAGGCATTGGCAAGGAACATTCTTTCTCTGAAGGGTCTCTGGGAGGATCTGGTCCATGCTTTTCTCTTAGCTTCGGTGTTGCTAGAAACCTCAGACATTTCTTGGCTTTTAGCATCACTTCAATGCTCACTCCATCATCACCTGGCATGCTCCCTGTGTGTCTGAGCCTGAGTCTTTTTTCCTTTCTTCATGAGGACACTAGACATTGGATTCGGGCCCACCCTAATGGCCTTATCTTAACTTGATAACATCTGCGAAGACTATTTCCAAATAAGGTTGCATTCACAGATCTCTGGGGTTAGAATTTCTATGTGTCTTTCTAAGGGACACAACTTAACCTCTAACAGGTAGCAATGGGATCAAAGAGCATATATTTAGAATGAAAAAAGTAACAATGGCCTGGTTGCTTCTAGAACATACTTTTCAGTTCGTACTTTGTTTCTTGGACCAAAGTACCTATAGAGAGGTTGGGGACAAGTGACTGAAAGAGGATATTGGAGAACTGCTGATCACAGAGAAGGTTATTTGAATGCAAGGTTCAAATCTATAATCTGGAGAAAATAGTCTTTAGGATATAATGTGCCTTCTTTATGGCATATCCCTTTACTGAAGCATTTCCTGGCCTTGAGATAAAGTCTGTAATTCAGGCAGCACAACCTTTTGATTATTTCTTATTCACTGTGTTAGGAAAAATTGCCACATCTGTTTTAAAATAGCTCTTGGGACAGCTAGTGATCCAGTGTTCGTGGCTGTGAGCGCCAGTGATGCAACAGGATCACATGGCCAACTGCTCACCTTCATAGCACACAGCTAAATATAGCCACTGATGCAGTTGATAAATTATTCATGCTATTTCTGCCTAAAAGCAACACTACCGTTTAATGCTTATCAGATCCACTTCTTCGTTACTATATTCTGATGTTTTCTGTAGACAAACACCTGGGAGAAATCATTATCATGTCTTCCTGAGGTATCATTAGCAGCTTCATGCTATCATTTCACAGGTTACATTACCCAGAAATAAATTAATTTTTATCTGGAGTGATATAAAATCAGAGATGGATTGTTATCTACAAAAGCAAAAATAAACAAGGGAGAAAATATTCATGCCTTCAAGCATTGGTTTATGTTTATAGAGTATTTCACATTTTATTGTTCAAGTTTATTCCACTAAAAATGCTTTGGGCTTTTACTCCTATAATTTATGGAATAATGCATTTTGAGACTCTTAGTTTATTCACTAACAGTGACATAGAGATATATCTCAAATGCAATTAAACACAATCAAAATATCCAAGTATGAAATCACAGAAGTGATTTATTATACTTTAGTATAATAAAGTATGGCACCCCACTCCAGTACTCTTGCCTAGAAAATCCCATGGATGGTGGAGCCTGGTGGGCTGCAGTCCATGGCGTCGCTAAGAGTCGGACACGACTGAGCGACTTCACTTTCACTTTTCACTTTCCTGCAAATGGCAACCCACTCCAGTGTTCTTGCCTGGAGAATCCCAGGGACGGGGGAGCCTGGTGAACTGCCATCTCTGGGGTCACACAGAGTTGGACACAACTGAAGTGATTTAGCAGCAGTAGCAGCAGCAGTATAATAAAGTATTTATTATACTTTATTGGGAGACAACAGTTACTGTTATAAGCTTCATGGCATATCACAACTACTCCATAAACTTTTTTCAGACCTACTTAAAATGGATTGTCTTCTTTTTGTCCAGAAAATTGGCATGCATTTCTAAAGGACTGATTTACTTAATGCAAATGGATACTGCATACTGTATGGTAAAGTCTCAATTACACACACCTTCAACAGTAACAGTTGCTTTGTGTGCTGTGTGTTGGGGAGATTTTATTTTATCTTGTGTTTTCATGTGTCACTGTGTAGACATCCAAGAGGTAGATTAAGAATGTTTTCAGTTAAGCAGTAGAGCGGAATATTTTAATCAATTTGAGCTTGAAAAGGGGAGAATATGGGGAATTTGATCAATAATAGAGACAATGATAGGATTTCTGGTATTGCCATGACAGGTAAAGATGATGACACTGACCTTATGCTAAGAATGAAATGCCCCCAAACTGCAACGGACTTCAATTTTTAAATACCATCAGGTGTCATACACTGTTCTTACTAATATTATTAATACAACACTTTACCTCCTAAATATATTGGGAATTATGGTAAAGTATATCTTTTACATTTATAGTCATTTTGACTCAATTTCTTCTCACAGCCTTTTTGTTTTAATAAAGACTAATGTGTGAAGAACTCATTAATTGCTCAGCTGCTGCTGCTGCTGCTAAGTCGCTTCAGTCATGTCCGACTCTGTGCGACCCCAGAGACGGCAGCTCACCAGGCTCCCCCGTCCCTGGGATTCCCCAGGCAAGAACACTGGAGTGGGTTGCCATTTGCATGAAAGTGAAAAGTGAAAGTGAAGTCGCTCAGTTGTGTCTGACTCTCAGCGACCCCATGGACTGCAGCCTACCAGGCTCCTCCACCCATGGGATTTTCCAGGCAAGAGTACTGGAGTGGGCTGCCATTGCCTTCTCCAAGTGTCTAGTTAATGGATCAGTAGTATCAATGCTTTTCTTTCCATTGATTTATAGTCATTTATTTATTCTCTCCAAAAGTTGCTTTAACTCCTAGGAATTTTTATGCCAAATAAGATCGTCTTAGGAATACTCTTTGAGAACACCTGTGTCGTTCATTTGCCAGTGTAGCAAGTCAGAAATGAACTCAGGAATGGTTCCAAATGGAGTCACTGAAAAGCAAACTTTTGCACATTCTCCCAATTCTCTTTAAAATTGATACTTTATTATGCCCTCTAAAGGAATTGATCCTTTGATCTATTATTGTATTGACATCTACTGATAGGAGGAGGGAAGTTATAGGAGATCTGCATCAGTTACAAAATCATGGGTCTTGTTAAAGTGCTGTGATGAACTAAACGTGTCCTCCCATATTCATACACTGAGGTACTGTCCCCAGTGTATTTTTCCACCCTCCGCAACCTTACGGAAGAGATTTCATTTGTGCATGTTTTGTAATGCTATGCAGATAACCTTAAGCATTTGTCATCTCTTTATTTTGGTTAAAGTTCTCCTTGCCTGAACCAGAATATGACTGCTCTGTTAGTTGGTAAACTAAAACAAGCCAGATCTCTGTGAAATTTGGCTAGGATACCTATTACATGAGCACTAGGAATAGTAATCATAAAATATTAGCAGCCAACATTCACTTTTCCAGGCATTATTCTAAATCAGTTCAGTTCAGTCGCTCAGTTGTGTCTTTTTGCGACCCCATGAATTGCAGCACTCCAGGCCTCCCTGTCCATCACCAACTCGGAGTTCACTAAAACTCATGTCCATGGAGTTGGAAATGCCATCCAGCCATCTCATTCTCTGTCATCCCCTTCTCCTCCTGCCCCCAATCCCTCCCAGCATCAGAGTCTTTTCCAATGAGTCAACTCTTCCCATGGGGTGGCCAAAGTATTGGAGTTTCAGCTTTAGCATCATTCCTTCCAAAGAACACCCAGGACTGATCTCCTTTAAAATGGACTGGTTGGATCTCCTTGCAGTCCAAGGGACTCTCAAGAGTCTTCTCCAACACAGTTCAAAAGCATCAATTCTTCAGCCCTCAGCTTTCTTCACAGTCCAACTCTTACATCCATACATGACTACTGGAAAAACCATAGCCTTGACTAGACGGACTTTTGTTGGCAAAGTAATGTCTCTGCTTTTGAATATGCTCTCTAGGTTGGTCATAACTTTCCTTCCAAGGAGTAACCGTCTTTTAATTTCATGGCTGCAGTCACCATCCAAAAAAATAAAGTCAGCCACTGTTTCCACTGTTTCCCCATCTATTTGCCATGAAGTGATGGGACCAGATGCCATGATCTTAGTTTTCTGAATGTTGAGCTTTAAGCCAACTTTTTCACTCTCCTCTTTCACTTCCATCAAGAGGCTTTTTAGTTCCTCTTCACTTTCTGCCATAAGGGTGGTGTCATCTGCATATCTGAGGTTATTGATATTTCTCCCAGCAATCTTGATTCCAGCTTGTGCTTCTTCCAGCCCAGCGTTTCTCATGTTGTACTCTGCATAGAAGTTAAATAAGCAGGATGACAATATACAGCCTTGACGTACTCCTTTTCCTATTTGGAACCAGTCTGTTGTTCCATGTCCAGTTCTAACTCTTGCTTCCTGACCTGCATATAGGTTTCTCAAGAGGCAGATCAGGTGGTCTGGTATTCCCATCTCTTTCAGAATTTTCCACAGTTTCTTGTGATCCACACAGTCAAAGGCTTTGGCATAGTCAATAAAGCAGAAATAGCATAACATGTATTTTCTCACCTGATCCTTATAACTCCTTAAGACAGGTATTATATTTGTCCTATTTTACTCTTGCCTGGAAAATCCCATGGATGGAGGAGCCTGGTAGGCTGCAGTCCATGGGGTCATGAAGAGTAGGACGGGACTGAGCAACTTCACTTTCACTTTCATGCATTGGAGAAGGAAATGGCAACCCACTCCAGTGTTCTTGCCTGGAGAATCCCAGGGACGGGGGAGCCTGGTGGGCTGCTGTCTATGGGGTAGCACAGAGTCGGACACGACTGAAGTGACTTAGCAGCAGCAGCAGCAGAGATGAGTGAACTGAGTCATAAGAAGTTAAGACCCTAATAAGTAACAAAACCAGAATTTGAATGCAGGCAGTCTGATCCTAGAGCATATTGTTTTAAGGCTTTTCTGAACTGAGGTAATATTAACAGAAAGGCAACGGGGAGAGAGACAGTGAATACAGTGGTGCTAGTCTATTTCGGGATGAAGGTTTCAAAGTGTAATGGACCACTAACAGTCCTTGAAGCTGGTGTTTACAGCTGACACATTTGTCTAACCTGTTTCCAACCACCACAAGTGTCACAAGTCTTCACTCTACCGCCATTAATATGCCTACCATGCTTTAAGTCAAAAGTACACAAAGCAAGAGCAGGTGCCAAGGATGGGAAATCTGGGGAGTTGCAAAAATACAGTTAAAAAGTTAAGAGAGGTGATAAAACGAATTAATGTTGGTCCCAATGCAAATTAAGGCTAGAAAATGCTTCCAGCAGTATAAGAAAGATGTGGACTTTCTTCAGTATGAAACCGACACAGTAGTGGCTCCATCCAAGGTAGAGTTTACATTTCCCAAGTGGGTGGAGTGTCCTTCATCTCTTAGGACTTCACATAATGGCCATTGGGAATTTAAAGAACACCTTGCCATTTGTACAGAAGCCAAAATTATTGCCAAGAAACAATTTGATCCAACATTAACCCTTGACAGGGATGTCATCATTTGGAAGTCACTAAGAAGCAGCATAGCCCAAATTGCTTGCCTCCCCCTCAGTGGAATACACCACACAACTCCCCATCAACAACAAACAGGAGAGTAAGAAACTCACTGGGAAAGACAAAGTTGTGACTTTCATAGAGGAAAGAGGAAAAAGAAAAAAGCATTTAAGGGAAAAATGAGCCTGCTTTTGAACGTTGCTAGAGTAAGAGGAAAGGGAGACCACAGTGAGGACCATGTGGCTGTCACTTGCCATATTTAGTGTACTAAGCACTGCAATAGACACTGATACCCTATTGTTAGGAGTTATTATCTCTCTTTTTAAGATAAGTTTGGAAAAATAAAGCAATTTGCCTTACATTCCACAGCCATTCTTTCAGTGCCTAGATGTAAGCCCATTTTTCTGTTACAACCAGAATTGTACTCTCCACTGCTAAACTCCACTCCCTCTGAGTAGAAAATAAGGCTCTAATTCCATGTTTCAAATGCTTGTAGACAGAATTCGTTCATGATGCTGCATTCCCTGCCTGACTAGACTGATTTCAGAATGCACTAAGGAGCTATCACAGAGAACCACAGGGGTCATGGTTTTTCTGTAAATGGCCCAGAATTGAGTGGTCTCCTGTCCCCCGCTCATGAGGCTCCATAGAGATCTGGTTATGTGATACATACACTACCCTCCTGGCCAAAGGGATTTGGACAACTTTTATGCAAATTCAGCCTGAGTATGAACCTTGGTTATTTTTCAACATGGCATGCCTTTTGTTCATTAGATCATAACCCTTGTTATGCAGCAAGATCACCTGAAAAACACCGATGCATACTCTTGATTGGAGGTGGAGCCCAGGAATCCATGTTTTTACTTAAAGGACCCCAACTGATTCTAATGTGCAGTCAGGATTGCAGAAACACTGCTCTGCCTGATAGACTCTCTGACCCAACCTTGTCTTCTATGTTCTGACTGTATTGTAGTTCATCTGACTCTCTTATCTTACTGATTTTAATTTTTGTCTCTAAAGATCTCTGTCCTTCTGTTCCCAGGTGGTAACCTGGCTTCAGTTGTGACTACTCTCTGAGTTCCATTTTGGTTTCCTTGACCCTAGACTGCAGATTTTAATTAATTTGCTCTAGCATTTCAGCAGCAAAAGCTGAGTTCCTTTCTCTGATTCTCAGTAGAATGCCAACTCATCTCACTGACAACCAAGAAGTAGGGAGAAATTCTGGGACTGACAGGTGGACCCAGAGAGACAACAATTGACACGGCAAAGGATAATTGCCAAGTTCCATGTTCAGGAAGCTTTCGTTTATTAGTTCCATGTAATTTCACCTCCAGGTTGGCTAGATTGTCCTTGGTCTCCAGCAGTGTCTAGTTAAATTCTTCTCCTAAGCAGCCTCTTGAGACTCAGAGCTGGTGGCTCTATCCTCTGACTGTCACTACTCGGAAATCCTGACAACCCTCCTGGAGAGGCAAATCCTGAACTCTACCTAATCAAGGTGAGTCTCCACTTTGATTCTATAAATCTCCCAGTCAGCCTGCTTCATGCCACAGAGCATGAACAAGTAGAAAATGGAGCATGCAAGCATTCTCCTTATCATAGCCCTGAGGCAACAGAGCAGAGAATGTCACCACCCCTGGATCCTTTTGTTGATAATGTGAAAAGTAGCGATCCTTCAACAGAGGGTACAAGAATTTTTTATAATGCCATCCACACATATTTAAAAAATAATTGATAGGTTATATAAACTCATGCTGTGCTGTGCTTCGTCACTCAGTCCTATTCCACTCTTTTCAACCCCATGGACTATAGCCCACCAGGCTCCCCTGTTCATGGGGATTTTCCAGGCAAGGGTGATTGGCAGGTGAAGGTCCCGCAGAACAAGACTGTGAGGCAGTTATTCACTTGGAAGCTCATCAAGGCCAGTATCTCAGTTTAACTTCTTCCTCTGCCAAACCCTGTTCCCTGATTCCTTTCATAGGTATCAGTTCAGTTCAGTTCAGTCACTCAGTCATGTCCTACTCTTTGCGACCCCAGGAACCCCAGCACACCAGGCCTCCCTATCCATCACCAGCTCCCGGAGTCTACCCAAACCCATGTCCATCGAGTTGGTGATGCCATCCAACCATCTCATCCTCTGTCGTCCCCTTCTCCTCCTGCCCTCAAACTTTCCCAGCATCAGGGTCTTTTCAAATGAGTCATCTCTGTGCATCAGGTAGCCAAAGGATTGGAATTTCAGCTTCAACATCAGTCCTTCCAATGAACACCCAGGACTAATCTCCTTTAGGATGGACTGGTTGAATTTCCTTGCAGTCCAAGGGACTCTCAGGAGTCTTCTCCAACACCACAGTTCAAAAGCATCAGTTCTTCGGTGCTCAGCTTTCTTTATAGTCCAATTCTCACATCCATACATGACCACAGGAAAAACCATAGATGGACCTTTGTTGGCAAAGTAATGTCTCTGCTTTTTAATGTGCTGTCTAGGTTGGTCATAACTTTCCTTCCAAGGAGTAAGCCCCTTTTAATTTCATGGCTACAATCACCATCTGCAGTGATTTTGGAGCCCAGATAAATAAAGTCAGCCATTTTTTCCACTGTTGCCCCATCTCTTTGCTGGTCAGGTGCCATGATCTTAGTTTTCTGAATGCTGAGCTTTAAGCCAACTTTTTCACTCTCCTCTTTCATTTTCATCAAGAGGCTCTTTAGTTCTTCTTCAGTTTCTGCCATAAGGGTGGTGTCATCTGCATATCTGAGGTTATTGATATTTCTCCCGGCAATCTTGATTCCAGCTTGTGCTTCCTCCAGCCCAGCGTTTCTCATGATGTACTCTGAATAGAAGTTAAACAAGCAGGGTAACAATATACAGCCTTGATGTACTCCTTTTCCTATTTGGAAGCAGTCTGTTGTTCCATGTCCAGTTCTAACTCTTGCTTCCTGACCTGCATACAGGTTTCTCAAGAGGCAGGTCAGGTGGTCTGGTATTCCCATCTCTTTCAGAATTTTCTACAGTTTATTGTGATCCACATAGTCAAAGGCTTTGGCATAGTCAATAAAGCAGAAATAGATGTTTTTGAACCCCAATAAATATATTTGGTCCAAATTCCATCTCAGCATTTGTGGCAAACACCCAACATTTTTCATGCACTTATGTGCCAGGAAATCCTCTAAGATTTATAAGCATTATCTTGTTTTCTTCTGCCAACACTCTCACAAATTAGGTATTATTACTACTCCATTTTGCAGAAGAAGAAACAAACATAGAAGGTACAGATTTAGAATTTTGACCTGAACTGCCCAACTCCAAACCTGGGTATTCAGTCACATTTTATTTTCTATATTTGGGGAATATTTGGTGTTCTCTGGTAGCTTGGTATACAAGGTATGGTTGGAAGACTAAGAATATGAAAGATATTGATGAGAAAGAAGGTTTGACATTCAAGAAAGAAATTAATACAGGGGGTAAAGATTAAATCAGCAAAAGAATCAGTATGAAAAGGTGATCTACTGGAGATCTTTAGGGGGTGAGCAGAGTAGTCAGGAGTTCAGAGTTCTCTGATCTCAGAAAACTTAGGTCCTTCCCCAGTATTTCTTAGAAGAGGAATAAGAGGACTGGGTCAACTCTGGAATTTTTTTTCTTTCTAGCTAAGAAGACAGAACATGATGAAAGAAGAGACATTTGCTTTGTTTCTTCCTTCCAGTCTCAGTGGCAGGCACTCGATCAATTGTTCTCAAGCTTTGGTCCATATGGGAATCAGCTGAGGAACTTGGTAACTCACATAAAGGCCTATGCTGTATTCAAGGAGCCTGGGCCTCTCTCTGCTTCTTTCGTCCCTCTAGATGATTCCAATGCACAACAAAGTTTGAGAACTCCAGCTAGAGAAGTAGTTCATCCAGTGTCTGAAGGAAATTTAGAAACACTGGTCCCCAGATGAGATGCTAAACCAATCCCAGCAATGATTTATTTTCAGGCTTCTTGCCATGTAAAAAGAAAAAAAAAAAACCTACTTAAGCTATTTTAAGTAATTGTGGCTAAAAGAATTCTATGTTGATACACACCCAAAGCAAAAAAAGGAATCACAACCAATTTTAATATCTCTGATGCCCATAGGATCAAAATGTTCCAGTTGCTCAGAAAAAATTCAACTTGGGTCCTGAGGCCAAAGAAAAATCACTCCCCTAGGCCTGCATAAAGGAGACACTGCTTGCTGTGGTAAATAATACTTTCAGCAATATCCCTACTAGAGATAAAAAAGAGAACATTTGGTACCATCTTTTTACAGTGTCTCATTGCAAAATACCAAATCGTATAACGGGAAAAATGATTCCGGGGAATAAGATATAGATTGCAGGGTATCTGAATTAATCTAAGAATGAAGTTTAAAATGTTTGGATGATTAACAGTTGCATAATACGAGAAGGTGAAAATCAAGAAGCAAAACTATGAAAATTGGTTTGATTTATTAGCATTGATGGGCTTATAATTTAGCTTGACAGTTTTTTCTCTCTTCTGATACAAACACAAGCTTCTAATTTATTCATAATTACCCAGTATTTACCAAATAGAACTTAATAGATCTATTTTCCTCAACTTTATCATTAGAGTACAAATCAATTTCAACTCATCTTGTTCCAGTTATATTTTATTTTTTGCTCTGCATCTCTAGGTATATTCTCAAGCTATTGTACTTACCTATCCCAGCAATTTCTAAAAAGTGTTCAAACACTGCTGCCTTTAAAGAAAAGTAAGAATTGCCTTAGCTAACTGTGGTCAGAACTACTCAGGGAAAATCGAGGGAGAACAGCCATGAATGGAGAACGTTGGGCCACGTGACACAAGCACTGATGAAGCAGAATTGTCCCAGGGCTGGCCCAGCAGTACTCTCTTTTTTTTTTTTTTTAACTGATTTATTTAATTGGAGGCTAATTACTTTACAATATTGTAGTGGTGTTTGCAATACATTGATATGAATCAACCATGGGTATACCTGTGTTCCCCATCCTGATCCCCCCTCCCACCTTCCTCCCCATCCCATGCCTCAGGGTCATACCAATGCACCAGCCCTGAGCACCCCGTCTCATGCATCAAACCTGGACTGGTGATCTATTTCACATATGATAATATACAGCAGTATTTTCAAGGTTTAGACCTGGAGCTGGCAGTATGTAGCAAAACTATTGTCTTATATAGTAATAGAAATTACAGTCTTGTGCTGACATGGCTTAATTATCATTCACAAAAAATCCATAGTTCAACAAGCCAGTATCTCCTTTTGCCCACACTGAAGACAACCAAAGCTTGAGTGCATTTCCATGAGATTCAGGGGAACAGACATTTTAATTATCTTCCTTTTTGCCTTAGATTTTTCTCAGGGTCTATATCTATACTTTCTTCCTTTAGCCCTGTCTCAGAGGAAAGATTACTTTGTCTTTTTGTAAAATCATCATTCCACTTGTTATCTTGATGCCTTTCATCCTTCTGTCCTCTGGGACTTTACTCCATCAATCATCTCTGCTCCTTCATCTTGAATCCTTCACCTTCCTCTTGTTTCTTCCTTCTGATTACAAACGTGTTTCTCTGTATCCTCCCCCAAAACAAATCCCTCCCTTGATCTTGCTTCTGCATTAAACTACTGTCTAATCTCTTCCCGTTAAGAGGGAACTTCTAAAAATAAGAGGCAATGCTCTAAGACTTCACTTATAACAGCCTCCACTCCCTCTTCAGTTTATTTTCCAACATATTGAAAATAGGATCTTTACCTAACAATCCATTTTGTTTTGTTTTGTTTTGTTTTTAGAATGACTTCGATAAACTAATTATCCAAGTCAATTGCTTTTCTACATTTTTATGTTCCTCTCTATGCCATCTGACATGACTGATCACTCTGTGCTTTTGAAATTTTCTTCACCCTTGGTGTCAATAATGACACTATTCTTCTGATTCTTACTGTAACTTCTATTCATTCCTGACAACTTTTAACAGTTTTCTTCTCAGAGAAATTTGCTGCTTCCCCATCTACTAGTATGTATTTGTGCATGCTCAACTGCTCAGTCATGCCTGACTCTTATCAATGCCATGAATTGTAGCCTGCCAGGATCCTCTGTCTATAGTAAGAATACTGGAGTTGGTTGCCGTTTCCTCCTCCAGGGTACCTTGCCAACCTAGGATCAAATTCATATCTCCTGCATTGCCGACGGATTCTTTACCACTAAGTCACATGGAATCACACACACACATACACACACACATTCATATACATGTGCGCACAAAGGCTGCTGTGGGAGAATGATGCCACATCCACTCTCATCCTCAACTAAAAGTGACTAGTCACCAATGTCAGGCTAAGTTAGGGGAGTAAAGTGAGGTGATCGAGACTTGGAGACTTAGCTCTCCTTGGAATATAGGCAATCTCAATACCCTAATTTTGTTCCTGGGCCCTTTCCCATCTCATTTTGATGATATGCTGTTATTCAGTCTCTAAGTTGTATCCCAGTCTTTGCAACCCCATAGATTGCAGCATGTCAGGCTTCCTTATCCTTCATTATCTCCCAGAGGTTGGTCAAATTAACCTCCATTGAGTATGTGATGCTATCTAACCATCTCATCCTCTGTCGCCCTCTTCTCCTTTTGCCTTCAATCTTTCCCAGCATCAGGGTCATTTCCAATGAGCTGGCTCTTTGCATCAGGTAGCCAAAGGACTGAAGCTTCAGCATCAGTCCTTCCAATGAATAGTCAGGGTTGATTTCCTCTAGGATTGACTGGTTTAATCTCCTTGCAGTTCAAGGGACTCTCAAGAGTCTTCTCCAGCACCACAATTCGAAAGCATCAATTCTTTGGTGCTCAACCTTCTTTATGGTCCACCTCTCACATCCATATATCACTACTGGAAAAACCATAGCTTTGACCATAAGGATATTTTTTGGTGATTACATTAATCATAATTTATCCCTAAATGACATTCACATTTATTCACACTCAGCTTCAATCTTTCAATTCCAATTCAGGTCAGTATATCTAATTGCCTGTTATTCTTATGACTAAACTGACAACCTCTCTAACGCCTCTCTAACAACCTCTCTTTTATGTTCAAAGCTAAGTCACAACACCCAGGACTAAGCACGATGCATTGTTAAATAGCAAAACAAATATCTGTTTAATTGTTTATCTATAGTTCAGAAAGTTTAAACAATTATATATTATTTCAATAAAACTAGATTTTAAAGCATATTGTGCATGAAAATTATGTCTAGTGACCAGTATTTTTAAAGCCATGAGGAGGTTTTACCATTGAGCTACCTTGAATGACAAGGCTTAATGTATTCATGGCTTTTTGCACTATTTTCCAAATACATAATTTTTAGACCCTTTAACAGCAGGGGTAAGGGTTAGAGGTTGTTCCTCTCTGGTCAAAGTGTGTTTTATAAATATTCTTTTTAGAAACATGACTTCTGGAATTGTCAAAATAACAATTCAGGACTATTGTATAACTATGTAAGTTTTGTAGACACAGCTAACCTAATAACCAGTTCGGCTTGCTATTGGGCTGCTTGCTTCAATTTCAAGTAATAACTAGGGTAGCATGGACTTTTTTGTGTGTGTGTGTGTGTGTGTATAATAAGTATGTAGATGAAAAGGAAAGTGATGTTGAACAAGGGTTGGGATTTGCCTTTTATAGGTAGGCTGTCCCACAGTGCCATTCCATCAGCAAATATAACATTTAAAAATGGATCCACTGTTTCTTGAAAATAGATGTGGAAGTAGAAAAGTAGGTCTTTCTTTAAGTTCCATGGATGCTCCAGTATGATTCGATGATTAGACAACAGATGGACAAACACATAAACACTAAAGAAATATGTGCCAAATTCATGTCCCAGGATTTATTCATGAGCCTATGAAAACTTGAAGACTCATGTGTGGCTACGCATATTTATGAAGCTGAAAACAATGGTATATTATTATTTCCTAACCTGCAGGGCTCTTGATTTTATGTGTGCATAAAATGACTATAATTTTGAGATGCAACATTTTTCACCTGCATCTGTCTTCTTACATGATAAGCGAGGGAGAAGGGCTCCAATGTCATATAGATTCATCTAGAATCATAAAGCTAAAATTGAATTCAAGACCTCATCTGACTATTAAAAATTGTCAATTCTTTGCTATTTGCTTTATTGAGGAGTATGATGACTTTGAGAGGTCTGTTAAGTCCCCACTAAAGGCAGCCAAAGCCAGTATTAGCCATAGAAAGAGCTGAGTCCAAGTTTATGCAGCAAAAACTGGGCCCTGTATTATTGTTACAGTTACTCCGTGAGGTGAGGTAAAAGTGGAACTGATTTCTCATGCTGAATATCCAAAAAAATAGCAAGAGTAATTAACATTTTTGAGGGTTCCTGTGTGCCAGGCACTGTTAAAAGCACTTTGCATGTATATTAATTCATTTTAACGTCATCATAACCCATCAGAATGGGTAATATTGTTAGTTTCCATTATACAGATAGTAAACATGAACTCAGGGGCAGTCTCATTGCTAGTAAGAGTAGAGTCAGATTCCAAATTTAGGAAAAGTTTTCCAGAGTCAATGTTTAACTTTTCTGTTATGTTAGCAGTTTCTCAGATAAATCCAAGTCACATTTTAATTTAGTGGTAATGCTGTACATATTTACTTCTGCTGTTATTCGCTCAATTATCCACAAAACTCTTAAAAACTCTAATAATGAGGCATTCACTATCTGAAAGTTGAAAGTACAAGATGCCAATATTTGGGGTTTGCCACAAACTCATCTGCCTTATAAAACTTTTCAAGGAAAATACCTCAAAGTTTTGGGGAGCTGTGCCCCACCATCTCAATGCATCGATATGAAATTTTGTAGTACGACTCAGTCACCCCAGCCACACCTCATCCCTGGGATGGGTGCATGACTTGACTGAGCCAATGACCGCTGCCTTGGGAATCTTGGGAGAGGGGGCGCCTGAGCTGTGACATGTAAAACATGAACATCTTTTGAAAGTAACATTCCCCTGTGTGGAGCAGCACAAAGTAAAAAAAAAGTACATTCATGGGGGAAAATCCAAGATAAAAGACACACAATAAAGGTTTCCCACCAGAGGACCAATCCTGTGGCCCATTTTTAAGCCCAGCAGAAGCATGCCTTTTGGTTCCATCACATCTTTAGCTTACATACACTTTGGGATATATTTCTGGTATCTTTTCTCTTTTGGCTTTAGCTGGCTCTAATTACATTTCTCCTACTTGCAACCATAGAACCCTAACTAGTTTACAGTGAGACACGTTATATTTAAACAAGTTGTACATATTTTATATTCGTTATGTTTAAATACATTTAGAAAGTATTTTAAAAATATTTGCTGAAATGTGTGTCAACTATTCTTACCAGCTACATCAATCTGAAGGTTAACCCTTTGATGGTAGAATTGAGAGGATAGTTAGGTTTTACTAGGTAAGATTCATCAATAAAACTGAGCCATTTACAGCTCTGCTTCCCCAAGGACATATAGTTTTTTTTTCTCATGTCTATTATGTAAGATCATGAAATTAAGTCTCCAGCATGTCAAGAGAATGTTGAATGCATCATATTTCTTTTGACCTCTATTTCAAGTTCCTGAGTCAAAATGTTACCTGACTTGGGCATCTTTCCAGCCATGCTGTGGGCCTCTCAAGAGCCAGAGGCTCTGGGACATTGGATATGAGCCAGGTGTACATGTGGGCAGAGTAATGGAACTTGAAGAATAATGACTGCCCCTACCCATCTCTGAATATTTCCCTCAGATGCCTTTCCCAATGAGAATGCTTTCATGAGAAAAAGAAAAGAATGAAACCTCAAAACCATCCCACCACTGTCCAACTATGTTGGTCAAATGTCAAGTCAGGAGTAGAGACAGTCATAGAATGAAAATGCTGTCACTCAAAGGAGCAGTGACCAATATGGTCCATTGACTAGACAATAAAATATTAGATCAGAGCCAATTTTGTGGCATTAGCAGAGCCTGCATTTTATTTAACTGAACTGTTCTCAAGTTTAGGTGGTACTTTTATCATCAGGAACCAGGTGGCTAGAATGTAATAGTGCTGTTTCATTTAGTGAGAGTATTTACTCTGCAATAGTTAATGGGTGCTCAGTGTTTGAGAGAAAGAAGGAATAGGGGAAAATTATCACGGGTAATCTGAGTTAATGTTCAAAAGAAATCATTGCAGTTTTAGTTTGGCTGAATGGTAAATGGTTCTCTCAAATATTTGAGAAAAGTGTGCTCAGTGTTTGAGAGGTAAAAAGAATAGGAAAAAATTATCACAGGTAATCTGAGTTAATGTTCAAAAGAAATCACTGTAGTAATAGCTTGGCTGAACGGTAAATAGTTCTCTCAAATATTTGAGAAAAGTCATTCGCCACTTAATTTAATAGGTCATTCTTGTTTTGCCCAGGGCTCCTTGCAGTCATGTCCATATTTGACTGTAGATACAGATTCAGCCTATGCGGTCAGAATCACTGTGTATGGGACAGAGAAATAAAAGTAGCCACATCCTGGAAGCAAAGGCCAAATTCCTGGAGCCTAGGAGTACTACGTGTTTCTGAAACAGTCACGTGGGTCAAGAGAGCTGCAGGACAGAGGTGGAGAAGCTGCTCTAAGAGCCCAGGAGAGTTCTCCTGAGAGAATCAGCTGTCCCCTGGTCCCAAGAGCCCCAGGTTTGTCTATAACAAGTTCAAGCAAGGTCTTTTCTATGTCCTTACCACTTCTTTCTTCTCAGTTCCTACAGAAGAAGCATCAGAAAACTAGGTGGCAGACCAGGCAAAGGAAGACAACTGAAAATAGAACAATAGAAAAGGTATCACTATATTACTGGGCTTTCCTGGTGGCTCAGTGGTAAAGAATTCGCTTGCCAAAGGAGGAGACATAGGTTTGATTCCTGGGTCAGGAAGATTCCCGTGGAGAAGGAAATGGCTACCCACACTAGTATTCTTGCCTTCGAAATTCCATGGACTGAGGAGCCTGGTGGGCTACAGTCCACGGGGTCATAAAGAGTTGGATATGACTTAGTGACTACAAAACAACCTCATTATAACTTCATTTTCCATTGAAAATGGAAGTTTCGCCTAAAGCAAGGGTTGGGGGGAACTTGATATTATATCAAGTTGAGAATTATGGTTACAATCTAAGACTAGGAACCTGGTTTCTAAATGAGAATACACTCATTTGTAACTTAGAGTGATCCAAGACACTGTTACCTAAAAATGAACAGAAAAGCCAAGGAGACTTTGAGCAATTTTAGGTAGGGATCAATGATGAATACATTTTATCAGGTGGCAATGGGAGACAAAAACAAAGCATTCATTTAAATTATATCCTGAGTTTTCCTTGTTCATGAATTTTCTAAAATTATTATTTTATTTTCCAGGCACTATACTAAGTGATTTATATGTATTACTTCATTTTATTTTAACTCTCACATCAAATATATGAATTAGATATAATCGTTTCTCTTAGGAAAAAAATAAAAATTTGAGAAGTTCCATATTTTGCCCAAGGTCACATATTTAGTAAGCAGAAGAGCTGGGATATTAACTGGATCTGTCTGACTAATAAGTTCATGCTCTTAACTACTATGCTTTCAACCACCATCATGTACTACTGGCACAAATAAATCATTCATACTTCAGTAGAAAGGTTTGAGGGAAAGGTCTTTCATGAAACAGCAAGTAAAATATCCCAGTTTCATAAGTTAAAAGATGGATAGCTGGTGGGAAGTTGCTGTGTGGCTTGGGGAGCCTTGTCTGCTGCTCGGTGATGGCCTGGGATGGGGGCTGTGGGATGGGGAGGGGAGGAAGGCTCAGGAGGGAGAGGATATATGTGTGATAGTGGTTGATTTGTGTTGTTGTGTGGCAGAGGCCGATGCAGCGTTGTAAAAATTTTAAAATAAAATAAGTATTTCTATGTGTGTATGACTATGTGTAAAATGTTTTTAAAGCATAGAAGGATATACCATTATTTTTCTCCAGTTGTTTGGAGGTTTTTCTATTTGTTTAGCTTTCTTTCTTTTTCTTCTTTCTTCTTCTTCTTTTTTTTTTTTTTACTGTTATTGCTTTTATAAAAGGAAAAAATACTTAATTTTTTTTGCAGTAATTGAAAGTATGTTGCTTCTCTGTCTTGTGTTTTATTTCCTTGAGTTTAATTATGTGACTGCTCCTTTTTAAAATTAATTTCAATATTTCTATCACTGTTTGGTTTAAATTGGTAAATTCTGGCCCCCTGAGTGGCTTCTCCTGGTCCCTATGTTGATTGCCAGTGCCTGAAGCTCCCAAGAAGTGCTTCATGGTTAGGGAGACAGCTTGCTTTTTCATACAAGGATGTTTGATCATTTCAGAGCTTATTGCACAGAATCTACACATTAATTATTTTCTATCAAAATATAACTATTTAAAATACAATGAAATTGTATGGCATCACTTACGTAACTCAGCAAAGGGAAAATGAGTGGAATAGAAAGCAGATCAGTGGTTTCCAGAGTCTGGGAAAAGGAGCAGGGTTTGACTACACATAGACAGAGGGTAATTTGGGGTAGGGGGTAATAAAATTGTCCAATAAGGTGGTTATATAACTGCATATATTTGTCAAAACTTGGTGAACTGTACACTAAAAATAGTGGATCTTATAGGAGGTATATTCAATCTTAATTTTTAAAAATGAGAAGAAATACAACATATATCCTGCTGTTCCATTGTCAATTTTTCTTTTTTGTCATATGAGAAAAATAATATTCAAGAAAAGAGCTTATTGCTCAAACTCTCTTCTTTCTGTCAACATCACTGTGCTTAATTTTTCTTCTCTAGCTCTCTCTTCTCTTCTCATGGTTAACAAGCTCACTAAAGAAAACTGTTACAGCCACACATCATAAAGGCATCATCTCACTCCCTCTCTAGCCTCCACATATCATGGATCAAAAATTAACATTTTAATTCTTTGTTTTAAACAATTAACTCAATCTTTAAATTTCATTATGAGGAAAAGCCTGCTTCTTCAAGAAAAAATGGTTAAGATCATTATTTTATTCATTCTGGAAAACATCTAGAGCAGAGGCTTGAGATTTTGGCTGCACAGTGGAATCACTCAGAGAGCTTTACAAAAATCACTGGACCTGGGATGGTACCTCTAGAGATTCAGACATATTGTTGGGATACAGGCGAACACAAGCATTTTAAAATTTCCCCAGATCATTCTAAAGTGCAGCCAAATTTCAGAGCCACAATCCAAAGTTTTAAGAATAGACTTTTTCTCTTATAGAAACTTCTTTCATAGCTATTCTTAAAGAAGGAAATGCTTATTTTTAGCAAAGAAAGTGTGTGTGTACACAGAAAGCCATCACACTGTGATGTCCTCATTGATGAACTGATGAGAGACTGTGTTAACGACTAATGATGGTTCATTACATTTCCTTTCCAGGTAACAACTGTAGCTGCACCAAGGTCTCAGTGACACCTCACCTTGGATGCAACTTACATCTATAGTCAGTTGACTTTAAGCAGAGCAGGGTAACCTCAAAAGTGTGGGTGAGCCTCATGCAGTTGAAGATCTTAAGAGCAAATATCTGAGTTTTCCCAGAGAAGAAGGAATTCTTCCTTGAAGCTGAAATGCAGAAATTCTGCCTGAATTTCCAGCCTGCTGAACTAGCCTATGGATTTTGGACTTGCCAGCCTCATCCATGTGAGTCAATTCCTTAAAATAAATCTTGATCTCTGTTTCTTTATGTGTACATATATATGTATATATACACTCTCTCACTCCATATGTATACATATATATTATATAAATATCATCTCTTTCTATATATATATATACACATATATTTTATATAGAATAATACATTCTATTTTATGTTAAATAATTTTAATATTATATTAAATAATAATATATTAATACTTTCTGCCTGTTCACCTTGGTGGATGTATTATTATAATATGTTTATTATAGATATGTAATATATTATTAAATAATAATATACTTCCTGCCTGTGCACCTTGTGGATGTCTATGAATGGTGGTTGTACTGGGCAGAAATTGCTAATTCAAAAAAATTCTCAAACATTTTTGTCGCTTAAATTCTTAAACAATGGTTAAGAAAAGTTCAGACAGGCACTGGAATGTCATTAATAAAAATTTAAAATACAAAAAAGTATTCTTGGTTTCTCTGGGCTCTGTGGAAAACTAAAAAATCTATACTGGAACTATGAACAGCCATCAGGAAAGCCCAGTGAAATAAAAAACTCCCTGAAACAGAATATTGATTCTCCACATTATTTTTTAATGCAAAAGAAGAGCTCTTCACTAGCTTCCTGGTCACCTTAAAGTGCTTCTTTGAAAATGGTCTAGGTGGACGCAAGCTCCCAAGATGTACTGAGTCAAAAATCTCGTGCAAAACAGTCACCTCCTTCCTTTCTGAGCACCCCTCCTCTTACACCATCAGCCAGGCAGGGCCACAAAGAAAGCCAAGACTTGGAATGATGATTTACAGCCAGTGGTGGCTACAGGAATAAAACGCTAAGAATTCCTTCTGAATCTCCCACCGCGTTGATCCTTTATTACAAACACAGAAGGTGTAAACCAGCAGCATCTTTACAACCGAGGTGCACAACATCACAGGTCTGGCCAGGAGACCAGACTAAGAAAGCACCTTCAGGATCCAGCAGAAAACCCTGGGCCTCAGGAATTGCATCTGTACATGTGCTCCTGCACTGGTCTTCCCTGGGGGCTCAGACAGTAAAGCGTCTGCCTGCAACATGGGAGACCTGGTTTCCATCCCTGGATTGGGAAGATCCCCTGGAAAAGGAAATGGCAACCCACTCCAGTACTCTTGCCTGGATAATTCCATGGACAGAGAAGCCTAGTAGGCAACAGTCTATGGGATCACAAAAAGTAGGACATGACTGAGCAACTTCACTTATTTACATGTGCTCCTACTAGGAATCTCATTTCTGCTACTAGGAAGACAGAATTCTCATGCACCATCAAATTGGAGAGTTATTTCACTATAATCCAATGATCACAGGCAAAGGGAACAACTCATTTTTTTTTTTTTACCCTGAAAGGTCTACCTATATTTACTGTAAATAAGTGTGGTTATTTATTGTTGTCAGTCACTAAGTAATGTCTGACTCTTGGTGATCCCGTGGACTACAAGACTCCAGGCTTCCCTGTCCTTCACTCTCTCCCAGAGTTTGCTCAAACTCATGTCCATAGTGTCGGTGATGCCATCCAACCATCTCATCCTCTGTCATCCCCTTCTCCTCCTGCCCTCAAACTGTCTCAGCATCAGGGTGTTTTCTAGTGAGTCAGTTCTGTGCAACTGGTGGCCAAAGGATTAGAGCTTCAGCTTCAGCACCAGTCCTTCCAATTCAGGGTTGATTTCCTTTAGGATTGACTGGTTTGATCTCCTTGCAGTCCAAGGGGTTCTCAAGAGTCTTCTCCAGCACCAGTATTTGAAAGCATAAATTCTTTGGCCCTCAGCCTTCTTTATGGTTCAGCTCTCACATCCATACATGACCACTGGAAAAACCATAGCTTTGACTATAAGGACCTTTGTTGGCAAAGTGACACCTCTGCCTTTTAATACACTGTCTAGGTTTGTCATAGCTTTTCTTCCAAGGTGATAATGATAGAGTCTAACTTTCAGTTTCATTCCAAGGTCTCCTGCTGATTTCTCCCTTTTGCTTATTTCCTTAAATCTTTTTAAAAAGTAAACTTTAGCATCCACCTGAATATTTTTTTATTTGGGCTTTGTTATGTGTTCTTGTTTTGACTATTCAGCAGCTAGGATCTTTTCCTAGAAACATTCTCTGTGAAAAGGGTTATTTATTATTTTAATGAGCAGAGATTTTCATCCTTGACTTTTTAAAAAAACAAACAAAATAGAATGTCCAAGGATACTAGGATTAAAGATGGTAACAATAACCCGGTGTACGAGACAGCAAAAGAGACACTGATGTATAGAACAGTCTTATGGACTCTGTGGGAGAGGGAGAGGGTGGGAAGATTTATTGAAACATGTAAAATTTTAATGAGTTGCCAGTCCAGGTTCGATTGCATGATGCTGGACGGCCCAGAGGGATTAAAAACAAACAAAATAGAATGTTCATTTTGATATTTGGCAAAATACAATTATGTAAAGTTTAAAAATAAAATAAAATTAGAGAAAAAAAAAAAAAGATAAAGTTTGTAGTGGGGACTAGTTTTCAATTTCCTTGGCCCCTCCTTGATTCCCAACTTTCTTCTTTTTTTCCCCATTTTAATTTTGTATGCACTTTTTCCCTTCCCTTGACCTTCATAGCTTGTCCCACAGGACTGGAGCCGTTTGCTGACCAATCTCATAACTGTTGTTGTTTAGTCATTAAGTCATGTCCAACTCTTTGTGACCCCATGGATTGCAGCACACCAGGCTCCCCTGTCCTCCATTATCTCCCAGAGCTGGCTCAAATTCATGTGCATTGAGTCAGTGTGCTATCTAACCAACTCATCCTCTGTTGCTCCCTTCTCCATTTGCCTTCACTATTTCCCAGCATCAGGGTCTTTTCCAATGAGTTGGCAGTTCGCATCAGATGGCCAAAGTATTAGAGTTTCAGCTTCAGCAACAGTCCCTCCAATGAATATTCAGGGTTGATTTCCTTTAGGATGGACTGGCTTGATCTCCTTGCAGTCTAAGGGAAGCTTAAATAGAACAATGATGTCAAAGACAAACCCAAACAGTGCAAATTTACCTTTTCCTTTCCTAGAGCTTCAAGATGCAATGGAGAACATATATTTAAACCAGCATTTAAACTCCCTACCACCATACTAACAGCTAAAAATAACTGTGGAAGTTCAAAAGCAGAAGCTGTGAATTTCTAAGAAAGGACCACGTCTCAGATGTTGTATCGTGAGGATACCAGCTTCCTTGCCTCTGCTGCACCCAGATCCTTCTAGCGGTCTCTCTCTCAGACGCCTGCCAGACTGGACTCAGGCAAAATGCCAGTCAAAGGGACGCATTTAAGCTATGCTTATGCTCCTCCACAAAACGTTTCAATGTTTTCAGTAACTTAAAGTAGAAAAGCATTTAGAATCCTCAAAACTCTCTTTTCTCCAGTGTTTCACTCCCTTGCATGTTCCACAAACACCAGATCCCCAGTGCTTACGACCTAAGGAGCCACTTTCCCTTCAACCCCCATTGACCAAGAAGAGGCATAGGAGGAAAGAAAACTCGACTCCTTTATTCTTTTCCACTGATCTCATTATCTCCTCTTACCTCTCTGAAGAGTGCTCTTACATTTTCCCTGATTGTTCCCCCACTGAGGGTGTCATATATTGGCGGAAACTGTTTTCAAACAGTTCCTATTCCTAAGATCATAGGGTTAATACCCAGCCAAGTAGTGTGGGGTGCATCAGTTTATGCCCCCATCTTGTTCCAATCATCCATCTGTATCACCACAGAGAAAGTGTTAGAAGGAATAGGTTCTTTATCTTGCCTCTTTGTCTTGATGTAAGCATGAATTATTTTTTAAGCAGGAAGCTCAGCCTCCATGAACTTAGAGGTTTCAATCTATTTCCTTCATTCTAGGGGAAATATTAAATTGATACTATTCTAACCCAGGGCAAGCAGGAAAATAAAATAAGAGTGGGAAGAAAATTATTGAGCATAGATTTCCTTTAAATTTTGCCATTCACCTTCCAACAGGGTATCTCACTAAGCTAAAAACTATCCTGTAAATCAGGTATTATTCTTCCCAATTTTATTTGAGTAAATAGGCTAAAAGGTTAACTAACTGCCTAAATTTAACTCAGAGTCGTGTAAAGCATAGAAAAATACAGTGAAAGTGAAAGTGGGAAGTCGCTCAGTCATGTTGATTCTTTGCGACCCCATGGACTGTAGCCTGCCAGGCTCCTCCATCCACGGGATTTTCCAGGCAAGGATACTGGAGTGGGTTGCCATTTCCTTCTCCAGAGGATCTTCCTGACCCAGGGATTGAACCCAGGTCATCTGCTCTGCAGGCAGACTCTTTACCGTCTGAGCCCCCAGTAAATCATAGAATTTATTCACAAACGACCAATTGTTCCTAACCAAAACACACTGTCTTTCAAAAACAACACAAAACAAAGAAGGGTGGAGAATTCAAAAAAGACGGGAAAATTAACGGAATCATTTTATTAGCAAGTAGGCAAGTCTGCAAGGGATTCTCAGGTGGTGCTCATGGTAAAGAACCCACCTGCCAATGCAGGAGAACCTGTTTTCTAGATAGGAAAAGGGCATAGCAACCCACTCCAGGATTTTTGCCAGGGGAATCCCATGGACAGAGGAGCCTGGTGGGCTACAGTCCAAAGGGTCCCTAACAGTCAGACACAACTGAAGTGACTTAGCACGCCCCAGGGAAGTCTGTGAGTGCTTTCACTGACTCTGGCAACACCCAGACCACACCCGCTGACAAAAATCCCTCCATTTTGATACTCTTTAGCTTAAAAATGATTCCTGGTAAAGAAATAATGCAGAAACCAGTATATTTTTAACAATTTTTTTTAATCAATTATACTTTTAGTGAAGGAACTCAATCCTCTTAGGAAGAAGAGTTACGTTTAATTTCCCCTCAAAGCATTGAAAACTCTGAGCATTTGGAACTTCTCTGCTGAAACTGTGTTCAGGGCCAGTTTATCAACCACATAAAGATATCTGTTTCATTGCACATATTCACATATTTTTATAAACCCAGTTTGTTTATCTTTTTTTTTTTTTATTGGGCTCTAAATAGCTTTTAGCTATCTCCAAAATGAAATTCAGTATTAAAGGATAAAGATTGGCTGCTGCCAAAGACAGTTCAAAAAATGTATGTTGGATTCTGAAAAGAATTCCAAGGGCATTTTAAGCAAGAGCAAAGAGGGTAAATATATGACTTTCAAGGAGCTACTTTTTGATGGGGCTCAAATTCCTCTGAATGTAAAACTTGGGGTATGTTTGTCATCATTTTCATTACCTGCAGAGTAGCATTTCTACTTAGAGCAGGCAAATTAAAAAAAATACATAAAGCCCTCCTATTTTCTAGATTGAGGAATCCAGGCAGAGCATTTGACATGAACCTGCATGATTCATAGAGGTTCTCAGAGCACTGCTTTTTGGCAGTATGATCTTTTGTCAGTCTGCAACTTGTAAGATAAAGGGATATATATAGACCAGCAGGATCGTGAAGGAGTAGGAGGCAGCTCTGCACAGTGTGCAAAAAGTCCAAGGATAAAACTCCCAGAGGCTGCTAGAACCCCCACTTCCTGAGATCTTCTCAAAAGCACAGGCAACTTGACACGTCAGTTGGAACAGATACTGGCAACAAATAAACACTGAAGCTAGAATGTTCAGCCAAGTAGTATAGGACAAAGAAAGAAAAGATGGAAAAACTGTCCAAATGTGACACATATTGGAAAACCTGTCCATGATGTTAAGGACAAAGCACAGAAGCTCAAGACTGAGCCCTCTTTGCCAAGATTGATGGAAGGAGGGAAAGAAGGAAGGAGAGAGGGAGGGAGAGGGAGAGAGAAATAAAGAAAAATAGAGCTTCTTGTCTAACCAGAGAACTTTGTGGAAACCAACAGGAAAACTGTATCTTGAGTGAATACTGATCTGAACATTAGGAACATCTCTGTTCAGAACTATTGAAGCAAGTCTCTATTGGGAGACAGTTCTCAGTGGGTCTCTCCTATTTGTGCTGGAGGTACTGACACCCTTTTCTCCTGGACTATCTTTTCAGGGGTCTTCGTTAAGCAAACAACTCTGGAAGACAGAAACAGTGTTCCCTCTGGGGCAAAGGCAGACTTTTAAATTTATTTTCTATTTTTTTTTTGTTGTTGTTGTTGTTGTTGTTGTCTAGGGCAATAAAGATAAGATCTCTCTCTGGGGCAAAGATTGAATGTTGTTTGCTGACAGTCCCATTAAAAGAATATTTCCTCAGCTCCAGTTCATTACCTGGGATACAAGGCCACACTGTGGGTATAACATCTACCTCGGCTGCCCACTTGGGACTAGGGAGCCAGGGAAATAATTATGGACATGACACCTAGAAGGCCTGCTGTGCCATAGTAATCAAGTCCTTTTTTTCAGATGCAAGAGTTCTATGTCTTCTGCTAGCATCATCCGTGAAACTGTTGCAGGTTACCTTTTTAACTTGCAATTAGGGTAACACTTCAGATCTTTCACAGTTTGTGACATTCTGCAACTTCCAGAGAGAGACTCACTAGGATGTTTCTATAATCTCTCTCAAAGCAACAACATTTTATCTCTTAGAAGACAATTAAAGCAGACATAGATGTCGATGAGAAAAAGACAGGCCCAAGCATGGAGGAAACACACATACATACACACACACACACACACCCAGTATTAAGCACAGGATGAAAATGATATTTTGATATTTTGAGTAACATAAAGAGAAATGATAGGTATAGATAGAAAGATAGATGAACATAGAAATAAGAGCACAGAGACAGACAAACACAGGGACACAGAGAATAAAGTGCGTATTTGGGGGTGTGAGTGTGTATCTGTATTTTTCATGTGTGCGTATCAATACTGAGCATTAATATACAAGGTAAGAACACATCATATAAGAATAAAATACATTTTCAGATTTTGCAACTTAGAATTTTTATTTTAAAAAGTGTTTCACAAGATATTGAGCCCCCCAACGAGATGAGTGGAGGATGAAGTAGGTTGATTTTCTCTTTATTTTTCTCTTTGATTTCTATCTTTGGTGAACCTTCAGGAGAAATGATGCTGTATGAAAATTAGGTTTAAAATTGGATCATTCATTTCAATTTTATTGCTTGTTCCCTAAAAGCAAAGTGGAAGAGCAATAAGCGATCTCTCGCCTCAGCGTTATCAGTTTGTATTCACTGGGCTTTATATCTCCCATTTAGACATGGCTGTGTCCTGACCTTCCTTTTAATTTAGTTCCAACATATTTTTAGCATTTCATCTCATGGTCAGTCTCAAAAACTTCTAGAGCATTTCGCAGCTTGCTGAGGTTACATTTCATGAAGGTCTCAAACAGTTTTTTTTTTTTTTTTATATACATGTCACTTAAATGCAATGAAAACTTTTGTTTCAGAGAATTCAGATAGACTTAGCATATTCCCTTGGACTTTGTTTCTTCAGGAAAGTTGGTGTATCAGCACTAATCTGGGCAAGAAAAAGAACTGAGGCAACCTGTAGGTTTTATCTAATCCCTGGAAGACATTTTAAAAGCAGCATACACAAAGTAAGAAAATCTTTCATCTCCCCTAAACCACTGAGTTTGTGAAAAAGACTTCACTTCATAGGGTGAAATGAAGAACATGAGTGAATAGGATGAATTGACATGAGGTCAGAACCTCAGAGGTGAGCTTCCCAAGCTGCGTGTGTGCTAAGTCATTTCAGTCGTGTCCAGTTCTTTGCGACCCTATGGCCTGTAGCCCACATGGCTCCTTTGTCCATCAGATTCTCCAGGCAAGAATACTGGAGTGGGTAGCCATTTCCTTCTCCACGGGATCTTCCTGACCCAGGGATCAAACCAGTGTCTCTTCTATCTCTTGCATTGGCAGGCAGATTCTTTACCTTAGCACAAGCTGGGAAGCCCAAGGGAGGAGGGAAGCCTAATGTGAGGTCTCTTCAAAAAAATGGTTTGGTCTCTCACTTTTGACCTCATTACTTTTCCTGCAGTAGTGAGCATAGTTCCATTTTCCAGAAGAGCATATATTTCTATGAAAGTGATTGAAAGAATTATTTTTGCTCACTTGCTTTTAAGAAATAAAATTAAAAATGTGTACAATGAAGACTCTGAGGTGGGAGGGTTTATTGCACCTGCTGGTCCTGACTCTTTCCCAAGAGTTTGTTATTTCTTCTCCTCAGAGTTGTCAGCTTTGGACACAAAACAAAACCACAGAGTATCTTGTCCAGACCTCATGAAGGTCTAGACAAGTGTCACTAGCATCATACCTCCACTTAGAAAGTTCCCAGTCGTCTGTAGGCTTTCTTGGCTTTAACCCAATCTTTTTCCACTTTCGATCTCTACTTTTTTCCCAGGTCCTCTGAGTTCATTTTCTGCTCACAGCACATTTGTGGAGCAGTTACACTTAAAGATTCCTGGTTTTCCTAAAAGTTGAAACCCTTCCTTGATCTGCCAGAGCTGCCAGCTCTGTCACTTTCCTGAGTTCCTCTTGGATGACGTGTCCCTATGTGAATTTCTTGGAATCTTGTCATTGTAACTTTATGTAGCAGAACTATTTTAAGCATACAGTAAGAACATGCTTTTTATTCCTTCTAACTCTTCACCACCAGAATGTTTTCTTTAGTCATTCAACAAACATTCCAAGTGTCTACTGTGTGCTGGTTAAGCTGCTAGGCACCAGGAACATAAGATACTTTAGACATGGTTTCTGCTTTTTTTGAGGTTCGAAGCTCTCAGAAATATTAGCAGGTGTCTTCTTTTATTGTACCTAATCAGTCACTAACACTCCAGCTATGAAATATCAAATGCACTCATCTCTTTGAGTTCCTTCTCAATTCTATATCATGCCTTTCATTGACTAGTCTACATAAACAACTCTTCATGGATAAAACTTAAAAAGGAAAAAGCCTAGCTAGAAAGACATAGCCTTTAACATAGATTTCACATTATAAGCTATTTAAGAAAGAATTGTCTGTAAGTGAAAATGAAAAAGCCCTCAACCAATATTGAGAAAATATGGGCTCAGTCACCAAAAAATAGCTAGATGGCTGCAGAAAAGCCACTTAACCTTTTAAATTTCAGTGTCTGCATCTGTTAAATGATGGGTAGGAGTAAATGTCCTCTTAGTTCTCGGATCTAAAATTCAATGAATTTAAATGTAAAAGTATTTCAGTTATGAAATGCTGTTTGAAACACATTTCTCATGGAAATTCAGAGAAATGTAAAAATTCAGGCAGCAGACACAGGAGGATTCACTAGATAAATAGATGAGGAGTTACACTAAAACTCCCCATCTTGAGCACTCTAGGAGGAGGGCCAGATCTGCCCAGAGGTATGAGGCATATTTGGCTCTGAATCTGCTCCACAGCTCAACTTCCTCTCTCAGCAAAGTCACACACAGGGCCATTAAAAGATTTGGGGTTGACTGTGACTTTTCTTCTGTATCTGGTGATGATCTTTCCAACTTTATCAGCAAAATTCGACTGAAAAAAAACTACTTGTTATTGGATATGCAGGCTGATCAGAGACATTACTTTGCCAACAAAGGTCCATCTAGTCAAGGCTATGGTTTTTCCAATGGTCATGTATGGATGTGAGAGTTGGACTGAGAAGAATGCTGAGCGCCGAAGAATTGATGCTTTTGAACTGTGGTGTTGGAGAAGACTTTTGAGAGTCCCTTGAACTGCAAGGAGATCCAACCAGTCCATTCAAAAGGAGATCAGCCCTGGGTGTTCTTTGGAAGGAATGATGCTAAAGCTGAAACTCCAGTACTTTGGCCACCTCATGCGAAGAGTTGACTCATTGGAAAAGATTCTGATGCTGGGAGGATTGGGGGCATGAGGAGAAGGGGATGACAGAGGATGAGATGGCTGGATGGCATCACCGACTCGATGGACATGAGTTTGAGTGAACTCTGGGAGTTGGCGATGGACAGGGAGGCCTGGCGTGCTGCGATTCATGGGGTCACAGGGAGTCGGACATGACTGAGCGACTGAACTGAACTGAAATGAACTGATGCAGGCTGATCAGATCAAGACAGAGAGGAAATCATATAATAATATGTACATGTGATGAAAATGGATCTTTTCTGACCCTGTAGAGATCTGCCATTTCCAATGCTGTAGTTTACAGAGAACCAGAAAGTTAAATGTGGCTTATAAAATCATATTAACAATTGCTGAGGGAAATCCTAAACAGATGGGAATACCAGACCACCTGACCTGCCTCCTGAGAAATCTGTATGCAGGTCAAGAAGCAACAGTTAGAACTGGACATGGAACAACAGTCTGGTTCCAAATAGGCAAAGGAATATGTCAAGGCTGTATATTGTCACCCTGCTTATTTAACTTATATGCAGAATACATTATGCAAAATGTCGGGCTGGATGAAACACAAGCTGAAATCAAGATTGCCAGGAGAAATATCAGTAACCTCAGATATGCAGATGACACCACCCTTATGGCAGAAAGCGAAGAGGAACTAAACAGCCTCTTGGTGAAAGTGAAAGAGGAGAGTGAAAAGGCTGGCTTAAAACTCAGCATTCAAAAACTAAGATTTTGGCATCCAGTCCCATCACTTCATGGCAAATAGATGGGGAAACAATGGAAACAGTGACAGACTTTATTTTTTGGGGCTCTGAAATCACTGCAAGATGGTGACTGCAGCCATGAAATTAAAAGAACTTGCTCCTTTTAAGAAAAGCTTAAAGAAAAGCTATGACCAACCTAGACAACATATAGAAAGCAGAGACATTACTTTGCCAAAAAAGGTCTGTCTAGTCAAAGCTTTGATTTTTCCAGTAGTCATGTATGGATGTGAGAGTTGGACTGTAAAGAAAGCTGAGTTCTGAAGAATTTATGCATTTGAACTGTGGTGTTGGAGAAGACTCTTGAGAGTCCCTTGGACTGTAAGGAGATCAAACCAGTCAATCCTAAAGGAAATCAGTCCTGAATATTCATTGGAAAGCCTGATGCTGAAGTTGAAACTCCAACACTTTGGCCACCTGATGCAAAGAACTGACTCCTTGGAAAAGACCATGATGTTTAGAAAGATTGAAGACAGGAGAAGGGGGCAACAGAGGATGAGATGGTTGGATGGCATCACTGACTCAATGGACATGAGTTTGAGCAAGCTCCACGAGTTGGTGATGGACAGGGAAGCCTGGTGTGCTGCAGTCCACGGGGTCGCAAAAAGTTGGACACAACCGAGCAACTGAACTAAATGGAACTGAATAGCAGTTGCAGTGATGATGATGGTAGTTGTGGCTTTCCCAAGGACAACAAAATAGGGAAAAGAGCAGACATTTTCTTTATGCAATTTTATGGACTTAAAGAAAGAAATGTTTGTACATAGAACTAATTTTTGTGCAAAATAGTCTTAGAGATGAGTATCCACTGCTCATTTAATGATTATTTGAAGTGTATTTTGGGATATTGATTCTGAAGAAAAAATGTGATATTTTTCCTTTTAATAATCATTTCTGCTTCTGCTATTCTTTTTGTTAAAGATACATTTTTAAGACTACCTCTTCTGAGCCTTTGGTTCCGTGTTTGCATATCATGAAAAAGTTATTTGACTTTTTCCATTGTTTTATAATGGATAGTGTCATAAACTAATATAAGCCTTAGTTTCTACTGGCTTAAAGACATAAAGTCAATGACAGATCTCCAGTTTTCCATTTAATGGCCAACACAAGGCATTCTAAATTAATATGCTTACCTTCATTAGACTTTGGTCAAATATGAAATTATATAGCAAATTATCCATAGGCATACATTGGACTGGCCAAAATGTTCTCTGGGGTTTTTCCATAAGATCTTACAAAAACATCCTGAATGAACCTTTTGGCCAACCCAGCAAATACTACCATAAAATCAACTTCATGGTGCAAGAATTATACTCATTTTCTATATTCCCCATGTTATATTTTGGAAACGCAATATTCATCTCTAGAGAAACATAATTTAGCTCACGGCATTCATAAACCTGTGCTATGAGAAGGAGATCTCCAATGGCTTTACTATAGATGTATATATAAATATTACTTGTGTTTCAGTTCAGTTTAGTTCAGTCGCTCAGTCGTTTCTGACTCTTTGTGACACCATGAATTGCAGCACTCCAGGCCTCCCTGTCCATCACAAAATTCCAGGGTTCACCCAAACTCATGTCCATTGAGTCGGTGATGCCATCCAGCCATCTCATCCTCTGTCATCCCCTTCTCCTCCTGCCCTCAATCCTTCCCAACATTAAGGTCTTTTCCAATGAGTCAACTCTTCACATGAGGTGGCCAAAGTATTGGAGTTTCAGCTTTAGTATCCGTCTTTCCAATGAGCACCCAGCACTGATCTTCTTCAGGATGGACTGGTTGGATCTCCTTGCAGTCCAAGGGACTCTCAAGAGTCTTCTCCAACACCACAGTTCAAAAGCATCAATTCTTTGGTGCTCAGCTTTCTTCACAGGTCAACTCTCACATCCATACATGACCACAGGAAAAACCATAGCCTTGACTAGACGGACCTTTGTTGGCAAAGTAATATCTCTGCTTTTTAATATGCTATCTAGGTTGGTCATAACTTTCCTTCCAAGGAGTAAGCATCTTTTAATTTCATGGCTGCAATCACCATCTTCAGTGATTTTGGAGCCCCAAAAAATAAAGTCTGATGCTGTTTCCACTGTTTCCCCATCTGTTTCCCATGAAGTGATGGGACCAGATGCCATGATCTTCATTTTCTGAATGTTGAGCTCTAAGCCAACTTTTTCACTCTCTTCTTTCACTTTCATCAAGAGGCTGTTTAGTTCCTCTTCACTTTCTGCCATAAGGGTGGTGTCATCTGCATATCTGAGGTTATTGATACTTCTCCTGGAAAACTTGATTCCAACTTGTGCTTCTTCCAGCCCAGCGTTTCTCATAATGTACTCTGCATATAAGTTAAATAAGCAGGGTGACAATATACAGCCTTGATGAACTCCTTTTCCTGTTTGGAACCAGTCTGTTGTTCCATGTCCAGTTCTAACTCTTGCTTCCTGACCTGCATACAGGTTTCTCAAGAGGCAGGTCAGGTGGTCTGGTATTCCCACCTCTTGAAGAATTTTCCACAGTTTATTGTGATCCACACAGTCAAAGGCTTTGGCATAGTCAATAAAGCAGAAATAAATGTTTTTCTGAAACTCTCTTGCTTTTTCCATGATCCAGCAGATGTTGGCAATCTGATCTCTGGTTCCTCTGCCTTTTCTAAAACCAGCTTGAACATCTGGAAGTTCACGGTTCACGTATAGCTGAAGCCTGGCTTGCAGAATTTTGAGCATTTCTTTACTAGAGTGTGAGATGAGTGCAATTGTGTGGTAGTTTGAGCATTCTTTGGCATTGCCTTTCTTTGGGATTGGAATGAAAACTGACCTTTTCGAGTCCTGTGGCCACTGCTGAGTTTTCCCTGTTTGCTGGCATATTGAGTGCAGCACTTTCACAGCATTATCTTTCAGGATTTGAAATAACTCAACTGGAATTCCATCACCTCCACTAGCTTTGTTGGTAATGATGCTTTCTAAGGCCCACCTGACTTCACATTTCAGGATGTCTGGCTCTAGGTGAGTGATCACACCATCGTGGTTACCCAAGCTCTTTTTTGTACAGTTCTTCTGAGTATTCTTGCCACCTCTTCTTAATATCTTGTGTTTAATATATGTATTATTACCCTCTATTGTTATCTCAGTCTCTCAGAAGCAGAACAGACTTTAAAATATCTAGAACTGTACAGATTCTATACAATTTGAACAAAAACAACCATTTTCCTTGATGCTATACAAAGTTAAAAGACTATACTGGATAGAAACAAATTTTATTGTTTTCTTTTTAGTTTTCAAATGTAAAAATTAGTATCACATATATGTATAAATAAATCACTTTACTGTATACTTGAAACTAACAACATTGTAAATTAACTGCACTCCAATTAAAAAAAAAAAGTTGTATCAGGTCGTGGTTATTGGGTGTCTAGAAACTTGTGTGCCATAGTAAAGATCTGAAGAGATGGGAAATATTTTTAGTGTGTGGGTTGATGGGTATGTTGAATGTTTTCAAATTTTATGTGTTATGCAAACTAACTATGATATTACTTTAGAGTCACTAAGAGTTGTCTTAAAATTGTTTTTTTTTTTTGCCAAAGCTATCTTTTTTTACTCCAATTCTCACCTTCTCATAAATATTCTACCAAAAATTGCTGTGTGCTTACATAACTCATTTTATGGATTGAGGCTATAAGTATTAACAAATTAACTGCAAGAGAATTTGGCAGCTTAAAACTGTGTCTGTCTTCTTCAGAGCTTGCTAAGTCAGTTTATCAAGTGATAAAGGTCAGTTCAGTAGATATGAACTAAATTGTAAATCTCAGATTAAGGGAAAATCATGTATGAATTTTCAGTATATGCCTGAAGCCTGGGGTTTCTGAGACATATACTTTTTTTTTTAATTAAAAAAGGATTAAGTTTTTTGTTTTGTATTGGGGTATAGCCGATTAACAGTCATGAGAGTTTCAGGTGGATAGCAAAGGGACTCAGCCATACATATACATGTATCCATTCTCCCCTAGACTACCCTCCCATCCAGGCTGCCACATAACGTTGAGCAGAGTTCCATGTGCTATTACAGGAGGACCTTGTTGGTTATGTTTTAAATTTGGCATTGTGTACATGTGTATTCCAAAGTCCCTGACTATCCCTTCCTCCCAGCAACCATAAGTTCGTTGTCTAAGTCTGTGACTCTCTTTCTCTTTTGTAAGTTCAAGTGTATTATGTCTTTTTAGATTCTTGCAATGCAGGAGACTTGGATTTGATCCCTGGGTTGGGAAGGTCCCCCTGCAAAAGGGAAGGCTACCCACTCCAGTATTCTGGCCTGGAGAATTCCATGGCCTGTATAGTCCATGGGGTCACAAAGAGTCGGACACGACTGAGCAACTTTCACTTTCACTTTCAATTGTAGCATTTCTTTTTAGATTCTCTATATAAGGATATCATATAATACTTCTTCTCTGCTAAGACATATGTGCTTCCCAGGTGGCACAGTGGTAAAGAATCTGCCTGCCAATGCAGAAGACTCAAGTCATGTGGGTTTGATACCTGAGTCCAGAAGATTCCCTTGGAGTTATGGCAACCCACACCAGTTTTCTGGCCTGGAAAATTGCATGGACAGAGGAGCCTGGCGGGCTACGGTCCATGGTGTTGCAAAGAGTCAAACATGACTGAGCATGCATGCATGCTAAGTCATTCACTTTTCATTCCACCCATCTTCTCCATCAATAATGGAGGTTTAACTAGCATATTCTCCTCTTTTATAAGTCAGCCCAAATGGAAACTCACTGGAAACTTTCTGAATGGTTTTCTGATAGTGCTGACAAAGTATTAAAGCAGAAAGCATATCTTGTAGTACCAAGTAATCAAGTATGCTATAACATAAATGTCATATAACATCATATAATTATGTCATGACATTTGTCAATAACATCTTTCCCAAGAATATTGTTGAATTATCCTGGAACACACTGGCAGGATAAACTTGGAGGAGGAGTCCATCTTTCTCCGTTAGAAATGAAGATCACTGGAGTAATTTGTTGGGGAGCTTTGGCAGGAATTTGACATTCTCACTAATCTTTATCCTCCTATGACCTCAAAAATGCACTGTAATTTTCTTCCCTCAACAAGGCTAGTGAATTTAAGATATTTTGATTTGGTTATATGTGTCAGGGCTTCCCTCATAGCTCAGTCAGTAAAGGGTCTGACTGCAATGCAAGAGACTTGGGGGGGGGGTTCGATCTCTGGGTTGGGAAGATCACCCAGAGAAGGAAATGGCAACCCACTCCAGTATCTTTGCCTGGAGAATCCCATGGACAGAGGATCCTGGCAGGCTATAGACCCCAGTCTATGGGGTCACAAGAGTCAGACACAACTGAGTGACTAAGTGTGCATATGTGTCAAATAAAATAATGCACTTATTAAAATACAAACAGACACAAGATGTTAGTCTAAATTTACTAAATCATTTCATTGAAATAATACATTTATTTAAATGAAGAAGCCAGAATACTTGAACCGCTATATGCTACCTATGAATTACATGAAGTCTATAGGTGGAGAAAATTTAAGAAATTATAGGAGTTATATCATTAAACTGAGAAATGGAATTATAGGGAATTAAAGCATTAGATGAAGAGAATCCACAAGTGGCACATTGCATACGTAAAGGAAAAGCAGAATGTAAGAATTATGATAATCCATATTCCTCAGCAGGTTTATCAGGGGCTTTGGGGGGATCAGGCTAAATTTTGCATTGCAAAAACATTTTAGTAATGTCATATATATTCTTATAATTTTATGCTTCCATTATCCATAATATTTTGGTGATTCTTCCCTGAGTACCCAACTTCAAATAATTTGACCTAATCAGTAATCTACTTAAATTAAGCTTTTCACTGGAAAGTAGTCATACCAATTATAGAAGTTGTCTGGGGATTTCTATATATAAAGTAGATTAAAATATGAGCAATATAAATTCAAGGATATGCTAAAATGACATGTTTTTAAACAATTTCAATCATTTTTAAAAATCCATTCTTCTTTGTGCTTAAAACTTTGATGGACATTAGATTTGTTTTCACATTTTTCAGAAACTATGCTTGATGTGCACATTTTCCAAAGTGAATTCTCATAAATATAGCTCTACTTAAGTTATTCTCCATTAGCATAATGAGCAACAAGGGAAATAAGAAGGCAAGTGGGAAGAACTTCTACTTCACTCTCAAAGGCAGTATGTACATATAAATGTATAATATACAGTTTTGTCCTTTGTTGAGAGATTCAGACTTATCTTTGGAATTAATATTCATTCTAATTAGAAAGACATGGATGGCAGAGAATTCTTAGTTCTGGAAAAATTACGAACTTGATTATTATGCTTTTTTTTAAAAAGTAGGACTTACATTTGTTGCTATTGCATTTGTAGAATACCTATTCTTTCAAAAACGTAAAAGACTTCAGATCACAGCCATTTTGGATAAATCAAATTGGGAATTTTGAATTTATATAATCAATAGGGCAGAATACAGTTTTTGAATAAAACCTTGTACTTAAAGGATTTTCAACCCAATTGCAGCTAGTGCCTACAGACATCTTTAGGATTCTCCTTTAAGCAAGAATAAGTACAAAATTATGAATGACAGAAGCTTAGAGTAAAAGTGGGTTCCCAGGCAGTGGACAAATTAATCTGAGAGAGACATTTGAGGTGTCCTGAACAAAAGGAAAGAACTGTAAAGCTCTACTAAAAAGTAACTTCTTGGATTTTAATTCAAACATCCAACAGGTCTGTTCAGGTGGGTACATGGTCACTTTTCTGTGGTGTTGGGCAGAAAGTGAAGAGGAACTAAAGAGCCTCTTGATGAAAGTGTAAGAGGAGAGTGAAAAAGTTGGCTTAAAGCTCAACATTCAGAAAACAAAGATCATGGCATCTGGTCCCATCACTTCATGGGAAATAGATGGGGAAACAGTGGAAACAGCATCAGACTTTATTTTTTGGGGCTCCAAAATCACTGCAGACGGTGAGTGCAGCCATGAAATTAAAAGACGCTTACTCCTTGGAAGAAAAGTTATGACCAACCTAGATAGCATATTCAAAAGCAGAGACATTACTTTGCCAACAAAGGTCCGTCTAGTCAAGGCTATGGTTTTTCCTGTGGTCATGTATGGATGTGAGAGTTGGACTGTGAAGAAAGCTGAGCACCGAAGAATTGATGCTTTTGAACTGTGGTGTTGGAGAAGATTCCTGAGAGTCCCTTGGACTGCAAGAAGATCCAACCAGTCCATTCTGAAGATCAGCCCTGGGTGTTCTTTGGAGGGAATGATGCTAACGCTGAAGCTCCAGTACTTTGGCCACCTCATGTGAAGAGTTGACTCATTGGAAAAGACTCTGATGCTGGGAGGGATTGAGGGCAGGAGAAGGGGACGACAGAGGATGAGATGGCTGGATGGCATCACCGACTCGATGGACGTGAGTTTGAGTGAACTCCGGGTGTTGGTGATGGACAGGGAGGCCTGGTGTGCTGCAATTCATGGGGTTGCAGAGTCGGACACGACTGAGCAACTGAACTGATCAGCATACTAAGCTCTTAATGATTGAAGTGTTCATTTCACTCAGCAATTTTCCCTCTTGGGCATCTCTCCAATTAGACAGTGAAAAGTTAGTAGAAAACAAAATTCTCTTAAAAAATCGCTTCTTGTGCCTATTTTGCAATTCAAGTGATATGGAAATTAATACCTGTGTCAAAAGGGTTTTCATCAGGCTTGAGTGGAGGCTGGACAGAGTGTTTTCCTAAAGCTCTGCTTTCTTGGGAAGTACACAGTGTTAAGATAAATATGGAATGTTGTATAAATTTTGTTGTCTATATACCTAATCTGTAGGACTATGCTTGGGCTGTGGAGCCGAAAGCAGGCCTTGGACCTATGTGGGGGCTTCCCAGGGGCTCAGTGGTAAAAAATCCGCCTGTCGATGCAGGAAACCTGGGTTGGATCCCTGGATCAGGAAGATCCCCTGGAGAAGGAAACGGCAACCCACTCCAGTGTTCTTACCTAGAAAATCCCATGGACAAAGGAGCCTGGAGGGGGTCAGTCCATGGGGTCGCAGAGAGTCAGACATGACTGAGCACACATGCACACTTGGGATCTACGTGACTACACGAGTACAAAAGATCTGTGGTGAGTCTGGCTCCCGTCTGCAGTGACTGCACTGGTCTTGAATGGGGAAGAGAAGAGAGGAGGTATGTACCTGAGTAACTGCCATTCCCCCATGAGGTGATGCTGAAGCTCTTGCCCTGTAACCCTCTATAAAGCTAAGAAAATGTGGCCTCAAAGCTTATTTATACCTTGTGAGTCTCACTGCCAATTTGAACCTCTACTTATGACCACGTTGATACAATATCATTCGAAGCTCTCCTTTCATCACCCCTTCTGCCCTGCTTTCCAACCCTGCAGATGTGGGGAATACCAACACAAAACACAAATTAAGAATGTGACTCAAAGACTATGTATTGAATGCCCGCTATGTGGGAGGAGAAATGAGATTTTCAACAAAATCTCTGGAGAAAGTTATTTTTTTCTTTTTTTCACAAAAAGATGCATACACAGCTGCATACTCACAGACATACACACAGCCTACGTGTCATCTCTCTGCACCCAGGTAGAAACAAATGGGAGGAAAAGTCATCTATTACTACAGGCTGTGACAATCACTGAGAAAATTTACTGCAGAAAATTAGTCAGCAGTATTTCAGCAGGAGGTCCAAAAATGATCTATCGAAGATTCAGAGACTTGGGGCAACATTTCACCTCATTTATTCAAATGCTTTGGGCAAATAAAATTATGATAAAGCCTCTGGCAACCTGTGTGTCCTGTGCATTTTGACAAGATTACTGCTAATTGATTATTTGGGTCCAGTTTGAACTCAAAAAAAAAAAAAAAAAAGATTACATTTAATTTTAGTTGACATTTCATATAAGGGCATGTAATTTATTTTTATTTAATTTTATGAAACTGAAATTCAATTCTGTAACTCCTCAGGAGGAAATAGAGGGATCATGATTTTGCTCCATCCTATGGTTTTCAAAAGCAAGTGACAAAGTAGCCATCCAATTAACAACACTATGAAGAAACAATTGGTCAAGCATTTGTAAAGCATGGGTGTTAATCCTACACCATTTAAACGAGCCAATCAAACTTGGCATGTGGAGAATGTTATACAAATAAGGACAAAAACAGATTTCCAAAAGTGGTCTTCAAGCTCTGTTGCTGTTGTTCAGTTGCTAAGTTGTGTCCAACTCTTTGTGACCCCATGGACTGCAGCACACTAGGCTCACCTGTCTTCTGTTGTCTCTTGGAGTTTGCTCAAATTCATGTCCATTGAGTTGGTGATACTATCTAACCATCTCATCCTCAAGCTTAGCCATTTTCAAGTAACCCCCATCAGTGTCTTAACCCTTTTTTGTCCTGGTAAAACCTAAATATATTTTAGGAGATGTGGCAGCCATGTTAACAAAGGGTTTAAAAGCGTCCTACTTGGAATCTGCTTTTAATGTACTGATAAAGCTGTAATTTAGATGACATAAATATATCAGCATTAGCAATTAACCAACCGTGGGATTCACCAAATACGTGTTGAAAAGCTTTTGTTAACCCTTGTGCAAACAACTCTAAATAAGAAACAGACTCATACTCAGGCAATTCAAGTCTACTGCAGGATGCCAGATGGCTAAAGAGCTAACAGCAATAAGACACAGTGAAGGGAACAAAAAAAAAATGTGCATAGGCTATTTGGAAGTTCCTAAAAGGTATGCTAAGCCAACCTGCTCAGACTAGGTTTCCTAAATGTGGTAACTGGACAACAGGATCACCTAATAACTGACAATCAGCACAGAAAGTCAATTTGAAGGTCTTCTAGTACCATGAGTCTCAGGGTCAAACTAGGAGTGGGCAGTAATATACATGAGGAGACATGTGTACTTTTAGAAAGTATAGAACGGGCTTTCTTAAGCTAGAGAACAGGGGTGGAGTTGCACTAGAACTAGAAAAGCAAAGTACTCCTAACTAGAAGGCATGCTATCTTGGAAGCCAGTTGTGAGCTAAGAAGCACGGAAATGCTGATCTTTTTGGTTGGTGTTGAGGAGAATTAAGGTCTTGTCAGAAGGCATTGTCAGTAAAAATTTATTAAAATCCTATTGTACACAAGGTGATGTCTTAAGATTGAAATTAAAATATATGGTAAAATCTCTTCTGTCCAAGGTCAGGGAAAGGAAAAAAAACTTGCCTTTTTTTTTTAAAGAAAGTTGAAGTGTGCATGAGAATATGAAAAATTAGACAGAGAGAAAGAAAGTTAGGACACAAAAGTTGATCAGGTTATTGTGTGCAAAGGAGGAAGTCAAAGAACAGGGAATGTGAAATGATGTGTAAACAGCATCACAGAGAATGTGTGCTCCACCATGTGTTTTTGTGCAAGACAGACTGGGGACAGACAGTGCAAAACTCAACAGACATAAACAGCTGAGACCCAAAGAAAAGAAATGTTCATGTTCACATCCTCTCCCCACTCACCAACTGCTTTTTGGTGTCATCAGTTACCTCTGCATATTTTAAGTTTACTTTCAGTTGAAGAGTTTCCACCCCATTTAGCATTTATTCCAATAAGAAATTTTTACCTAGCTTCTTGAAAAAAGACAAACACTTTAACATGGTGAAACAGACCACATTTTCCTTGTAAATGTTTTGTAATAAATGAGAAACTGTACAGCAGTTAGTTCAATATTACCCATGCAGGATGAAATCTCTGAGCAATTACCTTGTTTCCATGGCAACAGCATATCTGCCCATTCTTCAGTGTGATACAGAAAAGCCACCAAATTGAGCTTGTTCAGTAAAGCTAAGGAAAGCTCAGTGAATTGGGCAGAAGGAGGGGTAAGGGGGATTGGAAATGTGATACTAACGGGGTTAACAAACAAACAAATTGCTATTTATATTATTTATCAAGTGGTTCATTTAACCAACTGCAAGGAAATTTCCAACTGCAATGCTGGAAAATGGAAACCAAAAAAAAAAAAGTTTGTTAAAAAAAAAAAGAGGACAATGACAGCTAGACTTTCTAGTACCTTTGCCAACACCTAACCCCTTAAGAGAAGACCTCTGAAGAATTTCAGGACCTTGAGTGCAGAACGGAAACTGATATCCATAGACAGCCACGACAGGACATTTACCTGGACCCTTCACTCCACGCACAGCCTGCCTAGGCCAGGAGCTAAACCTTCTATTTTTAAGCTTATTCTGGAAAAGGAGGCCAGCAAGTGTGCCTCTGACACTGATGAGAAACATACTATTACTCTAGCTGTTACACTCCAAGGAAGTGCAAGAAAAAATAAGTCAGAAAAATTGTATCAACAGACACTGAGCTATATAGGGCAAATAGAAAAGCTGCTTCAGGCTGAGACTCTCTGGTCAACTACAGCTACCTGTTTCAAGGAGGTTTTAAATAGAGATTTAAAGTTGGAAATTAAAGATATACTCCTCAGGGGAAAGTAGACATTATAACAATGTTGTGTCTGGTTATCACACTTGATTACAGGCTCTCGAGGGAGCTGCTTCTCAAACAGTTTTAGAAATAAGATGTAATTTGGAGACATTTTCTTGGTGGGGAAGATAAGGGAGGCTCTGAGCGGGAGGTGGGAAGGGGATGTGGAAAAGGCACTGGGAGGATGCTGGCAGAACTGTAAGCTGATATGTCACACTGCTTGAGCAACATGACATGTAATTACCTCTAATTACAGGCATCTCTTGGAACTTCGACCACAGAGTTGCAGATAAATATAAATGCTTTGGAGAAATACCTGGGCTGATATACTCAAGGACTTTTTCTATTAATTTTTTAAAATTAATTTTTATTGGAGTGTAGTTGCTTTCTAATGTTGTGTTCATTTCTACTGTACAGCAAAATGAATCCTGCCCGCCCATTCAGGTCATCACAATACATTAAGTAGAGTTGCCTGTGCTATATGGTATGTTCTAGCTAGTTATCTATTTTATACATAGCATCAATAATGTATAAATGTCAATTCCAATCTCCCAATTCCTCACCCCTGCATTCCCCGCCCCCAACCTTGGTATCCATACATTTGCTCTCTGCATCTAAGTTTCTATTTTTGCTTTGCAAACAAGATCATCTATACCATTTTTCTGGGCTTCCCTAGTGGCTCAGTGGTAAAGAATCCACCTGCCAATGCAGGAGACATGGGTTTGATTCCTGGGTCAGGAAGATCCTCTGGAGAAGGAAGTGGCAACCCACTCCAGTATTCTTGCCTAGGAAATCCCATGGATAGAAGGAGCCCAGCAGGCTACAGTCCATGGAGTCGCAAAAAGAGTCATATACAACTTAGCAAATAAGCAATAACAGCATATTATTCTTCTAGATTTCACATATATGCATTAATATATAATATTTGTCTTTCTCTCTCTGACTTCACTCTGCATGATGCTTTCTAGGAAGGACTTCTATTTAGATGAATAAGCATATTAATAGAGAATCTCTAAGTGTTTATACTTCTGAGAAATTTGCTTCTAGTGAGGACCAAAGAAATATTTTTCTGGGAGGCAAAAGGCATAGAGAAACGAAAAAGTGGAACACAAAAGTATTCAAAGGATTATTCTATTTTATAAATTACTCTGCCTTTAAAGTGCTTACCTTTTAAAAAGTGAAAAGTTAAGCATGAAGGTAAAAAAAACTGATAAGTGAAAATATAGACATACTTTAAAAATTATCTTAAAAATAGGATTTTGAAATAACAACTTTGTGAATCTCTTTTCTATGTAAGGACTTGGGAACACATTATTTGTATTTTAAAAACTATATGTTTGCATTGCCATATCAAAATTCCTCAAGATTGTCAGGAAAAGTATTTCTAAAAGTAATATTCAAAGAAAATGTTTTGAGGAAATACCATTTTCCTTCCACTTGTAAAAGCATATATATATTGAAATTTTTATTGCTTAATTTAATGATATAAAATTTAATGTGTACAAAAAGCAAATATATTAGATAACCTATGTTAGTTAAATATTTAATATAGAAAACTACAATATAAGAGATCTATGCCTCAGTGCTCACATTAAAATCACCCATAGATATAGCTAGATCAAATATCAATATTCAGTCTGTTCAAAATTAATAAATTCAGTTCAGAAATTTTTACCAGTATCTAGTACTAGGAAAATCCCATGGATGGAGGAGCCTGGTAGGCTGCAGTCCATGGGGTCACCAGGAGTCAGACACTACTGAGCGACTTCCTTTTCACTTTTCACTTTCATGCATTGGAGAAGGAAATGGCAACCCACTCCAGTGTTCTTGCCTGGAGAATCCCAGGGATGGGGGAGCCTGATGGGCTGCCGTCTCTGGGGTCACACAGAGTCGGACACGACTGAAGTGACTTAGCAGCAGCAGCATACTAGCCTAAGACATAACATCAGCAATCGTAAACAGTAAACAAACATTTGTTCAATGAATTAGTTAATGCAAGTCAAAATAATCAGTTCATTTTAATTCACCAGAGTTCACCACATTGTTTGGGAATATAGGTGTAACCACAGGTATCTCTAAATTATCCATCATTAAAGGACTCTTGCTCCCTCCTATAATGAATGGCATTATCTCTTCTTCATCCCAAGTTCCTTCTGCAGGTGTCTTTAACTTTCTTATCACTATGGAGTTCATCTTCATTGTCTTTTTTGTTGCCTACAACCTCCATGGTTTTTCCGGTCAAGATAATCACACAAATTTAACAGACTTACTAAACATCACCTTCGTGTCCACTGCTTCTTTTCACTATGAGTTTCAGCATAGTTTCTACACTAACCTATTGGGAGAGGTAAGACAGACACACGTAAGGAACAAATCTACAGTGAATGATTAGACTGATAAATATAGATGGTGCAGAAACAAAATCCTATGGTAGCTTACAACGAGCATTGGAAGAGAATGAGTAGAAACTCAATAGATGGAAAAATACAGGAAAGTAACCATGGAGCAAATGTTTTTCATCAGACCCAATGAGAGGGGATTTCATTTCATAGTATTTCATTTATTTCTCACATCCAAAGGTTGAGATGTACTTTTTCATAATTATATAAGATATGAAGCCTAGCAGGGTTTCAAGCCTTGCCTTGGACAATATTGATTGTAGGTCTCTAAGCAGACATTCTAATTCAAGTTGATGCTATTTCCATCCCAAGAAGGAGGAACATGAGTGTGCGCTAAGGCACCAGGCTAACATTATGTACAGGTGTGTTGGACAGACTTGATGCAGAATCACATCTAGAGCAGAGAGAGGTGGCAAGACACAAGCTTGGAAATAGCAGGTTTGGAGATGCACAGACTCTTATCTCTAGCCTCTTTTTTTGTTTTCATTTTCCTTAGCATTTCCAGTAGATGACTATTGAAATAATTTTAAAAATTGATGAGTGAATCTCTGTTTTAAAAATTCCTACATTTACATATGTTATTGCATGTTATCTACTTTATCCATTAGTGTCCTTAGTATATTAATCTTTTGTTGTTCAGTCACTAAGTCATGTCCAACTCTTTGTGACTCATGGACTGCAGCATGCCAGGCTCCTCTATGCTCCACTATCTCTTGGAGTTTGCTCATATTCATGTCAATTGAGTCAGTGATGCCATCTAACCATCTCATCCACTACTGTACCCTTCTCCTTGTGTCTTCAATCTTTTCCAGCATCAGGGTCTTTTCCAATAAGCTGACTCTTCGCATCAGATGGCCAAAGTGTTGGAACTTCAGCATCAGTCTTTCCAATGAATATTCAGGGCTGATTTCCTTTAGGATTGACTGGTTTGATCTCCTTGCAGTCCAAGGGACTCTCAAGAGTCTTCTCCAGCACCACAGTTTGAAAGCATCAATTTTTCAGCACTCAGCTTTCTTTATGGTCCAACTCTCACACTCCTTTTAAATTCTTGGTCTGCTTAATTCCAACATCCCTGCCGTATCTGGTTCTGATGCTTGCTCTTTCTTCAAATAGGCTTTTGGCATTGGAGGGAGGGGGGTTGTTCTTACTTTTTTGCCTTTTTAAATAATTTTTTCTTGATAGGTGGACATGGAGTACTCAGTAAAAGCAACTGCTATAAGTAGATCTTTAGTACAATAATACAGTGGTGAGTGTGGAGGGCGGGGAGCATTCTGTAGCCCTGTGATTAGGTCTCAGTCTCTGAGTAAGTCTGTGTCTCTGAACTGTGGAATTCACCACTGCTTCTGTGGTTTTTTTTTCTCTCCCCATAGGTGGGACAGGATGGTTGGAACTGGCTGGATGGTTTTCTTTCCCTAGGTTGATTAGACTTTGGTAATACCATAGCAGGTTAGGATCCAGTTATACTCAGACTCTTTAACACAGCCAGTGAGGCCCTGTGTGACCAGATCTGGCCTCTGTCCTCATCTGGTCCCCTCACCCCTTTGCTCACCTCCTACTCCAGCTACACTGATCTTTCAGCACCCCCAGGGACCAAGCACTTCCTAGCCATCAGCCAGAGGCCTCTTCTCCCAACTTGCTGCCCAGTTGGCCCTTATATCCCATTAGGTCTCAGCTGAAATACTACCTCTTCAGGGAGGTCTTCTCTCACTATTGGGAGGTAATCCCCTACCCCATTCTCTCTAGCCCTAATATTCTGTTTCAGTGATGTGTGTTCCTAAATGTTTACATTTATTTGATTATATCCTTGTTTACTATCAGTTCCTTGGCTGTGTTGGAGCATCTTGAAGACATTACGCATGTCAGGTTTATTCATCACAGTTTAACTGCAGTCAAGGACTAGGCCTAGAATATAAAGGTCAGGCAATAGGTAACTGTTAATTAATTAAAGAATAAATAAATGAATGAATCTTTTTTTTTTAATTTTAGTCTTAGCATGAATCAATAAAATAATGTCCACCACTATTGTTTAAAATCTTTTAAATAAATGGTGACTTTTGACAAAACTATTTAAAAGTGACAGGTATTCACAGCCAGAAGGCAACAACATATGGCTACTGGTAAAATGATAACTATAATGTGGTGAGAAATCATAAGAAAACAAATTACTTTTAAAGTTAAATGTTACTGAAATCCTTATGAGCTGAACAAGAACAGTATTCCACCCACCTTATCCACAGTTTTGTTTTCCAATGTTTCAGTTACCTGCAGTCAACCATGGTCTGAAAATATTAAATGGAAAGTTTCAGAAATAAACAATTCCTAAGTTTTAAATGAAGCACCATTCTAATAGCATAATAAAATCTCATGCTTCATCCAGCCTGGGAGGTGAATCGCCCTTGTCCGGCTTATCCCTCCTGTTAATGTCTTAGTCACTGGCTCAGTTATCTGATCCACTGTGGTGGTGTCACAGTGCTTGTGTTCCAGGAGCCCTTATTTTACTTAATAATGGCCTCAAAATGCGAGAGCAGTGATGCTGGCAATTCAGATATGTCGAAGAAAAGCCATAAAGTGCTTCATTTACATGAAAAGGTGAAAGTTCTCGACTTAATAAGAAAAGAAAAAAATCCTATGCTGAGGCTGCTAAGATTTATGGTAAGGAAGAACTTCTATCCATGAAATTGTGAAGAAGGAAAAGAAATTTGTGCTAGTTCTGCTGTGACACTTCACACTGGAAAAGTTATGGCCACAGTCCATAAGTGCTTAGTTAAGATGGAAAAGGCATTATATGTGCACAATAAGATATTTTGAGTCAGAGACCACATTCACATAACTTTTATTACAGTATATTGTTCCATTAATATTTTATTATCAATCATTTTGTTAATCTCCTACTGTACCTAAAGTTATAAATTAAACTTTATGTGTATATATATATTATATATATATATATATATATATATATATATATACTATTCATGGTTTCAGGGACCCAATGGGGTCTTGGAACATAGCCCCCCCGCCCCCAGGTTACAGGGAGTTGACTAAGTTACCATTTTTATTTATAGACATCATCAAACCTGTCGTGGAGTTTTCAAATAAACAACAAAAAAATTTTTTTTCTGTGACCCCTGCAGGATTTGACATTCATAGATGGTCTCACTTTTGCCTTCATTTGCAGCTTTTTTCCAGCCCCAGACTCAGGTTACACCTTGCAGGTCTTTTAAGTCTGCACTTTCTCAGAACTTGTGATCCTTGCATTAGGTAGCAGGTTTAATGTCAGAACTACCTCCATCATTAACAACCCTCAACCATGTGTGCATAGGAAGGGACTCTCAGGAGAGAAATATGTGTATCAACAGTGGTTGTATTTGGATAGTGGGATTAACAAGCAATTTTTAGCTATTCCTTGCATTTTGTTTTTCAATTGGGAAAATAAAGTAAAATAGCTTTGTTGTTAAAAAATAGTAATAAAACCAGCATGATCCTTGAGCTTACTTATTGTGAAAATGAGCCACCTTAAGGTCAATTTCCTCACTATTAAAGCTAATAATAGAACTGGTGAAAAGAATAGACTTCACGTAGTGCTCTCCTGATGACATTTAACCAACTGTAATAGTCGAAATAATAGAGCTGATTGTCAGTATTATATTGAAATATTTAGTGAGCAATTACCATGTCAGGCACTATGCCAAGTGCTTTACATAATATTACCTCATTTAATCCTCACAAAAATTACATACAATATTATTATTTTCCCCATTGTACACTAAGGATAATAACAAAGAGAATTGAAAAGATGGGTATTGGCCCAGTGTTCAGTTCAACTCTGAGATATCCATTTCACATTTTATTTTAAACCATTCTTTCATATGTTTATTCAACAAGATTAAGCATAAACTATGTGCCGAGGCCTATCTTAGTCATTAGAAATATGTAGATAATCCCTCAAGTACTCAAATCTAGTGGAGAGACAGTTGTATAAACAGACAACCATAATGAAGTGTGCTAAGACAAAAAGAGGCAAGTTTTCAGAAGGACACAAGAAAGGATCCCCTAAACTAGACATGGGTGGGAAGGACAGATCAGAGAGAGTGTCTTGGAGATGGTGACATCAGATCTGAACTTAAAAAACAAGTAGCAGTTGAATTTTCCTAGGTGGCTCACTAATTTGGGAATGATGAGTCAGAAAACATTTAATATCATTGAGTCTAAACCAAACGCCTGAAACCAGAGACTTCACAGCACATAAGAGGAGGTATAAGCATTGAACTTGGACTGGTGATCTATTTCACATATGGTAATACACATGTTTCGATGATATTCTCTCAAATCATCCCTCCTTTGCCTTCTCCCACAGAGTCCAAAAGTCTGTTCTTTATATCTATGTCTCTTTTGCTGTCTCATGTATAGGGTCATCATTACCATCTTTCTAAATTCTATATATATGCATTAATACACTGTATTGGTGTTTTTCTTTCTCACTTACTTCACTCTGTGTAATAGGTTCCAGTTTCAACCATCTCATTAGAGCTGATTCAGATGTGTTCTTTATAATAGCTGAGTAATACTCCATTGTGTCTATGTACCATAGCTTTCTTATCCATTCATCTGCTGATGGACATCTAGGTTGCTTCCATGTCCTACCTATTGTAAACAGTGCTGCAATGAACACTGGGGTACACGTGTCTCTTTCAATTCTGGTTTCCTCAGTGTGTATGCCCAGGAGTGGGATTGCTGGGTCGTATGGCAGTTCTATTTCCGGTTTTTTAAGGAATCTCCACACTGTTCTCCATAGTGGCTGTAGTAGTTTGCATTCCCACCAACAGTGTAAGAGGGTTCCCTTTTCTCCGCACCCTCTCCAGAATTTATTGTTTGTAGACTTTTTGATAACAACCATTCTAACTGATGTGAGATGGTACCTCATTGTGGTTCTGATTTGCGTTTCTCTGATAATGAGTGATGTTGAGCATCTTTTCATGTGTTCGTTAGCCATCTGTATGTCTTCTTTGGAGAAATGTCTGTTTAGTTCTTTGGCCCTTTTTTTGATTGGGTCGTTTATTATTCTGGTATAGAGCTGCTTGTATATTTTTTAGATTAATTCTTTATCAGTTGCTTCATTTGTTATTATTTTCTCCCATTCTGAAGGCTGTCTTTTCACAGGGCACTCAAAGCCAGTGCACTGGGACAATGCAGAGGGCTGGGATGGAGAGGGGTTTCAGGATGTGGGGTACATGTATACCCATGGCTGATTCATGTCAGAATATGGCAAGAACTACTATAATATAGTAAATTAATTAGCTTCCAATTAAAGAAAATAAATTAAATTTTTTTAAAAAGAGGAGAAATAACACATGAGTGAAGAGACACCAAGGATTAAAAGATCAATGAAATGCCAGGCTTATATTATAGAAACATGACTTCAGCACATAATGAATAACTTAAGAAAGACTTAAAAAGCTAGAAATTTTGTTGGGAAACTGATGAAATATAACAGTCAAAAGAGAAAAAGGGCTTTCACTGGGGCAGTGGTGTCTGAGTTTCTGGGAAAAGGGAAGATTTGTGATTTGTGAAATATTTATGAAATAAAGCTTGCAACATTAATTTACAATGAATGAGAGGTTCAGAAAAAAATTAAAAATAACTCTCAGAATGTCAGCATGCAATATTAGGGCAGTGAATCCCTGTGTTCTTGTTCTCAGTGGAGACAGAGAAGGCAAGAAGAGAAGCGGATCTGGGAAAATATTCAGACAGGCCAAATGGAAATGACTATGGGATATTGTGTGGCTATCCTTAAAATTTTGGAGCTTGTAAGAAATTTGCACTGGACAGAGATTTGAAGATCTCATATTAGCAGTAGGTGAAAGCAAACCTCTGGCGAGATATTTCAAGGAGGGTAGGAAACACAGAACCTTGCAAAGAAATACAAGATTGGACTTTTGAAGCATAGAAGCAGCAGAAGGATGAGATGGGTCATGAGCAAGGACAGAGTCTGGAAGAAGGGACATTTTAGGGATGGTTCAAGACAGAGGAGCACACAAACCCATGCAGGTTAGGATTGATATCAGAAGTGCAGAAAATCAAATGAGAGTAGTCATTTATAGGCATTCACACCCAAATTCTGATGGTGGTCCATACTCATGACATCAGTATAAAATTCTATGCCCTTGGATTCTGTTAGACTTTCTTTAAAGATCCGCATCCTTTGGAAAAGAAGTCCTGGCACTAGCAACTTATTTTTTTCTTTAAATTTTATCAGACTTCCCACTGGATTGCTATTCCTTGATATGTTTATAACCTATTTAGTAAATGACCTTCTTTCTACCTTCCTGAGAAAATTGAAGTTGCTGGGCATAATGTATCTTATTCAACTTTCTCTATTACCAAATCTATCTACAGCCATTCACTCTTCCCTCCATTCCAGCAAGCTTAGTGGAAACAATGTTTTTAAGGTCAACTCACTCCTCTACACCCTTAACTCCAGCCGCAACCATCTCCTCCGGCACAACCCGTAGATGTGTCACTACTCTGAGATGATATTCCTCCTCATCTCCTTTCAACATCATTCTATGCATTAAATCACAAATTAACCCTGCCCAACCAAAACCACAGTATCACTCCCCAACTCTTTTTTAAAAAATATTTTGGGGGTATAAATAGTGAAGGACAAGGAAGCCTGGCATGCTGCAGTTCATGGGGCCACAAAGAGTTGGGCATGACTTAGCAACTGAACCACCACACCACCTAATGCAAGAATCACAGGTACTGAGGAAGTGCAGATTCAAAAGATCTGATGAGGGGATGAGGATAAAGCAAAGGGTAGAAACCAACATCACCCAAATATCCTGGAGGCTGAGTAAGGCCATGAGAGTGTAGGATTTCTCCCGACTCCTGAATACAATGAGAATTTGGGGAAGAGGGTAGGCTTTGGACCTGCACAGACTACAAATTTGAAGATCTAAGCTAGTCTGAACCACTGTCCTGGAACACTACTGCTCCCACTTTAGCCCCCTGGCCAACATCTGTGATGCACAGATATTCACTGAGCAAAGTTAAGGCCAAATATTTAGGTGGAGCTGTTTGATAGATAAGCAGCAGGATGAGAGAGGCCATAGCATCATTTAATCCCAGAACATAATGGGAAGAAATATTAACTAGAACAGTTTTGACTCCAAACATCTGACAATTAAACAGCATCCAAAATAGACTCCAATATGAACAGATTGCTCCTTGAGAAAGAAGTACAAATATCTCATAAACATATGAAAAGATGGTCAACCTTACTCATAATCAGAGAATTGCAAATTAAAACTCTAGTGAGATGTCATTTCTACTTAGTGGAGAAACAGGCACCTCCTAGGCAACTGTTGGCCAAAGTGTAAATGGGTACATTTGTGGAGGGTAATTTGGCAATATTTACCTAAATGTAATGAGCTTCCCTGGTGGCTCAGTGGTAGGGAGCCCAGCTGCCAATGCGGGAGACATGAGTTCAATCCCTGAGTCAGGAAGATCCCCTGGAGAAGGAAATGGCAACCCACTCCAATATTCTTGCCTGGGAAATCCCATGGACAGAGGAGCCTGGCAGGTTACAATCCATGGGGTCTCAAAGAGTCAGCTACAACTCGGCAATTAAACAACAACAACAACATTCTAAATGTAAGATATTTTTCAAAATGTAAAATGTTCATGCACTTTAAGTCAGCAATTCAGCTTCAAAGAATATCCTATAGCTATTACAACTAGTACTTGTAAGAAATTGCACATATAGAAAACTTTTCATGGCAGAATTATCTCTGATAGACAAAGGTTAAAGCAACCTGAACATTCATTGGTTTGACATTGATTAAAAATAATAAGGATGATGCAAGCATACAAAGAATATTATACAGCTATGGGAAATAATCAGCAGATCCACATGCACAGATGTAGCAGAATCTCCAAAATCTAGTGTGAAGTGAAAAGATGTAAGATAGTGTCGCTCAGTCATGTCTGACTCTTTGCGACTCCATGGACTGTTGCCTGCCAGGCTCCTCCATCCATGGAATCTTCCAGGCAAGGATACTGGAGTGGGTTGCCATTTCCTTCTCCAGGGGATGTTCCCGACCCAGGGATCAAAGCCGGGTCTCCTGCATTTTAGGCAGACTCTTTACTGTCTGAGCCACCAGGGAAGCCCCAGTGTCTATAATGTTCTACCAAACATGTATACACACAAACACACACACTTGTGTGTTTATAAGTGTTGTTTACAGGCACACACACAAATGTTTTAACTTGTGTATTTTAGAGCACATATCTAGACAGATGTATAATATATTTGAAATAATCATCATCTTCTTAAAAGGAAACTACATATGGAAGTGGCAGGACCATAAAAAACTTGCTTTTTACTATATACCTGTGGCTGAGTGGTAAAGAATCTGCCTGCCAGTGAAGGAGATATGGGTTCAGTCCCTAGATTGAGAAGATCCCCTGGAGAAGGAAATGGTAAATGCCATGGACAGAGGAGCCTGGGGTGCTACAGTCCATGGGGTTGCAAAAGAGTTGGACATGACTTAGTGACTAAACAACAACAACTAGTTTTTAACCTTTTGAATTTTGATGTTGTACATGTATTGATTACTTGAAAATAAGTTAATTAAAGTAACTACATAAAGCAGAATAGCTTCCCTGTTGTTTTGGTTGAAGATTAGCCTCAGCAATTTGCAGTGAGAATGAAGGGAGGAAAAACAAGAACTTAAAAAAGACCAACGGACAGATTTAGTGATCCACTCAAGTTGAGGGACCACAATTTGAGAGGGTAGAACTTGGCATGGCTAGGGTGTTTTTTTGTTTTCCAGAAAAACTGATGAATTCTGTCCTTAAGAATGAGGCAGGTGAAGGAATTCCCTGGTGGTCCAGTGGTTAAGAATTTGCCTTCCAATGAAGGGGATGAGGGTTCAATCCCTGGTCAGGGAACTAAGATCCCATATGCCTCTCAGCCAAAATAACCAAACATAAGCAAAAGAAGCAATATTGTAACAAAGTCAATAAAGACTTTAAAAATAGTCCACATCAGAAAAAAGAAAAGAAAAGAATGAGCAGGTGGATTTTCAGCATTTAGCACAGGATTGAAATTTTGAAGGATAGAAGCAGCAGCAAGATTGAGTGCCAATAAATTGAGAATGACAGTATGAGAAGAATTCAGCTGATCAAGTTTGGGTCTGGCCTAACAGACCAGAAAGATATGCCAGAGGGACAGATGGAATGAGAGAAAGCAGCAGCTTCAAAAGCCCAGACGTCTGCAAGATACCAAAGACAGCTCCAGTTGGAGATGAGACGGGAAAGATGGTATATCGGACAGGAAAAATGTCTAACTAGGTGTTTTCCCAGTGAAGACACGGTCCAGGTTGGGGGTAGCTGATTGGAGAAGAGGTAAAGGTCACCTGAGGAGAGAGGACCTGAAATTGTGTTGTTGCATCATTGAGTGTTTTGTCTACCTGGGTGTTAACATCCAGAACTCGTGTTCAAACGTGGGGAGGAGATGCATACTATGAAATGGGCCCCAGTGGTTTTTTGGTGTGTTTTTATTATTCAGAGGAAGAGACTGATGTTGAGGGTAACCTGTGATGGGGTGAGAATAGGGGAGAGAATTATAGTTTGCAATACTTAAACTGACTTTAAAGATAAGTTTAGATGTTTGATCTCTGTTACTAAAGTTGAGATTTGAAGAGTCCACGCAAAATGAACCATATTCAGAATAGTTAATATTTTAATGTAAGTTGGGGTTAAAAAAATTAACTCTTATAGTCAACGAGCATGAACCCCACAGGTTCTACAAGCTCCAGCTCCAGTCATGTCTGCCCTGAGTCTTACCACTTCCTCCTGGGGCCACACTGTTCCGGCTCACAGGTCTCATTGCTGGTCCTTAAGCTCTCCAGGCCAGATTTACATCATAGCTTGGCACGGCCCACTCCCTCTGCCTGGGAAGCTCTTCCTCTGGTGCTGCACGCTTCCCTCGGCTCTGTTCATGTGTCACCCTCTCAGTGAGGTCTACCTGGACCACCCGCATGTAAAGCAGCAACTTTCATCTGCCTTTCTTCCCTGCTTTGTCTTAACCCATAGCACTTATCATCTTCTTAATCTTGTTTCTTAAATGTTTCCATGCACTAGAACAGAAGCTCCTTGAGGGCTGCAGAATTTTTAAAAATTGTCTTTTAAACTATGTCTTCAATTGTTGTCTCCCCAGTTCCTAGAACAGTGACTGGCAATATTTAACAGAAAATAAATATTTGTCAAATGAATGATGTTAGTTTTTGAATAGGTAAATAAGTAGTGGGCTTCCCCGGTGGTGCTAGTGGTAAAGAACCCACCTGTCAATGCAGGAGACATAAGAGAAGCAGGTTCAATACCTGGGTGGAGAAGATCCCCTGCAGGAAAGCATGGCAATCCACTCCAGTATTCTTTCTGTGAGAATCCCATGGACAGAGAAGCCTGGCAGGCTACAGTCCATAAGGTTGCAAAGAGTCAGACATGACTGAAGTGACATAGCAAATAAGTAGTATTCTCAAAACAAATTATTTTCCTGGATATGTGCACTCAAACATAAAGTGCGTTGAATGTCTCACCGATCAGTTTTTTCTGCGTTGCCAGCTGTTTAATGAGCATTTTCCAGGTGCGAAGCACTCTGCTGGCATGGTAATTGGAAAGATGGTCTCAAAGGTTCCTACTCTCAAGGATTTCACCAACTGGTGGGCATTTGAAGACCTCACTACAACTCAAGGCACAACAAAGTAGGGACAGCCAAAGTGCTGCAGGAATCCAGGAAAACCAGCAGTTTATTTGTTGGTTTCCAAAGTCGTAAATAGAGGAAGGGTTTGCAGCAGGTAAGTGTGATACCTTGACGGCCCTGAGAGCGGATCGCCAGCAACAAAGTGAAAGGCGATGGTGGTGACTAACGCGCTTGGTTTAAACACATTGCACTATTCTCTCATGTCAGATTCTTAACTGCACAAGGCAGCTGCTATCATTACTTGTTTCACAGAGGAGGAAGTTGAGATGCAGTCAAGTGATGTAACTCACCCAGGGTCACCAAGTTCATGGTAGAGCTAGCCTCTTAAAAAAAATTATATTGGAGTATACTTGCTTTACAATATTGTGTTAGTTTCTGCTGTATAGCAAAGAAAATCAGCTATATCCCATTTAGGTCACCATAGAGCACTGAGTAGAGTTCCCTGAGCTATACAGTAGGTTCTCATTAGTTTTCTATTTTATACATGGAGCTGTAGTCCATGAGGTTGCAAAGAGTTGGACACGACTTAGTAACTGAACAACAATGATACATAATACTGCTGCTGCTGCTGCTAAGTTGCTTCAGTCGTGTCCGACTCTGTGCAACCGCATAGACGGAAGCCCACCAGGCTCCCCCGTCCCTGGGATTCTCCAGGCAAGAACACTGGAGTGGGTTGCCATTTTCTTCTCCAATGCATGAAAGTGAAAAATGAAAGTGAAGTCGCTCAGCCGTGTCCGACTCTTAGCGACCTCATGGACTGCAGCCTACCAGGCTCCTCCATCCATGGGATTTTCCAGGCAAGAGTACTGGAGTGGGGTGCCATTGCCTTCTCCATACATAATACTAAGTCACTTCAATTATGTTTGACTCTTTGGGACCCTATGGACTGTAGCTTGCCAGACTCCTCTGTCCATGGGATTCTCCAGGCAACAATACTTACTGGGTTGCCATTTCCTTCTCCACGATACATAATAGGAATCTAGAAAACTGGTACAAATAAATGTATTTGCAAAGAGCTAGCTTTTGAATTCAAGCAGTGTGCCTCCAGAGCTCTTTATTTTTTGGGGGGGGAGGTTGGTGTTGTTATTATATAATTCTTTGATAATTCTATAATAATTTTTATTAATCATTATATTATAATTTTATAATTATTAAATAATTACTCAATTATTATATTATTAATAATATAATTATAGTGAAAATTATTATATATTAAAATAATAATTCTATAATGATAATTCTTTAAATTATTTTTATTGAGGTATATAATTGATGTACACTGATGCTTTTGAATTTTGAACTGTGGTGTTGGAGAAGACTCTGGAGAGTCCCTTGGACTGCAAGGAGATCCAACCAGTCCCTTTTTAAGGAGATCAGCCCTGGGATTTCTTTGGAAGGAATGATGCTAATGCTGAAACTCCAGTACTTTGGCCACCTCATGAGAAGAGTTGACTCATTGGAAAAGACTCTGATGCTGGGAGGGATTGGGGGCAAGAGGAGAAGGGGACGACAGAGGATGAGATGGCTGGATGGCATCACTGACTCGATGGACGTGAGTCTGAGTGATCTCCAGGAGTTGGTGATGGACAGGGAGGCCTGGCGTGCTGCGATTCATGGGGTTGCAAAGAGTTGGACATGACTGAGCAACTGTACTGAACTGAACTGAACTGTGTAAGTAGTAGAGCTTCCTGTTCTTAACAGCTGTATGTTACTTTCTCATTTATCAGCTGAAGAGGACCTTGAGTAGCTGAGCGAGGCTGGAACAGAGTTTGTATGGAGGCAGGTGGCAAGAGAGAAATTTGGATGGCGTAGTCAGAGCAAGGCTGTAGGGGACCCTGAGCTCGTTGCTTTTAGGTGAGGACATCACTCTGTCCAGTGGAGAGCTATTTTAGGGTTTTAAGAAAGGGCATCATCTGTCCTGGGTTGCAAAATGAGAGCTAACAGCAGCCTGAGAGAGAAGGAGAGAGATGGTGAGTACGTAAATTCGGCTAAAGGAAATGTATCAAAGGAAGTGGGTCGGGAGATATGTCAGAGGTGTAACCAGTAGAACCAAATGACACCCTGAGAGCTTGAGGCCGGAGAGGTCTGTTAATTGAGAGACAGCACACAGGAGATAAGCACAGAGAGTTATTAGAACTACACCCATTTTTATATTCACTAGTGTCAAAAAACTCCTTATTATCTAGCCATAAGGATAAACATTCTAAGTTTAAATAGTTTCCTGAGCAGATATGGAAATTAAATATTCCTCCTTCCAGTCTAAGAGAGATTTTACCACCTGCTGGTGAACTCAATTTATCAAGTTAATTAAACTATCTGTAGTAAAAAGTGTACATATGTTTCCCTGAAATAGCTTTAATGGGGTTTGGAGCTTTTATGGGAATCTTTACCTGAGTCTGGGATTATATATTTAGTTTTCTATTAAATTTTTTTCTTACATTTTCCCCTAGAAGCGGGGGGGTGGGGTGGGGTGGGGGTGGGGAAGGTTGGGAATGACCTTCCAAAGAAATTAATTTTAATTTCAACTTATGTTTAAATATTTACTATCCTGAATATGGCTCACTTTTCCTTAGACTCTTCAAATCTCAATTTTAATAGCAGAGAGCAAGCATCTATACTTATCAGTAATGGTCAGCAGGGTTCTGACAGTGGTGAAGACTGCCCTGCAAGGCAAGAAACAAATTCTCAGCTGCTACTGCAGCAAGAAAACCTCAGACATCACCACACTCGCCTGAGCCTACTTCCCTGATACTCCGTAATATTTATTCATGTTTTTATTCCATTGTGCATATATTCAGCAAATACCCATCCAGGGTCCACCCTACGCAAGTCCTGGAGAGAGAGAGAAATGAATTGCTGCTAAGTCGCTTCAGTCGTGTCCGACTCTGTGCGACCCCATAGACGGCATCCTATCAGGCTCCACCGTCCCTGGGATTCTCCAGGCAAGAACACTGGAGTGGGTTGCCATTTCCTTCTCCAATGCATGCAAGTGAAAAGTGAACGTGAAGTCGCTCAGTCGTGTCCAGCTCTTAGCGACCCCATGGACTGCAGCCTACCAGGCTCCTCCATCCATGGGATTTTCCAGGCAAGAGTACTGGAGTGGAGTGCCATTGCCTTCTCCGAGAAATGAATTAGCCACTTCCTATTATCAAGGAGTTTTCAGTTTGAGTATTACAAACTAAATCCTTATGATTTTAAAGATTAATATACTTCCCTCATGGTCCAGTGGTTAAGAATCTGCCTGCCAGTGCAGGGAACACAGGTTTGATCCAGGTCTGGGAAGATCCCATATGCCATAAGGCAACTAAGCCCAGATGCCACAACTACTGGGCCCCTGTCCCTGGATCCCGTGCTCTGCAACAAGAGTAGTCCCTGTTGGCCACAACTAGAGAAAGCCTGCACTCAGCAATGAAGGAAAAAAAATTCTCAAAGACATCTCAAAGAAATGATCTATATTTTGAAGCCAAAGTAACCAATCCACTTAAACACATTCAGTACTTTTGATAGGTGTTTCCTGAGTAATAGTTTACTTTTTAGCCTTTGTAAAAATGGCTAGACTCAAACAATTAAGGAGGAAAAAAGCCAGCCTGGATCAAGTGCCTTTTGTCATTAGTATCATTGTGCCATATTTGTACAAAGAGGTCTGACTCAAGAAAGCCAATGGAGAGCTTCCAGGAGACTCTCAGTTCTCTTCCAGCCCTGGCTTTCACATTTAAAAAATAAATTGCTTGTCTTTGGGTATTATATGGGGCAGCCTCTGTAACTTTAGAAATGTCTGTGCTTCTGACCCCTCATGCCCTTTGTTACCCACTGTCTGCAGACATAGAGAAGGCCAGGCCTCCTGGGTTGGGGGTAGGCAGCATGTTTTCTAGGAAATGGCAGGAAGACTGCACGGGGGCAGCTTTTGACAGCCTGTCTCACATGCATTTATCTTCACTGACCAAGCTCCATTTCTAGAAAAAGTGTCAGGGGTCCTGCTGTCAGGCAATGGGGTGACCATGGGAAGCCTAGTTGCTTGTGACAGGAAAATGTTCCCCACTGGGCTGGCAGGACCACAGCTGTCAGCACTGTTTAGACAGAAATGCTCCCTGTTCCCCACTTCAAGGATCTGAGTAGAACATCATTCCCACAGGATAATACAACAGATCACCTCTCTTGTGCTCAGTTTTTCTTGTGCTTTTACCCAGGAAGCACCAGTATATTCTCAGCCATCTTCAGAATATGAAAGACAGCAGAGAAGCTGAGTGTTCGGATCTCCTGATTCGTTGGAGGCTGAGATACGTCTCTTATTAGCAACTAGTCCATGGCTTGGATAATGGTAGATCTATGCCTCCAAAATATGTGTTGAATTAATTCATTAATGATTTAGTAATATAATTAATTTATGGGCCTATGCCTGGCTGAGCACTGAAGAATTGATGCTTTCAAACTGTGGTGTTGGAGAAGACTCTTAAGAGCCCCTTGGACAGCAAGGAGATAAAACAAGTCAATTCTAAAGGAAATCAACCCTGACTATTCATTGGAAGGACTGATGCTGAAGCTGAAGCTGCAATCCTTTGGCCACCTGATACAAAAAGCAACTGGATACGAAGAGCCAACTCATTGGAAAAGACCTTGATTCTGGGAAAGGTTGAGGGCAGGAGGAGAAGGAGACTACAGAGGATGAGACGGTTGGATGGCATCACTGACTCAATGGACATGAGTTTGAGCAAAGTCCGGGAGATAGTGAAGGAAGCCTGGCATGCTGCAGTCCATGGGGTCACAAAGAGTCAGACATGACTGAACAACTGAAAAACAGCAACAATATGCCTGGCATTTTGCCTGGCATGGTACCTGGCACATGGCAAATGTCAATAATTATTTGATGAGTGGATGAACCAGCTGCAAATCTGCAACTCAGTTAAGCTCGGGCTCCAGCACCAGATCCACGGTCATGACTTGATGGAGCAAATGAAGTTGTTCCAGCCTCTCCCATCCTCACTGTCCACTCCAGAGCACTCTTATCAGGGCCTCCTCAGCTCACTCCAAACAACCTGTCTGCGTGTGGTGTGGTCCCTGGACCAGCAGCATCAGTATCACTTGAGAATATACTAGAAAAGCAAATTTGTGGTCTCCACCCAGATCTACTAAATCAGAAGCTCTGTGGATGAGGTGTTATAAGACGTCTTTCATGTGATTTTGTTGCATACTAAAAGTTTGACAACTACTGCTTAGGTTTCTGATTTTATTTCTAAAAAACCAAACAACAACAAAAAGTACCCACATGAGGCTCACCCAGGAGTGTTTTCTGGACAGATGGTTTGGCCTCTCCCCTAGATACTAAGAATCTGAATCTCTAGGGCTGCAGCCAGGAGGATCTGCATTTTGAACAAGTGATTTTTTTTACGTGGTAGAACCACTTCCCCAAAGATTTGCTTTATTTCCATCATCCATTAGTTTATCAGTTTCAGCAAAATTTTCTAGTGGATTAGATTCATTTTATTATATCAAGTAAGGTGATAACCAGAGATATTTTCATGTTTAACAGGGAACTAATGTTCCCTCTGTCCTAAAAGAATAATGTGCCAATATAAGAATGGAAATTCAGAGCCTGTCGTAGGCAGTAAAGGATGCTCTGGGTAAGGGTGGGAGTTTTGCCCTCAAATTAAAAGGCATCACTGGATTCCTAACTGACACAGTGAGAGGGATGAGGGTCACATTGTGTTATATCAATATATTGGCTATTATGTCTTTAGAATTCATCTCTTAAAAAAGATGTGGCTCACATGTGAAGCTTAACTTGCAGATGCGTGAGATATTTTTTGACCATTAAAATGTGCTTTATACATAGAAAACTACTATGTAAAAATCTGAATTGCCATCCATCATGACTTGAAAGTTTGAGACTCTGACACATTGTATGTATAGCCATCAACTAGATGGTATGGTACCCATCTGCATGGTAGCCATCAGCTAGATCTGAGTAGAAGCTGCTCCTTCTAATTCAGCAGTTACCACTCCTTCCTGCTCCCCATTATCTTACTGACCCATGTCATCATCTTACACTGCATTCCTGTTCTCTGTGGGCATTTGAGTTTGTAACTTCTGCTTTACATAATCCATGTAATATACATGTTTCAATGCTATTCACTCAAATCATCCCACCCTTGCCTTCTCCCACAGAGTCCGAAAGTCTGTTCTTTATATCTGTGTCTCTTTTGCTGTCTCGTATATAGGGTCATCATTACCATCTTTCTAAATTCTATATATATGCATTAATATACTGTATTCATGTTTTTCTTTCTGACTTACTTCATTCTGTATAATAGGCTCCAGTTTCATCCACCTCATTAGAACTGATTCAAATGTATTCTTTTTAATAGATGAGTAATATCCCATTGTGTAAATGTACCACAGCTTTCTTATCCATTTGTCTGCCGGTGGATGGACATCTAGGTTGCTTCCATGTCCCAGCTATTGAAAACAGTGCTGCGATGAACATTGGGGTACATGTGTCTCTTTCAATTCTGGTTTCCGTGGTGTGTATGCCCAGCAGTGGGATTGCTGGGTCATATGGGAGTTCTATTTATCTGCTTTACACCACCATCACCTCAGAGGGAAGCCTTTGGGGAAGAGGAGGGGTCCTTATAGGGTTAAGAGAATGGATGCACAGGTATCCCAGGCAGTCCTGCTCTCTCTGCTGTTGCTGCTGCTAAGTCGCTTCAGTCGTGTCCGACTCTGTGCAACCCCATAGACGGAAGCCCACCAGGCTCCCCCGTCCCTGGGATTCTCCAGGCAAGAACACTGGAGTGGGTTGCCATTTCCTTCTCGAATGCATGAAAGTGAAAAGTGAAAGTGAAGTCGCCCAGTCGTGTCCGACTCTTCGAGACCCCATGGACTGCAGCCTACCAGGCTCCTCCGTCCATGGGATTTTCCAGGCAAGAGTACTGGAGTGGGGTGCCATTGCCTTCTCCGCCTGCTCTCTCTACATCCCTTCAAACGATGAAGATGCTGTGGCTGTCATCTGACCCCCATTACTCAGGTGTGTGTTCAGGTAGTACTTTCTTTTTTTTTTTTTATTTTTTCAGGTAGTACTTTCTAAGCATTTGGGTTTTAATATGTTTTCTTGTCTCTTTTAGCCAGGGCAGGAGGATTTTCTAGGCTTCCATTCCTTAACTACTGACTTTCTTTCTAGAATTCTGCTTAGCATTTTAATGCATTTTGTCAGGTTGCAATATTTTTTCCCCCAAAAAATTAAATAAGTATTTTATTAGAAACATTTTTCATGTGTTAAAATTGAATCACAACATTCACTTCAGCTAGTATTCATTTGATTATGATAATGGCCATTTTTAACTAAGCATATAATAAGACAATACAAATTATTGTGGGTCCACTTAATAGCATTTCCCCACATACCTATCAGAAATATTATACTGCTTACACTATCACTGTATTGTGCATAATGCATTAATAAATAACTTTATAAGTTTATGTTATCTATTCCCACTACAAATAATTTCCCCCACCAAATATTCCCGGGATTTCCTAAGCACATGAATTAAATAAGTAAATGTAGCAACTGCCATTCGACCCACCCCCTCCGACCACCATGCACACACCTTTTCCTGCTCTGGAATCTATTTGGTGCTTTATATTCATTTCATGAGAAACCTGGGAGTGAGAAGATTTAAATTTACAGCTCTAATAGCCACTCTGAAGTAGAGGTTAAGGAATCATAAGGCTTGCTCATGATAGAGTAGGTCGGTTGAAAGACATCATAGCCCTTTCCTACTGATGATTTTCACAACTCCATGCCAAGGTAGCTGTTATTTCCCCGGTGCTCCTCTGAGGAATTTCTATTTGCTAAATCAGAAGAATATTGTAAAACAAGAAGACTATAGAGACCTGAAACCATCCCCACATCCATGTAGGTCACCATCCACTTTTAACAGTACCTAACTATTCCACAGCCTTTGTCAACAAACAGGACTTTACCATTCCAGAAACTCCTGCCCAGGAACATAAAAGTCACAGCTAATGTCATAGTTTACTTTGGAAAAGTCTCCAAAATCCCATTTCACCTAGTATCAGGCTGTCCAGCTTTCTAAGAGGTAGAAGCAAATGACTGTTGACTCTCCAAGGCTCTTGGAAACCTCATCATAAAACCCTTGCCTTGCTGTACCCACTAATTTTATTTAATTTTTCACTTTACTTAGTATAATTGACAAATAAAATAGTAAGCTACTTATAGTGTTCAATGTGGTTATTTGATATGCATATACATTTTGAAAGGATTCCTTCATCAAATTAATTAACACATTTATCACTTCATATATTTACCCTCCACTTTTTTGGGGCTTCCCTGGTGGCTTAGCTGGTAAAGAATCTGCCTGCAGTGCAAGAGACCTGGATTTGATCCCTGGGTTGGGAAGATCCCCTGGAGAAGGGAAAGGTAACCCACTCCAGTATTCTGACCTGGAGAATTCCATGAACTTTATAGTCCATGTGGTCACAAAGAGTCAGACACGACTGAGCAACTTTCACTTTACTTTTTCGGTGAGCACATTTATTCTCCTCTCCTAGCAAATTTCAGCTGTAGAATAGTGTTATCAACAATGGTCACCATGGTGTACATTAGATCCTCAGGCCATTTCCTTATAACTGAAAGTTTGCATCCTTACATCTGCTGCTGCTGCTGCTAAGTCGCTTTGGTCGTGTCTGACTTTGTGCGACCCCATAGACAGCAGCCCACCAGGCTCCCCCATCCCTGGGATTCTCCAGGCAAGAATACTGGAGTGGGTTGCCATTTCCTTCTCCAATGCATAAAAGTGAAAAGTGAAAGTGAAGTCACTCAGTCGTGTCCGACTCTTAGCGACCCCATGGACTGCAGCCTACCAGGCTCCTCCATCCATGGGATTTTCCAGGCAAGAGTACTAGAGTGGGGTGCCATTGCCTTCTCCATCAACCGTTCCTATTTTTCTCTCCCCCTTGTTTCACTGCTGGAAAAAACTTTGTTACTCTGTTTCTGAGTTCAACTTAAAAAAAAAAAAAATTCCACACATGTGATTCTAGCAGTATTTATCTTTGTCTGGATTGTTTCACTTAATGCTTTCAAGCTTCATCCCTATTATCCAAATGGCAAGATTTTCTTCTTTTTAAGGGCTGAATAATAATCTATTACATATAAGTATATGTAATTTTATACGCACACTACTCACCACGTTTTCTTGGTCCATTTATACACTGACAGACGATTGGATTGTTTTCATACTTTAGATATCTTTACGCTGATGTTCATTACACCATCACATTCATTACCATATCATGGTTTCTGTGTGTGTTCGAACCTAGGTCTCCAGCATTGCAAGCAGATTCTTTACCATCTGAGCCACCAGGGAAGCCCATCGTGGTTCTTACCCAGTCTTAACCCACAATTACAATAGATGCCAAAGACTCAAAAATATCCTGAGTTTGCCCTCCTTTCTCCTTGACTTTGTGAATAGTAAACTCAGATTTGCCTAGTCATCCAGGCTTTTCAGGGGCATTTGAAGAGAGCCAGCATCCAATACCCCAAATGACCAGACTCATCAATGACTCAGTTGGTATGTTTACCAACAATCTCTTTTCCAAACACCCTTCACAAAAGTTTCTGAGTCTATTTCAGTTGATTAGGTTCTGCCCCCAGTGAGACAGGAAACTGATCAGGACTGCATTCCAGCTCTGCAGCTTCCTATGACTGCTCGACCTGGTCAGTGAGCTCCATCTGCTGCTCTCATTTGCATGGAAGACAGTGTTTTATTGTCCTCAGTTTTTATCATTTGCAACACACCTTCTTCCGGAAGAAGAACTAGCTTAGTCACAGAGTAAGCCTAATTCTGGCCTCATTACACAAATACTTTAGCCACACATTACTCACTGTTTTTATTTCCAGGATATACAAATACAAAGGAACACATTCCTGGGTCCTTGACAGAATTCAGTGTTGTGATGTGCTGAGCCAGTTTAGTATGTATACCCCAAAGCTGATTCCTGTCAGAAGGAGGGATCCCTTTATCCTTGTGCAAATATTAAGTGCTTTAAAATACATTAAAAATGATTGTAAAAATCATAACTCATTAATTCAAAGTGTTTTTTCAGCAAGTACAGTATATATAGCAGAGAGGTCTTATGTTCAGCCCTGGGTGTACAGTGGGGAAGAGAAATGATGCAGTGTCTCCATGATGGAGATTAGTCTAATTTTGAGTGTCCATGAAGAAAATATTTGCAAAATAATTGCCTACGTTGCAATTGTATGAAATTCTATGAGGGAAATAAAGAAGGCTACCTGTAAAGTACATGCTGGGAGAACCTAGCCAAACAGGAACTTGGGGAAGCTTGTGCCAAGAAGGTGATCTTAATTATGTATTTTTTTCTATTTTTTGACAATGGGATCTTGGTTCCTCGACCAGGGATTGAACCCATGTCCCCTGCAGTGGAAGTGTAGTTTCTTAACCACTGGACTGCCAGGGAAATCCCAGAAAGTGATCTTTAAACTAAGACTTAAAACTATGTGATCCAATCTGGCTTCACTGGGAGATCTTGAATCTTATGACATTAGTTATCAGCATAAAATCTTAAAAGGATGCATGTTATTTCTTTACTTGTTTGAGATACGTATTCTGGTAAAAATTTTCCAAGATATCTAAGAAAAAGAAAAGATTTGGCACATTGAAAGTTCATGGGTGAAATTCCTGATACAAATTTCTCTGGTTGAATGTGTCCAGTTATTACTGATGAATGTCTTTTGGTTTTGTTGGCTTGTTGGTCAACATAGACATTCATTTGCTTATGAGAGATATTCTGTGATAATCCTCAAATTTCTGGTCAAAATTTTGTTTCATCTTCTTGTGTCTGTAAAGTTAAGAACTAAAATCTCACCTAGTGATTTATTTTAATTTTCATATCTTTGAAAACTATTTTACTCACTTTCATTTGTAATATTTTTAGCTTTCATATACTATTTTTCCTCCTGTTTATAGTGGACGGAACATGTCACAAAATGACAGGGCTATAGAACATCCTGGAGAGGTTAGACGATTGTATTATATCTGTTTAGAAAGCACAAATGAGAACTTCATGAATATAAATTAGTGTTTTATTTTTTCTAGTGTCACATACGATAAATCAGTTGTCTGGCAAGTGACAGTGATATGAGCAGTAAAACACCTCCTCATCTCTATGCAAAATAAAGGATTTGTAGATAAATGAAAGGAAAACCTGGGCACAAAAAGAAAAGCATTCTTGTCTTAGATAATAACAAGGGGTGGGTAACAGAGAAGGAGGAGGGTTTCATAATCGGGTGATTCCCACCTCACCACGGAAATCAGGCAGCAATCCTAGTCAAGCGTGGCTTAAAGATTTCACAAATATCTTGAAAATCAATATACTAAAATAGCGTATTTTCTCAGCCAATCCTTCTATAATTTCCACCTATGTCCAGAAAGCAATATAATAAGAAGGAAGAGGAGAAGGAAGGAAAAAAGGAAGGAATGATGTGAGGGAAGGAAGGAGGAATTGGTTGAGGAAGGAAGGAAGAAGAGAGAGGACTTGCCTCCTTTGCCACATAGACAAACAGGCTTTGTTTTCTGTTTAAATAAAGAAAACTACCCAAAACTAACATTTTAGAGGGCCTAATTCATACCTACTGAAAATGAGTTTATTTACAAATATCCTAAAGAAATCGGGGAAATAAGTGAAAAACCATTCTGTAAATATATAGACATGCAAAATCATACATGCTGAAGATTACTTGGTCCTTGAGAATTCAGGGAGAAAAAAACACTGAGGGTTTTGTGCTTATATAAGTGTATTTTCAATTGCATTACGGTATTAGAGTCCTTGTGTTATTAAATTATCTCTCAACTCATCCAGTTCCTGTTTCCTGTTTGCTCTACACATCTACATCCAGAGCTGTCCCATGAGATAGCAAGGTAAATTATACTAATTCCAGATTGAGCTATCTTTATTTATTTATTTATTTTTTATTGCTGCAGCCCTGGTGGGGCGAGAAGAGCTGGGTGCTCTCGGCGCAGAGCCAGCCGTTCTACCCGGGACCGTAGCTGCAGCGGCTCCTGGGCCTGAGCTATCTTTAATTAAAGCTTTTCTATGCAAGAATTTCCTAATGACCACAGAAACATATGGAACTCAGAAGTCCTAACATCTTAAAGTTTAATCAAATTGATTAAAGTTCTTCATAAAGTTGCTCATCTTTGCACAACATAGGAAAATCTTGCCCCTTAGGCCTTATGATGAAAGCTCTCCCTAGAGTCAACAGTATGTCTCTCTGTTTAGCTGCTCTCTTTTTCTTTGCTTTCTTTGGATTTCCAGTTCAGGAGCAAGATAATCTTCCAACCAGATACATTACCCCAACTTTGACATCTTCTATTTTTAAAGTCTGAATAACATTTTGCACTTGAATGTTAATGAAGCAATTTATCTGAAGAAAACACTAAATTGGACTCAGAGAAATTAAAAGAGACAATTTCAAAATGCCAAGATAATTCCTTAATCTGTCTGTTAAGCTGCTGCAATAGCTTAAAATGAGAGCCAAACAATTTGATCAAGTGGCTGAGTTACTCAACAGGAAAGTCTTGGTCCTCTGCTTTTCAAGGATCTCATCAGGCTTCTGGAAAACTTAGCTGAATATGGCTCAAAAATTTTCACCCTTTGTCAGATTTTCTATACCTCTTATAGTATGCTTGGAACTAGAAAGATGGGTGTATCAGTCTCCAACACAACATAAATGATGATGAACCTTGGTCATATTGCCCTGGAGTGATTGGCTGTACTCTGATATCCAAGTTTTCATCACCTTATTTTTTTTCCTTTTTTTGCTTTTCTTTTTATGACCCTATAAAGTTTTTACCATAACAAATAATCTGATCATTTGTTCCTGAATGTTTAACTGTGATTCTGCCACAGAATATAAAGGAATAGAGTTGGCCTGTGCTGTTCAATCCAGTAATCACTAACCACATATAGCTGTTTAAATTTAAACACACATTAATTAACATTTAATAAAATTAGAAACTTGGCTCTTCAGCTCACAGCTACACTTCAAGTAGTCCATAGTTATATGTGGCTCATAACTACTGAATTGGCCAGTAAAGAAATAGAACATTCCCATCTTCACAGAAAGTTATATTAGACAGTGCTGAGCTCAGTGATTCAGGAAACTCTGTGTGTGTGTGTGTGTTCAGTCACTCAGTCATGACCAACTCCTTGTGACCCTTTGTATTGTAGCCCACCAGACTGCACTATCCATGGGATTTCCCAGTCAAGAATACTGAAGTGGGTTGCCATTTCCTCCTCCAGGGAACAGTCTCCACTCAGTGATTGAACCTGCATCTCCTGGGTCTCCTGCATTGCAAGCAGATTCTTCACATGCTGAGCCATCAGAGAAGCCCCTAAGGAAATTGATTCCTTAATTCAACTGGGCTAAGATTTTTTTCAGCATGTTCTTTAACTTCTCAACTTCTTTAGAATATAGACATGCCTCTCAGAAGCCTATAGTTAGGCTAGCATCCAACTTGAGAGGTTAATTCAGTATCCAGGGAAGAGTTTATCAGGCTGCGTGAGCAGATGCGGAAAGAGGATGCCATGCCAAAAAGAACCATTTGAATTGGGCTGTCTATCTGGAAGAGGCAGGATTTCAGGAAATCAATGAAATTCTTTTTTATGGAGCTGAAGTTATGGACTAAATCGGAGGACAGAACAGCAGAGCAGGATGCAAATAAGAAGGAAAGTTAAAGCCCAAATGCAATTGCTGGCAAAGGAGCACAGAAGGGCCAGGGGTTCCCCAAGTGGGAGTCAGAGTACAGTGTCAGAGGGAAGTGGGTCCTGTTTAAACAGAAAGGCAGGTTGTGTGTCCAGACCACATGGGAGGGCTCACCTTCCTTTGAAATAGCCACTAGAATTGCCAGGCATGGCACTTCTTGGTTCAGAGGACTGGGTTCATGCAAAACTGAGAGTAGCCTACACTGAGGACATTAAAGAAAATCTACTCTCTGTGAAGAGAGGGTTCTCTCACTTATCTCTCTAGTTTGTTCCCACTCTCTCCTCATAGATGCTTCTAATCACTACTTGTGATATTCAATATTTCAATTTGTACTTGGGGAAAACATCAGTGTGTGTACGTGTAGGGGGAAATACAGTGTGTGTGTGTCTGTGTGTGTGTGTAGAATCAACGACCTAAGTAATGGAAGTGTGAGCCCGAGTCCACACCACTAACGACTGCAGTGCTCCACATGGTGGGGCAGGGGACGGCGGGAGGGGTGGGTGGGCGGGTTTGGGGAGGGAACAAGTACCAAATTATCCAGTGCTGGAAGGTTATGATTTTGGAGATGTTGGGATAGGATGACTGTATTTTGCTTGTGGGAAGGATATGAATTTGGGGAAACCAGAGGTTGGACTGTAATGGATTGAATTGTGTCTCCCCAAAAGATGTGTTAAGTTCTAACCTTGATACCTGTAAATTTGATCTTATTTGGAAATAGGTCTTTGCAATATAATCAAGTTAATGTGAATCCATACCAGATTAAATGAAAGTGAAAGTGCTCAGTCATGTCCAACTTTTGCGACCCCACGGACTATACAGTCCATGAAATTCTCCAGGCCAGAATACTGGAGTGGGTAGCCTTTCCCTTCTCCAGGGGATCTTCCCAACCTAGGGATCAAACCCAGGTCTCCCACATTGCAGGCGGATTCTTTACCAGCTGAGCCACAACGGAAGCCCATACTGGATTAAGGTGGGCTTTAATTCAGATAGCAATGCTGCTATAAGATAAGGGAAATGTGAACATGGACACACTTATGGGAGAACACTGTGTGATGATGGAGGCAGAGACTGGAGTCATGCATCTACAAGCCAAAGAATGCCAAAGAATGTCAGCAACACCTGAAGCTGGGAAAAGACAAAGAATGACCCTTCCCTAGAGGCTTGGAGAGCATGGCTCTGCCAATACGTTGATTTCAAATGTCTAGTCTCTAGAACCATGAGATGGTAAATGTCTTTTATTCTGAGCTACAGTCTGCTATCATTTGTTACAGAGGCCCTAAGATAATAACACATCCAAGTACATGTTATACCCTATTCCTATGGTTGGATGTACCTCAGCAGAGAATGCACCTCAAGAGAGTCCAGGAATTGCACCATTTTACACAGTTACCAGATCAGTGTTGAGGTGGTAGCTCTGTTCAAGGCAGATTGCTCTTCAGTAGACAAAGTAGATATTAGGATGGCAGGACCATCTGAGTTTTGGTGACCTTATATGGCAGCAATATAGTAAAAATGAGAATAGCAAATGGCCTGACTATTAAATAGACTATAATGCATTTCTGAGGTTGTCGCAGTTGTCACAAAAGAGATTTCAGGAAGAGAAAAAAGATACTCTTGCAAACAGGTGGGATAAGGGTTTAGCATCATCTAATTTGAATATGGGGTTTCCTTGGTGGATCAGATGGTAAAGAATCTGCCTGCAATGCAGGAGACCTGAGTTTGATTCATGGCTTGGGAAAATTCCCTGGAGAAAGGAGTGGCAACCCACTCCAGCATTCTTGCCTGGAGAACTCCAAGGACAGAGGAGCCTGGTGGGCTACAGTCCATGCAGTCACAAAGAGTCAGACACAACTGAATGACTAACATACACACACACAGTTTGAATAAGAGAAAAAATATGATCTATTTGATATCTCAGGACAATGATGCAGATGTATTGGTTGCAATAAAAATTCCTTCCTACCTGACAAGTTGCGCATTTAGGTTTTAAGAAATCCACCCCAAGGACAGGAGGAAGAGAACATACTCTACTTTGCTTTAGGACCAAAAGCAGTAAGAACAAAAAACTCATATAAAGATGCTTTTTGTGATCCCATGGACTGCAGCATGCCAGGCTTCCTTGTCCATTACCAACTCCTGGACTCAAACTCATGTCCATCGAGTTGGTGATGCCATCCAACCATCTCATCCTCTGTCGTCCCCTTCTCCTCCTGCCTTCAATCTTTCCCAGCATCAGGGTCTTTCCTAGTGAGTCAGTTCTTCTCATCAGTTGGCCAAAGGATTGTAGCTTCAGCATCAGTCCTTCCAATGAATAGTCAGGACTGATTTCCTCCAGGATTGACTGCTTTGATCTCCTTGCAGTCCAAGGGGCTCTCAAGAGGCTTCTCCAATACCACAACCTGGACCTAGATGCCTGTTCTAAAATCTACCACTCAGGCACTAGCCACTGGGATGTGGGCCCTTGGTATAAATGAGCACCATGGATCTGGAAATAATCCTGGAGATTCAGAAATGAATTTTATTCTATGGGCATCAGTCTATGCCTCCCCATCTACCCAGCTTCATATATGGAACCAACCTCAATGGTCCTTCTACTGAGATCCTTTGCTCTCTCTGACTATCTATCTTTCTGTAGGATTAGAGACCAGTCCTGAGGGTTTAGCTAGCCAATTTGAGGAGCTGAGGCCATTAGGTCTTTCTTCTTCTTGCCCATCTCTATTGGAACTCTTCTCATGGTTCTCAGTATCAGCTTGTACCATCCTTCCTTGTTAAGAACCTGGCAGGCTCCACACGACCCTGAGAAGACATCTCCCCCAAAGGACTGAGGGCTGTGCAACACCTACGGTCATGACACCTGAGCAGGGATTCCAGATTGTCACACATTCATTAACTTAGGCTCCTGGTCCCTTCCCAAGAGGGAGGAAGGAAGGAAGAAACCTTGCTCCACTACTCAGGTTTTCCCTATCCTGCCTCAGCCCACAGTCTCATCCTATCGTGCTCATTTCTCCTCTGGAATAATGCAGTATAGCTGGGGCCCCACCATTAGCATAAACAGCAGAGGATCTATTGCACACATGGAAACTATTTTTTATATTAAGCTATGTATTTGGAAGCTATTTTATTATTACTGATATTTCTTTATTGCTTTAGGAATTGAAGTGGGAAAGGTATGCATGATTAAGCATGTTAATCCACCAATAGACTAATGTACCACCAAATAATAGCTTCTTCTATTTAATGTGCTGGAATCTTCAAAAAAAAAAAGATGCACAATTTTTTGACCAGTGAATGTATCATTCAAACTACAGTGATGATGAGAAAGAATTGCTTTTACCTTGGTTCATTGGCAGAGCATATTATTGGGACATGCTTGAGCAGTTTTCAGTTTTATATTTATCTTTTGTGATATTGTATCAACTTTCTCTGTCCCCTGGAGGAGGGCAACCCACTCCAGTATTCTTGCCTGGAGAATCCTCATGGATAGAGTGGCCTGGTGGGCTACAGTCCAGTGGGTCACAAAGAGTCAGACATGACTAAGCGACTAAGCACAGCACATACAAGTCTCCCAACTTCAGGGAATATTAGTGTAAAACTAAATGCAAATTACTTGAGATATTGGAAATCACCAAAAAAATCTCTGAGTACATACAAGAGATCTACAAAAATTCAGTCTTATGCTTAAACTTTGAAGTACGATATACTTTACTTTTCTTCTAACCTACTGGCCAGGTTACTTATTCCTTACCTTCTTTTCTGAGTTTCTAAAACCTGGATACTAATTCAGGTATAAAATATTTCTGTTGTCAATGTGGTCAAATAGGTAACTTTTATTCTAACAAATATGTTTGGCCACCATCACATTGGAACATATAAAAATGAACTTACTTATTGAACAGAGACAGACCATTTTTGGCAGAGTTATACCAGAAACTTTGGTTAAACTTAATCACTGTTTCCTGTACAACAAAATCCTAAGTGACACTTCTGAATGCCTGTCAACTGTGCTTCCATTTATACTGACAACAATAATTAATTTGACCCAAAGTTGTCACCAAAACACTTCTTGGAAACCATGGCCAGGAAGCAGGGAGTCACCAATTTGAGGTAAGGACCATCTTCAGAATCAAGGGAGAAGGTTAAAAGGTTATTCTCAGAATTGAATCCAACAAAGAACAAGATTAAAGAATGCTATGAATTTCTTTCTGAAAAAAAAAAATCTTATTTCAATAGATATTTTGTTAAAAGTATTGCTTCCATCAGACAGCAGGAATTGGAATGGAATGTTAGGACTTGGAGCAGAGGCACCAGGGGCTCTCCTCCCCTATTAAGGGATGGCTCAGTGCACAGAACTCCACCTGAAATTGCCCTGGCTACCCTGTATCATGTTACCACTCTTCTTTTATTAGTGGGGTCAGATCCTTAAACCAATGCCACTTGATCAGAGGCATGATTTAATATCTTGACAATTCCAGACTTTGGGGTAAAAGATATCATATTCTAAGATTTTCTACAATGGAGAGGTCCTTCAAGTCTTGTGGCTCAGTTGGTATAGAATCTGCCTGCCATGCAAGAGTCCTGATCTCTGTGTCAGAAAGATCCCCTGGAGAAGGGAATGGCAACCTACTTCAGTATTCTTGCCTGGAGAATTCCATGGACAGAGGAGCCTGGTGGGCTGCAGACCATGGGGTTGCAAAGAGTCGGACATGACTGAGTGACTAACTTTCACACTTTCACTTTTGAAACTAATAGGCCCAGTCTCCAAATTGAGACTCTTGGTAACAAGCTAGTTTAAACCGCTCCTGGAAAGCTTCTTTTGGGGGGGATTGTGTGTGTTGGATCATCCAGCTCTGATTGCTGGGGTCAGCCTTAGTAGCTTGCAATATTTCTCCTGACCAGTGCCCTTTGCCTTTGAGCTGAGTATTCCAGAACCAAAATAACTTTATGGTGTAACATCATTTCTATTTCTCAGAGGAAACCACAACTCAGAGCTGTTAAGATGTTGTTCAAGGTCATGTAGCTAAACTAGGTTCTCTGAAGTCATTTTGTCTAATTCTAGACCATCTGTTCTCTTCACGTTCTCTTCTCTACCACTCAGTCTCCCATTATTTCTATTCTGAATAATTCCAAAAAGGATTTAGAACTTTAAAATTAATAACTGAAACCTGGTTTGTAAATCAGCCTCCTGTGCATTTGGGTGGAGAAGGCAATGGTAACCCACTCCAGTGTTCTTGCCTGGAGAATCCCAGGGATGGGGGAGCCTGGTGGGCTGCTGTCTATGGGGTCGCACAGAGTTGGACATGACTGAAGTGACTTAGCAGCAGCAGTGCATTTGGGTAGCATGAACAGATTCAGTGAAATTGAACTTAGTGATAAATTGGTCTTCAGTATCGTAGATCCAGAAACTGGACCGATGATTTCACCTACATGCAGACACCCCATGCATGTGCACGTGTGCTAGTCGCTCAGTCGTGTATGACTCTTTGTGACCCCCTGGACTGTAGCCTGCCAGGCTCCTCTCTCCAGGGAATTCTCCAGGCAAGAATATTAGAGTGAGTTGCCATGCCCTTCTCCAGGGGATCTTCTCAACCCAAGGAATTGAACCCAGGGCTCCTGCATTAGCAGGCAGATTCTTTACCATCTGAGCCACCAAGGAAGCCCTAGACACCTGTAACAAATGCTCTAATCGATTGCGGGTATGGGAACTAAATGGGAACAGTTTGGCCTCCACAAGTCTCCATGTATCCACAGACACTCTGGATAATGCCACTTAAGAGACTATTATACACTGAGACTTGAGATCAGTTGCAATTATCCTGGCCTCCCAACCAGTCACCTTAACAGCAAATTGAGTTTAATGATTAAACCTTATCTTCAAGCTCAGAATAGCTGCACTGGGGAGCAGAATGAGTCAGTCCCTTCAATACGTTCTCACCTTATCTTACCACATTGTAGCACTACCCAGCTGCTGGCACAGAGATCTCTCCATAATTCTCCCCAGCTCTTTCAGCTGGATCTTAATCTTGGAAGCCCAGTGGGTATTTGCTGTGCTTCACTGATACATTTATCCCCACTTCTTTTCACAGTGATTCTTACTGGATCTCCTTTAAATAGAACTTTAAAGCCTCCTTCCTTCTTAGTGGGCCGGTCTCATTGGCTATCTATCTAAAGAGTTATCGCCAACAGTCTGACTAATGTTACACACACTCTCAACATTATGTTAGCTCATTTACTATCCAAGCCTCAAAAGCCAATTTTTCAATCTCTAAAAAAGAAATGAAGGTTTTCTCAAAAATGGCAGGGCATTTCTTTACTTGGTCTGTTCTTTAGTAACACAGTGGTTGGGAAGAACGTCTCTGGATTCACAGATGAGTACAAATACCAGCACTAGCACCAGTTATATGGTCGTGGGCATCTGCCTTAACCTGTCTAAACTTCAGTTTCCATTTCTATCAAATAAGACTAACAAGCTACCTTTATATACATCAAGAGAAATGTAGATAAGGCACTCATAGCTATTGTTATTCATTAAAATATTATCATAAATCAAAATAAATGAATATCTCTGAAAATGAAAAAATGAAAATTAGTGCTTGAGAGGTGGAGTAGAGAAAAGCATGTGTGTAACCAATGTATTCATATGTGTCCCTGGATTAGGGTTCCATTTAGCTTTAACATGTCTCCTTTCAACTTTCCCCCTATATGATTAATGTAATACATGTAGCAGAGGACTGATGGCGTAATATCTCTAATACCTGGCAATAATTTGGTTCCATTCTGTTCAAAAGACTTCAGTGGATCCTCATCATCAAATAATTCAAACACAATGCAATCTCTTTGTCTTGACACCCTTCACCCCTATCCAAAGGGCCTTGAAATGTTAACTATGAAGAATCTAGCAGAGGGCTTGGGACATAATCAGCACATATAAAGTCTGGCTTTACCTTCCTTTCTTTGAAAATTATTGCCCAACTCAGTTACAACTCCCTCTGCACTTCCGTGGGTAGGGACAGCTCAATGTCTCCTGAAAAAATCCAATATTCCCATCTGCCTCCGCTCCTCATCCCATCTGTCAAGACTCCTTTTCCTTCTAGCTCAACTCAAATGCTAACCCATCTATAATTCTTTGCCTCGTATTTCTCTAAACTCTCTACTCTTGTATAGTTTATTACCTACTTCTAGAATTCCCTAAAAGTTTTATACTTTGTTGGAAATGCTAGGGAATCCCATTTTAGCCAAAGGTAGTGCTATATGAAAAATGGCCTGTTAGGAACCCAGCACCCCTCCAAGTTTAGGAGTTGACTGAGGCCTGAGCATATGAAAAAGGTTTTGAAATCTGGTGATCTGGGTTTGAGTATCATCTCTGGGATCTAACAATTACCTGGCCACGGGCCATTCCTTTTTACCTCCATGAGAACTGGTTTCCTCTAATGAAAGTGTTAGTCACTCTGTTGTGTCTAACTCTTTTGAGACCCCATGAACTCTAGCCCGCCAGGTTCCCCTATCCATGGGATTCTTCTGGGAAGAATACTGGAGTGGGTTGCCATTTCCTCCTCCAGGGGATCTTCCCAACCCAGGGATCAAACCCAGGTCTCCCACATTGCCGGCAGATTTTTTACCATCTGAGCTACCCAACTAATACCCATTTTTGAGGATTTGTCCTGCAGATTTGCAATAATACATGAAAATCTCAGAGCCCAGCCAAAGAGTATCTGCTGAGTAAACAGCAAATATACTTATTATTTAATCAACTGGCAAAACTATTGGTCTACTGGGTCAACCAGTCAATCCTTAAGCCTGTACTTAAGCCTCATAGGTGTTCATGGAGTTTTTCTAGGGATTAGGGTTTAGGTGAAGGTGTCAGTTAAAAAGTTCAGCTCAGCTATGAAACCCCAAGTGATATCTTGCTTTGAGAGGCCCAGTCAGATTCTTCCTGAAGAATATGAATCATTTTCATGAACACATTAGATCACAAAAGAAGTTATTCTGACTCAGCATTATATCCATATTTCCCTTTGAGAAAGCAGACTTACTGGAAAATGCACTGATCCTTTATCTTTTAATGTAGGCATGAGGATTACATCTTCATGTGTAACTAAGAAATATGAGTCCCAGGCATAGATGTATGTTTGTCCAACATTTCATACTTATCTAATGTTAGAACTAGCTCTTAAAACTAGATTTTCTAACTCCTAAATCAGCCTTCCCTATATGAGGTACCTGAAAGAGCCTAGCATATCACTAGCATACTCAATAAGTATTCCTTTTATCTCCCTTTGTTTTTCTTTTCACTGATTCCAGGTTGAACCTCTATTAATTACAACTGCTCCAAGCTTGTTTCAGTTGGGAAGTTGCTTTTGTTTTTGAACAGGAAGAGAAGTGGTCTAAACTGATGGCAATATAATCCCTTTTCCCATGGTGAAGTTGTATATTGTTCATGCAATGGAATCAATTTGGCTAAAGAATTCAAACTTTAAAGGAAAATCTCTTCATCTCTTCACAGTGGGTAAGAAACAAGCACTTCTTTTCTCAGTATGGAGAAAATTGAAGTGCAGATAGATGAAAGCTATGTCTAAAAGATATCAAAACCCTTTTTCACTCTGCATCTGGATGTTTTTGACATTATGTAGAGTCAAAGCAAAGTCTTATAAAATCAGAGTAGAGGAATAAAGAGTAAAATCGAGATTTTCTAGGCTTCTCTTTTATCATCACTTTATACAGTTGGCAGCAATGCTTCTGTACTCTTCATGGCTTCTAAATGTATCTATATTTTTTCTCAAAATCAAAGTTACTTTTGAAAATGTTTATCATCCTTAAAGTACAGGAATTACTTCACAACCCATTGACTGACAAACTAATTATTTTTGGAGACAAAGTAAGAAATTATGTTAGATTAAAATTCTCATTGATGAGCATTCCAGGATGCTGTTTACCAAGCACTCTTATGTTTGTTTTTTAAAATGTAATATTAGATAAATTGGTATTTGTGCAGTTTTTTGGGTGAATTAGCTTTTTGAGTAGGCACAATTCAAACATATATTTAAAATACTTCAGAAGGGGTAACCCGATCCATCCAAGAAAAGAAAACCTTCTTCTGTAATGTTTTATAGGTCAAGACAAGGAGTATCTGAAGGAATACAATCTTTATACTAGACAGAGAGAGGCCTCAGCCATTCCACAACTGAGGAAAGCATTCTCTCAATTTTTCTTCAAAATTTACACCAAAGAAAAGCAGAAGTAATTGTAAAAAATAGTCAGATTATTCACCAGATCTATAAAGATCCAAAACCTAATTGGGTTAAAATTGTGTATACACATAGAATATCTTCAGTATGAAACAGCCGTTCAATAAAAGCTGTCCATTGATTGCAGTAGAGAGATCCCATAACAGACACTTTGTTGCCTATTAACTATCCATTGCCTTTTATTCTACATTATCACAATCCCAATTGTTTCCATGATATCAATTTTTCTTCATTAAAAAAAAAAATTCCCAGCCTCCTTTGCAAGTATGTGTGGCCAGTGACATTTTCCTGGTTAATGAGGTGTAAGCCGAAGTCATGTGTGCTTCTCAGAAAACTCTTTAAAAGCAGGTTGACAAAGACCTTTGACTCTTTGCACTTTCAATTCTTCCTGCACGGAACACTGATGTGATGGTATAGATAGACAGCCATGGATTAACCCTGAGGATACAAACATGAAGAATCTGAATACAGGGCCTCGAGTGGCATCATGGAAACTCTTTACCAGCCTTGGAATTCTAACTTCATGCATTCCTTATTCTAGGGGACAAATAAAAATAAAAACAATTTAAAGAGCTACAACTGAATAATTGGAGAAGGAAACGGCAACCCACTCTAATATTCTTGCCTGGAAAATCCCATAGGCAGAGGAGCCTGGTGGACTACCATCCATGGGGTCGCAAGAGTGGGACACTAATTGGTGAACTGAATAATACATAATATAGTGAGTTTTCTGTTATGTGCATCAAGTATTACTTTTTCTCTTAAATAGTAGGCTTATTTATCCTTTGAAAAGGAGAAGTTAAAATCAACATTGCTTCCTTGTGGCATTATTTTGTGATAGAATGGATATTTTATCAGCAGCATAAGGATTTCTGTATTTATCATGCTCACCTTGGAAATGTCCACAACCCCAATTAAAATAAGAATATTTCATTTAAGTCAGAACCAGTAACAGAACTGATTAAATCATCAAGGAAGATAGGAGGACCTATTTTATATGGACTCAATGTACTCCTAGACAGCATACCAAAAGGTAGAGACATCACTTTGCTGACAAAGGTCCAGAGAGTCAAAACTAAGGTTTTGCCAGTAGTCACATAGAGAGGTAAGTGTTGGATCATAAAGAAGGCTGAGCACCAAATAATTTATGTTTTTGAATTGTGGTGCTGGAGAAGACTCTTCAGAGTTCCTTGGATAGACAATCCTAAAGGAAATCAACCCTGAATATTCACCGGAAAGACCGATGCTGAAGCTGAAGCTCCAATACTTCAGCCACCTGATGTGAAGTGCCAACTCAGTGGAAAAGCCCCTGATACTGGGGAAAGACTGAGGGCAGGAGGAGAAGTGGGTGACGGAATTGAGATAACTGGATGTGAAAGTGCTGCACTCAATATGCCAGCAAATTTGGAAAACTCAGCAGTGGCCATGAAAAGAAAGACAATGCCAAAGAATGCTCAAACTACGGCACAATTACACTCATCTCACATGTTAGTAAAGTGATGCTCAAAATTCTCCAAGCCAGGCTTCAGCAATATGTGAACCGTGAACTTCCTGATGTTCAAGCTGGTTTTAGAAAAGGCAGAGGAACCAGACATCAAATTGCCAACATCCACTGGATCATGGAAAAAGCAAGAGTTCCAGAAAAACATCTATTTCTGCTTTATTGACTATGCCAATGCCTTTCACTGTGTGGATCACAATAAACTATGGAAAATTTGGAAAGAGATGGGAATACCAGACCATCTGATCTGCCTCTTGAGAAATTTGTATGCAGGTCAGGAAGCAACAGTTAGAACTGGACATGGAACAATAGACTGGTTCCAAATAGGAAAAGGAGTACACCAAGGCTGTATATTGTCACCCTACTTATTTAACTTCTATGCAGAGTACATCATGAGAAACGCTGGACTGGAAGAAACAAAAGCTAAATCAAGATTGCCGGGAGAAGTATCAATAACCTCAGATATGAAGATGACACCACCCTTATGGCAGAAAGTGAAGAGGAACTAAAAAGCCTCTTGATGAAAGTGAAAGTGGAGACTGAAAAAGTTGGCTTAAAGCTCAACATTCAGAAAACTAAGATCATGGCATCTGGTCCCATCACTTCACAGCAAATAGATGGGGAAACAGGGGAAACAGTGTCAGACTTTATTTTTCTGGGCTCCAAAATCACTGCAGATGGTGACTGCAGCCATGAAATTAAAAGACGCTTACTCCTTGGAAGGAAAGTTATGACCAACCTAGACAGCATATTCAAAAGCAGAGACATTACTTTGCCAACAAAGGTTCGTCTAGTCCAGGCTATGGTTTCTCCTGTGGTCATGTATGGATGTGAGAGTTGGACTGTGAAGAAGGCTGAGTGGCAAAGAATTGATGCTTTTGAACTGTGGTGTTGGAGAAGACTCTTGAGAGTCCCTTGGACTGCAAGGAGATACACCCAGTCCATTCTGAAGGAGATCAGCCCTGGGATTTCTTTGGAAGGAAGGATGCTAAAGCTGAAACTCCCGTACTTTGGCCACCTCATACGAAGAGTTGACTCATTGGAAAAGACTCTGATGCTGGGAGGGATTGGGGGCAAGAGGAGAAGGGGATGACAGAGGATGAGATGGCTGGATGGCATCACTGATTTGATGGATGTGAATCTGAGTGAACTCCAGGAGTTGGTGATGGACAGGGAGGCCTGGCGTGCTGTGATTCATGGGGTCGCAAAGAGTCAGACACAACTGAGTGACTGATCTGATATGATCTGGATGGCATCATCAACTCAAAGGACATGAGTCTGAGCACACTCTGGGAGTTAGTGAAAGACAGGGAAGCCTGTCTTTGCCTGACATGCTGCAGTCCATGGGGCAGCAAAGAGTGAGATACCATGAGTGAATGACTGAACAACAAAGCACTCTCTCTTTATTTTCTGTGCTGTTACTACTACTGCTCTACTCTACTACTAATAATATTAATAATGCATAGAAACACTGAATATATTGAAATGGGAGGAGTTCTCTTTTTAGACATAAATGGCTAAAGCAGATTTTTTCAACTCAATTCAGTTCAATACAGTCGCTCAGTCATGTCCGACTCTTTGCGACCCCATGAACCGCAGCATGCCAGGCCTCCCTGTCCATCACCAACTCCTGGAGTTCACTCAGACTCACATCCATCGAATCAGTGATGCCATCCAGCCATCTCATCCTCTGTTATCCCCTTCTCCTCCTCACCTCAATCTTTCCCAGCATCAGGGTCTTTTCCAATGAGTCAGCTCTTCGCATCAGGTGGCTAAAATACTGGAGTTTCAGCTTCAGCATCATTCCTTCCAAAGAACACCCAGGAGTGATCTCCTTTAGGATGGACTGGTTGGATCTCCTTGCAGTCCAAGGGACTCTCAAGAGTCTTCTCCAACACCACAGTTCAAAAGCATCAATTCTTCATCGCTCAGTTTTCTTCACAGTCCAACTCTCACATCCATACATGACCACAGGAAAAACCATAGCCTTGACTAGACGGACCTTTGTTGGCAAAGTAATGTCTCTGCTTTTGAATATGCTATCTAAGTTGGTCATAACTTTCCTTCCAAGGAGTAAGCGTCTTTCAATTTCATGGCTGCAATCACCATCCGCAGTGATTTTGGGGCCCAGAAAAATAAAGTCAGCCACTGCTTCCCCTGTTTGTCCATCTATTTGCCGTGAAGTGATGGGACCAGATGCCATGATCTTAGTTTTCTGAATGTTGAGCTTTAAGCCAACTTTTTCACTGTCCTCTTTCATTTTCATCAAGAGGCTCTTTAGTTCGTCTTCACTTTCTGCCATAAGGGTGGTGTCATCTTCATATCTGAGGTTATTGATATTTCTCCCAGAAATCTTGATTCCAGCTTGTGCTTCCTCCAGCCCAGCATTTCTCATGATGTACTCTGCATAGAAGTTAAATAAGTAGGGTGACAATATACAGCCTTGTCATACTCCTTTCCCAGTTTTGAACCAGTCAGTTGTTCCATATCAGGTTCTGAATTTTTCTTCTTGACCTGTACACAGTTTTCTCAGGAGACAGGTAAAGTGGTCTGGTATTCCCACCTCTTTAATAATTTTCCACAGCTTGTTGGATCCACACAGTCAAAGACACTAGCATAGTCAATAAAGCTGATGTCTTTTTGGAATTCCCTTGCTTTCTCTCTTATCCAACAAGTGTTGGCAATTTGATCTCTGGTTCCTATGCTTTTTCTAAACCTAGCTTATACATCTGGAAGTTTCATTTCACATACTACTGAAGCCTAGCTTGCTGGATTTTGAGCATAACCTTAGTGGCATGTGAAAAGAGTGCAACTGTGAGAGTTGGAACATAAAGAAAGCTGAGCGCCAAAGAATTGATGCTTTTGAACTGTGGTGTTGGAGAAGATGCTTGAGAGTCCTTTGGACTGCAAAGAGATCCAACCAGTCAATCCTAAAGGAAATCAGTCCTGAATATTCTTTGGAAGAACTGATGCTAATGCTGAAGCTCCAATACTTTGGCCACCTGATATGAAGAACTGACTCATTGGAAAAGACCCTGATACTGGGAAAGATTGAAGGCAGGAGGAGAAGGGGATGACAGAGGATGAGATGGTTGGATGGTATCACCAGCTCGATGGACATGAGTTTGAATAAACTCCAGGAGTTGGTGATGGACAGGGAAGCCTGGTGTGCTGCAGTCCATGGGGTCGCAAAGAGTCAGACACAACTTAGTAACTGAACTGAACTATACAGTAGGCTGAGCATTCTTTGCCACTGTCCTTCTTTGGTATTGGAATGAAAACTGACATTTTCCAGTCCTGTGGTCTCTGCTGAGTTTTCCAAATTTGCTGGCATATTGAGTGCAGCACTTTCACAGCATCATCTTTTAGGATTTGAAATAGCTCAGCTGGAATTCCATCACCTCCACTAGCTTTGTTTGTAGTAACGCTTCCTAAGGCCCACTTGACTTCACATTCCAGGATGTCTGTCTCTAGGTGAGTGACCACACCATCGTGGTTATCCAGGTCATTAACATCTTTTTTTGTATAATCTTCTGTGTATTCTTGCCACCTCTTCTTAATCTTTTCTGCCTCTGTTAGGTCCTGATCACTTCTGTCCTTTATGTGCCCATCCTTGCGTGAAATGTTCCTTTGATAGTTCCAATACCATGGATCTTCTTTATCCATGGTAATGTTCTTTGTTTCAAAAGTTTACTTTGTTTGATGTTAGTATTAAAGTACTACAGCTTTCTTTTGATGTGTATTTTATTATTTCTCATTTTTGATCCTTTTACAATGAACAACCTGGTCTTTTATAATTAAACCACATTTTTCTAGATAGCTTATGATTGGGTCTTGCTTTCATATCAGTCTTATAATCTCTGCCTTTTAATTATACTATTAATTTTTAATGAAATTATTTTTAAAGTAAGGCTTAAACTTACTCTGGCTATTTGCTTTCTATTTGTCCTACCTAATGTTTGTAGCTGGGATTTTTTTCCTCTTTCTTATTGTTTTGATTTTGATTACTCCCCTTTATCTACATTATTGACTCATTAGTTAAACTCTTTTGGGAGTTTTAATTGTATTTCTAAAGTTTTCAATATATATCTTAAACTTCTACTTTCTGGTAATATTATACAACATCGTGTACAGCATAAGAACTTACAACAGTGTATTTCCATTTCTCTGCTTTTTCTGGCCTTTGTATTATTTTTTCATATTTTATTTTACATGTTATAGATCCCAAAATATACTGCTATTTTTGCTTTTGAAAGACTATTATCTTCTAAAGTCTTTAAAATACTTTCGAAAGCTTTTAAATGTTCCCATGTAATTACTGTTTCCAATGTTCTTCATTCCTTTGTGTAGATCCAAACTTCTGGTAACATTTTCTTTCCTCCTGAAAGATTTATTTTAATCTTTTTTTGCAGAAAATATCTGATCATAATAAATTATCTTAGCCTTTTTATATCTGGGAAAAGTCTTCATTTTAATTTTATTTTTAAGACATAATGTTTCCTGGATATGGCTTCCTGTGTTGATTTTTCTTTTTTTCTACGTTCTTTAAAGATATTCAGCCATTTGCTTCTGGCTTAAGTGGTTTCTGATGACAAGTTGGCCATCACTCCTTTATACTTAACATGTCTTTGTTTTTCCTGGATGATTTTAACATAGTCTCTTTAGCACTGATTTCAGCAATTTTATTAGGATGTACACTTTGTGATGGTTTCTTCATGCTTATTCTGCTTGGGGTAATTTGGGGCTAATTTGTCAACTACTGAGATAGTAACTTCCTGAAAACTGTATCCAGTGCTCTGTGCTTGAAGGTATTTCTCACTCTGGTTTTGAGGAAAATTAATTGTTCATGAGGCTTCTCTGGTGGCTCAGTGGTAAAGAATCCACCTGACAATGCAGAAGACATGGATTTGATCCCTGGGTGGGGAAGATCCCCTGGAGAAGGAAATGGCAACCCACTCCAGTATTCTTGCCTGAAGAATCCTGTGGACAGAGGAGCCTGGCCGGCTACAGTCCATGGGTTGCAAAGAGCAACTGAGTGACTAAATAATAATAACACAACAACAACAATTGTTCATGACCCCATGTGCACTCGGGATTGTTTTGCCTGCTCCTTTCCCTGATTCTTTACCCTGAGTCAGGCAGTTTCCTAATATGCAAACCTAGATCAGCAGTCTGATAAAGATTTGAGAAGAAGTCTCCTTTTCAGACACCTGGAAATGTAAATATTTTATATATATCACGAATGAATATATACATATATACTCTCTGTCTCTGGTCCTCTGCCTCACAAGCATGGCTTCTTAGAATTTTCAAATTCTGGATTCTTTCCTTCCTATAGTAAGACTACTGGATTCTCAGCACATTTTTAAAAATAGGTTAAATTTACCCTTGCTACTTTTCTGATTCTTCTCTTTTTTTTTTTTTTGTCTCTCTTACATTTCTAGTCTCTTTTTTTACGCTTCTGGGCCAAAAGAGTTCCAGAACCGCCCCTTATGTCTTTAGTACAATGTAAGGTTACTTTTAGATACAGCTGAAATCACAGTATGATGGAACTTACGTCCACCAGGAATCAAGTGTTCTGTATTCCAAAATTACCTATCTTGCCTTCCTCCAATTACTGGAGGTCCCAAAACCTAATGTAGAATTACCATGTTGATAAATAAAAGAAACAATGAATGTGTTATAAATTTTAAATAATAAGCCAAGCAGTTGTCCATGTGGTATAATTTAAGGAAAGGCTACCTGTTCAGTCTAGTATTGAAGTTTAGGAAATTCCACCAGCTTCTAGTGACTCAAGTAAATGCTAAGTTATCTGTTAAACTAAACTGGTCAAACCAATTTAATTTGTTTATGACTTAGTGGGGTTTCAGAATTGTAAGAGATCATATAATATAAATAAGAAAATTCCTATTATTACATAGATGTGCAATTTGAGAAAGAAAAGCACAGATGCTTGCCTGAGATGTTTAGCAGGAAGATGATAAAATTGGGACTAGATCCTTCAGGATTTATTTATGAATGAAGGAAAGGAATAATGAATATCTGGGCAGAAAAGAACTAGAAGGTGAGGAAACACTAATATAAAATTTATGTGATTTTGACTTGCTGGAATGTTAAATAGAGCAACCTGAAAAACTCAGATGAGCATTAAAAATAAAAAAAATCCAGAAAAAACAAAACCCCAAATGAGGCTAATTCACAAAGGAATACAAACAGTAACACACAGTATCAAAAACTAATCTAAGGTAGAAACGTTTGAATTAAGATTATCTTGACTTTTACCTCCACATCTAAGTAGCCAAATTTGAATTACAATTGTAAGAAGTACCACACAGTTGGGATGGTAAATTAATAACTAGAAGAAGATATATAACTGAATACCATTTTTTTTTCTTTCAGATTAAAGTTTCATGTGGTCTTGGATTAATTTTACACGGCTTCAGTTAAATGAGAATACTGATTCAATGAAGGAATTTTACCTTTCTCAATATTTTTATGGTTTGACTAATCTAGTTTCTATTTTTCTTGCCTCTAAATTGCTCCACCAGATGGCAGTAACTGCACCACCTAATACTTTTAAAAATGGAAACAACCTGCTGAATCAAACAAAGTTTATCTCCAAGTATTTGACAGAGTTAAATTTTCATTGGCAGGAGGAAAAGATATGCAGAAAAAAAGTAGGTTGACTGTTTTGTATGTTAAACTAGAGATATTGTCAGAAGGCCCATGACAATGAAAAAAACTTTTTTAAATACCAAAATGGAAAATCCAAAACTCTGACCCTTGTAAAAAAATTACGAGTTGAGCCAATAAAAGTGAAAAGGCCAAATTGGTCACATTTTAAATACATTTAGTAAGTTTTAGGTTTGTTTTTTTTTTTTTAATACTGGTAAATTATGGTGTCTTTGAAATAATTTTAGATTTTTCACTTGTAAATATGTTTGTTTCTCCATAATTTGACCAAAGTACTTCAAATAGATAATTAATATGTATCTTCAATGTCTTTAAATTTACTGAAACCAGTCAAGAGAATTGAACTTTTAATTCTACCAAGTATTACAGCGGAGCTTTCTTTGACTCAACTTAATCTAGGTCAACAGATTGCAGGATTGTCAAAATGGATCAGTATATACAATCATAGATTGCATTAACAGAACTGCATTAATAGCATTCAGAGCAAAGGAAGGAATAGTCTAGTCTATTTACATTGGTTATCCTGAGTCATTAGGCTCTGAAACTTTGTCTTTAAGGTAAAGTGAAAAAGAGTTTCTACAGAGCTTTGATTTCTACCAAAATCTGAGTAAACTGAGTAATGGTGAATATTAAATCTATAGAAAGGAAATAGAATGCCATAACTATCTGCAAATATATAAAGGGCTGTTATGCAGATATACCATTTTAAGTGCAGAAAGTGAAAAGAACTAGAGTACTGCAATGAGGATGAAAGAAGAGTGTGAAAAAGCTGGCTTAAAACTCAACATTCAAAAAACTAATATCATGGCATCCGGTCCCATCACTCAAGGCAAATAGATGGGGAAAAAATTGAAACAGTAACAGAGTTCATTTTCTTGTGTTCCCAAATCACTACAGATGATGATGACAACCATGAAATTAAAAGATGCTTGCTCCTTGGAAGAAAAGCTATGACAAACCTAGACAGTGTATTAAAAAGCAGAGACGTCACTTTGCTGATTAAGATCCATATAGTCAAAGCTATAGTTTTTCTAGTAGTCACGTACAGATATGAGAGCTGGACTATAAAGAAGGCTGAGCACTGAAGAACTGATGCTTTCAAACTGTGGTGCTGGAGAAGACTTTTGAAATCAAACCAGTCAATCCTAAAGGAAATCAGTCCTGAATATTCATAGGAAGGACTGATGCTGATGCCGATGCTACAATACTTTAGCCACCTTATGCAAAGGGCTGACTCACTGGAGAAGACCCTGATGCTGGGAAAGATTGAAGGTGGGAGGAGAAGTGGGTGACAGAGGATGACACAATAGGATGGCATCACTGACTCGATGGACATGAGTTTGAGCAAATTCTGGGAGATAGTGAAGGACAAGGAAGCCTGGCGTGCTGCAGCTCACACAGTCGCAAAGTGTCAGACAGGACTTAGTGACAGAACAACAACAATTATGTGAAAAAGGAAGAAGACCTTTTAGGTGGCATCAGCAGACAGGTGGAAACTGCAGTGAGAAATCTTATAAAAAAGGAACATCTTCATAGGACAGAAAAGAAGAAGAAAAGAAGGGATTAAGGTGGGATGAGAAACAGGACTGTTACTGGATCCAGAAATTTACCGTAATGACAGTGTCTCTAACATTGAGTCAATGAAGGAATTTAAATCTTGGGTACAGAGAGGCAGGCAGTTAGAAAAGAAATCCCTGCAAAGAAGCAGAAACCTGAAAGGGATACTCTAAATAAAAGATGGCTGGAGAAAACTCTTGCCTACCAAATCAGAGAGAAGTTTGGCTGTATTGTGGTGGAACAAAACTCTTTCAGAGTCCAGGCTGCCCAAGTTCCCACTGTAAGAGGGACTTTTCTTCTGGCTGACATTTCCCAGAAATGGGATTTACTGCCTCAGGGGCTGGTGAGCTCCTAGCCTTTCATACCATGGAAATAATCAAGCAAATGCTGACTTTGGCAGAGCCCCGAAGCTCAAGTCAGCGTCTGGCAAAGGGGCTCTTTAGGTGGAATCCTTGAAACACACTAATAAATACAAATTTTAGCTTTTGTTAAATGACACATCCCATAATATACAGAAGCTTTTCCAAATTGTATTGGACCTATACCTTTGCCAGAGTCAAAGCCTAACTTCTAAGAAAAGGAAACAAAGCCTTGAGTCAACTGTCTGGAACATTTGACTGTTTCCTATTTCGGAAACAGATGTTGCCCTTTGTCAAAGAAGGGAGGAGATACCTGGATTTCAGGAGGTTCACCTGCTTTTAACTAAAAACACTTTGAAGTTATGTCAAACTATGTATCCTCTTTGGCTATATTTAATTAATTTCAACATACTTGTGAAAATAATAATGACAATAGCTACCAGATAGTGTGTCAGAACTCAGTATGTGCCATGGAACAAGCTAGACACTTTGCTTTTTTTCTGTTTATCCTCAGAAAAGCAGAATGAGGAAAAGTCTAATGAAGTATACGGAGAAGTCAAAGTTTAGGAAGGTTAAAAAGTTTATCCAAGGCCACAAAACATGTCACACGCACCGTGGGACTTTGATCTTTGGAAACTCCAGCTCCTAACACAGCTCGATTGCTAACTGTGTGTTACTTAGGGATGGCTCAAAGGACCTGTCTGGGGCCTTGTGGGTGTAACAGCGGTAATCGGCTGGCTGAACAGAAGCCACCTGGAAACTCCAACAAGCAGGCTCCAGGTCTCCACACTGGAGATGCTGATTCTGAACGAGGGCCCTAATACCTTATTTTAGTGACTTGGTTCCTTTGGTGATGCTGAAGTACTTCTACTTATTTAATTTTTTTCTTTTTCTTTTTTTGGTAGTAAAAGTCACATAAAACATACCATTTTAACTATATGTAACCGTACATTTCAATGACATGAAATACATTCACATTGTTGTACAACTCACCATCATCCACCTCCCGCATTTTTCACTTTTCTAAACTAAAACTCTGTTCCAGTTAAACACTGACTCCCCATTCCCCCTCCCCATCCCCCACCCAGTCCAGCCCCTGGCATCAACCAGTGAAGCACATCTACTTTATAACCACTATCACAGAGAATACAAACTCGTATGTCACGTGAGTTGGCATAGAATAATTCCGTCTCCTTTCAACTTGCGATTATTTTAATTATGTGAGAAATGATTCAGTTCAGTTCAGTTGCTCAGTCGTGTCCGACTCTGCGACCCCATGAATCGCAGCACTCCAGGCCTCCCTGTCCATCACCCACTCCCGGAGTTCACTCAGACTCATGTCCATCGAGTCAGTGATGCCATCCAGCCATCTCATCCTCTGTCATCCCCTTCTCCTCCTGCCCCCAATCTCTCCAGCATCAGAGTCTTTTCCAGTGAGTCACCTCTTCACGTGAGGTGGCCAAAGTACTGGAGTTTCAGCTTTAGCATCATTCCTTCCAAAGAAATCCCAGGGCTGATCTCCTTCAGAATGGACTGGTTGGATCTCCTTGCAGTCCAAGGGACTCTCAAGAGTCTTCTCCAATACCACAGTTCAAAAGCATGATTACAGACCCTTGAGCCCAGAGAAGCTGGCCATCCAGAAGGAAAATGAGTCAACAGACCCAAGCTGCCTACAAAAAAGACAGGATTTCAGGTTTAAAGATGTTTTGAAAGAGTGTTCCATGCCTTCCTATGGGAGAATGGCAATCTATCGCGGTACATTAAACTGACAATTTCCAGTACATTAGATTGACAATTAAACAGTAACCTATTTAATTCTATTTAATCAAGCATTTCCTCAACATATTATTAAATTTTTATTTGTTTTAATAATTTTATTTTTTGGTATGTAGCATGTGTAGATCTTAGCTTTCCCCACCTGAATACCCCGCATTGGAAGTGTAGAGTCTTAACCACTGGACTGCCAGGGAAGACCCTCCCCAACATAGTTTAACACTGACTTTTCTCTTGTAGCACTTTTGAATTCCACAGGAGTATTTAAGATTCAAGCACAAACATTCTGGTAGCTGTACCAGCAACTGCTGTCAAGACATCCGGCTTTCTGTGCTATAAACCCTTTGCTTCCCAGATCCTCTCTTCTTTAGCCTTGAGCTTTTCTGCCCTTGCCTGGCTGCCTAATCTCACAATAACCAAGCAGATCTGCATAGCACACCACACTCCTGCCTTCCACTTTGGCCTTAACGCATTATAAGGTGGATTTGACACCTCTGAGGTGTTTAAACTTTCTCAGCCGGCATTTCTCAATAGCTGGTGCAAATACTGTGCTAAGTTGCTGAGTCCTGTCTGACTCTTGTGCAACCCCATGGACTGTAGCCTGCCAGGCTCCTCTGTCCAAGGGATTTCCCAGCCAAGAATACTGGGGTGGGTTCCCACTTCCTTCTCCAAGGGATCTTCCCAACCCAAGGATTGAACTCGAGTCTCCTGGATTCTTTACCACTGAACCACCTGGGAAGACCTGGAGAAGTCCAAATGAACAGAGTAATAAGCCAGGAGGTTGACTGTACCCCTGTATTATCTTCACATATTTAAGAAATAGTCCTGCCTCTAAATATTTAAGAAATAGTCTTGAGGAAATGGAAAGCTTGTCCTCTGTTTTTTCAGGGGCTGTAACCCCTGAAAAAGTATTTGGAGAAGGAAATGGCAACCCACTCCAGTATTCTTGCCTGGAGAATCCCATGGACAGAGGAAGCTGGCAGGCTACAGTCCATGGGGTCACATGGGGACACAACTTAGCGACTAAACCACCACCACCAGCCATTACTTTTGGAAAAGGACTTTGTTTTATCCAACACTAGAGTGGGAAATCCCATCACCCAGTATTGTGACTTACCCTTGACAAATTCAAGTTATGGCTGGATACCATCCCCCAAAGTTAGCTTTTAAAAGAATGCTTGTAGAAATCTGGGCTGGATAATCCAAATTCTAGAAGCCTAGTCTTTTTTAAAGAGAGTGCACATTCTTTATAGAACATTTGCCATGGGTGAGCTGATTAAATCACATCTCCAGTGGTTTTAATGTAATTAGCAGGGCCTGGCAAACAACTGAAGCAATGACATAACCAGTCTGACTGTTTAAATATTCAAAGCCAGAGTCAGAGAGGACCCCTGAGGATGGAGGAATTGTGTGCTCCACTTAAACATATGCCCCATACTAAAATGAATCTGCAAGTTTCAATAGTTTAGCCATTTGACTAACCTAGTGAAAAGGCATTATAGAAGAATTACATGTACACTTTGGTACATGGAAAAATGTAAAATATTTAAACTGTCTATTTTAAAAGCAAGTAAAATGAAATGATTACTAATAGATTATATATTATGTGTATATATAATATATACATTGTCCTATTTTCTTTCCTTCTAGGAGCATATTCCTGTTCATGACAATAGGAAAGGTCATTTGCTATAAAAAATATACTTCATTACATACAAATCAGAGAGACCCCCTGATGTAAAACTGAGAATATCTGATGCTGGGACCTTTTTGCCCATTATTTATTTGCAAATGAATTAGTCCTTGATTAGATTTTTGCAAAATGAAGTTTTTGTATTAGACAATTTGAAAGAAGATAAAAGTTATCCTACTGTAATAAACCTAGTTGTGCTGCTTTGTTCAAAAGCAGAAAATTTTTATGGCTGATCTTAGTTTTGGCAAATCTTCAAAGAGCTCTCAGCAGACTTATTAATAGAATTTTGCAGTGGAAGAAATTGATGAGGTTATACAAAGAATTGGTAGCAGAATGAGGAAGAAAACATTTAGGATTCCAGAGCCTTATTTCTGGAGATGCACTGCCTATCAGATCCTTGGAAAGTGGTGTCTAAACTCTTTTCTTAAATTCTGGTTAATTTTCAGTTGAGTAAATAGCAAGAAGGCAGCAAAATGTCACCAGAAGAGTCAAGGGTCATAGGGATGAAGATCAAAGAAAATCAACAGTCATGCCTTCAATCTGTGACTACCTGACACACTCCAAATGTGCTGAGCAAATAACTCTGGAATGGCTTAGACAAGGATAATTGACAAAGGTAAATGTGCTCTGTGAGTAGAGGTAGGTCTGCTGCTGCTGCTGCTGCTAAGTCTCTTCAGTCGTTTCTGACTCTGTGCGACCCCATAGATGGCAGCCCACCAGGCTCCCCCGTCCCTGGGATTCTCCAGGCAAGAACACTGGAGTGGGTTGCCATTTCCTTCTCCAATGCAGGAAAGTGAAAAGTGAAAGTGAAGTCGCTCAGTCGTGTCTGACTCCTAGCGACCCCATGGACTGCAGCCTACCAGGCTCCTCCGTCCATGGGATTCTCCAGGCAAGAGTACTGGAGTGGGGTGCCATTGCCTTCTCCAGGCCTTACTCAAGTCTATATCTTTACAAGGGAAACATATCTTTACTAGGTCTTACTTAGTAGGTAGGTAAGGTAGTAGGTAGGTCTTGCTCAAGTCTATATCTTTACTAGGGAAACAGTAAGCACTAGATGAATGCTGTTGAGTAAATAGATGGATACTATATTATGTTTATAATTTAAGTTTAAATATAGAAATAAAATTTTGGACAAGATGGTTAGTCAACAGAGTAATTCAAGGTTTTATTAATAGAACAGAAACTGAAGGGAAGTAGTTTAAAATCTGTGAGAGCAGATTTCAACATCGTGAGATCCTGTAAGAAAGAGGACCCATCCTACGTGAAGAGAAGAGAGGAATCGGTGTCCTTATTTTTTCAGTCTATTTAAAAGGTTAGTTCAAAGTTATCACTTCTTTTTTCCCTCTCAAATTAAAGTAAGCTTAAAAGAACTTAGTCATCTTTTGAGGTGGTACAAGTCTGTGACTCTTATTACATGAAAATTTGATTAAAATATATTTCCATTACAAAAATATTTTCAGAAAAAGGAATTTAGATTATTTGATAAAGTCTAGTGATTCTGTTCTGTTTTGTTTTATTTTTTTTTATTTTTATTTTTTTCTGTTTTGTTTTAAAATAATGATGCCTACCATTTTTAAACAAGCCACCTAAAAAAGATGTGAATAAAAAAGCAAAATTAGAAAAGGCAATTATTAAAATTTGATAGATAAGGAAAATTTGCATCATTTCTAGCTTTTTTTTTTTCTAATTAGCTGTGTTTTTACATAGCACTGTATCTTATCCCTAGGCCATACAGCTAATAGAAGAAATGGAGTCTTTTTTATAGACTTTCTATACTTTTTCTTTGTGCATTGTCTAATGCTGTCTGATGCCAGAAATCAATTAGTGATAATTCAGCAATGAGAACTTTAAGGAGAAACATTTGGAGTCAGGAAGTGTTATCTAAATTTAAATATGGTCTTTGAAGTACTTAAACTAATCAAGCTAAGCATTTACTGACTCAAAACCACTTTTACTATTCACCTATAAACATGATATAAATGGTTACCATAAAGAAGACTGAGTGCCAAAGAATTGCTGCCTTTGAACTGTGGTGCTGGAGAAGACTCTTGAGAGTTCCTTGGACAACCGGTGATCAAACCAGTCAATCCTAAAGGAAATCAACTCTGAATATTCATTGGAAGGACCAATGCTGAAGCTGAAGCTGCAGTCCTTTGGCCACCTGATGCAAAGAGCTGACTCTTTGGAAAAGACCCTGATGCTGGGAAAGACTGAGGGCAAGAGGAGAAGTGGGTGACAGAGGATGAGATGGTTGGATGACATCACCAACTCAATGGACATGAGTTTGAACAAACTCTGGGAGAAAAAACTCTGTCTGTGAAGGACAGCGAAGCCTGGCATGGGGTAGTCCATGGGGTCGCAGAGTCAGACATGACTTAGCAATTGAACAGCAGCAACACCAAATGGTTAGCTTGCTTTCTGTTTGGAATAGCTCAGATATCTCAAGCTAACAAAAACCTCAGATATGCAGATGACACCACCCTTATGGTAGAAAGTGAAGAAGAACTAAAGAGCCACTTGATGAAAGTGAAAGAGGAGAGTGAAAAAGTTGGCTTAAAGCTCAACATTCAGAAAATGAAGATCATGGCATCCAGTCCCATCACTTCATGGCAGATACATGGGGAAACAGTGGAAACAGTAGCTGACTTTATTTTTGTGGGCTCCAAAATCACTGCAGATAGTGACTGAAGCCATGAAATTAAAAGACACTTACTCCTTGAAAGGAAAGTTATGACCAACCTAGATAGCATATTCAAAAGCAGAGACATTACTTTGCCAACAAAGGTCCGTCTAGTCAAGGCTATGGTTTTTCCAGTGGTCATGTATGGATGTGAGAGTTGGACTGTGAAGAAAGTTGAGGGCCAAAGAACTGATGCTTTTGAACTGTGGTGTTGGAGAAGACTCTTGAGAGTCCCTTGGACTGCAAGGAGATCCAACCAGTCCATTCTAAAGGAGATCAGTCCTGGGTGTTCATTGGAAAGACTGATGTTGAGCCTGAAACTCCAATACTTTGGCCACTTGATGCGAAGAGATGATTCACTGGAAAAGACCCTGATGCTGGGAAAGATTGAGGGCAGGAGGAGAAGGGGACGAGAGAGGATGAGATGGTTGGATGGCATCACCGACTTGATGGACATGGGTTTGAGAGAACTCTGGGAGTTGGTGATGGACAGGGAGGCCTGGCGTGCTGCGGTTCATTGGGTCACAAAGGTCCGACACGACTGAGCGACTGAACTGAACACACTTCAGAGTTAGAGAATGGACCACTGAGCCGAACTAGAGCTTGACTCTTTCTTTGTGTCCCCTGATCTAAGTAGCTAACACAGCACAGATTCCTGTCTGTACCCTGTCCAATATAACCTGCAAACATCACTCCTTTTAGTGCAAAATGAGATTTTTCTTCTCAAAATTTGTTTGTTTTGAAAAAAAATTAGTTTTCCTTTTCAGTACTTACTATTAAATAATATACACCAGGCACTGTGAAAGGTGCACCAAATTTATTACATCTTTGGAGACTCATTTCAGCTCTGCTAATAGGTCATTATCCTTGTTTTATATAGGAAATTGAGGCCTGTTAAGACAGTTATTTAGTCATTATTTTCCAACAGCAGTTTTTCCTCTAAGTTTGGGGGATCGTTTGAATCTTCAGAAATGATCTGTATCTCTTAAAGAGAATGGATTTGGTGACAACAAGATGGACTCCATTTTTACTATTAAATTTCCAACTATTTGACTTCAGTTTAGATCTTTATCTGGTCCTCATTTTACTGCCTATCCACCCTAGTTTGTGGGCTTCCCAGGGGACACAGTGGTAAAGAATCCACCTGCCAGTTCAGGAGACACAGGAGATGCAGGTTCAATCCCTGGGTCAAGAAGATCCCCTGGAGAAGGAAATGGACTCTAGTATTCCTGCCTAGAAAATTCCATGGACAAAGGAGCCCAGTGGACTACAGTCCATGGTGTGGCAAAGAATCTGACACGACTGAGTGACTGAGAACACTACCCTAGTTTGTGAAGTCAAGTGTGGGTGTATTGTGAAAACCTGGGTTCAAGATCTTCAGAATGACTATTAGAAATCTGATTCTGGGTGTCACAGAGGATTTCCCACCAGATAGGGTAAAGAAATGAGATTCCAGTATTCTCTGCCATCCACAGAATCATAAATGTGCCTGAGGCGAGCACAGAAAGCAAAGGCAAACTCAGAGAAAAAAAAATGAGCTAAACCAATGGCTCCTGTTGGGGCTCCAGGGAAGATAGGAGCCGAACGAAAATGATGGGCACTGTACATCGACTGCACGTTGACTGTAATATTTTGTTCGTGTGGCAAATATACCTTGGCTTCTAGGTTATGCCTCTCTTCTAACTGGTAGCATTTCACGTTCACCCAGTGTACTTGTATCTAGAGTTTGAAGAGACCGTGCTTCAATGGCAGTGGGCACAGCAGGGAGTGGGGTGGGATGGCTGAGAGGTCAGGGCAGGAGACTTGGGGCCCACCGCTATCTGTGACTGACTAGCTAAGAATATTTTAAACGGACCCCACAATATCTATGAATCTTACTTTCCCATAAATTCAAACACATACATCATCCTTAGGGCCATTTCCAGATTTATGATTCTAAAACTCCATGAGTATTTTCTTTTAATTTCAGTTTCTTTTCCTCAGTTATTACTTCATCCACTCCATGCTCATCTGGCATATATTGTTTCTATCTGTACCTGTCACACTGCTAGTATTAGAAATGGTCACATACAGAGTACTCATGACATATATACATATTAATATAAAATATGGAATTCTGCCTCCTTTGTGTGTGACTAAATTAGACCATATGGATGTATAAATTGGTAGTAAGCTAACAATTATTAGCTTTAGAATATTTATTTGGTTAATAAAACCATTTCTTATGATATACACAATCCTATGGAATATTTTATCATTACCAAAATGAAGAAACTGAGACTCAAATTAAGTAAGCGTGTCAAGATTAATCAATGGATGATTAATTAACCCATGTTAACCCATATTCTTCTAACTTCACAAATTAATTTCTTTCCACCATACCATGTTTTAAGTGGCACAAACATATTGCACTTGTTGCAATTTAGATTCGAGAGTGAAAGAATAGCATTATGAAGTTTGTGTTTCCAGGTTAAATGAGGCCAGAAGTTGTGTTTGCAGTCATTGATCAGTGAAGGAAGCTTATAGGCTAACATGGTCATCAAAGGGGTCTCCAAGAAACATTTTCTGAAATAATATACAACCACTACTGGGGAAAGTCAGGCTTATTTCTAGCAGAGTCTAAGCAATGGACATTTCTTCTTTTTTCCTGCTAAGCACTAAGTAAAGAGCAAGGATCAGAAGATCTGAGGCATGAGATGCTGATGACACATTTATTAGGACCTAGGACCTCTTGGATTTCATCAGGACAGTGAGCCAAGGCACGGAGGAAGCAGAGGCTGAATGAGGAGTAGACCAGATGAGGGAGGTGCTGACTGCTCAACCGTAGAAAAATAACTGGTGCTCAGGGAAAAGGGCATGCTGGGAGATGAGAAATTCTCATTGCCACACCTAGCATCTTTCCTCCCATGAGAGATACAAACTAGCCCCTCAGATTTAAGCCATTTACTAAGAAAGCATTTGCTTTCTCCTGCTAATGGTTGCAAAGAAAAGTGCATTGCCAATCTTCTTTAGAACTTTTTTTTAAGGGCTTCAAAATCCAAATAGAGTACCCTTGTGAAATCTCTTTTCTAATCAAGGAGGGTGGTTCAAAGCTGTCCAGGTGTGGTTTGAAGTCTTTAAAATATTCCCCAAAAAAAGGACACCCCCAAATGAAGGTGGCCTGGCTATAGCAGACACGTCTAATGGTATCAGCTCAACACAACCACTCTTTTTTTTTTCCCACTGTTTCAAAAAGAATTTGGCCAGAAGATTAATTTCCCCAGGAAGAAGCAGAAGGACAACAAACTAAGTTAAGATGATGCAAGGAAAGCCTTTAAAGAGCTTCATTTATTTGAAATCGGTCCTGAGGAAGAAAATGCTGCTTTAAAAGCCTTGCAAAGGGCCTCTTACCCCTAGGCAAGCTCCTGGATGGAGGTAATCACCTCCAGCTGACCTATAATTACCTAGTTTGGACCAAATCCACTCCAATCACCTACGGTCAAATGGATTTGACTGAAATTCAGATTTGCTAAAAATAAAATTGCTAACGACCCAGAGCAAGTTAACAGTCTCTAGATGATTCATCATAAAGCCTAAACTTAGCTAGATTATCATGTCTGCTTGCCAGAGCAGTTGCTGTCTTGCTTTCATGAACATGAAATTTCATCTTCCTCTAAAATGTTTGAAAATCAGCAATTCTGTGGAAAGCCACATGTGTCTTGGAGACTGAACTATGGCTTTGTGAATAAAAAACCAGCCCTCTAGCCAGAGGCTACTGCCATGATGACAGTAAGCCATGCAGGGAGCAGTCATGATTGCTTAGCCATGCTGCGCTGAGAAGGAAAAGCACCATTGCACTAATGCACAAAATTCTATGACCCATAAGACGGATGATGGTGGCTCTTACTGACTTACCACTGTGCACAAAGGCTCAGTATGCTGGGAGGGGAGGTAACACAGTTGGAGATACAGCCCCTGCATTGAAGAAGCTCCTCCCATCATTAAAGAGACCAAAGAGACTAGCTATGTGTACCTGGAGGGTCTCCCCTACGATTCACCTGCTGGGTGAATTAGGGCAAGCAGTAGAAAGCGAATAGTATGAGGATAATAATATTGTTCTTTTTTAATTAAAAAAAATATTTCAGTATAAGTAATGTATAACATCGTATTCGGGCTTCCCAGGTGGCTCAGCAGTAAAGAATCTGCCTGCAATGCAGGAGCCGCAGGTTCCATCCCTGAGTCAGGAAGATCCCCTGGAAAAGGAAACAGCAACCTACTCCATTATTCTTGCCTGGAAAATCCCATGGACAGAGGAGCCTGGTGGACTTACAGCCCACAGGATCGCAAAGAGTCTGATACGACTGAGACAACAACAACATCGTATTCAGGTGTACAACATGATTAAATATCTGTATGCATTGGAAAACGATCCCCACAAGAAGTATAGTTAACAACCGACACAGTTACAGATTTTGTTTGTAACTATGATGTGATGAAATCTTTTAAGAACATTATTCTTAAATGAGATGCTCTTTTGTAAACACAAAAGCAGACAAATGCTAGTTTCGCTTATCAGAAAAGTTGACAGAAATGTTTACTGAGGGCTTCAAGTCTAATGTGTTTGAGCCCCTCTTCCTTCCTGCCCAATTCGCTTTGCTGGCTCTTCCTCAGCCCACACATTGTAGCAGCAGCAATCGGGATGCTCAGCAGAGCATAGTCACTAAAATAATGTTCACTCTGGAGCTCGAGGATAGAAACCTTAGGCAAGCCTCATTTTTTAAACTCACTCACAGGAATGTTCTTCAAAAACATATATGGTTGGTTGTTCCTTTGATACTGGCCCCTCATGTTAACCTTACAGAGTAAGGGGAAGTGAACAGATTTGATGAGCAGGTGCTTGGTGCTTGCACTGGAGACGAGAGAAGACAGATCTCATTTTGGTCCTCTGCCATCCTGTTAATTGAACACAGTACACCCGACCTGCACTCACAGACCCAGATCCTTCTTTCCAAGGATGGCCATCCTCCATGGAAAATTTCTGCTCTGCTTTTCGACTAAGATTGAGATTGGCCAGCCCCCAAATAACGCTCATGAGTAGAGAGCTGACATCTACAAAATGGGACAAAATACCTGTCTAAGTTTCAGGAGACAAAAGCCTAGCATGATGGGAAAAACAAAGCCAATGTTCTCTGAAGTTGTCTGCAAATAAGCAGGGACTGTTTATATAGTATAACTTCATTATCAGTTTCACTATGCAAAAGATGATAGATGCTATTTCAAAACTGTATTGAGATGGATTTCCAAAAGAAGGGGCCACCTCCTACTTGTCTTAGGCTGACAATGTCTAGGAAGATATGTTCTGAATCCGGGACAATTCTATTTTAAACAGTTTTGCATTTGGAATCCTATATAATCAATTTTTGACAAATTAACATTTCAAATCTGGTCATTTAAAAGGTAGTGGAGGACTTCTCTGGAGGTCCACTGGTTAAGACTCCACAGTTCCATTGCAGGGTACGTGGGTTTAATCCTGGTTAGGGAACTAAGATCCCACGTGCCACAGAGTGCAGCCAAAAAAAAAAAAAAAAAAAAGTGGCATAAGCCTAACTTAGTGAAAAACACAGAGCTGAAAAATCAAATTGTATTTTCAGCCCTGCCAGTTATTGAATGATTAACAAATACTTATTGTGTGTGTTAATCGTTCAGTCATGTCCTACTCATGACCCGGTGGACTGTAGCCTGCCAGGCTCCTCTGTCCACGGAATTCTCCAGGCAAGAATACTGGAGTGGGTTGCCATTTCCTTCTCCAGGGGATCTTCCTGACCCAGGGATCAAACGCTGGTCTCCTGCATTGCAGGCAGATTCTTAACCACTGAGCTATCAGGGAAGCCGCTACTTATTGAGCTGATAAACAAAACTAGGAATGACCTTGGGCAAGGCATGTAATCTTTCTGCCTCAGTTGCCACATCTGTATGAAGGGGAGAGTAATACTTGCTTCACTATTTTAGCTCTCAGGGCTATTGTGAGGACAAACAGGAAGATATAGGAGAACACAGTGTCCTTCAGAGTAAATGGTCCAACTAGCTAAGTTTCCCAATATTTTTAGTATTGAAAAATGTGCTGCTTGTCATACGTAAAGGAAGTACTTTGGTTCATCCCAGCCCGATTTTCCCATCTGACATGCTTCTAATGTAGGGAGAGGAAAGTGCTATTAAAAGATACTGAGCTCTTCCCTGAGAGTTCTGAATAATAAACCAAGGGCTATGTGACCTTTCAGCCCTTACAACAGCATGAGGAAAGGCCATTTTATAAAGCAGAGGAAACGCAGTGTCACAAGTGTATGAGTAATGATAGAATCCAAGGACATTTGATTTTCAGTGGCAGTGTGTGCGCTCTGCTTTAGCAAAGGCCTACCTTATCACTCTAATAGCATAAGTGAATCCTTTCCCAAAATGGAACTTCACATTGATATTTCTGCTGCTGCTGCTGCTGCTGCTGCTGCTGCTGCTGCTGCTAAGTCACTTCAGTCGTGTCCGACTCTGTGCGACCCCATAGACGGTAGCCCACCAGGGTCCTCCGTCCATGACATTTCTAGAGGCTCCAAAATGCACAAAACAGGAAAACAAGGAAGAAGGACCCTATTGTCTGAGGTGTTTTGGTTTTCAGTTCAGTCACTCAGTTGCGCCCGACTCTTTGCGACCCCATGAACTGCAGCAGGCCAGGCCTCCCTGTCCATCACCAACGCCCAGAGTTCACACAAACCCATGTGCGTTGAGTCGATGATGCCATCCAACCATCTCATCCTCTGTCGTCCCTTCTCCTCCTGCTCTCAATCTTTCCCAGCAACAGGGTCTTTTCCAATGAGTAGCTCTTCGCATCAGGTGGCCAAAGTATTGGAGTTTCAGCTTCAGCATCAGTCCTTCCAATGAACACCCAGGACTGATCTCCTTTAGGATGGACTGGTTGGATCACCCTGCAGTCCAAAGGATTCTCAAGAGTCTTTTCCAACACCACAGTTGAAAAGCAGCAAGCTTGCTCTGGGCTCAACTTTCTTTATAGCCCAACTCTCACATCCATACATGTCTACTGGAAGAACCATAGCCTTGACAAGATGAACTTTGGTGACAAAGTCATGTCTCTGCTTGTTAATACGCTGTCTAGGTTGGTCCTAACTTTCCTTCCAAGGAGTAAGCATCTTTTAATTTCATGGCTACAATCACCATCTGCAGTGATTTTGGAGCCCCAAAAAATAAAGTCAGCCACTGATTCCACTGTTTCCCCATCTATCTGCCATGAATTGATGGGACTGGATGCCATGATCTTAGTTATCTGAATGTTGAGTTTTAAGCCAACCTTTTCACTCTCCACTTTCAAAACCTTCATCCAGAGGCTCTTTAGTTCCTCTTCACTTTCTGCCATAAGGGTGGTGTCATCTGCATATCTCTGGTTATTGATATTTATCCTGGCAATCTTGATTCCAGCCTGTGCTTCCTCCAGCCCAGTGTTTCTCATGATGTACTCTGCATAGAAGTTAAATAAGCAGGGTAATAATATGCAACTTTGAGGTACTCCTTTTCCTATTTGGAACCAGTCTGTTGTTCCATGTCCAATTCTAACTGTTGCTTCCTGACCTACATATAGGTTTCTCAAGAGGCAGGTCAGGTGGTCTGGTATTCCCATCTCTTTCAGAATTTTCCACAGTTTATTGTGATCCATACAGTCAAAGGTTTTGGCATAGTCAATAAAGCAGAAATAGATGTTTTTCTGGAACTCTCTTGCTTTTTCCATGATCCAGCAGATGTTGGCAATTTGATCTCTGGCTCCTCTGCCTTTTCTAAAACCAGCTTGAAGATCTGGAAGTTCATGGTTCACATATTGCTGAAGCCTGGATTGGAGAATTTTGAGCATTACTTTACTAGTGTGTGAGATGAGTGCAATTGTTTAGTAGTTTGAGCATTTTTTGGCCTTGCCTTTCTTTGGGATTGGAATGAAAACTGACTTTTTTCAGTCTTGTGGCCACTGCTGGGTTTTCCAAATTTGCTGGCATATTGAGTGCAGCACTTTCACAGCATCATCTTTTAGGATTTGAAATAGCTCAACTGGAATTCCATCACCTCCACTAGCTTTGTTCTTAGTGCTGCTTCCTAAGGCCCATTTGACTTCACATTCCAGGATGTCTGGCTCTAGGTGAGTGATCACACCATTGTGATTATCTGGGTCATGAAGATCTTTTTTGTACAGTTCTTCTGTGTATTCTTGCCACCTCTTCTGTCCTTTATTGAGCCCATCTTTGCATGAAATGTTCCCTTTGTATCTCTAATTTTCTTGAAGAGATCTCTAGTCTTTCCCATTCTATTCTTTTCCTCTATTTCTTTGCACTGATTGCTGAGAAAGGCTTTCTTATCTGTTCTTGCTATTCTTTGGAACTCTGCATTCAAATGGGTATATTTTTCCTTTTCTCCTTTGCTTTTCACTTCCCTTTTTTTCACAGTTATATGTAAGGCCTCTTCTGACAGCCATTTTGCTTTTTTTGCATTTCTTTTCCATGGGGATGGTCTTGATCCCTGTCTCCTGTACAATGTCACGAACCTCCTTTCATAGTTTATCAGGCACTCTGTCTATCAGATCTAGTCTCTTAAATCTATCTCACTTCCACTGTATAGTCATAAGGGACTTGATTTAGGTCATACTTGAATGGTCTAGTGGTTTTCTCCACTTTCTTCAATTTCAGTCTGAATTTGGGAATAAGGAGTTCATAATCTAAGCCATAGTCAGCTCCCGATCTTGTTTTTGGTGACTGTATAGAGCTTCTCCATCTTTGGCTGCAAAGAATATAATCAATCTGATTTCGGTGTCGACCATCTGGTGATGTCCATGTGTAGAGTCTTCTCTTGTGTTGCTGGAAGAGGGTATTTGCTACGACCAGTGCATTTTCTTGGCAGAACTCTAGTAGCCTTTGCCCTGCTTCATTCCGTACTCCAAGGCCAAATTTGCCTGCTACTCCAGGTGTTGCTTGACTTCCTACTTTTGCATTCCAGTCCCCTATAATGAAAAGGACATCTTTTTTGGGTGTTCTAGAAGGTCTTGTAGGTCTTCATAGAACTGTTCAACTTCAGCTTCTTCAGTATTACTGATTCGGGTGTAGAGTTGGATTACCGTGATATTGAATGGTTTGCCTTGGAAATGAACAGAGAGCATTCTGTCGTTTTTGAGATTACATCAAGTACTGCATTTCGGACTCTTGTTGACCATGATGGCTACTCCATTTCTTCTAAGGGATTCCTGCCCACAGTAGTAGATATAATGGTCATCTAAGTTAAACTCACCCATTCCAGTCCATCTTAGTTTGCTGATTCTGAGAATGTTGATGTTCACTCTTGTCATCTCCTGTTTGCCCACTTCCAATTTGCCTTGATTCATGGACCTAACATTCCAGGTTCCTATGCAATATTGCTCTTTACAGCATCAAACCTTACTTCAATCACCAGTCCCATCCATAACTGGGTGTTGTTTTTGTTGTTTTTGCTTTGGCCCCGTCCCTTCATTCTTTCTGGAGTTATTTCTCCACTGATCTCCAGTAGCATATTGGGCACCTACGGACCTGGGGAGTTCCTCTTTCAGTGTCCTATCTTTTTGCCTTTTCATACTGTTCATGGGGTTCTCAAGGCAAGAATAGGTGTTATGTCAACATAATTTACTGGAGGACTTACACTCCTACCATCTCCTTGATAGTGACCAGGATCGGGGCTAAGTGTTGGCCCCATGTAATCATCATGTTCCCTGTTCTGTTTGGAAACATCCAGCACAGTACTAGGACAGAGTAGGTGTTCCATGAAAGCTCAGTGATACAGAATCTAATGTCACACCTCCTTTACTGACACTCTTCTCGTGTTGACTATCCCTTCTGAAAGATCAAATTTCATTTTTCATTCAAAGAAGTTTTCACACACTGAAAATCTTTTGAGAATTTCATATATCCAAAGGGCATGAGCTCAATAAACTTAAACATAGACCTTATCTGTGTTACAGAAAGTAGAGCTGCAAACTGGATCACATAATCGCTCCTACTCATCAACCTCACCTGAAGAACTCCTCCCCTGGACATTCTAAAAGAATGACCATGAAACAGTGCAGCTGTCCTCCCTTCTTAGAGCCCAGAGGTGACTGTCCCTGACCATCCAGTACCCAGTGATGACTGAGGATCTGCTGTGCTGAGAGCACCAAAATAGAGGAAGCAACCTCAATGTTTAGAGCAGCACTATTTACAATAGCCAAGACACAGAAACAACCCACGTGTCCATCAACAGACCATTGGTTTATCCAGACTCACAGACTTAGAGAATGAATTTATGATTGTCTAGAACTGTCTGGGGGGGGAGCGGGTAGGAATAGTTAGGGAGTTTGGGATTGACATGTGTCAGTTCAGTTCAGTCGCTCAGTCGTGTCCAACTCTTTGCAACCCCAAGAGCCTCAGCACACCAGGCCTCCCTGTCCATCACCAACTCCCAGAGTTCATTCAGACTCATGTCCATTGAGTTGGTGATGCCATCCAGCCATCTCATCCTCTGTCGTCCCCTTCTCCTCCTGCCCCCAATCCCTCCCAGCATCAGGGTCTTTTCCAATGAGTCAACTCTTCTCATGAGGTGGCCAAAGTACTGGAGTTTCAGCTTTTGCATCAGTCCTTCCAATGAACATCCAGGACTGATCTCCTTTAGGATGGACTGGTTGGACCTCCTTGCAGTTCAAGGGACTCTCAAGAGTCTTCTCTAACACCACAGTTCAAAAGCATCAGTTATTCGGGACTCAGCTTTCTTCACAGTCCAACTCTCACATCCATACATGACCACTAGCAAAACCATAGCCTTGACTAGATGGACTTTTGTCAGCAAAGTAATGTCTCTGCTTTTGAATATGCTGTCTAGGTTGGTCATAACTTTCCTTCCAAGGAGTAAGTGTCTTTTAATTTCATGGTTGCAATCACCATCTGCAGTGATTTTGGAGTCCCAAAAATAAAGTCTGACACTGTTTCCCCATCTATTTCCCATGTATACATTGTTATATTTAAAGTGGATGACCAACAAGGTCCTACTGCATAGCACAGGGAACTCTGCTCAATGTTATATCACAACCTGGATGAAGGAGAGTTTGGGGAAAGAATGGATACATGTATATGTATGGCTGTGTCCCTTTGCTGTCCCCTGAAACTATCACAACATTGTTAATTAGCTGTACTGCAATATAAAATAAAAACCTTAAACAAAGAAACAGACCATTGGCTTAAGAAGATACTGTGTATGTATATCAGTTCAGTTTAGTTCAGTTGCTCAGTCCTATCTGACTCTTTGCAACCCCATGGACTGTAGCATGCCAGGCTTCCCTGTCCATCGCCAACTCCCAGAACTTGCTCAAACTCCTGTCCATCAAGTCAGTGATGCCATCCAACCATCTCATCCTCTGTCATCCCCTTCTCCTCCCATCTTCAATCTTTCCCAGCATCAGGGTCTTTTCAAATGAGTCAGTTCTTCACATCAAGTAGGTAAAGTATTGGAGCTTCAGCTTCAGCATCAGTCCTTCCAATGAGTATTCAGGGTTGATTTCCTTTAGGACTGACTGGTTTGATCTCCTTGCAGTCCAAGGGACTCTCAAGAGTCCTCTCCAACATCCACAGTTCAAAAGCATGTGGTTTTGTTGTCTTGGTAGGTAGTTTCTCTCATATTGATGACTTATAAAGTGTTCATTCCTGTTTATCCTATTGCCTTCTTTGTTATTGGTATGTACAGATTTTATTATTTTGAACTTTGAGACATTAATAATTAACATCAAAACTAGATCTTCATAGAAAAGTCCATGATAACTTCAAGTTCTTAAACAGAGGGAGTGATTCCCCCAAATCCATCAAAACATCATAGATTTTGTAGAGTGAAGTATGAAAGAATGATTCAAAATTCATGATAAATAAAGCACCAAAATGGCATTGCACTGCAGCCAGGATTCATTTGTAATGCACCATGGCTGAGCTGACATTTGATGACCTTTCTGAATTGGCCATCTACAACCCATAAGCATTTCTCAAGCTGTCAGATGAAGACTGGTAAAACAACAAGAAACAAAACTTACCACTACTTCTCAGTGTTAGATAGGCTAAATAAATAAGACAATGACACAGGCCAATTTTATTGGTTGCACTGTTTTTGGTTGTGGATCAGTGCGGGTAGTGGCATTGAAACTGTAGTTCTCATGAATCTGTAGGTTGAGATGGGACTTTGAACAAACCACCATCAGCATTTGACTGGCTAGGGTAGTAAGGGCTGACTTACCAACTCATGTAAAAGAAACTTTACCTCTCCCTCCACCCCCCTGCCAGAAATACCACTACATACTTTTATCCTGCTTTTGCAGTTGTGACTTTGATGGGCTTTAGAAAAAGACTGCAGAAATCCCCTCCCCAGGAGACATGAGAAGAAGGCATAGTGGTTCTGGGATGCTTCAGTTTTAACCAGGAATCCTGACCAGCTCTCTGTGCTTAACTGACCCTTTTTTGTTTTTTCTATTTTTCTTCTTTTGTTTTCCTGCCTATCTTTTTGGTCTACTCATTTTATATCCTATTCTGGGGCTCCTTGTCCTTCCCTTTCTTTTGACTGTTTCCTGAGCACCTACTATGCACCAAATTAGGTATTACATTCTGGGACACAGAAAGGTTCAAAAGACAAGTTCTCTGCCCTCAAGGAAGCATGGTCCAGGGTAAATGTTATCTCCTTTAAGCCTCACAAAAACCCCTGCTGCTGCTGCTGCTAAGTTGCTCAGTCGTGTCCGAGTCTGTGCAACCCCATAGACGGCAGCCCACCAGGCTCCCCCATCCCTGGGATTCTCCAGGCAAGAACACTGGAGTGGGTTGCCATTTCCTTCTCCAGTGCATGAAAGTGAAAAGTGAAAGGGAAGTCGCTCAGTCATGTTCGACTCTTAGCAACCCATGGACTACAGCCTACCAGGCTCCTCCATCCATGGGGTTTTCCAGACAAGAGTACTGGAGTGGGTTGCCATTGCCTTCTCTGCACAAAAACCCCTAAGAGGTACTTATTAATTATTTTTGTACTCACAAAAGAAGAAACTGGAAGTCAGGAAGATTAAGGGGTGGGCCCAAAGTAACACAGCCAGGATGAGGCCCTGAGGAGGCTGATTCAAGGGTCGGCTTCTGAGCTTCTCCATCAGCCCTCAGCTCCCTGAATTCCCCACCTCACTCTACCCTCATTCCTCACTTAGTGCTTCCCCAGTTTTATTCTAACTTCTAACAATTTCCCTTCTGTGTTCCCCTTAGAAAAGGCAGACAGTTATTTTTAATTGATAAAAGTCCATTGGTTTTCAACTCAGTTTTTAAAAGCCCTGTGAAAAGAAAAAGATTTGATGTTGGCCCAGCCTTCCACAGATGATCATGAAAACCAGACTTCAAAGGGACTTGGAGAAAATTTGATCGATTCCTTACAGAACCCTTGCCTAATTCTCCTTTGGGCTATCTGATCTTTTTAAGGTTTATGGGTGTGGGGATTGGACCCTGATTTCATAACTCAATGTCTTCAAATATTTTCCTTGACCCCATTGTTAAGAACTGAAATATGTTTCCCAAAGCAGACCTGGAATATAATAGCTCAGGAAAAGAAAGGAGGAAGGGAAAGAGAGAGAAAGAGAAAGGAAGGAAAGAGGAAAGAAGAAAAAAGGAAAAAAGAAAGAAGGAAAGTCTACTTTCCAAGTAGAAAGAATAGAATGCCTTCATTCATATGTTGTGCAAGTTTGCTATTAACCAATCCCAGGGTATCATTATTAAAATGACTTTCCACAAGAAAACAACAGGAAACAAAAGGGAGACCATGAAATCTTTGGTACTAAATTAATGAAGCAAAGAAATAAGTATAAATAATACAGTATAATAAGCTCAGTGGTATCATTCCAGAGCAGGAAAGAGAGAAATAAATCAATCTCTTCATGTCAACCTTCAGGAAAACAGACTTCTTAGAAACAAACACTCCTACAACAGAATTGATCTCTTAGAACAAGAGAATGGAGAAGAAACCAGTAAAGCAAAAAAAGTAATGAAACCGAAATGTAGGGTTAATGTTCACTCATCAACACCTCATGACTCAGTGGTAAAGAACCCAAGTCCCAATGCAGGAGATGCAGGTTTCATCCCTGGACCAGGAAGATCCCCTGGAGAAGGAAATGGCAACTCACTCCATTTTTCTTGTTTGGGAAATCCCATGGACAGAGCCACAGAGCCAGGCTCTGGTGGGCTACATACAGCCCACAGGGTCAAAAAAGAGTTGGACATGACTAAACAACTGAACAACAACATCAATACATAACACCTCAGATTAATGAAGCCCTGGCAAAAGAGTCTAACTTTTCCATATCACCAACATCCAGTGGAAAAGGATGTGATTATCAATCAAAACATGATAACAAGGGAAGGGAATCGATCACTTGCTTCTCAGTATTAAATGAAGGTCGTTCACAGAAAGAGCTGGAGCCTGCCTACCACCGCCCTCAATAAGAAAACAAGATGGCATTAATAAGACTTCATCTGTGAAAACTTTCCATCAACACTCACAAACCACACTGTAAACAAGACTTTCTACTGGGACAGGGGTCTGGATTAAAAAACAAACAACAAAGCTTTACCTCTGATTCAATCTGCAACTAAATAATGGCATAAATGGAATGCTTTTAATAGCAGATTGCAAAGTTTTCCCCCTAATGCATAGCTTTTAAAAAATCATTACTTTCCTGGCAAGCACTCTAATCTGATTACGTATCTTTTAACATACTTCTATCTGAATTTATAGTAATTACATATATGAACAAATACAAATCAATTCATTTCATTGCCATCATTAAATTATTTAAGACATTCCAAATTTTTAATAATTTTGGTTCTGAAATATATGTTTGGTTAATAGAATTTGCAGCAAATTATATGGAGAGAGGAAGAGAGTACTTTATCTCCTTCAAACAACAGAAGCACATCCATTTGTTATTTTTTAAATGGTGACAGCAAAATCAATTCCAAGGGGGTGAAAAGAAAATGAGATTCTGAAATTCTCACCATACCTTCTCATTCCCCTTGACACACTAATTAGTCTCCCACCCTCTTCTCTTTTGCCTTACAGAATGTTTGCCTGGAGGAAAAATGAAACTGGCAAAACAGAAGAGAAGCAGCAGTGACTAATGAAAAGGACAAGAGAGAAGTGACAATTCCTTTGAATGGTGCCATTAGCTGCACGCTGTTTTCAGGGCTCCAGGCCTCAATATTCTAACATTTTCAATTGTTTACAGAAATTCCTATGGAGACTTATAGACTGTACAAAGCGCCTTCCTTGATAGTTTGCTCTTTGTACAATTAAGGATGGCATGCCCTTTCTAAATCACTTTTCAAGACTATTATTAATCTTCTCCGAGACACAAGAAAAGACACATAATGAATATTGTCTCCTTACTACCACCATCCTGTAGTGAAGTTCAGAAGAAAACCTTTGCCAGGTTTTGCATCTCAAATGACAGCAAAAAATCTCCAATAACTTTGAAAAGCAATTATGCACACAGTTTGTGATCAAAATTTGATATTTTGAAACACAAAATGTGTTTCAATAAGGGGAACTATTTGAACACATATTTTTAGGGAATCCTTGACACAGAGAAAAATTAGAATTGAGACTTCACTAAAAATTACCCAACCCTGGAAAGTATGTGACTGAATCCACTGTAATCAACAACTTGTGAGGTACTAACACAAGAGAAATGTCTGTTATTGTGTTGCTTCAGGTACATTTCTACATAGAGGAACTTGTTACTCAAATGTCCTGTATATGCCTGAGGACAAATAAAGCATATGTAAAAGGGGAAAGCAAACACACATACAAGGAAATGTCTTTTAGCTTTTTCTTTTTGTCTTTTGTCTTTTAGCTTTTTCTTTTTGTCTTTAGCTATATCTTCCAAAACTAATAAGAGCTAATTGATTTTTTTTTTCACTGCAGCATGATCTGGGGTTATTTGTGCCTGTTAGAGTTCTGAAAATTTATAAATAGAATTAGCATTACCTAAGACATGATTTTAAAATTTAGAGTAAAAGCATCAAATTGACATTTGGGGCCAGTGCTCAGGGGGAAAAAAGAGTATAGATGCATACCTTAAATTGCTCTGTATCCAAAGGTTAATTCTGACTTTAGGTTAACCTTATACCTACACACACACACACACACACACACACACACACACTGAACCTGAAGAGACAAAGCACCGGCTTTACTTAAAGAAAGTGATTTCCTGGTAGTAGTCGCTCACCTATTGTTACAATCAAAGACGGTTCCTACTAGTTGACAAGGTTTGCTGGATCATAAAATCCAGTTCGTTTCCTTAGGGAACACCTGTCTGGGAATAGTCCTGTCCACTTCATGGGCTTCTCTTGGGGTCTTTCCTCTATGGCTTGTTGTTTAGTCTCTAAGTCCTGTCCCACTCTTTTGAGACCACGTGGACTATAGCCCAACAGGTTCTTCTCTCCATGGGATTCCCAGGCAAGAATACTGAAGTGGGTAGCCATTTCCTCCTCCAGGGGATCTTCGCAACCCAGGGATAAAACTCACATCTCTTGCATTGAAAGATGGGCTGTTTACCGCAGAGCCTCAGGGAAACCCTCTATGACTTACAACCTTCTAACATTTGAGTGAATTCAGTGGTTCCAGGGAAGGCAGAGGAAATACCAAGAAAAGACCTGAACTTCTACAAAGAAAGCTGATCATGCATTTCTGCTTGCCAGCTTCTGATATTAATGGACATTTCATCTCTCTATGCATCTCTGATTTCTGTCTATAAAATCTGAGGCACATTCTTTCCCTACCAGAATGATGAGTATTTAAAAGAAATTTCTGTCAAGTCTTAGAAACTGTTTGCTAAAATTAATGCCATAATAGGTATCAATTTAGCAGTTAGGAAGACAACTGAATCATCAGAGTTCTTCAGGTAAAAGGCCCATAAAAATGTCTTTCAAGTTCCAATATGGACTAATTATTATGAATATGTGGATTTTATCCTGACTTGGAGTGTTGAACAGCTGTTTGTACTGGCCAGGGGCTTTGGTGTTTTGTATAAATTGCTTGTCTTGAACAAAAGAATTTGTATTTCTTCTTCACCAGCAAAATCAATCCACAAATGCTACCTTGCAAGAAAGAAACACCCTGGCTTTACAAAATGGCAGAAGGAGAAAATCCAACATCAAAATATTCTGATCTAGTTTTATTCTGCTTTTATTCAGTCTTTTTCTCTTTTGAGCTTTGATCAGTCTTTATTTTTTTTCTGTTTTTCTCTGTCAGGAGAAGAGATTAATAACTAGAACAAAAATTGCTACTAAACCATATTTTGAATTTTAACTCAATATTTCTATTCTTCATTTACCGATCAGGACTATCATGGCAAAAGATGGATTAGAATCTTTGTTTTGAGACTTTTGGTCAAGTGGATGGAGATTTAAGGAAATCAACTCTGAATATTTACTGGAAGAACCAATGCTGAAGCTGAAGCTCCAATACTTTGGCCACCTGATGAGAAGAGCTGACTCATTGGAAAAGACCCTGATGCTGGGAAAGATTGAAAGCAGGAGGAGAAGGGGGCAACAGAGGATGACATGGTTGGATGACATCACTGACTCAATGGACACAAGTTTGAGCAAACTGCAGGAGACAGTGAAGGACAGGAAAGCCTGGCATGCTTTCAACCCCAGTTCATGGGGTTGAAAAGAGCTGGATGTGACTTAGCGACTGAACAACAGCAACGATTGTCCTTATGACTAGGAAAGCTGTATAGTGAATAAGACGTACAGATTTCAAAGGTAAGCATATTTTAGATATCCCATTTCCTATTTAATATTAGTTCATAATATGTTGAATAATAGGAACAGAATTGATCCAAAATGCTTTAAGAAAGAAATGAAAAAATATTTGATCAGAAAAAAATATGGGTCCCAAGCTGGGTTGTCCAGAGGTCCATGTCATATGAACTTTTACATTATTTTCTGCAATTTTCTCCTGTTGGTTCCCCACAGATAGCATCTCTGAAGGAAAAACTTATTCTGACACTTGTTACAACAGTTAGGCATGCTTATTGTTATAAGCACAGGGACTCTTAACAATGAGATTCTGCAGTAGGGGATAGAGATTGGGCTCGACTCTAAATGCAACAAGGAAAACAGGATCAATGGCCAAGAAGCAAGGGAAGGGGGTCAGCAGGTGGAAAGTTATTAAGAGAAAACATCAGGGCTAAGAGAGATTCTGTCTAAGCCTGCTTGACAGGATTCTTGCTGAAGATAAGCCAAGGTGATCGATCACATATCACCTGAGGGATGGTGACATGAGAAATCTGATCAGATATTAAGGGTGATCAAATATTGAAGGGGAGGGATTCTCAATAACCTGGATTAGGATTCTTGTTAAAACTGGGCTCTTGAGAAGATGCTCAAGATAGGGTCTAGTTGGGCGCAGAGGAGTCTGTCTAGGGTTTGGTCAAGAGAAGAGTCTTTGCCCCAGTTCCAGACCCCCCACCCCCGTCTTCAAGGGACACCTTGTCATGGACGTGAAGGAGCCCAGGTCCCAGCCTCCCTGCAGTGGTGCAGGGTACACCCTGACTGGGCCATCCTAGGACAAAAACTTCCCCAAGAAAGTGAAGACACTCAATTTAACCGAAAGCCATCAGAGCCCACCTCAAGAATTGGAGTGGGGCCATTGCCACTCAAGCGACACAGTGGATAAGTAAAGAAATACAGGTGGTATTACAAGAAATAAGGAGGAAAGATGCTGCCAGTCAGCAAACAGCAGAAGTGCCTCCCTCTGAGCACTGATGGCCTCATAGGTCTCTGTGGGACTCCTGTCAATGGTTAAATACCTCTGCAATCCCTAACATAGCGTTTGGATTATTTTACAAACATGCAAATACTCGATTCCTTTCTATGCTCTTCCTGCAACTCATAAATAACAGTGAATTTTTAAAGAGACTTGGTCAGACTTACATGGGCTGCCTATCATTCATGGAGCACGGTTTTCTTTGACCCCCAAATGTCCCCCAGTTGGTATATCAGCGTAGTAGTAACTGACTGAAGTAAGGGACAACATAAGGCAGAGAGCACCATCATTCCTTAGATCTTCCTCACGACCAGATTTCCTTTTCTCTGTATCAGCCACAAACGTCTTAAGATGATCATGCTGGGGGATGACACATACCCAAAGGCTGCCCGTCTACAATAGGGTCCTGCCACTTCCACTTTTCTCAGAGGTCTGCATTGCTCCTGGGCACAGAAAACTTCACTCCCAGAAACTCCCCTAAAGGCTCATAAGCACTAAGGGAATATTTAAAACATAATGGAAGGCATTCCATATGTTTAGTTTCAGCTTGTGACATTATGAGAAACCCACTTTTGGAGATGGACTAGAATACAGTGGAATACTTTGAACTGCTTGTAATTCACTGAGTTTCCTCTATGTAAGGATTGGTGTCTTTCAAGAATTATGATAAATTCTCATTCACTATCCCTCAGATATTGCCTCTTGAATTTTGTTGCTATTACTTATCCCTGAAATTATATATATAATATATATTACATGTATTAAATATGTACCTTGCCATTCTTATAGTCCATAAGCACATATTATATATGTATATACATTACTCCTATCCTCCATAAGACTAGTAGTTATTCTGTTTTTCATAATTCCCTTCATTTGTTTTTCTGAATCTATATTCTGTACTTTTACAGTTCTATCTTCCAGATCACTGAGTTTCTTTCTCTTTAGCTCTGTCTAACCTGCTATTCAATCTATCCATAGGATTTTAAGTCTATTTTGTATATTTTTAATTTCTAAAATTCTATTTGATATTTTTCCTGTGTGTTAGGATATTTTTATAGTCATCTCTGCTCCAATTTTCAAGCTTAATTTGAAGTGATTTAGACATATTCCATAGTTATCTCATATTAAATTTACAATAATCTCCAAAGTCTTTATGGGTCTGTTCTGGTGTCTTTTGTCCCACATGTTCCCATGGGGCTTCATATGCTTTGGGATTATTGACTATGGGCAGCTCATTCTCCTTGGAATTGTTTCTGTAAAAACACTTTGAAGGCTGAGTTGAAGTTAAGTCTCTCCAAAGGTAATTAGTATTTCCTTGTGTCACTAGTCTGGAGTCACTTCCAAACAAGGATCACTCTAAATTTGCTACTTGAGTTTTTCCAGACTACATGTATAGAATAAATCAAGATCACACATATCCGTGAGGGCTGAATTTAGTTACATATTCTCAGATGAGATTTTTTTTTTCCTCTGCCCCATGTCATGGTAAACACAGTTAAATTTCTTTGCTCTCTCTCCTTCTTTACAATAAGGTTTCTTTCCTACTTAACTTATCAGTTCATTTCAGTTCAGTTATTCAGTCATGTCTGACTCTTTGTGACCCCATGAACTGCAGCATGCCAGGCTTCCCTGTCCATCACCAACTCCCAGAGTTTACTCAAACTCATGTCCATTGAGTCGGTGATACCATCCAACCATCTCATCCTCTGTCGTCCCCTTCTCCTCCTGCCCTCAATCTTTCCCAGCATCAGGGTCTTTTCAAATGAGTCAGTTCTTCACATCAGGCGGCCAAAGTATTGGAGTTTCAGCTTCAGCATCAGTCTTTCCAATGAATATTCAGGACTGATTTCCTTTAGGATGGACTGGTTGGATCTCCTTGCAATACAAGGGACTCTCAAGAGTCAAAGCATCAATTCTTCAGCACTCAGCTTTTTTTGTAGTCCAACTCTCACATCCATATCATCTTTCCTATGGCTCAGAGGGTGAAGCATCTGCCCGCAATGTGGGAGACCAGGGTTCGATCCCTGGGTCAAGAAGATCCCCTAGAGAAGGAAATGACAATCCACTCTGGCACTCTTCCCTGAAAAATCCCATGGACGGAGAAGCCTGGTAGGCTGTAATCCATGGCATTGCAAAGAGCCGGATACAACTGAGTGACTTCACTTTCACTTTCACATCCATACATGACTATTGGAAAAACCATAGCTTTGACTAGATGGACCTTTGTTGGCAAAGTAATGTCTTGGCTTTTAAATATGCTATTTAGCTTGGTCATAACTTTTCTTCCAAGGAGCAAGCATCTTTTAATTACATGGCTACAGTCACCATCTGCAGTGATTTTGGAGCCCCCCAAAAACAAAGTCTGTCACTGTTTCGACTGTTTCCCCATCTATCTACCATGAAGTGATGGGACAAGATGCCATGATCTTAGTTTTCTGAATGTTGAGTTTTAAACCAACTTTTTCACTCTCCTCTTTCCCTTTCATCAAGAGGCTCTTTAGTTCTTCTGCCATAAGAGTGCTGTCATCTGCATATCTGAGGTTACTGATATTTCTCCTGGAAATCTTGATTCCAGCCTGTGCTTCTTCCAGCCCAGCATTTCTCATGATGTACTCTACATATAAGTTAAATAAGCAGGGTGACAATATGCAACCTTGACATACTCCTTTCCCTATTTGGAACCACTCTGTTGTTCCATGTCCAGTTCTAACTGTTGCTTCCTGACCTGCATACAGGTTTCTCAAGAGGTAGGTCAGGTGGTCTGATATTCCCATCTCTTGAAGAATTTTCCACAGTTTGTTGGGATCCACATAGTCAAGAATATAAAGAATGTACTTCTCCAGGGTTCCAGCTTTATTTATAAGGCTCTTGTTAGGTCTTCTATTTTATGCAGTTCTGAGGACTTCCATCCATCTCCTTTGCTTGTATAGCCTCAGCAGGAAAGCTCAAGGTATCAGTGCAGATAACTCCTGAGCAAAAGCCAGCATCAAAACTTGCTCACCCCCCAGCATTCCCATTTAACTTTTGTTGCGTCTCTGCAAATCCCTTCCTTTTTATCAGTGTGTTTTACCAGATGTTGAAAATACCTTTTATCCAGAATTTTAATTGCTTCAATCACAAGACTCATTTTCAGTGTCTAATTTACTACATTGACAGAAATAGACATCCTGGGAACAAAGTTATTTAGATTTATTTTTAGATTCTGTTTTTGTTTTAATTATAATTTGTTATGCACTTTGTGCTCAGTCACTCAGTTGTGCTGACTCTTTGCGACCCCATAGACTATAGCCCACCAAAATTCCTGTCCATGGAATTTTCCAGGCAAGAATAGTGGAATGAGTTGCCATTTCTTCTCCAGTTATGTACTTTGCAATAATATAATTCATGAGTGTCCTACTCTTGTTCCGTTTACAGTGGGCAATGTTTATAAACTGATACTTGATAAATAATTGCATACAAAGTTAAATAGAGCTAATTTGTCTAGGAGCCCAGCATCTAACTTTTAAACAACTGGGGGAAAAAACTGTGTCACTGATTCTTCATTAACCACAGTGTAAGACCAGGACTAAAATAGATTCTATGCATGTCACTTGTTTGTCAACCACAAATCATGTACAAATTGCTACAGGACTGACTGGCATAAAATAATCTGGGGTAAAGTAATGGATAGCAACTGAAAGTCAAGCAGTGTCGAGTAGAAAGTCAACTATCAATAGTGAGCCTAATTACTTTGGTTTACATTATGTCTTTATACCTTTGAACACTTATTTTTATCATTATTTGTGAAATCACACAAATAAATAGTCATTTAGTTTCATAGGTTTTCTTAATAATCAGTTTGAACTTCAGATTTATAACTCTAAATTTTCAAATTCTATTTTTAAATATTATTGGCTAAGTAGTTCGCTATTTTTTGTCAGAACTATTTTTTAAACTCATTCTTTAAAACTAGCTTTGCCTTACTCAGTTGCTGACAATTGTTTAAAAGCTTTCTTTCAAATGCAGATGATAAGATAATTCAAGAAAGCTGTTGCCTTTTTTAAAAAAGTAGTTTTATTTATTTATTTTTGTCTGTACTGGGTCTTCATTGCCGTGAGGGCTTCTCTTTAGTTGTGTTGAGCGGGGACTATGCTAATTGTGGTGTGAGGGCTTCTCATTGTGGTGGCTTCTCTTTGTTGCAAAGCATGGGTTCTAGAGCACAGGCTCAATAGTTGTGGCGTACAGGCTTAGTTGTTCCACAGCATGTGGGATCTTCCCAGATTAGGGATCAGATCCAGCTCTCTTGCATTGGCAGGTGAATTCTTTACCACTGAGCCACCAGGGAAGCCCCAAACTGTTGCCTTTGACATGGAAGAAAATTATCACTCTCTTGATAGCCTAATCTGCTCTGAATTTTTGGATACATCAGTAATCCTACAAACGTGTGAACTATTTTGAATAGTCATGAAAATAAAACTCTGGTCTTGTTGACAACAGATCTTATCATCTACACAAACCACTATCAACATACTAATACTTGCTCTCCGCAAGCTTTATTTCACCTTAAAATATCAGTTACCAAGTGACACTGGACATCTTAATTTCTTTTAGAAATTAAGCAATAGCTTATATAAATTGACCACAGGCTTCCCACACTGACTTTCAAAACATCAGAAAAATTTAAAAATATTTATTGGGTAAGAAAAATGTGGGAGTGACACCAGTCACCAAACTCCTAATCACATATTCTTGGTCCAAGACATTTTATTCTTGAAGTTTCTTCTACAAATTAGATGTAACCATTGGTAGATTTGAGGCTGATGACTCCCACACTCCTAATGGTTTGTTGAACCATCTTTCTTAGGGATGTTTGCTCTTAGAACAAAGTTTACCACTCAGTTGCCCCATGCCTGAGTTAACTAGTCATCAAAAGCAGGCGTGGTCTTGGGTTATGCATCTTATCTAAGATGTTGAAAAGTTTATTTGTCACTGATTTATTTATTTCTAAAACCCATTCAGAGAATTCAAGTTTTATTAATTATTGGTTCAATTGATTTAGCATACTAAAGAAAAATCAAAATATTCTTCCAGTTGGTATTATTGATTAATAAATACATTTATTGTAGTTTTACACCAAAATACATTTGATCTCTAATTCTAAATGAGCCTGAATTTTATGACATTTTCTATAATCTTAATATTCTATGGAATTCTCCCCTACCAGTAAGAAAATCACAAACAGAATTAACAAATCTATTCAGAGATGAGAAGGGAAGGTAAGAAATCAAGAATGACTTGGAAATTTGGGGCTCAAGTGACAGAGAGATTGTTGGGAACCATAAAAAGAAATAAGGAAGTAAAGAGAAGAAAGTAAGTCTACAGAGATATAAAAGAGGCTAATTTAACTTTTTTACTTATTGATTTTGAATTAAAAATGCAGAAGTGAAAGATTGTTGAAAAGTATGGGTAATTCAAATTCTAAGAGCAATTTAAAATATTAATAAATATGACACTTTATGGAAACTTTTGAAAGACAAGAAACATCACAAGTAAAGTCTGAAGACAACTGATAAACTGGATTTTTGGCAACTGATAAGTAAAAGGCTAATATCCTTAATTTACAAAGGACTCCTAAAAATTGAGGATTAAAAAAACCACATACAGCAGCACAGGAAAAATAAGCAAAAAAGTATGAATGAGCAATTCACAGAAAAACTAATTGAACTAAATTTTAACCATAGGGAACAATGATTAGCCTCACTCATATGAGAGATACAAATTTTAACTCACTATGAAACCACTTCCACAGATCATGTAGACAAAATCCATAGTCTCTTTTGATAAAACTGTGGGGAAACAACTGTTGTAATGTATTCTTGGTGGGAATGCAAAATTATATAACCCACATGGAGAAAATGTGATAAAACATAAATACATTAGAAGTGTATTTATTTTCCATTGATTTAGTAATCCCACTTCTAGGAGTCTACAATATGTATAAGATATATGTCATATACATAATATATGGCAATACTATACATTAATATTATCTATATTAACGGTAGTAAATATAAAATATTAATACCACATACAGCATAATTTATGTTTACTATGCTGCTGCTAAGTTGCTTCAGTCGTGTCCGACTCTGTGCAACCCCATGGACTGCAGCCTACCAGGCTTCTCCGTCCATGGGATTCTCCAGGCAAGAACACTGGAGTGGGTTGCCATTTCCTTCTCCAATGTGTGAAAGTGAAAAGTGAAAGTGAAGTCGCTCAGTCGTGTCTGACTCTTAGTGACCCCATGGCCTGCAGCCTACCAGGCTCCTCCATCCATGGGATTTTCCAGGCAACAGTACTGGAGTGGGGTGCCATTGCTTTCTCCCATGTTTACTATAAAAAATTAATAAACAATATAAATATTAATATAACAATATACAATTAAGCAACCATTATATATATAAATTTATACTTTCTTTTCTTATGCAAAGTTAACAAACTATACTATTCTGCACCTGCATTTTTTCACTTCACTTTCTATCGAGGTGATTACCCATATGTAGTAGTTTACTTTATCCTATCTTATAGTTGAATAGTAGTTCTTTGAAAAGATGTGAATAAAAGCAGTTTCTTCAACCAGACTGCTACTGCTGGACATTTAGGTCTCTTATCTTTCGCTATTACAAAAAAAATGCCACTATGGTGTTGCCTTAGCTTTTATAGTAGCTTTTTTATAGCTTTGCTTGCAAAGACCAGAAGGAAAGATTCCAATGATCAGAATAGAAGTATGCTTTTTGCTAAAGTCATTAGGTTAATGGGGAACTTTACAATGAATTGATCAGACTGATATAAGGAAAACCCATGAAAATATTAACTTTAGTCAAACAAGACAAGTCATGATATGCCTAATGAAAGGATTTCTTAGGAAATTCACAGCATCACCATGTATGATATATTCTTCCAGCCTCTACATCTAATCATAAATTTACAGACATTACTGGGTATATATGAAACAAGATTGGAAAAATGATAATTTTTAAGTTAGGTGATGGCAACATGGGAATTCATTGCATTATTCTGCCTTTCATACATACTTGGTGTATTATGAAATTTTCCACTAAAGAATTTTTTTAAAAAGAAATATAGCAAATATGGAAAATTCAGCAGTGGCTACAGGACTGGAAAAGGTCACTTTTCATCCCAATCACAAAGAAAGGCCATGCCAAAGAATGCTCAAACTACTGCAAACTTGCACTCATCTCACATGCCAGTAAAGTAATGCTCAAAATTCTCCAATCCAGGCTTCAGCAATACATGAACCGTGAACTTCCAGATGTTCAAGCTGGTTTTAGAAAAGGCAGAGGAACCAGAGATCAAATAGCCAACATCTGCTGGATCATGGAAAAAGCAAGAGAGTTCCAGAAAAAGATCTGTTTCTGCTTTATTGACCATGCCAAAGCCTTTGACTGTGTGGATCACAATAAACTGTGGAAAATTCTGAAAGAGATGGGCATACCAGACCACCTGACCTGTCTCTTAAGAAACCTGTATGCAGTTCAGGAAGCAACAGTTAGAACTGGACATGGAATAACAGACTGGTTCCAAATAGGAAAAGGAGTACGTCAAGGCTGTATATTGTCACCCTGCTTATTTAACTTCTATGCAGAGTACATCATGAGAAATGCTGGGCTGGAAGAAGCACACGCTGGAATCAAGATTTCCAGGAGAAATATCAGTAACCTCAGATATGCAGATGACACCGCTCTTATGGCAGAAGAACTAAAGAGCCTCTTGATGAAAGGGAAAGAGGAGAGTGAAAAAGTTGGTTTAAAACTCAACATTCAGAAAACTAAGATCATGGCATCTGGTCCCATCATTTCATGGCAGATAGATGGAGAAACAGTGGCTGACTTTATTTTTCTGGGCTCCAAAATCACTGCAGATGGTGATTGCAGCCATGAAATTAAAAGACGCTTACTCCTTGGAAGGAAAGTTATGACCAACCTAGATAGCATATTCAAAAGCAGAGACATTACTTTGCCAACAAAGGTCCGTCTAGTCAACGCTATGGTTTTTCCAGTGGTCATATATGGATGTGAGAGTTGGACTGTGAAGAAAGCTGAGTGCCGAAGAATTGATGCTTTTGAACTGTGGTGTTGGAGAAGACTCTTAAGAGTCCCTTGGGCTGTAAGGAGACCCAACCAGTCCATCCTAAAGGAGATCAGTTCTGGGTGTTCATTGGAAGGACATTGGAAGGATGTTGAAGCTGAAACTCCAATACTTTGGCTACCTGATGTGAAGAGCTGACTCATTGGAAAAGACCCTGATGCTGGGAAAGATTGAGGGCAGGTGGAGAAGGGGACAACAGAGGATGAGATGGTTGGATGGCATCATCAACTCGATGGACATGGGTTTGGGTGGACTCTGGGAGTTTGTGATAGACAGGGAGGCCTGGTGTGCTGTGATTCATGGGGTCGCAATGACTGAGTGACTGAACTGAACTGAACTGAATGGAGAAATACATTGAAAGAAAGCTTAAGGTTATAAATTAACAAGGAAGTCTACTATACAGAAATGGAGAGATTAAATAAATGAGATTACTTAAAGATGGCAAGAAAAGAGAATCAAGAAAAAGCTGTAGGCAAATACGATATTAATAAGTATGAGGGTAAAAGGGAGTAGAGATATTTTTACAAGAGATAGAGACCAAACCAGCAGGAAGCTACATTTTAGACGCCTGTGTCAGTACACAGGGCTGATGATGATCCTATGATTGAAAAGAGAACAAAATGATGCCTATCTTGAGAAGGGGAAAAAGAAAGGATGGGTGTCAATATTAAAACAAGGCAAATCTCCTCATCTCCTGTGACTGGGTTGCTGAGAGGAATTGCTCTAACTCAGCAAAAATAATTCATTCTTTCCTCTATTTGTAACCAAGAAATAGGCAGCTTCTTAGACATGGATGCCTGGCTATTGAGAAGATGCAAGTAATTGCATTTGACATGACAAGAAAGGCTATATCATTGGCATAGAATCCCCTTAATGGAGTTTTTCTCTTTGATAAGAAGATCTAGAGGCTACAAAATCTGCCAGAAGAGGGAAGGTTTATGGTTCTATGATATCTTGATGAGACGATATTATCCTGCACTTAGAAAATACCACTTAACATTATTCTCTACTATAAGGTCTATAATTAATACCCAGTATGTACTATAATTCTCAGTCTTACCTCATATTGAATTCAATGTTTTTATTCCAATTCTTGAAGGATTTTCGCTTTGGGTAACCCCTGGGTATAGGTGATAGAGATATGGAATTGTGGATAGAATTTTTAAAAATATTTTCTCCTTGCCTCATCCAATTTTCTTCAGAGGCAGACATCATTTCTCCCAACACATCCGTTACATTATACAAAGTCTTTTGTCCAATCTCCAAGGAATAAAATTCAGGCTTCTTATTGCTGAAACCTATAAGAAAAATTAATTCCAAACATATTGTCAAGTATAATACATCTGGGAAAGAAAGTTACTCATGGCCTCAGTGAAATTTTGGCAGGATTTTCACTGTCACACCATTAGTGTCTACAAATGGGAAGAACATGTGTATTAACAATTAGAGAAATCTCATATGGGATGACATCATCTATATACGAGCTGAAGTGTATACTCCTGTAAAATAAAACCAAATATTTTTCTGGCAGAAATCTAGCTCATTAAAACCTCTAAAAAGTGTAGCCTGAAACAAAATTCCCAAAAGTTGGCACATACAGGTGAGCTTCATCGGTTCCCAGCTTTACTCACAACCCCTATGACACAGTATGATGATGTTTTGATATGCTATGCGGGAGCATAAGTGCCACTAAGATGTGATCTTTGTTCTATATTTTGTGGTGTGCTTGGTGAATTAAGATGCCCTTTTCATTATAGGGGACTGGAATGCAAAAGTAGGAAGTCAAGAAACACTTGGAGTAACAGGCAAATTTGGCCTTGGAATACGGAATGAAGCAGGGCAAAGACTAACAGAGTTTTGCCAAGAGAACACACTGGTCATAACACTGAAATCAGATTGATTATATTCTTTGCAGCCAAAGATGGAGAAGCTCTATACAGTCAGCAAAAACAAGACCGGGAGCTGACTGTGGCTCAGGTTATGAACTCCTTATTGCCAAATTCAGACTGAAATTGAAGAAAGTAGGGAAAACCACTAGACCATTTAGGTATGACCTAAATCAAATCCCTTATGATTAGACAGTGGAAGTGAGAAATAGATTTAAGGGCCTAGCTCTGATAGATAGAGTGCCTGATGAACTATGGATGGAGGTTCGTGACATTGTACAGGAGACAGGGATCAAGACCATCCCCATGGAAAACAAATGCAAAAAAGCAAAATGGCTGTCTGGGGAGGCCTTACAAATAGCTGTGAAAAGAAGAGAAGCAAAAATTAAAGGAGAAAAGGAAAAATATAAGCATCTGAATGCAGAGTTCCAAAGAATAGCAAGAAGAGATAAGAAAACCTTCCTCAGTGATCAATGCAAAGAAATAGAGGAAAACAACAGAATGGGAAAGACTAGAGATCTCTTCAAGAAAATTAGAGATACCAAGGGAACATTTCATGCAAAGATGTGCTCGATAAAGGACAGAAATGGTATGGACCTAATAGAAGCAGAAGATATTAAGAGGTGGCAAGAATACACAGAAGAACTGTGCAGAAATGATCTTCACGACCAAGATAATCACGATGGTGTGATCACTGACCTAGAGCCAGAAAAAAGCTCGTGGAGGTGATGGAATTCCAGTTGAGCTATATCAAATCCTGAAAGATGATGCTGTGAAAATGCTGCACTCAATATGCCAGCAAATTTGGAAAACTCAGCAGTGGCCACAGGACTGGAAAAGGTACGTTTTCATTCCAATCACAAAGAAAGGCAATGCCAAAGACTGCTCAAACTATCGCACAATTGCACTCATCTCACACGCTAGTAAAGTAATGCTCAAAATTTCCAAGCCAGGCTTCAGCAATACATGAACCATGAACGTCCAGATGTTCAAGCTGGTTTTAGAAAAGGCAGAGGAGCCAGAGATCAAATTGTCAACATCTGCTGGATCATCGAAAAAGCAAGAGAGTTCCAGAAAAACATCTATTTCTGCTTTATTGACTATGCCAAAGCCTTGACTGTGTGGATCACAATAATCTGCGGAAAATTCTGAAAGAGATGGGAATACCAGACCACTTGACCTGCCTCTTGAGAAACCTATATGTAGGTCAGGAAGAAACAGTTAAAACTGGACATGGGACAACAGACTGGTTCCAAATAGGAAAAGGAGTATGTCAAGGCTGTATATTGTCACCCTGCTTATTTAACTGCTATGCAGAGTACATCATGAGAAACGCTGGGCTGGAAGAAGTACAAGCTGGAATCAAGACTGCTAGGAGAAATATCAGTAACCTCAGATATGCAGATGACACCACCCTTATGGCAGAAAGTGAAGAGGAACTAAAAAGCCTCTTGATGAAAGTGAAAGAGGAGAGTGAAAAAGTTGACTTAAAGCTCAACATTCAGAAAACTAAGATCATGGCATCTGGTCCCATCACTTCATGGGAAATAGATGGGGGAAACAGAGGAAACAGTGTCAGACTTTATTTTTCTGGGCTCCAAAATCACTGCAGATGGTGACTGCAGCCATGAAATTAAAAGAAGCTTACTCCTTGGAAGGAGGGTTATGCCAGCCTAGATAGCATATTCAAAAGCAGAGACATTACTTTGCCAACAAAGGTCTGTCTAGTCAAGGCTATGGTTTTTCCAGTGGTCATGTATGGATGTGAGAGTTGGACTGTGAAGAAAGCTGAGTGCCGAAGAACTGATGCTTTTGAACTGTGGTGTTGGACAAGACTCTTGAGAGTCCCTTGGACTGCAAGGAGATCCAATCAGTCCATTCTAAAGTCCTGGGATTTCTTTGGAAGGACTGATGCTAAAGCTGAAACTCCATTACTTTGGCCACCTCATGCGAAGAGTTGACTCATTGGAAAAGACTCTGATACTGGGAGGGATTGGGGGCAGGAGGAAAAGGGGACGACAGAGGATGAGATGGCTGGATGGCATTACCGACTCAATGGATGTGAGTTTGAGGGAACTCCAGGAGTTGGTGATGGACAGGGGGGCCTGGCGCGCTGCAATTCATGGGGTCGCAAAGAGTCAGAGAAGATTGAGCGACTGAACTGAACTGAACTGGTGGATTTTGTTTAGGGATATTTGGTCAGTCGGAAAAGAAAATCCTACCAATAAAATGTATCTCAGTAGGTATAGCACTACTTCCCTGGTGACTCAGCCATAAGGAATCCACCTGCAATGAGAGAAATGCAGGTTTGATCCTTGGATTGGGGAGATCCACTGGAGAATGGAATGGCAACCCGCTCCAGTATTCTTGCCTGGAGAATTCCATGGACAGAGACGTGCTGGCTACAGTCCATGGGGTCGCAAGAGGTCAGACACGACTTAGGGAATAAACCACAACCACCACCACCAGGTGATAATAATGAACTGAATCAGACAGCCAGAGGAGATGCTAGACAGGACTAAGTTCATATAATAGAGTGAAATATTTGAATGTTATCAGTTTTCCCAAGTGTTGATCATATAGCAAACCTTTGGGTAACATCCACTTTCAAGCCTGCTAAAAAGATACCCTCAGATCATACTATTTACTCAATAAAAATTCAATTAATTGATCCAGCCCATCACTTAACAACAAGCAACCTGAGATTCTTGTACTCCCATGGAAAGGTGGCTAAAGCATATGAGAACAGGGAATTAGTTAAAGACCTGAGTGCCCATCCTGGCTCTGTCCCTTAGTAGCTAAATGACCTTGAGCAGGTTAGTGAACTTCTCCTATACCCTTTCCTCCTGATTTAAAATGGGAAAAATAATAACTATCTCACAGGATGAGATTAGTGAACATATGTAAACATTTTCTTCTAGTTTAAACTGACTCCTGAACATCAGGCCTTGGGAGTCATCATTTTCCCCTCCAAAATGTTGACATATAATATTTGTGTTCCATGTTATTTCTATCAACTAGGTAATTAACTTGGAAAATATTTAAACTGCATTGCATATTTTATTAACTCCACTTGTTTCTGATAGATGCTTAAAAGTTGGTTCTAACTCTTAAAAGGTCTATACTCTTTGCTTTTTACACATTTAAAAAATAATTCTTAAAGTATCTTTATGATGGTTCTTCATGCCTCTTTTAGAGTATTGGGAATTTAATTAGATGTGTATAGGGTTTAAGCCCAAGCAATGGAAGCTAATGGTAGGAATTCAATAGGTTGAAGAGTGAATGATTTGAGAACAGATGGGCTTTTCTAGTGACCACAAGCAAATTTTACCAAAGTAATACCTGAAAGTGCTTCTGAGTATGAAAGTCATGGGTGCTGAGCTAGCATCTCAAAAGAAAGTTCAAGGAAGCACTCGCTAGAGTTGTCCAGTAGAACTCTGTGATGATGGATGGTCAATATCTGGACTATTTAACCCTGCAGCCACTAGGTACATCATGAATACTCAGCACTTCGAATGTGGCTACTGTGACTGAATTTTTTACTTCATTTTAAAAAGAATGGATATACACGTATACATAACGGAATCACTTTGCTGTACACCCGAAACTAACACAACATTGTAAATTAACCATACTCCAGTAAAAATAAACTAAAAAAGAAAAAAAAAATTTTATGTAAATTGGACAACCTGGTTCTACATACTTCCTTAAAGCCAGAACCCCTCTAACCTTCACTAGTTGTACTTTTCTGTCTCTTATGTTTATTCAGACAAGTCCTATGATTTTTTTTGATATGTATATCTGACAGCCATCATTCTTTTTCTATTTCCTTCACCAGCTTGTTTAGGGACCCCCCTCAATCTATGCCAGTGAAACCTATCAGCTTCCAATATTCTTGTTTCTAGATTCTCCCTCTCTAATTCAGTTGCCATTATAGCTTCACAAACTACCAAATTTACTACTGCATAAAATCTTCCTTCACCAACACTGTGAAAATTCATGTTCTTAGCTTGACTTCAAGACTATCAGTTCAGTTCAGCTCAGTTCAGTTTCTCAGTCATCACTGACTCTTTGCAACCCCATGGACTGCAGCCCACCACATTTCCCTGTCCATCACCAACTCCCAGACCTTACTCAGACTCATGTTCGTAGAGTCGGTGATGTCATCCAACCATGATCCTCTGTCATCCCCTTCTTTTGCCTTCAACCTTTCCCAGCATCAGGGTCTTTTCCAATGAGTCAGTTCTTCGCATCAGTTGACCAAAGTATAGACTATATTATGATCCAAAGTTAAGGTCTAATTATGACTTGGTGTGAGGGTTCACTTCCAAACAGGTGACACTTATTTTTCTCCCAAGAAGATGTTGTGTTTGGTATTCTCTTATTGCCTGTTCATTCTGTTCCTATAAGTTAATAATCTTCCCCAGTCCTTCCATGTATTCACACATTGCTGCATTCCTGGATCCTCTATGATAGTGCCTTTTAAACTATTGTTTTTACTATAACCGATAAAAGGAAAATTTTTATCATGATTCTATTGGGCTTCCCAGGTGGCTCAGTGCTAAAGAACCCACCTGCCAACACAGGAGACACTGGCGACACATGTTCAATCCTTGAAAAATCCCCTAGAGGAAGAAATGGCAACCCACTCCAGTATTCTTGCCTGGACAATCCTATGGACAGAGGAGCTTGGCGGGCTACAGTCCATGGAGTCACAAAGACCTGGATACAACTGAGCACAAGGACAATAGGATTCACACTGATATCTTCTATTCTGTTGTACTTTATTTTATTCCATTCCTTTTTTTAATGCTGCTTTAAATCACTAAACTGATTTCATGATGATACTGTGTCATGGGCTGAATTCTGTCTCTTAAAATTTATATGTTGAAGTTCTAACTTCAGTACCTCAGAATGTGACCTTATTTGGAGATAGAGTTTTTAATGAGATAATGAAGGAATGATGAGGTCTCACGGTGAGCCCTAATCCAATATGATGGCTATCTTTATAAGAAGAGGAGATTAGTACATGCACGCACATAAAGGAAAGACCATATGTAGACACCCAGGGTAGAGGGCCATCTATAAACCAAGAAGGAAGTCTTTAGGAGAAAGCAGGCTGCTGACAGCTTGACTTTAGACTTCTAGCTTCCAGTACTGTGAGAAAAAACATTCTGTTAAGTCATCTATTGTTTAAGTTTGCTAGCATGGAAGCACTAGCAAATTAATACAATGCTTTAATGGACTGAGATCCACAGTTCAAAAACCACTGCTCTACAAGGCTTTCCTCAACTCCCACAGCACATTTTAATCATCTTATTTTGTAGAACTTACTTTCTCTACCAGTCATTTAGGCATGAAATTATATACTAATCTTCAGCTTTGAGTGTATGCCTTGCCCCTCTGCCTTGATTATAAGATCCTTGACAGTACAAAATAATCTTGTTTTGTCATCTACAAAAAAACAAGTACTTTCATAAACACATAATTATTAAGTATATTTTTATTCAGTGAATGAGATTTCTCTTTTTTCAAGGCAACCGAACAAAATCTAACCACCAAACCCTGTAAGCCCTCTGTAAAATCTTTTTTTTTTCCATCCCCATCTTCCAACATCTCAATCTAAGTCAATGATAGCAACATGCTGTCAAACACAGCCTCACAGCTCTTCTTGGCCCTGCTCCAAGCAGCTATTCCCAGCCTATCCAAGCTGCCATCATTGTTCAGAACCAACATCAGAGTTGGAATTAATGGAGTAGGTATGCAAAGGTATTCTACATTCTCTCATCTCTAAAAAGTATTTTATTTGATTTATTACTTTTTTAAATGAAACCACCATGTACCATTCTGCCTCCTTCAGTTTCAGCTCTTCCACAGTTAAACCTCTTGAAAGATTCTATATCCACCCTGTTTCCACTTTTCCATCTGCCATTCTTTTATCAATCCACACCAATATGGCTTCTTTCCCACAATCCACTCAAAAGACTCTTGCCAAAGTCACTAGGAATCTCCAGCAAACCAAATGCCATAGATGGGGTCTTCCCTTATCTGTCCTACCTCCCAGCATTACTAAATATACTTGCTCATTCTTTATTACTTGAAATATTCTCTCTTGAATTCTATGACCCCTGTGTTTCCAGTTTTCCTTATACTAACACCAGTTATTTTACTATTCCCCATTTGCAAGATCTCAAAGTATTATTGTCACTCAAGACTTAACTCCGTGCCCTCTTCTTTCCTCTCATCTTAATGGCATGTATGTCAAATATATGTATGTGTATATATATGTGTGTGTAAATATATATATATATGTATGTATATGTATGTGTGTATGTACATATACATATAGACAGTTTATTGGAATCATCAGTTTCACAAAATAATAGTTTATGCATCTGTATGATTCTCTCTCATACTTTCTACTCCACTGTATCTTATTCTATTTAATTTTTTAAATATTGGTCTTAACCCACTAAATTGATGTGGTAACACTAATGGATTGTGACTCACAGCTCTAAAAACACTGCTTCCCCTGCAAATAACTGCTTCCCTTTAAATAACGTCTATATGCTAAACATTCCTTAATTTATCTCTGTCTCCTCACTTCCAGGCTTATAAATCCAACTGCTTCCTTCCTTTATCCATTTGGCCATCTAGCAAGAAATCAAATGTAACCTCACAAAAACTAAGGTCTCTACTTTTCCCACAAATCTACACTTTTCCCAATTAGCAAATGACACTGCATTAAATCTTGTTGAGCAAGCCTGAAAACTCTGGGCCTTGGTTTGCCCTCTTCTTAGTTTCCTTCACTCACACAGAAAGAATGGACACTCAGGTCTTGTCAATTCTACACAGGGGCAAAGGTGATGAGCAGGACAGTGCAACAACTTCATTCTGATGTCAAAGCATGTCAAAATGGCCTGGGGTCACTCAGGGGCTTGGTCCCAAAGCTGCACTTCACTGCTTTGGGACAGCTGTGTCGCACCAGGCCTGTCAGGGTAGGTCAGCTCTCTCAAGGGTCATGAATTTCTCTCTCCATGAAGCCCCAAGTGTGTTTCTGCCTCATCATCTCTGAGTGGACAAAGAAGTACAGCTGAGGCCTGTTCTGAGCACAGTTCTGCAAGCCTGTGAGTTTCACCCATTCCTTCCTTCCTGGTCTCAAAGCTGGCCTGTAAACGTCGCCTCACAGCTTGACTGTTATAAGAAAGAGAGGCTATAGTGGACTCAGAGTTCACTGAGAGGCCACACATTAAAAGATCAAGTTATCTGTGGGAGAGGGAGAGGGTGGGAAGATTTGGGAGAATGACATTGAAACATGTAAAATATCATGTAAGAAACGAGTTGCCAGTCCAGGTTCGATACACGATACTGGATGCTTGGGGCTAGTGCACTGGGACGACCCAGAGGGATGGTATGGGGAGGGAGGAGGGAGGAGGGTTCAGGATGGGGAACACACGTATACCTGTGGCGGATTCATTTTGATATTTGGCAAAACTAATACAATTATGTAAAGTTTAAAAATAAAATAAAATTAAAAAAAAAAAGATCAAGTTATCAAATGGTTAATTTCCTACTTTTATGTATTTATTAAAAATAAATTATTTAAACTGTTTATAATGCCTTTAATACTTAATATTGGATTCCTTTGTGGCTTATCTGGTAAAAATCCTTCTGCAATGCAGGAGACCTGGGTTCGATGCCTGGGTTGGGCAGATCCCCTGGAGAAGGGAAAGACTACCCATTCCAGTATTCTGGCCTTGGCTGGACTGGCAACGTTTACAAAAGCTGTGGGAAGCCAGGGCTCCAGGGGTCCAGATCTGCACATCCCTCTCCCTGCCTCAGTCTCTCTTTGCCTGGGACTATAACCTCCATCTTTCTCCCACTGGCAGTAAGTTCCCATACCTTGCCTGCCAAGAACCAAGGCAGAAGGGAGAAAGGAGTAGGAAAATTGAACGTTCTTTTTAAAAAGCTGTTATCAAAAGACAAAACTATTCTATGCTATTAGAGGTCATAAAATAATTCAGAGAGATGCCCGGAAGGGTATGAACTGGAAAAGGGGTAGAGGGAGTGAGCTTTCTGGGTGCTGGAAATGTGCAACATCTGGACCTGGTTACACAGGCATATATGCATGCTAAAATTCATCAAGCTAGTGGTGTTGGAGAAGGCTCTTGAGAGTCCCTTGGGCTGCAAGGAGATCCAACCAGTCCATTCTAAAGGAGTTCAGTCCTGGGTGTTCTTTGGAAAGAATGATGCTAAAGCTGAAACTCCAGTACTTTGGCCACCTCATGCGAAGAGTTGACTCATTGGAAAAGACTCTGATGCTGGGAGGGATTGGGGGCAGGAGGAGAAGGGGACGACAGAGGATGAGATGGCTGGATGGCATCACCAACTCAATGGAAGTGAGTCTGAGTGAACTCTGGGAGTTGGTGATGGACAGAGAGGCCTGACGTGCTGCAGTTCTTGGGGTTGCAAAGAGTTGGACACAACAGAGCGACTGAACTGAACTGAACTATCTTTACCACTTATTTGTTGTTGTTCAGTCCTTCAGTCATGTCCAACTCTTTTTGACCCCATGGAATGCAGCATGTCAGGCTTCCCTGTCCTTCACCATCTGCCGGAGCTTGCCCAAACTCATGTCCATTGAGTCTGTGATGCTATCCAATCATCTCATCCTCTATTGTCCCCTTCTATTCCTGACTTCAATCTTTCCTAGCATCAGGGTCTTTTCCAATGAGTCAATTTTGTGCATCAGGTGGCCAAAGTATTGGAGCTTCAGAATCAGTGTCAGTCCTTCCAATGAGTATTCAGGACTGATTTCCTTTAGGATAGACAGGTTGGATATCCTTGCTGTCCAAAGAACTCTCAAGAGTCTTCTCCAGCACCACAGTTCAAAAGCATCAATTCTTCTGCACTCAGCCTTCTTTATGTTCTAACTCCCACATCTATACATCACTACTGGAGAAACCATAACTTTACTATATGGACCTTTGTTGGCAAAGTAACATCTCTGTTTTTTAATATGCTGCCTAGGTTTGTCACAGCTCTTCTTAGGAGAAAGCGTCTTTCAATTTCACGGCTGCAGTTACCATCTGCACTGATTTTGGAGCCCAGGAAAATAAAGTTTGTCACTATTTCCATTGTTTCCCCACCTATTTGCCATGAAGTGATGGGACCAGATGTCATGATCTGAATATTGAGTTTTCTGAATGTTGAGTTTTAAGCCAGCTTTTTCACTCTCCTCTTTCACCTTTATCAAGAGGCTCTTTAGTTCCTCTTTGCTTTCTGCCATAAGGGTGGTATCATCTGTATCTTTGAGATTATTGATATTTATTCTGGCAATCTTGATTCCAGCTTGTGCTTCATCCAGCTTGGCATTTCTCATGATGTACTTTGCATATAATTTAAATAAGCAGGGTGACAATATACAGCCTTGATGTACTCCTTTCCCTGTTTGGAACCAGTCTGTTGTTCCATGTTCAGTTCTAACTGTTGCTTCTTGACCTTTATGCAGATTTCTCAGGAGGCAGGTAAAGTGCTATTTCTATGTTATACCTCAATACAGAGTAAAAATTGAAATCCATGAAAATTGCTACAAATATTCCACATGATACTAATTTTTATAAAACTTCTACACAGTCAAAAAGGCTTCCCAGGTGGCTCAGTGGTAAAAAATATATATAAATACACACACATATATATATGTATATATATATACACCTGCCAATGAAGGAGATATGAGTTTTATACCTGGGTTGGAAAGATCCCCTGGAAAGGAAATGGCTACCCACATCAGTATTCTTGCCTGGAACATCACATGGACAGAGCAACCTGGTGGGCTACAGTCCATGGGGTTGCAAAGAGTCAGGCATGACTAAGCAACTGAACATGCCTGCATGCACATAGTCAAAAGAATTATTTTTTGATAATTTTGGCAAATTTAGTCATTATTCACACAGCAACACCTAAAAAACCCTAAAAATTGACAAGATGTTTACAGGACAGAAAATGACTTCAGAAAGATTTGCAAAAGAGCCAGTTAAAACTGAAAAATCCCATGTGATCCACCAATACCACTAGTGAGCACATACCAGAGAAAATGGTGATTCAAAACAATACATGCACCCCAGTGTTCTTTGCAGCACTATTTACAATAGTCAGGACGTGGAAACAACCTAAATGTCCATCAACTGAGGAATAGATGTAGATGTGTGGTGAATATATATGATAGAATATTATTCAGCCATAAAAGGAACACAAATTATGGCTTTTGAATTATGGTTTTCTCTGGGTATATGCCTAGTAGTGAGATTGCTGGGTCATATGTTAGCTCTATTTTTCATTTTTTAAAGAACCTCCATACTGTCCTCCATAGCAGCAGTATCAATTTACATTCCCAACAGTGTAAGAGCTTTACTTTTTTTTCCACACCTTTTCTAGCATTTATTGTTTGTAAATATTTTTGATGAAAGCCATTCTGGCCAATATGAGGTGATACCTCATTGAAGTTTTGATTTGCTGATATTGAGCACCTTTTCGTGTGTTTGTTGGCCATCAATATATCTTCTTTAAATAATAGTCTATTTAGGTCTTCCACCCATTTTTTGATTTTTTAATATATATATATATATTGTGTTCAGGAGATGATTTTATGAGCCCAAATTCTTGCATCTTTTCACATCTAAAAAAGCACTAAAGTCATTAAGAGAAACATCTGCTGCTGGTGATGACCAGCAACCTTCTCACGACTAGCAGCAACCTTCTAGCAATCAAAATATGTTTGATTGCACATATCCCCCAAATCACATAAACACTGGCCTTCCCCCCTTACCTCTTCAGAGAAGTTCCTTAGAACTATCTGATAGGCTGTGTCCTGGGCTATTGTACTCATTTTGTCCCAAATAAAACTTAACTTACAACTTGCACATTGAGCATTTTTTTTTCCAGTCAACACCAGATTACAATGAGTTGAGGCATGGGTGGGAGAAGATGATACAAAGATATACAATACAGTTTTTTTTTAACTTGGCTGCAAGTGAAATAAAAATGTGACTAAGAATGCAAATATAAAATTAATTCAAATATCAGAAAGTCACATTCTACCCTAGAACCTCAAAACTTAACATTGAATAAAAGTTGAAGTAGGCCTACTTTAGACTGCTGAAGCATCAAAAGTAGTTTTATAGAGATGTTTTGCCTATAAGGAAGGTTCCCCAGTGTTCATTCCAGGAGCACATTGGAGGAACCTAGGTCACTTACCTATGCACTCTACACACACTCCTGAACAAGAAGGTACTCTTCATTCATTCAACATTTTACAACTGTACCCTGAAGGCCCAAAAAGGATGAAGCCCCACACCTAGTGCTAAGGACACAATAGCAAGCAAAATGGACCCAATCTGTACCCTTCAATTACTTGTATAGATTCACAAAAATAATTCTAAGGGCTGTGAGGAAAAGATGCAGAGTAAGATCACTTAACAAGAGGGACTTGAATTAGTCTGAGGGATGGGAGTGGGGTAGGAAAGACTTTGCCAAGGAAGTAGAGTTTGAGGTGAAATCAGAAGGATGAAGAGGAGTTACTTGGACTGGTGGAGGTGGGGGTGTATGCACTGGGAGAGGGGAAGCATTTTAGGTGTAGGAGGGAGAAGGCGGTGAATGAAAGATGGACTGTGGTGGGAGAGCTGAGACCAAGGGAGTGGGCGGTAAAAGATGAGTGAAGAGTCAGGTAGGGGTAAAAGCATGAAGGGTCCCATGGCATGTTTCAAAGACTTTGGAAAACCACGGAAAGCTTTGTTTTTGGCTGTGCTGTGTCTTCATTGCTTTGTTTGAGCTTCCTCTAGTTGCAGTGAGGAGGGGCTACTCTTTATTGTGGTCCACAGGCTCTCATCGCTGTGTCTTGTCTTGTTGTGGAGCACAAGCTCTAGACCTTGAGGGTTTCAGTAGCTGCAGAGCCCATGGAGCTCAGGCTCAGTAGTTGTGGCACATGGACTTAGTAGCTCCATGGCATGTGGGATCTTCCCAGACCAGGGAATCAAATCCATTTCCCCTCCTTTGGCAAAATAATTCCTATCCACTACACCACCAGGAAAGTCCCTTTGGAAAGTCTTTAAGCAAAGGAATAACATAACCAGATTTTAATTTTAAAACATTTTAGCTCAAAGAAGGATAAATTGAAGGGACATGGTGATGATAGGAGAAGTTAAAAAAAAAAGACAAAATTTTAGCAACATTAATAGGGTTTGGCAAATTAGTGAAGAAAAAAGGTCTTAAAGATTGTGGGATATAATGAGCATAGAGTCTAGAATACTAAGAATACTTGTTCTATGGGTCCCTTGAAATTCTGAAGAAGAGTAACAGCAAAATGAGCCACCAAGGACATACTAAATTTGCAGCTTCCTATTTCTGCCTATTTGTATGTCATAAGATGATATAAAACCAAGTACAGTGGCTTGACTGAGTATCTGGCTGGAAGGCAGTCCCACAAATGTACATCTGCAAGGTCTGGACCGGACGTAATTAGAAAGTCTGAAGAAAGTCAGGTCATCTCTTGAAAACTGTGCCCTAGGTTTTTTGTCCTATATAGAACTGCTAGCTGGAAATAGCAGGAGAATGCTATTTGTAAAATTGAGCTGAGTGTTGGTTGCAGCTAAATTAGAGTAATACATCTGGTGGACCCAAGAACATCAGGGCATGCTCCATTTTCCCCTCCTTGATTGTGTGTATTTATTCTTGAGGACTAAATCTGTAGGTCATGTTGTGAGCCGTCTGTCTCTCTTACTGTTTAAGGTACACACCACAAGCATTCTGGTCTGACTTGGCTTGATTAGATACTGTAGAGCAATCTAGTCACATGTTGGCAAGATGTGTTAATTCTTGTAGGCAGGTAGCATCAATTAGCACTTGGGAGTGGTCATTTGGTCAATTCAGTTCCAGTCAATCAACATTTATTGAACACCAGGCAGTAATGTACTAGGCACTGAGCTATACACTAGGAAGTAAAGATCCCTAGGAAATAGCCATTGTCTTCAAGGAGTCTATAGTGTAGTCTGGGAGTTGCTGATGGACAGGGAAGCCTGCTGTGCTGCAGTCCATAAGGTCGCAAAAAATCGGACACAATTGAGTGACTGAAGAGACTGATAGTGTAGCCCAAGTGGCGCTAGTGGTAAAGAACACATTTGCCAATGTAGGAGATGCAGGAGACCAGGGTTCAATCTCTTGGTCAGGAAGATCCCCCGGAGGAGGGCATAGCAACCCACTCTAGTCCTCTTGCCTGGAGAATCCCATGGACAGAGGAGCCTGGTGGGCTACAGTCCATAGGGTTGCAGAGTTGGACATGACAGAAGTGACTTAACATACTTACCTACAAGGAGCTACAGTTCCCAAAGATCCTCTGTTCATGGGATTTTCTAGGCAAGAATACTCTAGTGGGTTGCCATTTCTTTCTCCAGGGGATCTTCCCAACACAGGAATCAAACCTGCATCTCCTGAATTGGCGGGTGGATTCTCTACCACTGAGCCACCAGGGAAGCCCAATTCTGTACAGATTGTTAAAATCTGTTTCAGTGAATACCACATCATATTGTTATTGAATTCTCATACATTTATTTCTCTCGGTAGCCAGTGACTTCCGGAAGGATGAGGGACATGTCTAATTAATCTTTATAGCCCCTAAACTGAGTACAGTTTCTGGAGTATAGATGTTCAATATGTATTTATCGAGACGGAGGTTTTATCCCCGGCTCTATTGAGCAATTCATTTAATAACTATGTGTTTTTAGCTTCTTGTGAAAATGTAGATGAGAATGGCCTGTCTGCCTCCACAAGGTCAAATGAGTTAATAAGAGTGAGAACACTTTGGGAACTAACAAGACAGAACCGATAAATTATTATTGTTATGAGGGAGGGCCAGACTGTTTAGTAAAGCGGTAGAACTGAAAGTTGTCTATAGAATATACGGGGAGATTGCTTTTGTGTTCCTCTTATTTACATGCAGTTCTCCAAATGAAATGGAAAAACCTTGGAGAATTGCATGTAAATTCTGTCTCTGAGGGGAGACAGAAGACAAGAGGAGAAACAATCACCCAGGTCCCAGAATCCTATGACCAAATTCTCACCCTTCATTACCTGCGGTGTTTGGTTAGTGATTCTCCTCACACAGGAGGTGGCTCGGGAACACTACAGCAGAGGCTGCAGCTGTTCTGTCCATCTCTCCCCCAAGCACCCACTGTTCTCAGGGACACCCACAGCTTCTGACTGCTACCTTCTAACTTTCTGCTCAAGGTTTTCTCTGTGCTCTGTCTGTACAAAACCCAGGCTCGAATTCCTTGGTGCTAATGTGCTTGGCAGCAGCCGTCAACCAATTATGGAGTAGATGTTGGTGGATAAATACCCCAGTTTCCTCCCCTTCTGGATGGGAGAACCCAGAGCTCTGCTTTACAAAGTGGCTTAGAGGCCACCTGAGACATGGAGCCCTAAGTGCCCAGAGCAGACTCTTCTCACTGCATATCTGCAGTGGCTTCCCTTTTATCCCAGTGCCTTTTTCTCCACTTCTTTGTCAGTATTTCTTAGAATCCCCCTGCCAAGAAACTATCTGTATCCAAATCCTTATCTGTGCCTCTAGCGAATCCAAGTCAAAATAACCCACCTCCCACAAAGCATTTGTTTTAATACAAAAAAAAAATATATTTGCAAGTGAGTTTCCCTGGTGGCTCAAAGCATTTGTGTTTTAGTATAAAATATATTAACAAACAGGTTTCCATGGTGGCTCAGATGGTGAAGAATCTGCCTGCAATGTAGGAGACCTGGGTTCAACCCCTGGGTTGAGAATATCCCCTGGAGAAGGGAATGGCTATCCACTCCAGTATTCTTCCTTAGAGAATTCCATGGACAGAGGAGCCTGGAGGGCTATAGTCCTTGAGGTAATGAAGAGTCAAACACAACTGTTTCACTAAAACACACATGTTAAAAAATATAGAGATTTATTAAACAATAACTATAGATGTAAAATAGATAATGTGAACATATAAATAAAAACATATAAACATATGGAAACAGACCTCAGATATATTGCAGGTTCAGTTCCAGACCACCGCAACAAAGCAAATATCACAATAAAGCAAGCCATGTGAAGTTTTTGGTTTCCCAATGCATATAAAAGTTATGCTTACATTTCATTGTAATCTATTGAGTATACAACAGCATTATGTCTAAAAAAGTACATATCTCAGTTAAAAAAATATGGCAAAGAAATGCTAAAATAATTACATAGTAATATAAATAATCACTTTATCAAAAATCACAGATCAGCATAATAACCATAATAATAATGAAAATTATGAAATAGTGTGAGACTTACTAAAATGTGATACAGAGACATGAAATGAGCAAATAGTTGTTGAAAGATGGCACCAAAAGACTCACTCTACTCAGATTTGCCACAAACCTTCAATTTATAGAAAATGCAGCATCTGCAAAGACCAATAAAGTGAAGTGCAATAAAATGAGGTATGCTTGTAAAATAAATAAAATGATATGAAATTAAAAATTACTACTGCCTCTTGCGCAAATCGATCTTCTTTGGGTTCATAAAGAGTCTTTAGTACAGCGTTGTTTTATCAGAAGAACCAAAAGGCAGAATAGGTTACTGCTGACACTGGAATCATAGGAAGCTATTTCAAGAGCATCATTCCAGGGGGTCAGGTGGACATGAGGTCAATCTACTGCTCCCTGGGCGAGTGTAGGATGGTGGGGCCCAGGCTCAGATCTTCAAGGATATCAGTCCTTCAGACACAAGATGAGATTTATTGCAGATGACCCAAGTACCTTCACCCTTAGTGCCGGAGCTTCAGTCTCTTTCCTGAGTTTCTTTTCAGTCACTGGGAAGCAAAGGACAGGACATGTCCCTTGTCTTTTTCTTTCTCCCAATGTTGAAATGGTTGATTAAAATGAAGAAAGACCGCCTTTTAACAGCATTCTGACAGCCATGGCAGATTATTCCTCAAACTTTACTACCTTTAGATTTCTAGCTTCTTCCCCAATATTGTTTTCAACATTTCAGAGAATAAATTAGATACAATTTTTACTGTGGCTTGAATATACACTATGGATATCAGAGCTGAAGCCTGCCTCCTTACCAGTAAGGTAGGTCCCAGAGAAGTAAAAGACAACCACAGAAATCATTTAGTCCCAGAACCATAGCCAGGGGATAAAAAGTGCCATAGAGAGTGTAGAAATTTTAAAAAGCGTGCACATTTTAGCAAACAGACTGAAATCTTTTACTTTTTAAAAACTCACCTGAGATCTCTCAAGTGAGAGATTAATGAGTGATAACAAAGCAGCTCTGGAGACAGCTGGAGAGGGATAATATACAAACTTGATCTGAACATAAGGGTGTGCTCTAGCCATTTCAGCCACTTTCCCAATCAGACCTGATGGCAGAGAGTAAGTCACGCTGATTGCTGAACAGCTGAAGTGATTACGTCACCCACTGTGTAACCGTTCGGGCGTTTGCAGGTGACAGGGCATTTGCTGTGTAAAGTGACCGCTGGCAGCTGTTCAGAAACCCTAGCTAAATTTAGAAATGGGTTTCAGAACAATATCAGCTGATGTCAAATCAATTCAATAATTGACCCTAGGTGAAGAAACTAAAAGGGAGCCTGTTTTGGAAACAGAACATTTTCAAATTAAAGGGTTGATTTTGTCATATCATCTTCATTCTGGGATTCTTTTTCATTTGTGAATTGCTTATTTTACTGCTTCTGCACAATTAGTATAGTAAATTGTTCACTAGGCATTTCACATTTCATTCATTCATTCATTCTATACATATTTATTGAGGGCTTACCACTACCTAAAATTTACCTAGAGAGAATTAAGTTATTGAGGATATGGACTGTGTCACGTAAATGGTCATGGCGAACATAAGGCTGATGGAACTGAAGATACTAGCAGGATCTGGAATGCTGTGTGGCCTCTCTCTCCCTGTCTCTCTCACTCTCTCTCTCTCAGACAGACACACACACACACACACATACACACACACACACAGACTCAGCATTGTGAGCATTCAAGGTCAATATAAAAATAGCAAAACTATAACAGTAGAAAAATACCTCCATGATTTCTGGGAGTTAAGAGACCCGAGGGCTAAGCTAGATTCTGCCAGTGACTTTCAGTTTGACCTTCAGCAAATAAATTCATCTCATTCCACCTCAATTTCCTATGAAAGTGAGAACTTTCTGTTAGTTTTTCTACTTTATCCTCAGCTTCCAGAATAGAGCCTAGCACTGGTAAAAGCTCAATAAATATCTCTTGAATGAATGAGTAAAATGGTTTGGCTTCAGATGGCCAGGGTGTGGTGGGCTAGACCACAGATGAGTTAGAAAGACTCGTTGACTGTCTCTGACCTATGGCCTTACTAAAAGCAGACTGAGTGGCCTTCACTGGCCTTTCCCTTTAGACTCTCAAACTAATCTAAGTGTTAGATCTCTAGTCACTCTGATGGTGAGGGCTGGTGAGCCTGAGAAAAAGAAAGAGCAAGGGGAAAAATTCACTCCAATGCCTCACACAGAACTGGTGCAGGTGTTGGATACAAGAAGGGTGAAGTGGGGTGCGTATGGGGAGATGGTTTTGGTGGAGATAGAACACATATGAGTTTCAGTCTTGTCATAGTAAAAAGGCACTGAAACAAAAAATGTCCAGCAACATCTTTTCTGATTGCTTTGGACAAACTTCAGTGCTAATTCCTCTGTGATTCCACTGCATCTTGTATTACTAACACTATAGTTCATTCCCCTTCATGAATCACAACCTTGTCGTGGTGAAGGGGCTTGCATAACTCAATGAAGCTGTGAGTCATGCTGTACAGGGCCACTCAAGATGGACAGGTCATAGCAAAGATTTCTAACAAAACAAGATACACTGGAGGAAGGAATGGCAACCCACTCCAGCATTCTTGATGTTAGAACCCCAGCAAGAATATTGTTCTTTCATGAATAGTATGGAAATGCGAAAAGATATGATACTGGTAGATGAGCCCCTCAGATTGGAATGTGTCCAATATGCTACTGGGGAAGGGTAGAGGGCAATTACTAATAGCTCAGGAAAGAAGGGAGCACCTGGGCCAAAGCAGAAACAATGCTCAGTTGTGGATGTGTCTGGTGGTGAAAGTAAAGTCTGATACTGTAAAAAAATATATATATATGTATATATATATTGCATAGGAACCTGGAATGTTAAGTCCATGAATCAAGGTAAATTGGACATGGTCAAGCAGGAAATGGCAAGAGTGAACATCAACATCTTAGGAATCAGTGAACTAAAATGGATGGGAATGGGCGAATTTAATTCAGATGATCATTAATCCCTTGAAGGGATTAATATGGCCAAGAATCCCTTTGAAGAAATGGAGCAACCCTAATATTCAACAAAAGAGTCAAAGATGCAGTACTTGGGTGCAACATCAAAAATGATAGAATGATCTTGGTTACTTTTCAAGGCAAACCATTCAATATTACAGTAATCCAAGTCTATGCCCCAACTACCGATGCTTAAAAACCTGAAGTTGACCAGTTCTATGAAGATCTACAACATCTTTTAGAACTAACCCCCCAAAAAGATCTCATTTTCATCATAGGGGATTGGAATGCAAAAGTAGGAACTCAAGAGATACCCAGAATAATAGGGAAGTTTGGCCTTGGAGTACAAAATGAAGCAGGGCAAAGGCTAATAGAGTTTTGTCAGGAGAACCGGCTGGCCATAGCAAACACCCTCTTTCAAGAGACAACTCTCCAAATGGACATCACCAGATGATCAATACCAAAATCAGATTAACTATGTCCTTTGTAGCTGAAGATGGAGAAGCTCTATACACTCAGCAAAAACAAACTGGGAGCTGATGGGCTCATATCATGAACTGCTTATTGCAAAACTCAAGCTTAAATTGAAGAAAGTAGGGAAAACTGCTAGGCCATTCAAGTATGACCTAAATCAAATTCCTTATGATTATACAGTAGAAGTGACAACTAGATTCAAGGGATTAGATCTGATAGACAGAGTTCTTGAACTATAGACAGAATTTCATAACATTATATAAGAGGCAATGACCAAAACCATTCCAAAGAAAAAAAAATACAGGAAGGCAAAGAGGTTATCTGAGGAGGGTTTACAACTACCTGGGGGAAGAAGACAAGTGAAAGGCAAAGGAGAAAGGGGAAAAATACACCCCACTTAATGTAGATTTTCAGGGAATAGCAAGGAGACATAAGAAAGCCTTCTTAAACACACAATGTAAAGATATAGAGGAAAACAATAGAATAGGAAAGGCTACAGATAGCTTTAAAAAAATTAGAGATATCAAGGGAATATTTCACTCAAGATGGGTATGGTAAAGGACAGAAATGGTAAGGACCTAACAGAAGCAGAAAAGATTAAGAAGAAGTGGCAAGAATAAACAGAAGAACTACACAAAAAAGGTCTTAATAAGCTGGTGGTGTGAGCTGATAACCTCAATGGTGTGGTTATTTGCCTTGAGTCAGACATCCTGGAGTGTGAAATCAAGTGGGCCTTAGGAAGCACTGAAACAAAGCTAGTGTAAGTGATGGAATTCCAGCCGAAGTATTTAAAATCCTAAAGTATGATGCTATTAAAGTGCTGCACTCAATACGTCAGCAAATTTGGAAAACTCAGCAGTGGCCACAGGACTAGAAAAGGTCAGTTTTCATTCAAGTCCCAAAGAAGGGCAATGCCAAAGAACGTTCAAAGTGAAAAGTGAAAGTGAAAATTGCCCAGTAGTGTCAGACTCTTCACAGCCCCATGGACTATACAATCCAAAGAGTTTTCCAGGCCAGAATACTGAAGTGGGTAACCATTCCCTTCTCCAGGGGATCTTTCCAGCCTAGGAATCAAACCCAGGTATACAGTTGTGCTCATTTCACATGCTATCACGGTTGCACACAAAATCCTTCAAGCTAGGCTTCAACAGTACATGAACCAAGAACTTCCAGATGTACAAGCTGGGTTTAGAAAAGACAGAGGAACCAGGGATCAAATTGACAAAATCAGTTGGCTCATAGAGAAAACGAGGGAATTCCAGAAAAACACCTGCCTCATTGACTACACTAAAGCCTTTAACTGTGTAGATTGCAATAAACTGTGGAAACTTCTTAAAGAGATGGGAATACCAGATCACCTTACCTATCTCCTGAGAAACCTGTATGCAAGTCAAGAAGCAGCAGTTAGAACTGACATAGAACAGTCCAGTTCAGTTCAGTCGCTCAGTCATGTCCGACTCTTTGCGACCCCATGAATTGCAGCACACCAGGCCTCCCTGTCCATCACCAACTCCCGGAGTTCACTCAAACTCATGTCTGTCAAGTCGGTGATGCCATCCAGCCATCTCATCTTCTCTCGTCCCCTTCTCCTCCTGCCCCCAATCCCTCCCAGCATCAGAGTCTTTTCCAATGAGTCAACTCTTTGCATGAGGTGGCCAAAGTACTGGAGTTTCAGCTTTAGCATCAGTCCTTCCAAAGAACACCCAGGACTGATCTCCTTTAGAATGGACTGGTTGGATCTCCTTGCAGTCCAAGGGACTCTCAAGAGTCTTCTCCAACACCACAGTTCAAAAGCATCAATTCCTCGGCACTCAGCTTTCTTCACAGTCCAACTCTCACATCCATACATGACCACTGGAAAAACCATACCCTTGACTAGACGGACCTTTGTTGGCAAAGTAATGTCTCTGTTTTTGAATATGCTGTCTAGGTTAGTCATAACCCTCCTTCCAAGGAGTACGTGTCTTTTAATTTCATGGCTGCAGTCACCATCTGCAGTGATTTTGGAGCCCCCCAAAATAAAGTCTGACACCGTTTCCACTGTTTCCCCATCTATTTGCCATGAAGTGATGGGACCGGATGCCATGATCTTTGTTTTCTGAATGTTGAGCTTTAAGCCAACTTTTTCACTCTCCACTTTCACTATCCTCAAGAGGCTTTTTAGTTCCTCTTCACTTTCTGCCATAAGGGTGGTGTCATCTGCATATCTGAGCTTATTGATATTTCTCCCGGCAATCTTGATTCCAGCTTGTGCTTCTTCCAGCCCAGAGTTTCTCATGATGTACTCTGCATATAAGTTAAATAAGCAGGGTGACAATATACAGCTTTGACGTACTCCTTTTCCTATTTGGAGCCAGTCTGTTGTTCCATGTCCAGTTCTAACTGTTGCTTCCTGACCTGCATATAGGTTTCTCAAGAGGCAGGTCAGGTGGTCTGGTATTCCCATCTCTTGAAGAATTTTCCACAGTTTATTGTGATCCACACAGTCAAAGGCTTTGGCATAGTCAATAAAGCAGAAATAGATGTTTTTCTGGAATGCTCTTGCTTTTTTGATGATCCAGTGGATGTTGGCAATTTGATCTCTGGTTCCTCTGCCTTTTCTAAAACCAGCTTGAACATCTGGGTGGTCATGGTTCAAAACTAGCTTGAACATCTGGAAGTTCACGGTTGAAAAGCTGAAGACTGCCTTGGAGAATTTTGAGCATTACTTTACTAGCGTGTGAGATGAGTACGATTGTGCGGTAGTTTGAGCATTCTTTGGCATTGCCTTTCTTTGGGATTGGAATGAAAACTTACCTTTTCATTCCTTTTCATAGAACAGTGGACTGGTTCAAAACTGGGAAAGGAGTACAACAAGACTGTACATTGTCAACCTGTTTATTTATCTTATATGCAGTGTACATCATGCAAAATGCTGGGCTGGATGACTCACAAGCTGGAAACAAGATTACCAGGAGAAATATCAACAATCTCAGATATGCAGATGATACCACTCTAATGGCAGAAAGTGAAGAGGAACTAAAGAGCCTCTTGATGAAGGTGAAGGAAGAGAGTGAAAAAGCAGACTTGAAACTCAACATTCAAAAAGCTAAGATCATGTTATCCTGTTCATGGTATCCAGTCCCATAACTTAATGACAAATACAAAGGAAAAAAGTGGAAGCAATGACAGATTTTCTTTTCTTGGGCTCCAAAATCACTGTGGATGGTGACTGCAGCCATGAAATTGAAAGACATTTCTTAGAAGGAAAGTTATGACAAACCTAGACAGCGTATTCAAAAGCAGGTGATTCATGTTGATGTATGGCTAGAAACCAACACAATATTGTAAAGCAATTATCCTTCAATTAAAAATAAATAAATTAAAAATATCAGAGATGTCAGTTTGCCAACAAAGATCCATATGGTCAAACCTATGGTTTTCACAGTAGTCATGGACAGATATGAGAGTTGGACCACAAAGAAGGCTGAGAGTCAAAGAATTGGTGCCTTCATATTGTGCTAGAGAGGACTCTTGAGAGTTCCTTGGACTGCAAGGAGATCAAACCAGTCAGTCATAAAGGAAATTAACCCTGAATATTCATTGGAAGACTGATGCTGAAGCTGAAGCTCCAATACCTTGGCCACCTAATGCGAAGAGCTGTCTCATTGGAAAAGTCTCCGATGCTCAGCGAGACTGAAGGCGATAATAGAGGATGAGATGGCGATATAGCATCACCAACTCAATGGACATGAATTTGAGCAAACTCCAGGAGATGGTGGAGGACAGAGGATCCTGGCCTGCTGCAGTCCACCAGGTGGCAAAGAGGCAAAGAGTCTGTTGTTCAGACTTAGCTACTGAACAACAACGATAACTGTAGTTCATTCTCAACATTTGTTTGCATAACCCTAAGGTTATGAGTTCACAGAGACTAAAATGCTTAGAACACAGTAGGTGCTTAATACAAACATTTTAAAGCTTAGTTTATATGTGATAATTTTCTTGCCCGAAGAAACAAAGATGATAATGCACCTTTGTTCACAAAATGAAAGAGGAAAGCTGTTTCCTCACACTGTCCTCTGAAACATTTTTCAGCTCTCTTCTTCTTCCATGCAAATGATTAATGACTTCCTTATCTTCCAACAATTGGTGCTTTAGGTCACCCACAAAATGCAAACATAACCTGGTAAGGTAAAGAGATCTTGTTCTCCAAAAAGACAGCATCTTTTTTTCTGTGGTGAACATACTGTGCTTGCAATAAATACAATCAGAAAGAAAGAAAACATTGGCTTCATTACAGCAAATGATTCCCATACAGCCAGGAAGTGGTTTTCACATGGATTCATCAGGAATCGTTATTAAACAAAATTTATTGTAGGCAAGCAAACAAACCTGTAAAGCATAGTTACAATCATCCATCTGCCAGTTTATCATAGACATAGCCTCTTTGGATAGTCCTTAAGTTCATTCTAAAATGCTTCATTTGAATACATTTTAATATGTTATATGGCATTATAAGTTGGGAAGGGACCCCCCCAAAACAACCTGTTTGTTCATTTAATTACCTGGGGGCACCATTGCCAGTTAGTAATTGGCTCCAGCCACTGCCCCAGGGTGGCTCAGGGAATTGGCTCCAGTGATAAACAAAAGTGAAGTGAATTGGATCTAGTGATAAACAAAAACTTGATGCGTTAGGTTCAAGTTTGATTTCTTAGATAGGGATTCTAGTTGTTGAGGATCTGAGTGAGAAGGCAGAGGTTCAGCTTCCTTGTCAAGAGGATGGGGTCTTCTAACTCTGTCTGATTTACAAGCCACTAGGGACTCTCTGAGCTAATTTTTTACCTGAGTTCTCTTAATTACTTCACTTGGAAACTGTTGGACTTTCTCATCTCCACTCCCTGGCATCTCAGAGTAGCTCACTGGACGTGATTCCTTCACGGGAAGTGACCTCTGTAGAAGGAATGCTGACAATTTTTGGTTTATAGGGCTTTGCCCCTGAAATTAAAAGACGCTTACTCCTTGGAAGGAAAGTTATGACCAACCTAGATAGCATATTCAAAAGCAGAGACATTACTTTGCCAACAAAGGTCCGTCTAGTCAAGTCTATGGTTTTTCCAGTGGTCATGTATGGATGTGAGAGTTGGACTGTGAAGAAAGCTGAGCGCCAAAGAATTGATGCTTTTGAACTGTGGTGTTGGAGAAGACTCTTGAGAGTCCCTTGGACTGCAAGGAGATCCAACCAGTCCATTCTAAAGGAGATCAGCCTTGGGATTTCTTTGGAAGGAATGATGCTAAAGCTGAAACTCCAGTACTTTGGGCACTTCATGTGAAGAGTTGACTCATTGGAAAAGACTCTGATGCTGGGAGGGATTGGGGGCAAGAGGAGAAGGGGACGACAGAGGATGAGATGGCTGGATGGCATCACTGACTCGATGGATGTGAGTCTTAGTGAACTCCAGGAGCTGGTGATGGACAGGGAGGCCTGGCGTGCTGCGATTCATGTGATCACAAAGAGTTGGACACGACTGAGCAACTGAAATGAACTGAACTGAAAGCAATAATAAATGAGCTTTCTTTCAGGCTGGGCATGGTGAGATGACCACTCTCTTACTTTGTTTATGTGAAGCATTTTAGGCTTAAAATGAATGTCTTTTTTCACCTTTGTATATGAGGGATTCATCAGTTTAACTTGAACTGCCAACTCAGGTTAAAATATGATAAGAATCAGTGATAGTGACTATCACTAAGATTGATCTTATTTATTATAAAATTAAATTTCATTTAACATAAAAGTTTTATTAGTAAAATTAACAAAGAAACATTAATTCAAACATTGGTAAACTATTCTATTCATTCAACAAATTTGTACTGAAAGCTTTTTATGAACTGAAGTGTTGTGTTGGGTTTTTAAATGAGAAGGACTCACAGTCTATTAGAGGAGATTAAGCCAAAGAATATATTACTACTATACAGAGTAAAAGTGAGAACATTGAGAAAGGACCTTGACTCAATTTCACCTGAGTTCCTATCCTGTATTATGAGCTCCTGGGTATTTTACATTGTCTCACTGCTAAAAGACTGACATAATTAAAGAATCATTGAGAATAGTAGTAGCCATTTTTACAACAGTTAAGGCCTTAAAAAGACATTTTTATGCACTCATATGGAATCAGTTCAGTTCAGTTGTTCAGTTGTGTCCAACTCTTTGCGACCCCATGAACCACAGCATGCCAGGCTTCCCTGTCCATCACCAACTCCCGGAGTCTACCCAAACCCATGTCCATTGAGTTGGTGATGCCATCCAACCATCTCATCCTCTGCCATCCCCTTCTCCTCCTGCCCTCAATCTTTCCCAGCACCAGGGTCTTTTCAAAACGAGTCAGCTCTTTGCATCAGGTGGCCAAAGTATTGGAGTTTCAGCTTCAACATCAGTCCTTCCAATGAATATGCATAAATAATTCAGGAAGTGTGCCTGCATAAAAATAGGTGCTTGATCTTTGTCCAGATGGAGATGACGGGGGTAGAGGAAAAGAGAAGGTGATAGACAAAGAATTTGAGAAGGGTTCCTGAGAACTGTAGCTAATGTAATAGCTGGAACATTTTCACTTATCCACTTGTCTACTAACCAAGTGCACGTACTTCCCTATATAGAAGTGGTCATTTAAAAAGAAAGAGATCCTGGCAGGAAGAGATTGATTAGAAAGAAGAAACCAGGTAAATGTATCTGGGGAAATGATCTGTTTCCACTTGTCCTGCCACAAGCTATTATTAATGGGCATCAGCTCTACACGAGGCACTAAACCCAGACGCACTGAGAAAATCAGCTCAATTCCACAACACGGGTACTAGCCAGGCATTGTTATCCACTTGTACAGATGAAGACGCCAGCCTCTGAGCAGTAAAGGATGTATCCAGACTGACTCTTAGTGGCAGAACTGGACTATGAAGCCAGGTCTGTTGTACCCTACTACCTATATCCCACCACCCCCCCAATTTAGTGTTGGACTGTGCATGCAGAAGAATCTGTGATAGCCAAGATTAAACAGGGAAAATATTTAGGGATGTCCTTGGGGAAAAATATCAGAGCAAAAACATATTCACTTGCATCACAGAGGAGACAGACTATAAACTCCAAGTTGCTTATTTCTGCTGGCTTGCTTTTGCCTGATCATTTCTGGGTTTGTATTTGGTATTATAAAAACCGCCAATGCTATAACATAGAATTAATGAGACTGAAATGACAAAAGCTATAAACAAAGAGAGACAGGTTTCATCTAACACTAGTAAGTGAAATATACAAAAAAGAAAATAAAGTGGCAGGTTTCATAAAGTTCAACTTCTGCAATAAGTAAAGGAAAAATATGTTTCATGTTCTACTAATAGTAGTAAATGTATCCTTTATGAGTAGTCATGTAAAATTTTAAAGTATTCAATTTTCCCTTCTTTTTCTTATTTTACAGTTTCTTACACTGACTTTATTTACAATACCTTCCTAATTGCTAGGGGTTTTTTTTTTTAATTGGCTAGTGAAATAATTACAAACAACCTTGCAGTGAAATTCTTTGAAACTAGGAACTCTTGGCAATGATACTATGTCAATTCAGATATCTGAACTTTCAAAATTGTTGGCCCAGTAATAATGTTTGATTGGTTATCTTTGTCAGGAGAGCGTTCTTAAGTTTCAATTTAAAAAAAAATCTTTGACATCCTTCACAGCATTTTTGTAGACCAATTATTTTCTCCTTGGGTTATTACTAAGATCTCTGCATGGTATACAAATTTTGCTTTCTGTTTTTCCATTTTTCCATTCAAAATGTAACTTCCTTATAGACAATCAAGACAATAAATGTCTTGGTCTTCAGTACTGTAAAAACTTGAAGCTCTATTTTGACTAGGCTTCCCTGGTAACTCAGATGCAATGCAGGAGAATCGCAGGAAGAATCCACCTGCACTTCAGGAGACCCCAGTTTGATTTCCAGGTTGCGAAGATCCCCTGGAGGAGGGCATGGTAACCCATTCCATTATTCTTGCCTGGAGAATCCCCATGGACAGAGCAGCCTGGCAGGCTACAGTCCACGGGGTTGCAAAGAGTCAGACACGACTGAGCAACTAAGCACAGCACATAGTCTGACTAATTGTGATGATGGTACCTTGTTAGAACAGGAATAGAAATTTAGCTTTATGTTTTATGTTTAGCTTTATGTTTCCAAGATCAAGAATTTTCATACCTCAAGAAACCCTTTTACTTGTTTGCTAGAATCAATGGCCAGACTTATACTTTCAAATACCAACGCCTTCAGATAATACGAACTATCAAAAAGACTTCTAGGACTGGTCCTTCCAGCCTAAATCTGATCTCTCTATTCTCTCTTGGCTGGTGTGTGTGCATGTGTTCATTTATATTGGTATGAATCTTGAAAGATAGATAAATGAATTTTTCAAAAGGCAGGTAGGAATATACAAAGAAAAAAAAGGGGACTGAATGAAATAGCACTATACAATAGCCAGGGTTAACTTCTAATGCTAGTAAATAAAATACACTTGAAATATCTGGGAAACCTGCCAGATAAAAAATATTGAATATATGTTTAAGGTGGTTTTTTTTTTCTTTTTTAATGGTTAGATTGAGACTTATGACAAAACATCCTGATAGAATGGGGAAAAAATCAGTCAATTGTATGAATATTGTGTCTCCAGATTCAAAGCATCCAGCCACGGGTGAATGGCCAACTTTCACATTTTCTCCCTCCCTAAACGTTTCACTCAATATTTGGAATTATGCAGATAGGACTGAAACATAATCAAATGAAATAAGAGACAATGTCCCTGAAAACATTTTGTGAATTGCAAACAACCACAGAAATATAAGGTATTGTTTTCAAATAAATGATCCTCTTAAGAGCATTAACTATAAATAGTAATAGAAGCCAGACAGCAGATTTATTGAGAGCTTTCAAATAGATTTCCTTTGTTGTGTCCTTCCCTGCTGGCCCCATGAAATAGGGATGAGGGAGAAGCTGAAATCAAGACTGTGAGATTGTGAGACGCTTCTTGCCTTAAGAACCCCTGAATTTTTTTAACAGCAACTGTGGGAACATATTTGTTCTCTGCTACATTTATTGAACAATTTTTGAGCATAGTGATTCAAAGCCTGAGGTTTGGAATCAAGCAGAACAGTACTCGTCTCTTATCAGAACTGAGACCTAGGGCAAACTCTTTAACCCCTCGAAACTTATCTCTTCACCTATAAAGAGTGGGGATCCAGAGTTATCATTTATTCTCTGTAGGGTGCTGTGCTTCTTTGCACTAATGCTTACTCTTCAGCATTTAGACAGTGCTCTACAAAGCCCTTAGCACCTTGGCAGCACCCAGAATTCCTTTATCCACACAATAAGGATTACGTTGTTCTTAAAAACAGAGCCAATAACTCTATGCAAAACATTTGTCATACCTTAAAATATAGCAAATCAAGCAATATATGATATGGAAGAGAAATATTCTTGTTTTGTTTTCATGTCAATCTCTCCAACCCATCAGAGCAAATCACAGCAGAGTAAATGGAGTGCAAATTTAAGTGAGCAAAACTATACGCCCAGTCCCTTGAACGTGCCCACCTACAAGACAGAAGACCTCTGTGTCCCAGGGATTCTCTAAGTCTGTCACTGCAAACGAGCATTCCCTCTGCCAGCTGTCTGTTCCATCTCCTCATGCTCAGGCTCTTGACCTCTCAGACAGACATCGCTGGGCTCTGCCTTTACCTCCTGCAGATTAACTGCAGCTTGAAAACCATATCTGCTCCAACTTTGTTTACTCTCTGGATACCCTTGATACTCTTGGTTCTTGCCTGACTTCTGAAGGTTTCCAGTGGGAGAGAAAAGGCCACTTCACTCTTGAGTCTGTCCTTCACAGCTCCCCCTCTGAGACGACTTTGCGTAACATAAGGAACACTTAATGAGATAGTCGAAAGCATTTGCATTTCAACACCTGCATCCATATCCCAGCTTCTGTAACACTAGTAAGTGAATACTCTCTTGGTAATTATATGACTAGGGGTGATAGGGCCTTGCCGTCTTGATCAGAAGCTAAGTTTTGCCACCAGTTTTAATGCCAGTATTTAAGATGATGGATAGACCATGTCCAACTCTTTGTGACCCCATGACTGTAGCATGCCAGGCTTCCCTGTCCATCACCAACTCCAGGAGCCTACTCCTGAATATAGTTATGGCTAAAGAAAGAGTTCTACTGGACTACCACCTGCCTCACCAGTCATGGGCTAGGTCAGGGTGAAGAAGGTTTCTGTGCAGAAGAGAGGGCCATAGGAGTACATGTAGGCACAGAAACTTAATTTTTGTAGCCCAGGTGGTTCTCTAGACTCACAAAAACCTGGTTTTACTGCTCAAAATGTTAACACTTTGCTCTAATTGTAGGTAAACTTAGGAATGAGGTTAAATTGGCTACATGCAGAGGGCGAATGAGTAATCACATAAAAGGTGCATGGTGAGGAAACCACCCAAAGAATAATTGCCATAATAAAAATGTGCACCAAACCAATACAGCCTGGTAATTTGCCTTTGGACTCTAAGGATACTTACATCTCGAGGACATTTTGGGCCAATGTAGGACAACTTCAGCTCCGGGACACCTCGTGATCAGTTATAAGGCCATGATTGAGGCTGCATCAGAACTCTACATTTTCCTCTATTCCATCTGACTTTTTTGTAAACGAGAGCCAAATCCTATATATTCCATTTGGTTTCCGTGTATACCCATCTGTGATGCTCTATTCATACCTATCCATTCTTTACCTCTTTTCTTTAAGTGTGAAGACTGTCTCTGTTAAAACAAGGAACATCTAAATTTACCACTTAAAAAAAAAAAGCTGGGGGGGGGTGCTTTCCATAGATTTCATTATGGAGTTTTGGAATCGATGCCGATTGCACTAGTTATCCTAATTAGTGGAATTGCTTTCATTTTACAGACTTGGACTTAGAGCCTCTTGAACTTGATATACACAACTGAGCAAAAACATCCACATGCTTTCCCCCCCCTTTTTTTTTTCATTTTCATTAGGAAATAAGGGCACATTATAAGGACTAAATTTTTCTTTTGTAGTGATAATCCACAATCAAAAATATTTTGAAAAATATCAAACATTTTTTGAAAAATTTTTGACTTTTGAAAAATATTTCCAGAGACTAAGACTTAATCATTTCTTAATTGGTATTTGTGAATCTCTTGAAGTTAGGCTATTTCCTCTCCAAAGCCCAGAAGAAAATTCTTCATCCATGAAAGGACTATTGCCAGAATGCTGCAGGCAATGTAAAATTAAGCTCCCAAGAAGACTAATTTCTTAACGATTACTACCTCTTACCATGGTAGCCTAGATGAAGGGTCAGCAAACTATTGTGCATAGTCCAAATCCTGGCCAGTGCCTGTTGTTGCAAATTGGCAAAAAACCAGGTCCATTCATTTACACATCGTCTGTGGCTACTTCCGAGCCATAGTGACAGAGTTGAGTAGTTTCAACAGAGACCACTTTAGGCCCACAAAGCCTAAAATATTTACCATCTGGTCCCATGCAGAACAGATTTGCCAGCCACTGGCCTAGATTTTTGTATTACTTCCTTATCTCAGGAGAAAGCATGGACCTTTGAGAATAAAAATCAAAACATGTACTTTTTTAAATGCCAGAGTCAATTAAGTTGAGACAGAGAGCTATCAGAAAGATCTAGACAGAACCAAGAGCACACACAGCGAGGGGCACTGCTCATGTGGACAGTAAGCAAGCCTAGCAGTCATTCTTGACCCAGAAGGATGTTGATTCCTTTGCAGATGAAAAGTACTATTAGATAGAAGTATTTTCAAAGGGTATGGTTTTTTCTAACATCTTAAATAATACAGTACAATGAATATGACAACTAAAACCAATGTACTCGCCTCAACTGGATCTTGGATTTAAAGATAAAACATAACAGATATTATTATGATTAATATGGAAATGTTAATATGTGCAATAAATTAGATAATAACATAAAATCAATGTTACATTTACTAAGTTGATAATTGTACTGTAGTTTTACAGGAGAAAGTCCTTGTTCTTAGAGGACTGAAGGTTCATAATTATCTGCAACTGAAATTAAAATGGAACATTAAGAAATCAGAGAGTAATTGAAAGGGAAAAAGCAAATGCGGCAAAATGTTAACAATTGGTGAATATACTTAAATGACATGTGGGTATCGAATGTACTATTCTTGCAAATTTTCTGTAGGTTTGACAGTTTTCAAAATAGACTGTCAGAGAAAAAGCTTTTAAAAATAGATATTGAAAGTTTTTTTCCTCCCATACTTTGGAAAAGAGTGGAAAAGATAAAATCCCATTCTTTTTACTGAGAAGTTAAATTTGTTATTAGCAAGTTTATTTAGATATGCACATAAGATTATATTTCCTTCTCTTTTTACCAAGTCTCATCTCAGATCTCATTGTACCCTTAAACTCTTCATTTGATTTCCTACACATAAGAAAAACTGTGTTAAATATTTTCTCCAGGAAAACATTATATATATTACACATGAGTATACCTAAAGCACACATTATAACCATATCCCTCAAATAAATATTTTGCTCCAGTTAAACCAATCACTGTTTTAAAATCTTTTGAGGAATATGTCATGTTATGATACAAAGAGAAGATAAACAAACTAGATCCAAAGGGATCTCCAACACATGTCCCTCATCACTTCTCAGAAATATGGTAGTGTGTAACCTTGCAAGATTGACATGTTCACAGATGACAGTAGACAACACCAAGGGGAAAACAACTGCGTCTGGCATCATAATTTATGCTGCTGCCAACTGCTGACAGATATTCCACATGGGGTTTGGCTTTGTGGTTTCAATATGAATTTTGAATTGTATTTGAGAGTCTACATCTCTGAGAAATAGAGGGGTAGCTTTCCCAGTGTCCTTCATAGCAATTCCTGAATGTTACTATGCCTGCCTGCAAAGAGAAATATGACCAGCAGCCTCTTGGATAACAATCATCTTGTCAGAGAAGGGGGCCACTGCCCAGGTAGCTCAGACCTCACTAGAGTTGTTAAACAAAACGGTACAGGTCTCTGATTCCCAAACCTACAACCAATATAAAAAATTAGGTTCTTAATTTGAATTCATTTCTTCTGCGCAGAAGACATTTTACTTAACTGAATTGGAGACTGGATCTTCCTATACTCTAGTTCTAACTTTCAATTTTCAAAAAAAAGTTCCAAGGCTTTTCAGTAGACACTACTTTTCCTTAGAGTCAACAGCTAGGGCAGAGGTACACCACAGCATTATGCAGGTGGCCAGGAGAATGGAAAACTGTGCAGTAAAAGCTCTATATGTATCCATTGAGGCTAAAATTGATAGGCTGCTTACATATGTCAAATGAGTTAATATATCAGAATGACAAATTCTGCCCTGTCCCAGGGTTTGGTTGCAACACAGGCAAATGGGCTGACAGAGTTGTGACATTAAACTATTATAAGAATAGATAACACCAAGGATGCTGTGTTACTTGCACAGTTCCTATTCGTGTTCCACATGTGAAATGAGCAAAACTCCTAATAATCCATTATGATGAGGGGGTCAACAATGTGTATCTTTTCTGGGTTAAAATACCAAGTGCATCTCAAGGAAATTTACTTATTTTTTAAGACAAATTAAGTAATTCTTTATCTTAAATATGTAGTTTGTGGGGCTTTTTATCTCCCGAAATTATCTAGCAAAGATCTAAGTGCTTATTTTATTGATGGAGGTAGACAGGATAATGATAAAAGATGCCATCTAAACTCCTGCTTATTTACCAGTTACACTATGGGAAGAATAAAACAAACTATTATTTTTTTGGCAGTGGGCGACAGAGCTGGTTCAAATAAGCCAAAAGATTCTGTGGCTTCTACAAAGTCAACATGTGTGTCTGAATAGTAGGATATTGTTATTTTAAAGTAAAAGAGAAGACTCAGTAAATCAGGTCATGGGTACTAATTGGGAGAGAAGCATAGAATACATCATTTAATACATCATTTTCTGTCCTATTTCTTCAGCCATAATGTCTAAGATCAAAATAATCCATATGTTTCCCACTCCCTACCCCTTTTTATGAGCTTCTAAATAGTAGATACTGTTTATGACTTATAAGGACAAAAAAATGAGGTTAGAAAATTAGTCCTAAAGCCTTGGAAAGCAAAAGAGATAAGATATAAGTTAAGTCATTATCTGTTTATCTAAAATGAATCCTTGGGAACAATTACCACTTCCTTTAAAGAAATAAATATGAAACTGTAAAACCTGCATCAGAAGCCATCTACACCCGATGGCCAACTTCATCAGCATCCAATGAAAGAATATACAGACTATAAGAATAGCTTACAGTGGATAAATCTCTACCTCGACCTAATTGTTCTTGTAATTAGAAAGGAAATGAGAACTAATAAAAACGAAGGCAAAACTCCAGGGGTGGGCTGACCGGCTGGCTCACTTAACAAAATTAGTCTATATTTTGTTTAAAACTGGAACTCATGACAAAGTTTCAATTTTGGTGATACACCACATAAATAGCATTGACCACAGAACACCCCATCCACAGTATTCACACGCCATTCACAAGTCCCTATCCTATCTACCTTGGAGCCTGTACACAGAAAGCATTTGGGTAATAGTGAAGTTATGGAAGGTAAGAGGGATGGTATGAAGACGTGAGTATGTGAATATATGCGTGAAAGTGTTAGTTGCTCAGTTGTGTCCTACTCTTTGCAGCCCCATGGACTGTAGCCCACCAGGCTCCTCTGTCCATGGGATTCTCCAGGCAAGAATACTGGAGTGGGTAGCCATTTCCTACTTTAAGGGATCTTCCCCGGGGATCAAACCTGAGTCTCCTTCATTGCAGGCAGATTCTTTACCATCTGAACTATCAGAGAAGTGAAGGGTGAATATGTGAGTGAATAAAGAAATAAATGTTGAGTTGATTGAAATAAGCTGAGAACAATTACTCACATTAACAAACATCAGAGCTTCATTATAAGAATCTGTTCCGGCAGAGTAATTGCTCATAGTATATAAAAAATACATAAATTGTGTCTAGATGTCAGAAAAACAAAGCTTAGAAAGCTGTGCCTATCATTGCTGTCAGTTCAGAAAGTGCCACAAGCAAAGTTCAATGAGAATTTTCACAAACTTTCATCATGAAAGATTTGGTGTGCTTGAGTACCTTGTCTCACCAGTTCATATCACTCCTCTTGGCTTCTGAAGGACAGACTATGGGCACCAGGCTCAGTATGGGGTGAGGAGGATGGGGAACAGATGAGAGAATAACCAGCCACCCTTCTCAAACATTCCTGTTCATTTCAGGTTTTTGTTTTTAGGTTTTGTTTGTTTGTTTGCTTGTTTGTTTTACAAAGCCTTTAGTTCTTTGGGTGGCGTGCCTTCTCATCAAATGTGTTACTTTTATGTTTTTGTCCAAAATGTTTTATAACAGTCTTCCATAGTATTTCTGTAGCAATTTGCATTTCTTCCCCTGAGAGTTGTCTGATTTCTTTTTCTGTGCTTGGTGTTTGAGTTTCTTTTGCTTTATTGTCAAAGAAAGAAATTGCACAATCTGGTAAGCCTCTTAAGAAAAGCCACAGAAACCCCAGTAATCTACTTTGGGGAACATATGGGTGATTGAATATGGTTTCCTATAGAATTAGGAGTAGCACTGAAAAGACTGAGGAATCCATACCTCAAGCTGCTACCTAGTTCCTACCTAGCCTTGATTGATGACTTAACCTGCCAGAACTCCTTTCCCTTCCCTCTAAATGGTTGGCGAGGGGGAGAAAGAAGAAGGGTGAAGAATGGGTGGCAGCTTAGTTTCCTATCTTCCTCAATTTCAGGGACTACTGTGAAGATTAAAGAAAATGTGAAAAGATTTTAAAACAGGAAAGGAGGGCCTTACTAGCTAATTGGGATTGCTTTAAGTTGTCAGACCTTACTAGTTGCCTGTCGTGCTGCTGCTGCTAAGTCACTTCAGTCGTGTCCAAATCTGCTCGACCCCAGAGACGGCAGCCCACCAGGCTCCCCGGTCCTTGGGATTCTCCAGGCAAGAACACTGGAGTGGGTTGCCATTTCCTTCTCCAATGCATGAAAGTGAAAAGTGAAAGTCACTCAGTTGTGTCCGACTCTTAGCGACCCCATGGACTGCAGCCTACCAGGCTCCTCCGTCCATGGGATTTGCCAGGCAAGAGTACTGGAGTGGGGTGCCATCGCCTTCTCTGGTTGCCTGTCATATTCTCCCTAATTATGGTAGCTATTCATTCTTTTGATTCTTGACCTATACAAAAAGCTGAAATGGTCCCCAAATTTGCACAGTGTCAGGCAGAAGGTCTGTAGCTTTTGAACTGTTCTAGGTTCTTATTTGGGAAGATGAATGGGACTGGGGAGAAAGGTGATCTAAGATGGGGCATTCCCAGTATCTCTTGATTGAGGGTGGTAAGCAGAAATTGGCCTGGATGCTTAGGGGGTACCTTTGTTGGTAATAGGATCTTCCTTCAAGGATGCTCTTGGCCTAAGCAGGACCAAGAGAGTTCTTTCCTCTCAGGTACAAGTGGTTAAGAATCTTAGTTTATAAATGCCCACAGCCATGGAAAAATTATTCTGAGACAGAGATGACTATGGAGAGAAATCAATGGGAGAGGCTGAGAAGAGTGTCCTAAGACTAGCATCGTCCCTGTTCTTTTTATTTTAGTTTCAAGATTTTTTTTTAACTTAAGCTGATTTGAATTGGGTTTCTCTCATTTGCAACCAAGAAGGCTGGTTGATAAGACAGCATTCAAGTTTGCAACACTTCAGAATAAGAGTGCTGACTGACCCCTCTCCTTCTCTCACACCCCCAGATGCAACCCATCAGCGAATTCCACTAGCTTCTTCTTCAGCAGCTATCCAGGATCTCACCACTTCTCACCTCTTCAAGAACTACAGGGTTTTCGGTCACCATCACCTTTCCTCTGGATTCTTGCCTTCTATCTGGTCTCCTGTTCCCACGCTTTCCCTGCCATACTCTTCTCACAGTGACCAGAGTGATCCTTTGAAAATAATTATTTCTCCAACTAAAATACTTCAACGACTTTTCACCTCACCCAAAATAAAATCAAAAATCCTTATCATGGCCTCCAAGACCCTCCATGATTTAGCCTCTTCTGCCCTCTCTGACCTCATCTGTATTACTCTGTTCCTTGCCCACTGCACTATACCCATACTGGCCTCTTTGATGTTTCCTGGACACACCAAACAGCCTCCCAAGTTAGGGCCTGAACTACCTCTGCCAGGAAAGTTCTTCTCCCAGCTAGTGCCTGCCACTGTCCGCTTTTCACTCAGGTCTCTGCTCAAACATTAGCAGAGAGACATTCAGTGCCCACCTCAACTGTAATAGCATCCTGCTAATAGTCCCAGCCCCATTTCAATCTTGATCCTCGTTACTCTACCTCATTTTTAATAGCACTTGACACTATCGATTATATTAAACCCATACGTATATATTTTCTTTCTTCCACGGAATATTTCCTGAGGACTAGGACCTTAGCCATTTTGCTCTCTGCCATCAGCACCTAGAACAGCTCCTGACATTCAGGAGGACTCTGGATAATGATACGCACATGGCTGAGCAAATTCTGTGCTCACTCTAGACAGAAATCAAACCATAGGTAACTGGTCTATGAAAGCAAGTAGATGCAGTCAGAACTTCATCAGCTACTGTACATTAACCTCTGCAAGGAGCCCTACAAAACAAGACACTATGTAGACAGAATGAATGATGCTGGTCTCTGGGCTCACTCCTCTCAGTCTCTTCCAGGAGGACATTGGACAGTAAGTCATCCAGCCTCCCCAGGTGACAATAATAACAACCATAACCCAAGATCACCTACTTTATGCCCACTGTTTTAAGTGCTTTGCTTTTGTTAGCTACTTTTTTTAAGTGTCACAATTTGTTCATTTTTATAAACATATAGTTGCTTTTAAATGTGTAAGTTTCAGGTTTATATCAAAGTGGTTAAGTATATTTATTATTTTTAAGGTTCTTTTCCAAGTTTGCTGTTTTCTTTTTTTTGGCTGTGTCATGCAGCATGTGGGATCTTAGTTCCCTAACCAGGGATTGAAACTCTGTCCCATGTATCACTTCACGGAAGCTCAGAGTCTTAACCACTGGACTGCCAAGGGAGTCTTTTGTTAACTTCTTTTAATGACCACAGTGACACTGCTAGAAAGGCCCTGTTATTACACTCATGTGAGATTAGAAAATAATGTCACAAGCGTTCTGAATAACTTGCCTAAAGTCGCAGAACTACTTAGTTGCAAGCCAAGATTTGGACCATCACATGCTGGTGCACGAATGTAGATTAACCACACCACCACTGGACTGCACCATGAATTATAGTTTGAAATATAGACCTCATTGTCTCCTAGTACACACACACACACACACAACGTAAAAAAAAGTAAAAGCTTCACAAAACAGTGTTTGCCCACTAATTATATACTATAATTATCTATTATCTATCTTATGACCAGTGATACAAAAAATAAAACAAAGGGCCCTGTTTGAAGTCCTCTCTAGTCCCCACCACATCCACCTCCATCTCTAATCTTACTTTTAAACAGATTCCAGGGGTTAGTTACACTTAAATCCCCACTGGCTCAGTGAAGGGACCTTATTAGACAGTTCAATCTATAAGGAAAAGGACACATCCAGAAGAACCCACCTAGAGAGAGGAGAAAATAGGACGAGAAGGAAATATTAAGTTCTCCTATCGAACAATGCTGCCTAAGGCTACCCCCATCCTGCCTACTGGAGAATTTCTACAGAACAAGAGGTAAAACAGTGTTGTGCAAATAAGAAGGTCGCTTCGATTGAGGCTTAGTAGCATTCCTCCATGTCTGAGGAATGTTAGCTCAGGTCCCTTTCTGCTGTTTAGAGGGCAGTGCCTATACACCGAGGGACCCGCTGGGAGAGGACAGGACGTGCTTGTGCTGAGTCCTCAGTCATGTCCGACTCTTGTGACCCGTGGACCGTAGCCCACCAGGCTCCTCTGTCCCTAGGATTTCCCAGGCGAAAATACTGGAGTGGGTTGCCATTTCCTTCTCCAGGGGCTCTTCCTGACCCAGGGATCAAACCCGCATCTCCTGTATCTCCTACATTGGCAAGCAGATTCTTAACTACTGAGCCACCTGGGAAGTGGTCAGGTATTTATTTTTAACCTCACTTATCTAAATGAGGTTTTATTCTGTATCTCTTAGCATTATTGTTAGATCTTTAAGACATTTTAACTAATTGCCTTTTTATCTCTCATATTTATGCCTTAAAGCAGTTTATAGGTGAACACTTTCAAAATAGCTAAATAAATGATTAACCTCTGAATAGAATGATTATCAGCTTTTATAAAACCTCAGGTGTTCACTTGTACAGTCACTGTGTTACCCAAGGTAGCTTTAAAGTTCTTCTCTAGATATTCTAGAATACAGTATACTTTATCTGAATGGCAGCTGTTGGTGAAAATATTGGGATACATTAGTAGGCTTTATAATTAACACATCAACCTAAAGCTTAGTTCAAAGAATCAAGATGGAGAAATCTACTAGGAAGAGTTTTATCTAGTTGTAGTTATGGCTAGTTGTATTCATGGTTTTTGACCTATTTTCAATGGATTATTCTAAACACGGCACAAGGTCTTCAAAAATCTCAAATCCTGATTCTAGGTACTATGTAAAATGTCTTGTGTTGCTTCTGCTCCTTTATTTTCCCTAATATTTCACCACTCACTTTTAAATTCCCAGGTCTCCTCTTAGAAAACTAGTCCAGGCTGATCCCCAACTCACAGCTTGTCTCTGAGTTGCAATCCCCAGTTACAAACACCCCAAGAACCTAGTCCAAAATTTAATTTGCAATTTCCTCAGTGAATATGCAAAGATATGGAGAAAGTTTTTTTTCCCCCCTTTGGAAGCTCTAGAATTAGCTCTTAAATTATTTCTCCTTCCAAAATAGCTCTTAGGGTGCACAGTAAAAACTTTAACCATCTTAGTTGCACTGCACTGAGTAAAAGTGTGTGGTCTTGGAAATAATTAAACTCAGAAGGTCACAGTTCACATCTCAAATCTACTGTTTATGAGCCATGTGAGCTCTGGCCAGTTCTTAGGTTGGGGTGAGCCTCTGATTTCTCATCTAGAAAATGGAAGGTGGTAATACTTCCTTCCCTGCTGTGGCTGGTATCAGCAATATCACAGGGAAAGCACCTGGCACATGTTATCAATTAGATGACAGAGTGCAAGGCAGCCTGGTACTAAGAGGACAGGTTTTAAAGCAGGTCCAGAGCTAACGCTAGTGGCATGCGTGCTGAGTCGCTTCAGTCGTGTCTGACTCTTCGCAACCACATGGACTGCAGCCCGCCAGGCTCCTCTGTCTATGGGGTTCTCCAGGCAAGGATGTTGGACTGCCTTGCCATGCCTTTCTCCAGGGGATCTTCCTGACCCAGGGATCAAAGCCGTGTCTCCTGTGTCTCCTGCATTGCAGGTGGATTCTTTACCCCCTGAGCCGCCTGGGAAGCCAATACTGGTGGAAACTTTAGCAAATTATTTAACTTCTTTGTGTCTCTACTTTTTCATCCATAAAAATGATAACAAAAAAGCACATAGATCACATGAGGATTTAAAATATTTTAAACATTCAAAACATTTCAAGCAAATCTTGTCACATAGTAAGGAAAATATGTGAGCTTTTAGATCCTAAAAATTAATAATACACATCCCTTGATGCATTCTGGGGGTAATCTGAGGGATGTGGGATATTTTCTTCAAAATGTAGAAATCACATTTATCTTTCTCCCCAAATGGGCATTAAAAAGAGAAACACTGAAGGAAAATTTTCTCTGCAACTCATTTATGTGTTTGTTTCCTGAACATAAGGCTATTAAAATCATTTAAGTTCATAGAATGTTAAAACATATATTAGACCAAGGGAAATGCTGATGCTGAAAACACTTGCTTGCATTATGTGGCTGGTTAAATAACAGAAGCATTTCATTTGGCCAGCGAAATATTGCTTCTCAGAGAACTCGGAGAAGATGAATTACCCAAATGCCCCCGAAAGTTCCCTCTGCATAAATCCAATCTATCCTAGAGGCATAACTGACAGCAGAAAAAAAAAACAAAAACTTAACAAAAGCTGAGCCTAATGTGTATTCTACCTGGTGATGAATAATTTAACTAGTCTCCCAATTTTTGAGAATCATGAGAGGAAAAGTTTTACTGTGCATATGACAAGGTGTAGTTACACAGGAGAGAAAGCCAGAAAGATTTTCCCTCTTGGCGATAATGGAAATGTCCTAAGTTAACTGATTTAGGACACCTCGGGAAAACTTTTTGGAATTGTACTAGTTCAGCTTTGCTTCCATCATTGAAGTGCACATTTAGGAATTAAAAAATGTATATTGTCCATGGTATGTTTTTGAGTAGCAATAAATAGCAGAAGGATCAAGTCAAGCTGAGAACTCATCTCATTAAAAGCTGAGAAGAAAAACTCATCTCATTAAGTATAATTTAAAGGGTTTTGTATTTTCACTTTACAAGCTTAGTGCCATCAGTCCTTCCCAAGTGGTGCTAGTGGTAAATAACCTGGTTGCCAATGCAGGAGATGCAAGAGTCACAGGTTCAATCCCTGGGTGGGGAAGATGCCTGGAGAAGGAAATGGTAACCTGCTCTAGTACTCTCACCTAGAAAATTCCATGGACAGAAGAGACTGGCAGGCTACAATCCATGAGGTCACAAAGAGTCGGGCACGATTCTTACACAATGCCATCAGATCATTCTTACTATAAATCAGAAACGACTAGAAACAGTATTATAGGGCAATGCAGTTCACCTCTTTGTGGGTTTGACACTGCATTTGCTTGGGGCGATCTGGAACCTGTGGAATGGGCTGTCAGATTTTGGAAGGTCTCCACCTGGCCTAAGCAGCTATAGTTCATTCTATAATGAAAGGTTAGAACCTGAAGAAGGACCTCTACATGGATGTTGGTCATTGGACTATGGAGTCCCACTGATATCCTAAGGCCCACTGATCTTAAAAAGCAGTCATCACTTCCCACTGCTGTCTCTACACTGATCTTAGAGAACCCTGAACTCATTCTAGTAACTAGCAGAAGTATAATTCCAACCTGACCTTGTGTACCTGATGGTATAGCTGATGAAAGGCTGAAACATTTGGATTAAGACTTTCTCAAACTCTCAGCCATAATAAAAGGGGAAAAATATACATTCCTAGAATAAGGTGACTGCAGATACTCCTACTTAATGCATCTCACTTGCTTTCTGGGGCTCACAGTATCTAACTCATCCTCTTTCTGGGTTCATCTCCCCACAGTGGATACCGGCATTTCCTCCATGTCTTCTGGGAGACATGGAGCTAGATATGCACACTCTTCTGTTCAGAACAAAGAGAAAAGACTTAGAGACAAACATTGTGTTCTCTCCCCTCTACCTAAGACCTACCTTCAGTCTTCATTTCTTATCTGAGAAGCTCCTCTTGCCCTTAATTGACATCAGACTAACAGTAAAGAATTGCCTGCAATGTTGGACACCTGGGTTCAATCCCTGAGTCAAAAACATCCCCTGGAGAAGGGAATGGCAACCCACTTCAGTATTCTTACCTGGAGAATTCCAGGGCAGGGGGGTCTGGCGGCTACCATCCATGAGGTCACAAAGAGTCAGACATGACTAAGTGACTTTCACTTTTCACTTTCCAGCCATTCCCGTAAGAGAGGCCATCAATGTTCCACAAACAGAACTAGTCTATGGGCCTCAGCTGAACAACCATATCTCAGTACATTATGGCTCCTGAATAAGAACAAACATACATATTTTATTTCATCCTTATAGCACCCCCTTGATTTGAATAATTGGGTTCCTCGAACTAGTAGATTTTAGCTTCTGCAAATAGTAAAATTTGTATTACTTTGGAAGAACTGAAAAAGTTCTGTGATGCAAATCTGGGAAATGAATTTCAAAAGAAACATGCTATCAAATAAAATTTTTATACCGTAAGTTAACACCATTAAGTCATAGTATTATGCATAGAACATTTAATATAAACTGAAAAGATGAACAGAAAAAAAACAGGCACATGAGAGCATTGCATGTTGATAGGACCTGGGGGTTAGATTAGGAGATACCAAATTTCTGCTTTGTCTGTCTCTTCAATGATGTGATGCAGGCTACATAAGCAATATCAAAAGATTGAAAGATTGAAAGTTTCAGTATATAGTCTAGGTTCCTATAATATTCAAATTTAAAAGATGAGCTAAAATAAAATATATGGAAATAAGTTATTTATAACTGACAAATTATGACATGAAAATAAAAATATTATTCTCACTTTTGGCATTTTTCCGGATTCTCTTTCTTAGATTTCACTATATATTACCCACCGCTAAAAATACTTGAGGAGGTTAAAGCCCAGTAGTTAGAGAAACACAACTCAGAGAGATGCACTTAAGATTAGCTCATGAAACTTTGTACTTTTTAAGATAAAGAAGCTTTCAGTCAAAGTCTTGGAGGTGAGGAAATGAAATTACACTGAAAATACAGTGATATGAGTATTTATATCACAGGGGAAACCTGGAAGGAATTCATAAGAAACGGAAAAAAAAAGAAAAGAAATGAATCTATGAAGTTTCTAGATGTACTTCCTAATTAAGATACATTATTAACTAAAGTGTAGTTTGCAGTTGTTCCTTCCTACAGTTTTTGATTCATTTACTTCTGGTTCATTTGCTTGTCATAAATTCCAGAGTCCCAGAGTCACTGCAAATGCATCACTGAATTGCTTTTTGCCACAGTAACCTTTTATCTCACTGCTCGAGGCACACATTTCTAGGTTGCAAGTTTATTTGGGATAACACCAACTAACTCAGATAGTACAACCTCAATGGCAGCCAAAAAACTTTCGGCTTTTGTACAACAAACTTTTGTATAATTGTACAACAAATGTTTGTATAATTCAGACAGCTTCCTACTGCCTGTAGCCCCAAATTTTCCCTAAATCCACCATCTACTCATTTTCTTAGCCACCCTCACTGACTTTTTATTAACACTTATCCCTGACACTCAAACTCTTTGGAGACAATGGAACTTCACTTAAAATGTTCAACCAGAGAGAGAATCCTTTCTTCCTTTGTTCTTTCCTCCCTTCCTTCCTTTTTTCTACTTTCCATTGGTACTCCCTTCTTATGCATTCAGTGAACATTGAGAATCAACCATATGACAGATTCTGTCTAATGGATATATATTTATAACTGTAACATAGTCTGTTGTCGTTCGGTCGCTAAGTTGTATCCAACTCTTTGTGACCCCATGGACTATAGCATGCCAGCCTTCTCTATTCTCCTCTATCTTCTGCTGCTGCTGCTGCTAAGTCGCTTCAGTCATGCCCGACTCAGCGACCCCATGGACTGAAGCCCACCAGGCTCCTCTGTCCATGGGATTTTCCAGGCAAGAGTACTGGAGTGGGGTGCCATTGCCTTCTCCATCTTCTAGAGTTTGCTCAAATTCATGTCCACTGAGTCGGTGACGATATCTAATCATCTCATCCTCTGCTGTCCCCTTCTCCTTTTGCCTTCCATATTTTTTTCCCAGCATCAGGCATCAACACTTTGCATCAGGTGGCCAAAGTATTGGAGCTTCAGCATCAGCATCAGTCCTTCCAATGAGTATTCAGTGTTGATTTCCTTAATGGTTGACTGGTTTGATCTCCTTGCAGTCCAAGGGACTCTCAAGAGTTTTCTCCAACACCACAATTCGAAACCCTCAATTCTTTGGTGCTCAGCCTTCTTTATGGTCCAACTCTCACATCTATACATGACTACTGGAAAAACCATAGCTTTGACTATACAGACCATTGTTGCAAAGTCTGGTCTCCACCATAAAAGATTTTGCAGTTTGATGGAGAAGACAGACCCTTCAACATACTATGACATTGAAGTGAGATGTGTAAACATGTTGCTTTGGGAGCAGTGACACAGATGGTCTCAAAACTCTGTTAGAAATAAGAGGGACTGCTTCCAGAATGTGGAATGTTTGAGCCAGTAGAAGAAGCTGAAAAGGTAGGCAGGGGCAAGAGTAACTGTACCAAGGAGAGTAAACTTCATCATGTGGACTGGTGGTAGGCAAACACAGACCTTGGGCCAAGTCCCCATCCTGCCATCAATTTTTGTAGATAGTTTGGCTGTAATCCAGCCACATCCGGTTTATTCAATATTACCTGTGGCTGTTTTCATGTTAAAATGTCAAAGTTTATTTGAGACAGAGATTATATGGTCCCAAAAGCCTAGTTATTCACTACATGATCCATTACGGTTAAAGTTTGCTGACCTCTACCATACAGCAGTGATTTCCAACTTCCCCTGACACATCATGGTATGCAAGGAAAATGGTAACATTTGAACAGTACATTGGGTTAAACAGAGATGCTACTCATGACCAGAAGCAGCCAGTCTGGAAGCCTGAGCTACACAGAGCCCTCTGTAAACAGTCTTATGCGGGCATGAGTGTTAGTGTTTTATCAGGCTAGGACCTATTACTAGCATGTGGGTTGGGGGGAAGAAAAACACCCTTTGTATTGAGAAGTCACTAGAGAATGTTTTAAGCAAGAATGTACATATATAATGTTTAGCCAGGAAAAAAAATTCAATGAGAAATTCAAAAATAACTTCCTTAGGGAAATCAGAGGTTCAAGGATTTATAGTTCTAACCAGCAAGTCGAAATCAATCAAACAAAAAAAAAAGCACATATTTAATAACTTTCATCTGAAAAAATATTCTATTAGGTTCCAAAGGGAGACAAAGACACAGGCCTGACATCATCATGGAGCTTGAGTGTTAGCCCTGCTTCCCTCAGAGGACTGGAAAGAAGGGTGCCCTCTGTCTGCCTGTTTATTCCGGAGCTGAGGAGCGATAGAAACCACTTCTTGGAAGCCTTTTGTGACTTGATGCTCCTGACTGAGAGAGAACCCAGAACGTTGAGAAATGCCAGGAGCTGTCTTCTGCTCACAAAAAATAAGCATATTTGGGGATGACTTCATCACTGCTTTGTAAGACTACCTGCTGACATTTGTGGCCCAGGACTGTCCCATTATCAGAAATTCTGTCATTAGGAATTCTAAGTTGAAGAATCCCTTATGAAACTGTAAAGATTCCCACCCCCAGAAGTGGCTGAGATATTTTCATCTAAGAGCTTGCTGAAGCTTCATTCACTCATGAAAGACATATTGGGCACATTCACTATTGTAGGAATTGTGCTAAACCCCAGATATCAGGTAAGTCAATGGCTGCAGCTTAGTTGAGAAATAACTAGATCAGGTTCTGTACGAAGAAGACTCAGGAGTGTGTGTGTCTGTGTGTGCATATGAGGGCACGCGAATATACTGGGTGCATGCTGGGGAGATGGCAAGGTCTTTAGGCAAGAGGCAGAAGCAGAAACAGAAAGCAGATACCCTAGAGACAACTTTCAGCCACTTCATACTTGTGCCTCAGGCTGTCTCTGTAAGATAATTTCTTTTTATAACACATTGCAAGAAGCAACACCACCCATGCCTCACCTGCCTGCATGAAGTATTTACATATTTTCATCAGTTTTGTTCTCAGATGCCCAGTTACTAATATACCACTTTAAAAATCCACCCATTCTGACAGCAAGCCAGGAAAGCAATAGACACAAGAGAAAGATTCTTATGAGAACCAACTGACACATGAAGCCAAGGTGGCATTTTGATCAATAGCTGCTGAGCAGCTTGGTGGTGCTATGGCCTTGGAGGTGCCATTCTGCATCCCTGTGATTTTCATCATTCCTCTCCATCTTTATAGCTGCCCCTTTCCTAGTTTTAGGATGATGGAAAGGAACTAGCCAAAAAACTGATTCCTCAACAGGTAATATTTCAGTAGCTTATGAACAACCATTTCAGGGACTATGAAAAACGATGTCATGAATCCTAGGGTGCACTTTATACCCTAGGTCTTTTCAGTTTCATCCGTTTGTAGTATCTGCATTGTCCTGAGACACATAAGACGAATTCTGATTCTCATCCCATTTCTTTACTGGGAGTAGATCTGGTGTCACAGTCCTCACAATTGTGGACCATTAAGACTAGATTGTCTTTGAGATTATTTACCTGATAAATGGCTTATATCATACTCCAGCAATATAGCCAAGCCTTTATATAATTGCCTCATTACAAAGGGAGCAATTTAAAGTCTTTGCCAGCATAGGGGATCATTTGGTTCAATGACTAAATTTATTCTATTAACAAGGCATAGAGTGATACTTAGAAATGTCATCTGGTGTTAAACCTTAGAAGATATGTTTATATCTGATTAATTTGATGTGGTGCTTTGCCATACACCCAAAAGATAATAGAGAAGTATCATGTTATTTACCTTTTTCTTGCAAATTGCTCTTGAGACAATGCTACTCCCCAGAGCCAACTCACCAAACACTTGTTTCTCAGAACTTGCTTATATAACATTCAAGCCAGTTTAATAAGCATTCTTAGAGAATCTACTATAGCATGCACAAGGTATTGGGCTAGGTACTAGGAACCCAGCGATTTACAAAATGCCCCTACTTTCTACCTTCAAGAAGCTTGGCAGGAAAGAATGGGAAGTCGGTCGGTGGAACTGCTATCTACGTGGGTGGCAAAATAGTCTCCACTTGTATCCCAACCCCTCAGATACTATCTTGGATTTTCCCAGTCCTACGTCTAACCTACATGGATACTGTGGTGGTTAATTTTATGGATCAACTTGGGTAATACATGGTGGCTGGCTGTTTGGTCAAATATCAGTCTAGATGCTGTTTGTTGTTGTTCAGTCACTGTCATACCCAACTCTTTGTGACCCCATGGACTATGGCATGTTAGGCTTCCCTGTCCTCCACTAACTCCTGGAGTTTCCTCACCTTCATGTCCACTGAGTCAGTGATGCTATCTAACTATCTCACCTCTGCTGCTGTCTTCTCCTTTTGCCTTCAATCTTTCCCAGCATCAGGGTCTTTTCCAATGAGTTGGGGGCTCTTCACATCAGGTAGCCAAAGTATCAATGCCAGCAACAGTCCTTTCAATGAAAATGCAGGTTTGATTTCCTTTAGGATTGACTGGTTTGATCTCTGTGCAGTCCAAGGGACTCTCAAGAACCTTCTCCAGCACCACAATTCAAAAGCCTCAATTTTTTTTTTTTTTTTTTTAAAGCCTCAATTCTTAGGCAGTCAGTCCTCTTTGTGGTCCAACTCTCACATCCATACATGACTACTGGAAAAAACCATAGCTTTGACTATACAGACCTTTTTCAGTAAAGTGATGTCTGTGCTTTTTAATACTGTCTAGGTTTGTCACAGCTTTTCTTCCAAGGAGCAAGTGTCTTTTAATTTCATGACTGAAGTCACTGTCCACAGTGATTTTGGAGCCCAAGAAAAGAAAATCTGTTACTGCATCCACTTTTCCCCCATCATTTTTCATGAAGTGATAAGACCGGATGCCATCTGTTTTGAATGTTGAGGTTTAAGCCAGCTTTTTCACTCTCCTCTTTCACCTTCATAAGAGGCTCTTTAGTTCCTTTTCACTTTCTGCCATTAGAAATGGTATCATTTGCATATCTGAGGTTGTTGATATTTCTCCCGGCAATCTTGGTTCCAGCTTGTGATTGATCCAGCCTGGCATTTTGCATGATGTACTCTGCATATAATTTAAATAAGCAAGGTGACAATATACAACAACCTTGTCCTACTCCTTTCCCAATTTTGAACAAGTTTGTTGTTCCATGTCTGGTTCTAACTGTTGTTTCTTGACCTGCATACAGGTTTCTCAGGAGACAAGTAAGGTGGGTGGTCCGGTACTCCCATTTTTCAAGAATTTGTGTGGATCACACAGTTTGTTGTGATCCACACAGTCAAAGGCTTTAATGTAGTCAACGAAGCAGAAGTAGATGTTTCTCTGAAACTCCCTTACTTTCTCCATGATTCAATGAATGTTGGCAATTTGACCTCTGGTTCCTCTGCAGTACATGAACCAAAGTTCCCAGTTCACGTACTGCTGAAGCCTAATGACATGGTCAAGTAGGAGATGGCAAGATTGAACATCAACATCTTAGGAATCAGTGAACTAAAATAGATGGGAATAGGTGAATTTAAAAGCAAATGACCATTATATCTACTACTGTGGGCAAGAATTCCTTAGAAGAAATGGAGTAGACACTACTATGAAAGTATTTTTAACATGTGATGAGCATTTAAATTAATGTACTTTGGGTAAATCAGATTATTCTCCATAACACAGGTGGGCCTCATGCAGTAAGCTGAAAACCTAAGAGAAAAGACTGAGGTCTCCTAATAAGGAAGGAAGTCTACCTTTAGATCCCCCTACCATCTCAAGATTGCAGAGAAATCTTCTCTTGTTCTCCAATCTGCTAGGCTGCTCTCCAAATTTCAGACTTTACATACCCTACAGTCAATAACACTCTTTAAAATAAATCTGTCTTTCTCTGTGTGTCTCTGTCTTTATCTCTTCATATATATGTATGGTCTTGTTTCTCTAGAAAACCCTGAGTAATATATCCATGGGCACTGTATTCTTTGGCTTTGCATTTGCTTTGGTCAACCGGAGGCATAGACAAGGAGATTAGAGGGAAAGGGGAGAGTGAGGTGTTTCTTGGCTCCCTTCTTGTAGGACCTTTGGTTAGCAATGACTGTGTCCCAGTTATGGCTGTGGCACCTGCGCAGTGGCTCTTTCCTATTTTAATGTTCTATGTCTCTCTTTTTCTGAGTTATGATAACCACTCTGTCATCTCACCTCTTCAGGCTAGGTGCAGCTATAGTGTATCATCACTGTTTACTTGGGATATTCACCACAGCTTTTCAGGTGTCCTTCAATCCCATTTATACCTATGTAAATAGTTATTTCAGCTAAATTCTCCTAAATGTGTACATTTGAGTGTGCCAGTTATTTCCTATTGAGACTGTGACTCTGATTCACAAACATTCAACAAAATCTCTTCTCATACTTTAATAAAAAATAGTTTTGTAATATAGAGTATATTGGGATCCAATGAGTGGATCATTATTTCACAGTGTCTATTAATTTTTTATAGGTAAATTCTCTTCAGTGTCAGCCTATTTACAAGCAAAGGATTTTGCTCAAAAAGTTTTAGAACAAGAAGGAAATTGATTAATTGTCCAGTTCAGCAGTGATCCAGCACAATTTTCACACTGAGGAAATTAAATATGGAGAGCTGAAAAGACCACATAGGATTACACAGTTGCCATTGGGACTGATTCTAAAAACTGTGTTAAACTTTAAATTGTTAAGGAAATTTTTAAGTCTTAAAATCTATGATTTCAAAAATATCTCAGATGACAAGATATGTGCTAAACAGACTGCAGAAGAACTGCTATAAAGTCATTCTACAGATAAAAGGCGATCTCACCGGTGAATTCCTGCTCACTGGGTGAGCCGATAGTGTGTTTTATTCTCAGTTTGCTCCGGTTACAAGCTTTTCATCCCAAAGTATTGACACTTCACCCTCTTAGCCTAAGTATATTTTTGCACAAAGAACTGTAACTGCTCATACAGAGACCTCCTCCCACCATGATAAAGTACAATTAACAGATAATGTCATTGATGCCTTGGGTGGTGATCAAGGTTTGGTGAATTATTAATAATAAAATTGTGCAACTGGTTTCCATCTTTTCTTATTTCAAATCTTGTTTGTCAATATCTGAGGCCATATTAATATTTATAATTTCTGGTAAATTGGATAACCCTATCTGTCATGGACTGAATGTTTATGTCCCTCCCCTGAAATTCATATGTTGAAACCCTAATTCCAAATGTGATGGTATTAGGAAGTGGGGCCTTTGGGAAGTTATTAGGGTGGTGAGGATGGAGTCCTCGTGAATGGTATTAGTGCCTTACAAGGGGCAGAAGAGACCAGAGTTCTCCTCTTCTGCCTAGTGAGGACAGAGGTGAGAACCAGGAAAGAGCCTCATCAGACATCAAATCTCTTGGTGCCTTGATCTCGGGCTTCCCAACCACCAGAACTGTGAGAAATCAATGTTTGTTGTTAAACCAACTAATCTATGGCATTTTTATCATAGTATCTAGACTGAACTGAGACATCTATCTAAAGTAAACATTATTTCTGAATATGGATCTTAATGTAGCTATAATACTTCACACCTGGGCAATTCTCTCTTATTAACATTTTCAGAAATTTGGAGTAGACGTATATGAAACTACATCACGTATAGTCGAGAACTCAAGGTAGACTTTTTTGAAGGCCTATAAAATATTTGTCCAAAGGAACTCAGCAGCTATCCCCACTCAATTCTCATAACCACTGAACAGCTGACGGGCCTCCCTGACACACTCCTACCTGTCTTACCTGGATCAAAACCACTGAAGCTGAACCTGCGGTACTTCACTTGCTAATCCCTGAACCAGGCAGCCCTCCCTCACTGTAAAAAAAGAGATCTTTTTCTGGCTTCCCGCAGGCTCGAGGGGAAAAGAGTTCATTTAGATTTAGATAAGGCTGAGAATCCATCTGAGCCCCAAAGCCACAGGAGGCTCTCCCCAGCTGAGGGCTCAGGCGCCTACATCTCTGCCCTGGAGAAAAGCGGCCATGGCTCCAGCTGAGCGGGGAATATTGCTCCTCTTCATCCCTCCCTCCTCCAGGGCCTTGTCATGCCTGCCACATACTTTTTCAATATAGATTAAACACTTGTAATTCCATTTTTGGTTAAACTGAATTTTGTCAGCTCCCAGGTGTTTCCTCAGACACCAATGTAGAGATGAGCTTGTGATTTATCTTCTGAGTTCTGCACAGGATAACAGGAAAAAAGAGCTCAGTGTGTTGAGGGATTTTGGGGGGAGAAATGCATGATCATTTAATATAAAGGAAATGGCCCCTGGCCTTTGCTTCTTTATCCTCAGGCTGCGCAAAAATCCACCTCCACAGGAATATGATACCTGCATTGTGTGAAGCCCAACACATGTTCCAAAGGGTCAAGAACGACACCCTTGTAGTTCAGGTGCTCTAAACAGGTAGGAAGAAAGAAAAAAATGATGAAATAAAGGAAGAGAAAAAAAAGGGAGGGAAGGAGAGAAAAATGGAGGAAAGAAGGAATCAAAGAGGATTAAGAAGAGATTCACATTTTCATGCAGTTCATTTATCTGACATTTATCAACCTTACTGAGCGCTGTGATAGGACCAAGCCAACTTGCTGCTACCTCTCCAGCCAATTGGAAGAGAAGGAAGCCAGTGCACACTGCGTGCTTGCTGTGTGCTGGGTGCCTCACATATTCTGTAAGAAAAATAAGAGCTTACATTTATTCAACTCTGTGTCAGGCATTCTTGGGACACAATTTATGTACTTTGTTTTAATGTTTTCAACCTTAAACAGGTACTGTTATTATCCCTGTTTAAAAAGAGGAAAATGGATGATGCCCTAGGACTTAACTAAGTGCCGGAACAAAACTTCAAACACAGGACACTACAAAGTCAATCAGCTTTATTTTTAAAAACTTCTGACTGCCTTAAAAATGTTTTAGTCCTGTTTTAAAATAGAAATAAACAAGAAAACTGAGTATGGATCTAAGTTATCGAACTCATCGAAAATCAAGCTTCCATTGAGTGGGAACAGCATCTGAACCCAGTTCTATGATGCCCAAAGCCTAAATTCCATCTGTGGCACCATCTTAACTTCTTGATTTCTGACTGAAATCCCTGTGTTTATAATCTAAAAAGTGCTGGGTGATGGAGACTTTGAATTACAGTGTTCTCACCCCACCCCTCCTGCCTTCTCCCATATACAAGTCTTCTAAGAAGTTGAACTTGAAGTTCACCTACACAGCCTCCTCATTGCCACAACTCACCTCGCCTGTATTCTGGCTCTCAGCCTCAAGACCGTGAAGTCCAGGATCCAAGGAAAGAGGGTTCCAATAGTCATTCAGCGGTTTTGTCCTACAGTAGATCCAGACATGCAGCACTCCTGACATTCTCAAGCATCCATTCCACAAACATTTACTGATTATCCCAGTATGAACTATGATAAGTCTTCAAGCTACAGAAATGTGTGTAGTGCAGTGAGAACTCCTGCCCCCAAGAAAAGCCAATGTCCAGTATAGAAACAGACGTACAAACCAAATATTTACAAATAAATAAATTCCCGGGGGCTTTAAGTCAAGTCTAGATTCTGTAAATTGGATCTAAATGGAAGTAGACCAAGAAAAGGGCAGCAGATGTCCTAGAGGTCTCAGAGAAGTTCCTTCAAGACAGGAACTAGCCTATCTTGAAGGAAAAGAAATAGTTTACCAGATCTAAAAGCAAAAGTTTTAGGCAGGGACCCTTCGCATGTGCAAAGGCAGAAGTGAAAGAACACATGAAATTCTAGAAATGACCATAGTTCCATGATGGGAGTGGGATGTAGGGAGACTGGCTGGATCATGTTCTGTAAACACTTCTTGACTGTATTTTATAGGCCACAGAGTCAATACAGAATCTAAATTCCTGGTTGCAGCTTGAGGGTACTGAATCCGTCACTAGCTCTGCTTGGGGGCAGGAGGTAGGTTCTAGGAAGTGGGATGTTCCACAGATGCATCTGCATCATCTCCCTTAGATCTGGGTGAAGGGAACGGAACTAGACTTCCAAGGGCCTCTTGTCCCTCTGATATGCTAGAGTCTCCCAGCCAAAGTGCTGACTGGCCATCACAGCTTCCCTGGCTCAGCTCTCCTCTGTCCCTTCCTCCTGGCAACACTTTGAATCTAAAATAAAATCAGCTTCTGCCTGTAGTGAGTAATTACAATAATAATGGTATCTCTAAGAGCTTTTTGTCTCCCTCCCCCTTTCTGTCCTGTGGCGGCCCCAGGGGATGGATAAACTCAGTGAATTTTACATGATGTGAAAACCAAATCTTTTACCCAAAAGCTGCCTAACGAGGTTACTTTGGAAAGGAACACTACTCATAAAACAGAAATCAAAATGCCGAAAGGCAGAGGAAGAAATGTTTCAATAGTTGCATTCCTGACACCCACAGGCAAAGAAAATACAGAAGGACAAGTGATACTTAAAAGTAATCAAAAGCCATGATGTTATTTTAAGGCAGATCATCTCACAGGTGAGAATATAAATAAGAATAATTCTTTACATCTCCAGAGCAGCATAGCTCTTAGCTTTTCCAAAAATGTTTTCACAAATACCATCTCAGTTGAGACACACAACTGTTTTGTAGAGAATTCACACTCAAGGAAAGTAGGGGTCAAGTGTTTAAAGAATTACCCAAGATCATGAGACCCATAGTGGTAAAGCCCATATGGAACACACGCCTTCTGCCTCATGGTCAGCATTCTTGTGATAAGCAGAATTTCCCCCTGGAAGAAGCTTTTATTATTCCACAGACATATGATAGTGCTGATTGTGTGCCAGTCAATATTCTAAGTGTTAAAAATATTGATATATTTAACGCTGATAACAATCCTTGAGGCCTGGAGAGATTTAGTAACTTGTCTAAGCTGCCACAGCAAAGCCAGGACTTGCACTCCTGTGGTCAGATTTCAGAAACAGAGCTCGTAACCTCTAGGTTTGGCTGCTACTCTGAGTTCATATTCATAATTTTCAAACAAAGAAAAATGTTTCATCTCTAATCTGTTGTTTACTTACTTTCTAAAGACTGACCTTTTAGAGGTTCACTTTTGAAAGTTCTTCAAAGTCAGTGCATTTTAATGTCTTAGACCACAGGATCCTCAAGGCCCTATCATGGGATCTTTGAAGCTAAAACTACCTTTATAATAATATCAGAACATTATTTCCCTTTTCACTTTCATTCTGTAGACAAGTGTACAGTGAAGGTTTCCAGAGGTTACCTAATGTATGACATTGCAGTAAGTTGCATACAGAAACAGATAGGATAATGTAGCTTTCATCTATTAAACCAGACATTAAAGTCATTGGCAAAAATGTAAAACAATTCCACTCTTCTCATTACTTGTCTTTATTTGGAAAAGCAATGATTTTTTTTCATTAAAAATATGTAAATATGTAATGGATTTATTGTTGCTTTTCAAATAAGTTTATTTAAAATTTTTCATTTTTAATTTCCAGTAATGTAAATATCAAAAGATAACTCACATGGGGTCTTTGATGATTGAAAAAGTATAAATGGCTCCTGAGACCAAAAAGTGAGAATTCATCATTCAGTACAGTCATGCACCTCAGGGAATCTAACATGTCCATTGTTTTCCTGTTTGAGATTCTTCCTGGAGCTTTGGCCCTTCTGATCCAACATGTGTGAACTAGTTGCTCTGTCTCTCTGATACCCAGTAGGCTAAAATGGGGACTTTCTCTAATGTGTGCTCAGTCGTTCAGTCATGTCTGACTTATTGTGATCCCACGGATTATAGCCCACCAGCCTCCTCTGTCCATGAAGTTTTCCAGGCAAGAATACTGGAGTGGGTTACCATTTCCTTCTCCAGGAGATCTTTCCAACCCAGGGATCAAACCTGCATCTCTTGCATCTCCTACATTGTCAGGCAGATTCTTTACCACTGTGCCATGCGGGAAGCCCTCCTCCTTCCTTTAATAGTTAATTCCTTTTTCTTCCTCCTGTATTGAATGATCTTTTTCATGGATAATATGTCTTCCTCTTTATTGAGTAGTTGTTCCATTAGCTGAACAGGAAGAGCTGTATGAGATGTAAAAAACTTTTGAGAACTTGCCCATATAAAAATGAATTTATGTGACATTTACATTAGTTTTTTCTTGATATAAAATTCTAAATCAAAATTTTCCTTTGGTGTTTTGAAAGTCACTGTTCCCTTAGCTTCTAGCTTCAGTGCATTGTTGAAAATCTAGTGTCAATCTGATGCTCAGTCCTTTTTGGGATGCCTAGTTTCTCTCCTCCTTAGCTGTATTCAGATACTGTATGATGACAGAAGTCTTTTCTTCTTCACTGTGCTGGGCACACAATGGATCCTTTCAATGTGAAATCATATTCTGTATTACTTCTTTGACAATTACCCCCCAACCAGTATCATTTTATTTATGATTTATTTTTTAAATTTCTACTAATCAAATATTGGGCCTTCTTGATTGCTTCTACAAATTCTTCTTTCCCTAATTTCCATTTTAGCCCTACTTTCTGGGAGCATTGATCAATTTTTGCATTCCATTCTTCTACAGATCTCTTTGAAATTTTTACCACCATGGTTTTACTTTCTAAAAGTCCTTTCTTATTTTCATTATTTTTTTTTTTTTTACAGTATTCTCTTCTCAATTAATGGAAACAATATCTTCTGTGAGAACGATCAATTATAGGTTTTTAGATGACAGTAGTTTCTTGGGTTTTTTCCTATTTATTCTTCTAAAATTTCTTTTTGTTTATTTCAGTTTATTTCATGTTGGAAGCTTTTCTCAAGTGTCCAGTACAGTTGGTTTTTCACTCATATTTAAGAATGGGGTACTACAGATTTAACAACTGCTTTTCTGTGTGGTGAGAAGGAATGATGTGCTTTAGCAAGGATGCCACCAAAGTAGACATATCTATTGGTCTTTTTAGCTGGTAAAGAAAAGCTGGAGGTTATAAACTTGGTAGGCGGTACTCTGGGAACAGGGTGGAGAGCAGATGATGTGGCAGAGCGATTAATGTCTCTACTGAAGACTTTATTTAACCCTTTGGTTTTTTTTAGCATTTGACTCCTGCTTTTCAATTTTCCAGGTGCTATATACTGTTATATTGAGTGTGGAGTCTGATTTTCTTCCTGGTTTTTATTTGTCTGGGTCTTGGTTTTGTTTTATTTTTTAGATAAAATACACAGCTAGTCTTGTAATCCAACTGTAAAAAGTTTAAAGTTATGCCAATTTAATGCACAGCAGTTGTAGAGACGGGAATATGGTTGAATGGACAAATCCACTGATCTTGCACCTGAATGATGCTGTCACGAAGCTATGATGATATGGAGTCAAACTATTAATAATAAGAAAAATATGTTTTTGGAAAATGGTACTTACTGTTTTTCACTATGATAAATGCCACAGAGGAGGAGGTGGATGATATAAATATGAAAGCTTTCTGATGGCACTAGTTTAAATGGAAGAGATATATAGTAGTCACAAGGGATCTTCCTGACAAAGACTCACTACAATCCAGCAACTGAACTGTGGTCTTTGGCTCTATTTAATAATGTAATTATTTCCTCACTAAGGTGAAAGTGAGGCCATCCAACCATCTCATCCTCTGTCATGCCCTTCTCCTCCTGCCTTTAATCTTTCTCAGCATCAGGGTCTTTTCAAATGAGTCAACTCTTCGCATGAGGTGGCCAAAGTATTAGAGTTTCAGCCTCAACATCAGTCCTTCCAATGAACACCCAGGACTGATCTCCTTTAGGATGGACTGGTTGGATCTTCTTGCAGTCCAAGGGACTCTCAAGAGTCTTCTCCAACACCACAGTTCAAAAGCATCAATTCTTTGGCGCTCAGTTTTCTTTATAGTCCAACTCTCACATCCATACATGACCACTGGAAAAACCATAGCCTTGACTAGACAGACCTTTGTTGACAAAGTAATGTCTCCGCTTTTCAATATGCTGTCTAGGTTGGTCATAACTTTCCTTCCAAGGAGTAAGCCTCTTTTAATTTCATGGCTGCAATCACCATCCGCAGTGATTTTGGAGCTCAGAAAAATAAAGTCAGCCACTGTTTCCCCATCTATTTACCATGAAGTGATGGGACCAGATGCCATGATCTTCGTTTTCTGAATGTTGAGCTTTAAGCCAACTTCTTCACTCTCCTCTTTCACTTTCATCAGTAGGCTCTTTAGTTCTTATTCACTTTCTGCCACAAGGGTGGTGTCATCTGCATATCTGAGGTTATTGATATTTCTCCTGGCAATCTTGATTCCAGCTTGTGCTTCCTCCAGCCCAGTGTTCCTCATGATGTACTCTGCATATAAGTTCAATAAGCAGGGTGACAATATACAGCCTTGACGTACTCCTTTTCCTATTTGGAACCAGTCTGTTGTTCCATGTCCAGTTCTAACTGTTGCTTCCTGACCTGCATACAGGTTTCTCAAGAGGCAGGTCAGGTGGTCTGGTATTCCCATCTCTTGAAGAATTTTCCACAGTTTATTGTGATCCACACAGTCAAAGGTTTTGGCATAGTCAATCAAGCAGAAATAGATGTTTTTCTGGAACTCTCTTGCTTTTTCCATGATCCAGCGGATGTTGGCAATTTGATCTCTGGTTCCTCTGCCTTTTCTAAAACCAGCTTGAACATCCGGAAGTTCACGGTTCATGTATTGCTGAAGCCTGGCTTGGAGAATTTTAAGCATTACTTTACTCAATGGACATGGGTTTGGGTGAACTCCGGGAGTTGATGATGGACAGGGAGGCCTGGTGTGCTGTAGTTCATGGGTTCACAAAGAATCAGACATGACTGCATGACTGAACTGAACTGACGGTGAAAGTATCCAGTTGAGAAGTGGGAGAAAACTAAAAATAGAGAGGTACAATGAAATATTATTTTTTCCTCTGAATACTGACTTTATGATGAATTTTTTAAATTGTGTGTTTTGTATTTTTGTGTGTGTGTGTGTGTGTGTGTGTGTTGGTCATGCCACATGGCTTGTGGAAACTGAGTTCCCTGGTCAGGAATCAAACCTGGGCCCTTGGCAATTAAAGTGCTAAGTCTTAACCACTGGACCACCAGGGAATTCCCTTTAAAATGGTTATATTGCACTAATTAGATTAGATTTAGATTACACTGAGTGTACAATTCAATGAACTTTTCATGTGTGTATACCTGTGGAACCAATATCTTGTTAAGACAGAAAATATTCCCAGAATTCCAGAAACTTGTCATGTGCTCTTTTCTAGTCAAATCTTCATTCAGGGCTAATTACTGTACTGATTTCTAAATCTATAGCTTAGCTTTGCTTATTCATGGACTTCATAAGAATATAATCACAGTTTGTACTCTTGTTTCTGGCTTCTTTCATTTTTTCATTATATCTATGAGTATCTGGAATTTCTTCTTCTTGTTTTTTTTTCATTCTATTTAATGTTCCATTATATGAATATTCCACAATTTATTTCCATTCCTATTGATGGAGAATTTTCTTACTGTTTCCAGTGAGGTTATTATGAATAAAGCTGCTATAAATACTGTTGCACATGTGTTTTTGTGGGCACATGCATTCATTCTCTTGAGCATATCTATAACTGTAGCATTGCTGAGTCATGGGTTAGGTATATGTTAATTTTGGTAGATCCTGCCAAACTCTATTCCAAATATAATTGAGGTTGTTCACTCTTGTCAACAATGTAAGAGTTTCAGTTACTCCACATCTTCTCTAACAGCTGTTCAAATATATGTATTTATTCATATGTTCCAAAATTATCCTATCAATTGATTTCATTCCATCAAATTTAAATTAAAACCAATTCACTGAAATGTCCTGATTGCAATGATTAGCTTAGGATGAGTTTGCCATAATAGTACCTACCATCCACTCTCTAATAGCTAGAGTTGCATACAACACTTCCTATTAATGAATGACTTTTGGGAATTTTTTAGTCTGGCACTTTCTACACCCTATGTTACTGTTAATTCCCTGAAGTGTCCTTCAACACTTTCACTTTATGTTTTTCATAGAAGAACCTTTTCAGACTGAGTCACAATCATCAAATCTAAATTACTGTTTCTCAACAAGCAGCTTCTTATTTCTTGGTCACCAAGCTGATTTTTTAAATTGATTCAATTACTTGAAAGAATATGGAAGAAACTGTGATACATCTACCAAATGAGAAAATACAGATCAGGTACAAAGAGTCCTATAACACTCAATAGGCTTTATTTTAATGCCAAAGGGGAATTATTCCTATAAGAAGAATTCTGTTGAGTGAATATCTTTTCTATTATCTGGAGATTATTCCATGTTTCAATCGATTTCTTTCCATTGCTCCTCTTTCCCACTTTACATGTAAAACTGAAAACTTAAATTTAATTCCAATAAATTGATTCTTAATTTCTTATTCAGATTGAATGAGCTTATGAAGAGGAGCAGCTACTTGGTTTAACCTAAAATTTTAACACATGATTTAGAAAATTCTGTTACAGGTGAGTTGCTCTTTTTTAAAAGTATATTGTATTAACATGTTTAATATGTCCAAAAATGGTAACATAAGTCATTCTTGAACCTTTATGAATAACTATAAATAAGAAAAGGAAAATCTTGTGGCAATATCAAAGGGTCACAAGAAAGGGGCTGCTTGTGTCTTTACAAGAGGTCAGCTAACTCAAAAAATATGTAACTAGATTCAGTTTGTGATCCTAGCTTTTAAGTTTGGCAATTTGATTTTGTCAGCATACAGAGAATAAATTTATCTCTTATGTCTAATTCATTCTAAATCAAACCCACATAAGACTTGTCCAAAAACCAGAATTATAATTTATGAATTAAAAATGAGAAGTGTAATGATTTTAGTGCTTAGAACACATCAGCATGTTCATTGCATTTTCCCCCAGTAGACACAGAAGATAATCATGAAGCTGTCTCATAAGCAAGGGAGTTACAGCTAAATGTTTACATAGCATCAGACTCTGTAAATTCAATGTCTGCATTTCCACCTAGAAAATAGTGAAGGATACTTTGTCCAGGGCATCCCTTCCTCTAGTTGTGCAAATTTTAAAAATCCACTGTACTTAGTGTAAGCAGAAAAATTATTTATTAAAGAGCATTAATCAGTTTATGGAATCTTGAAAGGGCTAGAGACTTGGAGTCTATGAGCCGGGGGCAACACCAAATCACACGTGCAAGAGTACTGATGACGTCACGGCTTCAGACCACACTAAGCACAGATACTGCTGTGGGCATGGGAATCTTACCTACCGATTCCTGAGAAAACAAAGCAACTCCACTGCTTTTCACACCAGAAAATGAAACCTACTTTGAGCACCTGCTTCCTCATGTTACTTTATTCTGATGCAAGCTTTCACTAAGATGCATTTAATTGGCGAAGCCAAGGTCACATGACTGCTGCAAAGAAAACTGAGAGAGTGAATTGTGGCTTATCCCTTGGGTAGATGAGAATCAGGATGTGGGAAGGTCCCAAAGATCAGCAGGTTTTCAGAAGTTCCTGCTGCTGCTGCTGCTGCTGCTAAGTCGCTTCAGTCGTGTCCTACTCTGTGCCACCCCATAGACGGCAGCCCACCAGGCTCCCCCGTCCCTGGGATTCTCCAGGCAAGAACACTGGAGTGGGTTGTCATTTCCTTCTCCAATGCATGAAAGTGAAAAGTGAAAGTGAAGATGCTCAGTCGTGTCTGACTCTTAGCGACCCCATGCACCGCAGCCTACCAGGCTCCTCCGTCCATGGGATTGTCCAGGCGAGAGTACTGGAGTGGGGTGCCACTGCCTTCTCCATCAGTAGAAGTTAAGTTGGCCACAAAGCATGACAAGTACCTGTAGAGGACATTGCCAATGTTTGGTTAATTCTGTAACTCTTTCCCCTGATGTCCAGAAATTTGCTCTTTCCATCAGGGAAGTGGTTATGAATATGGCTATATAAAAATATAAATTTTAACGAATTTTGGATTTAAGATTGGTGCACTTTATATATATTACAGCTCAATTTTAGAATGACAAATGATAAACAAGGACAAGATATGCTTTCATATTTAAGGACTGGACGTCATTTCACCATGATCCTTCATTAATTTATTCCCTAAGTATTTAATATTTCTTTTCCCATATTTTTCTAATTATTCAAGCAAAGTAAGCCCTGGTACACCTCTGGGTGCATGGCTTATTCCATGGGAGACATTATGAGAAGTGAAATCACTGGTGAGACATGATGAAATTTTTTTAATGTCTTCGTGCACATTGCTGAATTATCAGAAAAGTTGCACCACTATATCTGCCACTAGCAATACCTGGGTGTATTTTTTTCATTCCCCTCAGCAGTTTTATGAGTTCCACTTGGCCTATCTTTATAAAATTAATTAACAAAAAAGTTTTCTTGTTTTACTCTGTACTTCTTTGATAACCAGTGCTGTAAACATCTTTGAATTAATATGAAATCATTTTCTTTACTGTCAGTACATGCTACCCAGAGAGCAGAATACAGTCACACTATGTCATTCATTCTATTCTCATGAAATGGTTTATATAAATCTTAATAAGAGAAAGAAAGGGATAGTGCAATCTGTTCTTTAGGCTTCATTGTATCATAAAAATGTGCAAGTCTGTGCAATTTTATATCGCTCTTAGCGGACTGATGGAACCTATTTCCAATGCCTCAGAAAACAAAACAAAACAAAATAATAAATGGAAAGTTGTGTTTGATGACATCATTATCTTTTTTGGTCTTTAAAGAAGGAAGCAGATCCCTCTAGAGGAGAAACTGTGACCACAGTCTCACATGAGATAGAAGAATAAAGCCCCAGATTTCCTTAGGCATTTAATAGAATTTCAGGAAAATGTTACCATCAACAGAGGGCTGTGAAATCGATTCAAGTGATATTTTATTTTAACTTAATATTTTATTGGGGAAAATCAAATAACTTTATTGAATAATTCTTCAAACTAATGTCTGTCTCAGAGTTCTTACCCTTTCATCTAATCTTCTGTAAAAAAGAAAAAAGAATTAATTTGGGGCTTGGAAAGAAAAAGAGACACTTTTTGCTATTTGAACAAAATAAAAATTCCTGAAACCTCTGTTCTCATCTGTAACTTTTTCCTAAAACTTTACTTTCATTTGTCAAGTTCAAAAAAAGTTATACAAATTTAAATTGTTGTAGAGTTATAACATTAATCGAGACAGATTTTTTTACCTTTAAAATACTGAATCTTTTGATCTAGCTAGAAAGCCGGTCTTCTCTCATATCTTCCTTAAGTTTTTGTAATTTTCTTCATATGAGACATGCACATCTCTTTTTTCATTACTTCATAATTAGTTAATGGGATTGGGGCTGTATTGCAAATGGATTTTTTCCCCATTACTTGCTTACCAGTTATTGCTGGTATAGAGAAGTATTGACTTTTGTGCATTTCTCCTGAATCCGATGCTCTTTGAACTTCCACTAATTTAAAATTTTCAATTGATTCACTTGGATTTTCCAAGACAATTTTAGATGTATGGACACTGAAGCCAAGTTATCCCACTGCAATAAGGTGACTCCGCCTCACCCAGTTCTGAGCCTTTCATCCTCATGTTTATAACAGTCTCATTTCAAAGTTGATTGGCCCCACCCACAATGAATATACATGTGCATGTACACACACACACAAATCTTGCCCAAACAATACCTAAGAGATTTATAACAGTACCAGGAACAGCCTTTATCCCCATGGGGCCAGCTTTAGGTAAAACTTGACCCAGTAGCCCTGACACTGTCACCAAGGGCCTAGGCTCTCTGTCTCCCAACTCTGCATAGTGTCTGTGTTAGTCCACCCTGAGACACCATTCCATCTTCTAGGAGATCCGAGATTTCTTCCTGTAGAAGCCAAAGCCTAAAGTAAATTAAAGCAAATTAAAACTTAAAAACAAATGAATACCAATAATAAAAGACACCAGTTTTGGAACTTACTTTCTTACATTATCCAAAGAAGAATGACAGAGAAGGAGTTAATTTTTTTCTTCTAGAAACTTCTCCTTCATGTCTCCCTCAGCAAACATCTCACACCTAATTCTGTCCACGGGTGTGACATGAATATCCCTGATTCAGTCACTCTACTAAGACACACTGATGGATTCAAGACAGTCAAGAGCCACCCCTGGAGACAGGGATGAGGTCAAAACCACACCCATGATTACTGAGAACAGGCAGTAGTGGCCAAAGGAAAGTGAGGAACGAGGACGAATGTTGGACAGCAAAGAACAGATATTCAGCACAGATAGTAGGTGCTAGCTACAAGCTTTTTCATCTCTGTACCTTACAAATCTATACTTATCCAGTCTATGCTTGTCTTAAGGCTGCATCCCTTGCAAGAATTAAAGTCCCCAAATCAGTGCTCAACCAGCATGAATTCCTCATTACTATGATTTCAGCCTGAACAGAACCACAGTACCAGGGTGTGTTTATGATTTCCCAATTCCTGTCTCCCCTTTTCTGAGGAAGCGAAGGCAGAAAGCTTTGTGACCAGAGGGTCTTTGGATTCACTGTCCACTAAAGCCTCAGACGGAAGCACTATTCCTGGTTTGTCCCAGTTCCCAAATAGTTCAGGAGGGAGAGGACGAATAACTCAATGGAAAGCCACCACCTGCCACTGGGAAGCCGATTCACACTCTCCCTGCTGTTTCTCGTGGGAATACTGTTTGTTGTAAAGAATAAATTTGCTTTTAAACAAGACTGTGGTCTTGCTCATACTCACTTTTGATTTCTGTTTTTACCCTGGAGGATACCATCAGGTTCTTCCAGATGCAGCTACTTCCTCTGTGACCCAGGCCCCAGCTCCTCTGGACTCTGCACCTTGCTCTCAGATCCGATCATCTCCCACCAGGTTGAGCAGCTGATTGTGAACAGGCCTTATCTCAGTATCCTTGCCTGATTTGTCTGCCTCCTCTACAATACTGCTGACAATGCTATAAACATTCTATGTTCTCAAAAAATATATTTAATGACTTGAGAATTTTATTCCCTTGGAAGAACTACATACTCCCTGAAGTGGAACAAAGCAAGCTGAGACTGTACACATTTCCATGGAAGACAACCCATATTAGTCATTTCTCAGTGAACTTCCTCTTAGATTTTAATATGCACACTTCATAAAACACATGTATCTTTTTTTTAACTTTTATCACTTTTTAAATTTATTGGGATATAGTTGCTTTACAATGCTGTGTTAGTTTCTGCTATACAATGAAGTGAATCAGCTATATGTATATATATATATATATGTATATATATATCTCCCCTCCCTCTTTGACCTCCCTCCCACCCTCCCACCGTCCTACCCATCTAGGTCATCACAAAGCACCAGGCTCTGTTCCCTCTGCTACACAGCAGCTTCCCAGTAGCTAGCTATTTCACAGATGGTAGTGTATATATGCCTACAAAGCCATAGCAAACAAGACAGTACTTGCACAAAAACAGAAATACAGATCAATAGAACAGGATTAAAAAGCCCAGAGATAAAAATCGTGTACCTGTGGTCACCTAATCTATGATAAAGGAGGCAAGAATACACAATGGAGAAAGGGCAGTCTTTTCAACAAGTAGTGCTGGGAAAACTGGACAGCTACATGCAAAAGGATGAAATTAGAACAATCCCTAACACCATACACAAAAATAAACTCAAAAATGTAAGACAGGACACTATGAAACTCTTAGAGGAAACTGTAGGAAGAACACTCTTTGACATAAATCACAGGAAGATCTTTTTTGACCCACCTCCTAGAGTTACAAAAATAAACAAATGGGACCCAATTAAACTTAAAATCACATGTATCTTTAAATACATGTTTCCCCGTCAATAACGATAAAGGAAAACATTATGTCACCAAACCTCAGTGCAACATTATTAAGAACATGACGTGCAGATAAAACTCTTAGTAAAAGTGAAGGTGAAAGTGTTAGTGGCTCAGTCATGCCTGACTCATTGTGACCCCATGGACTGTAGTCCACCAGGCTCCTCTGTTCATGGAATTCTCCAGCCAAAAATACTGAAGTGTGTAGCCATTCCCTTCTTCAGAGGGTCTTTCCAATCCAAAGATGGAATCTGGGTTGCAGGCAGGCAGATTCTTTACCATCTGAGCCACCAGGGAAGCCCTAAAATCTTAAGTTACATTCAAAATACAGCCTATCAAAATGCTGTATTTTGATAGGCCTACAAAAGGTATGGGCCTATCCCAGCTATTGCTGGTGTAAGAAAGTGGATCCTAACAGTGGACTGCAGCATGAGGGATCCTGCAGATGCAATGACAGAGATTATCCTGGAACACATTGGTGATATGACAACACTGTAGTGAAAAACTTAAAAAAAAAAAATACAAAGTTGGTTGTTTTTAGTATTTCTGCATCCAACAGCCTCAACCAGCTCCTTAAAGATTGATCAGTCTTCTGTTCAGGAGCCTTTAGAGATGCCTCAGAACTTCAAAGCTGTTCCTCTGATTCTGACAGTTGCCTGAAACTGCCCTTTTTCATCCAGGCATGCCAACTCCTTACATCACCTCTTTCCATAATCTTTGACAAACAATGGCTTCAACCCTTCTCCCCAACTCCATTCTCAATATTTTTCAGCCTACAAATGACAAATAATTCATTACAAGAAATGAACTTTTTATTGTAAATTTTTATTAGCTTTTTCCCCTAACAGCTATATTTATTGCTATGTATCCATTTCTATGCTCTATCGTAAACACAATATTTATGACATGGAATAAAAACTGTACATGTTACTGCATAAAATGCATTATTAATAGTCTTACTAAGTGTTTGCTGATCAGGAAGGAATGGTTAATCTTTTTACTTTCCAACTTGTCAGCTACTTCTGCTTAGACTTTTTACTGGGTTGTAGTTATATTTGAGGAAACTGGTTGGTTGTTGTGTGTTGACATGTAATAGATTATAATTTTTCTCCTTTTAAATGGTGAGTCATACAATTTGGTTAGCATTTTCATGCAAAATATCTTATTTTCAGGAACAGATTCTTATCATTACCATTTCATTATATTATTCTGGACATAATTTTTCAGCATTTTTGAACTTTCTACTGTACTCAAAGCACTAGGCTAAGTAATACAGAGAAATCAAGGTGATCATTATGTGATTCTTTCACCCTCAAACAGCCCCAGAATAGTCGGGGAGGTAGACATCTATTCATCAAATGACAATGCATGTCTAATTGTGGGAAGCAACAAAAGTGAGGCAAAAACAAAGCTCTGTGTAAGCAAAGAGATGCATTTATTGCAATCAAAACAAAAGATAGAGATTTGACAATAAAGCTTAAAACTATCAAGTTAAAAAAAAAAAAAAAAAGAGCTTCCAAGCATTAACAAGTGTGTTTGTGCATATTCATCACAGCACTAGGACACTAAAGAGAATGGCGAATATGTCCAAATTCTCACTTATCCCCTCAGTAGTAGGGATGAGGTACAATTTTGCCATGTTGGTGAAAAGCGAAGTCTATTAAGAAAACAAATATGGTAAGCAAGAATATAAATGAAATATCTACTTCCTAAGCAAATACGTGCTTGGATTATTTTAAAATTATACATTAGTCATATGGCCTTGGGCACTTACTGTTGGCTTCATTTTTCGCATCTGTAAAACTGGGACATGAATTAAATGATTTCTGGATGTCTCATAAGGTAAAAATGCTATAATTATATCATTCACACACAATTCAAATTTTTATTAAGTGCCTGCCATGTATACAGTACCATATGCACTGGAAAATATTGAATGAACCTAATACACAATGCATAATGCATAGTGACGTCTTTTTGGAGAGGTCGTCAGTGTCAGGATTCATGTGCCCAAGTGCCGAAAGACAGAGTCTAAATAATACACAATTTGGGAATTGAGAGAACAAGAGGATGTTGGAACCACAGGAAGCATCCTGGGGAGGAAAAAAAGGACTTAAAATATTTCACAAAAGAAGTTAGTATCTGAGGATAAAATTAGGAGGAAGAAGAGACCCAAATCCCCTAACTAAGGTACCCCAAAGGGAGTGTACAGGAATCCTTAGAGTTCCAAATGGGTTTCTGGAAAATACTACCTTAAAAATTACTCACTAAAAGTAAATATCTAGGCTATGCTTCAGTGCAATTAGCAAGGACTGGTTTTCAAGTCCTTTATAATATGTAACTTATATTTTGTTTTCTGTGAGTACTGTTCTTAGTTTTATGGGATCATCAATTCAACCTTTGAAAGTAAATCCACAGTCTAAGGAATAGCAATAATGATGAAAACCTTATAATACCTTATACCTTATTCCTAGTGTGTATTATTAATGATGGTAGGGTCTGTTCAATGATTCATACACCTCCCTCCTTGAATGTTCAAGGCTGCTATTAGCTTATTGTTACAGGCATTGTCACTGGGCATACTATTCCATGAGGTGTAATGGTCTTCTGATTATTACATTGTAGCATATGAATAAAGCACTCCATCACTTCATACACAGTCTTGAATGAGACTATATTACTATTTGAGATTTATCAGGAAATGAGGATGAAATTTTAATATCAGAGATGCTTCAGTTAAACACATGGACTTGTTCCCAACACAGTAATCATAGATATTCATTGACACAACAAGTTGGGAAAACTGAAAAAAAGTGAAGTGACTTAGCACGCATATACTCAGCTCTGTATTTTTTTAACTCACTGCCTTTATGACCTTTCTCTGTCAACCTTCCTAATGAACTGTGTAGACTTCTGACTATTTATTTCCTGTCAGTCTGTCTTTTCTTCTAACTTCATAAATCAGTATCATTATAAATACCTCTGGAGATTGTAAAATTAGGTGGATTTTTTATTAGTTTATAAGGAGTCTGAGAGCACTCAGCTGTTCATGTAAACATATTACCAAGTACTGCATAGATTCAGTGAAGTTGAACAAATTCTACCTTGAGGGAATATGAACCATGAGAAAGGTCTGGCTAATGGCTGGATCACACTAAATATCATGACAGTTTCCCTTTGAGTTCTAAATTTAAATCAAGACTTGTTCCTGATTTTTAATCTCCAAACCATGAATCCTCCTTTGAGAGGCTAAATGGAAATGGAAATCCAAGATTTCAGAGGGAGCAACAGCTATAGTCCTATTCTAGAGCCCTTGCAACAAAGACATTTAAAACCTCAATACATCAAGCCCTTGAATATCATCCTTTGCCATCACATCTAAGGAGGCTGTGTCTCATAATTTCTAATATGACAGGAAGCACCAAAATCCCTTTTCTTGGATCAAGAGACAAGCTTAAGGATTAGAAAGAAATTTGGAAACTAGGTGCTGTTTATCTGGACTCTAGAAGCATTGTCAATTAATGTATAGCTTCAATGAGATGCAAGGTGGAGGGACATCTGAAAAACAAGGAAACTGTGTGCTTTTGTACATTGAAAAGGCAAGGTTTTTCACTTCATGAAAGGTATGACTAAAATTTGTTAAAAGGAGGAATTACACATTTCTTATGAAAACTACACTTGGATGATTTTTGAGAAAAAAAAATTAATTCTCATGGTCACCACATTGTTTATGGTAAAAACATAAGGAGAAAATCAAATCACAGCTCTGTTACTGGGTAAAGATAGAACAAGAGCTGAAGCAACTTTCATTCCCTCAACTCCACCTTCCCCAGGACCAGTGGGCCCCCTTCAGCCACAAGGAGACTTTAAGAGCAGAGGAAGCTCCACTGACATCCAGCCAAGATACCTGGGGATGAGACTGGAAAGACACATGGTACTGAGGAAGGTCTCTGAACCCTTGGGTGTGTCCAGAGGGAGAATGTGGAGATAAAAAGGGTTAAAGACAGCTGCATGAGAGGAGTTAGACCATTGTAGGGATTGCCAAGGAGAAGGCTCAGCCACACGAAGTAATTTCAAAGGAAGATTTACCAAGGCAGCCCCTGTTGTATATGTTGTGCTGTGCTTAGCTGCTCAGTTGTGTCCTACTCTTTGTGAGCCCCTTGGACTGTAGTCTGCCAGGATCCTCTGTCCATGGGATTCTCCAGGCAAGAATACTGGAGTGGGTTGCCGTGCCCTCCTCCAGGGGATCTTCCGAACCCAGGGATCGAACCCAGGTCTCCTACATTGCAGGCAGATTCTTTACTGTCTGGGCCACCAGGGAAACCATGTCCTTGTATTATACCAGGGCTTAATTCCATGTGATTTTATCTTGAGGAGAACAGGCAAGGAGGTAGCACCAGGAAGGCCCTGGTCAACTCCAGGAAGTGTACAAACCTGCATTCATACCCAGCCTGGGGGACTTACCTATGAGGTCCCAGAGGCTTCACCATTCCCCTGCACAGACGATCACTAGGAACCATGCTTAAATCTCATAAGTCTTCCACGAGAACATAGATTCAGTCTGTGTGGCAGTGCTTAAGCACATCTTAAATCATGTCTTGAGATGTTTTAGAATAAATTCACACAAGGTAGGGGTTTGGACTGGATTATTTGTTTGTTTGCGTAACTGTTCTATAACTTCATTGGCAATTGTTCTAAAACTTCACCTGGGTAAAGTAAAATCAGGGTCCTCTTGATTTTATTTTGTACAGACACAGAAGAAGTGGGAGGAGGAGGAGGAGGAGGAGGAGGAATCAAATAAAGAGGAGAAGGGAGGGGAAAACACAGCACAACCACATCAGAGTACTTTATTTAGCCTTAAAAATCCCAGTGCTCAAAAGTCTATAAAAATTAGGTTGCTTTCTTTCTCTAGGCAATATGGTACTCTGCCACTTATCTCACTGGGCTTGAAAACTCGGAGCACCATGAGACAGCCAAAAGTGTTCCACTGAGCCTTTATTTCCTAACAAATGTAGAAACAATATCCAGAAATAACTTTCACTGCCTCCTTCTGCCTGAAGATTGGATTTTCTAATTATCTAAACCATCTTGAACACACTTAGAGAGATTTTCCAACAAACTTCTTGACATCAGGGACAGTGACACCATCAGCAGTTTCTTTTCAGAAACCTTTCCTAAAAATAGAAAGTCCTTTCTGTACTGGTTTTGATAGCTGGAAGAAGATCACCATAGTGGTTCTTTCTTCTCCTCTATGCCACCCTTGACTAAGGTCCTGGATATTGACAAGTCATTTTAAAAAGAGTTGCCACATCTAGGTGCTGATAGGCTTCCACAAAATGGGAAATGATAAGGTCTGGAACTGTCTATTATGCAAAAGTGAAAAGAAGTGAAAGTGAAGTTGTTCAGTCATGTCCGACTCTTTGCGACCCAGTGGACTATAGCCTACCAGACTCCTCCATCCATGGATTTCTCCAGGCAAGACTACTGGAGTGGGTTGTGAATTCCTGCTCCAGGGGATCTTCCTGAACCAAGGATAGAACCCAGGTCTCCTGCATTGCAGGCAGATGCTTTGCACTTTGAGCACCACTTCACAGTGTCCATCATGCAAAGATGGGCACAATAAAGGACAGAAGTGATATGGACATAATAGAAGCAGAAGATAGTAAGAAAAGGTGGCAAGAAGAACTACACAAAAAAGATCTCAATGACCCAGATAACCACAATGTTGTGCTCACTCACCTAGAGCCAGACATCCTGGAATGCGAAGTCAAGTGGACCTTAGGAAGCATCACTACAAACAAAGCTAGTAGAGGTGATGAAATTCCAGTTGAGCTATTTCAAGTCCTAAAAGATGATGCTGTGAAAGTGCTGCACTCAATATGCCAGCAAATTTGGAAAACTCAGCAGTAGCCACAGGACTGGAAAAGATCAGTTTTTATTCCAATCCTAAAGAAAGGCAATGCCAAAGAATATTCAAACTACCACACAACAGCACTTAGCTAACACACTAACAAAGTAATGCTCAAAATTCTCCAAGTACATGAACCAAGAACTTCCAGGTGTTCAAGCTAGATTTAGAAAAGGCAGAGGAACCAGAGATCAAATTGCTAACATCTGCTGAATCATCAAAAAAGCGAGAGAGTTGGAGAAAAACATCTGTTTTATTGACTATGCCGAAGCCTTTGACTGTGTGGATCACAACAAACTGTGGAAAATTCTTAAAGAAATGGAAATACCAGACCACCTGACCTGCCTCCTGAGAAATCTGTATGCAGGTCAAGAAGCAACAGTTAGAACTGGACATGAAACAATGGACTGGTTCCAAACTGGGAAAGGAGTACGTCATTTAACTTATATGCAGAGTATATCACGCGAAAAATGCCAGGCTGGACGAAGCTCAAGCTGGAATCAAGATTGCTGGGAGAAATACCAACAACCTCAGATATGCAGATGACACAACCCTTATAGCAGAAAGTGATGAGGAACTGAAGAGCCTCTTGATGAAAGTGAAAGAGGAGGGTGAAAAAAGATGGCTTAAAACTTCACATCCAAAAAACTAAGATCATGGCATCCAGTCCCATCACTTCATGGCAAATAGATGAGAAACAATGGAAAAAGTGAGAGACTTTATTTTCTTGGGCTTCAAAATCACTGCAGATGATGACTGTAGCTATGAAATTAAAAGATGTCTGCTCCTTGGAAAAAAAGCTCTGACCAACCTAGAGAGCATATTAAAAAGCAGAGGCATTACTTTGCCAACAAAGGTCCGTCTAGTCAAAGCTATGGTTTTTCCAGTAGACATGTGTGGATGTGAGAGCTGAACCATAAAGAAAAGTGAAAGGGAAGTCGCTCAGTCATGTCTGACTCTTTGTGACCCCATGGACTGTAGCCTACCAGGCTTCTCCATCCATGGGATCTTCCAGGCAAGGGTACTGGAGTGGGGTGCCATTGCCTTCTCCAGGGTATTTTCCTGACCCAGGTATAGAACCTGGGTCTCCTGCACTGCAGGAAGATGCTTTACCCTCTGAGCCACCAGGGAAGCCCTAAAGAAAGCTGAATGTCAAAGAATCGATGCTTTTGAACTGTGGTGTTGGAGAAGACTCTTGAGAGTCCCTTGAACTGCAAGGAGTTCAAACCTGTCAATCCTATGGGAAATCAGTCCTGAATATTCATTGGAAGGACGGATGCTGAAGCTGAAACTCTAATGCAAAGAACTGACTCACTGGAAAAGACCCTGATGCTGGAAAAGATTGAAGGTAGTAGGAGAGGGGACAACAGAGGACAAGATGGTTGGATGACATCACCGACTCGATGGACGTGAGTTTGAGCAAGCTCCGGGAGTTGGTGATGGACAGGGAAGCCTGGTGTGCTTCAGTCCAGGGGGTCACAGAGTCGGACACAACTGAGCAACTGAATTGAACTGAACTGGAACTGTCCACACCATGGCAGCCTGATACCATACATTTGGAAGTAACATGCTTCCTGAAGTAAGTGGCTCTGCTACCCAGTTCTCTGTGGTCATTATTGTCTAACACTTTTACATCAATTAATTCAATGCAGGTTTTCATACTAAAGTCTCCAATCGGTTTTTCTATACTACCTCCATTTAGGGTCATGATGCTTGACTTTGTTATGAATATGTTTAAATGATCCATCTCTCTGTATAGGAAAAAAATTGAACAGATACACAAATATACAATATTTTGGAGGGTTTATGGACTCCCTGAAGCCCATGAACTGATTCCCTAGGTACCCACGGACATTTAGTTACTAAATCCTATGCAACCACATTGCTTCTGGAAATACTTATAACATTTAAGTTGTCTACAGTTGTACTTTGGAAAATTAGCAGCTCCAACTCATTTAAAAAGGCTCAGTCACTTTGGTCCAAATGTGTCTTTAAGGTGAGGAGATGACATTCTCTTAAAGAATGGAAGAAAATTGCCCTAAATGCCAGTAACTAGACTTTAAGCATTACAATAGTACCACAGAAAACTGAACGATAGAACTGTACAAGGACAGGACACATGTCAAAGATACTCAAGAATACATTTAGATAAAGTCTCTTGCCCACATTTGGACTGAGAGTTTCTATACACTTGCCATCATTGGAATACTCAAGAATTACAAATATTTGTCATATTTTATAAACTACCAATCTGTCTTATTATACAGTCAATGTAGATCAGATCTTAATGGAATTTTATTACTTTAATACTAAATCTCACTTTATAATAAAAACATGCAGCTCAACCCCAATGGCGGAGTTTTAACTATAATCTTGCATTACGTTGACATGAAGCAATGAAGCCAATAGCATAATATCTTAAGACAGCAAAGAGCAAAAACATACATAGTCAGTAGGAAAAGAAAGGACAGTGAACCCAGAAAGAGGAAAACATCGGAGGCAGAGAAATATGGAACTTTAATCCTTTAGACATAAACTTTAATCCTAGAAAAATACAGAAAGTGAGACATGAAGGAAGATTTTAATACATAGATTTACATAATATAAAAGAAACATTTTAAAGACAGCATGTACTTATTCCAAAGCTAGGAAGGTATAATATATATACATATATATATATGGACAACACCAGCTTAATCCCCTAAAACAAACCTTGAAATCATCATAAAGCACTTAGAATTTTCTCAGAGAATCAATTTAACGTAAAGTTTAGAACTGAAAAAAAGCTGACAACCAAAATTCTATCTGCCTGTCGGTATCAGATTTCATATCTTTCTAATGAAGAAGACCATCTGGCTTGCTTTCTTTATGTATGCTGTCTTTTCAGATGTGGCATTATTTGCTTCTGCTTAATTTTGTAATATTCTCTTTTCTTCCTTTACAGCTTTCTTCTCAAGCATGCCTTAGAGAACAACAGTCTCTAGAATACTGCTGAATTGCATGACTTCTGAGATTCTTGGGGAAACATTTCATTCTTTATGCTATGAGAAAAATCTTTGAGGAAAGTTATTAGTATAGTACATTAAAAATAATAAATATTTATTAGCCCAAGTGAGTAGGAAGTTGGTCTAGATTTTTTTCCCCTTCCAATTTTATTGAGTTATAGTTGACATACAGAATTGTGTGAGTTTAAGATACAGCATAATGATGTGACTTACATACATTATGAAGTGATTACCACACAAGTTTAGTGAATACCCATCATCTCATGTAGATACAACATTAAAGAAACAGAAAAAAATTTTTTCCACTTGATGAAAACTCTTAGGATTTACTCTTTCATGTATAATGTTGGGCAGTGACTATAGATATTTTTTAATGCTAATTTTGTTTTTAAATTATGTAAAGTGTTTACAATTTTCAAAGTCAAGTCTCTGAAGGTTGGTTTGTTTTTCACTTTTTGCAGGTCCATTTTATTTATTTTTCATAAATTTATTTATTTTTAATTGGAGGATAATTGCTCCACAATATTGCATTGGTCTCTTTCAGATATAGACAGTGAACGAGAAAGAACGAGAAAAACAAATATCATATACTAATGCATATATTTGGAATCTAGAAAGATGGTGCTGATGACCCTATCTGCAGGACAGCAACGGAGACCCAGACATGGAGAACAAACTTGTGGACACAGTGGGGACAGGAAAGGGTGGGATGAATAGAGAGAGTAACGTGGAAATATACATCACCATATGTAAAAGAGAGAGCCAGTGGAAATTTGCTGTATGATGCAGGGAGCTCGGATCAGGTGCTCTTAGATAACCTAGAGGGGCGAGATGGAGCTGGTGGAGGGAAGTTCAAGGGCAGCGGGGGACATATGTATACCTGTGGCTGATTCTTGTTAATGTATGGTCTAGATTTTTATATGAGAATATTTTATATAAGGATCTATGACTTTCTCACATGTAGGTTAGAAACGATTGTTCATGGGCTCAGAAGGCTTGCAATCTAGTCTTCAGACAGAACAAAAAGATACGAAATTTCAGGCAGTGGATGATCAGTGTCAAATAAGTGGGACATACAAGTGTTCGGAGAAAGCAGGGGCTCAGGCAGGGTTGGGGTAATCATGAAAAGTTTCAAGGACCAGGTAGGAACTAATTGCTCTTCACATGGATACCTGAGTATAAGATATATTGGATGAAATATTATGATTATGATGACAGAGACTTTGAACCTCATGTCTTACTCATTTTCCTGGTCAAACCAGCTTACAGTCTTTGTGGCAAGTTCTACATGTCTACCCAGAGAATCAAACTCTAATAAAATTCCAGGGATTGAAAAATCAAAGTTGTATTAAAATCAGTCTTACACTTGCTCACTCACTTGATATAATAAACACAAGAAAGGAGAAAAAAAGGCTGTGGGAAAAACATAAAGTAGTAAATGGTGTATATTTAATTGCACTGTGTTAGCCATTTTTCTCTTCTCAGGTGAAGCTAAGTGGCTCCCAGAAGAGATTATCATGTCTTCGTTTTTTGGTTTTATTTTTTTAAAGCTTAGTAAATTTGGTGATTCATTAACATGCTCTCTTACTGTTGGAGTACTAGTGTTTTGAAACTCAATGAAAAATGGTTTCACCACTTATTTTATGGTACCAGATGCCAGCATTTCATGCCAATCTCTCTCACACAGTGTTGGAGCATCTAATGGATGTGTAATAACTAGAAATGACTCTGGATAGAGGAATTTAGGAAAAACAAAAAATGCTTATGAATACTTGAAGAAGATGATAGAAGAAACATACACATCTTCTGGGCCCTGCTACTCTCTTTTGAACTTTAAATTCTGTTTGATGATTTTTGCTTTTGGACCAGATTGAATAGATCTGGTCTAATGAGTAGGAAAAAAAAAAAAAGTGGATTCACTCATCTCAGTAAAGTCATAAAGTCAGAATGATATACACAGACTCCTTGTGCTGGGTGTATACTCTAGATAATTTCTAATAGGAAAGTATTTAGAAAATAAATTTGGTTTAAAAACTATATAGTTATACAATTAAAACATTTTTCCTAGAAAGGTCTTTTACTATTATCAAGTAAAATTTACTGGGTTTCTAGGGCACAGATGGATAAACTAGGGGATAATAGCATAAAGTAAGACTCTAACCCACATTTCAAACTCCGCGTCTCCTTTCCCCCTTCTCATTTCCTACCATCTGGCCCACAAGGAGTAACCCTGGCAGTGTGAACCTCAGCTGACACCATAAAGCACAGACTACCTGCTGTTGAGGCATTGAGGCTCCAGGGTCCTGAAATCTACAGGCACAGAATTTATCATCTCCATTCCTAAGATCTGAGGCAAACAGTAGCTCTTCTCACCCAGCCACATCAACCTGGGAAAAGCAAATCAAACCACCTTGGCATCTAACATCCAAAGTCAGTGGGATTCATTCACAGGAGACTATTTCCAGTAGGCTAGGATTTAGGGCATCCCCCACAGCAGGGATGGAGAGGTGGGCATTTCCAAGTTCCCAGATGCTGCTGCTGCTGTTGCTCAGGAGACCTCACTTTGAAAACCACTGGTCCATCAATCAACTCCCTTCTTTCATTATCTCTACCCACATGGCCATTTCCAGGCATGCTGAAATCATACAGAATGCCAGACCTCCTTTCTGTGGGGGCAGACTCTTACATAGCGGCACAGCATCTAAATAACTTTCCATATCTGTTTTGAAAACAGTACAGTGTCAGTCCACAAATGGCGTTATGGCATGCATCTATGTCCTCATTGGAGTAGATGGAACAGAAATTGGCTGATTTCAACAATCTTTTGTTGTGAAGTGCCTCTTCCATGGCAGATACACTCTCATGGGTATTAATAGGCAATAGAAATATCTTTACACTTTGTATTCATACCATATGTCCATCAGTGTGCCTCTCCCCAACATCTCCATGTCCCCAGTCTTCTCTTTCCCAATCTTCCCATCTTTCTTCTTCTAGACTAGCCAACCAAACCATTCACTATTGCCCAAGTGTTTAGTTTAGTTTTGTTTTGTTTTAATGTGGACCATTTTTTTAAGTCTTTCTTGAATTTGTTACAATATTGTTTCAGTTTTATATTTTGTCTTTCTGATCATGAGGCATGTGGGATTTTGGCTCCCTGACCGGAGAAGGCAATGGCACCCCACTCCAGTACTCTTGCCTGGAAAATTACATGGACGGAGGAGCCTGGTGGGCTGCAGTCCATGGGGTCTTGAAGAGTCAGGCACGACTGAGCGACTTCACTTTCACTTTTCACTTTCATGCATTGGAGAAGGAAATGGCAACCCACTCCAGTGTTCTTGCCTGGAGAATCGCAGGGACTGCGGAGCCTGGTGGGCTGCCGTCTATGGGGTCACACAGAGTTGGACACGACTGAAGTGACTTAGCAGCAGCAGCAGCAGACCAGAGATGGAAACTGTGCCCCTTGCATTGGAAGGCGAAGTCTCTTGCCAGGGAAGTCTATGTGTTTTATGTTTCATCCTTGAGGCAAAGTAAAAGACCAGATGCACTGCCTGGATACTACCCATTGGGAGGGCTTTTGGTTATCATCTTTTTTCAAGAATATGCCTGAATGGTAGTATAGTGAAACCCCCGATCATTTTCAGCTGCTCCTCTTATTAACAATGTTTAGTCTTTTTCCTCTTCCATCAGTTGGTATAAAGGATGACTAATGTTACCAAAGATGTAGATGAAAGAGAGCCACTAAGACAATAGTGGTAAAGAAAATGGGTATCTGTTCTACATGCTAGCTCTGACTGTTTGTGTCCCTACCTCTGTTTATGATCCCAGATGAACATCTTCCACCCTGTGAATGGTTAATTGATACACCTGATCTTACCATGCAGTAACTCTGATAAAATCCACCTCATAATGGACTGCGGCTGCCAAGTCGCTTCAGTCATGTCCGACTCTGTGCAACCCCATAGACGGCAGCCCACCAGGCTCCCCTGTCCCTGAGATTCTCCAGGCAAGAACACTGGAGTGGGTTGCCATTTCCTTCTCCAATGCATGAAAGTCAAAAGTGAAAGTGAAGTTGCTCAGTTGTGTCCGACCCTCATCGATCCCATGGACTGCAGCCATGGACTTGCAGTCCATGGGATTTTCCAGGCAAGGGTACCGGAGTGGGGTGCTATCGCCTTCTCCATCTCATAGTGGACAGTTCTGCCCAAATGAGCACTTGGTGTCCCATGGCCGGGTGTCTGTCTCTTCTAGGGCCAGTAATATGACAAGAGCTATTATTTAGAAGATGTACCGTTCTCTGCTTATAATGGCATAGCCTTTCTCCAATACCTTGTGAACATGTGCTGTCACTTTTCCCAGAAGAACTTGGCATAAATTCTACATGCTGCATTTTTCCACCACAAATATCTATTACCCCACTATATGGCCTGACAGATCACACAGCTCAGTGGCAAGGCATTCACACTGCACACTGGACTTGATACAAGGCTCCTGCTTGCTGTGGGCCTAACTCCAAACTGGCAGCCTTTTGTGTCACTCAATACAGGTCAGAGTGTTATTCTCAAGTGTGGGATATGCTACATCTAAAACTTAAAAAGTCTACCAAGCATTGGATATTCCTCTTTATGGGACAAGTCGCAAAATTAATAACCTATCCTTTACTTTGAGGAGATGTACTGATGTGGAGGACGTGAAGAGTCCCTGAATGTTTAGCCCCATTTCTCTAGGACACATTTGTCCTCATAAAGTTCTCCAACATACTACCCATTTCTTGCTTATCCTTGCTGTTTTACATGATGTTATCAATATAGCAAACCAGTGTCATGTTCTATAGGATGTTCATCTGATCCGTGTTATGACAGCTAAAGAGAGAGTTGACATAATACTGGAAAAAATGGTAAATACTACCGTCCAAAGTGAATAAAACTTTCTGTTGGATAGAAAAGAAAGCTAAGGAAAAATTCCTAAGGAAGACTGATGGCTAATGGACATCTTCTGTCAGCCCTTCTATCAGCTGGGAATAGTAGTTGTGGAGAAGGATTCTGAGGAGGCCATAAAACATGCGCACTACACAAAAATTAATATTCTAAGAATTATGAGTATTATTAAAACCAATTTTCATAAAATAATGTGACTATAGGACACTTTACTATTCATGAAGTATCTTGAAAAATTACATTTTTCTTTACAACAACTCTGTGAGAATATTGGGTTGGGTACTATTATCTTTAATTTATAGATGTTTAAAACCCTGAGGCTCAGAGAACTTAAACTAATTCCTTATGAAAAACTATCACTTGATGTTTGATTTTTTCACAAATATCAAACATTTGATATTCATATAATTATCAAATGATAAAAAGCCCACAGAACCTGACTTCAAGTTAAGAGCATTTCCCACTCTCCTACTGAGGATTTTTGCATGACAAATAAGATGAAAGATGCAATAATAAGAGTATAACATCACTCTTTCCTCTAGAATATGAGTGAATTTTTTTTTAACTTTTCATTACAGCTCTGTTCTTTTACACTAAGAAATAATTGTAAGGACTGACACTCAAGAAGCAGGTCAATCAGTGCATTAAGAATAGGATTATTTTTAAATTAAGAGTGCTTGACAGTTCTTGCGAGCTGGAGGAAGGCGGCTGTTCAGACTCTGAAATAAAATAAATATCTTCTCGGAGAGTTAAAAAAAAATCAATGCTTAAAGGATTAGAAAAGAATTAAGCAAATTCATCTTTGAAAGAAAGACTAGTACCTAGACCCACGAATTTCAGCTCCAATCAGAATGAAAATCTAAAGAACAATAGCAAGCCATATGAAAGGACTTAGTTAACCACGGAAGGAGAGTGGCAATATTGACATTACCAAGTCAGCCCTGTCCCTATTAGAGTGTGTCCAGCCAAGAACTGACCACCAAGGCCCAGTGGGAAGCAGATTCAAAAGACGAAAATGGATGTGAGCTTCCCTGGTGGCTCAGTGGTAAAGACTCTGTCTGCCAATGCAGGAGATAAGCGTTCGATCCCTGATCCAGGAAGATCCCACATGTCACAGAGCAACTAAGCTCGTGCACCACAACTAACGACACTGCTCGATTGAGCTACAACTATTGAGACCACGTGCCACAATTACTGAAGCCTCTGTGCCCTAGAGCCTGTGCCCTGCAACAAGAGAAGCCCCTACAAAGAGAAGCCCGTGCACATAACTAGAGAGTAGCCCTCGCTCACCACTACTAGGGAAAAGTCTGCCTGCAGCAGCGAAGACCAAGCACAACCAAAAGTAAATAAATTAATTAAATTCTAAAAAACAACAACAAAAAGAAGAAGATGGATGTACTAGGCCATCTTTGGTTGAAATCACCAAACATCTTTGTGAAAATAAACCCTATGCTGATGCTGGCAATGATTTCTATCAATCAGTTAATTAATTTCACCAAATTCATTAATTAGCACCAGTAGTTTTCTGATGGAGTCTTTAGGATTTTCTATGTATAATATCATGTCCGCTGCAAACAATGACAGTTTTACTTCTTCTTTTCTAATTTGTATTCCTTTTATTTCTTTTTTTCTCTGATGAAGCATGGATGGACCTAGAGTCTATTGCACAGTGAGGTAAGTTAGAAAGAAAAACAAGTATCATATATTAATGCATATACATGGACTCTAGAAAAATAGTACAGATAAACCTATTTGCAGGGCAGAAACAGAGACACAGATGTAGAGAATGGACATATGGACACAGAGCAGGAAGGGGATGATGGAACTAATTGAAAGAGTAGCACTGACATATATCCACTACCAGGCTTCCCTGGTGGCCTTGCTGGTAAAGAATCCTCCTGCAATGCAGGAGACCTGTGTTCAATCCCTAGGTTGGGAAGATCCCCTAGAGGAAGGTGTGGCAACCCATTCCAGTATTCTTGCCTGGAGAATCCCCATGGACAGAAGAGTCTGGTGGGCTACAGTCCATGGGGTCGCAAAGAGTCAGACATGACTGAGCGACTTCACTTTTCACTTTCATGCATTGGAGAAGGAAATGGCAACCCACTGCAGTGTTCTTGCCTGGAGAATCCCAGGGACAGAGGAGCCTGGTAGGAGGCCATCTATGGGGTCGCACAGAGTCAGACATGACTGAAGCGACTTAGCAGCAGCAGCAGCAGCAGCAGCATACACCACCATGTGTAAAATAGCTGGTTGGAAGCTGCTGTATAGCACAGGGAGCTCAGCTCGGTGCTCTGTGATGACCTAGATGGGTAGAATGGGAGGAGGGAGACTCAAGAGCGAGAGGATATATGTATACATGTGTGTGATTCACATGGTTATACAGCAGAAACTAACACAATGTGGTAAAGCAATTATATTCCCATAAAAATAAATTAACTTAAAAAATTAAAAGCAAAAACAAGTGCTAGTAGTAAAATTCCACTACTAAAATTCTACTGTCCAGGCTCCTTATGCCCATTCTCCACCAAAAAAGAAAAGATTGTCAAGTCACAATGCCTTTCTTGCATGGCAGCCAAAACATTTCATGGAAACTCCCCAGCCACTGGAATTTTTAGACTCCTAATTTTTCACTCAGTTTGTTCTTGGCACCTAGAGAGGAGGAGCAATAAGTATCACAAGACCCATATGGCAGGAGAAGGCCATTTGCTCTGCACAGACTAATGGATAGGCTGACTCCAGAAAGCTTCAATTTCCAGGAGGAATGACAAGCCAGAATCTGTGCTATTCTCGTCTGAGGCAGCCAGGGTTTCTTTAGCAGTGCTCAACCATCACAACAACCTTATAGTAGGAAGATCACTATAAGGGACTGGACCCAGGAAGAACGCCTCTCCCTCAGAAGGCTCTCCTTTCATTGCAACCCTGCCAATGACGCGCCTCACTAGAATCATAACTGTGAAACATTCTAACTGTACAGCTCCTCCTCCAGCTCAGCCTCCAGTCACGGTCATGCTCCATAATCAGCCAGACTCTGGCAAGGAGTACCCTACATGAGCTCGGCATAATCTGTTTCAGTGTCTTGTGGAGATAGACATCCTGGGGCCTATAATGCCCTTAGTGCTTTGTAGGTGTAAGTTGAGAAGAATCAGGGGCTGTGCTCCAGAGGCAGTGGCTCCATCTAATGATGACCGAGTGCCATCTACATTCCTTGGTCTCCTCAGCTATAGCTGAACATCAGTTTTCCAAAGAATCCTCAGGCTACTTCAACATTCTTCACCAAAAGTGAGTGAAGTGATACAGTAAAATAAGTCTATCAAGGAAAAAAAGGAAATGTCTATTACTCCCTTCTTTCTGCCTCTTCTTTACCTTTTAGTATATAATTTGATTGCTTTGCATATAGTAATAGAAGATAATTACATAGCTAATACTCTCTCTCCCCACAAGAGTGTGAGTTTCTTGAGGAGCTGTAAAACTAAACAACTCCAACCAAATGAAAAAAAAAAAGCAAAGGTTATATCTATTCAGTTTAGTTCAGTTCAGTCGCTCAGTCGTGTCCGACTCTCTGCGACCCCATGAATCGCAGCATGCCAGGCCTCCCTTTCCATCACCAACTCCCGGAGTTTACTCAAACTCAGGTCCATCAAGTTGGTGATGCCATCTAGCCATCTCATCCTCTGTCATCCCCTTTTCCTCCTGCCCCCAATCCCTCCCAGCATCAGAGTCTTTTCCAATGAGTCAACTCTTCGCATGAGGTGGCCAAAGTCCTGGAGTTTCAGCTTTAGCATCATTCCTTCCAAAGAACACCCAGGGCTGATCCCCTTCAGAATGGACTGGTTGGACCTCCTTGCAGTCCAAGGGACTCTCAAGAGTCTTCTCCAACATCACAGTTCAAAAGCATCAATACTTGAGTGCTCAGCTTTCTTCACAGTCCAACTCTCACATCCATACATGACTACTGGAAAAACCATAGCCTTGACTAGCCAGACCTTTGTTGGCAAAGTAATGTCTCTGCTTTGAATATGCTATCTAGGTTGGTCATAACTTTTCTTCCAAGGAGTAAGCGTCTTTTAATTTCATGGCTGCAATCACCATCTACAGTGATGTTGGAGCCCAAAAAAATAAAGTCTGACACTGTTTCCCCTGTTTCCCCATCTATTTCCCATGAAGTGATGGCACCAGATGTCATGATCTTTGTTTTCTGAATGTTGAGCTTTAAGCCAACTTTTTCACTCTCCTCTTTCACTTTCATCAAGAGGCTTTTTAGTTCCTCTTCACTTTCTGCCATAAGGGTGGTGTCATCTGCATATCTGAGCAGAACTCACTGTATCATGGGAGTCAGCAGCCATCATTTGTATTTGGTAGAAACACAAATTCAGGCAAGAGAAAGCTTTATAACTGCCAAAACTGGAAGGCTTCAGGTGTGCTCTGATTGGAAGCTGTTGGCATGAGCAAGAAGAGGTAGGCTAAGCAGAAGTGGTGTGTCTTGTGTGAATAGTTTGGAGAACATGTTTGGCTTTCTGATTGGTCTTGATTTGGAAACAGAGGCAAAAAATAGGGATGCTGGCACTCATAGACCAAGTCTTGACCATTCTTGGCTGATTGCTACAGACTGTGAGTCAGATTTCTATCGTCATATACAATCTGGTCACTGTCCCTTTGTGTGTCAGTCTCTCAGTCTCTCCATTTCATCACTGACACTTTTGCAGAAAGTTGACCAGTTCAGGAAAGGGTAGATATAAGGATGGATACTTTACTGCTTGAGGATTCTCTAGTTGTCTCCATGTTCAACAGTATTACAAAATCTTTTTGACCTTTTTGTTGTTATATCATTCTGACAATCATCTGAGTAGGCTGTGCAAATGCATTTAAGAATCTGGATAAAATACAACAAACCAGCATCATGACCACTATGACAGAAACAAGAATAATGAATAGCCCCCATAGTGAAAGTGAAAGTGAAGTCGCTCAGTCGTGTCTGACTCTTTGCAATCCCATGGACTGTAGTCTACCAGGCTTCTCTGTCCATGGGATTTTCCAGGCAAGAGTACTGGAGTGGGTTGCCATTTCCTTCGCCAGGGGATCTTCCTGCCCCAGGGATCAAACCCAGGACTCCTGCATTGCAGGCAGACGCTTTACCCTCTGAGCCACCAGGGAAGCCCAATAGCCCCCATAAGGTGATTCAAAATCAGGAACTCTGGTTGCCTAACCCAGGACAGGAGAATAAATCTTATATGCTATGAAGATCAGCCTTAGAGAACAAATAGATGTTTCCCTTAAGTTTTTTTTCCTTAAGCTTGTTCTACTTTCCTTGCACCCATTTCATTGATCCAAGTATAGCAAGAAGTATTGACAATGTCACAGATGACACCAGAACTAGCCAATAAGAAACAGTATTAGAAGCTTGCATCACTACTCATGCCAACCAGTTTAAACTGATATGTTTTCCATCTAAGGCAGAGGTGATATTGTTAAAAAGCAGCTATTTGTCTCTTTGTCTCATTACCAACACTGTGGATACTTCTCTGTTTGCATAAATGAGTCAGTAATTCTTCCAGGGAGAGTGTTTGAATAATTAGGAGTGCCTTCATATAGGGACTTACATCTGATTTATGGAATCATACATAAGATTTTATTATTTACAAACTTGTATAAATAAAATATCTTCTCTCCAGCTTTGGTAACTTAAAAAATTAAGTTCTCTCCATATGGAGAATACTCAGAATACCTTTCCTGAAGTAAACGAGATGTTGGTGTAAAGCAAACAGGACCACTGTGCTGGCACACAAAGGAAGCAGCATCGTATAGGGGCACATGGAGACCCAGGGGAGAAGGAGTCATTTATGACATAAAGTTGGAACCTAGCCATTACATTATCTGGGTTACACATTTGGATCTCCATTAGTCATTTCCAAATGACAAAATGTTTGGTCATTGCCCTTCAAATGTCGTTGAGTTAAAATTTAGAATTATCGAGGATCTGATCAAGAGATTATAATAATTGGCTCTTTTTCTGGAAAAGAAGGTCACTAGCAAAGTCACAGGTTGATTTTTTTTTTAAGGTCATCTGTTCATGCAGATGCAAGTGGAAATATCACCCTACAGTCTCATTTGATGAAACCAAAATTGCCCAGAGGTTTTGATGACAGGGTCTGGTGATAGACGGCATTTCTAGCAATCAGTGACATTAAAGGGAGTGGATAGCATTTAGGATAACCTAAGAATGAAATTAGTGTATACTTTAACAACTGTTATTAGGAAGGAAGGGAAAAAAATAACTGCAGGTCGGCAAAATCCAGTGATCTTTAGAAAATGATTAAAAGGGTGAATACACAAGCAAATCAAAAACAAAGCAAGAATTCGGCAGGTGTTTCAGTCCCATGTCTTGGGGAAATCTATACATTATCTGAGGTCATTTGTTTGGTTTAAAGTTCTTGGGTTACAGTTTATTTCAGAAAATATGCTGTTTGGAAGGATTTCTGAGAATTCTCAGTTTGAGGTCTCCTATTGGAGTCCTCTTTCAATTATGCAGAATTTCAAATGACCTCTTTAGTTGTGAAAGGTGAACCCAAAGATTGACTCCCTGGAGTTTCACTGCTGTATTTGATGTTAACGTTATCAGATAAGGTTACTTCCAGAGAGGTTCAAGGGCAGTTTTTCTCTGATGTCTCTTCCAATAGATGAAAACTCTTGGTTATCATGAAGCTCCTTGGGAAGATGCAGGAAGGTGGCAATAGGGAATGGATATAGCACATAAGTACCCGTAATATTTTGTCCTATCTGTGTGCAGTAGGGAAGATGAAATCACTAAATGCATGAGCCTTCCAGTCACCAATGTGTCTTCCAGGGAGTGGACCATAGGGCCATGAGACCTAGTGAGAATACTTTGGCCAGGGAGACTCAAGAGTTTTTGAGGTTTCTCCTAATTTTAAGTTAAAGAAGATTTTTATTCTTTCAACCTTTCCAGATCATAGGCAGTAACGGGAGTAAAGGTTTTGAGAAACCTAGAGTTACTTGCCTGGAAAATCCCATGGATGGAGGAGCCTGGAAGGCTGCAGTCCATGGGGTCACTGAGGGTCGGACACGACTGAGCGACTTCACTTTCACTTTTCACTTTCATGCATTGGAGAAGGAAATGGCAACCCACTCCAGTGTTCTTGCCTGGAGAATCCCAGGGATGGGGGAGCCTGGTGGGCTGCCGTCTATGGAGTCGCACAGAGTCGGACACGACTGAAGCGACTTAGCAGCAGCAGCAGCAGAGTTATTATTCCCCATATAGTGTGTGCCTTGTTCACTGATACAAAAGTTGATATGACAGAGGTTGGAAACACAAATTTAAGCAGATATTTAGCATCTCCAGGGGCTGTAGATTTCAGCAAGGAAATGCCTCAACCTCTTCTGAAAACAGACAGGCAATAACTAAAACAGTCAAATCACATGGAGGTGGAAGCTGGATAAGATGCATTTGATAGTGTTCAAAAAGCCCTTGAGGTTTTGGTTTCTGGCTATTTCTTACCTTTATAATTTTTTCAGCAGTATGTTGTTGACAGGAGAGGCATGACCCCCAAATAATCTCAGCTTTGTTTTTTAAATTTCCCCACCAAAATTAATTTAAGATAGTAACCAATTTCTCTATTCTATAATGAATAGTTTCAGGCCAAAGAATAGTTTCAGCATTGCAGTGAAGAGTGCAACCAGATCTTTCCCATTCTTCCATTTACAAGCCAGAGGCTAAATGTTGGTAATTTATAATGGCTTCTTTGCATCCCTCTGGGACTTATCCTTTCAGGGATTAGACAGGATAATAACCCGCTTGTTTGACATACTGATCTGCTGGAGTACTTCCTTTAGTTTCTATATTATGTCTTTTTGCACAGGAGAAGGAAATGACAACCCACTGCAGTGTTCTTGCCTGAGAATCCCAGGGACGGGGAGCCTGGTGGGCTGCCATCTATGGGGTTGCACAGGGTCTGACACGACTGAAGTGACTTAGCAGTGGCAACTTTTAGCAGCAGCAACTTTTATAATAGTCACCTCTCTAGGAAAGCTGGAAAGTGTTTAAAAGTTCCTTAACTGGCTTTTCATTTCTAATGGGGGTTCTAGCAGAAGTGAGAGTCTTCTTTTGTTTCCAAAGCACTCCAAAGCCATATGCCAAAAGCATATCTGCTGTCTGTACGTATGTTTGTTCTCTGGCCTTTGGTTAATTGACAAGGTCTAGTATGAAAATCCCATGGACGGAGCAGCCTGGTAGGCTGCAGTCCATGGGGTTGCTAGGAGTCAGACACAACTGAGAGACTTCACTTTGACACATTGGAGAAGGAAATGGCAACCCACTCCAGTATTCTTGCCTGGAGAATCGCAGGGACAGGGGAGCCTGGTGGGCTGCCGTCTATGGGGTCGCACAGAGTCGGACACAAATGAAGCAACTTAGCAGCAGCAGTATGTACAGTAAGTTCTCCGTTAGGTCTATTTTATATATGGTAAGGTCTTCCCTGATGGTTCAGCAGTAAAGTATATCTGCCTGCAATGCAGGAGATGCAGGTTCTATTCCTGGATAGGGAAGATCCCCTGCAGGAGGAAATGGCAAACGACTCCAATATTCTTGCCTGGAAAACCCCATGGACAGAGGAGCCTGGTGGGCTACAGTCCATAAGGTTGCAGAGTCGGACACGACTGAACAACTGAGCACACAGAACTATATCTACCTATGGAAGAGGACTATATTCTAAAGGGGAGTTTGAATTAGTGACAGCATATCCTGTTTGATAACCTTCAGTTTCAGTTTTGAGGCATGATCCATTAATAATCAGATCACAGTTCTCAATGAGAGGCTCCAGCAAACACGAGCAGAGTACAGAGTTCCCCAACTGAGGTATGAGGCTCCCCTTCTAACTGTAACAGGACAGTGAAGGGATTCAGGGTATTGCAATGGAGAATAATATGAGAGGGAGACAGTGAAAGAATTTCATGAAAAGTTAACTGGCTGGCTGAAAAGTGTTGCGTGTTCTCAGGCAGCACTGATGTTTGTACTGTATGAGAAGCCATGAGGTCAAGAACGGAGCCTAGACCTAGTTCAGCAGAAGTACCAACAAGTTGTACAGCAGCAGCTATCCTATCAGGAGTGAGGTTATAGCAAGCAATGAGTTTTTGATGATTCCCATGAAACTGAGTTACAACTGCAAAATCTTGTCCAGATTGCACAGATGGACACAAGGGCTTGTTGTAGTTAATGATATTGAAGTGAGGTTGTTGAAGAGCTCTCTCTTGTTAGAGAAAGCCAGTTAATGCTTGGACTTTCTGAAGAGAGAGTTTCTTTACTGTAGCCTCAGTCAAATCCTAAAATGCTGTTGTAATTTCAGTGAAGTGTGGCACCCATCGTCTAGAATATCCAGTTAAACTTAGAAATTCTTTTAGTAGCTATTTTTTGAAGGGTCTAGGATAAGTTTAGATTGTTTTTAATCTGTCAGGAAATAGTGTTCTGATTATATAGTGTCCCTCATTATATAGGTCGTATCCTAAATAATGAACGGTATTTTAGCAAATTTGTCTTTTGAAACTATATGTTCCTTTTCTTCTAAGGCTGAGAGAATGTAAACTGAATACTTTTTAATGAGTTTCCTTGTTCTCTGAAGAAAATAGGAGATCATCCACATATATTTCACAATAGACTCACAAGGGAAATTTAATCTTTAAGTATTGATTTGAGGAAAAAAAGAAAAATACCCGGGGTGTGATTGTCCAGGTATACTGTTGTCTTGCTCAGGTAAAGGCAAAAAGATATTGTCTATTCTGTTCTAAAGCCACACTGAATAAGACAATGATCTAATATGGTAAAGCAAGTGGCTTCAGGCAGAGTTAATAACAGGGTGGTATTTACATTAAGCACTATCAGGAACCAAAGGATAACAATTTTACTAATGGCCCTGAGGTCTGAACAAACTGATATCCTCATCTGTCTAGTTTCTTTACTAGCAGGACACAAGTATTATGAAGACTACTGAGTCATAGCCTTGGGATATAAAGCTTTCAACTATAGGGTTAATCACTTCTTTGGCTTCAAGAGATATTGGGGAAGTTTGTATAAGTTTGGTAGGATCTGCCTGAATTTTGCTACGTTTTGCTTCTATTATTTTTCCTATGTAAATGGAAACTTTAGCTAATAGTGTCAGATATGATGTAAAGACCTTTATCTGGGCTATGTAGCAAATATAATGGAGAAGATAAAGGACCCACCAGAGAAGACACAACTTGATTATGAATAAGAGTACCCTTAAGAACTGTCCCTCTGGTGTGTATTTAATGTTATACTGTCATTTCAGTTCAGTTCAGTTCAGTCGCTCAGTCATGGTCTACTCTTTGTGACCCCATGAATCACAGCACGCCAGGCCTCCCTGTCCATCACCATCACCTGGAGTTCACTCAAACTCACGTCCATTGAGTCGGTGATGCCATCCAGGCATCTCAGGCTCTGTTGTCCCCTTTTCATCCTGCTGCAATCCCTCCCAGCATCAGAGTCTTTTCCAATGAGTCAACTCTTTGCATGAGGTGGCCAAAGTACTGGGGTTTCACCTTTAGCGTCATTCCTTCCAAAGAACACCCAGGGCTGATCTCCTTTAGAATGGACTGGTTAGATCTCCTTGCAGTCCAAGGGACTCTCAAGAGTCTTCTCCAACACCACAGTTCAAAAGCATCAATACTTCTGCGATCAGCTTTCTTCATAGTCCAACACTCACATCCATACATGACCACTGGAAAAACCATAGCCTTGACTAGACAGACCTTTGTTGGCAAAGTAATGTCTCTGCTTTTCAATATACTGTCTAGGTTGGTCATAACTTTTCTTCCAAAGAGTTGCTGCTGCTAAGTCGCTTCAGTCATGTCCAACTCTGTGTGACCCCATAGATGGCAGCCCACCAGGCCCTACCGTCCCTGGGATTCTCCAGGCAAGAACACTGGAGTAGGTTGCCATTTCCTCCTACAATGCATAAAAGTGAAAAGTGAAAGTGAAGTTGCTCAGTCGTGTCTGACTCTTAGCGACCCCCATGGACTGCAGCCTACCAGGCTCCTCCGTCCATGGCAGGAGGAGCATTTTCATTTCTTCCATCCATTTTCTAGGCAAGAGTACTGGAGTGGGTTGCCATTGCCTTCTCCCTTCGAAGGAGTAAGTGTCTTTTAATTTCATGGCTGCAATCACCATCTGCAGTGATTTTGGGGCCCAAAAAAATAAAGTCTGACACTGTTTCCACTGTTTCCCCATCTATTTCCCATGAAGTGATGGGACAGGATGCCATGATCTTTTTCTTCTGAACTTTGAGCTTTAAGCCAACTTTTTCACTCTCCTCATGCACTATCCTCAAGAGGCTTTTTAGTTTCTCTTCACTTTCTGCCATAAGGGTGGTGTCATCTGCATATCTGAGGTTATTGATATTTCTCCTAGCAGTCTTGATTCCAGCTTGTGCTTCTTCCAGCCCAGCATTTCTCATGATGTACTCTGCATATAAGTCAAATAAGCAGGATGACAATACACAGCCTTGACGTACTCCTTTTCCTATTTGGAACCAGTCTGTTGTTCCATGTCCAGTTCTAACTGTTGCTTCCTGACCTGCATATAGGTTTCTCAAGAGGCAGGTCAGGTGTTCTGGTATTCCCACCTCTTTCAGAATTTTCCACAGTTTATTGTGATCCACACATTCAAGGCCTTGGCATAGTCAATAAAGCAGAAATAGATGTTTTTCTGGCACTCTCTTGCTTTTTCCATGATCCAGCAGATGTTAGCAATTTGATCTCTGGTTCCTCTGCCTTTTCTAAAACCAGGTTGAACATCAGGAAGTTCACGGATCACATATTGCTGAAGCCTGGCTTGGAGAATTTTGAGCATTACTTTACTAGCATGTGAGATGAGTGCAACTGTGCCATAGTTTGAGCATTCTTTGACATTGCCTTTCTTTGGGATTGGAATGCAAACTGTCCTTTTCCAGTCCTGTGGCCACTGCTGAGTTTTCCAAATTTGCTGGCATATTGAGTGCAACACTTTCACAGCATCATCTTTCAGGATTTGAAAGAGCTCAACTGAAATTCCATCACCTCCACTAGCTTTGTTCATAGTGATGCTTTCTAAGGCCCACTTGACTTCATATTCCAGGATGTCTGGCTCTAGGTGAGTGATCATACCATCATGATTATCTTGATTGGGAAGATCTTTTTTGTACAGTTCTTCTGTGTATTCTTGCCATCTCTTCTTAATATCTTCTGCTTCTGTTAGGTCCATACCATTTCTGTCCTTTATCGAGCCCATCTTTGCATGAAATGTTCCCTTGATATCTCTAATTTTCTCGAAGAGATCTCTAGTCTTTCCCATTCTGTTGTTTTCCTCTATTTCTTTGCATTGATCACTGAGGAAGGCTTTCTTATATCTTCTTGCTATTCTTTGGAACTCTGCATTCAGATGCTTATATCTTTCCTTTTCTCTTTTGCTTTTCGCTTCTCTTCTTTTCACAGCTATTTGTAAGGCCTCCCCAGACAGCCATTTTGCTTTTTTGCATTTCTTTTCCATGCGGATGGTCTTGATCCCTGTCTCCTGTACAATGTCATGAACCTCATTCCATAGTTCATCAGGCACTCTATCTATCAGATCTAGGCCCTTAAATCTATTTCTCACTTCCACTGTATAATCATAAGGGATTTGATTTAGGTCATACCTGAATGGTCTAGTGGTTTTCCCTACTTTCTTCAATGTAAGTCTGAATTTGGCAATAAGGAGCTCATAATCTGAGCCACAGTCAGCTCCCGGTCTTGTTTTTGCTGACTGTATAGAGCTTCTCCATCTTTGGCTGCAAAGGATATAATCAGTCTGATTTCGATGTTGACCATCTGGTGATGTCCATGTATAGAGTCTTCTCTTGTGTTGTTGGAAGAGGGTGTTTGCTCTTACCAGTGCATTCTCTTGGCAAAACTCTATTAGCCTTTGCCGTGCTTCATTCCGTATTCCAAGGCCAAATTTGCCTGTTACTTCAGGTGTTTCTTGACTTCCTCCTTTTGCATTCCAGTCCCCTATAATGAAAAGGACATCTTTTTTGGGTGTTAGTTCTAAAAGGTCTTGTAGGTCTTCATAGAACCGTTCAACTTCAGCTTCTTCAGTGTTACTGGTTGGGGCATAGACTTGGATTACTGTGATATTGAATGGTTTGCCTTGGAAACGAACAGAGATCATTCTGTCATTTTTGAGATTGCATCCAAGTACTGCATTTTGGACTCTTCTGTTGACCATGATGGCTACTCCATTTCTTCTAAGGGATTCCTACCTGCAGTAGTAGATATAACAGTTATCTGAGCTAAATTCACTCATTCCAGTCCATTTTAGTTTGCTGATTCCTAGAATGTCAACATTCACTCTCGCCATCTCCTGTTTAACCACTTCCAATTTGCCTTTACAAAGTATTTAATAAATCTTTTGCTATTAAGTTTGCAGGCGTTGTGTCGCAGAGCAGGAAGGAACATTTTTAGTCAAGGGCCCACTGGTTACAGTTAAGGACTAGGAGATAGGGAACACCTATGGTTATTTGAAATACCTACCATCTGAGTGGTGTGTTTAACTCTTAGACAGCTGAGCAAACGTGGTAAAGCTTAACATAGATAAAGAGGAGTGTCTATGTCTACCAGTAATTGATGAGTCTAACCACTTATATTTATATTTAATTCACACTGAATATTTAAAGTTGAAAATACTGAGCTCTTTTTCCTTCCTTGCATCATCCCTTATTCATCTAAATAAAATAATTTTTCTCCATCTTGGTTTTTCTTTGGATGGGACTACCTTTTTTTTCCCCCAGTGTCAATTCAATTTACAAACATCTACAACTCATCCTTGGCAATAGGTGGTTAGTTTGGAAGTGAGCTACCTAACAATGTGATCTATAGGACCTTAGGATTATTTGGGTTCTATCTTGTTTTTTGTTCTAAAGCCATTTTAAGATGTTCTGTCAGGTATAATTCAGGTAAAGGGACTATTTAAGATTCCAACTTCATCTTTATTTCCAATTTCATATTTAACTCCATTGTCAAAATGAGATGAAAGGACTGCCCCTTCTTGAATTTCCAAATATATATTTTTTGAAAGTATTTTCCAATCTTTGTAAAAATTTCCCATTATTTCATCTCTCTTCTATTTGCATGATTACACTGTGGTGCAGCCAAATTTTTAAATGTTTTAAATTTTTTTAAATATGAAATTATGGTTAAAAAGCATGTAACATAAAATTTAAAATCCTTAACTACTTTTAAGAATGCAGCTTAGTAGTGTTGGGCTTCCCTGGTAGCTTGGACAGTAAAGAATCCACCTGCAATGCAGGAGATGTGGGTCCAGTACCTGGGTTGAAATTATCGCTTCGAAAAGGGAATTCACATCACGACTGCCTGGAGAATTCCATGGACAGAGAAGCCATGAGGTCAGAAAGAGTCAGACACCACTGAGCAACTAATAATAGTGTTAACTACATTTACATTATCATGCAACAGATCTTCAACTGATTTTTACAGAAAATATTTTGGGTATGACTTTTAGGAGACTTTGCTCTATTGGCAGGTGCATTTTTTTGACTCTCAAGTTTATTGAGGAAGGAAGGATCCTGCAGTTCCCTTTCTGGGTCAGTCCAATCACCTTTTGCAATTCAGAATTTAGCATCTGAGATTGCAACCAACATGTGTATAACTTAATATAGATCAGATAACCATGGGTCTCACCTGCAATGCAGGAGACCTGGGTTAGATCCCTGGGTTGGGAAGATCCCCTGGAGGAGGGCATGGCAACCCACTCCAGTATTCTTGCCTGAAGAATCCCCATGGAGAGAGGAGCCTGGCAGGCTATGAGTCCATGGGGTCACAGAGTCATGACTTAGTGACTAAGCGCAGCAAAACCATGAGTCTAATGCACTCCAAAGAGCTTTAAGTTGTTCTATTTGGTCTTGTCTGCGTTTAAGGATATCTTAGTTATAGCTCATGATTTAGTTTGGTTCCAAAGTTTAAATTCTACAGTTGCTTACACATTTGATTCATGGGAGGGATGGATCTTAAGAGGAAACTGGAGTTTCAATTCGTAAAAAAATTAGGTGATCTGGACAAGAGAGACAAAAGGGAGGAGTCCACAGAGGTACAAACATAGAGATTAGAAAGGAAAAAAGAAGAGGAATATTTGATAGTGGGAGGCAACTGGAAGACAAGCCTGGGGAGGAATTACCTCAGAAATGTGTCTTATCTTTTAATATACGAGCTTGTCAAATTGCTCATTGTTGTTAGCCAAAGAATCTTCTAGTGAAGAAATTGTTGATGAGAATTTTATTTGGAGGCCTCTGCTACCAGTAAAAAATGTTGCTCATTGGGCTTGAAAAATATTATTCTCTTTCCTTCTAGGGTATCTCTAAAAATGATCAATTAAAGATTGGAGACAAGATGGCAGAGTAGAAGGACCTTGAGCTCACCTCCTCTCAGGAAAAGACAAAAATCACAACTGAATGATGAACAATCATCAGTACAAAAGACTGGAACCTATCAAAAATAATTCCACATTCAAAGACATAAAGAAGAAAGCCAACAAGAGGGTAGAAGTCACATTTGCAATATAGTAAAATCCCTTACCCTCTGGGTGGGTGACAAGTTCTCCCACAGGAGTAAGAGTTCTAGCCCCACATCAGACTCCCTAGCCTGAGAGCCTAGATCAGGAGTCCCCAGAGCATTTGGCTTTGAAGGCCAGTGGGGCTTGATCGCTTGGGGAGAACCAGAGATTCTACTTTTGGAGGGCACACAAAAGGTCTGGCACGTGATGCCAGAACCCAGGGCAAGAGCAGTGACTTCAAAGAAGCCTGAGCCTACCTGCTAGTCTTAGAGGGTCTCCTGGGGAGGAAGGGGGCAGCTGTGCCTCTCTGGGGTCATAAAAGCTGGTGGCAGAAATATCAAATGAACAATTGTGCTCAAGTCTAACATTCTCCAGGTGGCAATATCAAACGAACAATCATGTTCAAGTCAAATGTTACCCAGAATGGCCACTAAAAGCCAAATCACCTTCAGTGAAGTTATGTCATCAGAGAAATAGATGCAAGATTTAAGAGAGGATTCATAAGAAGCAGAACTTTTTCTAACAAAAAGAGGTGATTCAGACTTAGACAAACTCGTAGCAATGGTCACTGAAAAATAATGATTATGTACCTCATGCCTTGGGCCCCAACTAATATTTATTTGCCTCCAAACACAGACAGTCCTCCTCACAGTCTGCACCTCACAATAGGTGTCAAGCTCTAAGAACTCTTAAAATCAAGCTCTCAGATCAGGAATTACAGATGGAAGGAGACCTCTATCCAGTTTTGTTGTTGACACATTTTTTTTTTTCTAAATGGACACTGGCTTCAGAGACCATAAACTCAATGGTTGATGAAGCTAGCTTTTGCACAATGGGCTTATACCCTATAAAGGTCTTAAACCCTGTAAGTGTCTGTGCCTATTTTCTACTCAGTAAATCTCCTTCTTATCACAACACATTTACAGACACAACCAAACATGGAAGCACAAAAGGGGATGAAAAGGAGTCGCTCAATTCCACCAAGGATGCAAAACAATTGGAAACCAATAACAAAACCCTGGTACCAAACTGAAAATAATACAAAAGTAATTATTGTATTACAAATAATTGTATTTGTAATTTTTGTATTACAAGTATAATAAAATAAAATACAAAAATTATAATAAAATAAAATAAAAAATTTTTATATTACAAGTATAATAAAATAAAATACAAAAAAATTTGTATTTTTGTATTACAAGTAATACAAAAACAGCCAAGTCTAAGCCCAGTGCTGGCTCACCTCAGCAGTGTGGATTCAATGAGCATCAAGCAGCAAAATGCAGCGGCCTCCATGAGCATCAGACTTCAAAGTGACAGGCAGTGCAGAGTGGATCTCAGTGGAAACTTCAGGAAAACTGTGGAAATAAACAAAGACCATCCAAATGAGAACGAACAGGCCTACTTATTGCGAACTTTCTACAGGGTGGGAGTCAGTCACCATCACTTACATTTGACAGAGACTCAAAAGCAGGCAAGGGAGTGGAAAACTTTATAGTGTAAAACGGAAGACCCCAGGTGAGCTTTGATTAGAGATTTGTTAACACGGGAAAGCAGGAGCTGGGCTGACAGGAAGCCAGGTATTCTATGTGATTGGTTTGGAGAACACATTTGGCTCTCTCCTGTTGGTCCTGAGCTGAAGTGGAGACAAATAAATAGGGACACTGGCACTCACAGATCAAGTCCCGACCATCCTTGCCTGATTGCTGCAGAAGTGTTGGTTTAACTTTCCAGGCTGGTTGCTGCAGAGATGATGGGTCAAAGCTCTACTGTTATATGTGGTTTATCCATTTGTAAATGTAGTGTCTGAGGGAAAATCCTATGACTTGTATTAACTTTTCTCAATGAGTTCTAGCTCCAATCCTGGTAAAGAATAGAAGTTCAATAGATATTTGTGAAGAAGAAAGTTGATGAGAGAGAGAGAGATAAAAAGCCCAAATAGCAGTGAACCCTAATTAAGGATGATAAACTAAAGGAAATGTCAGTGCAATGAAGCCATTTGAGAAGATCATAGGAAATACGCCTTCAGGTGGTATTGTTTAGCTGTGATCCACAGAAAGAGTAGTACAGAATCCTTCAACATGATATGCAACATTCTGAAGATGTCACTTAATCAGAGAGAAGCTACAGGACATTATGTGAAAATGAAAAGAGTCATAATGACTGGCAAAAAATATTGTCCTCCCAGGCAAAAGGGATGGTCTTTGAGGTAGTGTCTTGTGGGACTACCTGTTCAAGTAAGTGTCTTTTCAACCCCTTGCCTTTGAAGAGAGAGCACTGTCAGAAACTTCTGAAACATGGTAGTAAATAAGAAGTGGCTGTTTACTTCCAGACGGAAGCTTATATTGCTCCCACAGGTACCTGAGGCAGACAGGACATTAATCCAATGCCTTTGCTTGGCACAGACACCTGCATGCCTGTACACCACCCACACCCCACCGCTACCCCCACGCCCACATACACACAAGGGACAGAGAGAATTTAAATAGAGTCCAACATTACCTGGAGAAAAGTAGTTATGGGTTCTCTAAAAAGGAAGCATCAATAAATCAGTGCCTAAGGTATCTGTGAGAGGTCAAGTTAAACTGGCAGTAAACCAGGGGAGGTTAGCAAAGAAATAAATTGTATGTTAATTTCAAATTAGCATTTACACTGGTTCCAGGCTTCAAAGGACAAGGATCTGAGAGAAAGTAGTCAGAGGAAGAAAATTATTCATCCTAATTGAAAAAGGACTGTCTTGAGGGATTTATACTAGGGAGGAAGGCTCTTGGGATTATTGTAATCTGTCCCCTGTATTTGGCTGAGCAGTATGGAAGTAAAAGCCATCTCCCAGGGCTGAGAAGCTGGGTACCCCATCAAATCAAGTGATGGTCTACGGCATCAAGAGATATTTGGTTTTTAACTCAGAGCTAAAAGGAAATCAAGGAAATTTTAATACCTTGAATGGCCAACAGCTATCTCAAGGTGCTAGAACTATACCAATAACTTCAAAAAGTCTAAAATGATATGGCAATAGAAGAGGAAAAATAATTTTCCCTCAACTCTTGGCTGAGACCCCTGTAACAAAAGAGATTAACAAGAGAAAAACAAGATTTTTAATATGTATACCTCATGTATGATGGGAGATACCCAAGGAAAATTGAGTAATTCAAAGTGAAGTCTTAAAACTCCAGCTTATACATAGCATCTTCAATAAAGAACTATAAACTCATGGAGAAATGACAAGAGAAAAGAAAGCTGTTTTTGACTTTCAAAGGTAACAAAATGTGGGAAGGTAGATCTATGGGAGGAAGATCAGATCAGATCAGATCAGATCAGTCGCTCAGTCCTGTCCGACTCTTTGCAACCCATGAATCGCAGCACGCCAGGCCTCCCTGTCCATCACCAACTCCCGGAGTTCACTGAGACTCACGTCCATCCAGTCAGTGACGCCATCCAGCCATCTCATCCTCTGTCATCCCCTTCTCCTCTTGCCCCCGATCCCTCCCAGCATCAGAGTCTTTTCCAGTGAGTCAACACTTTGCATGAGGTGGCCAAAATACTGGAGTTTCAGCTTTAGCATCATTCCTTCCGAAAATCCCAGGGCTAATCTCCTTCAGAATGGACTGGTTGGATCTCCTTGCAGTCCAAGGGACTCTCAAGAGTCTTCTCCAACACCACAGTTCAAAAGGATCAATTCTTCGGCGCTCAGCCTTCTTTACAGTCCAACTCTCACATCCATACATGACCACAGGAAAAACCATAGCCTTGACTAGACGGACCTTTGTTGGCAAAGTAATGTCTCTGCTTTTGAATATGCTATCTAGGTTGGTCATAACTTTCCTTCCAAGGAGTAAGTGTCTATTAATTTCATGGCTGCAGTCACCATCTGCAGTGATTTTGGGGCCCAAAAAAACAGTCTGCCACTGTTTCCACTGTTTCTCCATCTATTTCCCATGAAGTGGTGGGACCGGATGCCATGATCTTAGTTTTCTGAATGTTTAGCTTTAAGCCAACTTTTTCACTCTCCACTTTCACTTTCATCAAGAGGCTTTTGAGTTCCTCTTCACTTTCTGCCACAAGGGTGGTGTCATTTGCATATCTGAGGTTATTAATATTTCTCCCAGCAATCTTGATTCCAGCTTGTGTTTCTTCCAGTCCAGCGTTTCTCATGATGTACTCTGCATATAAGTTAAATAAACAGGGTGACAATATGCAGCCTTGACGTACTCCTTTTCCTATTTGGAACCAGTCTGTTGTTCCATGTTCAGTTCTAACTGTTGCTTCCTGACTTGCATACAGGTTTCTCAAGAAACAGGTCAGGAGGTCTGGTATTCCCATCTCTTGAAGACTTTTTCACAGTTTATTGTGATCCACACAGTCAAAGGCTTTGGCATAGTCAATAAAGCAGAAATAGATGTTTTTCTGGAACTCTCTTGCTTTTTCCATGATCCAGAGGATGTTGACAATTTGATCTCTGGTTCCTCTGCCTTTTCTAAAACCAGCTTGAACATCAGGAAGTTGACGGATCACATATTGCTGAAGCCTGGCTTGGAGAATTTTGAGCATTACTTTACTAGCATGTGAGATGAGTGCAACTGTGCCATAGTTTGAGCATTCTTTGGCATTGCCTTTCTTTGGGATTCGAATGAAAACTGACCTTTTCTAGTCCTGTGGCCACTGCTGAGTTTTCCAAATTTGCTGGCATATTGAGTGCAGCACTTTCACAGCGTCATCTTTCAGGATTTGAAAGAGCTCAACTGGAATTCCATCACCTCCACTAGCTTTGTTCATAGTGATGCTTTCTAAGGCCCACTTGACTTCACATTCCAGGATGTCTGGCTCTAGGTCAGTGATCACACCATCATGATTATCTGGGTCATGAAGATCTTTTTTGTACAGTTCTTCTATGTATTCTTGCCATCTCTTCTTAATATCTTCTGCTTCTCTTAGGTCCATACCATTTCTGTCCTTTATCGAGCCCATCTTTGCATGAAATGTTCCCCTGGTATCTCTGATTTTCTTGAAGAGATCTCTAGTCTTTCCCATTCTGTTGTTTTCCTCTATTTTTTTGCATTGATCGCTGAAGAAGGCTTTCTTATCTCTTCTTGCTATTCTTTGGAACTCTGCATTCAGATATGCTTTTCACTTCTCTTCTTTTCACAGCTATTTGTAAGGCCTCTCAGACAGCCATTTTGCTTTTTTGCATTTCTTTTCCATGCGGGTGGTATTGATCCCTGTCTCCTATACAATGTCACGAACCTCAGTCCATAGTTCATCAGGCACTCTATCTATCAGATCTAGGCCCTTAAATCTATTTCTCACTTCCACTGTATAATCATAAGGGATTTGATTTAGGTCATACCTGAATGGTCTAGTGGTTTTCCCTACTTTCTTCAATTTAAGTCTGAATTTGGCAATAAGGAGTTCATGGTCTGAGCCACAGTCAGCTCCTGGTCTTGTTTTTGCTGACTGTATAGAGCTTCTCCATCTTTGGCTGCAAAGAATATAATCAATCTGATTTCAGTGTTGACCATCTGGTGATGTCCATGTATAGAGTCTTCTCTTGTGTTGTTGGAAGAGGGTGTTTGTTATGACCAGTGCATTTTCTTGGCAAAACTCTATTAGTCTTTGCCCTGCTTCATTCCGTATTCCAAGGCCAAATTTGCCTGTTACTTCAGGTGTTTCTTGACTTCCCTCCTTTTGCATTCCAGTCCCCTATAATGAAAAGGACATCTTTTTTTGGGTGTTAGTTCTAAAAGGTCTTGTAGGTCTTCATAGAACCATTCAACTTCAGCTTCTTCAGTGTTACTGGTTGGGGCATAGACTTGGATTACTGTGATATTGAATGGTTTGCCTTGGAAACGAACAGAAATCATTCTGTCATTTTTGAGATTGCATCCAAGTACTGCATTTCGGACTCTTTTGTTGACCATGATGGCTACTCCATTTCTTCTGAGGGATTCCTACCCGCAGTAGTAGATATAATGGTCATCTGAGTTAAATTCACCCATTCCAGTCCATTTGAGTTCGCTGATTCCTAGAATGTGGACATTCACTCTTGCCATCTCTTGTTTGACCACTTCCAATATGCCTTGATTCATGGACCTGACATTCCAGGTTCCTATGCAATATTGCTCTTTACAGCATCGGACCTTGCTTCTATCACCAGTCACATCCACAGCTGTGTATTCTTTTTGCTTTGGCTCCATCCCTTCATTCTTTCTGGAGTTATTTCTCCACTGATCTCCAGTAGCATATTGGGCACCTACTGACCTGGGGAATTTCTCTTTCAGTATCCTATCATTTTGCCTTTTCATACTGTTCCTGGGGTTCTCAAGGCAAGAATACTGAAGTGGTTTGCCATTCCCTTCTCCAGTGGACCACATTCTGTCAGATCTCTCCACCATGACCCGCCCATCTTGGGTTGCCCCACAGGTATGGCTTAGTTTCATTGAGTTAGACAAGGCTGTGGTCCTAGTGTGATTAGATTGACTAGTTTTCTGTGAGTATGGTTTCAGTGTGTTTGCCCTCTGATGCCCTCTTGCAACACCTACCGTCTTACTCGGATTTCCTTTACCTTGGGCATGGTGTGTCTCTTCACAGATGCTCCAGCAAAGTGCCGTCATTGCTCCTTACCTTGGACAAGGGGTATCTCCTCACTGCTGCCCTTCCTGACCTTCAACGTGGGATAGCTCCTCTAGGCCCTCCTGTGCCTTCCTCCCCTCCTGGGAGGAAGACAGGAGCAGATAAAGCCTAGTTAGCTGCTTGTTATATAGATTTCTCTGGCACCTTCTACAACCTAAAGCTGTTTAGGCACTGAGGATTAACTACTGGGGATTAACTTTTGTCCTTGCTGGTGAAGAGGAGAAGGGGGACACGTTTATGTGCTGCAAAATCTATTTAGGCAAATAGGAGGGGAGCAGGGAACATTCCTTGTACCTGCTTCTTCTCAGTTGCGGCAGCTCAAAACAATACTTATGCCAAAGTGGCATATTTGGGGGTGGCATATTCTACTGGGCTTCCCTGGTGGCTCAGATGGTCAAGAATCTACCTGCAATGTAGAAGACCTGGCAGGCTACAGTCCATGGGGTCTCAAAGAGTTGGACACGACTGAGCAACTAACACTATTCTACTCCTCCTCCAGGGTGATGGATTCTTTATGCCCTGTATTGGGTTAAACAGTGATACCCCACACAGTCCTTTCCCATCCCCCACCCCCAGTTTGTGTCTACCTAGGAATTATGAGGGCTTCCCTGGTGGTCAGAAGGTAAAGAATCTGCCTGCAATGCAGGACACTCGGGTTCGATCCCTGGGTCAGGAAGATCCCCCAGAGAAGGGAATGGCTACCCACTCCAGTATTCCTGCCTGAGAAATCCCATAGACAGAGGAGCCTGATGGGCTACAGTCCATGGGGTCACAAAGAGTTGGATACGACTAAGCGACTAACAATGATTGACTGACCAGGACCTTTGATTGTGGCCTTATTTGGAAATAGGTTCTTTGCAGATATAATCAATTTAAAATGAAGACACACTGGATAAGGGTGGGCCTTAATCTAACGGCTGGGTATCCTATTAAGAAGAAGGAATCTGACACAAACACAGGGGAGCAGGACAGAGGCAGAGGGACTGTAGTGATACAACCCAAGGGACTACAAGGATTGTAGCAAGCACCAAAATCTAGGCAGGTCAAAGGAAGGATTCTCCTCTGGGGCCCTCTGAGAGAGTGTGGTCCTGCCAACATCTTGATTTGGGACATCTAGCCTCCAGAACTATGAGAAAATAAAATTTTGTTGTAGTAGTTTGTTATAGCAGAGAAGGCAATGGCACCCCACTCCAGCACTCTTGCCTAGAAAATCCCATGGACAGAGGAGCCTGGTAGGCTGCAGTCCATGGGGTCGCTAGAGTCGGACACGACTAAGCGACTTCACTTTCACTTTTCACTTTCATGCATTGGAGAAGGAAATGGCAACCCACTCCAGTGTTCTTGCCTGGAGAATCCCAGGGATGGGGAAGCCTGGTGGGCTGCCGTCTATGGGGTTGCACAGAGTTGGACACGACTGAAGCGACTTAGCAGCAATTTGTTACAGCAGTCCTGGAAAACTAGTACAGCCCTGAGAAGAAAACTGGATGGCATATTCAAAAATGGATGACAAATTTCAATACCTATTTATTGTGCACTAACTGTGCCCCAAACTGGGGCTGCAGAGAACACAAAGATACATATGACCAGATCCTGCTTTGGAAGAACTTAGAATCAAAACTGTCCCTGACTTTCGTAGGGAAAAAAAAAAAAAAGTTTTTCCTTTCCTTTCAATGACCCTGTCAGGTTAGCAACACAGTGGGGGAAAGATACAAGAGGATCAAAGCTGTGAGTACTCAGCACTTAGGCCATACTACAGATGACTTGTAAACCACTGCAGAGTAAAAAAACAAAAAAAAATTATAATAATAACTTCAGGACAAAGTGGTACAATGCAAATCAAATGGTTTCTTAAGCAGTTCTGTAGAGAAAAGGAAACTTTTTGAACTACTTTTTTTTTTCCCTCCCCCCAGGATTCTTTCTTTTCCATAATTAAGAAGCCAACATGAAGCAGCGGGAAGCAAAGTGTTGGTGGGGAGGTAATTACTAATAGCAACATCAGTGCTGACACACACTTGCTAGGAAAAATCCTCTGGCGTTTTTACCTATAACAAACCTGTCATCAGTGAAGGTACTTAAGAAAGCTTCTTTGCTAGTCTTCCGAACACTAGAGAAAATAATTATGGCAATATAAGGCATTTAACAAACACTTCATGAGTGAAAAATTCTTTTGCCCAGTTCTTTCTCAAATGATTAGTTCTTAGGGATGGAAATTAACTTCTCTTTGCCCCCAGATGATCGAATTAGACCAACTCTATCTAGTTTTAATCCCTGAAATTAAAAAAAAATGATAATTTATAAAGCCTGGAACTTACTATAGTGTTAGTGTTAATTGTTCAGTCGTGTCCAACTCTTTGTGACCCCATAGACTGTAGCGCACCAGACTCCTCTGTCCATGGAATTCTCCAGGCAAGAATACTGGAGTAGATAGCCATTCCCTTCTTCAGGGGATCTTACTGACCCAGGCAGGGATGGTAGGTCAAAGGACACAGGTATCCTATATCACAGGCAGAATCTTTACCATGTGAGCCACCAGGGAAGACCAACTGACTATTGCTATTACTGAAGTTAATTCCTCATGTGACCTTCCACATCTTCTAATATCTTATATCTTCTTATATCTTTCCTGGGTCAGGAAGATCCCCTGGAGAAGGAAATGGCAACCCATGCCAGACCTCTTGCCTGGAAAATTCCATGGATGGAGGAGGTTGGTAGGCTATAGTACATGGGATCACAGAGTCAGACATGACTGAGCAATTAATTTAATTAATTTATATCTTTCCAACACAGTGTAGGTTTGAGATACATCAAAGAAAAATTGCACTGCATACAGTAAAATAAATGAGGATTTTATTCAAGACCAAGCTGGTTTTAGAAAAGGCAGAGGAACCAGAGATCAAATTGCCAACATCCGCTGGATCATGGAACAAGCAAGAGAGTTCCAGAAAAACATCTATTTCTGCTTTATTGACTATGCCAAAGCCTTTGACCGTGTGGATCACAATAAACTGTGGAAAATTCTGAAAGAGATGGGAATACCAGACCACCTGACCTGCCTTCTGAGAAACCTGTATGCAGGTCAGGAAGCAAGAGTTAGAACTGGACATGGAACAACAGACTGGTTCCAAATAAGAAAAGGAGTACATCAAGTCTGCACATTGTCACCCTGTGTATTTAACTTCTATTCAGAGTACATCATGAGAAACACTGGGCTGGAAGAAACACAAGCTGGAATCAAGATTGCCAGGAGAAATATCAATAACCTCAGATACGCAGATGACACCACCCTGTGGCAGAAAGTGAAGAGGAACTAAAAAGCCTCTTGAGGATAGTGAAAGAGGAGAGTGAAAAAGTTGGCTTAAAGCTAAACATTCAGAAAACTAAGATCATGGCATCTGGTCCCATCACTTCATGGCAAATAGATGGGGAAACAGTGGAAACAGTGGCAGACTATTTTGGGGGGCTCCAAAATCACTGCAGATGGTGACTGCAGCCATGAAATTAAAAGACACTTACTCCTTGGAAGGAAAGTTATGACCAACCTAGATAGCATATTCAAAAGCAGAGACATTACTTTGCCAACAAAGGTCTGTCTAGTCAAGGCTATGGTTTTTTCAGTGGTCACGTATGGATGTGAGAGTTGGACTGTGAAGAAAGCTGAGTGCGGAAGAATTGATGCTTTTGAACTGTGGTGTTGGAGAAGACTCTTGAGAGTCCCTTGGACTGCAAGGAGATCCAACCAGCCCATTCTAAAGGAGATCAGTCCTGGGTGTTCATTGGAAGGAATGATGCTGAAGCTGAAACTCCAATACTTTGGCCACCTCATGCAAAGAGATGAATCATTGGAAAGACCCTGATGCTGGGAGGGATTGGGGGCAGGAGGAGAGGGGGACGACAGAGATGGCTGGATGGCATCACCGACTCGATGGACATGAATTTGGGTAAACTCCAGGAGATGGTGATGGACAGGGAGGCTTGGTGTGCTGCGATTCATGGAGTCGCAAAGAGTCGGACACGACTGAGCGACAGAACTGAACTGAACTGAACTTGTTTTAGCCACGCATTCCAGAAACCAAACTCACTCAGAAGGACAATGCAGATAGTGGAGTGCAATTTATTACATCGGAGGGCCCAAGGCAGAGTCTCCTCTTAACCAAGGACCCTGACCAGCATTTGTGAAAATCTTTTATACCCCATGTGTACGTGTCTGAACCCACCACTCCAAATTCCTTGAGACTTACATAAACCAAGGAAAATACAGTCCCAATAACCCCATCATTCACGAGCTATGTGCTCATGTTCTCAAACAGTCAAACAATTAGCCAATAATCAATAAACCCGAGGTTACACTCCAATAGATACAGAAAAATTTATGGCCTGTCTGGAGGAAGGGATGATTAGCCTATGTTTTCTCTTAGGCGATGAGTAACCTAGATACTTAGATACCTAGATCTTCAAGGTTCCCCTGTCTGAAGGGGGGTCTTATCCTTCTGTTGTTGTTTTCGTAGGCACTAAACACAGAGTTCAGAGTCCATTGGAAAGGTGGCCGAGCATGATCAGCATGAACAGGCCTAAGATGGAGTCCAGGACCTATGAATTCCTTTTTCAAACTGATCTCAGTAGAGGTCGTTGTTGTTGTTCAGTCGCTAAATTGTGTCTCACTCTGCGATCCCATGGACTGCAGTACACCAAGAACCTCTGTCCTCCACCATCTCCCGGAGTTTGTTCAAATTCATGTCAATTGAAGTCGGTGATACTATCTAACCATCTCATTCTCATCCTCAGCCACCCTCTTCTCCTTTTGCCCTCAAGCTTTCCCAGCATCAAAGTCTTTTCCAGTGAGATGGCTCTTCCCATCTGGTGGCCAAAGTATTGGAGATTCAGTAACAGAGAGAGATTGAACATAACTGTGGAAACCACCAATAGCAGCTGGGTATTTGTGGCCAATGGATAGGGTGAGGGAGTAGAAAGAAAGTTATGAGGAATTTGGTTTGGTGTCAAGGATTGAGGGACCCCTTACTAAACTGGTTTGGCAGGATTCTTGCTGAACTAGGCTGACAGGCCAAAGATAAGGCCTAGTAGAGAAGAGGGCTCAGAGCAGCCCAGCTAGAATGTAGTCATGGAGTGAGAGTCCTTTCAGGTGATACACTCAACCAGTCTTCACACTAACAGAGGTGTGATCGCCCAGGGTCCAAGAACTGGACCACATTTACCCACCTGTTTGATTGTGTTTGTTTTACTTTCCTTTGGTTCACTAGCCAATTGTTTAAAATAATCTTAGAAATTATTTTGAAGGCATAATTTAGAAATCACCTGAGTCATTTTTAACTAACTGGTATTTGTGAATTTACAGAAAGGCTACAATTCAAATAACTGATATGCTTATATATCAATAAAAACCATCAGGGGACTTCCGTGGTGATCCAGTGGTAAGTCTCCAGTGCAGGGGGCCCAGGTTCAATCCCTGGTCAGGGAATTGGAGCCCACACGCTGTAAGTACAAGTGCGCATGCCGCAGTGAACGACCCTGCATGCCACAATGAAGGCTGAAGATCCCACATGCAGCAGCTAAGACTTGGGGCAGCCAAATAAATATATAAAATATTTTATAAAAAATTAAAAATAGCTTTCATGGTAAGTTTGCTTTGTTCCTTGTTCAACAGTTGTTACACGTAATGGAGAAAAGAAAGAGAGTAGACATCAGTCAGGAACAGGGCCTCGCCAGGTGCACACACAGCCATTCCCTTCTCCAAGGTACCTTACTGACCCAGGGATCGAACCCGGGTTGAATCCCCAGGGACCTCCTGAGGGCCTCCCAGTTCTCCCCATTAGGAGAGCTTCAGACTCATTGTCTGAGTTGCTCAAGGTCACATGCAGAAGCCAGGATTTGAAGCCAGGCCTGTCTGACTCCAAGATAAGATCCTTTCCATTACACCAGCACTTCCCAAACACGAGGCCTTGGACCTGGGCCAACTCAAATTAAGTTATAAGCTGTCAGAAGCAAAATGAAAAATACAAGGACAATGTAGCAGGGTTGTTTTTTTTTTTTTTTTTGAACAAAATTAATTCAGTTTAAAGCATTGTTCTTTTTCTGAGATTGTGGCCACTTCTAGTGTTGAAAATGTTCTTTCTATTATGAAATGATAGTGGTTATGATGGTGATTACTTGTGTTTGTTTTTGTTTTTCAATATCCTTACCAGACAAAATTTAAAACTTGGCCAAGCTGTAAATGACACCTGAATGTTTTTGATATTTTGTCACTCATGGAATTTTAGAACCTGGAAATCGGCTCTGCCAAAAGGTAAGTTCCCATGAAACACAGGGGAAATAAGCAGCTTGCCTTGTACATTTAGTGCTTCCCCTAGTTCCATGTTCACATCAACTTCTGAAATTTAGAGAAGTCACTCCAATTAAAAGAAAAATTAACATCTCAATTGTTTTGGTTTTCTGATTTTTCTTTTTAAAAAAATTTTATTGGAGTATACTTGCTGACCAATGTTGTACTAGTTCCTGCTGTGCAGCAAAATGAATCAGCTATATGTATATATATATCCCCTCTTTTTTGTATTTCCTTCCCATTTAGGTCACCATAGAGCACTGAATAGAGTTCCCTGTGCTATAGAGTAGGTTCTCATCCATTTCAGTCTAGTCCCTCAGTCGTGTCTGACTCTTGGTGACCCTGACTCTTTGCGACCCCATGAATTGAAGCACACCAGGCTTCCTTGTCCACCACCAACTCCCAGAGCTTGCTCAAACTCATGTCCATCGAGCTGGTGATGCCCTCCAACTATCTCATCCTCTGTCTTCCCATTCTCTTCCTGCCTTCAACCTTGCCAGCATCAGGGTCTTTTCCAGTGAGTCAGTTTTTCGCAACAAGTGGCCAAAGTATTGGAGCTTCCCCTTCAGCATCTGTCCTTCCAATGAATATTCAGGACTAGTTTCCTTTAGGATTGACTGGTTTGATCTCCCTGAAGTCCAAGGGACTCTCAAGAATCTTTTCCAACACCACAGTTCAAAAGCATCAATTCTTCAACACTCAGCTTTCTTTATGGTCCAACTCTCACATCCATACATGACTACTGGAGACTTCTGACAAAATGTGGTCCACTGGAGAAGGGAATGCCAGATCACTTCAGTATCCTTGCCTTAAGAACCCCATGGACAGTATGAAAAGGTTCTTATTAGTTATCTGTTTTATACATAGCAGTGCATATATGTCAACCACAATCTCCCAATTCATCCCACCCCTCTTTTTCCTCCTTGGTGTCCATACATTTGTTTTCTACATCTGTGTCTATTCCTGCCTTGCAAATAGGTTCACATTTGTACCATTTTTCTGGATTCCACATATACACATTAATACACAATATCATGGAACAAGGACAGACACCAAGGCACAGCTAGAGAGGATGAGAATCGAGACAACTCTAAGGAGTAGAAGAAAACCAGCCATTGGAGGGTCTAATGGCAGGAGGAGAAGCCAAAGGATATTGCTCAGACTGAGAGGCAGTATGTACGCTATTTCTTCTGCAGAGAGCACAAGCAGAACCATTATTCTCTGTGGAATCCACCTTGTTTTTTTATCTCTCCAGGGCTCCACCCCCTGGAGGGATGCTCACCTTCACCCATGAGGATGCACTTTCCTCAGTGAACAGGCAGCAGAAGTACAGACAGATCAGCATTCCTGTATGTGCAAGAAGGTCTTACTACCCAGGTTCCTCATTTTCAAGGGCTACTATTTTTAGATGACCATTTTTGAAGATGACCAGACATCTCTGACATAACAGGCGGTGTTTTATTTTTCACTTTTGCCTGCTTGCTTACTGGATGTAATAGAAAAAAAAAAAGAAGAAGGTCTCATTTCCTACTGAACCAAAACAGACAGTATGTCATATTTAAGAGCCTTACAGTCAAGAACACTGGGTGTGTAGCGGTCCACATTCAGTGGGTAATTCAGCTCTCTAAACTCTTGCGGCCTCTGTTTCCTTGCTTATAAAATGTGAATAATAATATTCCCCACTTAATAAAGTTGCTGTAAGAATTGAAAACTGTATGTTCACTACTACATAGACCTCCAGGTATATCCAAACAGTTCAGTTCAGTCACTCAGTCGTTTCCGACTCTTTGTGACCCCATGAACCGCAGCATACCAGGCCTCCCTGTCCGTCACCAACTCCCAGAGTCCACCCAAACCCATGTCCATTGAGACAGTGATGCCAGCCAACCATCTCATCCTCTTTTGTCCCCTTCTGCTCCTGCCCTCAATCTTTCCCAGCATCAGGGTCTTTTCAAATGAGTCAGCTCTTCACATCAGGTGGCCTATTGTTACATGGATTATATTTACTGTAAGTAGGATAGCTGAGCATGTCCTAACACACAATAAATAATAAACATGTACTACTAAAGAGAGTTAATTGCCTAAACTTGAAGTAAAAAATTCAAGGGGGCCTAACAAGCACGTCTAGCTGTTGTTCTACTCTCCCACTGATTGGCAGCTATAGAGGATGAGGAATGATACCCACCCACCCCTACATTCTCCTCACTCAAGAGACTCAACCTTTAATACAGTTCCCCATGTTTCCACATTGGAGTGGAATATGTAGTGTTAGCTATCTGCCACAAGAACTCTAATGATGTTGGTCCCTTCTAGCCAGTAAAAAACACAGTCGAAAGGTAAATAACTCTCTCCTTAGATTGACTCAGACACTGAGAGAAAAATACCATGACAGAATGAGGGCTAGGGCATAGGTGTTATTCCTGAGGCTGGTCAGCTACTTCCATCCTTGTTCCAGGTTTTGGGTGGGAATCCGTTTTCCAAAGCTCTTTCAAATTCTGGATAGCTCTTCTAAGTTTATTTCTAAGTATTGGTGTCCTTTCTTATTGCTTCCAGATTATCTCATACACAACCTTTATTTCTCTTTAAGCTATCATCAGAGTTCATTTTAAACCAAGTCTTCTTTTTCTTATTAATTTTTTTCATTGTAAAGTTGATAATCTTATTAGTGTTAAGAGATTTGTGAAACAAAGTTGGATTACTATGAGGGACATCTGAAGCCAGATTCCTGAAGTCAGGAGTTGCTGAACTACAGCCAGCTGGCCAAGTGGCCCTGCAGCCTCATTTTGTAAATATGTTTTTATTGGAACATGGTCACATCCATCCATTTACGTATATTCTCTATTGCTGCCTTCTTGCTACAAGAGTGGAGTTAACTAACTGGAACAGAGATTGTATGGCCTGCAAAACTGAAAGTATTTACTATCTGGTCCTTAACAGAAAAATGTACTGTTTCCATGCCTTATGGAGTCAGATCACTATAAGAAAAAATGGTCAACTCTGAGAAAAATTAGTTGGCTACCATCATGATAATTAAGTAGCCAGTTCTGTCTAAAATTGTCCAGGATCGCAATGTGTCTTAATGAGATCTGACACTTGAAAACATTTTCTATTTTGATGGTTCAAAAGGGGACCCAAATTACCATCTTCCAATGGAAATTACCGAGGTTCTTCTATATGAAGATTCTCTCCTGAAAGCTACCTCCAGCTAATTAGAGTTGAAAACTGAAAAAGCCTCATTGCAGGTCGTTTTGGTGAGAAAAGAAAAGGAAATGACAGTCAAAAGTCTAGATTACATTTAGTGACTGGGGGGTGGGGGTGGAGAATACCTCCAAATTTGAAAATCTTTGAAAGAAAATTTGAAGAACAGTTTACTAAAAATAAGTAAAGTTCCTGTCTCTTTTCTCTTCACAAGAAGCCAACTGTATATCACAGGGGTATCAACACCAGTATTTCTGAGTCAAATCTTAAAACAAATAACGAGCACTTATTATTAATTTGCATTAATAAAAGAAATATATTCTTGATGGGTTGCTCCATTCGCTGAGTAAGAGACAAAGTTTAGGAAAGTGTGACCAAAAGAAGGAAGACCAGAGGAGCTACTTCTGGCTCTTTATGCAAAGACATGCTTATAAATTCTAAAATAATAAGGTATACTTCAGTTAAAGCACCAGAGAGGATCATGTTCTATTAAAAACAAATCTTTCTAATATATCTTTATTTATTTGGCCACATGTCCCATGCAGTTCTCCTTTTAGTGGGTTGTGTACATCTGGGTCATATACATTCTGAAGGATGTTTAGCTTTCACTGACTTTCCTTAATTCAATCACCCATGAAATTTGCCTCCCAGTTAAAACCATCACATCTCTTGTGGAAAGCAATTTGAGGAAAACATTTTAGGAGACACAGAGTGTTCACAGCCTTTGACCTAGTTATCCCACTGCTGGGAATTTATCTTAAGGAAATAATTCCAAAGAAGGAAAAAAAACTTCTTATTAACTAAAGAATTATTTATAATAGCAAAAAAACCCTTTACATCCAAAAATAAGAGAATAATGAAGTGAATTATGATACATCAACTAGAAGAACTGTTAGTTATACAGTCATTAAAATGATTATGGAAACTATGTAATAATACTGAAAGTATTCATGGAATAATGTTAAGGAAGGAAAGCAGAATGTAAAATTGTATCTGCATTGTGATTACAATATGAAAAACAATGTCTGCATGAGAACAAGGACCGGAAGGAACACAAAAATGATTTTTTTTGATGAACTGAAGTACAGGATTACTTAGGGTGGTAGAATGAAGGCTATATTTCTTTCTTTAATAAATGTTGTTTATAAGCTTAAAAACAGAGAACATCTCACTTTTCCCCTTCCCTTTAATATTTAAAATAATTTAAGAACTGTATCAGTCATGGTCCAGTTACAAAGAAAAGAAACCATTCCAACTAGATTAAGCCGGATGGCATTTATTCCTGGACTGAGGCAATGGTTGAGGAAACAGACTCTGAACTGACTTTCCAGAGATGTCTTGAGGCTGTCACACAGAACTGGACACCCCAAAATGCTGCTTCTCCTGCCATGACCAGTAAGCAGCTTGCAAAACTAGAAAAGGAACACTGCCTCTATATGCACTGCACCAAGGAGATGGAGCTTCATGCTTTTTTCTCTTACTGTGTAACTCAGTTTTGAAATAAGTTTTGAAAAAGAGCATCAGATTGACAGTACCTAGGTCACAAGCAAAAGGCTTTACAGCTTCCCTGGTATAACCTCAGATATGCAGATGACACCACGCTTATGGCAGAAAGTGAAGAGGAACTAAAAAGCCTCTTGATGAAAGTAAAAGAGTGAAAAAGTTGGCTAAAAGCTCAACATTCAGAAAATGAAGATCAAGGCATCTGGTCCCATCACTTCATGGGAAATAGATGGGGAAACAGTGGAAACAGTGTCAGACTTCATTTTTGGGGGCTCCAAAATCACTGCAGATGGTGACTGCAACCATGAAATTAAAAGACGCTTACTCCTTGGAAGAAAAGTTATGACCGACCTAGACAGTGTATTGAAAAGCAGAGACATTACTTTGCCAAAAAAAGTCCGTCTAGTCAAGGCTATGGTTTTTCCAGTGGTCATGTATGGATGTGAGAGTTGGACTGTGAAGAAAGCTGAGCACCAAAGAATTGATGTTTTTGAACTGTGGTGTTGGAGAAGACTCCTGAGAGTCCCTTGGACTGCAAGGAGATCCAACCAGTCCATCCTAAAGGAGATCAGCCCTGGATGTTCTTTGGAAGGAATGATGCTAAAGCTGAAACTCCAGGACTTTGATGACCTCAGGAAGAGTTGACTCATTGGAAAAGACTGTGATGCTGGGAGGGATTGGGGGCAGGAGGAAAAGGGAATGACAGAGGATGAGATGGCTGGATGGCATCACTGACTCGATGGTCGTGAGTCTGAGTGAACTCTGGGAGTTGGTGATGGACAAAGAGGCCTGGTGTGCTGCAATTCATGGGGTCGCAAAGAGTCGGACATGACTGAGCGACTGAACTGAACTGAACTGGTACACTGAGGAACTAAAAGGAGGCTGAATAGTTAGTAAACAAGCCAGTCTCTAGAATCTACCCCACAAACAATTCCCAGATAAAATTCGAGACACCCAGTTAAACTAGAATTTCAGATAAACAACAAATAATTCTTAGAATTTTCCAAATATTGCAAGGGACACATTGATACTAAAAAAATATATATTCATAACTTACCTGAAATTCAGACTTATTTGGGCATTTTACATTTTTATTTGCTAAACATTACAACCCTACTGCCATGGAAACTGATAGAAAGTGAAATCATTCCCAATTCATACAAAGTTTTGGTAATATTTATTCTCAGATAAGGATTCCTGCAGTAGAGTACCCACAGATTTCTAATGGAAGCATTTTCTTCTTTTAAACTAATAGACATTCTCTCAAATTTATAATTTCTCCAAAAATAGGAAGCAAACAGATGTTTGTATGTTGGTTAGATTCTCGAAACCAGTCAGAAGATATCAGTGCTGGATGGCTCCCTAGAGAGAATGCATTCCTTGGAGGGAACTTTTTTAATCTACTGCTTTCTTTTAACAGATAAGTTAGAACAGAGTTCTCAGAGCCCAGGACTCTCAGACTTGATCCTTTCAGTCAGGTGCCTCGGAAAAGAATAAACCTCCTTTAACAGTTGTGGTAGGTGCAAACTTAAGTTGCTAAGGCAAAAATATGGAATCCCGATTAACCTCTCATGATCACTGAGTGCCAGGGAAAGCATGAGTTGCCACTCAAGAACTGTGGGAGGCAGATTTCCCTGGTGGTCCAGTGGTTAAGAATCCACCTTCCAGTGCAAGGAATGTGGGTTTGATCCCTGGTCAGGAAGCAAAGATCCCACAAGCCATGGGCAACTAAGCATGAGTACCACAACTACTGAGCCCACAAGCTCTAGAGCCTGTGCTTCTCAACAAGAGAAATCTGAGTGCCGCTACAAAGATCCAGCACAGCCAAAAATAATAAAAAATAAATAAATAAAATACGTAAAAAAAAAAAAAAAGCTGTGGTAGGAAAATCTCTCAACCAGGATGGCCTGGATTTTAGCCCTGAATATATTACCACCCTGCTCAATAAGCTTGAGCATGTGATCACTCTTCTGAGTCACAGTTCCCTCATCTTTAAAAATGAGGTCATTAATACTTTTCCTGTTCCCTGTTCTAGTTTGCCATAAGGACCGAATAAGGACACATCTGCAAAGTTTTTTGAAATGCAAGAGGTGCCATATAAGGAAACTTTACATAGTCTCATGACTGAGAAGTACTAAGGTTTAAAATATTCAATATTTCAACTATCGTCTATCTGTGGTGGGGTCATTAGATGCAACTCCTTCAATTCTTTCTTATTTTGCTGCTGCTGCTGCTAAGTCGCTTCAGTCGTGTCCGACTCTGTGCGACCCCATAGACGGCAGCCCACCAGGCTCCCCCGTCCCTGGGATTCTCCAGGCAAGAACACTGGAGTGGGTTGCCATTTCTTATTTTACCCTTGAATAAACTAAGCCTGGGGCTTCCCAGGTGGTACAGTTGCAAAGAATCTGCCTGCCAGTGCAGGAGATGCTCATTATGTGGGTTTGGTTCCTGGGTCTGGAAGATCCCCTGGAATAGGAAATGGCAACTCACTCCAGTATTCTTGCCTGGAAAATTCCAGGAACAGAGGAGTCTGGCAAGCTATAGTCCATGGAGTTGCAAGAGTCAGACATGATTGAGAACATATACAACGTAGGCTTAAGCAGTGACAGAAGTCCCAAAGTAGAAATGGTTTAAACAAGATAAACAATTATTTATTGCTGAAGTAAATGAATTTTGGAGGTAAATGGGACTTAATGATCCTTAAGGACTCTAATTTCCTCTATTTTGTTCCTCTGTCATTCTCATCATGTGAATTTCACCTGATTTCCCAAGATCCTAATCAACTCTAACCATCACATCTGCATTTCAGCCATCAGAGGGGAAAGTTTTGAAGAAGGCATACACCTTCATTTTGAGTTGAACATGTTTTCTGGAAAGTAAACACGATTTTCACTTACATCCTATTGCCATAATTTCATCAAGTGGTTACATCTAATCATAGGAAATTGTAATTTGAGATAGCCACTTGCTCACCTATAAATTGAGATCTCTATAGCTGTCAGTCAAGATTGCCTGCCACAGTAGGTAAAAACCAAGAATCTTTCCACGTGAATTAGAGAGAGACTTAGTTTGGGCTTTTATAAGAAAGCACCATAGACTGGGTGGCATACAAACACTAAAAATTTATTTTTCACAGCCAAGGTCTAAGGTCAGGGTATCATGTCTGGTTCTCATAAGAGTCCTCTTCCAGCTGCGATCCAAAAGTCTACAAATAATAAATGCTGGAGAGGGTGTGGAGAAAAGGGAACCCTCTTACACTGTTGGTGGGAATGCAAACTAGTACAGCCACTATGGAGAACAGTGTGGAGATTCCTAAAAAACTGGAAATAGAACTGCCTTATGATCCAGCAATCCCACTGCTGGACATACACACTGAGGAAACCAGAAGGGAAAGAGACACGTGTACCCCAATGTTCATCGCAGCACTGTTTATAATAGCCAGGACATGGAAGCAACCTAGATGCCCATCAGCAGATGAATGGATAAGAAAGCTGTGGTACATATACACAATGGAGTATTACTCAGCCATTAAAAAGAATACATCTGAATCAGTTCTAATGAGGTGGATGAAACTGGAGCCTATTATACAGAGTGAAGTAAGCCAGAAGGAAAAACACCAATACAGTATACTAACGCATGTATATGGAATTTAGAAAGATGGTAACAATAACCCGGTGTACGAGACAGCAAAAGAGACACTGATGTATAGAACAGTCTTATGGACTCTGTGGGAGAGGGAGAGGGTGGGAAGATTTGGGAGAATGACATTGAAACATGTAAAATATTGTGTAAGAAACAAGTTGCCAGTCCAGGATCGATGCACGATACTGGATGCTTGGGGCTAGCGCACTGGGATGACCCAGAGGGATGGTATGGGGAGGGAGGAGGGAGGAGGGTTCAGGATGGGGAACGAATGTATACCTGTGGTGGATTCATTTTGATATTTGGCAAAACTAATACAATTATGTAAAGTTTAAAAAAAAAAAAGAGTCCTCTTCCAGATTCCAGACTATTCTTTCATGATGGAAAGAAACTGAAAGCTCTCTGGGCTCCCTTTTATAAAGGCATTAATCTCATTCATGAAGGTTCCACCCTTATGACCTAATTACTTCCCAAAGGCCACACTTCCTAATAACATCAACATTGGGAATTAGAATTTCAACAAATGAACTGAGGAGAAGGTAGGGGTCAGACAGAAAGATACTCAGTTCATTTCAGAGTAAAGATTAGAATTTTTTTTTTGAAGATCTAATTGAATTTATTAAGTGACTCATGAATCAGGCAATGTCTCATTTGGCATAACACAGAGGTGCTCCAAGGAGTCACACATAATAGGTTTTTGGGACAAGGAAGTCATCAGTAAGGGGGAAAAAAAAAAGAAAATTCACTGAAAAAAAGTAAAAGTTCAGGTGAAAACAGCTCCTCATTGGCTGAGCTGAGGTGTTTTTCACTGACTGCATTTGTTGATGGGCAAGAAAGAGGTCTTCCTCCTACTGGAGGAATAAAGTAGTTGTACTTCCTGCTTGGGAGTGAAAGGTACCACTCTTCCTGTTGAGGTCAGTAACTCACATTTTCCTGTTAAGGTAACTGAAATCTTCCTTGAATAAAGTCAGTTAGATCTTAAAAATTGTTCAGTTGTGCCTTCTAGTTCAAGATGGCGGAGTTGAAGGACTTGCACTCATCTCCTCCTGCTAGTGTTGGAGGGTCTCCTGTGGAGGCATGGGTTGGCAGTGGCTACTTGTGAGGATCGGAGAAGGCAATGGCACTCCACTCCAGTACTACTCTTGCCTGGAAAATCCCATGGATGGAGGAGCCTGGTAGGCTGCAGTCAATGGGGTCACTAAGAGTCGGACACGACTGAGCGACTTCACTTTGACTTTTCACTTTCATGCATTGGAGAAGGAAATGGCAACCCACTCCAGTGTTCTTGCCTGGAGAATCCCAGGGATGGCGGAGCCTGGTGGCCTGCTGTCTATGGGATCTCACAGAGATGGACACGACTGAAGCGACTTAACCTAGTCGACTTAACACGACTTAACAAGACTTAACACACATGTTAAGTTAAGTGACTTAACATGACTGAACCTAGATAGCATATTAAAAAGCAGAGATATTACTTTGCCAACAAAGGTCCATCTAGTCAAGGCTATGGTTTTTCTAGTGGTCATGTATGGACGTGAGAGTTGGACTGTGAAGAAAGCTGAGTGCCGAAGAATTGATGCTTTTGAACTATGGTGTTGGAGAAGACTCTTGAGAATCCCGTGGACTGCAAGGAGATCCAACCAGTCCATCCTAAAGGAGACCAGTCCTGGGTGTTCATTGGAAGGACTGATGCTGAGGCTGAAACTCCAAAACTTTGGCTACCTGATGAGAAGAGTTGACTCATTGGAAAAGACTCTGATGCTGGGAGGGATTGGGGGCAGGAGGAGAAGGGGACAACAGAGGATGAGATGGCTGGATGGCATCACCGACTCGAATGGACATGAGTGTGAGTGAACTCCAGGAGTTGGTGATGGACAGGGAGGCCTGGTGTGCTGCGATTCATGGGGTCGCAAAGAGTCAGACACAACTGAGAGACTGAACTGAACTGAACTGAATTGACTTAGCAGCAGCAGTTGTGAGGATGGGGGCACTGGCAGCAGCCTAAAATCTTATTTTAATCCATACATGGACTAGAAAAGCCAAACCACAGTTGCTTTAATCATATAATTAAGTCACTGTCTAGCTAGATTATAAGTTCCAGGTAACAATAATACAGTGTCTGCCACGTGTCTGATCATTTATAAATATTTGAAGAAAAAAAAACAACTGTTAGAGGCAAAGAGCAAGGAATCACAAATTTTATCTTTGAAGAATCAAGGCTGCCAAAAATGAAATCATTTTAGTATTGAGAAGTGAAGTACAATTACAACTTGAAAAACTGTCTAAACACAAAACAGGCGAAAGTGAAAGTGAAGTCATTCAGTGGTGTCTGACTCTTTTCGACCCCATGGACTGTAGCTTATCAGGCTCCTCCGTCCATGGGATTCTCCAGGCAAGAGAACTGGAGTGGGTTTCCATTTCCTTCTCCAGGAGATCTTCCCAACCCAGGGATTGGACCCTGGTCTCCTGCATTGTAGGCAGACGCTTTAACATCTAAGCCACCACTGTGACATGCAAGCAAATTATTTAAGCTCCAATTTCTCACTTCATTCAGACCCATATGTTTCAAGACAAACTACAAGCTGATTTAACTTTGCCTAAATTCATAAAATCGCTAATTGGAAAACTCCCTAATTTACAAATTCTAACTAGTTCCTGGGAAGCCTGGCCCATATAATCAACTCCAGCCTGCAAGTACATTTCCCTAACTTCATCTTTCTCAAAACACTCTACAGCTACATTGGTATGTATCAATAATAATACTAACAGATTTAACTTTGATTGGGTATATTTCTGATGTTCTTTGGTCAAGAGTGATAGACTGTGTGCATGAATGCTAAGTAGCTTCAGTTGTGTCCAACTATTTGTAATCCCATGAACTGTAGCCCACCTGGCTCCTCTGTCCATGGGATTCTCCAGGCAAGAATACTAGAGTGGATTTCCATTTCCTCCTCCAGGCGATCTTCCCAACCCATGGATTGAACCCATGTCTCTTATGCCTTCTGCATTTGCAGGCAGGTTCTTTAACACTAGTTCTGTCTGGGAAGCCCAGTGATAGACCGTGTTTTATTAAATATCACACCTATTTTTAAAGTTTATTTTCACAAAACTTTCTTGAGCAGTAGACATATCAATGTATTAAGAATTTTTTTCTAACACAAATTATATGTTATTTAAATTCTCCCTGGAAAAAGAGAAAAGAAATGAGCTGAAACATGGAATCAGTTCAAATAGACAACGTCAGGAGAGGGAGCAAGCACAGGAAAATAAATACTTTACAATCACTAAATGAGTCAACAAATATCAGCACACAAGTCAGATGAATTTTATCCTTTTGAAAAGTATTGTACTCCAATATATTTGGTCTTTTCTACATGCTTTAAATTCTCATAATTTTAAGTTTACACTCAGAATAAATATAAGTATACAATTTAATTTTGTTTCTTATAATGTATGATGGGGCATATATTATCTGAGTTTTAATTCTCTCATTTGTAGAGATATTATATCACATTTAACTTTGAAAAGCCAACCAAATGGTTCTCTTTTACATAATTAAAGACACTATAAAATTATATTTTATATCTGCATACTTCATTATATATAATCATTCTGCATACATTATATACTGGTGATATTCACTTTACTATGTATAACAGTATACACAAAATCATGTTTATTACACTTTCTGAGCAATTCAAACAATTTTTTCTCATGAAGTTTTGACTATATACAGTATTTGCCTGATGTGCTGATTTTAGAAATGAATCATCAAGTAATTTTTTATTCTACTGCAATACCTACAACACAGATGGGTTGATATGAACACATCCAAAGAAAAAAATGGTAAAACTGTCAGTATGCAGTCAGTTCTCCATTTTGTTGACCAAATTTGAATTTTTATTCCTAAAGCCTAAGACAAGCATGTTTAAACAATATAAACAGAAATAGAGTCATCTGTATAGCAAAGAAAATGACTATGTTAATGAGAGCACACAGAAGACCACCAGAAGATGGCAGTCTCATTTCTTTAAGGACTAGGATGACGCTGAGATGAATGGTTGGGACACAAGATGACAGAGAGTGCGGAAGATGAAATTGTTCAGGTCACTGCTGGCTACTGCCTGTTGGCATAATTCTTTCCCCAGGTAAGGCCAGTGAACTCTTGCAGAAAGTGCCAGAAACTGAAAAGCCTAACTTTCAATGCTATGGATTACACCACAAATGATTACATAAGGAGAGAAAGAAAGAGTTCACAATTCATTGGAAACTTTTTCACCACTGCCTTTTTCTCATCTTTCCCGGTGCATTCCTCTCTCATGCTGCGTCAGCACACGTGAATGCTGAGATAAAACTGAGGGCATTCCTCTGCTGTTTTTTCTAGACTCACCAACTGAAAGAGAAAACAGACTTACTGTGGCCAAGAAGAGACTTTGAGGCCAATAATCTAGTCATATCCACATCCTTCAAAGAAGATATTCCAACCTGAAATACATCTAAATCTAAAATATATGAGTATTGATTAACCTCCTTCTCAGCTCTAAGGAGTCAGGCATTAAGGCGTCAGATTGGGCCTTCATGCTGTGTGTCTTCAAACACCCTCTCATTGATTTTTGTGACTTTCAGATGCACCACCATGAGCTATAGGCTGAACACAAAGAAATCAAAAATTCTAAATTGAAGTTCTATAATAGTTACCCTGCTCTTTTATTTCCTGCCTTTTTGATAAGCTGCTTCTCTCCAACCTATGCATATAGAACAGAAACAATTTGGTTTGTCCTTGAAGAATCCCTCCCCTACCAAAAAAGAACACTGGCATTATTCATATTTTCCCAATACGGATTTATGTAATGCCCTTTTTTTTTTTTTTTTCAGTTCCAATTTGAAGGCTTGGAGAGTGGTGAAAGCTCATATTATTAAGCACACCCATTTAATTTCCAAAGTTAATGAGTGGAGCTCAACAGATTGAGTGCATTGTATCAGAATAACTTTGAATTCTTTGGAATTGCTCTGAAACTCAGAGAGGGTATGATGACCAAATGGTGCTAAACTAATGATCTTTTCATATTAGGATCGGAAAAGAGAGAAACAAATATTGTAGCATGCATAGCAATATTGTCTCAATTTGTAGATGACAAAATGCATTTCATCTCAATTAGCAAGTAGACTTTGTTATGAATTGCTAGCCAGATTGCTAATAATTAAAGACTCAATGTGTCTTCAGTCATGACAATTGGGCAGTGATGAGAGGTTGTTAAAAGTATTTGAATTCTGTTTGCTCTATTTATTTGGGGAAAGGAAAAAAATCCTGATATTCATAATGACGAATTAAGAAATAGTGCATATGATTATTCTGGATCTTCTGGAAAAGATATTATTTCACAGTGTTTGCCAGTGATGATACCCCAGTAGAGAAATGGTCCCCAGAGGACCCCAGGCAAGTTCAAACAAGTAACTTTCCCAAACAAGTAACTCCTGGCCCTTGTTCCAAATTCCTGTCTCCCTCCTATTTTTAAAATAGGCTCACTTGTTTAAAAGTTAGCAACTGAGAGCTTAATACATGTATGCTTTCCCATATTTATACTCTCATGTAACTCACCTACATGGCCAGTGTTAGTGTGTTTTTGTTTTTTTTTTTATTTGAGCAAACTAACTGCTTTACCATCTTGTGTTGAGATTACCTTAGTCACCCATTTCTTTCTCTTCCTGCAGTTTAGGTATGTGGGCATGATTTCATGCATGTAAATTATCACTAGCATCAATTTTTAAAGCCCAAATCAGTTTAAGACATCCATTTCCTATATATTTTATGCTGAAACCAATTGGTAATGATCTTCAGTATTTATTGATGACTTTTTCCCCCAAAGATTTTTAAATAATGAGCTTTTGCCCTTTCAGCAATTTGCTATTGCAAAGTCCATGTCATGCTGTGGCTTCATATCTTCTGAACGGGCTCTTATTCACCATTATCACTGTAACAAAGAAAATGGACCCTCCTCCACACGTGGCCAACTACGCCAGCTGCTATACACAAAAAGTCAAAAGAAGCACCCTTCGGCCCATCAGAGCTTTGTTTTAGAATTTGTTTCAATTAGATCTCAAGTAGGATTATGATATGACCATTCCTGGCTGAAAAATCCAGACTGAATTTTCTGGCACAAATATTACTGTTTTATGCTGATCCAGAGCTCATTCTCCAACAACAACAAGAACAACAAAATGAAGAGATCAGCAAATGTTAGGGTATTTTTTTATCAGAGTTAGACAGCCATTGTATTTAATTTTCTTTCACATTATACAGACTGCATTTCCCATTTAATCCCAAACACAAAAAATTTGCTCATGTGTGACTCTAATTGACAAGTATGGCAAGACTGAATTTTATATACTCATACTGGTATTTAATATAGTTGGGTGAAGAAATGATTCAGATTATTTAAATCTATCAGATTATTTAAATTATTTAAACCACTTAAATCTATGATACTCACAGTTCAATCCCTATGGTGTTTGACTTAAAAGGTCAAAAGTCTATCCTATGTTCTAGTTTATTTATTTTTCCAATCTCCTAGAATTGTAGAAAGGAAAGTACAATTTTTTTTTTTTTTCATTTTTCTCACTGGCCTTGTGTGGTGCAATTTAGTTGACTTGCAGTGGTCATTCATTCGCAACCTACTGCTTCTGCTGCTGCTTAGTCGCTCCGTCGTGTCCAACTCTTTGTGACCCTGTGTACTGCAGCCCATCAGGCTCCTCTATCCATGGAATTTTCCAGACAAGAATACTGGAGAGGGTTGCCATTTCCTACTCCAGGGAATCTTCCCAAAACAGGGATCAAACTCTTGTCTCCCACATCTCCTTTATTACAGGCAGATTCTTAACCAGTGAACCACTAGGGAAGCCAGATGAATATTTATTGAGCGCCTATTTCACGCCAGAGACTATGCTACATGCTGGAGATCGAATAGTAATCAGAGCAGACACAGTCCCTACTCCTGAGGGGGTTTCAGACATTTTAATAGACAAATTCTGGAAATAAACTCTAGCGGTTCCTTCATTTTCAGATCATTTCTTTATCTACTAAGATATGATTACCAATAAATTAATTATTGCATATCTAATATTTCCTCAACTCTCACTAGAGTATTTTGATGGAAATATTAATGATATCTGATACTTTCAGATATCATTAATTCAGTAGCAAAAATGTTACAAACTGCATTAATGTCCAGAAGGTAGAATTCTTAATCTTACTTACCGAACTTGGCTATTTTTTATTTTCTCTTAACTGAACAAATAAAAACGAGAAAATTTTTATTTTCTTACAGGAAAATTGAGAAAATATCTTTGGCTTGGAAACTTTTTAACCTAGAGATGTCTTTTAAGAAATATCTTGTGCATTATAGTTAGGTAGTGAATGGCTTTATGAATGAATGAAATCCAGGAAAACCAAATCTCTCCTGGGTTTTTTCACTTCTCTGTTTTTGGCACGTAAAACTGAGTACCTACTGTGTGTTGGCAATAAAGAAGTGAATTTATTTATATTTATATCAGCAAACTAAAATGGACTGGAATGAGTGAATTTAACTCAGATGACCATTATATCTACTACTGTGGGCAGGAATCCCTTAGAAGAAAGGGAATAGCCATCATAGTCAACAAAATGCAGTTCTTGGATGCAATCTGAAAAACGACAGAATGATCTCTGTTTGTTTCCCAGGCAAACCATTCAATATCATGGTAATCCAAGTCTATGCCCTGACCAGTAATACTGAAGAAGCTGAAGTTGAACGGTTCTATGAAGACCTACTAGACCTTCTAGAGCTAACACCCAAAAAAGATATCCTTTTCATTATAGGGGATTGGAATGCAAAAGTAGGAAGTCAAGAAACACCTGGAGTAACAGGCAAATTTGGCCTTGGAGTACGGAATGAAGCAGGGCAAAGACTAATAGAGTTTTGCCAAGAGAACGCACTGGTAAGAGCGAACACCCTCTTCTAACAACACAAGAGAAGACTACACATGGACGTCACCAGATGGTCAACACTGAAATCAGATTGAATATATTCTTTGCAGCCAAAGATGGAGGAGCTCTATACAGTCAGCAAAAAACAAGACTGGGAGCAGACTGTGGCTCAGATCATGAACTCCTTATTTCCAAATTTAGACTTAAATTGAGGAAAGTGGGGAAAACCACTAGACCATTCAGGTATGACCTAAATCAAATCCTTTATGATTATACAGTGGAAGTGAGAAATAGATTTAAGGGTCTAGATCTGATAGACAGAGTGCCTGATGAACTATGGACGGAGGTTTGTGACATTGTACAGGAGACAGGGATCAAGACCATTCCCATAGAAAAGAAATGCAAAAAAGCAAAATGGCTGTCTGGGGAGGCCTTACAAATAGCTGTGAAAAGAAGAGAAGCGAAAAGCAAAGGAGAAAAGGAAAGATATAAACATCTGAATGCAGAGTTCCAAAGAATAGCAAGAAGAGATAAGAAAGCCTTCTTCAGCGATCAATGCAAAGAAATAGAGGAAAACAACAGAATGGGAAAGACTAGGGATCTCTTCAAGAAAATCAGAGATACCAAAGGAACATTTCATGCAAAGATGAGCTTGATAAAGGACAGAAATGGTATGGACCTAAGAGAAGCAGAAGATATTAAGAAGAGATGGCAAGAATACACAGAAGAACTGTACAAAAAAGATCTTCACGACCCAGATAATCACGATGGTGTGATCACTGACCTAGAGCCAGACATCCTAGAATGTGAAGTCAAGTGGGCCTTAGAAATCATCACTACAAACAAAGCTAGTGGAGGTGATGGAATTCCAGTTGAGCTATTCCAAATCCTGAAAGATGATGCTGTGAAAGTGCTGCACTCAATATGCCAGCAAATGTGGAAAACTCAGCAGTGGCCACAGGACTGGAAAAGGTCAGTTTTCATTCCAATTCCAAAGAAAGCCAATGCCAAAGAATGCTCAAACTATGGCACAATTGCACTCATCTCACACACTAGTAAAGTAATGCTCAAAATTCTCCAAGCCAGGCTTCAGCAATATGTGATCCGTCAACTTCCTGATGTTCAAGCTGGTTTTAGAAAAGGCAGAGGAACCAGAGATCAAATTGCCAACATCCGCTGGATCATGGGAAAAGCAAGAGAGTTCCAGAAAAACATCTATTTCTGCTTTATTGACTATGCCAAAGCCTTTGACTGTGTGGATCACAATAAACTGTGGAAAATTCTTCAAGAGATGGGAATACCAGACCACCTGACCTGCCTCTTGAGAAATCTGTATGCAGGTCAGGAAGCAACAGTTAGAACTGAACATGGAACAACAGACTGGTTCCAAATAGGAAAAGGAGTACGTCAAGGCTGCATATTGTCACCCTGTTTATTTAACTTATATGCAGAGTACATCATGAGAAATGCTGGGCTGGAAGAAACACAAGCTGGAATCAAGATTGCCAGGAGAAATATCAATAACCTCAGATATGCAGATGACACCACCCTTGTGGCAGAAAGTGAAGAGGAACTCAAAAGCCTCTTGATGAAAGTGAAAGTGGACAGTGAAAAAGTTGGCTTAAAGCTCAACATTCAGAAAATGAAGATCATGGCATCCGGTCCCACTACTTCATGGAAAATAGATGGGGAAACAGTGGAAACAGTGTCAGACTTTATTTTTCTGGGCTCCAAAATCACTACAGATGGTGACTGCAGCCATAAAATTAAAAGACGCTTACTCCTTGGAAGGAAAGTTATGACCAACCTAGATAGTATATTCAAAAGCAGAGACATTACTTTACCAACAAATGTTCGTCTAGTCAAGGCTATTGTTTATCCTGTTGTCATGTACGGATATGAGAGTTGGACTGTAAAGAAGGCTGAGCGCCAAAGAACTGAGGCTTTTGGACTGTGGTTTTGGAGAAGACTCTTGAGAGTCCCTTGGACTGCAAGAAGATCCAACCAGTCCATTCTGAAGGAAATCAGCCCTGGGATTTCTTTGGAAGGAATGATGCTAAAGCTGAAACTCCAGTACATTGGCCACCTCATGCGAAGAGTTGACTCATTGGAAAAGACTCTGATGCTGGGAGGGATTGGGGGCAGGAGGAGAAGGGGACGACAGAGGATGAGATGGCTGGATGGCATCACTGACTCGATGGACGTGAGTCTGTGTGAACTCCAGGAGTTGGTGATGGACAGGGAGGCCAGGTGTGCTGCGATTCATGGGGTTGCAAAGAGTCGGACACGACTGAGCGACTGATCTGATCTGATCTGATTCCGTTTTTAGATTTCAAGCATTTCCCCCCTTTATTGTTTTTGTGAAATCTGTTAGTGTAAGACTGGCTTTGTTGTAAGTAATCTGTCTTTCTTTTTGGCTGTTTTTAAGGTCTTTGGTGTTCTACAGTTGCATTACAATGTGTTTACATGGGGATTTCTTTCTTTTTTTTTTTTTAATGTATCCTGCTTAGGACTATCTTTGTTTTGTAGAATCACTTCTCTCTTCCGTTCTGGAAAGTTCTCACACATTATCTCATTGAATATTGCTTCTCTCTTTTTCAGTTGTCTCTTTCTGGATGCATGCTAAATGCATATGATATCTCCTTATTCTCTTTTCCATCTTTTAGCCTCCCTCACAGTTAATCTTTTTTCTAATTTTGTTGTTTCCTGATGGATTTTTGCTATGTCTAGCTTTTAGTTCAAAAATTGTTTCTTCACTGTGACTAATCTACTCTTCAATTTATTAAATGATTCACTGAAACAGCTGTATTTTTCATTTTTGAGACTGTATTTCAGTTCTTTCCTAAACCTGTCTGCTTCATTCTAATGGTTTATTAATTTATCATGTTTTTATTTCATTTCTTCTTTTTATAATGATTTATACTACATCTTTAAAGAAAGTAATATGAAACTTGATTTCTCATTATGTTAAGTTCTTAGAGGACCTAAATTTGCTTTGTAATACTTCCGGTGACACTTGCTCTTGGTCCAATGTAGAGATCATGGCCCTACAGAAATGATTCACTTTTGCATTAGTGTAGTGTGTCCTGGGGACAATGCTAGTATGCATTATCATCACAAGTACTCAAGAGGCAAACATCTTTTCAAAACAGTGAATAAAGTGAGGCCAGACCTAGGCTTACAAATTCTCATGGGTGACTTTTTTTTCTTCTATCTACCACAGATACAGATACTTTTTCTCATAGTCTATCTCTGCTGGCACATTTTTTTTTCTCAGCCCATCTTTTCACCAACTGTTAGGATTCTGGTTTTATATGGAGTTAAATTTAATTAATGTTCCATCTTACAGAGAACAAGTCTGTCTCCCACTCCAAGGGGAAGTTAAAGCCTGGTCACTAAATCCAGCAAGTGCCCCTAAGACAGTTCAACTACTTGATTTTCACCTTCCTCTCATGGGAGTTTTCCCTTTCTGTCTTTAAAACTCAACCATGCAATCAAAATGTCTTGTTAAATTTTGTCTACCAACATTTGGGAGGCGGTAGTAAGATACCTGGTCAGTTATATTGCTGAAAGGAAGTTTTACAAGGTATTTTTAACTCTCCTTTGTTATTTTACTTTTGATCTTGACACACATTAATCAAAGCTACCATTTTCATCTGAGTTGAAGGTAAAGAAAAGATGATAGACAAACATTTCTCTGGTGCCGGGACATCTGTACTCCTGCCAGAAAAGATGTGAACTTCCAGGCTCCCTTCCTAATGGTACTGCTGCCTGTGTTGCAGGGTACAAAAGAAGTGAAGACTGCACACATATAGATTAACACTGCAAATCAGTCCTTATGAATGTTACTGAACCTTTATTTCTTCTCTTGTTAACATTTCTGTATTCCTTCCTGGTATCCCCTTGACTTGCAATTCTGTTTGAGTCAAGGACTTTTTCTTGAGAAAAAGAATCAGATCTCATCCGATCTGAGTAACATAGAAACACTCATTACAGGACCATACACACAAACTAGGAGCACAGGCTCCCAAGTCATTGAGAGAGAGACAATTCATTCCTATTTTCAAGCACCTGTTTTTCCTCCAACCAATTTCCAGGTAAGGAGTGTGCTTTGTTGTTTAAAAGGAAGTTATGTGCTGTAAAGATAGGAATAGCAATAAAAAAGGAGAAAAAACAGTCCTTAAAAACATTTTCCAGAATGGAAGTCTCCCAGCACGTGGAAGTCATCCAGTGCTCCTGACAAGTTAAATCAGTGGCCTAATTATTTTTGCACAGGAAAGGTGACTCAGAAAGAATATGAAGAATGTCTTACAGAAATCTGCATATTTATCTCATTCTTAAACCTACTCTTTTCAACTCCTACTCTCATATTTATGGACAAAGGAAAGGGTGAAAAAAAAAGTTTAAAGGCCACATGATGTGCAGGCTGATTAAAAGTGAAAGCCAGATCTGCTGACAATTGACAAAAGATCAGGCAGTCATTTATTTAATTAGACTCCAAGTGACAGGAAGGTGAGATGATTATCGAAGAGATTAGTCCTTTGTTCCAACCTCACTGTTTAAGTCATTTCCAATGGAAAAGGAACTTTTTCAATTTCTCTAGGACACCTGCCTGAAGAGATTTTTCAATATTCATCCAGGTAATCAGGATCTAGAATACCATTTGCCTCCCTCACAGAAAGAAGAGGTGATGGGCCACTGAAATGGAAGGGCTGGGAATGTTGGATTTATTACCTTAGCTGCATGTCAATGAGATACAGGGAAGTGAATACTCAGTCTGCGCAGTTTGGTTCTTTATTCAGTGGCCTAAAAATATGGTTCAAAAGAGAAACCCTGAACTTCCTCCCTGTCTTCATTGACCTACAGAAGAATTTAATTTCTACTTTACAACTGCTAGAATTCTGACCCAGGAGCATCAGGCTTTTGGTACAGAAAAACTAGATACTGGAAGCAAGCATACAAATATATTTTTCATCTTCTTAGCACTAGATTGATGAGAGAAGAAAGAATTAAAATTTGCTGAGTACCCAGTAAGTGCCAAGTAATATGCAAGGCACATTACATATTTTATTACATTCTCACAATAACCTTATCATAAGAAGAAAATAGCCCAATACTTCATAGAGGTAAAAATACTTTGAAAACACTATCATTCATGTCTCCAACACTTGGGGGTTCGATTTAAAGATAAAAAATAAGAGTTGACTCCAAGTTAGAGAGATGTGATAGTCATTGTTGTAAAGCTCAAGTGCTGGTCACTCTGATCAAAAAATTACTGCCTTCAAGAGAATGTTAACATTTGCAAGGCAAACTGAATCCCTATGAATTCTTAGCAGCTAAGGGGCACCTTTAAGGAAAGGGGGAGTAGTGACCCATACTATAATCCTTTCATGAGCGATGACATGGTAGCCTCCCACCATGCTTGATGATTTCATTTCCACAGTATAGGGTTGGAATACATAGGCTAGCTCCGAATGGAAGCAAAAAAATATCTGGAAAAGCATTGCTATCATCAAATTAAATTTTAGTTATTAGTAATACGCGAATACAGGCCACTCTAGAAAGGTGGATGAGGATGCCGTCATCAGGCCTTGGGACATAAAAGTGGCACTGTACAGGCTGAGTGGAAGAGTCTGGAGTTTGGAAGCCTCCCATCCATTCACCAACTCTCCTGTTCCAGATGAACACAGCTCTAGGAAGTTGTGGGTCCCACAAGGTTAGCCCAGGAGACCTATGTCACCAGGAGAGGGGGAAGTACCAGATGGTGGCCACACTGAGGTGAGAGTAGGGAGAACCTCTTTTTCTTCTTCTTTATAAGTTGACTGTTAGACCACCTTCAGAAGGAGAGGATCAGATGACCCTTGCCAGAGGTATGTATCTCTGTCACTGCATAGAGTTTTATGTTTATACCCATAAAACAAGATCACCCATTGAGCAGAGACATGAACTCTGAGCATGTCTAGATGATGGGAGAGCATCTTCTCCTCTTGATCTTAAAATATCTCTCTTCCTATGTAGAGTATTAATACAGGATTCCTGGAGGGCAGGGATAAGACCAGCAAGCTACTTTCAACAGAAAAATAGCAAGTGTGGTATAAGGATTTTTTAAGAGATAAAATTCTCAACAGGCTGAATCATAAAGAACACAGGCAACAGCCTTAGGGGGACAGCACGGGCCACAGCTCAGCAAGGATCAGGGCAGGAAGTTGACTGATCATTTCTCTCTTTTTTCCTAGAGTGCAGAAGTCTTTGCTGTAACTAGGAAGTAGCTTTACATAAAAGTCTGCCAATCTCCAAAGGATGCAAACACAACATATATGGTCAATTCATGTCCCAGTGCCTTCCTGAGGCCATCTTTGAATCAGATCCAGCCATGGTCACTGCTAAACTAGATTGTAAAGTCCTGTGATCTATCACTTAATAGGTCCCACCACCTAACAGAGTAAGCAAGCATTTCTCAAACTATACTCCATGGAGATAAAGATACAGTTATAGATACATAGGTATAGATATACTGAAAAACGCAAAGGAATCTGATTAAGTTTATTTAAGTCAATGATTACCAAACTTATCCAACCATACAACTCTTTAAAAAATAACAAAGTCTCCTGGGACTTCACTGATCATATTTAATAAGCAGTGGTCAAATGAGTAAGTGTATCATTTATAGTCCCTGGGGCAACTGGAAATTCAGCCTTATCCCATTGCCTTTGAGTTTATTCATTCATTTAGTCATCACAAATTCATTCAGAATAAACTACATGTCCACTTTATAAAAATTGCTACATAATACCCAGGTAAACAAAACAGATATAGTTCCTGTCATTTGGGAATAAAAATCAGGCAATAAAAAACATCAAATGATTACTAGTAGTATCAAATGCCATGATGAAAATAATCAGGATGCCTAAAGAAATGTGGTCAGAGAAGGACTGGAATGGGGCCAATCCTTAAAGAATGAGGCTGAGCCAACCATAAGAAAGTTGAAACAGAGGCCTACGGCAAGACAACTAAAGCCAGATGAGCTTGAGTGAGATGCTACTTTATTTTCCATACTGAAATCATACATTATATTTCTATTTTAGGAACTTCCATCAATTAAAGAAACTTTGAAATTCAAGGAATTGTCTTCTTGTTATTCTGAAAGCAAAAGTTGGGATATTACATTTAAGTTTTTTACATTATTCTGTGTTTCTTTTTAAATTAATCATCAAGTTTATTTCTTGTTTCATATCCACCTACCTTGATGTTAATGAAGAGTAAAGATCACGCCTATCTTATCACTTGCTGTATCATAAATATTCAAATGTCATTTTCTATATGCTTCATATAATTTATTTTTATGAATAAGTATCTTGATCCTCAGGAATCTGGGCAAAACACTACAGTATCTACTACAAATACCATCCTTTTGGTTGATGTAACCTTCATATTCAAGTAATTGCATTTATTTCACTTTGTTTTTATATATGGATCATTTATGTGTAATTGATTTGGGACACAATTTTTAAATTATTCAATACCTAAAAATATTCTGTAAAGCATGTAATAAAGCTCATGTGTATGTTTTTTTAATTAGAAAAAATATTTAAAGTGATTAATGTGCATTAACCATCTTTAGCAAAGGCTTATCATAGAATATATATTATGAGCTGTATTTTCTATAAGTAAGAAAATATAAATTTTCAAAAATGACAATGATTGAATAAACATCATTTACATTTCAGAGTGAAAGGATGGATGACATAAAAATAACATTTATTTTAAAAAGCAGAAACATTACTTTGCCAACAAAGGTCCATCCAGTCAAGGCTATGGTTTTTCCAGTAGTCATGTATGGATGTGAGAGTTGGACTATAAAGAAAGCAGAGCACTGAAGAATTGATGCTTTTGAACTGTGGTGTTGGAGAAGACTCTTGAGAGTCCCTTGGACTGCAAGGAGATCCAACCAGTCCATTCTAAAGGACATCAGTCCTGGGTGTTCTTTGGAAGGAATGATGCTAAAGCTGAAACTCCAGGACTTTGGCCACCTCATACGAAGAGTTGACTCATTGGAAAAGACTCTGATGCTGGGAAGATTGAAGGCAGGAGGAGAAGGGGACAACAGGAGATGAGATGATTGGATGGCATCACTGACTCCATGTACATGAGTTTGAGTAAGCTCCAGGAGTTGGTGATGAATGGGGAAGCCTGGTGTGCTACAGTCCATGGGGTTGCAAAGAGTCGGACATGACTGAGAGACTGAACTGAACTGAAGAAATCCACATTCAGTTATTGTGACATTTCTTCTCAGCCAAGCAACTGAGTGACTAAAAAGAAAATGAATGAACACTTAGGAGGAAAGATGTCTAATAATTGATAAGCCACTCTTCCATATCAGAATTAAACTACCTCAGCTGATTAAAAATGCTGTAATTTCAAAAAATCAAACAGAAGTAAAACAAATATATTTGGGATTTTCAAAATTGCTGTGAAATAAACAGAAGTAATTCTGACAAATATCTTAGTTCTAGAACTTACTTTTTTGATGATGATGATGATATACGTGTATGTGCCTGCATGCAAATGTATGTATGTGTATCTGTGTTTTGTGTGTGTGTGTATATATATATATGGAGAAGGCAATGGCAACCCACTCCAGTACTCTTGCCTGGAAAATCCCATGGGCAGAGGAGCCTAGTAGGCTGCAGTCCATGGGGTCTCGAAGAATCAGACATGACTGAACGACTTCACTTTCACTTTTCACTTTCATGCATTGTGGAAAGAAATGGCAACCCACTCCAGTGTTCTTGCCTGGAGAATCCCAGGGACAGGAGAGCCTGGTGGGCTGCCGTCTATGGGGTTGCACAGAGTCAGACATGACTGAAGCGACTTAGCAGCAGCACCATATATATATAGTATGTATGGACATAGTTCAGTTCAGTTGCTCAGTCATGTCCGACTCATTGCAACCGCGTGGACTGCAGCATGCCAGGCTTCCCTGTCCATCACCAACTCCCGAGGCCTACTCAAACTCATGTCCATCAAATTGGTGATGTCATCCAACCATCTCATCCTCTGTCATCCCCTTCTCCTCCCACCTTCAATCCTTTCCAGGATCAGGGTCTTTTCAAATGAGTCAGTTCTTTGCATCAGATGGCCAAAGTATTGGAGTTTCAGCTTCAGCATTTGTCCTTCCAATGAATATTCAGGACTGATTTCCTTTAGGATGGACTGGACCTCCTTGCAGTCCAAGGGACTCTCAAGAGTCTTCTCCAAGACCATAGTTCAAAAGCATCAATTCTTTGGTGCTCAGCTTTCTTTATAATCCAACTCTCATATCCATACATGACTACTGGAAAAACCGTAGCCTTGACTGGATGGACCTTTGTTGGCGAAGTAATATCTCTGCTTTTTAATATGCTATCTAGGTTGGTCATAGCTTTTCTTCCAAGGAGCAAGCATCTTTTAATTTCATGGCTGCAATCACCATCTGCAGTGATTTTGGAGCCCCAAAAAATAAAATCTGTCACTGTTTCCATTGTTTCCCCATCTATTTGCCATGAAGTGATGGTACTGGATGCCATGATCTTAGTTTTTTGAATGTTAAGTTTTAAGGCAACTTTTTCACTCTCCTCTTTAACTTTCATCAAGAGGCTCTTTAGTTCTTTGCTTTCTGCCATAAGGGTGGTGTCATCTGCATATCTGATGTTATTGCTATTTCTCCTGGTAATCTTGATTCCAGCTTGTGCTTCATCCAGCCTGGCATTTTTCATGATGTACTCTCCAAGTTAAATAAGCAGGGTGACAATATACAGCCTTGACATACTCCTTTCCCGATTGGAACAGTCTGTTGTTCCACGTCCAGTTCTAACTGTTGCTTCTTGACCTGCATACAGATTTCTCGGGAGGCAGGTCAGGTGGTCTGGGATTCCCATCTCTTTAAGAATTTTCCACAGTTTGCTGTGATCCACAGTCAAAGACTTTGGCGTATATAGGCTTCCCAATACATATATAATTGCCCCTCATATCTCATTTGGTAAAGAATCTTCCTGTAAGGCAGGAGACCCAGGCTCAACTCCTGGGTTGGGAAGATCCACTGGGGAAGGAAATGGCAACCCACTTCAGTATTCTTGCCTGGAGGATCCCATGGACAGAGGAGCCTGTCAAGCTATATAGTCCATCGGGTCACAAAGTCAGACACAACTGAAGTGACTTAGCACACACACATGCTTGCATGCATATATATATATATATATAAATAAGCTATATTACGTGTGTTTTCTGTGTATGTATATATATATATATATATATAAAAGGATCCCTCAGTTGATATTGTGGTATTCCATGTGGCCAAACATATGGTCTGTATACACATTTGTCACCGCTTTATCCCTTAATCTTATGAGATGCACAGTGTTAGTTAGAACTTAGATGCATCAAATGCCCTGATGTCCTGCAAACACAGAATGTGAAAAATGAAAATCTCTCAGTCATTTCCAACTCTTTTTGATCCCATGGACTGTAGCCCACCGAGCTCCTCTGTCTATGGAATTCTCCAGGCCAGAATACTGGAGTAGGTAGCCATTTCCTTCTGCAGGGGATCTTCCCAACCCAGGGATTGAACCCAGGTCTCCTGCTTGGCAGGAGGATTCTTTACCATTGAGCCACCAGGGAAGCCCAAGAATACTGGAGTGGGTAGCCTATCCCTTCTCCAGGGGATTTTTCCCTACCCAGGAATCAAACCGGGGTCTCCTGCATTGCAGGCAGATTCTTTACCAGCAGAACTACCAGGGAATGCCTGAGTACTTGCTTGACACTGATGTGTCCTTCCCACGTATCTCTGTAGAGGGCTATATATAAGAAAATCAGTCTGACTCACAGTATGACTCATCCATTCCAGCAGTTGAGTTAAAAACTCCCAGTAGTTCAATAATATCCCCTACAGCAAGGCTGCTGTTTAAAAAACATTGTTGAGCACAAAGCTCAGGCCTTGAGGACCAAATGTCGTCTTTCACTTTCTCCAAATCTGACTCTTAAAGCCACCAAGTTCATTTATTTCTAGAAAGAGAGAGAGAATAGCTGGCCTGCCCAAGGTGAGTCTGGCTCTGACTAGTCCTCAACCTCTTAAAGAGTGGAAGCAGGAGGTGAAGGTCCTGGAGAGGACCAGAAAACTGTCATGCATTTTTGTGAACACATAATTACTCTGATTACCAGTTACAAGGTGATTTAGAAAGCTAACCTTCGGCATATCTAATGTTTATATCCATTAGGAAAGCTGGTAAAATGCATGTGCCTACCCAGAAAAAGAACAGAAAAGATTTATAAAGAAAATATTAAAAGTGGCTCTCTCTTGGTGGTGAGATATTTACATTTTATATTTTTTGTGCTCTTCTGTATTTTTCCCAGTGGAACTACAACATTCCTATAATCAAGAAAACATATTTTTTTAATTCTGCTGTTTCATATTAACTTTGACTTTTAGTTTATGGTCATGTTAGAATGATATTCTAGGTATCTTATGAAGGACAATATGGCTTTTTAATTGCAGTTGATCACATAGGGAAACAATGATTGATGAATTCTTTAGTGCCATATTGTTAATATAAATCTTTCATAGGAACAGGAGTGCTGATTTTTCAGTTTTGTCAGCTGTCTCTGGTTACATTAACCAAAAATAGTCTATTTAGAAACATATTTTCTTGGAAAGAACGAAACATATTCAGAATTCATTATTTCCTTTATTCCGTGTTTGAATTCATTGATTGACTTCTATACATGGGGTTTATAGAAATGAACAAAATATAGTCCCAGACTTCAAGGAATTCATAATCTAGTGGGAGAGACTAATAAATTGACAATCATAAACAGTTATATACATATACATACACTCCTGAGCCAGATTCATCTTGCCTAACACAGAGAAGCCAGAAAGCTGAGACACCGAGGTTTGTAGAAAAGGGAAGACTTCTTTACAATGTAGCTGAGCAAGAAGACAGGAGAACAAATCTCAAACCCACCTCCTGAAGGGAAGGGGCTCAGGGTATTTATGTGATCAAGAATAAAGGAGAAGGGAGGTCTGAAGTGTGGGAACCACGGGGAAAAATGACTGGGAAAAGATGTGCAGGCATAACTAAACTACACATCTCTGATGCTCAAAAGGTCACAGAGTTGACTCTTGCACGTGCCCAGTTAAAGTGTAGGTGGCCCCATCCAGTCTTAACCAGCTCAGCTGGAACTAGATGACGCTGACTCCAAGTTTCTGGGAAACAACTTAAGCAGATGTCTCATTGTTTAGACTACCTACCACTTAGAAGATATGCAAGTCTTAAAACAACCTTGATTAGTAAGGCAGGTGAAATGGATTTGACTAATTATCCATGGTTTCATATACAATACGCAGGTATATATGTGTGTGTGCCTCTGTGTGTGTGTACGTACGTGGGCTTCCCAGGTGGCTCAGTGGTAAAGAATCCACCTGCCAATGCTGGAGATGCAGGAGACCTGACTTGGATCCCTGGGTCGAGAAGATCCCCTGGAGGAGGAAATGGCAACTTGCTCCAGTGTTTTTGCCTGGAGAATCCCAGGCAAGAGGAGTCCAGTGGGCTATACCCATGGGGTCACAAGAGTCAGACATGACTGAGTGAGCATGCAAGCATGTATGTACACAGATACACACACACACACACACACACACTATATACACACACACACACACACACACACACACACACACACATAGAGTTAAGGGCAAACTAAAAGGAACTCTTTCTAAATGAAAAGTGAAAGTTGCTTAGTTGCGTCTGACTCTTTGTGACCCCATGGACTTTACAGTTCATGGAATTCTCCAGGCCAGAATACTGGAGTGGGTAGCCTTTCCCTTCTCCAAGGGAATCTCCCCAACCCAGGGATCAAACCCAGGTGTCCTGCATTGCAGGCAGATTCTTTACTAGTTGAGCCGCAAGGGAAGCCTTTCTAGAGGAGATGATGCTGAAGTTGAGTACGATAGTTAACTTGGCATTCTAGAAGGGAGGAGAGGGAAAGATCTGTCCAGCAAAAGTAACAGTATTTGCAAAGCTATCAATTTACAAAATACTTTGTGGAATTCAGTGCCGGGAGCCGGCATATTGCATATTGAGTGCATATTGCATATTGAGTGCAGCACTTTCCACAGCATCATCTTTCAGGATCTGGAATAGCTCAACTGGAATTCTATCACTGCCGGGAGCCAGCGTGAGGAACTCCGCCCATGACAAAGGTCATGAGGAAGGAGGCTCGGCACACGCAAAGGCGGGATCGAGCTTCAGGAGTCCCCCTGGAAATTCTCGAGCGTTTACACCCAAAACCAGAGTCTGCCTACTTTCTGCTTTGTGCCTTCACCTACACCTCTGACTTTATGGGGGCTGTCCCCCACTACCTCTCTGAAAAAAGAGTTAGCTTACAGCTCCAGTTAATAATTCCTGGGTGTGACAGTGTTTAACCTACAAACTCCTTTGGAAATCCTCTAGCCTGCCTGAATAGGTTTTTCCGCCACATGTGATTGTTCAGAGCCTCCCAACTGTGAGAGGCAGGAGATGTTCTAAACTGTCTAAACACAGATTCTTTTGAGTTAAAAGATTGATTAGAAATTGTATTGGTGAAGGGATTTTCACTTGTTGGGCCAATGTTTGCTGCTAAGTCTCCATATCCCTTACCTGCTGTGTCCCTGGCAGTGTATTGATTAATATAATTGGTGTAAGTAGTAGCTTTAATGTTTGTAACCTGGGACCCTTGAGTTAATTCTTTTTCTTGTTATAGCCCACCACACCTTTGCTCTGTAGGAATGCAACTTTATCTAATGCTTTTGGAGGGTGGCTCCTGACCAATCACCTTTAGAGAAAAATAAGTTTTCTGAAGAAAGGGTCTTAAAATGTTAACAGGCCTCCGGGCCAGAAGATGATGCAAATCACCTAAGCTTTTGCATATGATAAGTTTGCAGGAAGAAAGCCTGGCTTGCTGCATGACTCTACCCCTTCCCCCATTATCCTCTATGCATAACTTAAGGTATAAAAACTACTTTGGAAAATAAAGTGCGGGCCTTGTTCACCGAAACTTGGTCTCACCATGTCGTTCTTTCTCTTACCTTCTGGCTGAATTATTCAGCCTCTTTTCTCCACTGAATTTTCCTACTGAGCTATCCTCATTCTATTACTCTTTATATCCTTAATTAACATTTAATTAAGCAATTGTTTCCTGATCCTCGCCGACGCCATCCCAGCTTTGAATTCCCTGGATCCACCAGGGCTGGACCCCGGCAATTCAGGAAATTTGCACTGATTCAGAATGGCTGAAATAAGGACCAAATGTGAGTATGACAAAAGATGAGCCTGGAATTAGATCACAAGGATTTTATAAAACCCTTCTGAAGAAATTTGATTGAACTCTTTGGCAATGGGAAGCTATTAAGCATGTTTATTAGTAAACTCAGAAATCCCAACATCACTTTAAACTCAATACATCCAAACTTAACACATCTAGTTTCTCTCCAAAACTAGCTCTTATATGGAATTCCATATTTCAGGGAACGTCACCATTATCTGGGCTTCCCTGATAGCTCAGTGGTAAAGAATCTACCTGCAGTGCAGGAGACACAGTTTCTATCCCTGGATCAGAAAGATCCCCTGGAGGAGGAAATGGCAATCCACTCCAGTATTCTTGCCTGGAGAATCCCACAGACAGAGGAGCCTGGAAGGCTATAGTCCAAACGGTCACAAAGAGTCGGACACAACTGAGCGACTAAACACACACACCATTATCTGTGCTGTTTCATAAGCCAGAGGTAAATGTAGTACCCTTGATATTAAACCTCTTCGTCCCCGTCTTCATCATGTTGCCAAACCGCTACTAAAATGTCTTTCTAATCATCATTCTATCTCTTCACCCACCATTGCCATCCAAATCAAAATTACCACTCTCTCTCCAGTCTCCCCTATCTCTTGCAATCTGACATTCATATCAAAGCCAGATCTGTTCAAAATGCAAATCGAATACCATCTTAACATGTTTAAAACCTTCACACTTAAAGCTTATAAGAACCTGCATAGTTAGGCTCTTGCTACCTTACCCATCTCTTCTCACCTCCCTCTGTGAATTATAGCCATTGCAGCCTCCTCTCAGCTCTTCAAATGTATCTTGTCCCCCCCTCCTCCTACTCCTATTGCTCATTCTGCTTCCCCCTCTCTCACACTTCTCTTCCACTGTCACTATAACATTCCTGACATCCCTGTGTCATCACATGTTCTTTAGTGTAATTACTTCATTATATGTCTTTCCCAATTGAACTCTCAATGGCAACCCACTCCAGTACTCTTGCCTGGCAAATCCCAGGGACAGGGGAGCCTGGTAGGCTGCAGTCCATGCGGTCGCTAGGAGTCGGACACGACTGCGAAACTTCACTTTCACCTTTCACTTTCATGCATTGGAGAAGGAAATGGCAACCCACTCCAGTGTTCTTGCCTGGAGAATCCCAGGGACAGGGGAGCCTGGTGGGCTGCCGTCTATGGGGTAGCAGAGTGGGACACAACTGAAGTGACTTAGCAGCAGCAGCAGCATCTAATTAAGTATCTGACAAATAGTCAGTGCTCAATCAATCTTTTTTTAACACATGAAGGAATAACATTAACAATTTGTGATATTAAAGTTTATTCTGATAGCAATATGAAAATTTTCTTGCATGAATAAGATTAAAGGTAAGGAGAGGATCAAGAAATAAATTTAATCATCAGACTAGAGTTGATAGTTGTGTGAGTCATACATGGCAGTGAGAATGGAGGGGAGAGGACAAATCTGAGCAGTATCAAGAAGTTGGAATCATGCAGTATGGCTAAGATTTCATTCTGAAATCAGGAAATACCTATAAGCTTACAGGATTTTCTAGATGACTGTCAGAGAAATGTTTAGATGCTTCTAGGTCCTTGAATCAGGAATATTTCCTCAAAGCAGAAATCTTAATTCATTATTAATGTATAAGATTTTTAAAATAATGACAAGATGGACTTCCCTGGTGGTCCAGTGGTTAAAAACCCACCTGCCAATGCAAAGGGCACAAGCCCCATCCCTGGTCTGGGAAGGTGCCATAGAGCAACAAAGCCCATGCACCCCAACTACTGAGCCCACACTCTAGAGCCCATGAGCTGCGACTACTGAGCCCTGCAGCTCGAGCCAGAGTCCCACGCCTACCGAAGTCCACACACCCTGAACCAATGCTCCACATCAAGAGAAGCCACTGCAGTGAGAAGTCTGCGCACCACAACCAGAGAACAGACCCTGCTCACCGCAACGAGAGAAAGCCCACTCACAGCAAACAAGACTCAGCAGGGCCAGAAAAAGTGTTAAATAAATAAATAATAAAGTTAATTAAAAAAAAAAAACAATGACAAGAATTATCCTAAGATAAATTTAAGTTTCTCCTGGCAATCTTGATTCCAGCTTGTGCTTCTTCCAGCCCAGCATTTCTCATGGTATACTCTGAATATAAGTTAAATAAGCAGGGTGACAATATACAGCCTTGAGGTATTCCTTTTCCTACTTGGAACCAGTCTGTTGTTCCATGTCCAGTTCTAACTGTTGCTTCCTGACCTGCATATAGGTTTCTCAAGAGGCAGGTCAGGAGATCTGGTATTGCCATCTCTTTCAGAATTTTCCACAGTTTATTGTGATCCACACAGTCAAAGGCTTTGGCATAATCAATAAAGCAGAAATAGATGATTTTCTAGAACCCTCCTGTTTTTTCAGTGATCCAGCAGATGTTGGCAATTTGATCTCTGGTTCCTCTGCCTTTTCTAAAACCAGCTTGAACATCTGGAAGTTCACAGTTCACGTATTGCTGAAGCCTGGCTTGGAGAATTTTGAGCATTACTTTACTAGAGTGTGAGAAAGAGGAAAGTGAAAAAGTTGGCTTAAAGCTCAACATTCAGAAAACGAAGATCATGGCATCTGGTCTCATTACTTCATGGAAAATAGATGGGGAAACAGTGGAAACAGTGTCAGACTTTATTTTGAGGGGCTCAAAAATCACTGCAGATGGTGATTGCAGCCATGAAATTAAAAGACACGTACTCCTTGGAAGGAAAGTTATGACCAACCTAGATAGCATATTCAAAAGCAGAGACATTACTGCGCCAACAAAGGTCCATCTAGTCAAGGCTATGGTTTTTCCAGTAGTCATATATGGATGTGAGAGTTGGACTGTGAAGAAAGCTGAGTGCCAAAGAATTGATGCTTTTGAACTGTGGTGTTGGAGAAGACTCTTGAGAGTCCCTTGGACTGCAAGGAGATCCAACCAGTCCATTCTAAAGGACATCAGTCCTGGGTGTTCTTTGGAAGGAATGATGCTAAAGCTGAAACTCTAGGACTTTGGCCACCTCATGCGAAAAGTTGACTCATTGGAAAAGACTCTGATGCTGGGAGGGATTGGGGGCAGGAGAAGAAGGGGACAACAGAGGATGAGATGACTGGATGGCATCACTGACTCGATGGACGTGAGTTTGAGTGAACTCTGGAAGTTGGTGATGGACAGGGAGGCCTGGCATGCTGCAGTTCATGGGGTCACAAACAGACACAACTGAGTGACTGAACTGAACTGAAATTTAAGTTGGTGATATTTTGGAAGGGATGCAGTTGGGAGAGAAGAGAGCTTTCAGAACGTGTATTTCAGTGGGTTTCTTATGCAATACTGATATAACCCCACCCCTACTTCCACTTCCCCTTATTGTCCCTCTGATAAGCAGTTTGGCTTGAATCCACTGGGGATCAGAGATGACTGTTACCAGTATGCTACCTGTAGCTTCAGGAATATGTCAGCTCTGAGGAGGGTTTGTTTTTTTTTTTAGAGGGTTTTTTTTTTTTTAATAAAGAGCTTATTTTAGATGAATAGAATAATATCCTGTCTCATGTATGTATCAGATGTCTTAGACAAGACTAAGCCATCATAGTGTAGTCTTAGGCCACAATGAATTCCTGAGAAAATCTGACATTGCAGTAATCTATTTCAATGGACTTAGAACAAATCTGAAGACTTGACTATGATAACTCCATGTTCTCACTATCAAATATTAAAAAACAAAAGTCAGCTAAGTAAAGAATTGACTTCATTCAATGATTCATGAGTCAGGCAGCATCCCACTTACTAAAGAGAAGGGTGCTCCCAGGGATTGTACAAATGGGAAGTTTTTTAGGAAGAAGAGTAGGGCGAGAGAGTAAATAGTAAGAGGAAAAAAGGATGATTTCTAGGCCAGCACATGTTTTAGAGGGGTATGGCAAGGGTTTTATCATGCAGATGATCTCTTCTTCCTGTGGAGGAGAGGGGAATGGAAAGGATCCACAGGACAGATGACTTTATTGATGTGTACCAGAGAATTCCAGACTGCTTGATTAACATTACATTTCTGATGAAGGTCAAAACTGCAGTCAGGTTAGTTGTTGCATCTAGGTTTGGTATCATGAACTTTCAAACAAGTGACATCATTTTGGGCCTGCGGTTTCTTTCCTTTAACACAACAAACACAAACATCAATCCAGCTCCTTCACATATATCTCTAGGGATTTTCAGTGTGTTTGTAACCCATGAATGTGCCTATTACAAGTCATTTGCAGAAATTTCTCTTTCAGTTGGTGTGCTTCTCTGTGAATGGGCTCATCTTCTTAAATGTGGAGAAACATTAGAGTCATTCAAAGAAATCTGCAAGATGTCTATTAGGGATGCAAATGTGCAGAATATGGACAAAACCAGTATAGTTCCTCTTGTGAAACATTTGGATTATGGAAATTTAACTTACAGAGAAGGCACTGCCACTTTCCACTTGAGAAAAGGTTTTTAATTTTAATTTCTGCATATTTCCTCTCTTATCCCCAGATGTGGTTATGCATTGAGTCCTTGGCATTCTAATCTTCTTGTTCTATATTATGTACGTCAGAGCTCTCATTTACTTTCTTAGCCTCACTATCAAATCTTTGCTTTTGACTTCAAATTTACATCTGCTTCTCAGAAATTTAGTCTAGCATCTCCCACTGCAAACTGGGACATTTTCAACTCAAACTTAAGATGTCATGTATACACCAAGTACATCATTTTTCATGTCCCAGTCAGAGAAACATATTCTATCAGTGGTAATAAACTTGGTGTGAGCCTTCAGTTAAGACTTTCTATGTTGACCCATTCAGATGGGTGATCAAGTGCTATAACTTTCTTACCATATCCTATTACTTCCCACACCCACCCTTATCCACTGGCATTCCCTCCACCTTGCTCACCAATCACTTTTTCTGTTGACAAGCTGGGTATGGAGTTCTTGCTCTCTAACTTTCACCCGTCTCTCAGAAATGCTTATCAACATCCTACCTCCCTCACTCTCAACAGATGTTCAGGCTGTCTATCACAAGCTGCTTAAGCTTCTCTACTCTCCATCTCCAAATCTGTTTCTCTACTTGTAAATATCTGTTCTTTTCGATTTCAAAATAAATATTTTACATTTTCAGTAGTATATCCACTTCCCTGTGTCCTGAACTGTTTCTGCTTACTTTTCCCAGCCTTTAATTCTATCATTTATCTCTGCAGTTCCTTCATTTTCATTCATTCGGTATCCATCGGTATTTTTTCCTCATTTATAAGTGTGTTTAAAAAAATAAATGTGTTTATATTTTACATTATCTAAAAAAAATTTTTTTTTAAACTGACTATATCCCTTCTAGCTACTGTTCTAGCTGTCTTTCACTTCTGGGGAAAAAAATGTACAATAAAATTATCACTGTATAATTTATCCTCAGTTTTTTCTTCACCTAAGTAACCATTTGCCAATACATGATCAGCCATTGCCCTACTAATGAAATCACACTTTCAAGATCATCAAAAAATCTCCTAATCACCAAACTCAATAACCTTTTTCAGTCTCCCTTTTTCCTGACTACCCTGTATTACATACCACTTAACTGTTTTTTCCTTCTTTATCTCTTTTACCTGGTTTCCATGACATTGCCCTCACTGCTAAGCAGATCTTTCCCTAACTTTGACTAATCTTTCTAATCTTTAATTGGTTCCCTAAAGTCTGTCTCTATGGCTACGTAAATTTTTCTCCATGACCTTTTATTTTCCTTCAACGACTCCACGGTCTCACTTGTTAATTTTTCTTTTCCTACTGCTTCTACTCCAGGACTCATTTCTATGGAAACAGATCTCAAGTTTCGTGTATCCAGTCCCAAATCGCTTCCCATTCCTCAGGCAATGATTCATTATCACTACATTTCCCCAAATTCTACATGCCTAAAACCAAACTTACTATCTTCATCAAATGTCTCCATGTCTGTAGTGGACCAAGGATGTTTCCAGTTCCACATTTACTATATGTATATATTCAACAAACATTTACTAAGCTCATAGCTGTCCCTTTGAAGATACAAACACAAAACCAGAAACTGCTCAAAATGTTCTGTGCAGACAAAAGTTAATACAGGAAATGGGTTACACAAGTGATGGAAGTCAAACAGGGGATGATGAGGTAGCTCATAGATTAGCAAAACCGAATCCTGGCTAGAAGAATGAGGAGAGGAGATTTTAGTAGAAAGTTCAAGATTCAAGATCACCCAGAAGAAACTACAATCATTGGCAGAAGCTACAACAACAAAAAAAGATGCAGCTGTTGCCAAAGATGCTGCTCAAACAGGAAGAGAGAGTGAGGAATAAGCTGAATTCCCACTTCGTTTTGTCCTCCAATGTCAGCTAATGCCTCTGTCTGGACAAACCAATCCAGAAGCCAGTGGTCATTATAACCCAGAAAATGCAGTCCACAAAATCACCCCCTCCCCACAACCGCAAGGGAGATTATACACAGCAGAGTCAAAGAATGAAGAATGGATCAGAGAGCAAAACAAGCCAGAGATGGATCATGATCCATCTCTTCTTGCCTTCCCACCTTATTTTATTCTCATACACCACCATCAGGCTTCCACCCAATATGCTGCAAGTCTTCTTTGTAGAAAGTTATTCTCGTACTTTCCTCAAAGAAAGGAGACCAAAGTTCCATCAGTAATTTTGTCTTAATAGTTCATGAACTTCAGGTGATACGCAGTCATTCACATCTATTTTGGGTGTGGTTTCTCACTGGTCTAGTGACTTGTGTATCAAATTATAAATTTTAACACTACCAGCTTCCCTTTATAAATAAATATATGTGTGTGTGTGTGTGTGAGTGTGTGTGTGTGTGTGTGTGTATACATATACATAGAGAGAGAGAAAGGAAAAGGCTAAGAGGAGAGAGAGAATATCCAGAGCTCCTGCCACCCCCATTTCAGTAACTGCTGCCAAGACCATAGCTGATTTTTTTTAAATAGCAGTTTTATTGAGATATAATTCACATGCTATACAATTCACTTATCGGAAATATGTAATTAAATGGCTTTTAATATAGTCATCAATAATGTGCAACTGTCAGCACAATCGATTTTAGAACATTTTCACTATTGCCCCCAAAAAGAAACCCTATATTCATTAACAGTCACTCCCTATTTCCTCCTACCCCTTGTTGAAGATCACCCCATTTCTCTGAAGATCAATTTAAAATCCAGTCACTCCAGCTTTCAGGCACTACTCCAGACTCTGAAATTGGAAACATTTACTGTCTGGCCTATTCATTTGGATTCCCCACAGTGCTATTCATCTTTTTATGTATATGCTCTGTTTCCCCAATTAGATTATAAGTCTCTCAAGAACAAGACCCTTGTCTTGATTGAAGAGATGGAAAACATATTTAGAAATGTCGCTGCCTCACTGAATTTAATCCTGTTTTATTTGTTCTTTGATTAACTCATATTACTGAGAACTTTTCCCCTAATGGAGATTTTCTTCCTTAATCATTTCCCCCAAGAAAATAATTCAAAACTGATGGAATAGATTTAACGAGCAAATTTAAGGAGTTCGTTAAAACACAAAAATGGAACTGTTAAGAAAAACACATCAGAAATTATTTGTGATTCTCATCTATTGCCAATATGCATTTAAGATGTGCTGGAAATGCTAATGTTTCTTTTGTTCCAGCATGACAACAGTGTCCCTTCACTGTGGTAGATAACAAAGCGTGATACTGACACAAGAAGGGGAATGAAACAGATTCATTTCCTCTAATAAATGTTAAATTTACAAGTTAAATATGGTGTTAGATCTAGTGTACTTTTAATCAATTCTTTCAAGTGTATACATAATTATATGTGGTTTTAAATATGTAAAGATACTTTTTGGTCTATTTCTTGAAATGAAACACTTGAATAATTAACACTTTTTAAAATGTCCTTATTTTTCTTAATAAATGTCAGCATTTTGGATAAGCAAAAGTTCCTTTCTATATCTGTATTTCTTTTCCTTTCTCTTCTGCTTCCTTCAGTCTTCCTTCATTCTTTCCTTTTCTCTCTTCTGTTCTTACTTCCTTCTCTTTTCATTCCTCTTAAGGAAACATTAAGATAACTTCTTATATTTGTTAGGAACAATCTTGAAAAGCTAAAAGAATTAAATTGCCTGTGGAAGAGGAAGACTGTATAAAATTAGTATCGATTTCTCTCCATTTCTACATCTTACAGTCATAATGAAAATAATAACAGGTCATATATCCTGCTTTCTATTAAGCTCTGAAATAAATCCTCACCTTGTAAATTCTTACCTTGAACAGTTCTTTGAAACAAATAATTTCCAAATTAGACAGCACCAGGTAACATGTCTATAGTACTTATTTTGTGTCTAGAATTGTGTAAATGTTGGAGATGTTTCACAATCTAGTGAAACATATAAATGGCATATAAATGATAGGACTTCTTTGGTAGTCCAGTGGTAGAGAATCACTTCTCAATGCAGGGGACACTAGTTTGATTCCTTGTCCAGGAAGATCCCACAAGCCATGGGGCAGCTAAGCCCATGCAACACAGCTACTAAGCCCACATGCCTAGAGCCCATGCTCCACAAGAGAGAAGTCCAAGCACCACAGGAGTAGATCTTGCTCACTGCAACTAGAGAAAACCTGCACATAGCAACCAAGGCCCTGTGCATCCAAAAATGAATTATTATTTTTTAAAAAGACATATAAATGAAATAATGGCAATGTAGTGACAAAAACGCTGTCTGAAGAGCCATGGGAGCACTCAGCACAGAGTCTCACTTCAGCAATGTTTCTGAACACCATGCTTTTGCCAGCTACTATTCTAGATGTTGGGAATACAGAGTTATTTTCCTTCAAGCAAATCACAGTTAATACAGAATTACCCCCACAGTATAATAACCAATTGCCAAGTTAAAATTGAGGCCAGAATGTCATGGAAACCAGAGGATGGAAGTAGGACAGAGGGAGAGATTTCAGGAGTGCCACAAAAACTGTTGAAAAAGTTCACTGCACAGTGGAATCTTAAATGATGAGTAGGAGTAGAATATACTTAATCTCATAAGAAAAGGGGTGTGTGGAGATAGGAAGGATAAAGAGGACCACGCCAGGCAGCAAAGTTCTTTATAGAGACGAAAACAATGTGCTGCCTTAAAGGACCAAGACTTGGAATCTCTGAATTCCAAGATTCTCCTGAAGACTTTGTAAGAGACTAGATTGCAAGTAAGGACGAGAAGCATGAAAGAATCAGGTCATGAAAATCTTCTGTTCTGTGCTTAAGGACCATAGATTTTATCCTGAAGACAATAGGGAGCCACTGAGGAATTAAAAGAGAAATAACATGATCAGCTCTGTTCTTTAGAAGACTCAGTCTACGTTCGCAGTGACAGGATATATTAGTGGATTGAGGGTTGTGGGAAAGGTCAGGAAGACAAAGAAACTCACAAAGAATTTCTCTTGTCACTCCCCAGGTGAGAAATGCTAAGCACCTGAATTAAGGCAGTGACAATGGGTATGGAGAAGAGAGTAAAAAGCTAGAGAACTCAGAAACAATAGGGCTTATTTCTAATTATATAAGAAGGGTATAGAAGAGAGGAAACAAGAGTAATTACATCTCTGGCTTGTAGAACTTGTAATGAACTGAGCAGAGGAATAACTGGGGTGAGAGGGGGGAGAAATTTTGAATTTTGAACATAGTATATGTGAACCAAGAACTTCCAGATATACAAGCTTGATTTAGAAAAGGCAGAGGAACCAGAGATCAAATTGCCAACATCCGTTGGATCATAGAAAAAGCAAAGGAATCCCAGAAAAACATCTACTTCTGCTTCATTGAATATGCTAAATCCTTTGACTATGTGGATCACAACAAATTGTGGGAAATTCTTCAAGAAATGGGAATACCAGACCGCCTTACCTGACTCCGGTGAAACCTGTATGTGGGTCAAAAAGCAACAGCTGGAACCAGACATGGAACAATTGATTGGTTCAAAATTGGGAAAGGGGTACATCAAGGCTGTATATACTCACCCTGTTTATTTAACTTTTATGCAGAGTACCTCATGAGAAATGCCAGGCTGGATGACTCACAAGCTGGAATCAAGATTGCTGGGAGAAATATCAACAACCTCAGATATGCAGATGATACCACTCTGGTGGCAGAAGTGAAGAGGAACTCAAGAGCCTCTTGATGAAGATAAAAGAGGAGAGTGAAAGAGCTGGCTTAAAATTAAACATTCAAAAAACTAAGATCATGGCATCCAGTCCTGTCACTTCATGACAAATAGAAGGGGAAAGAGTGGAAATAGTGACAGACTTTATTTTCTTGGGCTCCAAAATTGGTGGACAGTGACTGCAGACATTAAATTAAAAGACTCTTTCTCCTTGGAAGAAAAGCTATGACAAACCTAGACACCATATTAAAAAGCAGAGATATCACTTTGTCGACAAAGGTCCGTATAGTCAAAGCTATGGGCTTTCCAGTAATCATGCATGGATGTGAGAGTTGGACCATTCTTCTGAGCACCAAAGAATTGATGCTTTTGAGCTATGGTGGTGGATAAGATTCTTGAGAGTCCTTTGGACAGCACGGAGATCAAACTAGTCAATCCTAAACAAAATCAACCCTAAATATTCATTGGAAGGACATATGCTAAAGCTGAAGCTCCAATACTTTGGCCACCTGATGTGAAGAGCCAACTCATAGGAAAAGACCCTGATGCTGGGCAAGATGGAGGGCAGGAGGAGAAGGGGGCAACAGAGGATGAGAATGTTGGACGGCATCACTGACTCAATAAACATGAGTTTTAGCGAACTCTGGGAGATAGTGAAGGACGGGGAATCCTGGCATGCTGCAGTCCATGGGGTCGCAAAGAGTCAGACATGACTGAACAGCTAAACAACAACAATACCTACCCCTGTAAGAGAACATAATGAAAGAGGCTGGTGCTGGATGTGTGTGTGATAAGGTCTTCATGGATGAGACCCTGAAGACAAGTGGAGAGAATGTACACAGTAAAAGAATGAGAGGAGACTAGAACCAAAACAGAACCCCAAGATTCCTGCAGAGGAAGAAGGAACTGAATGATAAAGGGTAGATAAGCAGTTCTGGAGAGAGTACTAGAACCACATGACTAGTTTCAAGAAGGAGTAAATGAACATGTCAAATTCCACAAGGAGATATGCATTTATTCCTTTTTACTTTTCTATTTTTTACATTTTTTTCTACCTCCAGCCTACATCTTAACATATAAAAACTCTCATATATAACCACCAGTGCTCCATCTTTTACCTATTCTGCAAATTATTTTATTAGAAAAAAAAATCTATTTTTAAAGCCATGTGGGAGGACAGAATTTGTGCTTTAGAAGGTCGGACTAACTGAGAGCAGTTTGGAGGTTCTAATAATAGTTCCAGAGAAGATGGAGGGAAGGGAATGCAGTCAGTAAATATCACGCTTATTGAATTGATAGAATGTTATATTTAAGTGAAAGTGAAAATTAGAGGGAAAGAGTAAAGGAGATGAAAGAGCACAGATATTTAGAGATATAAGGCTTGAATATCCGGAAAAGTGAGATTTGAAAAACAATGCAGGCATTGGGCTGGAGAGGGGAAAGGCAAAGGATAATGAAAAGCAATCCAGTGTGTTCTCCTGAGTGTATTCTATTTGTTTTTCATCCCAGACAGAGTCTGGTAGTTCTGGGTGATACTCATCATATACTCCTGCCTCCCCACCTCCCTAGCATACAGTAGAACTGCACTTCTTGCCTGTAGTACCTTGTGATAAGCCTTAACCAATCTGCTGTGAACAGGAGGAACCAGAGCACTTTCTTGCTTGTGTGAGACTCCCCAGAGCTCCCTTCCTCCTGACCCTACCTGCCCACCTTTAAGTCAGCAGCTATTCAGACAGCCTGAGTAACTGAATGATAACAATGAGCTGCTAACCCACAATCAACACGAATCATGAATGAGGAGTGGACTCTGTTGCTTAAAGTCACTAAATTTTGGCGATACCCTAGCATAACCTAGCCTATCCTGATGGACACACACTCCCTGGGTGATTTGATAAACTTCCATAACTTCAGCTATGCACTACTATGAACAACTGTAGCTTGATCCTTATTTCTAGCTGCTTTTTTTTTTTTAACTTTTTTTTTTGTATTGAGGTTACAGCCAGTTAACAATGTTGTGACAGTTTCAAGGGAACAGCGAATGGACTCAGCCATACATATACACGTATCCATTCTCTCCCAAACTCCCCTCCCATCCAGGCTGCCACATAACATTGAACAGATTTAGATGTGCTATTCAGTACGTCCTTTAAAGTTATCCATTCTAAATACAGCAGTGTGTACCTCCCTAACTTTAGGATGTTACAAGCATTTCAAATTGAACATTCTAAAACCAAATTCATTGAGTGACTATATTTTTGTCCAAACAGTTACTCTGTCCCAAGTGCTTATCATACCTTTTATGTAAATTTCATTTCATAGAACAATCATAGAAAATCATTTCATTCACAGAACAATCAAGGGCAAACTATCATCATATCCCAGCTTTAGACTACAAACTCTAAGAACAGAAAGTGATGAAGGAGAAGAAGTGTTACTAGAGCAGTAAAAGGAGAACCAAGAGAGTCAAAAGAAAGGGGAGTGATAACTAATGCTAAATATCACAGATAAGACAAAGGAGGTAGAAATAAAGTGACTTCAACGCTTTGCAATTAGGAACTTACTGGTGACTTTTAAGGAGATATGAGGAGGTAGAGAGAGTGAATCCTGAAAACTCAAGCACCTTTAAGTGAACAGAGGAGATAAGGTATCAGCTGGAAAAAGGTTGAAAATTTTACTTTGGGGATTGTTTATAAAGAGATGCAAGCATGTTTACAGGCTAAAATGAGAGTTTAAACATATAGGAGAGAGAATGAGAGAATAGTTAGTTGATGATGCAAACTTTAGGAAGAACTAGATAGAAATGGTACCCTGAGCACAGGTGAAGGATTTAGAGTTAGGCAGGAAGGGAGATTTCTGTTCTTCTGAAGTTAGGTAAGGGTAAGGGCAAGGGCACAGGCAGGTTTAGGGGGAGGAGTCAGGGTTTAAAACGATTCATATTGGTCTCCAGAATCCTTGTTAATGTGGCAAGGCCATCTGCTCAGAGTTCCAGGAGGACGGAGCAGAAGGTACACTTAAAATATTTATTTGAGCTTAGAAAAATAATGAGGTTAGAAATAAAACATTAAAGATTCAAATTGGAAAATGTTTTTTTAGAAAATAGTCAACCCCACAACGAGTGAAGAGTGAATGCTGATTCTCAGTCATAACCACCTTCAATTTAACCATGCACGAAGCTATGTATGGCAAGATGATTGAAGCTTACAAGTAATCTTGAACTTCACTGTTGTCAACAGTTTTAATTTCCTCCAGGAATAAGCTTTTTATCAGAGCTACTGATGTGTCCCTGATGTGCGATTTAAGTGATTTCTCCAAGTGGGAAGAAGACTAGTCAGGTGGAAAGATCATTGAACAGAGACTTAACAGATCTCACCCCCAAACCTAGCTCTACCACCAGCTAGTCAGCATCTCCTGAAAGCTGCCTCACTTCTCTGTCTACGCAATTATCCACAAGAACACTCCAGTTCAACTACTCACTTCTACTCCAGCACCTCATCCACCTATCTCCACATATATAATATTATATAGTAACTATATTTCAGTAAAAAAAAAAAGAGAGAAAGTACTGTGATATATGTGTGTGTGTGGCTGTGAGTAGTGTACTATTTTACTGTAAAAGTCATTTCTTCTCTTTCATGCAACAACCCAACGTAAGCCTCCTGGTTGGTGAATGTTTCTCTCTTATGCTGTAGGTAGTCCAGAGACCCTCAGTCTTATGACTCTACCATTGCCTAAGGTTTCAGAGCTCACTGCATCGAGGGAGAAGGGGCAATAGAGGGTTGAGAAGGCATTTCTTAAACAAAGAATGATACATACCACCCCCTTGGTGAAGTATTGATCACATGGCCTCACCTTGAAGGAGGTGAGGCTGCTAACGGTGGCCCTTCACAAGGCAGCATATTCCACCAACACTGAAGGTGAAGCATCAGTATTTATGGACAGGAAGCCATCTCTGCACATCTGGTCCCTCCGGTACAGCCCTCTTCCCGTATAGAATACACTCACTGCCTCCCCAAAGATGTCAACCCCAAGTCCCATCCGGTCACTGTATCTGGGACCACACCCAGGATCCCTTGGTGGTGGGTGTGTGGTGTTCTTCATCAGGGCCAGGTGAGTCTCCTTGTGTGCCAGTGACTCACAGTCCAGTGAAAACTTCCTTTGTGTAAAGGGAAGAATGGTTATACTTAGCAGCCATGGCCCACAGCAATAGGGAATCTTTCCAGGAAGAAATAAGAACGATCCTCTGCCTGAGCAACGGAAGAAACTCCATGCTTTACTCTGCTTTTGCTTTTTCTGAGAAACTCCCTTGTCTATAGCTCCCCAGAGCCTCTGGTTCTGTTCCCTGGGAGTTTCCTTTTGTCTATTATCCTCCATGGTCACCTTTAAAGTGGTCACCTTTAAACCTCCCTCTGTGGAGGTTACACGCTGTCTTCAGCCCATGTCCTAATGGTACCTTCAGGCTGATTTATAAACACAGGCCTTTCTCAGTCCAGGCTTGTGATGGCTTTGGCAGTACAATTCCCTTAAAAGCTCACTAACCTTCTGATACAACTGTTTCTGTTCAGCCTCATGTGCCAAGAACTTGTGACATTATTACCCAACATTGCTTAATACATAACACTCATGCTCTTATGTCTTTCTTCTTAATGGTAGCTCCTTGAGGACACCTAAAAAATAGACTTGGGTGAGAAAGAAACATTCTTAATAAATTCTTTGTAGCCAGAGTATGGTTTCTATTTAGCCACAAAAATCCTAACACATCTTTGTTCAAACTTCTTTTCATTCACATTACTTGGCATTTTGAGTCCAGAAACTAGATTTTCCAACCCTGAAAGTCCCCAAATTTTGAGAATCTCCTCTATTACTTCTGTTCAGAGTCTCCAACTCTTGCCTATGCTCATCTTCTACTTCTGATGACTGTGACATTCCTTGGTTTATGGCCACCTTACTCCAGTCTCTTGTCTCTTTAGTCACATTGCTGCCTCCTCTTCTCTGTGTGTGTGTGTGTGTGTGAATCAGAGTTCTTAGAGCCTCCCATCAATATTTTTTTCACTTTCATCATCACTAATATTTGACACCAACATCCTATCCAATTCAGATTTGGTCACAACCAAAACTCACAGCTTAACGAAAGGAGGAGCACATTCAGGGCTTCCAGCTATGAGGCTCTGTGTCCAAGAATCTGCATTAATTATTAGCACAGCTTTCTATTTTCTTAAGCTACAGATGAGATCTCCATGCCTCGACGTCCCCTTGAGGGCTTGGGAATTTATTAGATAAAATTGCTCACTCTGGCCTCCTACTAAAAACTCAGAGTGAGAAGAGTTCTAGGGGCAAAACTCTGAACCGTGTCCTTGAGTAAAACAGTTAAAGTCATCTCAACCCTGCAGTTGCCTTATTAAGGAGGTAAACAAAACGAAGAAGTGGGAGGGGGCTCTGAAAGGAGGGGAATAAGAACACCTGCTTCTTGCTCTGTTGTCTCTACTTTGGTAAAGCAAACAAAAGCCCAGTATTTTCATATACATGAGGTTGTCTTTGTTGAGCTACCTTGTCAAATAAATTGAGGCTTTAATGTGCAGAATGTTTCCCACCCCCTCCCAAACTTTCACTATCAAGAAGACACAGTATCAAAGGGCTGCACACACTCAATTTCACAAACCAATAAACACAGCTTTTGCATTAATTATCATTTTCAGCTCCTTGGAATAGAGTGACAAGAGTTATCAAGAAGATGTTCATTATTGCCAGGCTTTATCTGATGGTAATGGATGTCTGGCTAGTCACAAATTGAAGATTCCCAAATGAGGATTGGCTCTCTCATTTGAGAGAATGGGACTGGTTGTTCCCAGATAGTCCCTTGTACATTTTATTAGCAAGGACAGCTATAAAATTTCTTCCTTATGCGGCTTTCTCTCCTTTGATTGCCTGGCTCAATAGAACACCAGCATTTCTGGTTTTGGTCCTGATACCAGTTCAGATGTCTGTTGGTCAAGCCTTACTCTGTGACTTGTGCCCCGGGCCATCACAAGAAGATCCAAGTAAGGGCTCAAGCTCACCCAAGCTGGATCAGTCATAGACTGCCTCCTACTGTTGGGGAGTGACATTTACTGGAGCTGAGGTGAGGTGATGCCAAGAGATGAAGACGTGCGTGCACAGTCCTTCAGCTGTCCTCAAGGACTGTAGCCTGGGGGTCCTGTATCCTGTATTCATGGGATTCTCCAGGCAAGAACCCTGGAGCAGGTTGCTATTTCCTTTTCCAGGGGATCTTCCTAACTCAGGGATTGAACTCGCATTTCCTTTGTTTCCTGCATGGCAGGCAGATTCTTTATTGGCTGAGCCATCAGGGAAGAAGTTGATGAAAGGACATTAATTTCTGCATCTTTGACTCCAGAGGATCTTCCTTCCAAACTCCAGGATCTTCTACTTTTTCTTTAATTTCATGAGCTTCCCTAATATCTTTCCAATGAATTCCTTTTCTTCTTTAAGCTAGAAAGGATTGGTTTCTGTTTCTTGCAACTTAAAGAAATCAAATTAATATTTCCTTGGGGATGTAGCTTAGAAACCTCCAAGCTCATTATATTTTCAGTATATTGCTGAAAATGAGTTCTAAATCCTCCTGGAGAAGGGCCTCAACATTTTCGGTATATATATTACCCTCCTAACTCTCTCCTCACTTCCCCTGACTCTTAAAAGCAAATTTCAGGAGACTTGAAAATTTATCACGCTCTTCCTACAGACTTGGCCTGTTTTATATCAGAGTGCGGTTGGAGTCAGAACTCCCTGACAGAAGGCAGAATATTAACTAAAGCACAGGGTTAGAGAAAATCCTGTGTTCTGGATGCTAATCCAGAAATCTCCCTTGATAGCCCTTCCCACCTCCCACCCAAGGCAGCAAAGCCCCCTGGAACTGCAGACAGTGGATTTCCAGTGAAAGTCACAAGCCTGAGCCACGGTGATCTCTGTGCCACCCCGTGAGCCGTAGCCAAGTGCTCCTCAACGAGGTCTGGATCTCAGTGCTGGAGGGGTCATTTTCCTGGGCTCTGCCTCCCCTGGAAGTGGCTGCTCCTTATCTTTACCATTTTTGTACCCTACGGTTTTCTTCCTTCTGTTAGTCAACCCTTCACTATATCGTTCTTCTGTTTACAATTTTTATGCTAAACTTTTAATAGTCTCTGTGTAGTTTTTGTCTCCCAATTAGACATTGGCTGACTGATATAATTAATATCATATACCATAAATATCCAACATATGAGTACGTTCATAAGTCCAGTTGGTTCACAAGTTCAACAAAGTTAGCCTAGGTACCCAACCAACACAATCAGTTATATAGTACTGTGCTCTAATAGTCGTATAATACTTTTCACACAAATAATACATAAAAAACAAACACACACACAAAAAAATCACTTTTAATTTTACAGTACAGTACTTTGAAGAGTACAGTAATGCCAGCTATATCATCTCTGCTTTTGCACTTGCTTTTGGACATGCTGGGCTTGAAATGAAGACACTGTACTGCTGCACTGCATATACTGCTGTACAGTAGAGCACACAAAAGCCTAACCGCTTGTAGGGCAGGCACACACGTGACAATGTGTGCCAGACATGTGAACTAACTTACATGATTGGACATACGAGTGCAATTAGCATTTTTAAAGGTTCACAACTTGAAAGTTTATATGTAGAGGACTTACTATATTAATATGATGGTTAATATTATGTGTCCACTAGACTGAGCTGTAAGATTCCCAGATACCTGGTTAAGCATTATTTCTGAGTGTGCCTATGAAGGTGTTTCCAAAAGAGATTAGCATTTACTTTGTTTAATTAAAGTAGATGGTGATCCCCAGTGTCAGCGGGCACCATCCAATCTGTTGAGGGGCTTGAATAGAACAAAAATGCAGAGGAAGGTTGAATTCAGTCTCTATCTACCCTTGGCACTCCTGGTGCTCAGACTTTCAGGCTCAAACTGGAACCTATATCATTGGCTGTCTGGCTCTCAGTCCTTCAAACTGGACTGTTGGATTCCTGGGACTCCAGCTTGTAGACTGTTGAAGTATCAGCTTACATAATCATGTGAGCCAATTCCTCATAATAAATCTCATTATGTCTAGATATAGATGTAAACCTCTATATGTGTCAGGTAGAGATGTAGATATATAATAAATGTCATAATGAAAATAAATATATTGTTGCTTCTGTATCTCTGGAGAATTGATGAATATACCTCATTTTAGAGATGAATAAACTGAGGCTCAAATAAGGTAAAAAAGATACCTATGGTCACACAACTACTAAGTAGAAGAGACCGAACAAAACTACCAATTCTGTCTAATTACCAAGGCTCTCCTTCGTGACCTGGAGATTCCTGTGGCCCACATAATTCTGGACATGTTCAGTAATTTAGTGGGGCAATTGCAGATAATGCCTTTAGGCTTCATGTTTTCTAAACCAGGGCTCCTCAGGGTTGTCTGTGGACCTATGCCAGTTTGCAAATTGTTTGCTACCAGTTTGCAACAAGATAAGTTGAAGAACAGACTGAGCATGTACAGCATTTCATATTGCTACAACATTTGTATTGGATTTTACAAAAGTATCAGGTCCATGACAAATTAATAATTTTGAGAAATAGCTAATTCCTTTCCCATAGATAGTTTTCTAAACTTTGGGCTTATTATTAAGTATAAATATACCTCTGCAGTTCTTGCTGCTCTTTGAATCAAATATTGAAAATCTATTATCAGGTATAATATACCAGGTGTATTATAGCTCGTATAATGGCTACAGAATATAGATGTGTAATAGATAAAAGGCGATTATACCTGGCATAACTGTTACACATCTATATTTGATTCAAAGAGCAGCAACAACTGCACAAAGCTACCCAGATGTAGAAATACTTTAAACCAAGATAATGTTTCAGAAATTACCGTGGGGCAGCTCACGCATAGTACAATTTGGAAGACCAGAGTCCAGTTGATCACCACCTGTCTCACATAAATACCTTTCCTTAGATTCTAATGGATGTCACCATGGAAAGGAGAATGAGTGTCCCAGGTTTTCTTCTGCAGAAAATATAAAAGCCTTCCAGCTTCGGCCTGGTAACTGTTTCTTTGTTTGATTCTCCTTGATGATGTAATAGAAATATAATTTTAAGGGCATAGGAAAAAATTTTTTGGAGAGGGTTAAGATAAATTCACTTACTATAACCCTGCTTCCCTTACAAACATGTTGCATTTAACAGAATTCCCTGGTTAAACAAATGAACTACCCACATAATGATAGTTTCCTCTTACATGTCTTCTTAAACATGTTTATAGGAAAAAAAAATATTTAAACACATTATATATATATTCCTGTCTTCTTAATTAAAAGGCATTAAATATAATTTTACTTTCAAGGGAGATAGAATCAAAGAACACAGAGACTATGCCCCTATACTCAATGGAATGGATTGGAATTTTTTGTTTTATTTTTAGATTTAGAATATTTGCCATTCTTGCTGTCAGGCTCTATGTTTTCTTAAATTGTAATTAGTGCCTTTGCTTATTGTAACTGCAAGTTCTTTACCCTTTGTCATTTACTTCTTTTCCACTGATATGAACTAATAAAACAAGTAACCAAACACACTAGAATTGTGTCTAGAATAAGGTTTTGAATGAAAATTTGAATTACTCTTCAAGAACTTTAGGTCTTTGACATATATCACTTGACCTTTTATTTGGAAAGGCATGTTAACACTCTCTCAGAGATTATAAAAATAATTTATTTATTATAGCAAACTGAAATCATTAGAATAGAAAGTTTAAATGATCATAATGCCACTTCCTAGAGACAATTTCATTTCTATATCCCAAAGAAGCTGAGCAGGACTTCTGGAATAGAAGTATCATCCCAGTCTGTCTGTGACTGTTCACCCAAGAGAGGCCTTAAGAAGACTTTCTGATTCCTAGGAGGGCTTCTCTGGTGACTCAGGGGTAAAGAATCCACCTGCCAATGAAGGAGATGTGTCTTTGATCCCCAGGTCAGGAAGATCCCTTGGAGTAGGAAATGGCAACCCACTCCAGTATTCTTGCCTGTGAAAATTCCGTGGACAGAGGAGACTGGTAGGCTGCAGTCCATGGGGTTGCAGAGTCAGACACGACTGAGCACGCACACATGTACATACACTGATTCCCAGGAGATGTGACTTTTCATTCCTGCTGTCTACAATTTGATGTCTTCCAAAAAAAAAAATCTACCCCAATCATCAGTCTTCCATCCCCAGAGAATCCAAGTTTATGAGGACAACCACAAGGCAGATGGGCACCCTTTTCAATTCGTTGTTCCCACACCGATGTGCTGTTCATCAAATGCTGGCACTTCTCAAAACTACAAAATCATCCACTTTTTGGTAAATGTATCATATTCTATATAAAGAAATGTTGTTATTTTCAATCTTACAAAATCAGTTGGATTACAGTCAGTTTTTGATCAGAGGTTCCTGTAAAAATAAAACTACTAAGAAAAAAAAAACTGTTCAACCTTGGTTAAAGTTAAGAGACAATATAGCACCCAATAGTATCTAATAAGCCTTGGAAGGAAGCATTCTGCTGACATAAGTCTATTATAGCTGTCTGCTGGAAAGATAAAGTACAAAAGGTTTAAAAAAAAAAAAAAGTAAGGTTCCTTGAAAACAGGATCACAGTGAACAAAGTGCATTTATAAAAGATGATCCTGTAGGGGAAAAAAAAAACCTCTCCTTTACACCCTTACAAGTCCTGTCTCATTATCTCTACTAAGAGCAAGCAGAGTGCTTCCAATATGTTTAACTATTAACCATGGAGCTTCTGCTTAAACTCTTAGGAATATAACCTTCAGCCACAAAGCATGTAAAGATCACAAAGCTCATAGAACATTTTGATTTATGAAATAAAATTCACTCCCATAATTTACAGAAGAGCACTCCAAGCCTTATCCTTGATAACTCTTTTTATTTGGATATCATTCACTACCTTCTATTAATCAAATGTACCTCTGCATCTAGTTTTCTCCTTGAAGATGCATGAAGTAAAAAGTGTCTGCAGATTCGAATCTAAATGCACAACCAGAAGGCCATTTTCTTCCACGTTCCTTAAAACTAGTCTGCAAACAAAGTTTCACTGGTCTACACACTCATTCACCAAATGATGATGTAATACCTATTCTGTGGCAGGTAAACACAGTCAGCTCTTTTTCTCCAACACAAAATGTATTAAATTTACAGACGACCTGTTGTGATGTTATGTTCTTGCTCTTGTTTGAGGGTTGAAATACAGTGATGCAAAATGAAATTGCCTCTTTTTAACATCCTTACTTGGCAAAGTAAAATGTTAACAACCCAGTGCCTATTTGCAATATTATTGCTCCATGAAGTCCAAAACAGCTACAACCACTGATCTTGCTCCTTCCCATCATCCCCAGACTATGTCTATTTGTCACTATATTTTCAGCATCTAAGTCCGTGACTTCCAACTTATGTTTATTGAATAAATGATTACTGGATGGATGGATACATGTATCCATCATTTTGAGGCAGGCAACTTACTGCTTAAAAAGATGCAAGTTGGACCAAACCAGGGAACCAAGGTGTGCAGACATGTCTAAACGGATCACATCTTTCAGTAATAATAATAATGATAGTCAACCATCATTACTACTAATTGCTTAGCATATGCTGTATTGCTGTAAGTACTTTGTGTATGCTAAATCATTTAGACCCCAAAATTAACTTCTACAGAAAAGAGTTGTATAAGCCCCTTTTACAAAGAAGAAATGGAATTCACAGAGAAGATAATAAATGTGCTTAAATGGAGAAGTCCCAGAGTTCACTCTGAATAACTACATTATGCTGCCTTCCTTTACAAGGAGAATGGTAAAAAAACAAACAGAAAACTGTGACTTCCATCCAGTCCTCATCAAGCTCCCACTCATGCGGCATGAGCTGCAAATTCTAACGGATAGCAATGCTACTCTATTAAATTAATCATAACATCAAGCAGCGTCTATATTTATTTCCAAATGTTATTTGTCATAACATCAAGTAACATTTATTTCTAAGTTTTCTGCTGTGTTTTTTTAAGACACATCCCTCAGAATCTCTTCTATCCATCACAGGGCCTAGCATCATGTCATGTTCACAGTAGGCACTCAAAAATACTTTTTGGATTCGGTTAAATTATTTGGGGACTACAATGAAGCCTTTGAGGCTTCCCTGGTGGCTCATACAGTAAAGTGTCTGCCTACAATGCGGGATACCTGGGTTCAATCCCTGGGTGGGGAAGATCCCTTGGAGAAGGAGATGGCAACCCACTCCAGTACTCTTGCTTGGAAAATTCCATGGACAGAGGAGCCTTGCAGGCTACAGTCCATGGAGTCGCAAAGAGTCAGACATGACTGAGTAACTTCACTTCACTTCACTTCTAAATCCTTTGACTATGTGGATCACAATAAATTGTGAAAAATTCTTAAAGAGATGGGAGTACCAGACCACCTTACCTGTCTGTTGAGAAAATTGCATGCGGGCCAAGAAGTACCAGTTAGAACCAGATATGGAACAACTGGCTGGTTCAAAACTGGGAAAGGAGTAAGACAAGGCTATGTATATTGTCACCATGCCTATTTAACTTATATGCAGAGTACATCATGAGAAACGCTGGGCTAGATGAAGCACAAGCTGGAATCAAGATTGCTGGCAGAAATATCAATAACTTCAGATATGCAGATGACACCCCTTAGGGCAGAAAGTGAAGAAGAACTAAAGAGCCTCTTGATGAAAATGAAAGAGGGGAGTGAAAAAGATGACTTAAAGCTCAACATTAAGCTAATCATGGCATCCGGTCCCATTACTTCATGGCAAATAGATGGGGAAACAGTGGAAACAGTGGCTGACTTTATTTTTCTGGGCTCCAAAATCACTGCAGCCATGAAATTAAAAGATGCTTACTCCTTGGAAGAAAAGTTATGACCAAACTAGAGCCTGGGTGTTCTTTGAAAGGAATGATGCTAAAGCTGAAACCCCAGTACTCTGGCCACCTCATGCGAAGAGTTGACTCATTGGAAAAGACTCTGATGCTGGGAGGGATTGGGGGCAGGAGGAAAAGGGGATGACAGAGGATGAGATGGCTGGATGGTATCACGGACTCAATGGATGTGAATCTGAGTGAACTCCAGGAGTTGGTGATGGACAGGGAGGCCTGGCGTGCTGCAATTCATAGGGTTGCAAAGAGTCGGACACAACTGAGCGACTGAACTGAACTGAACTGAACTGAGAGAGCATATTAAAAAGCAGAGACATTACTTTGCTAACAAAGGTCCCTCTAGCCAAAGCTATGGTTTTTCCAGTAGTCATGTATGGATGTGAGAGTTGAACTATAAAGAAAGCTGAGCACCAAAAAATTGATGCTTGTGAACTGTGGTGTTAGAGAAGACTCTTGAGAGTCCCTTGGACAGCAAGGAGATCCTACCAGTCCATCCTAAAGGAAATCAGTCCTAAATGTTCATTGGAAGGACTGATGCTGAAGCTGAAACTCCAATACTTTGGCCACCTGATGTGAAGAACTGGCTCATTTGAAAAGACCCTGATACTGGGAAAGATTGTGGGCAGGAGGAGAAGGGGACGACAGAGGATAAGATGGTTGGATGGCATCACCAACTCGATAGACATGAGTTTGAGTAAACTCCGGAAGTTGGTAATGGACAGGGAGGCCTGGCGTGCTGCAGTCCATGGGGTCACAAAGAGTCAGACATGACTAAGCAACTGAACAGAACTGAACTGATATATTCTCACCCTGCTTATTTAACTTCTATGCAGAGTACATCATGTGAAATGCGGGGCATAGATGAATCACATGCTGGAATCAAGATTGCTGGGAGAAATATCAATGACCTCAGATATGCAGATGATACTACTCTAATGACAGAAAGTGAAGAATTAAAGAACTTGTGGATGAGGATGAAAGAGGAGAGTAAAAAAGCTGGCTTGAAAGTCAACATTCAAAAAACTAAGATCACTGCATCTAGTCTCATCACTTCATGAAAAATAGGTGGGGAAAAAAGTAGAAGCAGTGAAAGATTTTATTTTCTTGGGTTCCAAAATCACTGCAGACAGTGACTGCAGCCATGTAATTAAAAGACACTTGCTCCTGGGAAGAAAAGCTATGACAAACCTAGACAGCATATTAAAAAGCAGAGACATCAGTTTGCCAACAAAAGTGAAAGTGAAGTCGCTCAGTCGTGTCCGACTCTTAGCGGCCCCATGGACTACAGCCCAACAGGCCCTCCGTCCAGGGGATTTTCCAGGCAAGAATACTGGAGTGGGGTGCCATTGCCTTCTCGTTAACAGCGGCAAGGCATATTATATTTACTTGGAGCTGGTATACTTGGTGACAGCCTTAGTGCCCTCGGACACGGCGTGCTTGGCCAGCTCCCCAGGTAGCAGCAAGCACATGGCGGTCTGGATCTCCCTGGATGTGATAGTCGAGCGCTTGCTGTAATGCGCCAAGCGCGATGCCTCACCAGCGATGCCCTCGAAAATGTCGTTGACGAAGGAGTTCATGATTCCCATGGCCTTGGACGAGATGCTGGTGTCTGGATGGACTTGCTTCAGCACCTTGTACACGTACACGGAGTAGCTCTCCTTGTGGCTGCGCTTGCGCTTCTCGCGTCCTTCTTCTGGGCCCAAAGGTAGAGTCAAAGCTATGCTTTTTCCAGTAGTCATGTATGGATGTGAGAGTTGGGCCATAAAGAAGGCTGAGTGCTGAGGAATTGATGTTTTTGAATTGTGGTGCTAGAGAAGACTCTTGAGAGTCTCTTCGACTGCAAAGAGATCAAATCAATCAATCCTAAAGGAAATCAACCCTGAATATTTATTGAAAGGACTGATGCTGAAGGTGAAGCTCCAATACTTCGGCAATGAACCAACTCATTGGAAAAGACCCTGGTGCTGGGAAAGACTGAAGGCAAAGGAGAAGGGGTGGGTTAGGAAGAGATGGTTAGATAGCACCACTGACTCAAAGGACATAAATCTGAGCCAACTTCGGGAGATAGTGGAGGACAGAGGAGCCTGGCATGCTACAGTCCATGGGGTCGCAAAGAGTTGAACATGACTTAATGCTTGAACAACAACGACAAAAAAATTATTTTGGAGTTGCTAAGATTTGAATCTCATGGTTGAGTTCTATAAACCCACATGATTGAAGGAATAAGATTAAAGCACACAGAAGCAGAGGGACAATTCCTGACATAAAAGAACATCTTGAGGGATTAAAATAAACATGTATAGAAATCACCTGAGGCTCTGGAAACTTGATTAATTGTTTCGGGAAAATCAGGAAAATATACCAGCCTCGATAAAGCACTAAGCAAAAGCTTTATTATGCAGTACTTTCTTGGTATACTGAAAGTACACCATTAACAGTACTTCTTAACCACTGGCTGCTCAAAGTTACATAAATTATTGCCATGACAACTATTTCTTTAGCAATAAAATTATGAAAACCGCAATTTCCCCTACAGATAACAAAGCCTTATCATTTGCTATTCACAATGAGCTTAATGTTTACCCCTCAGCAGTCATCACAGACAAAGCATCTGTGTAGCAACACAGACCCTACCAACTTGGAAAGGAGGTGCTCTAAAAGAACTCAGGAAGAGGGCTATTTCAATTGCAGGAAGCTTTGTCCCCAGAGGCAAACACATAATAAATAATGGTTGGAGTTCCACACACATCCACAAAGACCTAAATTAGTCATAATTTGGTTAAAATGCACAATATTGAGGAGGGGGGAGAAAATAGTGTGTCTAGATTCACAATTAAAAAGCAGGAACAGTAGTAGAACTGAGGAGTGAAACTCAGTCTGAAAAAGAACTCTTGGACAGTGTCAAGAGCTTCAAGGCTGAACGCAGTTTTGTTACTTCACTTTGTTAATGAACTTCATCTCTAGCCCTCTCTGCTCCTTTCTCGCAGACTTTTATTTTTTCTTCAACCTTTGCAGGCTCCTCTGAGCTCAGGGTCTCTAACATGATGCTTATTCTGTCTTTGAAGCTCTCCCCATCCACCCAGCTTCCCCATGTCACCTGGCTACCACTTACTCATCCTCAGATCTCAGACTAGGGGGCCATTCAGATGAGATCTGGCCCTCCTTATAACACTGCATAGCATCCTGGGCTGAGAATCCATGCATTTCATCTCTATAATAATTATTAGGAATTAGCACAATTTCTTGTGCTTAGTATTTCTTTAACCTTGTCTTCCAACTACAGACAAGCTCCATGATATCAGGGACACTGTTCTTGTCACCTCTATGTTCACATTACATAGCACAGCCTGTGCTCAATAAGTATTTATTGTATTCATGTGTTTTTAAAGCGGCCTCCCTTTTCTTTATAAAAATGTAATATTCACGAGAGTTTTACACCATGATATGGTTTGAGGATATTGCTTAAGAAATGAAACAAAGGAAGAGAAAAGAGATCTTGCCTGAAAGGAAGGGAGGTTAGAATAAGCACAGAAGAATAAGCTTCAGGAAATAAAAAGTCAAAAGAAATGGGCTAACATATCTTTTGAATTCTCTCATTTCAAAGGGAAGAAGCAATTGGTAGAGAGAAACCACAGCACCATACAATGTCTAGACCTGACTAGAAGGAAGTATCATGCAGATAGCATAAGGCTGTCTGCATCAACAATGGGGAGGGGGTAGAATGAAGCCAAGACATATCTGGCAATTTCTTTGTTTAGTATGAACACAAATGTTTGTATTAATAGCTCAGGGAATGGCTTTGCAGGGAAGTATTCTTTTGACTTGACAAACATAGCTTAGTGTATCTTATTTTTTAACTCTTCTTCATTCATTTAAAAGTGTTTTTTTGTTTGTTTGTTTGTTTTTTTCTGAGCACCCATTATGTTACCAAGTCCTGAGTTAGGTCTGAGATACAAGATTAACAAGATGAGTGCTGTTGAAAAACTCACAATGAGCCAACTGGACAAATAATTATGAGACAGTGTGTCAAAGTCCTAGGCTGAAATTGATCCAAGTAAATAAATCATCATGTGGGCTTGGCCAGAAGGAAAGGGAAAAATGTGAATGGGGTCAAGAGAGCTTCAACTGGGCAGAGGAGGCTTGAAATTGAGACTGAGTGAAAGGAGTTTCTCTCCAACAGAGAAGGAAAGATGCTCCTAGAGAGAGAGGAATGTGTGCAAGATATGGGAAAATCCTTTGGCTTGTTTGAGAGAAGAGCAGCGATTCTCTGTGACTGGAATAAAGAATGCATATCCTGGGCATCAGTGAGCCTGGACAAGAGGGGCTAGATCTTAAAGAGCCTTGCAAGTCATGAGTTTAAAATTCCCTCAAGACTAATGACATTCAAAATTCTTCTAAACACAGGCATTCTTTGAGAAAATCTTATACCGAAGCCTATAAAGTAGATAAGACCATAGCTGCTGTGGGCTGCTGAGTGGCCACCTGACCCCTTGCCTCCAACCTCCACACACAGCCTAAGGTCCTTCCTTGAAGACCACAGACCATTGAACACTCTGCCTGTGGACACCACAGAGTTGTTAGGGCAGAAAAGGTGCTCAGTAAATAAACTAGCTAGAGTCATGTGATCAAATGAGACTTTCGTTTGTAGCTCTAATTTTTGCTTTTGAGTTTACTCTGACTGCAGTGGGGAACGAACAGGAGAAGGGAAGCTAACTCAGCATGGGACAGGCATTCATTGAGCAATCCAAGGGTGGAAGGAGGCTAAATGGTGGGACAGTCTTGTTTCAGGCTCACTATATTTTCCCACCCTCCCTGACAACCCCCTCTCTGTTGGGTCTAGAGCTGCAGGGGAAAATTATGTGATTGCTCCCACAAAAGAAGTTGTCTTGTGACCTTTTCAGCCTAAGTGCAGCTGATTCCAGGAAGAAGAGAGATTTGAAGATGGAGCAAGAAGAGATCTTCCCAAAGTGGAAGGAAGACTAAGATGAGAACAGACCAGACCAAAGGTTCATGGGTCTGAAGCTTATACAGTTTGAGAGATCTTCTAAGAAAATGAAGTTATGAATACAAACTTAAATTTAGAAACATAAATCACAAGTTACAAATTTTAAAGATATTTAAAAAGAGAAAACATCACAAATCCATAATTACATTTTTATGGATGAACTGCCCCACACACCCATGATAATGCTTTTGTTTGTACTTTCCAGCTGCACACTCTTCTATTATTTCTTCATATGATAACCACATATTTTCTATAGAAAAGGTACATAATTCACTATTTCTTCTAGCATGGTCAGTTGCATTTTGATATATTATCATCTTTGATTATTACTTAAAGTTTGGAAAATTTTCTTTCAGCTTACTCCTTTTTGGTAATATGTAAATTTTAATAGTCAAATTCAGGAAACTTCTATCAAGTCAATTTTATTTATGAGGTGGAAGACTTCAGGTTATTTCAAGTTTCCTTTTCCTGTGACAAATCTTACTCTTTCAATTGATGACCTGCAGCGACGTTTGTCACTGTCTTCATTGTAGTGTTGCACTGTGCGTTTATAATATGATCACTGAAGCCACTTTCATGTCAAAACAACAAGAAGTTTAAATTGTTTTCCAATGTGTCCATGTGAATCACTCCTCTTCATTAATTAGATTATTAAGCAATCCAAAGGCAAATTCGATATCTTTTTGTATCAAGTCCTGTCTCATACAGAGAAAATGTTTGGCTGGCGAAAGAATTTAAAATCATTCATAGGATTTCAGTAAGAAGAGTAGCATATGCTAGCCAACCAGTCGAATATGGCAAAGACAACAATCAAGTGTGGCTTCCCTGGTGGCTCAGTGGTAAAGAACCCACCTGCAATACAGGTGATGTGGGTTCAATCCCTGGGTTGAGATCCCCTAAAGAGATGGAAATGGCAACCCAATCCAGTATTCTTGCCTAGAGAATCTCTTAGACAAAGGAGCCTGGCAAGCTATAGTCCACGGGGTTGCAAAGAGTCAGGACATGACTGAGAGCCTAAACAATGACAATAAAGTAGTAATGTCTGGCATCTGTTTTACTTACCTAACACTTCATTTTTACACTCTTCCCATTATTTAATTCTAAAAAATGATTTGGGATAATTAAGTCACATTTCCTTTTCATTTTGACATTTTTCAATGTGCTTATTAGGGCTTCCCTGGTGGCTCAGATGGTTAAGCGTCTGCTTACAATGCGGGAGACCCAGGTTCAATCCCTGGGTTGGGAAGATCCCCTGAAGAAGGAAATGGCAACCCACTCCAGTACTCTTGCCTGGAAAATCCCATGGACAGAGAAGCCTGGTAGGCTACAGTCCACAGGGTCACAAAGAGTCAGACATGACTGAGCAACTTCACTTTCTAATGTGCTTATATAAAACTGAATCAAACGTAGTAATCTGTTCAATAAGTCTTATGACTTCAATAATTATCATTATTTCAAGAACATCACTTTTCATTGTAACCTCTGAAAGGCAAATCCCATTCACTTGAAAATTTAATTGGCATAAGTACTCAATTAAATAATAACACTAAATATTGTCAATAAATCTGTTCTCTCTCCCTTTGGTTCTTCAAGGTGTTCATTTAGTGCATTTGTATTTGATTGATGTGTAATTCAAGAACCTTCTTGTCTGTGGAGTCCTCCTGACTTTCAGGAAGTTCTAATTTACTGAAAACATTTTACAAATTATATAATAATACAATATATACAATGTCTTATCTTGGACTCAGTAGTTGGAATCTTTTAACAGTTGGAACATTGGGTTTTTTGCTGTTGCTCATAATATCTACTTGAAAAATATTTCTAATGTCTATTGTACGTTCTGTTTAATTCTCTGTAAATGTTACTGCCATCATGATTTTAGGGAGAAAAACAGCTTTCTTTCATTAAATTGTACTATCAGGACAAATATGGTACATATCAAAGTCAGTGAATTTTCCCAATAAAGTTGTTGAAAGCCCCTCATGCTCTTGTGATTATACAAGCTTTAGTTTCAGTTGCAATAAGAGGTTTTGGTGTGCCAAATTCTGTCTTTTTGTGTCAAACTGTCTTTTGTCAAAATTGCCCATTACATTTTTTGGTTTCTACTAGAATACTCTCGGAGAAGGCAATGGCACCCCACTCCAGTACTCCTGCCTGGAAAATCCCATGGACGGAGGACCCTGGTAGGCTGCTGTCCACGGGGTCGCTGAGAGTTGGACACGACTGAGCGACTTCACTTTCACTTTTCACTTTCATGCATTGGAGAAGGAAACGGCAACCCACTCCAGTGTTCTTGCCTGGAGAATCCCAGGGACGGGGGAGCCTGGTGGGCTGCCGTCTATGGGGTCGCACAGAGTCGGACACGACTGAAGCTACTTAGCAGCAGCAGCAGAATACTCTATTCCCATAGTACCTGAATTTGTGTGTAATTAATAATTCTGGGTAATGATGTATTTAGCTTATCTGAAATTAAGACATATAAAATTCATATTTATAGTCTTCTACCACTGAAGGGACCTATATAGTTGTATAATAATATTTCTCTAAATTAAATACACTGACACAACAAATATGTGTAGGAACTTTGTCCCTGGACCACTTGTTTCTTGATGTTTTGCTATGCTGGTGGTGATTTGGCATCTCAATTCTTCTGGGACACCCAGACTACTTCAGGACATGTGTACGCAAGCTTAGTCACTCAGTCGTGTCTGACTCTTTGTGACCCTATGAACCGTAGCCTGCCAGGCTCCTCTGTCCATGGGATTCTCCAGGCAAGAATACTAGAGTGGGTTACCATGCCCTTCTCCAGGGGATCTTCTTGATCCAGGGATTGAACCTGGGTCTCTTAAGTATCCTTCATTGGCAGGCAGGTTCTTTATGACTAGAGCTACCTGGGAAGGCTCAAATACACTAAGATGTGAGCTAATGTGTTGGGTTTTTACAAAAAAAAAATGTGATTTCACACACAAAAGCACCAATATTTAAAGTACTGTTATAGATTTATGCTCCACAAATATAGAAATTCTGACAAATAATGGATTTTTTTATAACTTGCATTTTACAAAGAAAATTCATGTTATATTTATGATTGTATATAATGCATCAACAAGTGTATTTCCTTATGGAAAATGTTCTGGTTATGCATCAGTAGGAACTGCTTCAACACTAACATCTGATAACTGGAAGAATTTTCCATAAAACAGCTCCTGGCTCCAAACTTTTCAAAACTCATCCTTTCTCCACTGCCTACATATTTCCAGTGCCTTGTTATTGTTGTTTAGCTGCTCAGTCATGTTCAACTGTCTGCAACCCCATGGACTGTACTCCGCCAGGCTCCTCTATCCATGGGATTCTTCAGGCAAGAATACTGGAGTGGGTTGCCATTTCCCTCTTCATTCTAGTGCCTTAGGATATATTTATATCACAGTGGTCCTGCACCATTGTTTCGTGGTGCTGAATGAGTCCTGGGAGGATTTCTAGAAGCCAGTCCTATACTACACCTACCACTGGCAATAACATAATCACACACTGAGCATGATCTAAACAAACTAAGCATTTCTGCAACTTACCTTCCATGCAGTGTGACTTCCAGCATGCTAGTAAATACCAAAGCCACCCAACAAGAGAGAATCAGAGTGAAGACAATAATCCTCACTGATCATTGTCAAAATAAACGATCGTACAAATACACTGCAGAGTCCTTCTGAAGAACCGTCCCTGTAAATGAGGCACTTTGAAGCCGGATTTAATGAGCTTTCTAGTAAATCCCTGATCGCTCAGTTGGTAAAGAATTGGTCTGCAGTGCAGGAGACCCCGGTTTGATCCCTGGATCAGGAAGATCTGCTGGAGAAAGGATAGGGTACCCACTCCAGTATTCTTGGGCTTCCCTTGTGGCTCAGGTGGTAAAGAATCTGCCTGCAATACAGGAGACCGGGGTTCCATCCCTGGTTTGGGAAGATCCCCTGGAGAAGGGAAAGGCTACTCATTCCAGTATTCTGGTCTGGAGAATTCCATGGACTGTATAGCCCATGGGGTCGCAAAGAGTTGGACATGACTGAGAGACTTTCACTTTCCCTTTCTTTCTAGTAGCTCTACCTCCTGGCAGAGGAATGCAAGGAGCACCTCCAGGGAGGACTAAGAAATGCTCCTGACAAGGCTGAATTCTTGGCATCAAAACATTCCCTTGCCAAAATGAGACATGGAAGCCACACAGTCACTAAGGACCTCAAAAACTTGAACAGCTGCATTCGAACAGAAAACTAGAGGGAACACTTTGAAGTTAAGGTATTTTATTGCTATTAGTCTTGTCATTTCTACTGCCATTGTTGTTTTCTAATAAACTGGAAACTCCCTAATTCCCAGTAATGACCAGCTTCTCACCAGCCTAAGTAATAGGACAGGGGCTCAGAATAGACTTGATTTGACAATAAAAAAACATAACACAACTTACATGTCCATGTTGATATTATGGTTACAAATCCATGCCCATTATTATCTCAATATTTCACATGAGATACTTGTTATTTCTAACACCATCTCAATAAACAGAGAGGTTAATAACAAACGTATATCATTATAAATACAAGTATGACACTAGCTGAGAAAAGTATTAAGACATTATTTTCACTGATTATAATTTCAAAGAACAGTCCATGACACCCTAAAGAGATTTATTCATATTCTTATTTTCAGAAACAGTTTAAAAAGTGACTGCCTTTCAATTCTGTAGTTTTATTTTCTTAATTGTTTAGGACAAAAATTAAAGTAAAAATATTTCACTGCAAAAGAACAGTGTTCTGCCTTGCACCTGGGTTTTTCCATGACCCCCTTCTGCATAGTAATCAGAGACCCTAATCTGCTCTTGCAGCTCCATGAAAACTTCTGGATAAAATCACTATGTTTGCGAAGCTCCCCTGGTTTCTGACCAGCCTTAAAAAACAGTGAGGGTTGCAATCATGACTTCTGCAAAGAATACTGTACACTACTGTTACATAAACTGATACCTGACAGATAATCAGTTCCCAGAAAATGATCTCACTGCATGGAGTTCCTAGTACTGAATAAAATAGAGATTATATGTTTGGTAGCCAATCTGAAATGTGAAATATGTTGAGCTATTCCAGTGGGTGACATACAAAATCATTTCAACCTGTGACTAGTACTATGCTGTGAATGTGTATCATTGGGTGAGAACTCAAAGAAGGAAAAAGGGGGTGGCATTCCACTCCAACTTCTTGGGGGAAGGAAAAACAAATTACAAGTGACAGAGTCAAAATAAACTGCATAGGACAGGATGTCAGAGATGCTTATTTTGAAACATAAGCCCCAGTTCTATTCTGCCACAGGGTAAAAATATGTTGATTTTTTCATTCAAATTAAAAGGAAAAACTATGAGTGCTTTAGTAAAATTTAAAGAAGGATAACACTGCAATCTCTTCATTACCCAGGGAGACCTCCCACTAGCACCTCCAAGAAGTTTATGTCCTTGCAAATGTTTTGGCCACTCTGAACCTGTAATATTATGTGCAGAAACTCATGTCTGGAATTAACTGCGGATCCTCAGCAACTGAGGTAGATGGCATGTGACTGACCACTCTGTGCTCGCTCTCACCTTGTATCACAGATGCCTCGGGCTGGTGCCTGAAAATATATGGCTCAACTGGAACATTTTTTTCAAAACTTAGCATTACTCACTTCCATGTTTGGCTCACTGATTTCAGGTCAAGCCCAAGGAAGTAGGAATATCCATGGATGGAGCTGTGCTAATGCTATGCCATGGCTCCAAACACACCATTTCTCACTAGGCACAGCAGTTAAGATAGGCTTACCCTGAGGCCACACCAGAGCTCACACCTGAACTCTTGTTGCTTTGTGATTTTGTGCAAGTGTTTGTTCCTCTGGATCTCAATTTCTTCAGTATCACAAGGAGATCCAAGCAGTCCATCCTAGAGGAAATCAGTCCTGAATATTCATTGGAAGGACCGATGCTGAAGCTGAAACTCCAATCCTTTGGCTACCTGATGCAAAGAACTGACTCATTGGAAAAGACCCTGATGCTGGGAAAGATTGAAGGAAGGAGGAGAAGGGGACGACAGAGGATGAGATGGTTGGATGGCATCACCGACTCGATGGACATGAGTTTGGGTAGGCTCCGGAAGTTGGTGAAGGACAGGGAAGCCTGGCGTGCTGCTGTTCATGGGGTTGCAAAGAGCCGGACACAACTGAGCAACTGAACTGAACTGAACAGAGATGATGCTAGTGCTTACCTCTTATACTAGACAAAATAATATATGTAAAGTACCTGGCTTAAGATCAATGCTCAAACACTGGGGCCAGTATTATTTTGCAACCCCAGATAGCTTTTCAGCTTTGATTCATCCATTCACCATTCTAAATAGTAGTTACAACTTATTCATGAAATATGCATGGGACACCAGTTCTGAGCCCAGTTGCTGTCCTAGGCACTGAAGACACAGCCATGGGTAAGACACAGCCCGTGCTTTCTGTCCTGCTGCAGAGTCAACTCAGGGCAACTTGTCTGAGAAAGACAAGTTCTTGAAAAGTCGTGCGTTCTTCTCCTCGCCACAGCGGAATCCTCACAGAGACTGAAAAGGCAATCATCAGAAACAAAGCATCCCCTTGAAATTTTTTAGAACCAAATGGAGCAAACAGCTTTATGGATTTTTTAATACTAAAGGCCATAATTCAAATAAATAAATAAATTCAATTTTTAAGGTCTTGAGACATTTCTTCAGGAGTCCACATTATAAGGTACGATCTCTGCCTCCACATACTCCTCTCTCTCACATTTCAGAAGCCCCGCTAACACGCATGTATACATTGATGCCTATAAACACCTCATTCTTTAAAACAACTCCAAATTCTGAGCCAATGCTCCTTATTGTTGCTCACTTTCCCCTGAGGCTTACCCACAGATGGAGAATTAACTCCTCATGCAGACCTGAACATGGCAGGCAGCAGGCAGACAGCACAAAGAAATGAGATTTCTCACCACGAATTAATAACTAATCGTTATATTACTTATATGTGTACATCAGTCCCACGTTCAACAGATGTTATTGAGTTCCTACAGTGTACCAGGTTATGCCGCAGATGTTAAAGGCAGAAAAGTGAATCTGTGTATGGGGTCATGCTCAGTTCAGTTCAGTTCAGTCGCTCAGTCATGTCCGACTCTTTGAGACCCCATGAACCGCAGCACACCAGGCCTCCCTGTCCATCACCAACTCCCAGAGTCCACCCAAACCCATGTCTATTGAGTCAGTGATGCCATCCAACCATCTCATCCTCTGTCATCCCCTTCTCCTCCTGCCCTCAATCTTTCCCAGCATCAGGGTCTTTTCAAATGAGTCAGCTCTTTGCATCAGGTGGCCAAGGTATGGAGTTTCAGCTTCAACATCAGTCCTTCCAATGAACACCCAGGACTGATCTCCTTTAGGATGGACTGGTTGGATCTCCTTGCAGTCTAAGGGACTCTCAAGAATCTTCTCCAACACCACAGTTCAAAAGCATCAATTCTTCAGCATTCAGCTTTCTTTATAGTCCAAATCTCATACCCATACATGACTACTGGAAAAATCATAGCCTTGACTAGATGGACTTTTGTTGACAAGGTAATGTTTCTTCTTTTTAATATGCTGTCTAGGTTGGTCATAACTTTCCTTCCAAGGAGTAAGCATCTTTTAATTTCATGGCTGCAATCACCATCTGGAGTGATTTTGGAGCCCCCCAAAAATAAAGTCTGCCACTGTTTCCCCATCTATTTGCCATGAAGTGATGGGACCAGATGCCATGATCTTAGTTTTCTGAATGCTGAGCTTTAAGCCAACTTTTTCACTTTCCTCTTTCACTTTCATCAAGAGGCTCTAAAGACTAAAGTCTTCTTCACTTTCTTCCATAAGGGTGGTGTCATCTGCATATCTGAGATTATTGATATTTCTCCCAGAAACCTGGATTCCAGCTTGTGCTTCTTCCAGCCCAGCATTTCTCATGATGTACTCTGCATATAAGTTAAATAAGCAGGGTGACAATATACAGCCTTGATGTACTCCTTTTCCTATTTGGAACTAGTCTGTTGTTCCATGTCCAGTTCTAACTGTTGCTTCCTGACCTGCATACAGGTTTCTCAAGAGGCAGGTCAGGTGGTCTGGTATTCCCATTTCTTTTAGAATTTTCCATAGTTTATTGTGATCCACACAGTCAAAGGCTTTGGCATAGTCAATAAAGCAGAAATAGATGTTTTTCTGGAATTCTCTTGCTTTTTCAATGATCCAGCAGATGTTGGCAATTTGATCTCTGGTTCCTCTGCCTTTTCTCAGTTATATACTCAGTTGTATCCAACTCTTTGTGACCCCAAGGACTGTAGTTTGCCAGGGTCCTCTGTCCATGGGATTTCCCAGGCAAAAATACTGGAATGGGTTGCCATTTCATTCTCCAGGGATCTTCCCCATCCAGGGATTGAACTCTCAAGTCTTGAGTCTTCTGCTTTAGTAAGTGGATCCTTTACCACTAGCACCACCTGGGAAGAGTGAATAAAACAGATAAATGTTAAGTCCTTTAGGAGTCTACCTTGTGAGCTTCAGGAATAGCAGTTTCTCCATTCTTCAAGGCATTGGCTATAGGACTCAGACAATGGTGTAAACAAATCTACACTGGAACATGGACTGTCATATTGTATCCATTCTAAGATGCACATTTCTTTCACCTGTTAACATCTCTGAAGCCAAAGAGCATCCTACAGTGGGCAGACTCATAGTTACTGCCATTAGTGGCATCGTTTGTGGGGGCAGGGGGAATCAAAGTTTGATTATTCTGATAAGATCAAGAAAGCACCAGGACACTAACAATAACTAATAATAATAGCAGGCAAACCTCAACTCTTACTGACTAAACATAATAAAAGATCATTTCTCTCTCAGTCTGATGCTAATGTTCCATTTTGGAGCACTCTCCTCCAAGCACTAATTTAGAAACCAGATTCACAGTGAAAACTCTCCAATCCAGGACTCTGTGTTTCCCTGCGGGTCTTTTCCATCTGGCCAGGCAGAAGGGAAAGAGTATGGAAGATCACGTGGGGGAGATACGTGCCAGGCAGGAAGCAGCCTGGGTCACATCTGCCAACACTCACTGGAAAGTGCCCAGCCACTGGACACACCCACCTACCCTCTCACTCAGCAGGCGGGGCCTTGAGAGAAGGAACAGCAACTGCACCTGGGAATGAGAATCAGGCTCAGCCAAGAGAAACTGTGGATCCTGGACTTTGCTGACGCCAGGGCACAAGCACGAGAAATAGGATGCTCATCACATATGTTTCCCTTGCTTAGTACATTGGGTTTTTAAAAGCTATTTCATGTTTTCACTCTCGCTTACTCCACAAAGTAGCTTTGGGGGATAGGTATCTTTAGACAAATGAGGGATGAAGACAAAAGAGTTACTTATTGGCCTGATTCTATATGATATTACTAGAGTGACCATATCATTTATCTTTTAAACCAGAAGGAGAAGGAAACAGGGCAGTCTTACTAACTGCACTGGAGAGCAGGCATAAATTGGGATAAACTTGGGTAAACTGGGATGTATTGTCCTCTACCCATGGTGGGCAGCGTATGGATCAAATCACAGAGCTCCAGACCCTGAGTCTGATGTTCTTTTCTCTACACTCTAGCTGGCCTTTCAGTCTAATTGAATCTAAGAAACACTTATGGCAAACAGTACTTAGTTCATTCTAGAGAACTATGTTAAAACTGAGCTTTTAATGGTTTCAAATAATATATTTGCAAAATGTAAACCAACCCCAAAAGATGTGCCATAAAAGTCATAGGTGTTTAGTCCATACAAATGAAACAAACAAGGCTTTCAGTTCAGTTCAGTTCAGTCGCTCAGTCATGTCCAACTCTTTGTGACCCCATGAATTGCAGCACACCAGGCCTCCCTGTCCATCACCAACTCCCAGAGTTCACCCAGACTCACATCCATCGAGTCAGTGATGCCATCCAGCCATCTCATCCTCTGTCGTCCCCTTCTCCTCCTGCCCCCAATCCCTCCCAGCATCAGGATCTTTTCCAATGAGTCAACTCTTCGCATGAAGTGGACAAAGTATTGGAGTTTCAGCTTTAGCATCATTCCTTCCAAAGAAATCCCAGGGATCTCCTTCAGAATGGACTGGTTGGATCTCCTTGCAGTCCAACGGACTCTCAAGAGTCTTCTCCAACACCACAGTTCAAAAGCATCAATTCTTTGGCGCTCAGCCTTCTTTACAGTCCAACTCTCACATCCATACATGATCACAGGAAAAACCATAGCCTTGACTAGACGGACCTTTGTTGGCAAAGTGATATCTCTGCTTTTGAATATGCTATCTAGGTTGGTCATAACTTTCCTTCCAAGGAGTAAGCGTCTTTTAATTTCATGGCTGCAGTCACCATCTGCAGTGATTTTGGAGCCCAGAAAAATAAAGTCTGACACTGTTTCCACTGTTTCCCCATCTATTTGCCATGAAGTGATGGGACCGAATGCCATGATCTTCATTTTCTGAATGTTGAGCTTTAAGCCAACTTTTTCACTCTCCACTTTCACTTTCATCAAGAGGCTTTTTAGTTCCTCTTCACTTTCTGCCGTAAGGGTGGTGTCATCTGCATATCTGAGGTTATTGATATTTCTCCCAGTAATCTTGATTCCAGCTTGTGTTTCTTCCAGTCCAGCATTTCTCATGATGTACTCTGCATATAAGTTAAATAAACATGGTGACAATATACAGCCTTTTCCTATTTGGAACCAGTCTGTTGTTCCATTTCCAGCTCTTTGTAGGTAATTTGGTTTTATCTTGAAAATCCAGGGGCATGTGGGCTTCCCTGGTGGGTCAGATGGTAAAGAATCTGCCTGCAATGCTGGAGACCTGGGTTTGATCCCTGGGTTGGGAAGATCCCCTGGAGGAGGGCATGGAAACCCACTCCAATATTCTTGCCTGGAGAGAGGAGCCTGGTGGGCTGCAGCCTATGGGGTTGCAAAGGGTCAGACAAGACTGAGTGACTAAGCACACAGGACAGGGGCATGTAGATTTAATGGGTTCCATTTTACACATGATGGAAGAAATTGGACACAACAGTTCATGCTGTGGCCAGTGGTTCATATGAAGAGGAATCTGACACCAAGTGTATGAGTGTGTGCTGGAGAGATTTCCCAGCACTTGGACTTGTGAACAGAGTGATCATTTAACTTATCATCCAAATCACAACACTTTTAAGAGTGAAGGGGTTCCAATATTAATGTCAGGGGAACAGATATAAATTTGGACTGCCTAGGGCAAACTGGAATATACAGTCATCCCTTACAAGGGGAGGGGGCCATTACGCTCTCAGGGATTTTCACTCTCACCTGGCCTGGACAGGCTCTAAGTGGGGGAGCCTGTTACCATTCATTGCTACTTCACTGGTCTACCTTTTAAGAAGTGGGGCAAGAGAATGTTTCCAAAGTGGTGTTTTCATTCACAAGTCTGGTGCCCAGGCTGAGATGACTTAAAGTCTGAGATGACTTCAGGACTTCCCTGGTGGTGCAGCAGATCGGAATCTGCCTGCCAATGCAGAAGACACAGGTTTGATCCTTGGTCCAAGAAGATCACATATGCCATGGAACAACTAAGCCCGTGCCCTGCAACTACTAAGCCTGTGCTCTAGAGCCCAGGAGCTGCAACCACTGGAGCTCGCACCCCTAGAGCCTGAGCTCCACAACAAGAGAAGCCATCACCACGAGACACCCTCACACCGTAAGAGTAGCCCCTGATCACCACAGCTAGAGAAAGCCCATGTGCAGCAGCGAAGACCCAAATGCAGCCACAAATAAATAAATAAGAAGAAAATACACAATTTTTTAAAAGGACTGCTTCAACTAGGACTGCTGAACAAAGCATATACAAGCTGTTCTCCATATGGTTTGAGCTTCTCTTAGCATGGAGACTGGGTTCTGGGTGGAATTTCTTAGAAAGAGAGAGTTATAAGCCCAGGAAGAAACTACATCGTCTCTTCTGCCCTAGCCTCAGATATCATCACCTGACCTGAAACTGTTGTGATAAATGCACCCAAATTCACACGGAAAGGACCCATTTTTAAAACTGCAATATATTGGGTTGGCCAAAAAGTTTATTTGGTTCTTTCTGCTGCTGTTCAGTCGCTCAGTTGTGTCTGACTCTTTGCAACCCCATGAAGGGCAGCACACCAGGCTTCCCTGTCTTTCACTATCTCCTGGAGTTTGCTCAAACTCACGTCCATTGAGTCTGTGATGCCACCCAGCCATCTCATCCTCTATTGCCTCCTTCTCCTCCTGCCCTTAATCTTTCCCAGCATCAGGGTCTTTTCCAATAACAATGTGTTTTCTATAACATTGCAGTAAATCCTGAAAAAACTTTTTGGCTAACCCAATATGGTGTCTCAAGCATGTCCCTTTTTCTTTCATTATTATCAGACTTGCATTTGGGGCTAGCCAGCAAAACCACCACAGTAACAGCCACAAATTAAGCTTCATTTTTAAGTATTAAGCAAGCAAAGAGAAGACTTGTGTAGTAGAAAAAATATTGTTGCCAAAACTTTGAAGATGGTAAATAGGGCTGAGTATACATGGAGTTGAGAAAATATTGAATCCAAATCCCAGCTCCGGACAACAATGGGACAGAACCCATGCAAGACCTTCTGTGGGCCACTGTCAGACAAAGGTTTTACCCTTTTTCTACTCCACAAGCAGCGTAGACTCAGTCACAGCCCACTGAGACATCATTCCATAACCAAGTGGATGGGTATCACCACTGCTTCTTAATTAATCCCTATCTTCAGTCTGACAGCCAGCATGCATTTGCCTCTGTTCCTCTCAGACTAGTTTTTGAGTAAAAATAACATTCTATGACTACAAATAGTTAAGTAGGAACAGGAGCTTGAAATGAGGGGACTATTACTACAAGTTTCATTCTAGGTGTCTAGGACCCTGGAACTTGATAATCCTTTGGTTATTCATTGTTAGTATAGGTGGTGGTGATGGTAGTATTAGACCAGGGTTTTAATGGTGATAGGGCTTCCCAGGTGGCAGTAGTGGTAAAGAACACAGCTGCCAATGCAGGAGAGTGGGCTTTGACCCCTGGGTCAGGATGATCCCTTGAAGAAGGGCATGGCAACCTACTCCAGTATTCTTGCCTGGAGAATTCCATGGATAGAGTTGCCTGGCAGGCTACAGTTCACGGGGCCTCACAAAGTCAGACACAACTGAGCATGCACGCTCCTTAATGGTGATAGAAATAATTGGGTTAATCCTCTTTTTCATTCTGGTCATAGAAAAGTATTCCAAAAAACCAAGAATGACGCTTTTCCTCTCCTCCAGCTTGATTTTCTATCCCATCTAACAAGTAAAACAATCCTGTTCTCCTTGGTCCCAATACGTGGGAAACTGATAGAAAAATTCAAATGACTGTGTATGTTCAGATTCAAAGGTTTGTGTTTTCTATGAATTCCAGCTCTGCCCTTTTCTACCTGTATTACCTTGTGCAACTAATCTCAACCAGTTTTCCTATCTGAAAAAATGATGAGAAAAATAATATCTATTTTAAATGGTTGTGGTGAAGTTAAAGGAAACTCTGCATGTAAAGTGCTTAGCATATTATAAATATGCAGTAAATCAGTAAATGTTAACTGTTCTTAGCTATTATGTTTCTAGTCCCAGCTGGAGTTGATGATTTTAACTTTTTCCTCCTCCATTCTGCATAATCGCAGTTTTGAAGCTTCATTTTCTCCAAAACTTTACCATTTCCATGCTCACCCTCGGTTGATTGCTTCTATACAGAGAAAATCTTCCTCCAAGGGGAACCCAGACATTCTCAAAGCCCCTGATTGCCCAAGGGTTTAGAGTCCTGGGTGCTAGAATGCAAACTCCTGACATGTCCCTTTTTCTCTGCCCCACCTTCCTCCATACGCATGTACATTACACAGAGCATGGCAGATGCAGAAGTTGGCCTGGTCTTCATCACGAGTGGCCATTCTTTGGCCAAGCTTCCCCTTGAAATGGGCCAGTTTATGCAAGGGATGCTTTCTCAGTGATTCAAACCACTGGGAATCTGGGAACCAGACCAGAACTTATTCTGTTAACAGTTTCCTATGCAAACCACAACATGTCAGTGTCCACACTTTTACCAGGGACAATGGACAGGATCTGTTCCAGCTCTAATTTCTCATCATTATGATGTTTTAATACTTCTGAGCTGTGGCCAGCGGTGTTTTGGAGCCCACTTAGCCTGACTTACAAGAGCTGATTAGTAACTTTTTAAGAATCTTGTGAGCAGTTGTTATACATAGCCATTATTTAAAATCACATTATGCAAACTTACATATTAAAGGAATAATATTAAAAATAAAGACAATAAACACTTAAAATCCATCACATCCTTATTATTATACTACATTTTTTCTGTTATCTCTGCCTTTGATGTTGTTTACACCTACTCTATCTGTGTGGTAGGAAGAATTTATGACTATACACCACTGCGTATCTCCTCCCCACTCTGTGATAAGTGGTGCCATGTTTGTAGCTTTAAATTGATCATGGTGGCCACCAATCAGAGATTGATTTATTTTTTTGTTGATTGTCTTGACATGAGAAGTAATGAAGAAAATGTTAACAATGCAGATTAAACCTGTAAATGTCTGTAGCCATTACAGTGTGAGTAGCACAAAAAATTGAGGGCTACTGCCCCAGTATTTGAAGCAAAAAAATTGCTCATGTCACTCACACACTGATGAAGTTCTGATAAACATCTTCATTGTTTTGCTTTCAATTTAGTCTTACTTATTAATATAAACAATACAACTAACATTTATATCAGAACTGTACTCATTCATCAACAGCTATAGGTTGGCTAGATTTATAAATAGAGTTCAGCAAAAATCATTCTGTGAGAATCAATTGGCTATATGGCATTAGAGATAAAGAGCATTTATATTTTATTATTATCAGTTGTGCTACACATCCTTTATATCATTAAGGTTGATAATATACTTATGTACACCCATGTGTGCATGCTAAGTTCCTTCAATCTTGTCCGACTCTTTGCCACCCCAGGGACTGTAGGTCCCCTGGCTCCTCTGTCCATGGAATTCTCCAAGCAAGAATGCTGGCAGGGGTTGCCATGCCCTCCTCAATGGGATCTTTGGGATTCAGGGATCAAACCCACAACTCTTACATCTCCTGCATTGGCAGCTGGGTTCTTTACCACTAGTGCCACCTGGGAAGCCCATTTATGTACATATATATGCACAGATTTTCTATTGATTCCTTATAGAAGCGTCAGACAGAGCTCAGAGAAGTTTTATCTATTTTCAAATGCACATGTAAGGAGTTCCAAAATTCTCATGTTATTGATTTTTACTTCTTCAATACTCGTATGGCATTTTGGCCTTATTTACAGAATGACTATGATGTAATGAGGTTAATCTGATAATAAACAGACCTGAGGAGCCCAATAAACAGACCAGTGCATGGTAAGTCACTTCAGTTGTGCCCAGCCTTTTTCAACTGTATGGACTATAGCCCACCGGCTCCTCTATCCATGGGATTCTCCAGACAAGAATACTGGAGTGGGTTGCCATACCCTCCTCCAGGGGATCTTCCTGACCCAGAGATAGAGCCTGCATCTCTTTCATCTCCTGCATTGACAGGTGGGTCTTTACCACTAGCACCACCTGAGAAGCCCAGTCACTTCAGTCACTCAGTCGTGTCCGACTCTTTGCAACCCCGTGGACTGCAGCATGCCAGGCTTCCCTGTCCATCACAACTCCTGGAGCTTGCTCAAACTCATGTCCATTGAGTCAGTGATGCCATCCAACCAACTCATCTTCTGTCGTCCCTTTCTCCTCCCACCTTCAATCTTTCCCAGCATCAGGGTCTTTTCAAATGAGTCAACTCTTTCCATAGGTGGCTAAAGTATTAGAGTTTCAGCTTCAGTATCAGTCCTTCCAATGAATATTCAGGATTGATCTCCTTTAGGATTGACTGGTTGGATCTCCTTGAAGTCCAAAGGACTCTTAAGAGTCTTCTCCAACACCACAGTTCAAAAGCATCAATTCTTCAGCACTCAGCTTTCTTTATAGTCCAACTCTCACATCCATATATGACTACTGGAGAAACCATAGCTTTGACTATACAGACCTTTGTTGGCAAAGTAATGTCTCTGCTTTTTAGAACACTGTCTAGGTTGGTCATAGCTTCTCTTCCAAGGGAATCCCAGAACCCTCCACTAATCTAAGGAAGTAGCTCTGGATTTAGGATACATCTAAAGCCAGTATCTGCTTTTTGCTTGATTATCAGTGAAGCATTAGGAGAAGGCAGCAAAATTTCCCTGTGTGATGCCAGAGTGAAAGAAGGCATTGGATATGCTCCTTTTCTGGATTGTTCTCCCACCAACTCATTGAGCCAAAACCTGTGGTACATGTAGCTCTTCCTGCCCCTGCCCTACTAGGAAGATGCACCACGCCTCTGCCTAAATTTGAGAAGGAATCTGATTTAAGACCTGGGTATAGGAGGGATTGGCTTCCCTGGTGGCTCTGCAGTAAGAATCCATCTGCCAATACAGGAGATGTGGGTTTCATTCCTGGGTTGGGGAGGTTCCCTGGAGAAGGAAATGGCTACCCACTCAGTATGCTTGGTGGGCTACAGTCCATGGGGTCTCAAAGAGTCAGACACAACTGAGTGACTAAACAATGACATAGAAAGAGACATGCGCTGGGATGGATTGTACACAGGATCTCATATGCACCTTAGCTCCCAACAACTTGGCCAACACATATAATAACAACAACCCAGAAAGATTCTGCAGTCAGATCGGACAACATATTGAAAACCTAGTAGAGCTAAATTGTATATAATAGAAAAGACAAGACTCAGCGGAACATAGTTAAAGACTATAAATTCTTTCAAGGTAACAATGAAAATGCAAGAAGAGAATTGTTGGTAGCATAGGTCAGTAAGAGGAAATGCAGATACTATGACACAAAATAAGAAAAGCTTTGCCTTTAATTATAGAAAATATTTTGAAAATAATCAATTCTATAATTCTTTCCCAAGATGAATAACCTAAGATTCCTTTTTAAACAGGTATTAAGTAATACAATAAGTATTGGATAACTCTAGGAAAATTACAATGAGTAACTTTTAAAATGAATGATGCTTCACTCGAGTATGCTTATTATGATTTTATGCCAATAGATTATATAAATAGGTAGGCTAACATTAAAATTTTAACTTTTTCCATAGGTTCATTGCATCTGTGATCATATTTTTCCTAAGAATTTTGCTTGCATAGTAGTAATAGAAACTTGAATTTTTCTGCTGGGTATTTCTCATGATAACAAGCTCATTATGTGTGATTTCACTGAATCACTTAACTGCAAGTACAGATTAAATTTCACTATAACTGAGTTTCAAGTTGTTAAATTTTTACCTACTAACCACACAACTTAACAGGGACACCCTATTTAATAACATGTACCTTTGCAATTTCTAAAAGTATAGGCTCCAGGAGAATCTGCAAAGGGTATGCCTATCTCTAAATGGTTTTTTTGTTTGTTTGTTTTTGCAATAGGTCTGTTATTCTCAAATGGAAATGAGTGAAATGTTTGATGGTTTTTAAATAGTTGGTTATAAATAAGCCTCTTGATTTTAATTTTGAATGCATGATTTTTTTTAGGAAAAGAAGTTTAGTTTGAAAACACTTAAACTTAGGTTCTAATGTAAAGTGAAAGATTTGTTTGATCCTCTGGAAACCCACAGGTGGAAGACAGTGTAAGAGCAGGTGAACACATCCCAGACCTCTGTATACCCCAGGCTGGAATTCTCGGTGGAGTATGGACATATGGGGAAGAGTCAGAGCGCTGGGTGGACTTCTGGAGCCCAGTTGTTTGCCCCGAGTGACATACATCCCAACGTCAAAATCAGGTGCTGCCTTCACTACATCACTTGTCCAAGAGACTCCACGCTCTCAGCAATCCTTATTTGCATGTTTTATGTCATCTAATCTAAATTTTAGGTGCTATATTTTATACTTAATTTTTTGGCTTTACCATATAAGATATGAAAAGAAAAGAGAAGCAAATTACCCTTCACTTATTCTTTTCTTCCTATTTCTGGAGATCACCAAAATAATCTCTTCTGGACAGGAAAACCATCCAGTTCTTGGCTATTGCAAGGGATAAGCCTAATATTCTCTGTGTGTGCACTTCATGATGTTTTCATCAGTTTTACTGAAGCCCTACGGTTTTCTTGCTCAGGGGCTTAATTTATCACATGTGAGCCCAATATACTTCATGTCACTAGAGGTTAGAGCTTTGGACCATCTCAGAATCAGTCCCCCCAAACAGTGATAGCAAAAACTTTTTATAATTGCAAAAAATTAAATATCCATCCCCAAGAAATTATTCAATTCATCACAGTAGAATTTTCTCTATGCTCATGCGTATTATCAACACTTGGGCACATAGCCAAGCCAAAGTTTAGCTAGATTAAGAGACCACTACACTTCATCTAATGTAACACTTGAAATAAATAGTCTCCAGCACGCCTATTCAAAGGAAGATAATGAACTTCTTTGTTAATTCCCAATGATGTGTAATGTTACGTAAAGAAAGATTCTAGCAAGGATCAGGCCATGAGCCATTATCTGAATTGCTCCAAGCTATTTTTCAGTCTCAGAGAGGATTTTTATTTGAAATATTGCCTAACCAAAAGGAACTCATGAACATCTGGAGCAAATGCTAGAAAAACTTGTAGTGGGTATTCACATCTTTATTCTACAACAATACCTTCCCACCCAAGTCATTTAGAATCCCTCTTGTTCACTGAAGGAAGTCTGGCCAAAGGAGCTTTTCATCAGAAATGAAATAAATTGATGTAGAGTTTTACCAAACATGTATTGATAGAACATATAACTGATTTATTGAATAAGTGGGGCACAGCAGAGTATGAAGACATAAAAGAAATCTTTATTCTTTCTCATGTCTATCTTTCTTTTTCTCTCTGGGCAATTGCTTACACAGTTTTATTGCTTCTCCATTGTCTTTTGGATAATAATAAACAGTATTATCTTTAGGTATAAAAAAAGTCTGTGCTTGTGTTAGTCACTCAGTCATGTCCGAGTCTCTGCCACCCTGGAGACTGTAGACTGCCAGGCTCCTCTGTCCATGGGATTCTGCAGGCAAGAATACTGGAGTGGGTTACCATGCCCTCCTCCAAGAGACCGTCCCACCCCAGGGATTGAACCCAGGTCTTCCACATTGCAGGTAGATTCTTTATTGTCTGAGCCACCAGGGAAGCCAGAAGTCTAGTTTTGTCTCATATTAAGTTTCACCTTCTCAACTGATTTAAAGTTTTTTTGACTCCTCTGACCTGAACCTAACCCCAGCTGAAAACCCACAGAAGAGGAGGAACAGGCTGTTCCTGGTCCCTGTCTCTTCATCTTCCTCTTTTACTCCCTCCCTCTCACTGTGCTGCCCTTGGACTTGGGGACTTGCATTGGCAGAGGGGCTTCATAAGGGGAATAGATAAAAAGGCTCCCTGACTGTGGTAACGTCTCCTCACAGTCCTCTCCTCTAATGTTGGTTCTTTCTTTCATGGGACACTTCTGAAGACTCTTTCTCCCATGCACACAGAGACTGCTCCCGCAGAGGATCCCTCTTCTGGCCCATGTAATCTCTGGCTGAACACCGAGAAGCACTCCTCAGTCCTGCTCCCAGTGCTACTATCTCTGCAGGGTTCTGTCTGGTATCAGGCCGCCCTTCGGAGGGGGACCCTTTTAAGGATGAAAGGCAAAACACTCAGTACCTTTTCCTGCCAAACCTGAAAGGATAGGTGGCTCTTTCTTTTCTAAAAATTCTTTTTCACAATTTTTTCCCATTTAGGTTATCACAGAATATGGAACAGAGTTCCCTGTGCTATACAGTAGGTCCCTGTTGATTATCTATTTTAAATACAGCAGAGTGAGCATTTCGGTCCCAAGCTCCCAGTCCATCCCTGCCCACCACCCTTCCCCCTGGTAACTGTAAATTCATTCCCTCAGTCTGTGAGTCTGTTTCTGCTTTGTGGATCAGTTCATTTGTATCGTTTTTAGATTCCACATGTAAATGATACGATATTTGTCTTTCTATTCTTACTTTATTTAATTTATAATATCCAGGTCCATCCATATTGCTGCAAATGGCATTATTTTATTATTTTTATGACTGAGTAATATTCCATTGTATATATGTACCACATCTTCTTTATCCATCATCTGTTGATCACATGCCACCCATAGGAGACTTTTTCTCTTTCTGCTGCCATCAGAGTCAATGTCAGCCAGCTCCTTGCCTTCGGACCTTCCAGGTGAGAAGCAGACACAGTCTTTGACACCCCAAAGTCTAGGAGGCACAGGTCAAGTTCTCCAAGAACTTTCCCTTCATGCTTTTCTCTCATCTGGGGTAGTCCCTCAATGACAGAGGACCACGTCTTAATGTCTATGTCATGAGAAATGGCAGTTTCCTTCCTAGCTGATATCCCAGCCAACGTCAAGATGGTTTCTTGAGGCCCTCTGGCTTTCTCTTGATATCCTAGAAAGCACCCCTATCAGCTCCCCAGTGTAAAGAGAAGGCCACTGCACAGGCATCCATTTGTTTACTTCAATGAAACCCTTATCTTGATATAATAGAGCATCCTTTTCAGAATGTGGGGAACTTGCCCTACTGTTCTTAGCTTTGAGGCCTCAGCTATGAGTGAAACAGCAAGAAGAATCTTACCTAACATCCTGTTATACACACCTGCTCTATTCAGAACCCATTCTGTAAAAGTCTTTGTGGGCTTATTTGCCTTCCTTTGTCCATCCATCTAGGTGTCTACCCAGGGTACTCATTCCTGCTGTGTGGCTCACCTTGCTCTACAATTACATGGACTGAAAGTAATGTTTTTGAATGCCATTCATATTCTCTCATGGGTTTCCCAGGTGACGCTAGTGGTAAAGAACCCGCCTGCCAATGCAGGAGATATAAAAGACATGGGTTTGATCCCTGGGTTGGGAAGATCCCCTGGAGGAGGAAATGGCAGCCCACTCCAGCATTCTTGCCTGGAGAATTCCGAGGAGAGAGGAGCCTGGTGGGCTACAGTCCACAGGTTCGCAGAGTCGGATAGGACTAACGCAACTTAGCACACACATATTCCCTCAGGGCTACTGGAAAGATCACGGGTCATACCCAGCCTGTGGCACACTCACAAATCTGAAAAAATGAGCCCATTACCCCAAGCTGGAAAACTGGGCTTCTTTCCTTGAAAATCTGGAAAAATGTCCCAGGGATGCTTAGGCTGCTGGCAGAGGTGAGAAAATAAGATCTCAGCACATAAAAATGGTTGTTAAAACAAATATAATAAGCATTCACCAAGGGAAATTCCACTCTGCAGGTGTGTATTAAATACAGGAGAGAGAGGTATCAAGAGAAAGAGCACAGCTAGGGGTAGGGGGTGGTGAGGTAGCATTAAGGCTGGTGAAATGAGAGTTTTAGAGGGAAGTAGAGTGAAGATGAGACGATTTGGCAGGAGGAGGGGCTTGCTTTGCTTTATTTTGTTTTGTTTGGAAACTGTGTGGTCTTTAGGCTTGACCAGAAAAACTCTGTGAGGAAGGAAAAGAGATTCATGTCTCCTTAGATGAGGTACTGCTTAGAAAATAATAAGCCAGAATTTTTTCCTGCCACAACTGGAAGTCCTCAAAAATAAAAAGCTTTTCTAGACCTTTCCACTTCAGGAAACACATTAACTTTCACCTGATTTTCTTCTAAAAAAATAATCTCAGCGTCAGAGCAGAATTGGTTGGTAGGGAATTGACCCAGCCTAATATTATTGGCAAGGTCCAGATTCTGTGATGATGTTATTTAAACATTCTCAATAAAATCATACATAGAATTGTAACAGTGATTTTGTTGAATTCCTACTATGTGCAGGGCACAGTGTTGGCAGAAGAGATAATTTAAATAGAATACGTATGCTATGAGCATTAACTCTGGGGGAGCTGTAAAGAAGGAATTTCTTAAAGAAAACTTACCTCCACATAACTGTCTTCAGAAATTTCCATGTTGCCTATTTAAGAGACAAAACTTCACCTCTTGATCATTCTAAATCAAGAATTTTGAATACATTTAACACTTTAAAAAAAAAAAAGAGGATGCTGGAAAGGAAAAGAAGGAAATGTAGAAAATGATATCAACAAACAGATTCAATAATTTACCATCAGAAGTTTCCTCAGAGCTGCCAGTAAATCTTTTGCAGAGTACACAATTAATATTTATGAGTGAGGCACTGTAGAGCCTATATCTGCCATTGCTTGGTAATTCACTTAACTTTCTCTAAGGTTCCATTTTCTTAGCGCTAAGGTAGAATCAATTGACCCCAGTCCTTTGGGTAAGGGAGACTGGTTTGGTGTGGAAGAAGAAAATATTTGAAACTCTAGAAAGGTAATCGGAGGCAATTCATCCTTCTTGGATGGCAAAAAGAAACAGATTTGCATCTGGTAGAGATTCTGGTAATTTGATCCAAGTCCAGGAAAAGGTCAAAGGCCCTCAGAATAATGCCATAGTTTATTGTTCTCAAGAAGCAGGCTGACTATTTTTTCTGCCTCAGACATTAGATCTCCTTGATGTCCAAGGGACTCTCAAGAGTCTTTTCCAGTACCACAATTTGAAAGCATCAGTTCTTCTCAAACCAGTCAATCCTAAAGGAAATCAACCCTGAATATTCATTGGGAGGACTTGATGTGAAGATTCAACTCATTGGAAGAGACCCTGATGCTGTGAAAGGTTGAAAGCAGGAGGAGAAGGGGGTGACAGAGGATGAGATGGATGGATGACATCCCAACTCAACGAACGTGAGTTTGAGCAAATTGCAGGAGATAGTGAAGGGAAGCCTGGTGTGCTGCAGTCATGCAGACATGACTTAGCAACTAAACAACAGACCTTTGACTGTATTATCCCAGAGAAAGTAATTTGGACTGTAACAATATGTGCCAGCATCCCAGGTAAACTTGTGAGGAAATTCTCTTGGTTCATCTCTGGCAAGGAGACTGAAGTGGACTTGAAGTTTCTATCTCCATCAGCACTGGCAGGACCATGGCCCCTAGTCTGGCCTCTAAATAACTAATGACTGTGCAGACAGGAGCACAGTTTTGAATTAATAATTGGGCTAAGGTTTAGGAAGGTAAAAAGGATGATGGATGCATCTTCATGTAGAAGGTAATGGACATTCTCAAGGAAAGGTGTAGGAGAATGGAGAAAAGATTAACAGGAGAGGCAACAGAGATGAAAGGGATGAAAGAGAGAGAGAGTTTTGAATGGTTCACCCTCCTTTTGAAGACCAAGTTCTTAGATAGAGATCACTCTCTTCTGAAATCTGAGCCATTAGAAATCTTCAACCTCCATCATAGTTGAGTATGTGATGGGTTGGAGAAGACAGCAGGATGGTGGCAAGAAGGAGGGTGATGCCCAGGGGGAAAGGACCACCTTCCCCCTTGTTGGAAGAGGCTTGATCACAGAGGGAATTGATGAGGAACTCCTCCATCCCAGCCCCAATCCCACCCCGATCCTGGTGTTTTGTAAGCAGGGCCCCCTGTGACCTACAGGCACCCTGGAACTACAGAAAGAGAGAGGCACCATGGGCCCACAAGGCTACCCACCAGAGTTTAGTAAGGAAAAGTCTTCAAGACCAGAATAATAAATTTTCCAAGGTATACTGTGGGTATCAAATGAGACCACTTCAGTAAAAATTCTTTTCACGCCATAAAGTGCTACACAAAAGCACTATTGTATAGCAATATCAACCACATAATCTTGATACAAAGTTATTGGTCTGGCTTCCTGTCTCTAATTCCAAAGTAATCTTTTTTTAATGCCTACAGATTATCATTCTGAGTCGAAAGTCATGTGGATTAAGTATATATTCTTTTCCTTTTCTTTCTTTTTCTTTCCCCCACTTTGGTACATATTCTTTATTAACCAGTTGGCTTGTTCCCAAGGTAGGCTAGGACAGAAGACATTGGAAGCCCAGAGCATAAATAAGAAGGCACTGTGTTTCATTTACTGAGCTGCTTTGGAGCATCTGCTTTGTCCCAGACAGTGTGAGAAGTACCAGAGACAAAAATAAGTAAATAAAAGAACAATTTGTACTCTCAGGAGACCTCAGTCTGGAGGAGGAGACACAACAATTCCGCTGAGTTTAGGACAGGATGTGCTAAGACATACAATCACTCTTCCTAGGAATGGGTCAGGGAAAAACACTGTACCCCAAGGAGCTGGCCTTGCTTATGTGGACAACAGGGTCAGCATAACACCCACGCCTATGAAGAGGGAGCTGAAGTCGGTTGCCTGGTGACTGAGACTGGCAGGTCTGCTGTCGCCCAGAACTAGATTACATAATTAGGAATTCTGGGTTGTGGAATTCTGGGTTGTAAGGAACACAAATCCCATCTAGAATATGGTGTGTGAGAATGTGAGCAGCAAAATAATACTAAACATAAAAAAACAAATATCAACCATGCAGAGTGGATTTGTATGGTTGGTTACAGTTTGGGCTTTCAGTCATGCCACCTGCGTTTGAATTTCGAGTTTTATTCCTACCCACTGTGTGATGTTGGGCAAGTTATTTAACATTCCATGCCTTGGTTTTCCCATATTTTAAATGGGGTTAAAGAAAGTACTTCAAAAAATTGTATTGTGGATTGAAGAGAAAAATCCCTGAAAAACTTTTTAAACAGTTCTGGCCAAAAGTGAGAGCTCCATAAATGTTATCATTCATCAGTGTTATGTTTCTATGCTTCAGCAAAAGCTAAATGGTAAGAATTCTTGGGAAGGAAAATCCATCTCAGGCAGGCAAGCCTCATGAAGTCTGGGATATCATGAATTGGTAAGTCACTGAGAATCTGGGCAGTGCTAATGACCACGTTATTTTATTTCCTCCCTCCCCTAAACCCACCTCAGCTATAGATCTATTTGTTTTCACCCATCTTCACCACGAATATGACTCAACTTTTCTCCCTGCAACTGTGTCTACTGCTTCTTTTCTTGACTTTATAGCTTCTGCCTTTCCAGCTTCTGCCTATTCTTGATGTCCCCCTCCTGCTTTCTCTCTATATGGCACTGAACTTCTGCCCCCAGTACTAACCCCACTTGTCTCTGTATTTTACACTCAGATTTCCATTAGTCTCAATGTCCCTGCCAAGCAAAACAGTCCTATTAGCCACTTAATAGGTGCTTGGCGAGTCAGTCTCCCTTGAACCGGGCATATGCTCCTGGGGCTTTCAGGAGCGGCCAGCAGAGGGCGCTGGGTAGCATAGCGCACAGCCACTTGAGTGTAAGTATGCACTTAAGTATGCTTCCTACGGGAGGGCTTAGGCCAGAAGCTCCCAGAAGTGGGCCCTGGCTTCCTAAAGGAATGTGAGGCTTGAACTCTACCTCACCAGTACCTCCAACCATTATCTGTCAGGAAAAGGGAAACAAAAACTTTTTAAAGTGCACAAAATACCCATATCTTCTAAATTTCAAACACAATAATTAACATGGTTGAAGTCATTCATAGCCATCACATCACCTGTATTATAGAACTTGTGTCCTCTTTCATCAAAGAATCTATAATGTTGTTCTGTTAAATTTCTGCCAAACTCTAAAGGATCTAATTTTCTTTTTCAGTAAAATGAGATGATTGCATTCTGTTGATCTTGACAATTGCCAGCTCTGATGCTCTATAATCTATGACTTTTTATAACATGTCCTGCACTGCAGACTACATCTAACATCTGTAGGGTCCATAGTGAGAATACCGATGGAATTCCACACACATAACACAGCATAATATCATAGCACAGAAGTTCTACAAATCAAAGGGAAAAGCAGCTAAATGAAATATGCTTGATAACATACCTTTAAAAAGACCTGGGGGGCTAAATTTGAATTCAGAATTCCTGGACTCCTTAAGAGTTCTGGAATGTGGTAGCACTGGGAGGGCCAGCCCCTGCCTGCCCGGGCCCCCAGCTCACAGCCTGTTTCCTCTTTGTTTCTCATCCCAGGCTGTATCCTGCGTGATGGGGGGCTCGTGCACACACGTGGCCCACCCGCACCTCTAGTCCATATATGCAAGTCCTCCACTCCATCCCCCAAACCTCCGCTCCTCGGCCGTGCCTGGGACTTAGGGTTATGCATACAGCCAGGGGTCTGCTTATAATGGAGAGACTGGGGGGAGGGGTGGCCATTTGAGCAGGGAATTTGGGGATCCCAGGAACTTCACATGTAGTAAAGAAAGGAAGGTGGGGGCTCTAAGTGGGCACATCCTTTGGCCTCCCAAACTCCTCATCTGATAAAGGGGGCTTAACCAGAGTAGTGGAGAAGGCAATGGCACCCCACTCCAGTACTCTTGCCTGGAAAATCCCATGGATGGAGGAGCCTGGTAGGCTGCAGTCCATGGGGTTGCTAAGAGTCGGACACAACTGAGCAATTTCACTTTGACTTTTCACTTTCATGAATTGGAGGAGGAAATGGCAACCCACTCCAGTGTTCTTGCCTGGAGAATCCCAGGGACGGTGGGGCCTGATGGGCTGCTGTCTATGGGGTCGCACAGAGTCGGACACGACTGAAGCGACTTAGCAGCAGCAGCAGCAACCAGAGTAGGGCCAGAGTAGGACCCTCTAAAGTGTGGATCCCTAGGCAAGAACCACCCTTACCTGTGTCTCAGAGAAGGGTACTTCTCACCATTACTCCCTGGCCCACACCTACCAAATAAACTACCAGGTAACTGTTTTGTCCCTAATTCATTCTTTTGACCTTGAAATTCTACACAACTAACCTAATAAAAGGATAAATAGAAACAGTTTAGGGAATAATGGACTTATTTGATAAACTTTTCTTTGCATTCTACTGTGTTCAAAAATGCCAGAAAGAAACTTCCTTTGTCTTTACAGTGATAAAGGATTCTTTAAGTTCCCAATCTAATCCCCCTTAAGTCTGACCTTGTAGGTTTCATGAGGCACTCTCACTTTATAGATTTCTGAGTCACAAATTTCAGAAATACAGCACAATGAGACAAAAAGAGATGACATGGTTTGACCACAGTAGTTTGGAAGTCATCACACGGGCTCAAACCAACTCTGACCAACTCCAAAGTCCAGATCCCCAGCTATTCTCAATTCCCATGAAATGAAATATGTTCAAATGACCCCTGGCCACATTCCACCTTATTGGCATAAGTCAAATCATCTGAAAACATTTTAATTTTTCAAAGTAATATGTTTTATGCACAACTGAATTCCTGTGTCATGCATGAATGCAGAATGAAAAGAACTATGTCTTTAAATTCAAATCAATGGAGACTGCTCCAGGACAATAAATCCATTTATTATAGAGTGAAATGAAAATCAGTGGAGCCAAGGGAACAAATAAAGCCTGCTCTCTCTCGGTACAACCTTAAAATCCAACTGAGTCCAACCAAATATACATACACATATACCCACACACCCACCCACACCCACCCACACACCCACCCACACACACACACACACACACACACACACACACAGTACTTTTATCCATCATGGTGCAGGCTATTGTTGAACTTCTCTGAACTAAATAATGGAATTTCTACTTCTAAAAAATTAACTGCCCATTAAAAGAGAAAATGTTATATTCACTAATGCCACCCCTGGATAAAGAACAACTTTTTTCTAATCGCCAGAATTACTGCAATTTTGAAATTCTTCAGTTCTGCAATGGCAAGGTTCTTCGCTTTCTGGGCAGAGTTACAGATGAGCCCTGTCCTCACTTGGCTAAAGCCACTCCCTCAGCAGGCCTTCAGGTCCCCTTGTCAGGGAGCTTGGTCCCCTCTCCAGAGGATGCTTGCCCTCTTCTTTGACAACAGTAATTTAAACCCTTAATACGTAAATTTCTAAAAGAGATTTGTTAAAATATATTTAATAAATATCTATTGTGTGCCTTTCTTGTGATTAGCACTATTCTGGCTCTGAGAACAAAGCAATGAAAAAAACAGACAAAAACCTTACCTTCATGGAATGTACATTCTGGTGACGGGACACAAAGAATAACAAAATAAATAAGATAGATGAGTAGTAGATGGTGAGAAGTGCTATGAAGAGAATGTGCTTACAATGCCCTAGTTATTAATACAAGCTATAATAGAACAGCTTTATCTTTCTAGAATTACAGTCCCTACATCAGGCTAGGTAGCCAGTAAAAGTAACGTATTAATAAAATAAAAGTTATCCTTCCATAAGGAGTTGTTTGGGATGAGAGAATAACACACACAGGTATATATATACACACACAGGGATACACACACACACATACCCCTATTACAACTTGCATCTCAGACTCTATAAAAATCCTTGATTCTTAGACATGAAAAAAAAAAACAGTGAATTTGATGTTGGGGTCTTTTTCTCCTAAGTTTAGGACAAACAAACCTCATCACTGTGGAATACCATAGGAGACATGGTTAAAAATATAGAAATTATTACATCTCTTAAATTTGTAACAAGTATTCCAACAAATAGAACTCCTGAAATTTGATAACTTACTTTGTTGGAATATTTTGGCATTTAATTTAAGAGGAAAGAAATAAGAGAAAATAAAGGTATACTAGTAATTAAGGATCCCAAAAAAGTGAAATTTTCAGATGATGTCCTTGGGTCTGTAAACATGTATCCCAATCTTTCATGGTTTCTGTATTTGCAACCATAATTTTAGAAAATGAAAACAAATATTCATGGCATGGAGGCATGGGAAAATCCCCCAGTGTTCAAGAGAAATAGGATTATTTACACAGTATTGAATTTACTAAATATGGAGACTGCTCAGTTTCAGCTCAGTTCAGTCACTCGCTCATGTCCAAATTTGTGACCCCATGAACCACAGCACACCAGGCCTCCCTGTCCATCACCAGCTCCCAGAGCCTACTCAAACTTATGTCCATTAAGTCAGTGATGCCATCCAACCATCTCATCTTCTGACGTCCCCTTCTCTTCCTGCCTTCAATCTTTCCCAGCGTCAGGGTCTTTTCTAAGGAGTCAGTTCTTCATATCAGGTGGCCAAAGTATTGCAGTTTCAGCTTCAGCATCAATCCTTCCAATGAATATTCCGGTCTGATTTCCTTTAGGATGGACTGGTTTGATCTCCTTGCAGTCCAAGGGACTCTCAAGAGTCTTCTCCAACACCACAGTTCAAAAGCATCAATTCTTTGGTGCTCAGCTTTCTTTAGAGTCCAGCTATTACATCCATACATGACTACTGGAAAACCATAGCTTTGACTAGATGGACCTTTGTTGGCAAAGTAATGTCTCTGCTTTTTAATATGCTGTCTAGGTTGGTCATAGCTTTTCTTCCAAGGAGCAAGTATCTTTTAATTTCATGGCTGCAGTCACCATCTACAGTGATTTTGGAGCCCACAAAAATAAAGTCTCTCACTGTTTGCATTGTTTCCCCATCTATTTTCCATGAAGTGATACGACCAGATGCCATGATCTTCGTTTTCTGAATGTTGAGCTTTAAGTCTACTTTTTCACTCTCCTCTTTCACTTTCATCAAGAGGCTCTTTAGTTCTTCTTTGCTTTCTGCCATAAAGGTGGTGTCATCTGCATATTTGAGGTCATTGATATTTCTCCCGGCAATCTTGATTCCAGCTGTTTTTCATCCAGCATGGCATTTTGCATGATGTACTCTGCATAGAAGTTAAATAAGCAGGGTGACAATATACAGCCTTGGTGTACTCCTTTCCCTATTTGGAACCAGTCTGTTGTTCCATGTTAAGTTCTAACTTGACCTGCATACAGATTTCTCAGGAGGCAGGTAAGGTGGTCTGGTATTCCCATTTCTTTAAGAATTTTCCACAGTCTGTTGTGATCCACACAGTCAAAGCCTTTGGCATAGTCAATAAAGCAGAATGGAGACTGTACATGTTCATATTAGAAAGAGCTCTACCTAATGTTAATATAGCAACAAACACTCATATTTATACATTTATAAGCATATAAAATATCATAATCTGTATCATGTGTCTTCTTTCCAACTCAAGTATAAAAAGAGCTCTTCACAAATATTGTAGAGGTCCTGAACTCTAAGATGGCAAGAGAGGGCTGTCTTCACAAAAGGGAGCCTTGAATCTCTGAGCAGTGAGATGCAGCACATCCCTGAGACTTTCTTTTCCTGGAGTTGGAATAGTTCTGTCTTTATTGAACTTAGGAATGGATGCTCTTCTACTCAGAATTCTAAAAGGCTGAGCAACCAGAGCACTAGGTATGAACCTAAACGAATTAGCCTTGTCACAAGCATCCTTCAACGACCAGGAGAACTAAGCCCAAACCCTCTTTGAGAAAGCGGTAGCTTTTAAACCTTTGTCTTCCATACTGTGTTGTGGACAAGGAACAGATCTGCTTTGGGAATATTCTGATGCTCTGTCCTTTGTAGTGTCACTGAGAAATGTACCAGAGCACATCCAAGACCATTCAGAGGAAGAAAAGTGAATCCATAAAGAGGTCTGCCAACTGCAATGCTCTGATGGATGAGGCAAGAGGGAAACATCTTTCAGCTTTCCCTGAAATGGTGATTGGTTTACTCTCTGAAGCGTGAGGGCTGAGTTCCTTACGATACCATTTCTGCTAGAATTCTGCTGTTGCCTTTTTACATCCAAAAAGTTCCCTTTGTTAAACTTAAAATATATGCCAGCAATGCAGGTTCATTATACAAGAATCCCAGCATGAGACTGAAATGATTAAGGTCATGGTTATAAGCCATTTAAGGTTGTGGTTATAAACCATTCAATCTTCGAAAAGTATTTCTTGACCACTTGCTTTGTGCCAGACCCTGCACAGGAATTGAACAGAGCAGTGTCTGCAGTGGAAATAGCTCCTGGCGTCATGGAGTCTGGAGTCTAACAAAAAAGAAGATAGCTGAATAATTACCACTCAAATGATGGTTATAAAAAATATATAAGATACAGTGGGCTTCCCTGGGGGCTCAGTGGTAAAGAATCCACCTGCAGTGCCGATATGGGCTCAATCCTTGGGTCCGGAAGATCCCCTGGAGAAGGAAATGGCAACCACTCTAGTATTCTTACCTGGAAAATCCCATGGACAGAAGAGTCTGGCAGGCTACAGTCCATGGGGTCGCAAGAGCTGGACATGACTTAGCAGTTAAATAACACAACAACAACACATAAGGTGCAAATAACAGAATTTTGGGGACCCTACCTTTGGAAATATCAGGCAAGATGTTTCCTCCCAAAGTGACATTAAAGCTGAAATGTGAAGGAGTGAAAACTGGTCCTATGAGTACAGAGGAAAGGGTGCTTCAGGGAGAGAAACTCCAGAAAGAGGGATGAGCAGCCTTCCAATTCACAGAACGTCGAGCTCAGTGTGACTGGTGCACTATGAGCAAAGTGTGGTGGCAGAAAATGACCAATGGACATAAGTCAGACTCTTTATGACCCCGGTGGCTGTTAAAATATGACCATTTCCTCAGGGGCACTAGGAGACTTTGAAAGATTTAAGAAAGAGAATTAAATGACTAGATTTTAATATTTTCAAAGATTGCTCTTGGGGAGGGAGGTCAGAGGGAGGTTCAGAAGGGATGGGACATGAGTGTACCTATGGCTGATTCTTGTTGATGTTTGACAGAAAACAACAAAATTCTGTAAAGCAATTATCCTTCAATTAAAAAGCAAATCAATTAAAAAAAAAAGATTGCTCTGTGCTCAGTCTGAGGTTTGTCCTCAAATGTGTAGAAAGAACACACAAGTCTCTTCTCTGGGCAGAAAATGCAGGCTAAATGCCAACCTATAAGGATATATTGGGCAAATGTGCTTACAGCAGGGCAACCCACCCTCACTGTTAGAACAACTTCCAAACACATGCTCCTATGACCATACGCAGACTCATGGCCTGGCACATCTCAGTTCCTCACAAAAACAGAAATCTTAACGTGCCTTTCATTGACATTGACCAAACTATAGGTGCAATAAAGTTCTCCTTGAAGGTCTTAAAGGCCCATCCTGTAACTCAGGTCATAGCCTAATTTGCAAATAACTCTGTCAAAACTCAGACACCAATACATCGTCAAAGAGACTCTATTCCTCTGCCTCACTATTTGCACCAGGAAATCAACTGATCTTTGGTTTACATCCCAGTCTAGGATTGCTGATTTCTCCCAACTTCAGAGGTGGGTGTTTAGTTCTAGCATTAGTTACAAAGCGTGTTTGGGAAAATCATGTTGGGCTAAGGAAGGAAATGATCTTCTTTTCCTTCCTTTGACTCTCTGCATCCTTTCTCATCCTTTTTTCTGGAGTCAGTAGCTTAGGAAAGGGTCTCAGGCCATTTCAGATTTGGTTACTACCTGCATGCTCCATCATCAGTCTCAAATATGTGGTTGTCAATCTACAGTGGCCACATGTAAGCATGTTGGATTCCATCTAGAACCAACCAGCACAACTTCCTGAACACCTGAGAACAAAGGGCTGTGTTATGTCTTTAGAAGTGTAAATGTCCTAAAAGAGTGGTTCATCAAGTGTGAGGTCCACATGTTCTCTTGGATCCTAAGATCAGGGTGATGAGACAGAGGTTGGCTGAGCTCTCATTCAAGTAGTTCGCCTCTGTATCATAAGGCCCATAGGGATACCAAGTCTAAACTCTCTTCTGGCTCCAGGATTCGGCCAACCTCCTGCTTTAGGCATTTTTATTTTATCAGATAAGAGAAAACTTTGAGTGGATGGTTTTTGAGACATCAGAACTTTGGAACTGATATTCATCAGAGTTTCACATGGCTGAACAGTGAGAAGGCCATTGGATGTGAAGAGGAGCGAACAAGAAGAGTAGTAGGATTTTAAGAGAAATCTAGTGAGAAGCCAGATTATTCAGATCTTGGAGGCCACTGTAAGGACTTCAGCTTTTACTGAAGATGAAGTAAGGAATCACTGCAAGCTCTTGAGCAAAGGAGTGAGATGATCAGGATGACATTAAAATTGGCCACTTGTGGACTGAGAAGGGGGAAAGGGACGAGATAAGAACAAGTTAGAAATAACTGAAATAATTGTAATGAGAATGGATGGTGACTTAGGTCAGAGAGATGGTTGTGAAGAAATAAGAAATGACTGAATACTTTTCGGTCTTTCTGTGTCTATCAATCCAGTGTAGATATTACCTCAGGTTAGCAAATAATAAAATTATAAAATAAAGTAAAATAGAATTATAAGATGTTTGCTGATAGCTCTAGGCCATGATGATATAAAATTCTGAATAACATAGTCAAAGGTTCACACCACAGAGTGTCTAAGATTCAATTTTAATGGTGTGATCACCTGACTGATCCTTTGACCCTCTCAGCTGAGGAAGTAAGAGTTTGGGGAGATTGGGTTTGACCACAAAGGACAACAGAGAAAGAGAGAGACAGATGGACAGACAGACAGGCAGACAGAAGCAAAGACTGCAGAAGTTGTGAGACTTCAGTGCGAATGTCTATATGGTCATTCCCTTCCCACAATTTGACTGTCCTTCACGGTCACCAGGCACTCTCCTAGTCCACAGTGATGTTATTGCTCTACGTGTAAACCAGAGACACAGCAAAGGATAGAAGCACAATGCAGGTACCATTAATCTGGGCCTGGTCACACTCCAAGTGAGGTCTAGAATCCTGGGAGAAAATGTAGCATTGAGAGAACCCAGCACCACGTTCTACTCCCTGGAGGAGTGCGTTGTCTGGCTCCTGAGAAGAGCCAGGCTTATTGTTTTCATTTCTTTCTCCTTAGTATGACAAAGGCCTCTGCTCTCTGTGGAGTTACTTTTCTTTGTGCCTTATTCTCCTGGAAAACATACTCTTTCAATCATTCCCACTTTTAGAAAGTCTCTTCTGAAAGTCAAAGGGTGTTTCTCTCGACTAGCTCAGACAGAGTTTCCATGTGCTGCAGCTCTGACGAGATGGGAGGACTTTTCTCCCATGTGCTGGGTCACCGAACACCCTCTCTGGTGGATTTAATCTAACTCAGTCCACCGAGGCCCCTAAACTGGCCAGTTGGTTGTCATCGCTAATTAAAGGGAACATTTTAAAGTCATTCCATGAATGATTCACAGACATATCTCAATGTCCTTTGTGTTTGCAATGGCATTCACAAAAGCAAATGTACTTGAAAACTGTCCCACAGCTACCAGGAACTACTTCAATCAATATTTGCTTTTTTTTCCTTGTCCTTAGCCCTGTCAGGTTACCTTATCCTTGAATTCTGGAAGATTTTTCTCCTTTTTCTCATAATTTACTTCTAAGTTAGTCATCCCTTCACCATTTCCCCCCTAAACTCCATGATTTCTGTTCTATTATTTCTATGCCCCTTAATCCTTCGTATCATTCCAAACCATTCACCTGAGGTGACTGTGTCATAGTTGGCCATCATTAATGTCTTTCACAAAATGATCTCCAAAATTATTTTAAATCTCCCGTCACCGACTCTAAAGCCAGTGAACCAAGCCCATGAAAAGCTATTAATCAACTGAAGACACATTTCTGAAAACCATCACCAACTGGGGTGCCACAAGTTTTTCACAGTCATAAGCCAGAAGGCAAAACAATCATTCGGCATCAAGGTTAACATTTTATTACTGCACTTTCCCTCAGGGATTCTCTTAAGATTCCAGCCTGCTCATATTAAATGCTGGAAGACAGTAGCAGTTAGAAGGAAGCTTCCGTTGCTTGCTTAGCATCCCATGTCTCCCAGTAGGTGGCTCCACAGCGTGAGAAAGAGTGCATTATCTCCTTTCGTGACGCTGCCTCTTGACTCACTTCTGCTTGGACTGACAGAGATCAGTGCACTGGGCCTCCCCTTTCACTGACCCAGTTTTCCCTGTTGCTGAGAAGAAATAGCACAGTGCTTTGGTACCCAAATTGTACCTCAAATAAAGGGAAATGTGTGCTTCAAGAATTAAGACTTTCTGGTTTGCTTCTTGATGTTTGGGGAAGATGCCAAGGCCAGGTACAGAATTGTCCATGCAAGGGAAGCTCAAATACTTTGCTAAAAAGATATACCTCATCAGCATCATGTGTGTTGAGAATATAGAATCTGTGTCTTCACAGTTTCAAAAGAATGGTGGGGCAAGAAAGAAAGGAATGACCACATGGAAAGGACTTAACCTTCAGAAGGCTGTTTTATTACTAATGATGTGTATTAAAAACATAAACTATCCTGAATTGTCAGTTCTTTAAAAGAGTACCTGACATCCCTACTTTAGATTATACTTCTAACAATTCTACAAAATCAGTAAGAGAGACCAAAATAATAACAAATGACTTTTTCCCTGCATCAGCCAGGGATTTTTCTGTCACAGAATTTGATCTTTAGATTTCTAGAGCTTTGGGCTATGGCTTTATCAACCATACCAATGAGATTTCCAGGTTCTAAAGAAGGAGCAGGTCGAAAATAAGCCTACATGACAGGCTAATAGTTTGTGAAAAATAAGCACCAGATAAAAGGCATGGGTTACAGGAGGACAGTCACCAGAGAAAGAGGCAATGGAGGCAAACAAGTGAGGGTGAGAAGCTAATTAAGGAAGGCGATTTCTTCTTCCGTTACCGAGCCCAGAAGGCCCTTCAAGTTTACTAAAAAAAAATCAATGGACCTTTATCCGCAAAGTACACATTCAGCATTCTGACCAATCCCTGCTTCCTGCGTTCTACTTCACGTTGAACTGAAGTCTGGAAACTATTTCTTTGTGCTGTGGTACCACTGGTCTCTGGAGCACAGTGCACACGTGTCCAGTTAAAGCACAAATCTTCAGGGTCAGAATCAGTCACGTCACTTGTAGACTCCAAATGCATTCTATTGCTGAGAAACTTAAGGGGGGTTAGTAATTGGTCCAAGATCACACAGTTGCTAGGCAGAAGGGTGAGATTTAGGACCAGCTCGAGATGGTTGCAAGTCTGTTGTGTAGTACTGTGCCTCATGTAAAAGGTGATCAGTCAATATCCTTTGATGGACTAGATGGTAAGAGAGTAAATAAAGTTAAAAAAAATTTAAATCTAAACATGCCACCAAGTTGAGAAGAATATTTCCATATTTCATGTTCTAGTTTCCTTAAAAGGACATAGGAAGGGATTCCACGAGGAGCAAGCACTTCTTTCTAATTCATCAGAAATTAGAAATTTCCTTTGGTAGTCATTGAAACTCACATGCTTTTGTTTCTCTGAAAAAAGGAAGACATAACACCAAACATTAGGTTATGCTTCTTAATTAGTTTAGAACCTTAGATGACAACACTATGTCAAAGATTAGAATAGTAACTAGAATTTTAGGACATATATTCAAAAATTCTTGATTATTTATTTTAAAAATAAATAAATAGGGAAAACAATCATGGGTGTGGCCTCTCCCACTTGAACTGGCTCTCCAGAGGTTCACTGAAGAGTCTCAGCACAAAGATCCAGAGAAAAATCTAGGAGCTCCACCTATAGCCTGGTCCTCCCCCAGTTACCTCAAGGGATGAAACTGGGGCTTTTTTAAGTGTAGGCTATCAATCTTGACCCCCACACAAAATTTGAGAGAGTAAGGCTGGAAAGAGGAAGAAATGTGTTCTCTAGACACAGAGCAATTTATTATTGTTCCGTTAATTGTACTGAAACACTGACTGATCACCTACTAGGTGCTCTGTGTTGTGTATATAATCATAAGCAGTATGAGGTTCTGCTCCCAAGAACCTGACAAAAACCCTAATTAAATTCCAAGGTGACACAATGGTGTTTACATACAATAAGGTGAAGGCAGAAATAAAGGAGGGATCAGTTCTACTAGAGAAAAAGAGAGTTCTGAGAGTAATGAGTAGGGAAGGGCAGAGAAGCAGTGGGAATAGCATACACAAAAGGACAATGGCATGAAACACAGAATAGAAGTGAAGAAAAACAAATAATTTAGTGATGATAATAAGAGCTGGGGAGTGCTGGAGAGGAAGGGGACACGGTGATGTTTGGGAAGGAGACAGAGACTATAGCATAAAAAATCTGTAAGCCTGGTAAGAAATTTAGGTTTTAGCTTAAAACTATGAGATTTTAAGAGATGTAAACAGGAAAGTGCTTTTTAAAACACTTAAGTCTGACAGAGTTGCAGAAACCAAGAGAGTATAGGAAAACTCCATGAAAGTTTTGAGGGCCTAGACTGAGACTTTAACGAAGAGAATGAAAACTATAGGCTGGATATCAAGGTGGCAACATCAACATGATTTGAAAATCAATTCAATATACATAGATAGAAGTCAATTAGATAGGTGGTACTTCAGTTCAGATGTCTGGCTTGGATAGCAAGATGATGGGTGATGCCATTTCACCATGACAGGCCAGATCTGTGTGCTGGGATAAGGTAATAATGTGACGTTCCACACACTGCGTTTGTGGTGTCTGGGGAATAGAAATCTGAGTGAAGACGTCCAAGGTCTTGAACAGACAGAGACTCAGTCCATGGATCCAGATTATCATGTGTCCGCGTTAAAACTTTGAGATCAGATGTCATTGTTTAGGGATAAAATTATAGAGCAAAAAACTAAAATCTAAGGACAGAGTCTCAGAGAAGGAATAGGCAAAGGGAGAAGGAATAGGCAAAGGGACATGACTCTCCATGTCATGTCTCAGACATGACATGGAGAGTCATGTCCTAGAAGTCAGGAAGAAGAGGAGTCTGCAGGAGGAGGGGGCATCACCACTATCAAATCTTACAGGGCAAATGAGAAAGTATTAATAGCATCATATTGGTCAAACAGAAGATATATATATATATATATACACCCATTTCTAGAAGCAGAGTGAATGGGTCCTGAAAAAGTGAAGATAAAAAATAGAAACTACTTTTCCATATGCCTGGTTGTGAAGGGGTGCCCTGATACAGGGCTCTAAGAGAAGGAATACAAGGGACTTACACAGAGGTTAATTTCTAAATGAGAACAACTTAGCATGTTTCTGAGGTGTTGAGAAGCTAGTGAAGAGGATAAGTTTAAAAATACAGAAGAGGGGTAAATATAGAAGACAGGAGAGAAGATGAATGAGCTTAAGATCAGCTGCAAATAGAAGTGTCTTTCCCTAAGGCTGGAGGGAAAGAAGTGAAGATGTGACTGAGCATAAAGTTTATCCCACTTCAACTTCAATTATCTTTGGGATGCAGACAGCAGCTTTACCAACCAGAAGAGGAAAGGGCAAGTGCAGAAAAAGGAGCTTGAACAGAGGAGTTAAAATCTGTGATAAACATGGGGACAGGGAGAGGAAACTGACCAGAGGCAGACAGAAATCTTGATGAGCCATGTAAATGGGTCATCTGAGACTGGAGACCATAAAAAAACCCTGATACTGAGAACTCAGGTGTGTGATGTTCTCTAAAGGTTAGATTTATTACAAGATTTCATAATGGAAAAACAAGGATAATCATTAAAACACTCAGAAAAGAATTTGGTTGAAGCAACAAATTGTGGGGTCTGTTCTGAATAGATAAGAATGATAAATCATGAGAATGAACAGGGAAGAAAAGAGGAAAAGTTAAGGGACTAAAAATCTCAGTGGTAGTGAAGAATGAGCAAGCCTACTAGATATTTAACGTGTGGAAAGATGGGATGAATTCATAAAGGAAATTTACATATTGTCCCCACTGTCCTTTAAACCTGTCGGGTAAGGGGATGGGGTAGAATGTTCTCTGCCTCTAGAAGAGCCTGGCCCCTCTTAAGTAGTGAATGGTTCTACAGCTCCTTTAATTCGCAAACATTCCAATAATCAAAATTGGCCAGTACAATACCAATCACAATTCAACTCTCATTGAAAGATGAAGCTTATCTTCTTCTCCTTGAGCTAGGACTAGTTATAGCTGAGCTGCCCACCACTTGGGAAGATACATTTCTAGTTGTTTTCTTCTCCCTTTCTCCCCACAGACCAAGCTATTTTAAATCTTGCCAGAACTAAAGCAGAGCCAAGCTGAGGGAGAGTAAGGGGGACTGGAAAGTTCTTATTTGACTATAACAGTTTAAAGAAAGTTTCATGCTCTCTGAATATGGCCAGGATTTAAAGCTTATTCTTCTCCCCAGTCATTTTTGTGCCTTCTTCACAGATTCCCCTTGTGGGCCCCTCTGACTGCAATTATCATCATGGATACAATCTTCTCATTCACCTAACTACTCCCAATTCCCTCCAAATTTCTGTCCTGGCTTTTTACTGCTTGACCCCTCACCCAGCAAGGCAACAACTTTATAAAAGATGAAAAGGAGGGAAAAATACACAAACAAGATTATATATACTTACATATGTATTTCACATCATCCTGTGAATTTAAATTACTGTCTAATATTATTTCATTTCAACCTGAAGTTCCTTGAGTATTTCTAGTAAGACAGGTCGGCTAGCAACAAATTCCCCAAGTTTTTGTGTACCTGGGAGTATCTTTATTTCATCTTCACTTTTGAAAGAGAGATTCATCGTATACAAGACTTTCGAAGGACAGTTTTTTCTTTCTTTCAACATTTTGGGTATATCATTCCACTGCCTTCTGGACTCCATTGTTTTGGATGAGAAGTCAACCATTCATTGCATTGACATTCCCCTGTATGTAATGAGTCACTTTTTTCTTGCTGCTTTCAATTTTTTCTCTTTGAGTTTTGGATTTCATCAACTTCATTATTATGACCTATAAGTGACCTTTTGTGTTTATCTTAATTGGTGTCTATTGAGCTTCTTGGATTTGTAAATGAATGCTTTCATCAAATTTGGGAAGTTTTCAGCCATTACTTTCTCAAATATTTTTTCCTGCGCTTTTCCCTCTTTCCTCTCCTTCTGGGAGTTCCATTACACATATACTGCTATGCTGACATTATTCCACAGGACTCTGCTTGCTTTTCTTCCATCTTTTCCCCTATGTTCTTAAGTTTTCTCTAACTTCAAGTTCACTGATTATTTCTTCTGCCATCTCAAATCTGTTCTTGAGTTCACCTGTCGAATTTCTCATTACAGTTTTGGGAATTTTTAATTCAAGAATTTTATTTTGTTATTAGAGGCTTTTGTCTCTTAAGTTTCCCTGTTTGTTGAGTCATTGTCATAATATCTTATTTAACTTCTTTGCACATATTTGAAGTCTTAGTCTTCAAGCCTACACTTGAAACTACTCAGAGTCAGTTTCTATTAATTGTTTTTTTCCTTGAGTACAGGGTCATACTTTCCTATTTCTGTGCATCTCTCATAATTTTTAGCAGAAAATGGACATTTTAGATAACCTATTATAGAAACTATAAATTTGTTTTATTTTTATGACGGTTGTTTTCATTTGCCTGGATATAAACTGCAATGCTTATGTGACCACAATGTGCACTGAACAGAACTGTTCCTTTTTCTTATTATTATATATCAGCCTATCTTTTTAGGGGCCATACTTGTGGCTACATACCTTTGTGATTAGGCAATAATTTGTGTTGACACATTCTGACTATTGATTTATATATGCACCAGGAAGTACACTCCAGAAGATCAAAGGAGAAGAAACCTCTTTGCCTACCTATTTCAGAGGTTAAAGGAGAAATCACTCCAGATGGTGAGTGCAGCCATGAAATTAAAAGACGCTTACTCCTTGGAAGGAAAGTTATGACCAACTTAGATAGCATATTCAAAAGCAGAGCCATTACTTTGCCAACCAAGGTCTGTCTAGTCAAGGTTATGGTTTTTCCAGTGGTCATGTATGGATGTGAGAGTTGGACTGTGAAGAAAGCTGAGTGCTGAAGAATTGATGCTTTTTAACAGTGATGTTGAGAAGACTCTTGAGAGTCCCTTGGACTGCAAGGAGATCCAACCAGTCCATGCAAGGAGATCCAACCAGTCCATTCTGAAGGAGATCAGCCCTGGGATTTCTTTGGAAGGAATGATGCTAAAGCTGAAACTCCAGTACTTTGGCCACCTCATGTGAAGGGTTGACTCATTGGAAAAGACTCTGATGCTGGGAGGGATTGGGGGCAGGAGGAGAAGGGGATGACAGAGGATGAGATGGCTGGATGGCATCACCGACTCGACGGACGTGAGTCTGAGTGAACTCCGGGAGTTGGTGATGGACAGGGAGGCCTGGCATGCTGTGATACATGGGGTCGCAAAGGTCAGACACGACTGAGTGACTGAACTGAACTGAAAAGAGATTTAGGAATGGAAGAACTCAGTTGTAATGCAGTAAATTAACAATGCATTATAAGAATCTAATAATTCCTGTCTTACTTTTATTTTACTTAATTAAGTAGGTCAGTTTTCATTCCAATCCCAAAGAAAGCCAATGCCAAAGAATGCTCAAACTACTGTACAATTGCACTCATCTCACACACTAGTAAAGTAATGCTCAAAATTCTCCAAGCCAGGCTTCAGCAATACATGAACCGTGAAATTCCAGATGTTCAAGCTGGTTTTAGAAAAGGCAGAGGAACCAGAGATCAAATTGCCAACATTCGCTGGATCATCAAAAAAGCAAGAGAGTTCCAGAAAAACATCTATTTCTGCTTTATTGACTATGCCAAAGCCTTTGACTGTGTGGATCACAAGAAACTATGGAAAATTCTGAAAGAGATGGAAATACCAGACCACTTGACCTGCCTCTTGAGAAATCTATATGCAGGTCAGGAAGCAACAGTTAGAACAGGACATGGAACAACAGACTGGTTCCAAATAGGAAAAGGAGTCTGTCAAGGCTGTATATTGTCACCCTGCTTATTTAACTTATATGCAGAGTACATCATGAGAAACACTGGGCTGGAAGAAGCACAAGCTGGAATCAAGATTGCCAGGAGAAATATCAATAACCTCAGATATGCAGATGACACCACCCTTATGGCAGAAAGTGAAGAACTAAAGAGCCTCTTGATGAAAGTGAAAGAGGAGAGTGATAAAGTGGGCTTAAAGTTCAACATTCAGAAAACTAAGATCCTGGCATCTGGTCCCATCACTTCATGGCAAATGGATGGGGAAACAGTGGCTGACTTTATTTTTCTGGGCTCCAAAATCACTGCAGATGGTGATTGCAGCCATGAAATTAAAAGACGCTTACTCCTTGGAAGGAAAGTTATGACCAACCTAGATAGCATATTCAAAAGCAGAGATATTACTTTGCCAACAAAGGTCCATCTAGTCAAGGCTATGGTTTTTCCGGTAGTCATGTATGGATGTGAGAGTTGGACTGTGAAGAAAGCTGAGCACTGAAGAATTGATGCTTTTGTACTGTGGTGTTGGAGAAGACTCTTGAGAGTCCCTTGGACTGCAAGAAGATCCAATCAGCCCATCCTAAAGGAGATCAGTCCTGGATGTTCATTGGAAGGACTGATGTTGAAGCTGAAACTCCAATACTTTGGCCACCTAATGTGAAGAGCTGACTCATTTGAAAAGACTGATGCTGGGAAAGATTGAGGGCAGGAGGAGAATGGGATGACAGAGGATGAGATGGCTGGATGGCATCACTGACTCAATGGACATGGGTTTGGGTGGACTTCAGGAGTTGGTGATGGACAGGGAGGCCTAGCATGCTACGGTTCATGGGGTCACAAAGAGTCGGACATGACTGAGCGACTGAACTGACTGAATCAAGGCTATGGTTTTTCCAATAGTCATGTATGGATGTGAGAGTTGGACTATAAAGAAAGCTAAGCACAAAAGAATTGATGCTTACGAACTGTGGTGTTGGAGAAGACTCTTGAGAGTCCCTGGACTGCAAGGAGATCCAACCAGTGCACCCTAACGGAGATCAGTCCTGGGTGTTCATTAGAAGGACTGATGCTGAAGCTGAATCTCCAATACTTTGGCCACCTAATGTGAAGAGCTGACTCATTTGAAAAGACCCTGATGTTGGGAAAGATTGAGGGCAGGAGGAGAAGGGATGACAGAGGATGAGATGGTTAGATGGCATCACCGACTCAATGGACATGAGTTTGGGTAAACTCCGGGAGTTGGTGATGGACAGGGATGCCTGGTGTGCTGCGGTTCATGGGGTTGCAAAGAGTCGGACACGACTGAGCGACTGAACTGAAACTGAAAGTAGGCAAAACGCAAGAGTCATATCTCTCAAAAGACAGTGCTTCAATACTGCTAATGTTGGACCAGAAAGATTTGTTGAATGAGCACCTCAACTTCCCTAGTGATGTCTTCAATCAGAGAAGACTTCAAGTGAACAATCATCTCTATGGGGTGGGGGCGGGTTGGGGTGCATGATGAGATATGGCACACACGTGCATAGTAAGCACATTTATTTTATACGTATGGAAATACAGCTGTTTACTTAAATAATTTTGGCATCTACTGGAAACATTAAACACACTGTTCGGCAAATTCTTTCTCGTGGTCTCAGTTTCTTCATCCATGTAATAAGAGAATTTAACTAAAATCACAGATAGGAAATAAAATTTGTCCACCAAAGCAGAATGGTACTTGTTATATTAGTGCCATAGAGAAAAGAATTTTTGAGGCTATACAAAAGCCTAGGAGAAAAGTGTACTATGATGGGTAAGAAATGTTTTCTACGGTCAAAGGATAGGAGAATGGTGATTTAAGTTGCAATTTTGCCATCCTTGGAAATATATCTGAGGATTCTTTAACATTCTATGATTTTATAACTCTATGTTATAGTCTGTATTGTATCTTCTAGAACAAGGCAGTCTGGTTTGTAAACAGAAATAGATCCACTCCACAGAGAACTGAGGATGAAACTGGTTTCATTTGTGGGCAGATCAGTCACTCATTTTTCTGATGAGATTTGGGAAAGCAGAGTGGATAGAGTTCTCTTGAAGCACTAATTCTAGACATGCTTTTCATGGGTCAAATTTGTTTCTACAGATTATATATAATAACCCCTATGAAAATAACTCACCACACTAAAGTGAAATTGAATAATACCAATGATCTCATATATTTAAATTGAAATTTTAACTTTATAAAATGCTTTCACATTCATTTTTCTCCTGCATCATTGTCATTTCACAATAACTCTGTAAGACAAATATCCATATTCTTATTTCAGGAGAGGAGTCTGATGCCAAGTAAGGTTAAGTGAATTGGTTGCCAAGACTCCCTGACTAGAGATGGTACGTGTTAGAGGTGGCACATCAATGCAGTGCATTTAACACCATGTTCAGAGATTTTTACATCACAGCTGATCCTTTTCAGGAAGTAGTTTTCAGTAGGAAGGTGAGAAAGGACATAAAAGCAGTAGGTGCTGGAGAAGGCGGGAAGGGAGGCTGGCAGTGATGGTGGTCGGATGTTTGAAGAAGAAAAGGGAAATCAAAATCTCTGAGCCACACATCACTGACTCCCACATTTGTTTCTCAACATCCTTTACTATGTATCAACCATCACATCTACATCTCCAAGAGAACTCTTGATTTTCAGCCTACTCTTCTACCCCACCAAATGTACTCCTTCCACATTTTCTATATGCTATTACATGGTATATTAGCCTGCTGGGGCTGCCATAACAGAATACCACAGACTGAGAGGCTTAAACAACTGAAATTTATATGCTCACAGTTCTGGAGGCCAGAGTCACGATCAAGGTGCCAGCCAGGTTGATTTTGGTGAGAGGTCTCTTCTCAGCTTGTCAACAGTAGACTCCTAGCTGTGTCTTCACATGGCCTTTCCTCTGTGGGTGCAGAAAGAGATCTTAGGTGAACACCATCCTATCAGATTAAGTCCCTGATTTTATGGCCTCATGCTGCATGCTCAGTTGTGTCTCTTTGTGACCCCACAGACTGTAGCCTGCCAGGCTCCTCTGTCCATGGAATTTTCCATGCAAGAATAATGGAATGGGTTGACATTTATGGCTTCATTTAACTTTAATTTTACCACTCTAAAGGCCCTATCTCCAAATGCGGTCACATTGGAGTTAGGACTTCAACATACGAACTGGCAGGGGGCGGGGCAGGGGGACACAATTCAGACTATAGCACATGGCATACAAACTTTCACCTACTGTTCAAGCCAAAATACTAGGCATTATCCTTGATCCCTCTTCTTCTCTCATATCCCACATCCAATCAATCTATCTTTACTATTTTTTAAAATTAATTTATTTCATTGCTCCATATTTTAGTTGTAGCATACAGGATCTTTGATCTTCCTTGAAACAAGTGGGATCTTTAGTTGCAGCACGTCAGATCTAGTTCCCAGACCAAAGATCAAACCCAGGCCCCCTGCGCTGGGAGCGTAGAGTCTTAGCCATTGGGCCACCAGGGAGGTCCCAATCTACCTTTAAAACATACCTCTACATCAGTGACATCTCATCACCTCCCCAGGTATAGCTGAAGACCAAATCATTTGATCTTTCACCCAGACCACTGAGATAGCACCCTATCTGGTCTCCCTGCAAGGCTGTCCTTTAACCCTATAAATCAGATTATTCCTCTTTTGAAAGCCATTAATGTTTCCCATATCACTTAGAATTCAATCCAGTTCCTTAGGGCTAGGAAAGTCCTGAACAACCTGGCTCCTGATTGTCTCTCCAAAGTAATTTCTCCCCGGAAATTACTAGGCCCCCCAGCCACCCTGGTTCTCTTGCTGGTGCTTGAATACCCCACATTATTCCTATCTCAGGTGCTGGCCCTTTTCTCTTCCTCCTACTTGGAATGCTCTTTTCAAAAACTGCCTATGACTCACCCTTCACATCAGTAGTCATCAACATGACCAAACTAAGTGAAATAGCCCCCCAGCCCTCTATCTCAAACACACAGCTTACTATTTTCACCAACAGGACTTCACCATCCTAGAAAACTCTTGCCAAGGAAGATTGATTTGCAGATAATGATATTGCTTATTTCAGAAACTTTTCAATATTCATTTATCCAAATAACACTAGACTTCATTCAAGTAAATTAGCTGGGTTAATCACTTTCCTCTTCAATTTCAAACCCAAAGTGTGTTCAACAATCTCAATCTGGACTGACACTGAAAAGACTGCCTTAAACTAGACCTTCCAAAATTCATCAATATCCCACGTTTTCTTTCCCCACCTGGGGCACATCTAAGACTGTCAAGGCATTGTTCTTCCTTTCAGCACTGAAATTGCAATAGTGATTAGCTCAGCTTCGCTTACTCAGTGGGTTATTTTGATGATTTGGGAGAGGAGTTGGCACTTGACTCTGCCCACCTTTCTACTTACCCTGTTTAATTTGTATTCATACCATTTATTACTAACAGATACATACATAATCATTTACTTGTTACTCATTTATTATTTTGTCCCTGGAATAAAATATAAGATCCATAATGGCAGGGATATTTTTGTCTTATCCTTGGCATAAATCCTGGCAAAAATAGGACACTGGCACATAGTAGGCACTCATTAAAATTGTTAATAAATGAGTGAGCTCTGTAGGTTGGCTGAGCCAGGATCAAGGAGACAAGGCACACATAGAAGTCTCCTCATACTCAGTGAGCTGAAATGAATGAGATGAAGGATCTCTGGAAAGATTATAGAGGCTATAGACTGTCCCTTTGAATCCTGCACAGCACTGAACCAGGGCACAGATGCCCTGGGTACCACAAGGCTGGTCTCATCAGAATGAGCTGATTCTGCTCATTCTGGTACCCCTGCCCCACCAGAGCAAACACAATCATCACCATTTTTCTGCTCTGCTTTCCTCAATCATCTTTATTCTAATTCTTTCCTTCCATCCAAGAAAAAAGGGACATGACAAAGTAGGGTATCTGGAAACATTTCTGGTCCTCCCTGCCCTTTCTCCTGAAGTTTGAAGGCTATATAAAACCTGGCAGGAGTGAAGCTATGTAAGAGACATATTCACATATTGGGAGGAGCATGTTTACTAGGTCTGCTGGGTAAAATGTAAGATGCCAACTTAATTTTGAATTTCAGGTAAACAGTGAATCATATTTTAGCATAACAGAACCAATATTGCATGGGATGTACTTAAACAAAAAAATGAATATGTTGTTTATTCATATTTAACTGAGTGTCCTATATTTTTGTTTGCTAACTCTGGCAACCCTAATCAATTAACTCATAAATAGGCACAGGTAATAAACAAAAGCAGACAATTGAATGCATGTCCCCATATATTAAGGATGATTGGGACTTTTGTAAATTATTTTTTTAAATACAAATCCCTATGAAACTGATTTCTCATTAAAATATCATGAAAGTACTGCAGTAAGGAACACATGCCAGGCCAATTAAGGGTATGGCCATCTCTAACTCTTAGGCATATCTTGAGATTCATACAAGAACAAATTGTACACACTAAATAAATGCTATGGAGAAATAAAGACCACACAAAGAGAAGAAGGAAAGCCTATATTCAGCCTATAGCAAGGAGTCAGCCTCTGTCACTTACACTTTGGCAGAGACTCAAATGCAGACAGCAGAATGGGAAAGCATTCTAGTCGACAAAAGAGAAGGCTTCGGATGTGCCCTGACTGTAGGCTGTTGGCATAGGGAGTCGTAGAACTATAGGTTCACATAGGGTGAACTAGAGCAGGGGATCCTACGTGATTGACTAGGATTATGTATTTGGCTTTCTCTGATTGGTCCTGAGTTGGAAGCAGGGACAAAAATTAGTGAAGCTGTCAGTTATTAATCAAGCCCTGGCCATCTGTGGCTGAACGTTAGGGGTGATAATTTGGCTTCCTAGTTGTTCCCAGACATAGTAGTCTGGCTTCCTACCAACCTGAGGTATAGCAGGCCTCCTGGATTGGTTTTCTGGGCAGCTTACTGCAGCTTGTGGGTAAGAGCTCTATTTTTTTGTGGTATGGCCATTGTCTGTTTGTATATTCACTCCCTCAGTATGAGGCTGCACTATTCAGTACGGTAGCCAATCGACACATGTAGCTATTCAAATTTAAATTAATGAAAACATAACATTTTAAATTCAGCTCCTCATTCACATTAGTTACATTCCAAGCATTCACTAGCCCTATGCGGATGATGGACTACCGAGCTGGACTGTGCAGATATAGATGGTTTAATAGAAGAGATGACAAAACACTTTTACAACTTTATTTGTTAGACTTCCAAACTCTAGAAAATGCAAGCACCATTATCATCTACTGGAAAATTTCCACCTTCTCCTTTCTCCCTCTGAGTCTCATTTATACTGTTTTTCCACAGCTTTACATTCTCCATTCTCTTCTTTAATCACCAGACTGTGCCTCTGCCCTCTTTTATGCTTTCCCAGTTTGCTGGGTTGATGCTTTCCTTTATTCACAAATTGTTTTGAAAAGTCACTCCAGTGAGCACTTACTGAATCATCTCACTAACTCTGGTTTTCTAGAAATTACCTCCTTTGTAGCTAGCCACAAGGTTATTCCAGAAGCTGACACATCACTACTCATGTCACCCCACACCCACATCCTCTGGTCCCATTGATTGGGTACCTGCTCCCGCTGGGTAATCAGTCTGTCCCCTGGAAATAAAGAAAAACAATTCTTTAACCACAGCAAGCAGGAGATCTTTTCCCTATTGGGCCACTGGTCTGCAGTAAGCAACTATTACTTGGAAGCAGGAGGTACCAGCCATTTTCTACCAGGCCATGCAGCTAATAGGAAAGTAGTGAGAGAGAGCAATGAAACATGAACAGAGAGAGAGAGGCAGAAATCAGAGCTGGAGAGAGGGCTTTCTGGGTCCCCTGCAGCACCACAAGCTATTGTTCCTAAGGTTCAGCCACTTCATTGCCCTCAAATTCAATGACATAGTCCATTATCCTGCCAATACATTTTCTTTTTGGCTTAGTTTGATTTTCTGTTATTTGCAAGCAAAGAGTCCTAATCAATATAAACTGTAATCAAGGGAATTTGGAACTTGCCTACTTAGACTCTTTTTCCTTCTCAAAGCAACACACACATGGTCAGCAAGCCCTCCTTTACTGCAAGCTGGAACAGGATATATACGGTTCATTTCTTAAGAAGCAACAAAGCAACACAGGAGATAATGTGCAAAGTAGGATAGTCTGGGGGATTACCCAGGTGGCTCAGTGGTAAAGAATCTGCCTGCCAATACAGGAGACATGAGTTTGATTCCTGGGTGGGGAAGACCCCCTGGAGGGGGAGATGGCAATCAACTCCAGTATTCTTGCCTGGAAAATCTCATGCACAGAAGGGCCTGGTGGGCTACAGTCTCTAGGTTTGCAAAGAGTCAGACACAACTGAGCATGCAGGCATGCAGGATAGGTTTACTTTTAGAATAAAGTAGCTCAATTAATAATGCTTACTTTAGAAGTCCTAACAGTAAAAATTGGAAAAGGGAAGGAAGAGGTGGGCATTTTCTGTAATGTTATTTAAATCATTAAAAATCTCAAAATCAGTTTTTGAAAAAGGGAAAAATTAAATTCTTACTTTTTATTAATGTATTATGTATTTATTCAGTAAACATTCATTGAATATCTTTTAGGTAGTGGGGACTATGAAAGACAGACGGATTCCTACAGTGTAATTGTCAAAAAGCTGAAATTCTTATTTATGTATAATTATAAAATGAATGCATATCAAAGATTTTATCCAACTCATTAACAAAGGCGCTGTTGGAAGCCAGTCCTCCCTCTATTACTCCACATTCCCACACAGTGTGAGTCTCCTGAGCACTGAAAGTGACTTGCTAGAATGATAGGGAATGTCTTCTCTCCCCCCAGAACCATCTGCTCTTCACAATTGAAAGGTATTCCTCATGAAGCTGCTTGACTCCTTCAAGGCAGAGGCATCTGCTCCCATTCAATGATTCATAACATCATTCCTATCCCTCCCCAAGCCAAATGTGTCCATCCAGGGTAAAGATCTGCTCTCTTCCCAGAGAGGATTTGTTTACACTCTGAATAAAAACATAATCTTTTCTCTTTCCCTAGAAGGGAGGAAGGGTGAATGTACTAGCTCCTATGTAAGCTCTGAGATTCATAATTCAGGGGTTTTTCATCTGTGATGCAACCTCCTACACGCACAGGTGTAACCATCTGGCTCTCATCACTTCACCTAGCAAGGTGCTAGGCATGAGGAACCAGTGCTACGCTGTTACCGCTATGAATAACAAAGGTGTGACATCCTGTTCAGAGTCTAGTGTTTCTGTGAGCAAAGGAATATCTCAGATCCTTCACTTGTTGACTTAATAAGGAGTAAAATGTTAAAAATAGTTCAAAGAAGAATTTGAATAATGAATAGAAATATATTGATAATATTAATTATTATTCATTATATGTATATAATCAGAATAAAAAACTGCTGAAACTAACAGATGGAAAACTGGTTAATATCCTATATGGCAGTAAAATATAATATTTGCACTATTATTTCAACAAGACATAAGCTATCAGACAAATTCTTTGCATTGCTGTAGATGAGAATCATTTGTGTAACTATCAGTTTTCTGTAACTTCCACACACATAATTCAACAATAACTTAGTAGAAAGATAAAGGTGTAAATCCGTAGAGTCAGAGATAATCTTTGGAGGGTCCAGTTCACTTCAGTTCAGGTGCTCAGTCATGTCCGGCTCTTTGCGACCCCATGAACCATAGCACACCAGGCCTCCCTGTCCATCACCAACTCCTGGAGTCCACCCAAACCCATGTCCATTGAGTTGGTGATGCCATCCAACCATCTTATCCTCTATCATCCCCTTCTTCTCCTGCCTTAAATCTTTCCCAGCATCAGGGTCTTTTCCAATGAGTCAGTTCTTCACATCAGGTGGCCAAAGTATTGGAGTTTCAGCTTCAACATCAGTCCTTCCAATGAACACCCAGGACTGATCTCCTTTAGGATGGACTGGTTGGATCTCCTTGCAGTCGAAGGGACTCTCAAGAGTCTTCTCCAACACCATAGTTCAAAGTATCAATTCTTCTGCACTCAGCTTTCTTTATAGTCCAACTCTCACATCCATACATGACCACTGGAAAAACCATAGCCTTGACTAGACAGACCTTTGTTGACAAAGTAATGTCTCTGCCTTTTAATATGCTATCTAGGTTGGTCATAACTTCCCTTCCAAGGAGTAAGCGTCTTTTAATTTCATGGCTGCAATCACCATCTGCAGTGATTTTGGAGCCCAGAAAAATAAAGTCTGACACTGTTTCCACTGTTTCCCCATCTATTTTCCATGAACTGATGGGACCAGATGCCATGATCTTCGTTTTCTGAATGTTGAGCTTTAAGCCAACTTTTTCACTCTCCACTTTCACTTTCATCAAGAGGCTCTTTAGTTCTTCTTCACTTTCTGCCATAAGGGTGGTGTCAACTGCATATCTGAGGTTATTGATATTTCCCCCAGCAATCTTGATTCCAGCTTGTGCTTCTTCCAGCCCAGCGTTTCTCATGATGTACTCTGCATATAAGTTAAATAAGTAGGGTGACAATATACAGCCTTGATGTACTCCTTTTCCTATTTGGAACCACTCTGTTGTTCCATGTCTAGTTCTAACTGTTGCTTCCTGACCTGCATATAGGTTTCTCAAGAGGCAGGTCAGGTGGTCTGGTATTCCCATTTCTTGAAGAATTTTCCACAGTTTATTGTGATCCACTCAGTCAAAGGCTTTGGTATAGTCAATAAAGCACTAGACAACAAGAGGACATCCAGCAACCTCTTTTGCCCATGTTCAAGTCTCAGACAATTTTTCCTGAGAGTTTAAAAGAGCAAAGATAGAGATGGCCCTGACTTTCTGGAGCTTAGTCTTGTGAAAGATTGATATTAATCAACTAATGACAAAACAGGTGAATAATTGCAAATGGATAAATAAAGATATACAGTGACATGAGAACATATCTGGGGAAACTGATATGGCTGAGGATCAGAAAGTGGCCCTTAGTAAAAAAATATTGTCATAGACCAAGCTTTTATATCAACTAATTACTTTTTAATTGTGGTTAAATTCAGGTAGTACAAGTCAAATGTACTGGTGATATAAGATGAAGGATAATTCTCCTCATCCCCAGTCACCCTGTTTCACTCCTGGCAAGAATTTGTATGACAGTTTCTGGTGCATTCTTGCATTCTACTCTAAATGTGTGCATTGTTGTTGTTTAGTCGCTCAGTCATGTCCAACTCTTTGTGACCTCATGGACTGCAGCACTCCAGGCTCCCCTTCCTTCACTATCTCCAGGATTTTGCCCAAACTCATGTCCATTGAGTCGATGATGCCATCCAACTATCTCATCCTCTGTCATCCCCTTCTCCTCCTGCCCTCAATCTTTCCCAGCATCAGAGTCTTTTCCTATGAGTCAGCTCTTCACATCAGGTGGCCAAAGTATTGGAGCTTCAGCTTCACCATCAGTCCTTCCAATGAATATTCAGGGTTGATTTCCTTTAGGATGGACTGGTTTGGTCTCCTTGCTTTCCAAGGGACTCTCAAGAGTCTTCTCCAGCACAATTCAAAAGCATCAGTTCTTCAGGCTCCGATTTCTTTATGGTTGAACTCTCACATCTGTACATGATTACTGGAAAAACCATACCTTTGACTATACGGACCTTTGTCAACAAAGTGACAGCTCTGCTTTTTAATACTCTATCTGGGTTTGTCATTACATATGCATAAAGGCATGCAAGTATTTTTACACACATTTTTACACTAAAAACTATATACCAGCCAGTTCTCTGTCTTGCTTCTTTTTTTATTTAACAATTATTTTATATCAGTACATATACAGTGCCTTATTCTTTTTAACAACCACAAAACTGTCCATTGAAAGGATGTATTAATATCATCATTTAGTTAACCAACTGGATATATTTTTAGTTGAAGAAAATATGAGTATGACAATTTTAACTAGAATGTATGCAGTGTTACTCTTTTCACACGTAAGATTCATTTTGCCCAGGTTTTATGGGCAAAATCCACTGTTTGTGAAGACTACTACTGCTCCTTTGAATAGATATCAGCCCAAGTCACGGCTCTGTTAATTACTAGGTGCAAGATCTTGGGCAAATTGCTTAAATTTATTTACCTAGAAAATTTGGATTATAAATGCCTGCTCAATCTGGTTTGAATTTAAGGTAGTAATACATGTCAGTGGTTTTCAAATTTGATCCATGCAGCCCTAAGAGGTAGAAATCTTAGGACTCTGAGACACACCTTCCCTCCCACTCTCTACTACACACTTATCAACTGAGCATCTCAGCCATTTAATCTGGTTATCTATTTTAAGCTTCTAAATAAGATTTTATTTGAAGACAGAAGGGGAAATTTTTTTTTTTTTTAATTTGAAGAAAACCTAGAAAATTATTAACTGTACAGTCAGTCAGTGTTAATTGCTCAGTCGTGTCCAACTGTTTGGGATCCCCAGGATTGTAGCCCACCAGGCTCCTCTGTCCATGGGATTCTCCAGGCAAGAACACTGGATTGGGTTGCCATTCCCCTCTCCAGTGGACCTTCCCAACCCAGGGATCAAACCCAAGTCTTCTGTATTGCAGGCAGGTTCTTTACTGTCTGAGCCACCAGGGAAGCCCCAATTGATATTTATTTATATTTATACAGCAAAGCAGAGAAGGCAATGGCACCCCACTCCAGTACTCTTGCCATGGACGGAGGAGCATGGTAGGCTGCAGTCCATGGGGTCACGAAGAGTCAGACACTTACTGAGCAACTTCACTTTCACTTTTCACTTTCATGCATTGGAGAAGGAAATGGCAACCCACCAGTGTTCTTGCCTGGAGAATCCCAGGGATGGCGGAGCCTGGTGGGCTGCCGTCTATGGAGTCGCACAGAGTCGGACATGACTGAAGTGACCTAGCAGCAGCAGCAGCAGCAGCAGCATACAGCAAAGCATAAATATAATGTATCATTGTTATTATCTTTATTGGGATTGAAACAGAATCATAAAGAAAATGGGCAATGCAATCAGAAGACCAGCAAAGGCACAGGCACAGTAGGGATGGCCTGAGAGGTGCAACTGAACCCACTCCCCTGCTGTGTCCCTCCCTGAGATGAGGCAGCCCATCAAAGGCGATCTTCTATCAGAAGCAACTGAAAAGGACCATTTAGGGAAGAAAGCAGGAGAAGGGAACTCAATGCTGGTTTGATAACTTGAGAACAAAAGCCTGAGAGCAGAAAACTGCAAATGAATGACTAAGCATGCACTTCACAACCAGAGTGTTAAGGGCCTAACAGAATCCTGAATGGAGGTATTTTCAGTAGCCTGGGGGCCTGATGTTATTCTGAAGGACGACCCTACTCAGCCTTTTCCTGAAAAAAGTGCATTTCATCACAAACATACACAGTGTCCTAGGCTTAAAACTTCTGTAGTCTCTCTTGGATGCTATAAATTATCTTGTTTTTAAGATATAATATCATTAGTTAGTTCGTGTTAGTTGCTTAGTCATGTCCAACTCTTTGCCACCCCACGTAGCCTGCCAGGCTCCTTTGTCCATGGGATTCTCCAGGAAAGAATACTGGAGTGGGTTGCCATTTCCTTCTCCAGGGGATCTTCCCAACGCATGGATCAAACCTGTGTCTCCTGCATTGGTAGGTGGGTTCTTTACCACTAGCGCTACCTGGGAAGCCTTACAATATCATTATGTAATATAAATATTATGTCAACTCTCCACATGTATTTCTACCACACACACATTTAACATACACACACACACACACACACACACACTTTCCATCTTTGGTGTCAGGTGATCAGGACGTGTATATATATGGCAAATCTTTTTCTTCCAAGTGCAGTCCATTCAACAAAGAAAGATATGCTATGCCTTCTCTTATATGGCAAATGCTGCATTAGGTACCAAAAATACAGAAGTGAAGGAGACAGTCAGACCTGCAAGGAGCTCGGTGTTTGGCGAAGTAACCCAGCAAATGACTAGGAAGGGCATAACAATTAGAAGAATATATTGGTGAGAATTATTAGAATTAATAGGACTAAACTACTACAAAAGTAGGAGACTAGACAATAGACTAATAGTTAATGTGTGTATGTGTGTGTGTGTGTGTTCATTCGTGTCTGACTCTTTGTGACCCCATAGACTGTAGCCCACCAAGCTCCTATATCCATGAGATTTTTCTAGGGTAGAATACTGGAGTGGGTTGCCATTTCCTACCACAGGGGGTCTTCCCAACCCAGGGATCACACCCATATCTCTTGCATCTCCTGCATTGGCAGGTGGATTCTTTACCACTAGCACCACCTGGGAAGCCCTCTAAGTAACTGAAAACATTACAGTGTTTGACTCCACTCTCTTCTGGTTCCACTTTTCTCTTATGGTGAAGTTTATCTTTCTAAATGCTCCGCCTAGTCAATACTTACATATTAGCTCTTGAAAAGGATTTACATGTTATTTATAGTTTTGAAACCAGTGTTACTTTTTCTAGTAAATTTTTCATTTATTAAAGGTGTAATGAAACATTATTGAATTTTCTATAATGGTGAGCTCTCTTTTAGCCTATAATGTTTGCCCATTTATCTTCTTGATCTGTTTCTTGAAATGCTAATACTCTCAAGCAAAGACAGTTATAACTTTTTCTTTCTGATCTTTATACCTTTCTTTTCTTTCTCTTACTAGAAGGACTAGGACCTACACACTTTGATGGTAATCAAAATTAGGAAGAACAGGCATTCTGTCTTATTCATGAATTTAATGGAAATACATTCTGACAGTTGATCATTAAACATCACGTTTACTTCTGATATTTTATATCCTTTACCAAGTTAAGAGAAGTTCCTTCTCTGTTAGTTTGCTAAGAGTTTGCATTGCCAACAGATTTACCGTGAGTTGATGTTGAATTTTATCAAATGTGTTTTTTTTTCTGCATATGCTTCTTCTTTATTAATCTCCAGGTATTGTGGAGCATTAATTCTAATGCTGAACTATCATTTCATTCTGCAATAGACCAACTTGTTTATGATGGTTATTTGTTATATGCTGTTAGATTCAATTTCCTGGCCTACAATTTTATTTTTTTGGACTGTCTTTTTCTAGTTTTTATAACAAGGTAATAAAAATGAATCACACAGCTTTAGCTCTTTTTATAGTTTCAAGTATATTTTTTTATAACATATTGCTTAACTAAGAAAATTTGCAAAAATTTGCCTATAAATTTGACCTAGTATATTTTTTGGTTGAATAGGTAAGGAAAAAAAATTTATTAGAATTTTATTTCTCTAGTGGTTAATAATCTATGCAGTTTTTTTTGTTTCTTTTTAGTGTGTTAATTTATCATTTTCCTTTAAAAATGTCTGGTCATTTCATCTATTTTCAATTTTTCCCACAAATAATATTCTTTCTTAACTGATGATAAATCTGATGATTTCTTAATGTTTTGTTCTCAAGTTCTTAGCAGATACTAACTTTGACAACTAACCTGTCCATTTTTCTCCTTGTCAAGGCCCAATATTAATCAGTCTGTGCTTTGACACACTAGCTCCTTTCAAGAATATCAGATGTTGGTGTCGTTCAGTCACTAAGTTGTGTCCAACTCTTTGCGACCCCATGAACTGCAGCATGCCAAGCCTCCCTGTCCTTCACTATCTCCTGGAGTCTGAGAAAGTGGAGTCTGTCCACTGAATCGCTGATGCCATCCAACCAAGATCTCCTCCTCTGCCGCCCCCTTCTCCTTTTGCCTTCCATCTTTTCTAGCATCAGACTATCAGTGGGTATTACATAACCCAACTGTTGTCCTGTGACTTGTGACTATAAAACCTTCTTTAAGAAGATTGTTTGTGTCCCAACTACTTGAAGAAGTAATGTAGCTTCAGCCCAGAGGAAAAATTATTTCTCCCTATTTGAATATTTTGCATTTGCAATAGCTTATTCATTCTTGTGAAGCAGGTCAGAAGCAAAACCACATTTTACAAACAACAGGAAGACATGCAGGTAGACTATGCCATCTATCCTTTATTTTGAATTTTAGTTTGAATTTTATGAAGAACAGGGAGCTCTTAGCTACTTTTCAGGAGCTATTTGGGGGCACAAGGAGAGTATTCCTTTGTATGACACAGTTAAAAGAATCATGACCCTAAAGACAATGTAATCAACAAGGAAACAGTGTAAAAGTTCTAAACGGACCCAGAGAGATGCATTTCATTTAGAATGTTTAGTTCATGGAAGCATTCAACCAACAACAAACAATAAATGCTTGCTGTCTAGAGGTTGTCAGGCAACAGTGCCTTTTTTCTTCTTGGAAACAAAAAACAAAATCCCCTCCTGCTCCCTTGAAGTGTAAGTCAACGGACTTCAAAATCCTAAATCACTCCCATTTACTTCAAATATGGTCCCTTAATCATTCTCCCTTACTCACCAATGACTTCAGCAACTCTCCACCACACACTCCGGCATAATTTATGGTGATTTCAACATCCACTTTTGACACTTCTCAGGTTCTTGATGTTTTTAGTTCCTATTTTTCTTCTCTCAATCCCACCTGAGCCATGCAACTGATGGCCATACCTTGTCAAGATGAAAGACTGAACTGAAATATCCTTTCATAACTTCACTCTTTCTGATTCTCAGGTTCTGTGTTCGTGTATTCTCACATTTCCATTCCAGTAATATTTTGACATCACTGAGCATGTGTGTGTGCAATACTTTCACTAAATACTATGACACTAATGTGCTCACTTCTCCCTGTGAGCACAATAAATTCAATGCAGAGCAAACACATTTAATGTCCTTTTCCCACTCTCCCTCCCCTGAATTCCCTCAGCAACACCCAATTCAAGTAGTGCCACCTACTCCTCACCTGCATCAAATTAGCTGAATGAGCCTGGAGAAAACCATACAACTGTGGTGAATGGACTCACCTTAATTAATTTAAATTTAATTAAATTTTATTTTACCATAAATTATAACTGGACCCATTAACTTGCCAAAATAGTGCTACTGTATATTCTTCAGTTCAGGTCAGTCTCTCAGTCATGTTCAACTCTTTGTGACCCCATGAACTGTAGCACGCCAGGCTTCCCTGTCTATCACCAACTCCGGGAGTTTGCTCAAATTCATCGAGTTTGATGGTGTTCATTGAATTGATGATGCCATCCAACCATCTCATCCTCTCTCCTCCCCTTCTTCTCCTGCCTGAAAACCTTCCCAGCATGAGGGACTTTTCTAATGAGTCAGTTCTTCACATCTCTTGGCCAAAGTATTGAAGCTTCAGCTTCAGCAAAAAAGTGAAAGTGAAGTCACTCTGTCATGTCCTACTCTTTGTGACCCCATGATATGTAGCCTGCCAGGCTCCTCCATCCATGGGATTTTCCAGGCAAGAATACTGGAGTGGGTTGCCATTTCCTTCTCCAGGAGATCTTCCCAACCCAGGGATCGAACATGGGTCTCCAGCATTGCAGGCCAACTCCTTGTCTGAGCCACGAGGGAATCCCAGCATCTGTACTTCCAATGAATATTCAGGACTGATTTCCTTTAGGATTGACTAGTTTGATCTTCTTATAGTCCAAGGGATTCTCAAGAGTCATCTCCAACACCACAGTTCAAAAGCATCAATTCTTTGGTGCTCAGCCTTCTTTATGGTCTAAATGTCACATTCATACATGACTACTGGAAAAACCATAGGTTTGACTAGACAGACCTTTGTTGGCAAAGTAATGTTTCTGCCTTTTAATATGCTGTCTAGGTTTGCCATAGCTTTTCTTCCAAAGAGCAAGTGTCTTTTAATTTCATGGCTGCAGTCACCATCTGCAGTGATTTTGGAGCCCAAGAAAATAAAGTCTGTCACTGTTTCCAGTTTCCCCATCTATTTGCCATGAAGTGATGGGACTGGATGCCATGATATTAATTTTTGAATGTTGAGTTTTAAGCCAGCTTTTTCACTCTCCTGTTTCACCTTTTCAAGAGGCTCTTTAGTTCCTCTTCACTTTCTGCCTTTAGGGTGGTGTCATATGCATATCTGAGGTTGTTGGTATTTCTCCTGGCAATCTTTATTCTAGCTTGTGATTCATCCAGACTGGTATCTTGCACGATGTAATCTGCATAGCAGTTAAATAATCACGATGACAATATACAGCCTCAATGTACTCCTTTTCCAATTTTGAACCAGTCCATTGTTCCATGTCTGGTTCTAACTACTGCTTCTTGACCTGCATACAGGTTTCTCAGGAGACAGGTAAGGTGGTCTGATATTCCCAGCTCTTTTAAGAATTTTCCACAGTTTGCTTTGATCCACACAGTTAAAGGCTTTAGCATAGTCAGTGAAGCAGAAGTAGACACTTTCCTGGAAGTCCCTTGCTTTTTCAGTGATCCAATAGGTGTTGGCAATTTGGCCTCATTCCTCTGCCTTTTCAAAATCCAGATTTTACATCTGGAAGTTTTCGGTTCATGAATTATTGAAGTCTAGCTTGAAGGATTTTGAGCATTACCTTGCTAGCATGTGAAATGAGCACAATTTTACAGTAGTTTGAACATTCTTTGGCCTTGATTTCTTTGGGATTGGAATGAACACTGACCTTTTTCAAAACTATGAATTGAGTTGTCTATATCTTTCCTTTTCTCCTTTGCCTTTTGCTTCTCTTTTCTCAGTTATTTGTAAGGCTTCCCCACACACCACTTTGCCTACTTGCACTTCTTTTTCTTTGGGATGGTTTTGGTCACTACTACCTGTACAGGGTTATGAACCTCTGTACATAGTTCTTCAGGCACTCTGTCTATCAGATCTAGTCCCTTGAATCTATTCATTACCTCCACTGTATAATCATATGGGATTTGATTTAGGTCATACCTGAATGGTCTAGTGGTTTTCCCTACTTTCTTCAATTTAAGTCTGAATTTTGCAATAAGGAATTCATGGTCTGAGCCACAGTCAGCTCCTAGTCTTGTTTTTGCTGACTGTATACAGCTTCTCCATCTTCAGCTGCAAAGAATATAATCAGTCTGATTTTTGTATTGACCATCTGGTGATGTTCATGCGTAGAGTCATCTCTCATGTTGTTGGAAGAGGGTGTTTGCTATGACCAGTGCATTCTCTTGGCAAAACTCTGTTAGCCTTTGCCCTGCTTCATTTTGTACTCCAATGCCAAACTTGGAAGTCTCCATAAATATTCCCAAAGTAAAGTGTTCATAGAGCTTCCAGAATGCTGAACATGGGGAGATACTGGGAGAGTGGGGCACCCAAAGGAAACATGGAAATTCCAGGCCCCTTCCCACATACCCTGCTCCATGCATCTCTTCCATCTGATGTTCACCTGTATCCTCTACCATATTCTTTCATTTTTATTATTATTATATAAGTTTCAGGTCTACATCATTTTAGTCCAACATCTGTATATATCACATACTTTTTTACAATAAACTGCTTCACAGTGAGTAAATTGTTTCCCTGAGTTCTGTGAACTACTTTAGAAAATTAATTATATCTGAGAAGGGGATTGGGAAACCTATTTATAAGCCATTGGTCAGAAGCAATTGGCAACTAAAATGGGGGTTGGAGGCAGTCTTGTGGGATTGAGCCTTTGACTTGTGAGATCAGAATTAAGTTAAATTGTAGGGCATCCAGCTAGTTTTGCAGAATTTCTTGCTGCTGGGGGTGGGGGAAAAAACACATCTAGTTTCGGAAATGTTATACTGTTGTGTGTGTGAGAGTGACAAAGAAACACGTAGAAGTATAGGTTCTCTTTAAAGTAAGTTTTCTTTAACCTACCCATCTTGGGTTCTCTGTCTAGGACCTTGTAAATTAAACTAATAAAATATAGATTAACAAGAGAAAAACAAACAGAAGTTTATTAACATGTACAATCATCAATGCACATAGCATTCAGCAATAAGTAACTCAAAGGTGTGGTCAGAACTAGAGCTTGTATAGCGTCTTAACAAAAGAAGAATAAATTTTTAGAAAAGTGACAAGACAAAGGAAAAGCAAGGACTCTGGACTTCTGGCAGTGGCAAATTGTGGGAAGGATAATAGGCTAAATATGGGGAAACTAATCGTAGATAGGGGCTATGTGATATATAATAAATATATATTTGATCATACTCATTTCTGGCAAAGAGTGACCAAAACCCTAGGAATTTCCTAGGCAATAAGGGCAATGGAAGAATCTTCTGTTAGAAAGTTTGGTTTCTTGCCTTCAGTTCCTGAAACTGCTTCAGAGCCATAAAGGCAAAATGGGTGTCTTGTTATTCATAACAAGTCCCTTCCCACCACAACTTAGTTTACACTAACTAGGTGACTTTGGGAAATTCCCTAAAGATGGAGGTGAGGGAAGGGGAGTGAGGGGAACACTGGTTGCCTCACACTTGGGAGCCAATCATGTGATTAGAGGGTTTGGACTTTTAGTTTCCCCTCCCAATTCCTCGGAAGGGAGAGGGGCTGGAAGCTGAATCAATTAGCAATGGCCAATAATTTAATCAATCATGTGTACGTAATGAAGCTCCCATAAAAACCCAAAAGAAGAGGTTCAGATAGTTTTCAGGTTGGTGAACATATGGAGACTGGGTGAGAATGGCACAGTTGGATATGGCATGGAAGACCTGCGCCCTTTCCCCATACCATGCTGTATGCATGTCTTCCATTTGACTGTTACTGGGTTAAGTTCTTTTATAATAAGCCAATGATATTGTAGAGTTGACTTATTGGAAAAGACTCTGATGCTGGGAGGGATTGGGGGCAGGAGGAGAAGGGGACGACAGAGGATGAGATGGCTGGATGGCATCACTGACTCGATGGATGTGGGTTTGAGTGAACTCCGGGAGTTGGTGATGGACAGGGAGGCCTGACGTGCTGCGATTCATGGGGTCGCAAAGAGTCGGACATGCCTGAGCGACTGAACTGAACTGAACTGAATGATATTGTAAGTAAAATGCTTCTCACAAGTTTTATGAGCTTCTCTAGCAAATTAATGGAACCCCACATGGAGGTTCAAAATTGGGAAAGGAGTATGTCAAGGCTGTATACTGTCACCTTGCTTATTTAACTTTTACGCAGAGTACACCAAGTGAAATGCCAGGCTAGATAAAGCACAAGCTGGAATCAAGATTTCTGGGAGAAATACCAACAACCTCAGATATGCAGATGATACCACCCTTAAGGCAGAAAGTGACAAGGAGCTAAAGAGCCTCTTGATGAAGGTGAAAGGCGAGAGTGAAAAAGTTGGCTTAAAACTCAACTAAAAAATTTTTTTGCCTATTCAAGAAACTATATATAAAACCATCTGACTAATGCTTAAATAAAAAGAAAATCTTATTAAAAAAAAAAAACTCAACATTCAAAAAACTAAGATTATGGCATCCGGGTCCCATCACTTCATGGCAAATAGTTGGGGAAACAATGGAAACAGTGACAGACTTTATTTTCTTGGGCTCAAAATTCACTGCAGATGGTGACTGCAGCCATGCAATTAAAAGATGCTTGCTCCTAGGAAGAAAAGATATGACCAACCTAGACAGTGTATTAAAAAGCAGAGACATTCCTTTGCAGCAAAGGTCCATCTAGTCCAAGCTATGGTTTTTCCAGTAGTCATGTATGGATGTGAGAGTTGGACCATAAAGAAGGCTGAGCACCGAAGAATTGATGCTTTTGAACTGTGGTGTTGGAGAAGACTCTTGAGAGTCCCTTGAACCATAAGGAGATCAAACTAGTCAATCCTAAAGGCAATCAGTCCTGAATATTCATTGGAAGGACTGATGTTGAAGCTGAAGCTCCAATACTTTGGCCACCTGATGCCAAGAGCCAACTCATTAGAAAAAACCGTGATGCTGGGAAAGATTGAAGGCAGAAGGGGACAACAGAGGACAAGATGGTTGGATGGCATTACTGACTCAATGTACCTGAGTTTGAGCAAGCTCCAGGAGATGGTGATGGACAGAGAAGCCTGGTGTGCTGCAGTCCATGGGGTTACAAACAGTTCAGACATGACTGAGCAACTGAACAAAGCAGAACAAATAACGTGGAGGTGACTGAACCTTGAATCTATAGCTAGTTGATCAGAAGTACAGGTGATAACCTGGGCTTGCAAATGGTATCAGAAGTTGTAGGAGGAGCAGGTAAGGCAATCTTAGATAGTTGACCTTAACCTGTGGGACTTAATACTACCTGGGATGCTATCTCCAGGTAGACAGTGTCAGAATTGAGTTAAATTGCAGGACACCCAGCTAATGTCTGTAGCATTGTAACATTGCTGAATTGTAGCACTCAGCTCCTCATATGCTGGAATTGGGTACCCAAGACCCTCGGGCTAGCTTAAGTAATGTTTGTTACTGTTATGTAGATTCCTTTGGTGCCCTCTCTGGAACAATCAGAGTTTAGAATTATGTCCAGTGATTAACTTCTGTCTTTCCTAATAGAGAGGGGAGAGGGGAAATCTTCAAAAATATATATCTTGCTTTTAGGCAAATAGGGAAGAGGGCAGAAAGATTTTCTTTGTATCTGCTTATTCTTAAACACACTCAGCTCAAAATAATTCTATGCTACAGTAGCATATTTGGGGATGACATATTCTGCTACCTATCATTTATGTGTATATGTTTGTGTGTGCACAAAGAGGAAGGTACAGGCAAACATCAAATATGGCAAAAATGTTAACAAATGTGGACAGAAGATATATGGCTGCTCACTGAAATATTTCTTTTTACTAGAAGGTTTAAAATTTTTCAGAATAAAAAATTGGGGGAAATGTATCATGATCAGTTTAGATTCATCCCAGAAATAAAAGTATGTTTCAACTTTAGAAAAACTATACTGTGATTCTCAAAATCTAGACATTGATGGAGGGAAAAAAATAATGATTTTACCACATTCAGGAAAAGCATATAATAAATTCGATTCCATTTATGATTAATTGATTAATTTTTTTTTAAATCTTATGTAATTGGTATTAGAAGGGAACTTTCTTCATTTGATTAAAGATCTCTACTTAAAATCTATAGCCAGCATTATTCTGAATGGTGAAAATACCATTAAGGTAGAAATTGAAGGTCCTGGCAAATTAAACAAGGAGAAAAAAAATACATATTTTTGATAGGAAGAAATAAAATTGTCATTTGATGCAGAATATGACTATCTATGTAGAAAACCCAGTAGGCACATCAGTTTCTGTCAATGTAACATGCTACCAATAACTAGAAAGACACTCTTCTTTAAAAAAAAATCTATACATTTTGGAAAATATAATAAATATATCTAAAGAACTATAAATTCTTAAGGGCCAAAACAAAGAGGAGAGTTAAAGACAAGCAACAGCAGAAGTGATGCTGTAGCCGTATGGAATTGAGGTACATTTCTTAATTATCAAGCAGCTTGGGTTCTAGAAGACAAGGAAAAGATGTGAGGCTTTGAGTTCATATGAAGGAAAAGGTTAGAACTAACAGCCTTCTTGTGAAGCCTAGACTCTTAATGGACTATAACCTGCATAAAAGGGTGGATTATAAACATTATCCATCAGATCAGGGAATGACAGGTCTCTTGTCTTCCTAGGGCTAGCATCTAGGTGAAAAAATAATTCTCCCCAGAGAGCATATACCTGTGTTCACACACACATGGAGTTTGAATTTATACCAGCTATGTCATCAGAGAACAAGTAGAGTGAGAAATAAACTTAAAAATTATCCAAAGATGGTGGTTATGGAAGCATAAGGAAATGCACATATTGACTGGGAGAATATACTGCTTTCAAAACACACAGGGTTCTACAAATTATGCCCTGCTAAACAGGAACTCACCTACAGGGATAAAATTCTCGATAAGCAGAAGCCATCAGACCCAATCAAAAACAAACTTAATGCCCTAAAAACTTGAGATAATGGAATTATCAAATACAGGTTCAAAATTAAAATGATTAAATACTTATAGTAAGAATTTATATTGATTCATAAAATTAAAATCTCAGTTGACAAGTTAATAGTAATTAGGCACCAATAAAGAGATCATTTATAAAATGGAAGACTGAGCTCAAGCAGTTAACCCAAATTCATCAAAATAATTAAGTAGTTAGAAAGAGAAGTAATGAGACAGAAAGACAGAATGAGAAGATGAAACATGTACCTTTTTCATTTAAACATGGTTTGGAATGGAAGATTAGAGAATTGGGACTAGCCAAGAACTCTCTAGAATTGACAAAAAGATATGAGTCACCAAAATAAAGAACATTTGGATTTGTTATTCCAAGGGAAGATAAATAAAAAGAAATCCACAACTAGCATTATGAATATGTGGTTGTGGTGGTTTACTTGCTGTTGTGTCTGACTCTTTTTCAACCCCATGGACTGTAGCCTGCCAGCCTCTTCTGTCTATGGGATTCTCCAGGCAAGAATACTGGAGTGGGTGGCCATTTCCTTCTGGGAATCTTGCCAACTCAGGGATCAAACCTGAATTTCCTGCATTGCAGGTCAATAGCTTACCTCTGTGTCACCAAGGAAGCCCTCATAATGAATACGTAGAATAGCAAAAGCCCTAACGGAAATATAAAGAAAGTACTGTGTTTTAAGATAGAATTAATTAGACTAACTCCAGATATATCAATGTCAACAATTGAAAGCAGAAAAGAATTGAATAATATCTTCAGATCTAGCAAAGAATGACGAAGGTGAACAAAAAACCATTCAGATGGACATAATCTAAATGAGTTCACTTTTAACACTCCTGGAAAAAAATAAAAAACAAACGCAATCTTCAGATGGAACAAAGAATGAAGGTTGAATTAAAAAGCCACAGATAGACATAAACTGAATGAGTTTTCTTTTGACACTCCAGGAGAAAAAAGCAAACCTAGGAGTAAGTGTTGAGATTCATAAAAGAATTACAAGTGAGATCTCAGGCAATGAAGATAAATCTCCATAAAGATTAACAACATAAACAAATAGTATTAATAATTTTGGCTATGATGAATTATGATGGTAAAACTAAAATTATGAAAAATGACATGTAAGATGGGGAAAAAAAATGATCAGAATTGAAAAGCTCCATCACTTATAATTTAGGGCTTTCTACGAAGCAGTAGTGGTAAAGAATCCACCTGCCAGTGTAGGAGATGCAAGAGATATGGGTTTGAGCACTGAGACAGGAAGATTCCCTGAAATAGGAAATGGCAACCTGCTCCAGTATTCTTGCCTAGAAAATCCCATGGACAAAGGAGCCTGGCAGGCTACAGTCCATGGGTTGCAAACAGTCAGACACAACTGAGCAACTGAACGCATTACCTGAATAATATCTTCAGATCAAATGAAGAATGATGAAGGTGAAAAAAAAAATTAAGATAGACATAATCTAAATAAGTTCACTTTTAAAACTCCAGGAAAAAAATAAAAATAAAAAGCAAGACTTAGGAATGCACACAAGAGTTAAGAATATTAACTTTACATTCTATGTAAATATACACAGAAAATTTTTGAAGGAAACATCAAAAATAACTTTTGGTAAACCAATTTCTGAAGCATTTTTCAGAATATGTAAATTCTATGATCACTCTACAAATCTAATTTTTAAGATGAGTAATGACTGTGATTAAATTACAACAGAATAAATCCAAATGGATCATAAACAAAATAAATGACACTGAACTTCATCAGTAATCAAAGGAATTTAGATGGAATCAAGACAGTCTGACCATTTCAAAGGTGGAAAAGACATGCAGATATGGAAATATTTGGAAAGCAGTTTACTAGTATATATATAAAATAGAAAATGAACATAGCCTGTGATGAGCAGTCCTATTTATAGTATATAGTTTGGAGAAACTCTTGCGAATGTGCACAAGGATGTACATTATAGAATGACTTGTACAAGTTAAAATTTGAAAACAACACAAATGAGAATGGTGTTGGAACTCCTTATAATGGAGTACTATAGAGACACTTGAATTATCAGGAAGTTCACGGTTCACATATTGCTGAAGCCTGGCTTGGAGAATTTTGAGCATTACTTTACTAGTGTGTGAGATGAGTGCAATTGTGTGGTAGTTTGAGCATTCTTGGGCATTGCCTTTCTTTGGGGTTAGAATGAAAACTGACCTTTTCCAGTCCTGTGGCCACTGCTGAGTTTTCCAAATTTGCTGGCATATTGAGTGCAACACTTTCACAGCATCATCTTTCAGGATTTGGAATAGCTCAACTGGAATTCCATCACCTCCACTAGCTTTGTTCATAGTGATGCTTTCTAAGGCCCACTTGACTTCACATTCCAGGATGTCTGGTTCTACATGAGTGATCACACCATCGTGATTATCTGGGTTGTGAAGATCTTTTTTGTACAGTTCTTCTGTGTATTCTTGCCATCTCTTCTTAATATCTTCTGCTTCTGTTAGGTCCATACCATTTCTGTCCTTTATTGAGCCCATCTTTGCATGAAATGTTCCCTTGGTATCTCTGATTTTCTTGAAGAAATCTCTAGTCTCTCCCATTCTGTTGTTTTCCTCTATTTCTTTGCATTGATCACTGAAGAAGGCTTTCTTATCTCTTCTTGCTATTCTTTGGAACTCTGCATTCAGATGCTTATATCTTTCCTTTTCTCCTTTGCTTTTCGCTTCTCTTCTTTTCACAGCTATTTGTAAGGCCTCCCCAGACAGCCATTTTGCTTTTTTGCATTTCTTTTCCATGGGGAATGGTCTTGATCCCTGTCTCCTGTACAATGTCACGAACCTCATTCCATAGTTCATCAGGCACTCTATCTATCAGATCTAGGCCCTTAAATCTACTTCTCACTTTCACTGTATAATCATAAGAGATTTGATTTAGGAAGGCAGAGGAACCAGAGATCAAATTGCCAACATCTGCTGGATCATGGAAAAAGCAAGAGAGTTCCAGAAAAATCATCTTTATTTCAAAGCCTTTGTTGATCACAATAAACTTTAAAATTCTGAAAGAGATGGGCCTTTGACCTGTGGATGCAGGCCAGGAAGCAACAGTTAAACTTTGGAACAACAGAAAAGGAAAAGGAAAGCTGTATATTGTCACCCTGCTTATTTAACTGAGAACATATGGACTGAGATCATGAGAGACCGCTGACTGGAAGAAGCACAAGCTGAATCAAGATTGCTGGGGAAATATCAATAACCTCAGATATGCAGATGACAACCCTTATGGCTGAAAGTGAAGAGGCAAAAGGCCATGAAAGTGAAAGAGGAGTTAAAAACTAAAGACATTCAGAAAACGAAGATCAATCCAGTCCCATGGTTCATGGGAAATAGATGGGGAAACAGTGGAACAGTGTCAGACTTTATTTTTGGGGCTCCAAAATCACTGCAGATGGTGATTGCAGCCATGAAATTAAAAGACTGCTTGGAAGTCTTGGAAGTCTTACTCCTTGGAAGGAAAGTTATGACCAACCTAGATAGCATATTCAAAAGCAGAGACATTACTTTGCTAACAAATGTTCATCTAGTCAAGGCTATGGTTTTTGTGTGGTCATATATCAATGTGAGAGTTGGACTGTGAAGAAGGCTGAGCGCCGAAGAATTGATGCTTTTGAACTGTGGTGTTGGAGAAGACTCTTGAGAGTCCCTTGGACTGTAAGGAGACCCAACCAGTCCATTCAGAAGGAGATCAGCCCTGGAATTTCTTTGGAAGGAATGATGCTAAAGCTGAAACTCCAGTACTTTGGCCACCTCATGCGAAGTGTTGGGATTGGGGGCAGGAGGAGAAGGAGACGACAGAGGATGAGATGGCTGGATGGCATCACTGACTCGATGGACGTGAGTCTGGGTGAACTCTGGGAGTTGTTGATGGTCAGGGAGGCTTGGTGTGCTGCGATTCATGGGGTCACAAAGAGTCGGACACGACTGAGTGACTGAACTGATAGAGACACTAATGAGACTGCAATAGCTATGTGACACATCCACACACATAAATCTCAGAATACTAGGTGGAGTAATAAAATCACTACATAGGCAACACATACCATAGTATGGCATTTATCCAAATTAAAATAAATGTTCACAAACATGTATGTGGATATATATAATAGTAGCAGTTGGTTCTCTAGTATATGAAGGGAAAGGGGATAATGGAGCAGACACCATTAACAAAAGACCTTAGCTATATTTGTAATGCTTTTTTATCCTATCTTTTTAAAAACAAACAAATATAATTAAATGTTAAACATTGCTAATTCAGGATGGTGGGAATATAGGCATTTGATGTTTTCTTTTAACCGTTCTAAATTTTTAAAATTTCTCAAATTAATTAATTTTATTTTCCTGGTTCAAGATGGTGGAGTATAAGGATGTGTGTTCATCTCCTCCTGTGAAAGCACCAAAATCACAACTAGCTGTTTAACAGTCATTGACAGGAAAATGCAGGAACCCACCAAAAAAAGATACCCCACATCCAAAGACAAAGAAGTAGCTGCAGCAAGATGGTAGGAGGCAGCACAATCACAATAAAACCAAATCCCATACCCAATGGGTGGGTGACCTACAAACTGGAAAACAATAATACCAAAGAAGTTATCCCACTGTTGTGTAGAAGTCTTCCCACTGTTGTGAAAAATAATACTAAAGAAGATCATCCCAGCCTGCAGATTGACGAAAGGACTGGGAATCATGAGGGAATCAGACCTTGAAGGCCAGTGGAAATTGATTATAGGATTTCCACAGGACCTGGGGAACCAGAGACTCCAGTCAACAAAGAACATCTTGCTTGCACCAAGACCCAGAGGAAAGGAGCAGGGTCCCACAGGTTGCTGTTCAGTTGATAACTTGCACCTGACTCTGCAAGCCTACGGACTGCAGCATGCCAGACATCCCTGCCCTGCACTATATCCTGGAGTTTGCTAAAACTCATGTCCATCGAGTCAGTGATGCCATCCAACCATCTCATTCTCTGTCACCCCCTTCTCTTCCTGCCCTCAATCTTCCCCCAGTATCAGTGTCTTTGCCTATAAGTTGGCTCTTTGCATCAGGTGGCCAAAGTATTAGAGTTTTTGCTTCAGCATCAGTCCTTCCAATGATCTTCCAGGATTGACTGGTTTGATCTCTTTGCTTGCTTTCCAAGGGACCCTCAAGAGTCTGCTCTAGCACCACAGTTCAAAAGAATCAATTCTTTGGTACCCAGCCTTCTTTATGGTCCAACTCTCACATTAGTATGACTACTGCAAAAGCCATTGCTTTGAGTATACAGACCTTTGTTGGCAAAGTGTTGTCTCTCCTTTTTAATACACTGTCTAGGCTTGTCATAGCTTTTCTTCCAAGGAGCAAGCGTCTTTTAATTTCATGGCTGCAGTCGCCATCCACAGTGATTTTTGAACCCCAGAAAATAAAGTTTCCCCATCTATTTTTCACATGAAGTGATGGGACCAGATGCCATGATCTTAGTTTTTTGAATGTTGAGTTTCAAGCCAGCTTTTTCACTCTCCTCTTGCACCTTCATCAAAAGGCTCTTTAGTTCCTCTTCACTTTCTGCCATTATGGTGGTGGCATCTGCATATCTAAGGTTGTTGATACTTCTCTTGATTCCAGCTTGTGATTCATCCAGCCAGGCATTTGGCATGGTGTACTCTGCATATAAGTTAAATTAGCAGGGTAACAATATACAGCTTTGATGTACTCCTTTCCCAATATTGAACCAGTCCATTGTTCCATTTCTATTTCTAATGGTTGCTTCTTGACCTGCATATAGGTTTCTCAGAGGCAGGTAAGGTGTTCTGGTAGTCCCGTCTCTTTAAGAATTTTCCACAGTTCATTGTGATTCACACAGCCAAAGGCTTTAGCATAGTCAATGAAACAAAAGTAGATGTTTTTCTGGAATTCTCTTGCTTTTTCTATGATCCAACAGATGCTGGCAATTTGGTCTCTGGTTCATCTGCCTTATCTAAATCCAGCTTGTACATCTGGAAGTCCTTGGTTCATGTACTACTGAAGCCTAGCTTGAAGAATTTTTAGCATGACACTGCTAGCATGTGAGATGAGCTCAATTGTATGGTAGTTTGAGCATTCTATGGCATTGCCTTTCTTTGCAATTGGGATGAAAATTGACCTTTTCCAGTCCTATGGGCTGGAGAAGGCAATGGCACCCCACTCCAGTACTTTTGCCTAGAAAATCCCATGGACGGAGGAGCCTAGTAGGCTGCAGTCCATGGGGTCGCTAGAGTCGGACACAACTGAGTAACTTCACTTTCACTTTTCACTTTCATACATTGGAGAAGGAAATGGCAACCCACTCCAGTGTTCTTGCCTAGAGAATCCCAGGGACGGGGAAGCCTGGTGGGCTGCCGTCTATGGGGTCAAACAGAGTCAGACACGATTTTCTTGTTTACTTAAGAGCAGCTGCAGCAGTCCTATGGGCACTGCTGATTTTCCAAATTTGCTGGCACACTGAGTGCAGCACTTTAACAACATCATCTTTTAGGATTTGAAATAGCTCAGCTGGAATTCCATCACCTCCACTAGCTTTGTTCTTAGTAATGTTTCATAAGGCCCCCTTGACTTCACACCACCAGATGTCTGGCACTGCTGAGAGACAACCAAAACTACCTGGAGACATGGGTTGGCAGGTGCTAACCACATGGATCTTTAACAACATCATCTTTTAGGATTTTAAATGTCACAAACCTCATTCCATACCTCATCACATGCTTTGATCTTAGTCTTTTAATGTTTCACTAAGGCCCACTTCTTGTACATACCAGATGTCTTTGGCTCTGGTTGCCATCTTTCAAATATCTCTGCTAGTGTTGGAGTGTCTCTGTGGATGACAATGGAAGCTTGGAAACTAATGATTTGCTGAGCAAGGCCCTGCCCATCAGAGCAAGACCCAATTTTACCCACCACCAGTCTCTCACATCAGGAAGTTTACACAAGCCTCTTGGCCTCATCCATCAAAGGGGAGACATAAGAAGCCAGAAGAACCACAACTCCACAGTGGTTAGGACAAAAACCACATTACAGAAAGTTACTCAGGATGAAAATGCAGAAAGTTATGTCCCGGATGAAGGGACAAGATAAACGACAGAGGGTGAGATGGCCCATTGCTGACTCGATGGACGTGAGTCTCAGTGAACTCTGGGGAAAAAAAAAACTAAATGGAGATAGACAACCTTCCAGAAAAGGAATTGAGAATAATGATAGTGAACATGATCCAGGATCTTAAGAAAACAATGGAGAAGATGCAAGAAATATTTATCAAATATCTAGAAGAACTAAAGAACAAACAAATAGAGATGAATAATATGTTAGAAGGAATCAATAATAGAATAACTGAGGCAGGAGAATGAGTAAATGGCCTGGAGAACAGAATGGTGGAAATCACTGCCACAGAACAGAATATAGAAAAAATAATGAAAATAAAAATGAAGACAGCCAAAGAGATCTCTGAAAGTGAAAGAGAGAGTTGCTCAGTAGTGTTCAACTTTTTGCAATCCCATAGACTATACAGTCCATGAAATTCTCCACACCAGAATACTGGAGTGGGTAGCCTTTCCCTTCTTCAGGGGATCTTCCCAACCCACGGACAGAACCCAGGTCTCCTGAATCGCTGGCAGATTCTTTACCAGCTGAGCCACAAGGGAAGCCCAAGAATACTGAAGTCAGTAGCCTATCCCTTCTCCAGCAGATCTTCTCGATGCAGGAATTGAACTGGGGTCTCCTGCATTGCAGGTGGATTCTTTACCAACTGAGCTATCAGGAAAGCTGGGACAACATTAAATGTACCAACATCTGCATTATAGGGGTCCCAGAAGGAGAAGAAAAAGAGAAAGGAACTGAGAAAATATTTGAAGAGTTAATAGCTGAAAACTTCCCTAAGAGGGAAAGGAAATAGTCAATCAAGTCCAGGAAGCACAAAGAGTCCCAGGCAGAATAAATCCAAGGAGGAACACACCAAGACACATAGTAATCAAACTGACAAAAATTAAAGACAAAGATAAAATATTAAAGGCAACAAGAGAAAAATAGCAAATAACATACAAGGGAACTCTCATCAAGCTATATGCTGATTTCTCAACAGGAGCTCTACAAGCCAGAAAGGAATGGCATGATGTATTTAAAGTGATAAAAGAGAATAACCTACAACCAAGAATACTCTATCTAGCAAAACTCTCACTCAGATGTGATGGAGAAATCAAAAGCTTTCCAGACAAGAAAAAATTAATAGAATTTAGCACCACCAAACCAACTTTACAACAAATCCTAAAGGAGCTTCTCGAGGCAGGAAACACAAGACAAGGAAAAGACCTACAGAAAATAAACCCAAATCAATAAAGAAAATCAATAAATAAATCAATAAAGAAAATTATTGATCATATGTATCAATAAGCACCTTAAATGTAAATGGATTAAATGTATCAACCAAAAGACATAGTCTGGCTGATTGGATAAAAACATGTGCATGTATGCACTTCCACTTACCACATCACTCTGCTTGATCCCCCACCCCCCAATTGTATGTAATTATTTTATATTGTTAGGTTTAACCATGTTTCCATTATGGCTTGCAACTGTAATGATCTTTTGTTTTTTTGTCTTGCTGTTGATTGTGAAAAATTATAAATGTCTTATACTGTTGTTATTTTTGCCTAATACAATAATTGTATTATCATTGAACAACAGAAAATATTAGAATTCTATATCACTAAAACTACCATTTAATAAAAAAACCTTTAATCACTTTTTAAAAATTCAGACACATATCAGAATTTCCTTGGAACTTTCTGAAAAATATAAATATAAATGGCCAGGTATTGCTTTTTTTCATCCTAAGTGCCAGTTATGTTTCAATGAGCAGCCATATTTAAAAACAACTGGACTATATAATTGGAGAAGGAAATGGCAACCTACTCCAGTATTCTTGCCTGGAGAATCCAAGGGACAGAAGAGCCTGGCAGGCCATGGTCCATGGGGTCATGGAGATTCGGACACGACTGAACCAACTAAGCACACATGGACTATATGATGATCTTTCACTTTTATCCAGTTTGTTTCACCTTTTCTACTTCATATAGTTGTGATAACTAATTTTTGTTGATGCTGTTCATACCTTTGAAATTGTAAACTCTTCTATCATTTTGGACTTTATGTGCTAAATCAAATAACATATGGTTCTCATTAGACAAATAGATATGTGAAATATGAGTAGGAGAAATATGATGGCTATTGAGAGTTTCCTGTTGGCAATGGTAGTGTCTCTTAGAATACTTAGGGTCAACACCTGCTCCCTACAGGCAGGTGGTAAGGAGGTTAACATGCTGTCACAAGAACTAACCTACAAGTAAGAGAAGTTCATCATATCCTACATTTTCAAGACATAGACCCTCAGGTTGGTAATTGGATCTCAGCATTTATTCAGTGTAGTTGTTTAGTCCAAACAACTTCTACTTCCTGTTTGAAACCCCCAGAGTCATGAAGACAAGTCTTTTTACTTATCAATCAATTTCAGAGTCAAGTAACCATTTGGAGACATTTATATTAAGGTAACCAGTTAAAAGCTGAAGCCAAACTATCACTCAAGCACTAAATGAAAAAAAGAAACAAGGAACTTCTGCTTCTGGATACGATGCAGTAACAAATACCAAAATTCTGACCATGTTAAACAACTTAAAACCTGGATGAAATGTATGAAATAATTACCTTTAAGCACTAGACAGTAAGCAGTATCAGAGTGTGATCTCTGAGAAAAGGAATCAAACATGGTGAGCATTTAATTACTCAGGATATCTGCTTAGAAAGCACTATCTGAAGCACTAGAAGAGAAAACAAAGAATAATATGGTAGAATTGCTGTTTGAGAAGATTAAATGCTTTTTAAGAAAATATCAATGACTTGAAAACAGTAATATAGATTGTGCCAACTAAACACAGAGAGAAAAAAACAACAAAAAAAATTGTCTTTTAAAAATTTTAAAAGAACAGCTTCTTTGTGACTTCTGAGACAATATCCTTGTCTGATATACTGTAATTGAGGTCCTAGAAGAAGGAAATGGCTACAGAAAAACATATAAATAAATTATACAGAAAAACTTTCCAACTGTAATGGAGATTATAAATTCATAATTTCGAGAAAATTAACAAAACTCAAGCAGAAGAAACAAAGAAAAACTACATCAAGGTGCATAATAATAAAGCTGCTAAAAAAACAATGATAGAGACATTTAAAACAACTGGAGAAAAAGAAATGAATAAAGACCTCATGTCAGAAAAAAGAAGGAAGCTAAAAAATAGTGTATAACATTTTCAATTTCCAAAAGAAAACATCACCAATCTAGAATACTATATTCAACAATAATATCCTTCTAAAATAAAGGTGAATTATATGAGATTTATCTCAGGAATGCAAGGGTAGTTAAGTATACAAAAATCAATCAATACAATATTTACACCTTAATAAAATTCAGGGGGATAAAGCCACATGATCATCTCGAGGGACATACAAAAAGCACTGACACATGATAAAAACACTAACAGATGGAGAATAAAAGGGAAATTTCTCAACTTGATAAATGACATCTGTGAAAAACCCATAGCTCATATAACACTCAATGATGAAAACTGAAAGCTTTCTTCTTAAGCTCAGGAATAAGTCAAGGATGCCTACTTTCACCACTTAAATTCAACATTTTACTAGAAGTTCTATAAAACAATAAAACAATTTTGAAAGAAATTAAGGAATACCTAAATAAATGGAAAGACATCATATGTCCTTGGATTGATATAATACTATTACGATAACAATACTCTCCAAAGGGATCTGTAATCAATGCAATCCCTATGAAAATGCAGTGGCTCTTTTAAAAAACCATTATAAATGCAAATCAAAAATACAATGAGATAACACTTCATACCCACTAGAATGGTTATAACTTTTTAAAAAGGAAAGTAACAGGTGTTAGCAAGGTTATAGAAAAATCAGAACCCTCCTGCATTCCTAGTGTGAATATAAAACAGTGCAGTCACTATGGAAAACAGTTTGGTGGTTCCTCAAAACACTAAACATAGTATTAGCATGTGATCCAGCAATTCACTCTTAGGTATACATTCAAAAGAATTGAAAATAGAGACTCAAATAAATACTTGTACATGAATGCTCATAGCAGCACTATTTACAATAGCCAGGAAACAACCCAAGTTTCCATCAATGAATGAATGGACAAACAAATCACAATATATCCATACAATAGAGTATTAGCTATAAAAAAGAATCATGTACTGATATGTGCCTCAATAATGTACTGATATGACAGACTCAAAAACGTCATGCTACATGAAAGAAGTCAAACAAAAAATGTCACATTTTGTATGATTCTATTTATATGAAATAATCAGAAGAGGTAAGTGTGTGGCCACAGATTAATGGTTGCTAGGGGCTAGGGCATAAGAAATGAGTTATTGCTTCATGGGTCTCCTCTGGGGGAGATGAAAATGTTCTGGAAGAGCAGATAGAGGAGACGGTTGGATAACACTGTGAGTATACTAAATGCTACTGAATAGTACACTATCAAATGGTTAAGTTTATGTGCTTTACCTCAGTAGTGACAAACAAATAAATAAAACTTTTCCCCAATTGCAAAAAAGGTGAGAATTTTATCAAACAAAATCTGAGAGAATTTACATCACTATAAACTCTCTGTAAACCAGTAATGGAAAGCCTGCTCAACCTCCTAAAGAATGTGTGTGTGTGTGTGCATGTGTAAGTCAAAAAACCCTACAACTAATTTCATATTTAAGAGATGAAACCTAAACTCCACTTAAAATCAGGTATGAAGTAAGGCTTCTACTTTCTCTGCTTCTAATGCAACATAATTCTGAAGAGCCTACTGAGTGGAATAAGATTTAAAAAAAAGAAGAAGAAATAAAAAGCATATGGATTGGGGGGAAAATCTGTCATTTTTGGGGATATGTAATCATGTATGTAGCAAATTCTAAAGAAACCACAAGTTATAAAAACTAATGAGTGAATTTAGCAACATCCTAAGATACAGGATAAATCAGTTTATCCTAGTATTTATCCAAATACTAACAAAATTTAATTATATTTATAAATGCTAACAAAAATCAATTGGGAAATGAAAATTTTAATATCAAAGTTTATTTCCAAAAAGTGTTAATAACATGGAATAGTTGGGAATAAATTTAATGAACTATGTGCAAGTCCTATAAAATAAAATACAAAAACACTGCTGATAAAAAAGATTTGAAAACATAAATAGATATACCAGGGTTATGAATTGGAAGACTCCATATTAAGATATCCATTTTCCCCAAATTAATCATCAGTATATCACAACCTCATTCAAAACCCCAGCAACTTCTTTTTGTAGAAATTGATAAGTATATCCTAAAATTTTATACAAATGCAAAAGTTTTAGTAAAATAATTCTAAAATGGAAGAACAAAGTTGTAAAATTTACCCTGGTCTTGGTTTTTTTTTTTTTTTAAACTTTACATAATTGTATTAGTTTTGCCAAATATCAAAATGAATCCACCACAGGTATACATGTGTTCCCCATCCTGAACCCTCCTCCCTCCTCCCTCCCCACACCATCCCTCTGGGTCGTCCCAGTGCACTAGCCCCAAGCATCCATTATCGTGCATCGATCCTGGACTGGCAACTCGTTTCTTACATGATATTTTACATGTTTCAATGTCATTCTCCCAAATCTTCCCACCCTCTCCCTTTCCCACAGAGTCCATAAAACTGTTCTATACATCAGTGTCTCTTTTGCTGTCTCGTACACCGGGTTATTGTTACCATCTTTCTAAATTTCATATATATGCGTTAGTATACTGTATTGATGTTTTTCCTTCTGGCTTACTTCACTCTGTATAATAGGCTCCAGTTTCATCCACCTCATTAGAACTGATTCAAATGTATTCTTTTTAATGGCTGAGTAATACTCCATTGTGTATATGTACCATAGCCTTCTTATCCATTCATCTGCCCCTACTTGGTTTTTAAGACATTATATTAATAATACAAAAGTCAGCAAGACAATATTGGTGTAAGGATAGAAATATAAATCAATGATAACAGAATATCAATAATAACAATGATAACAGACTTTATTCTGTTATCATATTAGACATACATATGCAGTCTACTGATTTTTTAGAATGCTAACTGAGAAAGAAAAGCTTTTTCAACAAATGGTGCTTGCATAAGTGGAAAACCATATTTTAAAAAGTTAATAAAGAGCCACAACCCCTTATCTCACAAAGAAAGGCTGACTGAAACTTTTAGGAATAAAATACAGGAACCTTGGGTTCCCACTCTTGGGCTAGACAAAACTTTCTTAGAGAGAACACAAAAAACATAAAACATAAAAGAAAAATTGATAAATTAGACTTCCTCAAAATTTAAAACTTCTGCTATTTGAAAGATAACATTAAGAAAATGAAAAGTTAAGCTACATTCTAGGAAAAAAGATTTGCAATATATACATTGAAAAAGGACTTATATCCAGAATTGATAAAGAAATTTTACAATGTAATTATAAGCCAACCTAATAAAAATGAGCAAAATATTTTAGCAAACTAATGATGTTATTAAACACACAACTAATAAGCACATGAAAATATGCTCAACATCATTAGCCATCAGGAAAATAAGATTCTAAACTAGAGACACCACTGCTGCTGCTGCTAAGTCACTTCAGTTGTGTCCGACTCTGTGTGACCCCATAGACAGCAGCCCACCAGGCTCCCCTGTCCCTGGGATTCTCCAGGCAAGAACACTGGAGTGGGTTGCCATTTCCTTCTCCAATGCATGAAAGTGAAAAGTGAAAGTGAAGTCGCTCAGTCATGTCTGACCCTCAGCGACCCCATGGACTGTAGCCTACCAGGCTCCTCCGTCCATGGGATTTTCCAGGCAAGAGTACTGGAGTGGGGTGCCATTGCCTTCTCTGAGAGACACCACTAGAAACTCACAAAATTAAAAAGACAAGGGACATTCTTGTCGGTCCAGTCATTAATACTCCATGCTCCCAATGCAGGGGGCACAATTCAATCCCTAATCAGGGAATTAACATCCCCGCATTCCACAGGGAGATCCTTAAAAAAAGACTATCAATACCAAGTGTTGGAGAATCACTAAGGATATAGAACAATTGCAACTCTCACTTCACTGTTGGTAAGGGTGTAAAATGGTACAATTATTTTGTGAAATAGTTTGCAGTTTCTTATAGTTAACTTATTCTTAAAAATACAAGCCACTAATTCCACTTTTAAGTATTAACAAAGAAAAAAGAAGACAAAGATCTGTATGTAACACCTTGATTTAAAATTGCCCCCCCAAAAAAATAAAATAAAATTGCCCCTAACTGGAAACAACCCCATAATTTATTAACATGTAAATGTGCAAGATAATGGTAGCAATATACATCCATATAATGCAATATTACTCCTTAATAAAAAGCAATGACCTTTCATTACATAGAATATCATGGGTGAATCTCACACACACACACACACACACAATGCTGAGTGAAAGAATATAGGTACAAAAGTACATACTGCTTAATTCTATTTATATGAAGTTCTAAAACAGGCAAAACTATAACTCTTTCTGTAAAACTATACAGAGAGATTAGTTTCCGGAGGCTAGTACTGGGTGCTGAGATTAATTATAAGGGGCAAGAAGAAATTTGGGAGATGATAGAAGATTTACTTTCATGAAGTTTACACAGATCTACACATTTGTTGAAACTCATTAAACTCTTAAAATTGTGTATTTTATCTTATGTAAAGTTGTTTTTAAAAAGTAAGAAAAGCAAAGGACATATATATTTAGCACTACTTATGGAGTCAGGGCCTCCAAAAATGAGTGAATATTTAACAACTGCAGGGGATTTTTTTTCCGTGCTGTCTTCACCATTTCAGAAAATCCAGGGCAGATTTCTTCCTGGCAGACAATCTGGAGCAAGAAGGAGGAAGCCATTCCTTGTCATAAAACTTTACATCATCTCATTTCCAATTACCTCATCAATTAGGTAGGAACTTCCAAGAAACCCTCAAGAGCAGAGATCAGAATCAAATCCAAGAGAAACTTTTAATTCATCATGAAAGAAAATCTCAGAAAATCGACTTGGCTGTGAACAAAAAAGAGTGCACAGGGCCCTACATCATGCTTTTAATAATCAGACACACTAGGAGTAACTTTTTTGAACATTACAAATCAAAGGTGAGGGCTGTGGCATTTCAGAAAGAAAACTCTAAATCACCTGTGGATAAGAGACTCTTAGAACAATCTTTGACCTTTACCAATCCTCAGAAATCTCAACTACTGAACCCCAAGGGACTTGGAGGACAACACTGAGTCAACAGAAACATAACCATCAGGATAAAAACAGAATTCCTCCCTTATGCTTCTTCTTGCAGGAGGTGAGGAATTTTTGTCGCCAGAGAAATTAGAAATTATTCTATCTCCACCTGACAAATTAGTTGATTTAATAGACTTAAAGCCGATGTACCTATTTACTTAAGAGTATGATTTTAAGGTCTGATGAAAGTCTTGAGGATTCTAAGCAGAGATGCCAATTATCTTGAAACCGGAATGAAGAGGGCAGGGCACAGACTATAAAACAATGACAGAGCCATAGGATGTGATGAAAACCGGTTAGAGCCAAATAGGCCCAAGACAGCACACAAATCAAATTCCACCAAACCTTGAGCCTCACTACACGCTCTTCTTTTTTTATTACACAGCAGTAAGCAAAGTGACACACCCACCAGCACTAATACAGATCCAAGGCCAACCATCAAAGATCAAAGAGTGGACAGTGGCCCAATTCCTGGAAATCCCTGCTCTGTTTCCCCACATAGTTGGAATAATCCTCTCACTCATTGGTCTATGAAATGTCAGCCTATAAAAACTACCACACCATATTTTGGGGTCTCTCGCCCTCTGAGATGGCTGAGACTCCATCTATAAAGTGTGTTTCTCTCTAAATAAAGCTACTTCTTACCTATCACTTTGTCTCTTACTGAATTCTTTCCACACTGAGACACACAGAACCAGAGCCTCAGCAAGTCCAGACGCCAGGTGAGTGTTAAAATTAAAAGGCCATGGGGTCAAGTCCCAATCTAGATTTAGGCTTGGTTCAAGTCCCAGCTCATGGGTTCAAGTCTCAATCAGAAGTGTATGATTTCAATTCCAATTGGTTTCCATCACTGACTCTAGACTGTGGGATAAAAAGAGTGGGGCTGGACTTGAGTCAGAGATCAGAATGATGGTTCTGTCACATGCTGGAGTATCACCTGGGGAAGTCACTTGACTTCTTGTATTTCATTTTCCTCATTTGCAAAATATGTCTTCCTAGACCAGAGTCTGTAGAAAAGGAACTAGAACCTGCACACGGAGAACACACAGCATGTAGGAGGGCTGAGTGTGTGGACCTTGAGGTCATGGGTGAAGTCAGGGCTGCAGTACTACAGGGATGAAGTAAGGGGTGTAACTCAGAAATGAAGTCCCTTGCCAGGAAATTTCCACAGATAATCCTGTGAATAATCTGTAGATGAGTGTGGCTGGCTTAAAGGATCTGACCAGGTAGACAATCAATACAACAATTCAGGATCATGGTGAGGAATAAACAAGAGCATAAATGCCTATCACACTGGCTGGCACAAAAGAGCACTCAGAAAAAAACTTCAGGTGTTTGTTATGGGCTGAATTGTGTCCCTCCACCATCCACCCTGTTTATTTAACTTATATGCAGAGAATATCATGCAAAATGCTGGGCTGGATGAAGCACAAGCTGGAATCAAGATTGCCAGGAGAAATATCAATAACCTCAGATATGCAGATGACACCACCCTAATGGCAGAACGTGAAGAACTAACGAACCTCTTGATGAAAGTAAAAGAGGAGAGTGAAAAAGTTGGTTTAAAACTCAACATTCAGAAAACTAAGATCATGGCATCTGGTCTAATCACTTCATGGCAAATGGGGAAACAATTGAAACAGTGACAGACTTTATTTTGGGGGGCTCCAAAATCACTGCAGATGGTGACTGCAACCATGAAATTAAAGGACACTTGCTCCTTGGAAGAAAAGCTATGACCAACGTAGACAGCATATTAAAAAGCGGAGACATTACTTTGCCAACAAAGGTCCGTTTAGTCGAAGTTATGGTTTTTCCAATAGTCATGTATGGATGTGAGAGTTGGACTATAAAGAAACCCGAGTGCCAAAGAATTGATGATTTTGAACTGTGGTGTTGGAGAAGACTCTTGAGAATCCCTTGGACTGAAAGGAGATCCAATGAGTCTATCCTAAACGAAATCAGTCCTGATTATTCATTGGAAGGACTGATGTTGAAGCTCAAACTTGAATACTCTGACCAACTGATGCAAAGAACTGACTCACTGGAAAAGACCCTGATGCTGGGCAAGATTGAAGGCAGGAGAAGAAGGGGATGACAGAGGATGAGATGGTTAGATGACATCACTGACTCTATGGACGTAAGTTTGAGCAAGCTCTGGAATTTGGTAATGGACAGGGAATCCTGGCATGCTGCAGTCCATGGGGTCGCAAACAGTCGGACATGACTGAGTGACTGAACCGAACCCTCCACCCCAAAAATTCATATGTTGAAGAGACAACCTTAATATTTACCTCAGAATATGACTGCTTTGGGAGATTAAGCTGTTAAAGAGGTATTTAAATTAAAATGAGACCATTAGAGTGGTCCCCAATCCAATCTGACTGTGTCCTTATAGGAGAGAATTTCAACACCCAGAGACACCAAGGATTTGCAAGCACAAAGGGAAGGCCGCATGAGGACACCATGACAAGACAGCTGTATGCAAGCCAAGGGGAGAGGCCTCAGAAGAACCAAACCTGATGGCATCTTGATCATGGACTTCTCAGCCTCTGGAACTATGAGAAAATTAATTTCTGTTGTATAAGCCATCCAACCTCTGCTGTTTTGTTATGAGAGCTCTAGCAAACTAATACAGTGTTCAATATGAACTGAGTCAAAAAGATGAGCTACCTGTTCAAGTAATAGGGAGTATGTATTTGTAAAAAATATGAGAACCAGAAAAGCCACTTTCTCACTCACACTGTGGATTCTGTAACAACAACAACAACAACAAAAAACAATGTAAAGAATATTTGCTCGTGTTCCTATCAATAATATGCTAAATGACTCATAAATATTCTTTAGAGTGTTCATAATACTTTTAAATCTGCTCTCTAGGGAGTAGTCTAAGGCACAAAAAGATAAGGATGGAGGATGAAATCCAAGTATTCCTCTATGATAAACTGATGATATTCTAGAACCTTCTGGGAGTTGGAGTGCGAGCATGTCCTCCTGAGCCAAATTGTTACATCCTCCACAGTGTCCCAACTACTCTCAACAGGTTTGTCTAATGGTCCAAAGATACATGCTAGATGGCTTTGGGGGAAATCCTAATGTTCTCTTCCTTTTAATCAGTAAAACAATGAACACAGGTTGTTCTGCCTGATGAATCAAGAAAAAAGAACACAAACCAACAAACGTCCTGCTTTTACTTAGAAGAATAAAGTGAATTTTGGAATTCAGAACTCGGTAGATTTCATACTGGCAGCATCCTAGAACAGAATTCTTTCTGCTTTGAATGGCAGGCTTTTAAAAGGGAACAGGGAAAGAAAATGGGACAATTAGGCAGAGAAAGACCCCACTGAGAAAAGGGAAGATAAACAGCGGGCGGCCTCCTTGCTCCAAGGCTGCAACTCCTTTAGGTTTCTCTCCAGGAGGGTTTAGGGAGGGGTGGGGAGTGGGAAAGACGTCACAGATTGTCCCAGTGCAATGGCAGTCCTGGGTCGCTTGAGACAGCTCCCTTGGGGGAGAAACGTCTGCTTCTTGTGCTCCTGCTCTGACTGTGCCCCCGGCTCTCTAATCATGCACATCAACATAGGCAGAACCGCGAAGGCATCTGGCATTTTCCAAACCAAGTGGGGCCAGTGAAAAAGCCACCTATCTATCATCTGTCCAGCCTGCAGGATAACTTATTTCTGTGAACCTAAGGGATGTTCCTTCAGAGTAACGCAGGTGACAGAAGAATACAAATGACCTGTTTACAGATGTCAGGGCTGAACAGAGCAGCTGGCTAGGTGGACAGCATGAAATGTTGACAGATTTTAATACCTTGCTGTCTAGCCATGGGAGTGTGTACACTGACTCACAGACTCACCCACGACCTTGGAGGGGCATCTTTGTTTTTCAGTCTACAAACAAAATAAACTTTAGTTAGCTATATAGAATAGAATTTATCTACCATTTATGTTTTCATTCTTCAACAAGTGATCATGGAGAGGCAACTGTGCCAAGCACTGGACTAAGTACAAAGGAATAAATCATGAATAATTCCAGCGACTCCCCTCTGCCCACCCTCTTGAGATGACTAAGAAACACGCCAACATACCTGAGGACCCTACGGTCTTAGAGATACAGTTGGAGCATCTTCCCTTGTCTAGGAGGAAAGTGGAGCAGGTTTAATGGATCTAAAACCCTCTAGAAGGGGAGACTTTTTAAATATGCATTTATTTTGTTGCACTTAGTTGCGGCACACAAAATCTTCAGTCTTTGTTGTGGCAGGTGGACTTTTCAGTTGTGGCATGCCAACTCTTAGTTGAAGCATGTGGGACCTAGTTCCCCAACCAGGGATGGAACCCAGGCCCTCTGCACTGGGAGTGTGGAGTCATAGCCACTGAACCACCAGGGAAGCCCCGGGGGGTGCTTAAAGTAATGAATCAGCAACAAGATGGTCACCAATATGTTCAGGGTTGGCAGAATTTCAAGATTTTTTCTTCCCTTTTTCCTTTTATATACTGTTTGGATTTTCTACAATGGGCTTGAATTATTTATTTAACTAGAAAGATATTCTGTGTTTATTCATCCTAAAATCACTGGATTGGACTAATCAATTGCCATCATCATCCTCCCCCAGCCCCCAAACGCATACACCTATACACAGCTTCTCTCTTCTGTTATCTCAAAATGATTAGTAACACAGGGAGAATAAAGTTATACGTTCCTTGAAGTCTCAGTTTCGGGTGAATAAATCTGCCACCAAGTCTGTATCCCAGAGCCACACCTGTAGCTCCAGAGCCTGTGCTGCTCGTTGACTCACCACACCCTTTGTCCCTCAGAGACAAACAATCCTGTGCTTCTTAATTTCCCACAGGTTTGACATGCTCTTCTATTTGGTCCTTATTTATCTTTCCCACCATTAACTTGTTCTCTTTATTGAGATAAAGATTCGTAATGTCTTAAAAGAGAGGGTGCAGATTCAACAACTGTTTCCTTTGTTTCTTTTGTAATTTTTATACGAATTCAGTCAAAGTCAGTTCCTACTCAACATGCTTAGCAACCTTTAACTAAGTTGCCCATGACATTCAATAAACCAAAGGCAGGACTCCAAACAAAGAGGTGGAGCTAATTAAACAAAGAGGGTCTCATTTAATAGTCTTTCCGTAGACTCACTGGCAGCAGTCAGTCAGTCCCTCAGGTTGAGTGAAATGATCAAGAGAAAGGAACAAAGTTTAAATAAATCAAAGAGAGTTCTCAAAATACAATGACAGTAAGAAGCAATGGAAGCAGATGAACTTTCCCTCTGGAGAGGCAGGGTGGAGTGGGGGATACCAGAAACCAGCACAGCAGGTGGGTCCTGACTTCCAGGGGCTGAGCGCTGAGTCCCGTCCTATCAGGCAATGGTAGCCACCCCTCCTCCAGGCTGATGAGCCCTTCCTTACAGGTCTGCTGTCATGGTTCTTTAATCAACTCCCCTGGTTTGCCAGGGCTGGAATAGAAGAGACCTGTGACACTCAGGCTCAAGACCACAAGCAGCCAGTCTGGGCTGGAGATTGCTGTTCTTCTAGATTTTCATTGGGAATGACTTCTTCCACACCCCAAATCGCAACTTGCCTCTTTGCCACCCATTTTATGTTTTGCTTTTCTCCTTTGACTCCAAATGTTACTTACCTGTAAGTACACAAAGCCACAAAAGCTTCTCAGACAGAGGTGCTTTTGCCCCCCAGAAATGTATGGCTATGTCTGGAGACATTTTGGTTGTCACTAGCATCTTGTGGGTAGAAACCAAAGATACTACTAAACATACTACAGTACTCGGGACTACCCCACAGCAAAGAATTATCCAGCCCCAAATGTCAACAGAGCCAAGGGTGAGGGACCCTGCTCTGGAGGAAGATTAGATCTGGGGAGGGGGGGCCTTTTAGGCTCCTCGAGAGGAGGAATTCTAGAACCCAGCCTTCCATTCCACTAGCCAGACATCCTCCTCTTTAAAAAATAAAATAAAATTATGGAAGTGAAGAACATAAATATTAAAATGGCCTCATTATACAGATGATGAAGTTGAGGGCCCAAGGGAAGATCCAGATTTCTCGAGATCAAACAGTGAGGCTGGGTTGTCTGGAAACTAATGTCCTATTACAGAAAAACTTGCCGTTACCCCATTTGGCAGGCATTTTATTTTGAAAAGGAAACGAGGTTAGCCTGACCATACCCTCTGCACAGTTCTGCCCTGTGTCCTTCTGTTGTCTTCAACTGACAATTCAACTTCATTCTTCAGGCAGATTTCGGAATTATTTTAGTTGATTTGATGCCTGTATCTTCCTCTACTATAAAAAACACGGTTGTCATCCCTTGTATACCTGGACTATACTACTTCATTTAGTTGTTTATTACCTCCCAAGGCAACATTTTCACTAGACTGATTCTTGCACAATAAGACATCCAGTGACATGGTGCAGCACTGTGTCTTTGAGCTTCAGTTCGGGAGTGACACAAATTTGGATTCAGCATTTTGCCAATCTTCTTTTCAGTTGTTGTGATAGCAGCTCACACTATCTTATCTAAAAAATGGAGTTGTCTGACTCATTTATTTGGGAAGTTCATGGTTATTTCTGGCTTCAGGAAAGGATGGATTTGAGGATTCAAACAATGTCTCAGAATGTTTTCCCTTTCTCTGTTTTCTTCTACGGAGTTTATTTAAACCAAGACTCTCTCCCCATGTAGTAAAGATGACCCTCCGAAACCTCAGTTTCAGGCAGTCAGAGTCCATACCTGTGGCCTCTTTTTTTCCAGCATCCAAATCAGTCACCAGAAGGGTCTCATTTAACCTCATCTGGCAAAGGAGTTGGGGGGCTCCTTTGTTCCCTGGTGGCTCAGATGGTAAAGCATCTGTCTACAATGGGGGAGACCTGGGTTCGATCCCTGGGTCAGGAAGATTCCCTGGAGAAGGAAATGGCAACCCACTCCAGTACCCTTGCCTAGAAAATCCCATGGATGGAGGAGCCTGGTGCAGGCTACTGCGCATGAGGTCGCAAAGAGTCGGACATGACTGAGCGACTTCACTTTTGTTCATCAGGTTTATAACAATCACTTCAAGTGGGGAACAGGGACCTTAAAGAAAGGAAGCATTCAGAAGCAGAGAAAATATTAACAGTTTATTCAATTTAATAAATGTTGACATCTCTCTCTCTGTTTGTCCCTGCCTCTCTGACTCTTTGTCTCTGTCTCTCTCTGTATATATATACATACACATATAAAGAGATGCTGGTTCGATCCCTGAGTAGGGAAGATCCCCTGAGGAGGGCATGGCAACCGACTCCAATATTCTTGCCTGGAGAATCCCATGGACAGAGGAGCCTGGTAGGCTACAGTCCATAGGGTCTCACAAAGTCAGACACAACTGAAGCGACTTAGCATGCACACATATATTTATACACACACATGCTGTGAAACTATCACTTCAGTCAAGATAATGAACATATCCTTTCTCTCCAAATAGGTTCCCTTATGTCCCTTTGCAACTCCCTGTATCACCCCTTCCCACTTTATTCCATCCCTCTCCCCAGGCAACAAATAATCAGCTTTCTGTCACTATAGATAATCATTTCCAATTGCTAAATTTTAAATAAATTGAATTATACGGTATGTCTTCTCTTCTGTCTGGCCTCTTTCACTCAGCATAATTATTTTGAAATGTATCCCTATCATGGTACACATGAATACTTTCTTTTTGTAACTAAGTGGTATACCATTGTAAGGATGTCCTACAAATTGCTTATCCACCCCCTACTGATAGAAGTTTTGGTTGTTTTTAGTTTGGGGTTGTACTGGATTAAATTGAGTTCCCCAAAGACAAGCTTGGGTCCTAAGCCCCAGTACATGTGAATGTGAACTTATCTGGAAATAGGGTCTTTGCAGATGTAATCAAGCTAAGGATTTGGGGATGCCATCTTCCTGGATTTAGAGTGGATCCTAAATCCAAAGACTGGTGTCATAAGAGACAAGATATTTGAGACATACAGAAATACAGGGAAGAAGGTCATGTAAACACAGAAGACAGCTGAGTTATGCAGTTACAAGGCAAGGAATATCAATAGCCATCAGAAGCTGGAAGAGGTAAGGAAGGAGTCTCCTCTCAAGGCTTTAGAGGGTCTGACTCTGCTAATATCTTGATTTCAGGATTCTGGCCTCCAGAACTATAGAAGAATGCATTTCTGTTGTTTTTAGCCACCAGGTGTGTTGTAATGTGTTGTGGGGCTCTTACAAATAAAGCTGCTAAAATTCTTGAACAATCTTTTGTGTCATTATACGCTTTCATTTCTCTTTAATAAATACCTAGGAGTTGAATGCTAGGTGATATGGTAAGTATATATTTAATATTCTAAGAAACTGCCAAACTGTTTTCCCAAGTGGTTGTATCATTTTACATCCTGCTCAATAGCATATAAGAGTTTCAGTTACTCCATACCCCTAAAGATATTTAGCATGGTTAGTCTTTTCAATGTTAGTAATAAATAGGTCCACATTATTGTGGTTTAGGTTTGCATTCCCTTAATTATTAATGATATTTTTTCATGGACTTTTATCCATGCCATACTTTTTTTGATGAAGTGCTGTTTCAAATCTTCTGCCCATTTTTACTGCAATTTTTTATGTTCTTGGGATTTTTATATCTCTAGATACAGGTCCTTTATCAGATATGTGATTTACAAGATTGTGTTCCATTTTGTGGCTACTCTTATCGTCCACAATGTCTTTATATAAACAGTAGGTTCTATTTTTGATAAAGTTTAAATTCCCAATATTTTCTTTCATGGATTGTATTATTAGTGTCATGTCTAAAAGAAATATCCCTAACTCAATGTCACAAATCTTTCTTTCTTGCATTTTTTTTTTTAGTTTTCTAGTTTGTGGTTTTATAGTATGTGCTAATTTTTTATACAGTTCAGGGTTCATTTGTTTTGCAAATGCATATCCAATTTTCCCCATACCAGGTATTGAAAGCCTATCCCTTCACCATTGACTTTCAAATTGACCACATATGTAGGAGTCCATTTCTAGATTATATCCAGTTTCATTGATTTATTGGTCTACCATCATGTAATATCATACTATCTTGATTATTATACATTTTAATAAGATTTGGAGTCAAGAAGAAGCTCTCTGACTCTCTTTTTTAAAGTTATTTTGACTATTCTAGATATCTGCATTGCATTTCTACATTAATTTTAGAATCAACTTGTCAGTTACTACAGAAAATTTGTGCTGATATTTTGAATGAGATTGCATTGAACCTACAGATTGATTTTAGGAGAATGGCCATCTAAAAAAAATTGTATCTTTTTATTCATAAACATGGTATATCTCTCAATTTGTTTAGATTTTTTAAGTTTCTCTCAGTGATGTCTTGTAGTTTTCCACACACAGATCTTATACAGCCTTTGTCAATGTGATCCCTAAGCATTTTATATCTGTCATGCAATGTTGAGTGGTATTTTTTTAATGTTAACTTCCATTTTTTCCATGTATTACTGTATTTACAGTAATACCACTGATTTCCATAAATCGATTTTAGATTGTACAACCTTGTTAAACTCACTTTTTACTTCTAGTAGATTTTTTGTAGATTTCATAGTTTCCTTATTAGAAGATCATGCCGTCTGTGAATAAAGACAGTTTTTACCTGGTGGTTCAACTGGGAAAGAATTTGCTTTCAAACACATTCAGGCTGTTGGAAGAATTCATTTAGAGGTCACCTTTAGCTGTAAGAGGCCACTTCTAATTCCTTACTTTATGGGCTTCCTCAACATGATTTCTTAATCTGGCCAACAAGAATACTCACAGTGAGTCTTTTTGGAAAATAAGCTTATATAATTTAACATAACAACAAGATTGACATCCTGAAACCTCAGGGGAAGAAGGTTATACAAAAATATAAGCACTGGAAAGCAGATCACACAGGGTCTGCCTACCACAGATTGTGACATGGGGTAGTAGTAACCTGGCTAAGTGTTTTGTGCTTGGGCATAGGGGCAGGTATGGTGTGTGTGTGTGTGTGTGTGTGCGCGCGCACATTTGTTCCTTTCTTTCTTAAGTAGAAGGAGAATAATCAGGCCGTCTACACTATAGTCAATTCTGTTTACAGTTTTCCCCTCCCTGTTTTATGAGTCAAAATATGCGATGGTTAATTTTATGGATCAACTTGGCTAGGCTATCAGACCCAGTTATTTAATCAAACACTAGTCACAGTGATGCTGAGAAAGTATTTTGTAGATGTGGTTAACATTTATGAATGAGCTGACCTTAAATAAATGAGATTACCTTCCATAATGTGTGTGAACTTCATCCAACCAGTTGAAAGTCTTAAGAACAAAAACAGATTTCCAAAAGAAGAAATTCAGCATCAACTCCTGTCTGATTTTCAGCCTCCCAGTCTTCTCTACAAATTTCAAACTTTACAGACTTCACAATTACATGAACCAATTCCATAAACTAAATCTCTTTATAGATATATAGATATAGATATATATACACACACACATATATGGTGACTGCAGCCATGAAATTAAAAGACGCTTACTCCTTGGAAGAAAAGTTATGACCAACCTAGATAGCATATTCAAAAGCAGAGACATTACTTTGCCAACAAAGGTTCATCTAGTCAAGGCTATGGTTTTTCCTGTGGTCATGTAAGGATGTGAGAGTTGGACTGTGAAGAAGGCTGAGCGCCAAAGAATTGATGCTTTTGAACTGTGGTGCTGGAGAAGACTCTTGAGAGTCCCCTGGACTGCAAGGAGATCCAACCAGTCCATTCTGAAGGAGATCAGCCCTGGGATTTCTTTGGAAGGAATGATGCTAAAGCTGAAACTCCAGTTCTTTGGCCACCTCATGCGAAGAGTTGACTCATTGGAAAAGACTCTGATGCTGGGAGGGATTGAGGGCAGGAGGAGAAGGGGATGACAGAGGATGAGATGGCTGGATGGCATCACTGACTCGACAGACGTGAGTGTGAGTGAACTCCGGGAGTTGGTGATGGACAGGGAGGCCAGGTGTGCTGCGATTCATAGGGTCACAAAGAGTCGGACGCAACTCAGCGACTGATCTGATCTGATCTGATCTGAATGCCCCTTTGTTCTTGCCTGGAGAATCCCAGGGATGGGGGAGCCTGGTGGGCTGCCATCTATGGGGTCACACAGAGTCGGATACGACTGAAGCGACTTAGCAGCAGCAGCAGCAATGCCCCTTTACTATAGTTTTAATGGAGTCTTACAAGGAAAACTATAATACAACTCTGTACTCAATCTTAAAGTGGATGTCAAGGTATATTTTACTTGGTTGGGTAAAATCTGAACCTTTAATGCAAATGGGCTACATGCATGCTTTTAAAAAATATGTCTCTTTAGAGTTTTCTTTAAATAATGCTATTTATATGTAAAATGTAACGGAAAAAGAAAAAGACTCATACAAGTTATGGAATTCCAATTTCCAAATAAATTTCTTTAACATTTATGTAGGAAAACCAAGAGCGAGAAGCACAGATAGTTCTTAGGTACCATAATTCATTCAGAGAGGTCAGCTATAATCAGGCAGAAACAGATGGCTACTTTGGTCTGTTCTGATGAGATACCCTGAGGAAATTTCATTTTCTTGACTCTTCATATAAAAAGCCAAGAAATTTGCAGCAGTTTTCTTACCTGTATAATGTATTTACAAGTGAGCATGAAAGTGTTAAAAAGCAAGCCATCAACTAGACTAGGCAATTAACCCAGCCAGTGCTGCTAGTGTGCATGTGGAGACAGGAATGCATTTGGTGGTCAACAGAGAAAAGTGAACATTACTAAATAATGGCAAGATGGCTTTACTATTTTAAGCAGGCATGACTTTTCTCTACCTGTTGAAGTGTCAAAATTAACAAATATATAAGCCCTTTTACTGCATTAACACAGAAAAAAGAAAGCTGGGTATCTATAACAGCTGTGACAGGTATGTTGGCAGGCACAGAAGAAAGTCACACTTCTATTTCAGGATTACATGGCTCTGGGTAGGAAAAAACAGGAAAAGAAGTAACGACCTAGTAAGTACTTAGGTATAGGTTCATAAAAATTTTAAGTCTGAAAATCCAGTAATTATTGAGATACTAAAATTTTGTGCAACAATAATAACACTAGTATTAAGTTCTTCCAATATAGAGGGAATGCTTCTAAGTGATTTTCATGTCCCATGATGGAGACTTCTTATCTCTAATCTCTCTTGCTGCAGACTCTCCCTAGCATAAAAGGTCTCAATAGAGTATCTTATCAGACCAAAATAAGTCCCATTTTATTGGTCCTGTTTCATTCCTGCTTCAGCTCTAGAGACATCATGATATGACTGCCATTCTCCCATTGTACTTTATCTTAAACTTCCATTAATTCTATCCACTTGACTTCACACACACAGACATGTACCTTTAACTCTTTCCCCTATACAGCTTCAGTCTTTTCTAGCCTTCATTACAATCCTTTCCAGACTGATCCTTTAACATCAACTTAAGCCTGAGCTTTCTGCAACAACAGTTACTCTTTTTGTTCCCCATAAGGGAATGGTGACTTTATTTACTATTAAAGTATAGTTGGTTTACAATGTTGTGCTACTTTCAGGTATACAGAAAGTGATTCAGTTGTGTGCATGTTCTTTTTCAGATTCTTTTCCCTCGTGTTCTTCTTCTTGTTCAGTCTCTAAGTCATGTCTTACTCTGTGACCCTATGGACTGCAATACACCAGGCTTCCCAGTCCTTCACTATCTTCCAGAGTTTGCTCAAACACATGTCCATTGAGTTGGTGATGTCAACCAATGATTTCATCTTCTGTCACCCACTTCTCCTCCTGCCCTCAATCTCTCCCAGCATCAGCGTCTCTTCTGAGTCAGCTCTTCACATCAGGTGACCAAAGTACTGGAACCTCAGCTTCAGCATTAGTCCTTCCAACGAATATTCAACGTTGATTTCCTTTAGGATTGACTAGCTTGTTTTCCTGCTGTCTAAGGGACTCACAAGAGTCTTCTCCAGCACCACAATTTGAAAGCATCAGTTCTGTGGTGCTCAGCCTTCTTTATGGTCCACCTGTCACATTCATACCTAACTACTGGAAAAACCATAGCTTTAACTACAGGGATCTTTGTAGGCAAAGTGATGTGTCTGCTTTTTAATATGCTATCTAGTTTTGTCATAGCTTTTCTTCCAAGGAGCAAGCCTCTTACAATTTCATGACTGCAGTCCCTATCTGCAGTGATTTTTGGATCCTAAGAAAACAAAATCTATCACTGTTTCCATTATTTCCCCATCTATTTGCCATGAAGAGATGGGACCAGATGCCAAGAACTTAGTTTTTCAAATGCTCGGTTTTAATGTTGAGCTGGTATGTGTCAATGTTAATCATTTAGTTGTGTCCAGCTCTTTGTGACCCCATGGACTGTAGCCTGCCAGGCTCCTCTGTCCATGGAATTCACCAGGCAAGGAGACTGGAGTGGGTGGCCTTTCCCTTCTCAGGGAATCTCCCCAACCCAAGGATTGAACCCAAGTCTCTTGCACTGCAGGCAGAATCTTTACCTCTGAGCCACAAGGGAAGTCCTCTTTTCCCTCATTAGTTATTACAAAATATTGAATATATTTCCCTGTGCTATACACTCGTTATCTGTGGTTATCTATTGCTGGTTATCTAGGTCCTTGTGTGTTACCTACACACAGCAATGTGCATCTGTTAATCCCAACATGCTAATTTATCCCACTCTCCCTTACCCCACTGGTAACCACAAGTTTGTTTTTTATGTCTGAGGACTGAATCTGTTTTGTTTATATTAGTAAGTTCATTTATACCATTAATTTTTTAAGACTACACATATAGATGATATCATATGATATTTGTCTCTGTCTGGCTTACTTCACTTAGTGTGATAATCTTTAGGTCCATCCATGTTGCTGCAAATGGCATTATTTTATTTTCTCACAGCCGAGTAAAATTTCATTGTGCATGTGTATGTCTGTGTGTGTGTGTGCTACTGCTACTGCTAAGTCACTTCAGTCGTGTCCGACTCTGTGCGACCCCATGGACAGCAGCCCACCATCCCTGGGATTCTCCAGGCAAGAACACTGGAGTGGGTTGCCATTTCCTTCTCCAATGCATGAAAGTCAAAAGTGAAAGTGAAGTCGCTCAGTCATGTCCAACTCTTCGCAACCTCATGGACTGCAGCCCACCAAGCTCCTCCGCCCCTGGGATTTCCCAGGCAAGAGTACTGGATTGGGGTGCCATATGCCATATATATATATATATATATACACATATATATACACATACCACATTTTCTCTATTCATTCATCCATCAATGGCCATTTAGGTTGCTTTCATGTCTTGGTTATTCAAATAGTGCTGCTATGAACACTGGGGTACATATATCTCTTTGAATTATGGTTTTATCTGGATATATCCCATCACTTCATGGAAAACAGATGGGAAAACAGTGGAAACAGTGACAGACTTTATTTTGGGGGGCTTCAAAATCACTGCGGATGGTGACTGCAGCCATGAAGTTAAAAGACGTTTACTCCTTGGAAGGAAAGTTATGACCAACCTAGACAGCATATTCAAAAGCAGAGACATTACTTTGCCAACAAAGGTCCATCTAGTCAAGGCTATGGTTTTTCCAGTAGTTATGTATGGATGTGAGAGTTGAACTATAAAGAAAGCTGAGCACCAAAGAATTGATGCTTTTGAACTGTGGTGTTGGAGAAGACTCTTGAGAGTCCCTTAGACTGCAAGGAGATCCAACCAGTCCATCCTAAAGGAAATCAGACCTGAATATTCATTGGAAGTACTGATGCTGAAGCTGAAATTCCAATACTTTGGCCACCTGATGCAAAGAGCTGACTCCTTAGAAAAGACCCTGATGTGGGAAGAATTGAAGGCAGGAGGAGAAGAGGACGACAGAAGATGAGATGGTTGGATGGCATCACCACTTGATGGACGTGAGTTTGGATAAACTCTGGGAGTTGGTGATGGACAGGGAAGCCTGGCGTGCTGCTGTCCATGGGGTCACAAAGAGTTGGACATGACTGAGCAACTGAACTGAACTGATGCCCAAACAATTACTCTTAATAATTACAACTGATTACTATAATGAGCATCCTTATAACTTGGATTATGGTGGTTCACACATATTTCTTTGTTGGTGAACCTGACAAGGATTCCTTGATTGCCCAGAATATTACTATTAAATTATATTCATGTGTAAGTCCTGTCTCTGTTAATAAGCCAGCCAGTGAGAAGACACATGAAACAATCAGAGAAAGTCATAAAATAAGATGTGCTGAGTTTAATATAATTTTCCTTTTGAAAATCTTCTACTGGCACCTCTACTCATACCTGCTCCTGAATTCCTATAGACTATTTTTCTCCTCTTGTTCCATTCTTATATATGTCGACTTTTCTGTAGATACTTCCTTTACCTTCTATTTATTCTGTCTAGTTAAGCAAGGTATAAGATCTTGTCAAAGTGGATCAGCACTACACAGCTCACTCAGTAATAGACTCTCGGTAAATATGTTGGGAATTGGCAGATATATAAAGAATGATGGAATTATGTCTTCAGTTCCTGTTTCTTTTTCGGATGTTTTCAGGAGGCAGAAAGAGAGTGCCATTTCTGGTCCTGGCTCTGAGCAAAGTGTAAGCCCACACGTATGGTGACTGAGTATTTTACAGAACAGTATGTAAAAGATTGGGATTTTTAAAAGTCCGAAGTCATTATTTCCCTCTTCTATACTCCATGGTGGAATCTGTAAGAACATCACTTAGATAACAGTGAAAATAAAGGACTTAGACACTCAAATCATATCCTTAAATATCTCAGTATGATTTACTATTGTAGTAACTAAAATTCTGGGCCTCCCTGGTGACTCAGTGGTAAAGAATCCAGCTGCCAATGCAGGAGACTCGGGTTCAAACCCTGGTCAGAAAAATACCCTGGAGAAGAAAATGGCAACCCACTCCAGTATTTTTGCAGGGAAAAATCCTAGAACAGAGGAGCCTGGCAGGCTACAGTCCATGGGGTCCCCAAAATTTGGACACAACTTAGTGACTGAGCATGAGCACTTTAATTCTAACTAAAGTCTAACAAGTAAAAAAACAAACATAAATAACTATAGTCCCTGCCTTTCCCTGTTTTTCTTTTTACACTCTGTAGGAAATATACCATGTTACTTAAAAACATTATGACACTAAACTCTTATTTTTGATTTGGACCATTAAATCCTTTTCTATTTTGGTGTTATCACAGTTAAGAACATTTAAATACAGACTTGCTCTTGGAGTTTATCAGAGAGAGGTGTGATGACTACAAATATGCCAATATTCCTGCTCTGGCTTGAGATCTCTGGTGATGGAATCAAACATAGCCCCCCTGGCCTAAGGTCAACCTGGTTATAGACTAGGAATGCCCAGGATAGTGCTCAAGAGCAAAAGGTGCTGCCAGGCAGGCCATGCAGACTTTCTCTGGGTGGAATCTGGATAGGGAAATTAGAGAGATAGCCAATGGGTGGGTAGTGAAAAGAACAGAAATATAAAAAGACAAGCAGAAACCAAAGAAAGGAGCATAGTCACACATACACATAGTCACAGAGTTGCTGGACCACAGAGCAACTGTGGATCTTCAAACACAACTGTTCCTGTTCGTGTTTCTTGGACAGTGCAATCACTCTTCATGCCGCTCATCTCACTGTAACCCTATTGCTGGAGGTGGCTGTAATCTCCTGACCAGCACAGGGCTTAAACCAATACACTCTTTCCTATTATCACTCGTTGTTCTTGGCGCTCAGATCTGACAAAAACTTACAAGTGCAGTGCAGTGCATACTGTTAGTCACTACTTGACATCAATTCCCATTTGTAGCTTTCTTAATTTATAGAAAACCAAGATGTGAAACGGAATTGTCTAGGAGGCGTCTGAGTTTTCTGGTTCCTAAGAAAGCTACAGGAAGATACATTCTTCTTTTCTTCTGGTTGCTGGCTTGTCTGAGAATGAAGCTGACACTGAGGGAAGCAAAAAAGAGGGAGGCAGACCAGGTGCCTAGTGACATGCCTAAGCCATTAAATCAATATAAAGCCAACTCTCCTCCTGGACTTGCCAATATTCAAGATAAAAAAATCTTTTATGTTTAAACCCTTTTGAGTTGGATTCCTATTACCATGTGAAATATGTAGTTGGAGTTTGGCATTTCTCCTTTTTATCAGTTGAAGATTTCTTAAAAATAAGATGATGGGGACATTTGGGGTAGGGAGAAGGGTACCACTGGGTTTTCCTATGACAGAGAAGATTTTCAACAGTGACCCTGGCATCCTACCTCCAGACCTGACACTGCATCCCCACCGTGCTAAGAAAGAGAAGTCAGTCCTCTGGTCCGTAGCACGTCCTTCAGCCTGAGGCTCCAGGGCAAGCGCCGGAGTTGGAGGCCTGAAGTACAGGAGCCCTCGAGAGGACCAGTGTCCACCCAACACATCTCTCCTGGTTCCTGATAATCCACTTAGATCTTCAACCCCGGGACTCAAAGTAGGGATGTTAAATTCAAATGACATGAGAGCCCAGAGAAAGGGGACATTTCAAGGTCTCTTTGTCAGGTATACTTCAGTGTGAATGATTTTGTGATGCTTTCTTCAAATTGAGTTTTCCTATGGGAGAGAGAAAAACCAAAAAGGAGAAGGGGAAGGAAACAAAGTTTCTGGTAAAAGCAAACTTTTAGTCTAATAGGGGCATCATTAAAAAAAAACAAAAAACATAGATTGAGTGCTTAAACATCTTAAATTTAATTTGTCACAGTTCTGGAGGCAAGAAGTCAGTAGGTTTCCTTTCTCATGAGGCCTCTCTCCTTGGCTGACAGACACCTGCCTTTTCTGTGTCCACACATGGTTGTTCCTCTGTGCCTGTGCACCTCCTGTCTCTTTACATCTCCAAATTTTCTCTTCCTCCAAGGACACGAATCACATTGGATTGGGGCCCACCCTAAGGGCCTCATTTTAATTTACTTGCCTCTTTAAAGGTCCAGTCTCTAAATAGTCACATGCTGAGGTTGTGGAAGTTACAGCTTCAACATATGAATGGGGCGAGGCGGGCACAAAGCAGCCCACAACAGGGAAGGATGGGATTTGTGATACCAGTGAAAAAATCCTTCCTGAGCACCGAGAGATCACTGGTTCCTTGCAACGTTTAGGAAATCTGTGCACATGTGGTAGGTGAGAGCCCAGGAGAGCTGGTCCAAGGACCCTCAGTGGTGGCCTTGCCCAGGCCAAGCTCAAAGTGCTGCGCTTTTCTCATGGTCCACGCTGTTCCCTGCATGCCCATCTCCCCGGTCCTTCTAAAATGGAATCAGCTTCCCGGTTCAGAGCCAAATGAGTTACTATAAATTCATGGTTTTTAACGACAGCCACCGACAGGCTTGCTGGATTTCCACACATGTTTAAAAGCCATGGACTTATCCCCTGACTGGCCAGAATGCTGAATGCCATTAAAAATATCAGAATCTGAGAACACCCTTGGTCAAAGTCAAACAGGTTTTATCTCCACATGCTGGGCAGTGCTGCTTCCCTGAATATTTATCAAAGCAGATGAGCAACATTCAATCACATGGATCTCCTCTTCTGAAAATATCTCTTCTGTGTCAGCAACCAGGTGGGATTTCTACCAAAGATTCTTCTTGCACAACAGGCTGACCTTGAACTCCATGAGTTTCAGGAAAAGCAGTGGGGTGTTTCTTGTTGACCAACCAGAATAAACATTTCCAAAACCCATTGCCATCTGTCACACTGGGACTCCAGGTGCTGTCTCGTGGAAAACCGGCAATTAGTCATACACAAAAACAGAGCAGGAGGAGAGCTGTGTTTCTAGTGATTATTTTCCAATTTCTGAACACTTAATGTTATCATCTACATTATATTTGATAAGCTGCATTTTTTCCTCTTGTGTTTCCCATCATGTTTACTTCCTAGCCTAACTGGGCTTGGTACGCACAGGAAATCTCTGCCTGTCAGCCTCAGGTGGTAGAAAGGAGGAGATGTCCTCAAGAGCAGCAGGGAGCCGGGCTCAAGGCAGGCAGCCATTCATGGGTTTCCTCCAGGCTCTGTCTTCCTCATCTCCAACTCTGCTTCACACAGTCTTTTTGCAGGTCCTTCTGACACTATGCTATAAGCCACACATATAGCCCCCTGGCCATACCCTGCCCCGCCCCAATCCCAGCTTCTTTGCCATCATAAGATGTTTGAACACCTAGTGACAAATTTACCACGAGGCTGGGCTTTCAAAATGATCTGCAATTTCATTTGCAAGGAGCCAGTTTTCAGAATGCTTCTTTCTGGCAAGCTCCACATTAACATCTCCAGAGGTTTCTCTGTATATTCCCAGTGCACGTGCTGGCAGGAAAGATAAAGCCTGAATGTATCCATGTGCCTCCAGGGATGCATTCTGTCTCCCCTAGCCTCTCCAGCTTTCTGTGAGTGAGCAATGGGATGAGGACATTCCAGCTGATGGCTCTAGATGGGGAGAAAGCGCCCTCATCCCCATGCTGGAAATTCTAATTTTCAATTATGTAATCAGCAAATTCAGTAGAGTGGAAGTGAGAATGTCGCACAACAAGAAGGGTCCCTGGGTACCTCTTGTCTACTGAAAGTGAACCATGACACTTCTGTGGCAATGAATCTGAATTGCCTGATATTCATTTCTGTCACAACTAGCCTTGGGTTTCTGCCTCCAAGGGCATGTGTTCATTACAGTTAAGAGAAATGTGAAACAGCGAAGAAGTGACATTCTTACTCAACCCCATGTTGTGCTCCATCAAGGTTTCACTTTTTTCCCCCACACCTGATTTTTATGGAAAACTGGTAAGAGCTATAATTACTATTAGAAAGAAATAGGTCAGAACTACTCTTTTGCTTGCAAAGAGGGCCTCAGCGGCAAAGGAGAGGCACTTGAACAGAGACACTACTTGCCACTCTGTCTTCCTGTTATGGGTTAAAACCTGGTCAGTACCATCCACCAAGACAGTGGATGAAAAGTGAAATCAACTCCTTATCTGTCAGGAGTCAGAGACAGGGAGTCTATCCTCGTTGGTAGCTTGGTGCAAAACTGTCAGTCTGACACCCTCTCACTCCTTTCTAATTCTATTTTCCCAAAGTGTAAAATGATGGAACCATTTTAAATGTGTGCCATATTATATACAGGAAGAAGCTGAGCTCAAACCTCAGAAAAATTGCTAATAGCAAAGAAATGAAGGGAAGTCCTGTAGAACTATTCAGGAAAATGATAGCCATCTTAGATACACACTTCTGGCCAGTTGGCTCCGCAAGTGTCTGACAATGTTGCTTGATTACAAGCTCACCACAGCCATGGGGCAGAATTAAGAAATCATTTGCTCGTGACTGAGGAACCAGTTAGAGCTTCAAGAGTGTTTCTGACTTACCAGCTGATGGTCACCTCAGTCTAGCTCTACAGCTGCCTCCTGCTACTCAGGCTGCCGGCATCCCTGTGACTGTCTTACTTTCTCTCTCTGCAGCCTGACATGGTTCTTGTTCCTCATTTTGCCTCTTCCTGGGAAAGCCAGTTCAGTGGAAGCATGAGTCGGAGGGAGCTGCAGTGGAGATATTTTGGTAGACAGTTCAGTTCAGTTCAGTCACTCAGTCATGTCCGATTCTTTGCGACCCCAAGGACTGGAGCACGCCAAGCTTCCCTGTCCATCAGCAACTCCTGAAGCTTGCTCAAACTCATGTCCATTGAGTTGGTGATGCCATCCAACCATCTCATCCTCTGTCATCCCCTTCTCCTGCCTTAAATCTTGCCCAGCATCAGGGTCTTTCCCAATAAGTCAGGCCAAAGTATTGGAATTTCAGCTTCAGCATCAGTCCTTCCAATGAATATTCAGGACTGATTTCCTCGAGGATGGACTGGTTGGATCTCCTTGCAATCCAAGAGACTCTCAAGAGTCTTCTCCAACACCACAATTCAAAAGTATCAATTCTTTGGTGCTCAGCTTTCCTTATAGTCCAACTCTCACATCCATACATGAGATGTGAGTCCAACTCTCATATCCATACATTTTGGTAGACACATTCCTCCAAATTCCATCCAAATGTCCAAAAAATTCATGGCAATGTGGCATTCTCCTAGTATTTATGTGGTTTCAATGTCCCCCAGAGTCATGTAGGTCAGTCTGACTGAAATAGTGAATTTTAAGGCCTGTTGGAACCTGCACGTGATTTCTCCTGATTCTTGATCGTTAGCTTGCTCAGGGTGCCTAAGATCTCCACCCTGTGTCCATTTCTACTGCCTCAGTCACTGCCAAGCGACAGCCTCACCTTTGCTGGTAAGGGGCGGAGCTGGGACTGGAGTTCACAGTCTTTGCCTAAGTGTTATGGGGAGTAGAAAAGGAGGTGGATAGTGGTGGTAAAAGGGGATAACCAGATAGATGAACAGGAGAGGAATCTGACACCAAACGGGCCAATAGAGTGACATGAACTAGAGGCTCAATGCCCAGAATGTGAAGGTGTTGGGGACAACACCGACCTGGCTTATCTAATCTATCACACTGTGATATACCTGAAGGAAAATTTGGAGTTCTATAGAAAAAGCTGTCATTCCCAACCCTTATTTCAAGATGTCACTGCCTCACTAGAGTTTTAACCTGACTGATGCTGAATTATGTGTGACACTCTTGCTCTTTTAAGTGGCTGCTTTTTGAGGTAAGAAAACACTGTTAGAATAGGGCATACCTAGGTTCAAAGCCCAGGCCTTCTTGTTACCTGTCAAGGAAGCCACCTTGCTGAACGGGCTCTCTTGTCTGTAAGAAGGCATCAAATTACCCATCTTTAGGGTGTTATGAGGACTGGAGCAATGTGTGTACAGAATCTAGCACAAGTGTCCAACAACATAGAAAGTGCTCAATAAAGGAAAGATATTTCAATTTCTGGTAAAGTGCCAGGGAAGAATGGATTCAGGAACCTAGCGGCAATTGAATGCATCTTCCCAATACCTGGGCTTCCCTTGATGCTCAGCTGGTAAAGAATCTGCCTGCAATGTGGGAGATTTGGGTTTGATCTCTGCATTGGGAAGATCCCCCTGGAGAAGGGAAAGGCTACCCACTCCAGTATTCTGGAGTGTATCCTCCATGGGGTCAGAAAGAGTTGGACACGACTGAGCGACTTTCACTTTCACTTTCTTTCCCAATACATAGAAGCATTTAACAAGTAACCAGACTTAGGGACACATTTTTCACTGGGGAAATCATTTATGTACACATGAAGGCCTGAGCACATTTTAAACACATTTGCAAGAGTTCAACAGAAACAGCACATTCTTTCTTAGCTTTTTCAGAAATTATGTTGTGAAAGGAATTACCATGATCCTTGAAGAAAACACCTAGTTCTTGTTAATCACAGAGAAAACTGTGACCTCAAACTGAGAAATGGTCTCTCTTGCACTATTCAGTGGTGTCTTGCTATTTTTAAAATGGATAAATAGGAAAGTTTCCTGCTCAAAGGATCACAAAGTGTTCCTTGTTGCAAACAGGAAAACATATTTAAAGCAAAATCACTTTCTCAGTATTCAGTTCAGTTCAGTCACTCAGTCATGTCCGACTCTTTGAGACCCCAAGAATCGCAGCACGCCAGGCCTCCCTGTCCATCACCAACTCCTGGATTTTATGCAAACTCATGTCCATCGAGTCAGTGATGCCATCCAGACATCTCATCCTCTGTTGTCCCCTTCTCCTCCTGCCCCCAAACCCTCCCAGCATCAGGGTCTTTTTCAATGAGTCAACTCTTCGTATGAGGTGGCCAAAGTATTGGAGTTTCAGCTTCAGCATCAGTCCTTCCAATGAACACCCAGGCCTGATCTCCTTCAGAATGGACTCGTTGGATCTCCTTGCAGTCCAAGGGACTCTCAAGAGTCTTCTCTAACACCACAGTTCAAAAGTATCAATTCTTCGGTGCTCAGCTTTCTTCAAAGTCCAACTTTCACATCCGTACATGACCACTGGAAAAACCATAGCCTTGACTAGACGGACATTTGTTGGCAAAGTAATGTCTCTGCTTTTCAATATGCTATCGAGGTTGGTCATAACTTTTCTTCCAAGGAGTAAACGTCTTTTAATTTCATGGCTGCAATCACCATCTGCAGTGATTTTGGAGCCCCCCAAGATAAAGTCTGACACTGTTTCCACTGTTTCCTCATCTACTTCCCAGGAAGTGATAGGACCAGATGCGATGCCATGATCTTCGTTTTCTGAATGTTGAGCTTTTAGCCAACTTTTTCACTCTCCACTTTCACTTTCATCAAGCGGCTTTTTAGTTTCTCTTCACTTTCTGCCATAAGGGTGGTGTCATCTGCATATCTGAGGTTATTGATATTTCTCCCGGCAATCTTGATTCCAGCTTGTGCTTCTTCCAGCCCAGTGTTTCTCATGATGTACTCTGCATAGAAGTTAAATAAGCAGGGTGATAATATACAGCCTTGACGTACTCCTTTCCCAATTTGGAACCAGTCTGTTGTTCCATGTCCACTTCTAACTGTTGCTTCCTGACCTGCATATAGGTTTCTCAAGAGGCAGGTCAGGTGGTCTGGTATTCCCATCTCTTTCAGAATTTTCCACGGTTTATTGTCATCCACACAGTCAAAGGCTTTGGCATAATCAATAAAGCAGAAATAGATGTTTTTCTGGAACTTTCTTGCTTTTTCGACTAGAAAACATCATTTTTTCCCTCCTGTTTTCCATAAGGCTTAATGGTAAATGGAGACCAGATTGGGATGATTACAGAGAGTGAACATTATAATTTCTATGTGGAGGGGTTTTTTGTTTGTTTTGGGGTCAGAGAATTAGATCCCCTTTGCCTCTGAATTTTGACTGTGGGTGTGAGAGAGGCTCAGAGACAGACTGTTACTCAGAGAATGGATACAGGTTTACTCTACTAAAGAGAAGATCTAGGTCCCCAAAGTGGAGTTTCAGAGATGCTTCCTTGTTAACTGAAAAATAAGATATACAGAACTTTCTTAAATTCATATTCTTCTTGGGGACTATGCAGATGAACTAAAAAAGAATAGACTAAAATTACAGATGTGGTCTTTCTTGGTGTGAGTTTAGCTCCTTCTCCCTTATCTTGACATTTTTGCCCTGGAAAACCAAAATCCTCTGAAATGGAGATCCCATCTTAAAATTACGTCTCCACTGCTACTCAATGCTTCATATTATATTCCTCATTCCCTTTTATAGTTACACTTCTTAAATGAGTGAATACAGATTATTTCCAAGGACCCCCTTATTCAATTAGCCCCCTGTCATCTACATATACCTCCAGTACCCTACTAAAAATGAAGTCAAAGTTTCTAACGATCTCCTAATCAATTTTCACATCTTTTCTTGACCTGTAAGTTCTTTAAATGTACTGGATATCTACTCTTCCAGTTTCTATACTTTTTCCTTCAAAAATTTGAGTACCCACATTATTTTTCAACTGCAAATCCCTAGTCTTAACCTTGTTGCTTTTGCTTCAGTTTGAAATATTCAGCTGCATGGTTTTAATATCTTTGGTTTTCTTGTTGATTTAATGAGCTATATAAAATTATTGAAACATGTTCATTTCATATTTGTATAAGAGTCATGTTTTTAACTTTTTAATAAAGTTAAAACAATTGTTTTCTAACTCTGGCTTCCCAGGTGGTGCCAGTGGTAAAGACCCTGCCTGCCAACGCAGGAGTTGTAAGAGACGCAGGTTCAATCCCTGCCTGCCAATGCAGGAGTTATAAGAGACGCAGGTTCAATCCCTGCCTGCCAATGCAGGAGTTGTAAGAGACGCAGGTTCAATCCCTGCCTGCCAATGCAGGAGTTGTAAGAGACACAGGTTCAATCCCTGCCTGCCAATGCAGGAATTACAAGAGACGCAGTTTCAATCCCTGCCTGCCAATGCAGGAGTTGTAAGAGACGCAGGTTCAATCCCTGAGTGGGGAAGATCTCCTGAGAAGGAACTGGCAACCCATTCCAGTATTCTTGCCTGGAGAATCCCATGGATAAAGGAACCTGGAGGGCTGCAGTCCATATGGCTGCAAACAGTTGGACGCGATTAAAGTGAAATAGCACACACAAAACAATTGCTTTCTAACTCTATGGGCCCTCACAGATCTCTAAAAATACACTTTGTTAATACCACTGTATTTGCTAAAATTTGTTAATATAGCTCTCTGAAGCTCAACTGATTTTACTAAAGAAGTTTCAAAGTAATATTTGGGGCCCAAAACATTCAGAAGAAACATGGCAATCTATGTTTCAGCACAATTTGACTCTGTCCTACAGTACGGGCTATCAAACTTGAACCTGTATCAGAATCATCTCTAGGGCTCATTGAAACAAGATTTCCAGGCCCAATCCCAGGGTTCTGAGTCACTCAGTCTGAGGTGGGGGCCCAAGAATTTGTGTTCTAACCAGCTCCCAGGGACAGTGATGCTGGTGGTCCAGGGACAATACTTTAAGAACCACTATCTGAAAGTAAACCTAAATTGATTGATTATATTGCTTAGAAAGATCATCTAATATTGGTCTAGCCCCTTCATGGGTCACTGATTTGCCATGACAAAAGGGCTTGCGTAACTCAGTGAAGCTATGAGCTGTGCCCTGCAGGGCCATCCAAGATGGACGGGTCCAAGTGAAGAGTTCTGACTAAACTCGGTCCACTGGAGGAGGACATGGCAACCCACTCCAGAATTCTTGTCAGGAGAACCCCATGAATAGTATGGCAATGCAGAAAGATATAACATCAGAAGATGAGCCCTCCAGGTGAGAAGGTGTTTAGTATGCTACTGGGGAAGAGCAGAGAGCAATTATTAAAGAATCAGATACAACTTAGTGACTGAACAAAACAACATTGGTCTAAAGATTCCACTTTATCAATAATAGCTCTTTTCTTTCCCATAAATTTGACAACCATTTTCTCATTTAATGAAAGTTTACTAGGGTTTTTCTTAAATATCCCATCTCCTTCACTAAATTTTATTTATATTCAAAAGTAAATCAAACATTTATACATTGTTTTTAGTTTGATTTGGCAAAATAAAACTATCCTTCCCACTCCCCACCCCACCTCTCATCACTGGCAAAATGAATTACCTATTCTGTTTTTCCCCCTTAACATGAGGCTTTCTTGGACTCAAAGTACAAAAATCACAGCAGAATTTGAATACATCTTTCTTATGTAAGATGAAGATAGAATGAAAATATGTTATTTAAAACCTATTAACTATGCTCACTGGCTGATTTTAATATTGCTAAGTTGCAGGCCATTTTTATCAATAATATGACAACTGCACATGCAGTTGGGGTACTGACATTTTGCATATATGCAATGCTCTGAGAAGTATGAAAATATAGCTACAAAATCTATGCCCACACAGCTTACTGCTTCTGTTAATGCAATTTTTACCATTAGGCCATCTTCACTAACATTAACTTTAGCATTTCACTATCTTTGTCAACATGCGTTTACTATTCCAAGAATCTCTTGCCCAGGAAGATAAAAGTTGCAAATAACTTCATTGCTTATTCCAGGAACTTCCCAAAACACCATTTAAATGAATATCACACTGTTCAACTCTTCAATAAATAGCATCAAACATCTGTTTACTTATCACAGCTCTTTAAAACCTTTGCCTTAAAATCCTTTCCTTCTTGGATCTATTTAGATTTCGTCTAAACTAAAATCCTAAACTATTCTATCATGATACTTATCCAATCCTAATCAAATACCTGTACTAAAAGATCTACCTTAAACCAAACTCCAAAAGCTCATATACATCCCCATCCAAGACTCTGTTAAGCAGTGCTCTTTCTCCATGGTAAAAAAAAAAAAAAAAAAAAAAACAACCTCTCAGCTTTGTCTTTATCAAGAGGTTATTTTAATGTTTTGGGTTTTTTCCAGGAGCCAGTATCTGACAATCTTGCAATTCCTACCAACAACCAATGTAGCTCTCCTTACTGCAGTAAGTCAAGACCCTTGACTAGGACTTTGCTACTCTGAGTCCCCTTGACATCCTGCCAGGGAAACTTGTTAGAAATGCACATTCTTAATCCTGCCCCCATCCCAAAATTACTCAATCAAAAAACTCTGGTGGTGAGTTTCCAAAATGCTGAGATTAACTTCCAGGAAAAAGGAACCCATTTTAGGAATTCTTTATTGTCTGCTCATATTTGAAAATGAACAGAGGTCCCAGTATGTCGCTTTATCATACTGGCCCTAGGAAACTGAGTTCGCTAGTTTCTTACCTGTCCTGGTCCCTAACCAAATCTAAGAGGACTTTTCTAAGGTTTGATTTGTTTTGTCCATAGGAGTCCAGGTTGGGAAAGATTTCTCCAAGCTTTTCCAACCTCTGAGATTAATCAGATATGGCTGAGCCATTAGGCTGGAGGATTACAGTCATGAGGTGCACAAACCACCCTCTCTAACCACTCCCAGACTCCTGCGGGTTTATCTCCATCCATATATACATCTGCATTCCCTCTGAGCCAGATGTCTAATTCTCATATTTTTAACACTACAACTGCAAATCATGAGTTTAACTGTCTAAATGACATAATTCACCAAGGATAATTTAGAATTACAGCAGTCACTTCAGGGGAACTTTATGATGTAACCAAAAGTGTTCATTTGAGAGTGATCTTAGACCCAAAAGGGGAACAAAATTTTAAATATCCAATTTTTGTAAATTTTGATTAGCATAGGGAAGTGGCTAAAAGAAATTCAGATCCAAAGTTACTTCCTTAAAAAAAATTCTCCAAAGCATGGTGTGAAAATTCCCTCAAATTACAAAATGAACTTAATAGTTTTTATCGTATCATTCTTTTCCACCAGACTATATACCTTCATTTCTCTCTACTCTAGCTCTCTCTCTGGCACTCTCTCTTTCACTCCCGGTTGGCCAGAAACCCTCGAACCTCGATTAACTCTTTATACTGCCCTCAGAACAGGACAAAATCTCCTATGGTTGGTTTCAAGCTGAGGTCTCACTATGAGTTGAAAGCCACTGTCAATTCGTTTCCAAAGTCTATATAAGATAGAAAAAACTTTGCAGAGGAATGTAGAATAACTTTAGAAACCAATAATCCAGGGCTTCCAGGTTTATACTGATTAATTAATACATTAGTGGAAATTCAGGTGCAAAAAATGAGAAGAATGAGGCAGAATGAGAAGATCTCAAGGGTAACTGAGTCAAGCCTAATTAAAAAGGGATCTAGAGAGGTTTAGAAAAGCTTGAATGTTGAGCACAGTCTTTTGGTGACTATCCCCAAAGACTTTTCTACGAAAATAGATGGGACTATGATACAGTCTTGCAGCAAAGCAAGGCTAAGTTTATTTGATATTTCAAGGACAGACTCTTTACTATTTAGGCAAAATTTAGGAGTAGATCCTGAGGCAAATGGGACCCCAGCTTTCTTCTCATTTTTTATCAATAGTCTTAAGCTACAAATAGAGGATTTCATATGAAAGCAAAAACTAGATTGGGAAATAGCTTTTACCAGGCCTTAAATACTATTTTGAAAAAGACTTAGAACAAAAATAGAGTAAGATTCAGGGTAAATTTATGCCTTTACAGAAAACAAAAACCAAAAAACAGCCAGATACTTCCATCTATATGGGATCCTATATGGGAAATCAGTCATTCTATATAGGAAAAGACCATCTACTGATGAAGCCATGAGTAGCTACTATAAGCAGAACTGCACTGGAAAAAAATTACCTTGTGTTAGCCCAGAAACTACAGTGACAAAATGAAATGAAAAATCAGTAAAGGTGCTCCAAGGGGGAACCCAATGCCCTGTTTCACTTTCAAACTTACAAGGAAACATTTCTCTAAGCATTAAAGGAAAGCCCTGCAAAATGTTTATTGATACAGGTGCTACGATATCCACCTGAAATCCTACCACTGTTACACAACTTCATTGAGGAATGAACTTTTAGAATACATTCAAACAAAGCACTGAACTATTAGAATACTCAGTGGTGGGTGTCTCTAACAACCCTGGCACTCCCCATGTTACAGCCATAACCATCACCCTCGGATCTTTAACCAAGTAACTTGTTTTCCACCCAAGTGATCACACACACATGCTCACTCACACAAGTGGTTTACGTGCAAACTGAATTGCCAAACAAAACATGCTCCTAGTTCCTTTCTTGAAGTCCCCGAGGGCCTCCTATTCATCACAACGGCAGAGCTAATTTGGACAGTGACCTGCCAGTCAATATCAGTATATCTAACGCAAGCTCACGGGCAAATCTTGAGGTACCAGACTTCTCCTGGGCAACATATTCTAGGATGCGTTACTGGGGCTGGACCTCTCCAGGTTAATACTGCCCCACCAAAGTGACAACTCAAAGTTTCACAACAGCTTCTTAGCCAGAGTTAAAGACAGACTACAATCAACAGACAAAATAGAGAAGTACTCATTATACCTTGTCTCATTCCCTGTAACACTGGTAACATTCCCGTTAATAATCCACAGGACTCAATACCTAGCCCGGTTCCGTCGAGCCTGGGTTCCCCCTAGCCTGGGATCTGCTGAGCTTGGTTCCACTTAGCCTGGGTTCCACCTAGCGTCGGTTTCACCTAACTGGGCTCCTCCTAGCTTGAGTTCCACCTAGCTCGGTTCCACCTGTTGCTGCTGCTGCTGCGTCGCTTCAGTCGTGTCCGACTCTGTGCGACCCCATAGACCGCAGCCCACCAGGCTTCCCCGTCCCTGAGATTCTCCAGGTAAGAACACTAGAGTGTGTTGCCATGTCCTTCTCTAATGCATGGAAGTGAAAAGTCAAAGTGAAGTCGCTCAGTCGTGTCCGACTCTTAGCGACCGCATGGAGCCTACCAGGCTCCCCCATGCATGGGATTTTCCAGGCAAGAGTACTGGAATGGGTTGCCATTGCTAGGACAGGTCAAAAATATTTGGGAAAAGAAAAGTTCATAAAGTTCCAAAACCCCAAACTTGAATTTTCAGTTATTGGCAACTATTTATACATCATTTGCATTGCACTAGATATTGTACCTGGGTTCAGTCCCTGGGTCAGGAAGATCCTCTGGAGAGGGAAATGGCAACCCACTCCAGTACTCTCGCCTGGAAAATTCCATGGACAAAGGAGCCTGGTAGGCTACAGTCCATGGGGTTGCAAAGAGTCGGACACGAGTCACTTTCAAAGATGATTTAAAGTATACAAGTGAATGTGTGTAGGTTATTTACAAGTACTATACTATTTTGTATAAGAAACTTGAGTGTGAATGTTGTTATCCACAGGGGTCCTAGAACCAGTACTTGCAGGATTACCCACTGACAATTTTATGTACTTGTCCAGGACATGAGGACAATTTGTTCCCTGCTTCCCTGTAGTACCAAACTCAAATATTGTTTTCTTTTTGGTGGTTCCTGAGACTAAAATTCTACAATAATAAGTCTGTGTTCTTGTTTTAGTGATCCTTTAGGTCAAAATTATCAATACTTGTTTGCCTTCTCCTGGAAAAATCTACAGTCTGCCTTGACTACTGTGGCCAAAAGTGTTATTGATGCACCCTCCTTCTCTTCATAGATCTTCAACCACAACCTCAAGGATCCAAATTTCTTTGTGATTCTGTTCTTATCTAATATGTGGATGACCTTTTGTTGTGTTCTTAAAATGAAGTGAACTGTAAGGTTGATTCCATCTGCCTGCTTATTGTTTTAGCTCAGAAAGGGCACAGGGGTCTCAAATATACAATTTTGTCAAAGTAATACAAACTAAGTTTTGTCTAGGTGACAGAACATGACTTACCCTGTAAGTCAAGAAGTACATTTCTTTCTCTTAACAGATTTGGTTTTTCAAAACTTCACCAGGCCATTAATTGAGAGACAATTAAGAGGATTCCTAGATCTCACTAGCTGCTGGAGTTCCCAGCTTTTTGAAGTCTCTGCATCACTGTAGGACTCAATCAAATCTTCTGAATCAACCTTTTCGAAAATCTAAGGACAAACACTCCTTTCATGAATTAAAACTAACTTGAAAAACCTCCCACTCTAAGTCTAATTATCATGTACTTGTCTAATTGTATATATTATAATATAAGAGATTTGAATAAGCCCTGAGTATTCTGACTCAACTTTTGTGAGTCATTTAAAGGGTGATAGCTTACTATAGTTTCTCTCTTGACCCAGTGGCAAAAGTCTACTCATCTTGTTAAGGGCATAAGCCACAGCAGCCAAATTAATGAAGGCTCTATTAACTGTTTTTTAGGGTCTCATTTAAACTTGACAATTCATCACGTTGCACATTCTTTATTGCTCATTGAAAATAAACAATGCTTCTCCACAATTAGACTTACTTTCTAGGAAGTCCTATTCTTTTCTCTCTCACATATCTCCATGCATCACTGTAATGCTTTGAATCCTGCTACTCTTTTACTATCATCTTTAAGAGACACTTGGGTTTCCCTGTTGGCAAAGTATCCATCTGCAATGCAGGAGACCCTGGTTCGATTCCACTGGCAAAGGGATAGGCTACCCACTCCAGTATTCTTGGGCTTCCCTTGTGGCTCAGCTGGTAAAGAATCCACCTGCAATGCTAGAGACCTGGGTTTGATCCCTGGGTTGGGAATATCCCTTCGAGAAGGGAAAGGCTACTCACTGCAGTATTCTGGCCTGGAGAATTTCATGGACTATATAGTCCATGGAGTCTCAGAGTCAGACATGACTGAGCGACTTTCACTTAACCTTTGCAAACTGTCTAGGCTCTTCAATAGGCTAGAAACTAGTTTAGAAAATCAAGACTTAGTTTTCATTGTTGACAGGGCATATCTTAAAACTGGGAGTTTCCCCAGTGGCTCAGCAGTAAAGTATCTGCCTGCCTGTAGGAGACTCAGGTTCAATCCCTGGGTTGGGAAGATCCCATGGAGGAGGCGTGGCAACCAACTCCAGTATTCCTGCTGGGAAAATACCATGGACATAGGAGCCTATGGTCCATGGGCTCACAAAGAGTCAGACGCAACTGAAGCAACTGAGCACATTTGAACACTGAAACAGGAAAATAGGTGGTTCAGAATATAGCTGCCATGTAACATGGCTCTCTAAAGGGAACAGGTGCTATTTTAGAAGAAGGATGTTGTAATCACATCTCTTTAGACCTCTCTGGTATCTAAAATATTACTGAGATCCAGGATGCAAACAAAGAAATTATAAATTTGAAGATTTTTGCTAATAACCCCATAGTTAATTGCAGGCTCTTCAAATGGGTGATTGTATTTATTCTCTTGGTTTAGGTTGTGGCTCTTGAGAAGTGGAATGCAGATTCTGATCACTAACCTTTCCTTGCTGTTTGTGCTGCAGTGTTCAGATCTGTGATCCCCAGAGTTTTGCATATTGTGTGGGTAGCTGCTGTCCCGTTTAATGACCCAACAAATGATTCTCCAACAAAAAGAACAGGAAAACCTGATGCTTGGGGCAGTTGAAACAATTACCCCAGAAATATGATACTTAATTGTAACAAATTGCCCTGAAGTTGTGACTTGATCACACTTCCAGATATTAATAATCTTAAGCTTTAGCTCATGCTAAAGAAGCTGAGAATTGAGAGTATCTATACCCACTCAACTCTGTCTACAGTCTCATGAGTTTAGAATTCTATTTTCTTCACTAATATAGCTTTAGTATTCTTCTGTCTTCATCATGGCTTTATTATAACTTCATTGTTCCAGAAACGTCCTGAAGAAAAAGTGTATATGAACATCAGACTGTTTAGTTCTTTTTCCATCAGATAGCATCAGACCACTTTCTTCCCCCAAATTCTTCAAAACTTTGGCTTCTAAACCTTCATCTTACTGTGCCTTCCAATCATAAACTATTATATCCCTTGTCTGCAATCCTAATCAAACACTTTCCCCTCTGACATGTTACAAAAACATCCATCGAGTGGTGTTTTTTCTTACTACGTTTATCAATAAACTCAACTTTTTCTTATCAACAGGTTATTTGGGGTCTGGGGAACTAGTAGACTGGCATAACAGAGATTCCTAAGCACGGCCTATGGACTCTGGGTGATTCTGAGGATGGTGACACAAGAATCTCAATACTCTAACATCTAGCTGCGTTTATCATTTTACATGCTGGTTTAGATTACACTAATTAACTAATTACTCTTTGATGCCAGGCCAATTGCAGCATAAATTCCAGTCCCTCTTGTTTATGGGTTTGGTTCTAAACTGTTCTGATTTAGGAACTCCACTTAAATAATTTATCTATGGGAGTTAAAACCCAAGAGCACTGACATTTGATAACTAATCTTGAGAGGATCCATTACATTCACTCATTGCATTTCCCTTTCATTTCACTCATGCTCATTTCCAAAAATTGCTTTCTTCAACTCCTTTGTTTGCTACCAATAGTATGTGGGAAATGAATTTAATAATCTATAGATATTTTCTCAAAACACTAAAGGAATAGATTTAGAAAATCATTCAAACAGATTGTGAAAATCCAGAACATTGTTTTTCTATTTTAAAAATATGAATAGATTTGGAGGAAAATATGACTGGGTTTTTACCTGCATGTAAAAAAAGCCAGATTGCAAAAGAAAGGGGTTTTTGGAAGAGAGAAACTATATGCTATTTATAGCTCCACTTAACATGGCAATCATGGTGGGGTTTTTTTTGTTGTTGCTTTTTTTTTTTTAAACTTTTTGGCTGTGAGGACTGTGGGATCCTGGTTCCCTGACCAGAGATGAAACCTGTGTCCTCTGCATTGGAAGTACAAGCTCTTAACCACTGGGCCACCAGGGAAGTCCCAGTAATCATATTGTGATAGGATAATGTTTGGGTCATTTTTAGCAGACACAAGGAATTCTAATTATTAGTTAAGCAAAGAAATTGTTTTGAAAAGTGGTCTTAGGAAACAAATTTTGGATACTTCAGCCATTCCTAGATCCTGTGATTTTTATAATACATGCCTGGTTTAGTAACACCTGCTGTGCATGGCTTGTCTAGGAAGACATGGATTTTAGAAATAGAAATTATTTTCCTCTAGAAATATAAATGTTTCCTGAACCGAGAACAGAGATAAACCATCTTGATTCCCATTAATGCTTTAGCATATCTCACTAACAAAAGGAATATATTGATTGTCACACAAGATTACTTTCCATTTTAAAATTCTGAATTAATTCTGATAATTGTCTTACTTTTGTCATTTTCTAGATTTCATAGGCTCACCACCTACGTATATTTGCAAGATTAAGACCTATGACATTAATTCAGCATCCAAAGAATACATTGCAGAAAGTTTACAGGTCAGCAGAAAAAGGATTTTGTTGCTTAAAGCTTTAGAAATGTAGAGTGATAAACGGTTAGACCAACCTAGACAGCATATTAAAAAACAGAGACATTGCTTTGCCAACAAAGGTCCATCTAGTCAAGGCTGTGGTTTTTCCAGTGCTCATGTATGCATGTGAGAGTTGGACTATAAAGAAAGCTGAGCACCAAAGAATTGATGCTTTTGAACTGTGGTGTTGGAGAAGACTCTTGAGAGTTCCTTGGACTGCAGGGAGATCCAATCAGTTCATCCTAAACGAGATCAGTCCTGGGTATTCATTGGAAGGACTGATGTTGAAGCTAAAACTCCAATACTTTGGCCACCTGATGTGAAGAGCTGACTCCTTGGAAAAGACGCTGATGCTGGGAAAGATTGAGGGCAAGAGGAGAAGGGGATGACAGAGGATGAGATGGTTGGATGGCATCACCGACTCGATGGACATGGATTTGGGTGGACTCCGGGAGTTGGTGATGGACAGGGAGGCCTGGTGAGCTGCGGTTCGTGGGGTCACAAAGAGTCAGACACGACTGAGTGACTGAACTGAACTGAACACAGTTAGACAAGTTTCTTTAAGCATTTCTCAAAGCTTTTATGTTCATGTGCATTGTGAATCTCCAAAGTGCCTTAGAGCACGCATTGTTTCTCAAAATTATTTAGCCAGAGAATCCTTTTATTGGGGAAATGCTACATTCATTGTATTTTAGTGATCACTGTGATGTCTTCTTTGGACTACTAACATCACCAACAAGCACATTAAACATCACAGCGAAATTACTACAATACGGTTTCACAGGAAGCTGTTAATTCCACACATTTTTTTCATGAAATGTAGCCTTATATTTGGATACACAACTTGTGGGGATCTAGAATGCACTACAAGTTTGTATGTGCTGTGCTGTGCTCAGTCGCTCTGTCGTGTCTGACTCTTTGCAACCCCATGGACTGTAGCCCACCAGGCTCCTCTGTCCATGGGGATTCTCCAGGCCAGAATACTGAAATGGATTGCCATACCCTTCTCCAGGGAATCTTCCCAACCCAGGGATCGAACCCAGGTCTCCTGTACTGCAGGCAACAAGTTCTTCTAAGGGCCTGCTAATCCTCCTTCCAGCTTCCATTTCTATTATCAATATTATACCCTCTTGTTTATGTTTGGGCCAGTCTACTAGATTAGACAGGTAGAGATTTGTTCCCTAACTCTGTTTTCAGCAACTTAAAAAATGCTTTGCCCATTGCAGGCACTTAGATACTTTGTTTCCAATTCCATTACAGCCACTAAATTTCAAGTCAAGGAAGAATTCTGATTCATGGTTAACATCCTCTAATCAGAAAATTCCTCTTTGCTTTTAAAATTGTATTATTTCATCAATACTTTCAGAATATAGTATCCAGCATGCCTTTTGTTTTGCACTAAGCAACATCTTTTCATATTGTTCATGGGATTCTCAAGGCAAGAATACTGAAGTGGTTTGCCATTCCCTTCTCCAGTGGACCACATTTTGTCAGAACTCTCCACCATGATCTGTCCATCTTGGGTGGCCCTACATGTCATGGCTCATAGATTCCTTGAGTTAGACAAGGCTGTGGTCCATGTGATTAGAACATGAACAGTATGAAAAGGCAAAAAGATAGGACACTGAAAGATGAACTCACCTACCCAGGTTGGTAGGTGCCCAATATGCTACTGGAGATCAGTGGAGAAACAACTCCAGAAAGAATGAAAAGACGAAGCCAAAGCAAAAACAACACCCAGTTGTGGATGTGAATGGTGATGGAAGCAAGGCCTGATGCTGTAAAGAGCAATACTGCATAGGAACCTGGAATGTTAGGTCCATGAATCAAGGCAAATTGGAAGTGGTCAAACAGGAGATGGCAAGAGTGAGCATCGACATTTTAGGAATCAGTGAACTAAACTGGACCAGAATGGGTGAATTTAACTCAGATGACCATTATATTTACTACTGTGGGCAAGAACCCCTTAGAAGAAATGGAGTAGCCATCATAGTCAACAAAAGTCTGAAATGCAGTACTTGGATGCAATCTCAAAAACGACAGAATGATCTCTGTTCATTTCCAAGGCAAACCATTCAATATCACGGTAATCCAAGTTTATGTGCCAGCCAGTAATGCTGAAGAAGCTGAAGTTGAACGGTTCTATGAAGACCTACAAGACCTTTTAGAACTAACACCCAAAAAAGATGTCCTTTTCATTATAGGGGACTGGAATGCAAAAGTAGGAAGTCAAGAAACACCTGGAGTAACAGGCAAATTTGGCCTTGGAGTACAGAATGAAGCAAGGAAAAGTCTAATAGAGTTTTGCCAAGAGAACACACTGGTCATAGCAAACACCCTCTTCCAGCAACATAAGAGAAGACTCTACACATGGACATCAACAGATGGCCAAAACTGAAATCAGATTGATTATATTCTTTGCAGCCAAAGGTGGAGAAACTCTATACAGTCAGCAAAAACAAGACCAGGAGCTGACTGTGGCTCAGATCATGAACTCTTTAGTGCCAAATTCATACTTAAATGGAAGGAAGTAGGGGAAACCACTAGACCATTCAGGTCTAAATCAAATCCCTTATGATTATACAGTGGAAGTGAGAAGTAGATTTAAGGGACTAGATCTGATACAGTGCCTGATGAACTATGGACAGAGGTTTGTGACATTGTACAGGAGACAGGGAGCAAGACTATCCACAAGAAAAAGAAATGCAAAAAAGCAAAATTGCTGTCTGAGGAGGCCTTACAAATAGCTATGAAAAGAAATGAAGTGAAAAGCAAAGGGGAGAAGGAAAGATATTCCCATTTGAATGCAGAGTTCCAAAGAATAGTAAGGAGAGATAAGAAAGCCTTCCACAGGGACCAATGCAAAGAAATAGAGGAAAACAATAGAATAGCAAAGACTAGAGATCTCTTCAAGAAAATTATAGATACCAAGGGAATATTTCATGCAAAGATGGGCTCAATAAAGGACAGAAATGGTAGGGACCTAACAGAAGCACAAGTTATTAAGAAGAGGTAGCAAGAATACACAGAAGAACTGTACAAAAAAGATCTTCATGACCCAGATAATCATGATGGTGTGATCACTCACCTAGGGCCAGACATCCTGGAATGTCAAGTCAAGTGGGCCTTAGGAAGCATCATGACAAACAAAGCTAGTGGAGCTGATGGAGATCCAATTGAGCTATTTCAAATCCTGAAAGATGATGCTGTGAAAGTGTTGCACTCAATATGCCAGCAAATGTGGAAAACTCAGCAGTGGCCACAGGACTGGAAAAGGTCAGTTTTCATTCCAATCCCAAAGAAAGGCAATGCCCAAGAATGCTCAAACTACCGCACAATTACACTCATCTCACATGCTAGTAAAGTAATGCTCAAAATTCTCCAAGCCAGGCTTCAGCAGTATGTGGACCGTGAACTTCCAGATGTTCAAGCTGGTTTTAGAAAAGGCAGAGGAACCAGAGATCGAATTGCCAACATCTGCTGGATAATCAAAAAAGCAAGAGTTCCAAAAAAATATCTATTTCTGCTTTATTGACAATGCAAAGTCTTTGACTGTGTGGATCACAATAAACTATGGAAAATTCTGAAAGACATGGGAATACCAGACCACCTGACCTGCCTCTTGAAAAACCTATAAGCAGGTCAGGAAGCAACAGTTAGAAGTGGACATGGAACAACAGACTGGTTCCAAATAGGAAAAGGAGTACATCAAGGCTGTATATTGTCACCCTGCTTATTTAACTTCTATGCAGAGTGCATCGTGAGAAACGCTGGACTGGAAGAAACACAAGCTGGAATCAAGATTGCCGGGAGAAATATCAATAACCTCAGATATGCAGATGACACCACCCTTATGGCAGAAAGTGAAGAGGAACTAAAAAGCCTCTTGATGAAAGTGAAAGTGGAGAGTGAAAAAGTTGGCTTAAAGCTCAACATTCAGAAAACGAAGATCATGGCATCCGGTCCCATCACTTCCTGGGAAATAGACGGGGAAACAGGGGAAACAGCGTCAGACTTTATTTTTGGGGGCTCCAAAATCACTGCAGATGGTGACTGCAGCCATGAAATTAAAAGACGCTTACTCCTTGGAAGGAAAGTTATGACCAACCTAGATAGCATATTGAAAAGCAGAGACATTACTTTGCCAACAAAGGTCCATCTAGTCAAGGCTATGGTTTTTCCTGTGGTCATGTATAGATGTGAGAGTTGGACTGTGAAGAAGGCTGAGTGCCGAAGAATTGATGCTTTTGAACTGTGGTGTTGGGGAAGACTCTTGAGAGTCCGTTGGACTACAAGGAGATCCAACCAGTCCATTCTGAAGGAGATCAGCCCTGGGATTTCTTTGGAAGGAATGATGCTAAAGCTGAAACTCCAGTACTTTGGCCACCTCATGCGAAGAGTTGACTCATTGGAAAAGACTCTGATGCTGGGAGGGATTGGGGGCAGGAGGAGAAGGGGACGACAGAGGATGAGATGGCTGGATGGCATCACCGACTCGATGGATGTGAGTCTGAGTGAACTCCAGGAGTTGGTGATGGACAGGGAGGCCTGGCGTGCTGTGATTCATGGGGTCGCAAAGAGTCGGACACAACTGAGAGACTGATCTGATCTGAGCTTTTGAAACTGCCCTCAGGCATATCCCAAGCAGCATACATAGCTGTCTCAGTTTGCTAAGGGGTAAACACGGCTCATATAAACAAGACTATTCTAGACTTTGATAGGCTCACTTGGGTCAGATTTAAGTTAGAATGACTTGATTCTTTCCAACAGTTTTATAATGTCATTTTTTCTAAAAAGAAAAATATGATTCGAAGTAAAAATTTAAAAATCAGTATTTTGATACTTTTGAAAATGGTTCTGAAAAGATAATATCAGGAATTAATTGTAATTACATCCCATGGCAGCCTGGGAACTCTCCTCATTTAATTACAAATTCAACATTTGTGCTTTCTCGGTTGACAACAGGGCAAGACTGCAGGCATATTATCAATTAACTTTTCCTAATTACTCATGTACAAAATTCAAAACAGTACCAAAAATAAGCTATCTGTAAAAGAACAGCTGAACCCAAGCATACACTGTTAATATTCCCAAAGTATGAAAACTATGCCACCAATTGGAATGCCTTCACAACGCAAGATTAGTGCCACATTTGTAAGCTTAAACAAAATGCAAATAAATTGCATATTTCTAAACAAATGCCTGCCAGGGCACAGTGTCACATGTACCTACTCATTTGTTCAATGTGAAGAACTTCCTATGCATTGTGTGTTTTTTCAGCTAAAAATTAACAATTTAATTTGAACACACCTTCTGAGCAGTTGATAATATCCCTTTTATTTCATTTCTCATATAGATTTTTTTTCTTTTTTCTTTTTCTAATTTTACTGCCGGTCCTTTTCTATCACGTCTTCTGCTTCTCCTAGGATTTGGGGCAGAGACTTGCTAAGTCTTCCTACTTGCTTTTCTCCTGAAATTGGGGCAGAGGGGCTAATCTTCTTGACCTTTGTTTTAGAAGAAAAGTGAAAGTTAAAGTCGCTCAGTCGTGTCCGACCCTTTGCTACCCCACGGACTATATAGTCCGTGGAATTCTCCAGGCTAGGATACTGGAGTGGGTAGCCTTTCTCTTCTCCAGGGGATCTACCCAACCCAGGGATCGAACCCAGGTCTCCCACATTCCAGGCGGATTCTTTTTGTTTGTTTGTTTGTTGTTGTTTAGTCACTAAATATGTCCAACTCTTTTGCAACCCCATGCGTTGTAGCCTACCAGGCCTCTATGTCCATGGAACTTCCCAGGCAAGAATACTGGAGTGGGTAAAGAATCAGCTGATTCTTTACCAGCTGAGCCACAAGGGTTTTAGAAGAAGGCCTTTTGAAAAGCCTACTTCCTTCCCATTCCATTGAGGCAGCTGACATCAGTGTTTTAGCCCAAGTCCTCTGCTTTGCCCTCCTCTAAGTTTATAAGGTGAAATTTGATGGCCCTTCCCCAGCTTAGCTATACCCTTTGTTCTGTGGCTCTGCAGTTTCTCTCACAACAGAAGTGGATTCTATTCCTCATACTTAGCCTTGTCATTTGCTTTGACTAACAGAATTCAGTAGAAGTGATGATGCACCAGTTCTCAGCAAAGCCCGTCTACATTCCAACACTTCCATCATTGCACAATAAGACACCTAGTGGATGTCATGCTAGTGGATGAAAGAACTCAGCCCAATATCCCCAGTCATCCCAGTCTAGACATCCCACATCATTCAACAGCCAGTCAACTCCAGATAAGTCCAGATGGAATCAGAACAGTCCTGTCCAGATCAGCCGACCCTCACATCCCATAAACTAAATAAAGGTTTTATGACTGCTGTGTCCCATTATTGTGGTGAGCAATAACTAATGCCACAGGTAGTGAATGTAATGTGACTGTGATTGGGCCCTGGCCTCCATCAAAGGCTTGCTTTTGTTAATTAACCTCAAAAAACACAAGCTGATATTGTATGTCAATGAATTTTCAGGATACAACTTATAGTGTTAGGTGGTGTGGTATTAGTGGCTTCAGTTATATTCAATTCTCAACTAGTGGTTTCAATTCAGTTCTATTCAATTCTCAACTAGTGAATTAAGAAATGACCCTGAAAAAGTTGGTCAATTGAAACAGTGGAATGGTGGTGGTGCATAGGGTTGGGGGAATAACCAAAGGCAAACTATATTCTTAAAAAAAAAATTGTATATTATTGTTTGTTGTTTAGTCACTAAGTTGTGTCTGACTCCTTGTGACCCCATGGACTGTAGCCCACCAGGCTCTTCTGTACATGGGGCACTCTTAAAAAAAAAAAAAAAAAAAAATATATATATATATATATACACACACACACACATGTGTGTGTGCGTGTGTGTGCATGCATGCTAAGGCACTTCAGTGGTGTCCGACTCTTTGCCACCCAATGGGCTGCAGCCCACCAGGCTCCTCTGTCCATAGCATTTCCAAGGCATGGAAACTGGAGTGGGTTGCCATGCCCTCCTCCAGGGGATCTCCTACACCCAGGGATTGAACCCGTGTCTCCTACATTGCAAGTGGATACTTCATTGCTGAGCCATTGGGGAAGCCTATATTTTCACTATCTACTCACCTCTATTTTCACTTACCTACTCAATAGGTTGCTGGAAATCAACGACTGGTTCTTTAGGAATGCTTAATGTGAATATTACTTTGAAGTAGACAGGATGCTTAAAATGTATGTTCATTAGAATGGGTCAATTTTCTTTAACAAACTATAAATAAGGGGACTTTTCTATTTCATACTTTTACTTTCAGAATCAAGCAACATGATTCTCAGCACTCATTCCCATGGGGTAGCTTTGAAATGGATTAAACTTCTGCTAGAATGGTAAAATCCAGTGCATATATAAAAAGCGCATTATTTAAGAGCTTGAAGCTGAAAGGGGATTTGAAAGAGTAAGTGACTAAATACCAATAGCATCTAAGATATTAAAACAAAAGCTAAATAGGTTTCACATATATATTTTTAACATCCAATATTATTTTTCCCTAACCTATCTGTAAAGAAAATTGAGAATTATGTATATATATATAAGAGAGAAGAGAGAAACACAGAGAAAGAGAAAGTGAGACAGTGAGAGTAAGAAAGAATGTATTAGGGCGTATGAGAGAAACTGCAGGAACACATGTAGATTATCAGGATATAGGCTGTCTTTCTATTTTATTTTCATAATCATACATTCAAAGTTCTAAGTCTATCAGTAAATACCACTGAAGAATATCAAAGTCACCTTGTGTTAAAATTACTTTTATTCAGAATGAAAAATACAACATGTAACCAGTTTAGATGATAGTCTATGATTAGTTCTTTACCACATATTTCAAAAGAACTACATACTTATTTCCCCTTGTTGTTACTGCAATATATTTCTTTATATTTACCATTACTTAAAAGGTTACAATGTAGTGTTTTATGTAGCTTTTCCTTAATAGCAGATAGAGAACATGTTGCACACAATTACAGGCAGAAAAAAAATTAATACATAACTTTTCAAAGGAAGGACAAGGAAGACACCAAATCTACAACTTGTAGTTCAGAGTTCAGGGAATTTTTTTTTCTTTAAATAGGTATTTTTACTGGGTATGATGTGATCTGATAGAAGCTCTAGATTTTTCAAACTGCAGCGGCATAAAGCTATTTCCAACGCGATGGATGAAGATGGATCTGAGGTAGAAAGGTGGTCATGGCTTTCCTCTTATATAAAACAATTTTCTTCTTCTCAAAATATCTTTACTGCAAATAGACACCCTTGCCCCCCAACCCACCCAACCTATTCTAAAGAATAGGAATTTCTAACTTTAAGCCTCCTTCTGGCCAGATCCCAGTTAAAGAGAACTCAAAGTTAAAATGTCCTGATGTTTTAAAGCACATATGCTTCAATCAAAACACATTATTTTTACTTTTTTTTTTTTTGGTTTCTTTACATTTGGTAAATGACATGGCATGTTTAAACTGAACCAAATAAATGTTAAATCAGGAGCTGAACCAAATACCTAACTGAATGCACTCAAAGGTGTAAGCCAGGATTCCACCATCTAAGCATTAATTTCATTCTTCTATAGAAGCAGTGATACAGGCTTTTGATAAACATCGTTCCCAAATGCATTGGTCAAATGAAGGGTAATATAACAAGCTATTCCTTCAAAAAGTAAAATGAGACATTCATTAAATTTGTGTCTGCTTTCAGAAGGAAAATAACCGGGGGTTTCAAGACTCATTGAGGGCTTGAATATATTAGAGACATAAACAACCATCAAAATTTCTTCAAAGGGAACTAAAGACAGCCATGGATTTTGGTATCACAATTAGGTACAGGTCTGCTGTGTACTGAATGATGAAAATCAAGACCTGGGAACTAGGAAAAGTTGGACCAAGTCTTGTTTCTGTGTCAAAATGAAAATATGCTTAAATGGGCAACCTTTGGTAAAATAATCTTTGAGATTATTATAATTCTGTCATACAGATTGGGACATGAAATAAATAAAGAAATCAACACCAACTTATATAGAGCAGGGAGATAAAAGACAAGGGGAAAAAAATCCCAATAGAAATGCCTGTTAGGCCCACAGGATTTTTATTGCGGTTATCCAAGTGGTCACTAAAGAAATAAGTGTATGATGTGAAGTAAAGTTAAATAGTATACACAGAGCTGTAGCCTAATCCATAAACATATAATATTTGATTGACATATATGAAGTTATTAATTTGGCCAAATCATGGAAACAAATAAAATCTATTTGGTCATGTGGCTTATGAATTATAAATAACCAAAACATAATGGTAAAAGAGTCAAAGAAACAAATGAAGTTATTGTACAAGGTTAATATGAAGGAATGTAAAAATGTAAAATTGTCTTCTAATTCTGATGCATTTGTTCACGGTTATTAAAAAGAAGGTCTCATATTAGAAACCCCGCACCCACTTTCCCAATACTGTATACAGTATACAAATCAGTGACAAATGTATTTCCATTTCCAAATACCATTCTGTTCATTAATTTACAGTTGCATAGAAAGGGAAGAAGAAAACAATAACATATGATTATTATAAAAACAAAATATCCTTTCCTCTTTGGATAGTCAGTGTTTTACTCCTTCAGTAGAACACACAGTCAGCACTCAACAGCATAATTCAAAGAGCCATGGAGCTTCTGATTAAATGGAACTTGACACTGGCATTTGCTGAAAAGGGCAACACTGTAAATCAAGAAATGTTGGTTGGCTAGATGAATACTTCACATTGCCTGTGGGAAGAGAAAATAGCACTGTCAGAACAACATTTACAGAAGGCATTACAGGTAGCAGAGACCTGTCAACTCTTAAAAAAATAAAAGTGCTTCTTTCAGCATAGACAAGCCCTCTTTTGCTACATTCAATGGGGATACTTTACTCCCACCTGACTTTTGTTCCTGGAATGAAGTCCTTTGCTTTCATCATAAAGTTTCATAGCCTGCTTTTCATCAACTCAGCTGATATAGAGGAAGTCTGGAAGACTTTTCTCTTGTCCAGGCTGGAAACCAAGTTAAAACTGAGACGATTTGTCTTTTTTTTTTTTTTTTTCCTGAGAGGTACTAATGTTGACTGAATTAGGTTGGTGCAAGCACTCTGTGTTCCTCTGAGGGTCTGTGGGAGGTCTTCTGCAGATTTGGTACCCTGGACAATTCCAGGGTACCAGCTGGATCCCAGCTGGGATCCAGACAATAAGAACTCAAGACAGGAATCACAGTTCAAGGGTGTGTGATGGTGCCAGTTAAAGGCTCAGCGCTAATGTACAGAGGCAAGGAAGGATAGAAATCCAGGTCACACTCAGAGGAGTGGCATCAACCTTTCAGAGGTCAAATGGTTGGGTCCATTATCATTAAAATCTATGTCATCAAACTCTTCTCTAAATGCATCTTTCACTGGCTTGCTCTAATGGATATCTACATCTCCCTAAAGGCACAGTTTCCTCCATAGAAAGAAAGGACTTCTTTACATAGGACTGTTTTTCATCTCTCACACTCCTCAGATATGGGATAGGTTCATATTGTGATTTTCAGGGCCTTTTCTCTCTCTCCTTCCTTAAAGTACCCAGCTTTGAATCTCTTGTCATCAAACCATACCACCCACTATGCAGCTCTAAGCTCATGTCCCCTTACCTCTTGAAGAAAAAATGGCTGTCATTCATTGGTTTTAAATGTTCATGATTTCAATACATAGATGGTTTCTCCAAACCTGTGGCCTCTTAGCTCCTTGAGCTCCACTCCTCCCAGAATCTGTCCTTCACCCTTTCTCAGCCTTCCATGCAAAGTCTCAAATCTGGATGACTGCCAACACCTGCATCCCTTCCAATATTTCAATTTCAATCATCCCCCTTTCTGACAACCCACCTGTATCTTTCCAGCTTACTTCCACTAGGACCCAAACTTCACTCATCCTCTGGTACTATGGCCTACAGATTTCCTGTCTCCCACACCTATTGCACCCTCACTGTTCTTCCTACCAGACTTGGGTGCAAGCATTATCATCGCTCCTCTGCCTCTTCCCTTGAACTGTTGTACTCTCTTGGCCAAACAACTACTTCAACTTAAATGCAATAAATTTCTAGTTAAATGCAATACTTGGCCTACTCTGGTGCCTGTGCCCATGAACTTGAATGAGGCTGAAGGGCAACACATAGTCCTGCAGACAGGCCTCAAGTTAAATTCACAGGCAAGCAAGTGGTGGCCTTTAATGCTACCTGGCAGTCACTGTTTCCACATACTCTCCTCAGCTCCAAGCAGCTACTGCACATCTTCCAGTCTCTCCTCATACCTCCAAGGCCTCCTCCCCAGCCTCACTCTCTGCTGAAGCCCCTGCTTCTGACTCACTAAGACAACAGAACAATCACAAGACTTCTGCTCTCCGGGATGAGGTTCTTCCTTCTCACAGGCTCTCACACCACAGCCACTGATCTACTTCATATTCCCTTGTGTTCCCTCCAGTTACTAAAGATGAACCATTGGTGCTTCTCCTTAATATCTCAGTCTCTTGGGCCATTAAGGCAGTAGCACAATCAGAGGGTTCACGGTTTCAAAAAGATTCATAAACAGTGCATGAGGAAAAATGTTCTCCAAAGATTTACTGTGGTCTTGGGACACACTATTTCTAAGACTAGCTGATAAGGAAAATACTGAAAAACACATGGGCTATATCTGCCAACAGTTCTCAGCAAATTCTTAAATGAAAAATCAAAATCTTCTCCCCTCAGAGTAACAAAAGCAGCTTTGTGTACTGCCCCAGGCATGGCTTTTAAGTCCATGTTCTGCGGTAGCTATCTGAAGTACATGTTTGGGAGAACCCTGTCAGCTAAACCTATCTGGGATAATTTTACATAGTACATAGAACTATTAAAGGCTTGAGTCTACTGAGCAACTTTCACTTTGGGCTTCCCTGGTGGCTCAACTGGTAAAGAATCCACGTGCAATGTGAAGACCCTGGTTTGCTTCCTGGGTCAGGAAGATCCCCTAGAGAAGGGAATAGCTACCTACTCCAGTATCCTGGCCTGGAAAACTCCATGGACTGTATAGTTCATGGGGTCACAAAGAGTTGGACACGACTGAGCAACTTTCACTAAAAAGCTGTTAGAACACAAAAGATCTGGCAATTGGGGCATCTGGAAAAACTGGCGTGGGAGGGTTCCCCTCCTCAGGCTGACAAACTGCTGTACCAAATCAACTAACATGTCAAGCAAGTTTCCTTATTTACATGGGGAATAAATCAACAGTGCTGTGCTGTGCTTGGTCACTTGTCATGTCCAACTCTTTGTGACCCCATGGACTGTAGCCTGCCAGGCTCCTCTGTCCATGGGATTCTCCAGGCAAGAATACTGGAGTGGGTTGCTGTACCTTCCTCTAGGGGATCTCCCCAACCCAGGAATCAAATTAATATCTCCAGCATCTGCATGGCAGGCAGGTTCTTTATCCACTGAGCCACCTGGGAAGCCCACTAGGACCCCCTAAACCTTGTTTCCATTAGCTCATGGTATCAGAATGTGGAGAAGCAAACCTACAGGTCTGTCTCCTGACTACCTTCACAAGCATGTCACTGGTCTGTTATCAACTGCACACGTGGTTTCTCCAGCCTTGCAGAGCTCTTAAACTGTGGCTGTATGCAACATAGGCAGTAAGCAAGGGCACCAGTATAAAGACAAACACTGACTGAATAGTGTCAGAGCAGCATCTGACGCACTCTCATCAAGCACAGGATATGAAGTAAGTGAAGAGCAAAACAGGGAGAAATCATGTCCTAGGGCAGGGCTGGTAGGCACTGCGAGTGGGCTGTGCAGGAGGGTCCTGTCCACTAGCAGGAAGCCAAGGGATAAACTCCATATCATGGTTCTACCAAGAAATGAGAAGAAAGGGGTCTAACAGGAAAACATTCTGTCCCTAAATAAAAACAGAGCATGGTTCATGGACTCTGAATGCACATTTATAGCATAAAAGAATTTCAATTCTCTATTTTCATAAGGTGAAAATATAGCAAAAATCAAAAATCAACAGTAGGTAATCGCTTAAACATTTTATTTTTAAATAAAGAAAGGAAAAAAATAAAATAAAAAAGCAAACCGGCCATCCTGTAAAGCATGTGGGATCTTAGTTCCCTGAACAGGGATCGAACCCTGACTCTGCACTGGAAGCACAGTCTTAACCACTAGATCACCAGGGAAGTCCCACTAATTGCTTACTCCAAGTTATAATCTGTAACACCTAAACCAGTCAACCCATGAAGTCTTACCTGTGGCCTGCTGGGGAGATTTGCTGAAAGAGAAAACAAAAACAGTCAACTGCAGGCATTTCTGTGGTTCTCCCTTTTATGCATGCAAAAGTGTAAACTGCACCATTCCCAGCTGTTAAATGGATATTAATAAGAAAATAAGAAAGAGCTTTGGGGAAGTTTTTTTTTTTTTGGCCAGATGCTTCAACAGGGCTAGTTTCCCTACTTAGCTTTTCATATCCCATGTGCTTTAAGAAATAAAAATTCCACCAAAATATGCAAAAGATACGCCAGCTCTCTCAAATCAGTACATGCTAAAGCATTCAGTGAATAATTAGTTTTGCAAAAAAACCTCAAAATTTCCCACTGAAATCATGCCATATATTTGGTTTATGCATTAGAACAGAGAAAATTCTGTATATTCTCCTGAATAGTACAAATTCTGACCAAGAAGTCATTAAGGAAATGCCAGGGCCAGAGTCTTTAGTTTCTGCCACCCTTACCCCAAAGACCAGGAAGATGGTGGCAGTAGCCTAGTCCTCAGCACTCAGAAGTCTTGTAGGAACTTGGGTTAATCCTGTGCCTTCCATGGGCTAAGTTAAGAGCATGAGATAAGTTAGAATATGGTGCCTAATTTGCCTTTGCATCTGAGCAGCTCAGCTCCTCCTTGGTGGCAGAGGGCATGTGCAGTGAAGCTGATCCAGTACGACCTGAAAGGGCAGCCACTAGCACAGCTCTTCTCTAAGGCCTCTGAGGTTTCATCTCTCCCTTTCACTGTGACATCTCACAATTTCTGAACTGGTACTCAGCCCTGGGAGAGAGAGGCGCTCCACTGCTTATGATGGTAGGATCTGTTCTGGGTCATTAAAGATCGTCCCTAATCAAACAGCATGTGACTACTTTCATCATTCTATTTTTTTGTTTCCCCCTTTTTGAAGGGAAACAAACAAACAAAAAACCTGTGACCACACAGTAGGTGCTTCATGAGAAAAAGATAGAGCAAGAAGTGGAAGCTTCTTATGATGCCCTGGAGGGAAAGTGTGCACCCCAGTAGTATTGGGGGGAATAATCAAGTCCTACCAATTGTGTAAGTTATATCAGGGAAAAAAGAGTGGACTTTCTTACACAGGGGAATTACACTTGCACAGAACTACACCCTCTTGAGGGAAACCTTAGTTGCATAAGCATGAAGTATACCATAGGCAGAGTTAAGCTTCTCTTTTCAGTAACAAACAGCCGAATCCAAACAGAAATAAAATCTGTTTTGCTGCAAATCAACATTTTAACCCTGTAGCCTCTTATTAAATAAAGGCTACAAGTACCCTCTTGAACAAATCATAAAATACATATTTTAAAGAAATCAGGAAATCATTGTATTTTAGTAGGTCTTGAAGTTTTGATGAATGTCAATCAAGCTCAATAAATATAGGCAATTCACAGTAAGAATATGCCTGCAGATAAAAACAATAATTAAAAAGCATTTGTTAGTCTATTAGTGAAAATAATATTCAGCTTACTACTAGCATCTTGTATATTTGGATGACATAAAGAAAAAAACAACAACAAAATGATGTTACACTGAAAAAATTAGTTACGGCAGTCAGTGGAAATTTTAGTATATCAGTTAATAGGCAACACGATTACATTCCCTTCATTAACTCCTTGTCAGGAAGAGATGGAAATGCTTGCGTCTCTGCTCTGAAACTCAACATACATAATTAAAAGAAAACTTTAAAAGGCCATAATTCAAGGATGCTATCAGGACCAACTGGGACATTAATCCAAGATAGAGGAATTCTAAAGTGTTATGTGCAACAATATACAGACACAGCAAGAAAAAAAAGTAATGTTTAACTAGACAATTCATACAATTAGGATTTAAGAATACAGTTTCATTTTAATTCCAAGAGTGCCAGGAGTGGAAATTCACTTGTGACCATGCTAATGTTTAATTCACAAAGGATCAAAAGTCAAGATTAACATGCAGATCAATTCACTGTATGCTGGTGACCAGCAATTTTAAAGTTCTCATTAGTTACAGGGGATTGGCTTGGCATTGGGAGGATGCCAATCCGATTTGCTTTCAAATACTCTCCAAAGATGGTCAGTAAGCTTTGGGAGTTTGTGATGGACAGGGAAGCCTGGCATGCTGCAGTCCATGGGGTTGCAAAGAGTCAGACATGACTGAGCGACTGAACTGAACTGAAGCTTTGGAAATGCAAAGGCTTATTAAAATATTTGCTAGCTTGTACAGCTTAAAAGGGGCAACAAAGCAAAGGAATCCAACAGAACCTTCTAAGTACTATCTAGTACTATCAATTAAACCTTCCTTCCCAAAAGGAAAATTTTATTATTCATTCATTCACTCATTCAATCCAGAAATATATTGGGCATCAAATTTGCGGTAGGTGCTCATTTCTATTTTACATCCATTGAAAAAAAAAAAGTTTAATCAATCCAGGCAGAATTTAAAAGTATATGTCAATTTCATAAATAAATCAATTTATGTTTTTATTTTTATGAAAAGCTATCCCTATCTTGGGAGATTTTTATATTATCAAAGTATAAAGACTCTTTACTGTCATTTAAAGTGGTATTTTCTGAGGAGAGGATGGAAAGGGGTGTAATGACAGGCTGTTTTATATACTACATATATATGATGAATAATATATAATAGTGCTGTGCTGAGCTAAGTCACTTGAGTTGTGTCCAACCCTTTGCAACCCCATGGACCATAGCCTGCCAGACTCTTCTTTTCATGGGATTCTCCAGGCAAGAATCCTGGAGTGGGCTGCCATTTCTTATTCCAGGGAATCTTCCCAATCCAGGAATTGAACCCGAGTCTATTATGTCTCCTGCATTGGCACGTGGGTGGCTTCTTCACCACTAGCACCACCTGAGGTGCAGTACTAAAATCTTAGTGTAATGGCTGACTAGAGCTAATTACCCTAAAATTATAAATATAAATTTTTAAATAATATATTCTGATTTCTTTAAAATATTATTTAAAATATAATTGCAGCATTAAGTGGTGTGTATGTATGTACAGTAAGCTGTTTGTTTGAAACAACAGAAATGTTTTGCTGACAGCTCAGTAGAAACTGCAAGATGCCAAGGTGCTGAAGACAAAATGTTTGGGGAAAAAAATCAATAAATAACAATCATAGAGTTTCCTCTGGGATTTTTATTTGGTTATTTTCTGGCTCTTGGTTGTTCATATGGAGAATTCACAGGGTCATAATCTGCCATGCTTTAAATTGTTTGGCCTTTCTTACAGTGACTATTTTATTCCTTGAGAAAAGAACCCATGAACCTAAAAAAAATAATAAAAACAAAACAAAACCCACACCAAAACAAAAGATGGGGGGTGGGGTGTGAAATTGAAAATAATCCCTTTTTACATCTGAACTTGATGACATCAGAAGACAATATCTGAAGAAAAGAGAAGGAATGACTTAGAAAAAGCTATTTTCAGACTTTGTCTGGCATACCACAAAAAACACTCTTTTGGAGAAATACACCTTTCTTACTATGGCCTGCACTGAAGAGGATAATTTCTCCTTAAAGACAGACTTGTTTTATGTGCCCCAGGTTGTCGATCACAGGGCAGATCAAAGGATCTCAAAGAGCAGGGTGGCACTGGCCCTCCACCCTGGGATGTGATGGCATCCAGGTTGGGCTTTGTTTGCCTTGCTGACATATGGAAAGCTTGATTTATCTTCAAATAATGTTCAGTCTCGCTTCCAATATTGCTGTTATCTCACCAAAGAAGACAAAGGGCCTCACACAGGAAAAAAGAAATGGAAGGAAAAAGCATAGCAGCGGCGTTACGATCTTTCATACTCACGGCAACAGGATGGAAACGTACTGTTGATCTGCTCCATGACCTCTGTGAGGTCCGTGCTGGTGTCATGAGGGGGTGCCAGAGGCTCCTCTGCCACCGTGCCTGCAGATACAAAGAACAACAGACGCTCTCAGATTAACGTCCAGTCTTCCACTAAAACCCAACTGTGGGGGAAAAATGCCAGTACTGGCCTCTAAACATCAGTGTGAAAATAGTCTCCTTGCAAAGAATAATTTTAGGGGAAAATTCCAAAATCACTTTTGCATTAATTTCTGGTAACAGAATTTTACATAATTAAAATGTATTAGATGTTTCTATAGAAAGAATTCAAGTGCCAGGGGAAAATTCACAAGTGAAAAATAAGTAATGGGGTCATATTATTTCTTAGTTAGAATTCCACTATTTTGCACAGCTATTTTAAAAATAACTCTATTTATTTTTGGCTGTGCTGGGTCTTCGTTACTGCATGTGGGCTTTTCTCTAGTTGCGGAGCACAGGCTCCAGGGCATTGCAAATTTCAGTAGTTGCAGCTCCCAGGCTCCAGAACACAGGTTCAATAGTTGTGGTGCAAGGGCTGATTAGTTTCTCTGTGGCATATGGGATCTTCCCAGACCAGGGATTGAACCTGTGTCTCCGGCATTGACAGGAGGATTATTTACCACTGAGCCACCAGGGAAGCCCATCAAGTATATTTTCATATGAGAAATATATTCCATCAATTTTTTCCTTCCTTCTTTATGGAGACTTCAGCATAGGCTAGCTTACACTGCTACAAAGTTAGAAGTATTTTATAAGATACTTTCTATTTTGATGTTTATTTAGTCTATCATCAATAGCAAAATAATTCTCTTATTTAACAATTTAAAATAATTTCACTATTTTAGGTTTTCCTCTGATACATGCAGCAAAAGGATTCCCATTATCAAATTATTTTGGTTCAAGTATGGGGTTCTCAGTAGGATTTTAGAGCTTAATTTCATCAATAACAAAATGTCATTCCAGAATTCCTGGTTGACAGAGCCCATCCTCGCAGCAGTGACAGGTCCCCATTGTGACCAAGGACAGGCTAGGTGGGACTTCAGCCTCAGATGGGGGTGGCTGAGGCAGAAATGTCTCGGGGAACTAGGACGGAGAAAGCAGAATACTGAGTCCCCAGCCCTGGGCAGAGAAAACTATATTTGGTGTGATATTCTTTAGTCGTTTATTCTGAATGTGTACAACTATGAAATTTCAGAGACAGAAGTTTATTGAAAAGAAAAATCATTCCTAAGGCAAAGAACAAAATTAACTGTTGCTCATCCCAAAAGGAAGGAGCTCCTTCTCCTCTCTCATCAAAATTCGATTCACTACTACACCTTACACAAACATGTGCATTATAGTTTATTACTCTAAAATGCTTGCTTTTTTCAGTATTGTTAAAATGGCTTTATACTCAGCTGAGATGAAAGAGAATACGAATTCCCTTATGCTTAAGGCCGGCATGTGCAAGAATGTTATTTAAAATGAAAAGTGCACAAATGGCAAAGCCCAGGGTACACCAGGGGAGAGAGTAGCCGAGTCTTGCGGACACAGACCTGCCTGGTGGAACTGCGGGCCCGGGTCTGGATCCAGCGAGTAGTTCAGTGCCGACTGCTGAGGGGAAGCCCAAGGGGAGACGCCATTGATTTGCGAATCAGATTCAGGCTGAAATCACATTCAGAGGTTAAAATTGAAGAGATTCAAAAAGTGATTAAAGAAAACATTTCTGTTTCTAACTTCCCCTCCCCAACTATGGATAATTAAATCACATAACATCCTTCACCCTCAGTCATTTTCAAATACGCTTTAACGTCAGTTGGTGGACTCACTAGTGTTCAGCTGAGGACCAAATGGTCCTTCCCTTTGGATCTGAGACCTTTGAAGAAATCACGTGGTTATTTGGCAGGATTTACCTATCAATGTCAGGGTCATTCCCTCAATTGTTCTATTACTTTTACGTCAACCAAGCGATTTTGGAAACATGTTTCATTCATCTTTAAAATTAACACTGCTTCCCATTCAGTAAATTTATCTAATTTAAAAATTATGCTAATTTTTTAACTTAAATCAATATTTAAGAGCAATATTGGAGAGTGGTAAAGGGTATGATAGAGTGCCTGATGAACTATGGACGGAGGTTCGTGAAATTGTACAGGAGACAGGGATCAAGACCATCCCCATGGAAAAGAAATGCAAAAAAGCAAAATGGCAGTCTGAGGAGGCCTTACAAATAGCTGTGAAAAAAAGAGAAGCGAAAAGCAAAGGAGAAAAGGAAAGATATAAGTATCTGAATGCAGAGTTTCAAAGAATAGCAAGGAGAGATAATAAAGCCTTCCTCAGCGACCAATGCAAAGAAACAGAGGAAAACAACAGAATGGGAAAGACTAGAGATCTCTTCAAGAAAATCAGAGATACCAAGGGAGCATTTCAAGCAAAGATGGGCTCAATAAATGACAGAAATGGTATGGACCTAACAGAAGCAGAAGATATTAAGAAGAGATGGCAATAATACACAGAAGAACTGTACAAAAAAGATCTTCATGAACAAAATAATCACGATGGTGTGATCACTGACCCAGAGCCAGACATCCTGGAATGTGAAGTCAAGTGGCCTTAGAAAGCATCACTATGAACAAAGCTAGTGGAGGTGATGGAATTCCAGTTGAGCTATTTCAAATCCTGAAAGATGATGCTGTGAAAGTGTTGCACTCAATATGCCAGCAAATGTGGAAAACTCAGCAGTGGCCACAGGACTGGAAAAGGTCAGTTTTCATTCCAATCCCAAAGAAAGGCAATGCCCAAGAATGCTCAAACTACCGCACAATTGCACTCATCTCACACGCTAGTAAAGTCATGCTCAAAATTCTCCAAACCAGGCTTCAGCAACACGTGAACTGCGAACTTCCAGATGTTCAAGCTGGTTTTAGAAAAGGCAGAGGAACCAGAGATCGAATTGCCAACATCCGCTGGATCATCAAAAAAGCAAGAGTTCCAGAAAAACATCTATTTCTGCTTTATTGACTATGCCAAAGCCTTTGACTGTGTGGATCACAATAAAGTGTGGAAAATTCTGAAAGAGATGGGAATACCAGACCACCTGACCTGCCTCTTGAGAAACCTGTATGCAAAAGGCTGTATATTGTCACTCTGCTTATTTAACTTATATGCAGAGTACATCATGAGAAACACTGGGCTGGAAGAAGCACAAGCTGGAAACAAGATTGCCGGGAGAAATATCAATAACCTCAGATATGCAGATGACACCACCCTTATGGCAGAAAGTGAAGAGGAACTCAAAAGCCTCTTGATGAAAGTGAAAGTGGAGAGTGAAAAAGTTGGCTTAAAGCTCAACATTCAGAAAACGAAGATCATGGCATCCGGTCCCACCACCTCATGGGAAATAGATGGGGAAACAGTGGAAACAGTGTCAGACTTTATTTTTCTGGGCTTCATAACCACTGCAGATGGTGACTGCAGCCATGAAATTAGAAGACGCTTACTCCTTGGAAGGAAAGTTATGACCAACCTAGATAGCATATTCAAAAGCAGAGACATTACTTTGCCAACAAAGGTTCGTCTAGTCAAGGCTATGGTTTTTCCAGTAGTCATGTATGGATGTGAGAGTTGGACTGTGAAGAAAGCTGAGCACTGAAGAATTGATGCTTTTGAACTGTGATGTTAGAGAAGACTCTTGAGAGTCCCTTGGACTGCAAGGAGATCCAACGAGTCCATTCTGAAGGAGATCAGCCCTGGGATTTCTTTGGAAGGAATGATGCTAAAGCTGAAACTCCAGTACTTTGGCCACCTCATGCAAAGAGTTGACTCATTGGAAAAGACTCTGATGCTGGGAGGGATTGGGGGCAGGAGGAGAAGGGGATGACAGAGGATGAGATGGCTGGATGGCATCATTGACTCGATGGACGTCAGTCTGAATGAACTCCGGGAGTTGGTGATGGACAGGGAGGCCTGGCGTGCTGTGATTCATGGGGTCGCAAAGAGTCAGACACGACTGAGCAACTGAACTGAACTGAACTGAAAGGGTATGATTTTGTTTTTGTTTTTTTTTTATTGAAGTTGCTTTACAATGTTGTGTTATCTTCTTCTGTACAGCAAAGTGAGTCAGTTATACATGTGTACATATACCCACTCTTTAGATTCCCATATAGGACATTACTGAGGACTGAATAAAGTTCCCTGTGCTTGAAGAGCATGATGTTGGATTCAGCTGCTTGGATACAGACTTGGTCACTCAGAGTTGTCTAATTCTGAGGCAATTTTATAACTATCTCTTTTTTATTTATAAAAACCTAGATTTTTTTAAATTTAAAAATTAGGGTTGGTGATAAGGGTATCTGCATGATATATCATGTGTTGTGAAGGAGGTGATCAGTTAGTATTTCTGTCGTGATTAGAAAGGAATCTGACACACCTAATAAATACTTCACAAAGGCAGGAAGTTTGAAATGGTGATGGATACATTGACAGGTACATGGTCAGATTAGAAAAGCGTGATTCATTGTAAAGGCAGTGCAGAAGTTCCATTGATTTTGAGGCTGTTTGTTTCCATTAAATCTATATTAGCTGAAGTCTGGCAGTTTTGCTAGTTTTTACTATCAGAGTTGAATTTTCCATCAACTTTTGGCATTCATGCTAGTTCATTAAGAAGAGATAAGAGCCTTATAGTCTAGAATATACAGAGCTATTTAGATATCCGATATCTTGTAAAGCATTACTGTGCAATTCTGAAGGCTCATGAGCCATTAGGCAGCTCGGTCTAACGGGATGAAGAGAGTAGGGGAGGCAGGGGGTGAGCAGGAGAGCCTTGGCTCTGTTCAGAGCATCACCAGGCTATAGAAAACAAAATTTTCAAGCACAGCTGCCTTCCACAGCACTTCTACCTGTGCACTAAGTCCTTAATACTCAAACTTCATATTCTAAATAAGAGAGTCCGAGGAAAAAGTCATCCTTTGTCCAGGCACCATTCAGAAACATCATACTTACAATATTGACAATATAGTTCTGCCGCTGTATGGGAGTGACATCAAGGTGAAAACCTAATATACAAAGGACTAAAAGAAAGCCTGCCAGGCCTTGGGGAAAGTCTAAATAATGCACAGTTTCTAAGCAAACCTTCTCCCAAACAGTGTCACGCAAAGTCTGAAACAGTGACAGACATTCAGAAAGGATAAGGGGTGTTCTGTGGCCCGCTGTATAGGTAATGCAAAAATTACACTGTTTTGAATGATTCTGACAAGTTAAAAGATACTGCTAAGCAACTGTGAAAAGATGGTTTTCTAAAATTTGAGAAAATCACTGGAGAGAAAGTTGTTTCTGCCTTTGATTCATACATCATTTCTGGAGAAAAGCATTCCTATTCACTGTCTAGGGGCCCCTCACACTGCATGGGCCAGAGAAGAAAGCAAAAGAGAGCATGGATGTGGATGTCAGGGATTTTTCAGGAGAGGCAAGTTCCAGGCCCATCGTCTGGGATTCTTCACAACAAACACCTGCTGCAAAGATATCTTCACTACTAGCTCTGTGACATGATCCCCGCTCTTCAGCTGCTAGATGTAACCAGTTACTTAATTCTCCACAGTGCGTATGTCTCTATAGATGATATTATCTTGTTATATATCATACTATCTTGTTATGGTCCCTAACAAGATTGCAGAAACTATATCTGATGCTTGTTTTATATCCCAAAGAACAGTATGTTTCAAAATCGCAGGCTATTATCCACTCATGAGTTATAAAATTGGGCCTGACCAACACTAAGAAAGATAGATGAAAAATGAAAGGGAAGAGGTGAAGGAAGGGAAAGGAAGGAAGAAGGGAGGAGGAGGGGGAAGAAAAATAGAAATAGGCAGTATTTTTTAATAACAGCAATTAGCATTTTGTATTCATCACACTTGTATGCATTCATCATAATGCAAATTATATTTTTATTGTCAAGAAAGTTTGCAAACAACTGCCATAAAACATGGTGCTATGTGAGGAAATAATAGATGAAAATTAATAAACATCTGTTACTTAATTTCTTGAAAATAGTTTACGGGAAGGAGGTTTTAGCGTGAAGAGTTCAGGTCACTTCCTTTCCCTTAATATCCACAGATGTTTCCCAAATGTAATTTATGCAGATGTATGTGATAGGATCTTTTCCCTTAACCTATTCAGAGCTGAGACAGATTTAATTGTTAAAGAAGAATGAGCAATTCCATCTTAAGCTGGGAAAATGCATTTTTTTTTTTTTGGTGCCAGTGAGGATTGAATGCTTACGTTTGTAGAGGGATTTCTAAGCCATTTGAAATCAACTATGGAGAGGAGAAACGAGAAGTGAATCTTCCTACTGACTCTGGGACTGAGCCCCATGGGACGTGGGACCAGGGCAGATGGCGTGGGGACAGGGGATGCCAGGTTCTGCACACTCTACCTGCTCTAGCAGCTGCCGAAGTCGGTGGAGCTGAGACTCCAGCTGCTTGTTGTGATCTTCTAAAATCTGCATCCTAGCCTCCAGCCGACCTTTGTGCTGCCTGAGGAGTTTCGCCTCTGCTATAAGTTCTGAATCCTCAGACGTGTGATGAGGGGACACAACAGAGTCTGGAGGGGAGCCGACAGGGAGGCCCCTTCTCAAGTGCTGCTCTTTCAGCTGCTCATATTCCACCTGCAGATTTCTAGTGGAGAACCGAAAACTGGAATTAGTATTGGACATATCACCTTCTTTCCAAAATTGCTCATGAGCTCCAAATGTAGTCGAGACTACTTATTTCCTCATAGGTAAAAACATTTATCAATGAGACAAGCAAGCATGAATAAAACTGTAGCTTTAAATAAATAGATGTTCTAATAGACAGCACCCCTGAACCCTAAAATGTAGCTGTAATCTGCACCCAGCTGCCCAGTGTGTTAATGACCTCTGAAACTTTGCCTCCACTGTATTTCCTGGACAATAGTCCTGAAAAAAGAATGGGTAAGGCCATGTGGAAGTGCGTATGAAAGGATTTCCCATGAGAAGTCTTCCCGGGGTGAAAGACTTCTTGATTTCTCCGAAGTCTAGCACACCTTTGTTCTTCCTCCAGGTCGGCAATGATCCGCTCCAGTTCTCCACGTTCTTCCCTTTCTACTGACTTCAGGATCTGCGCTGGACTCTGGGGCTGGCTCACTGGGGACTCCCCTCCGAGCGTCTGGCAGTACTGCTGGATGAGAGCATGCTCGTCCTCCCTGAGGTGGCAAAGCAGACACACACAAAGGCTCACATTTGGAGGTGGATGTCGCTGGACATAGAGGAAGTGAAACAATGATGGTCAGGCTGGCTGCTGAGGCTCTACTGCCTTAAAACTCAACGTCCCTATGATCTTCCTTTAAAACTCTGGGAAGATATTTTACCTGATAGTGTATGTACACTATACACACACACACACACACACACACACACACACACACCAACATTTCATGCTTGGCCTTGGTCCAGCATGTGTATCTCACAAAACTTAGAAGAGATATTTTACTCAGCAAAGTATATAAAGGACAACACTTACATAGTTAATATAAAAGATTTTATAGGCAAAATTAAAAAACTGAATGCCAAAAGAGTAACTTAAAAGATTGTTAACTAAAAATAAACTGCTATAGGAACTTCTCCAGTGGTTCAGTGGTTAAGGCTCCATGCTTTCAATTCAGGGGCATGGGTTCCGATCCCTGGTCAGAGAACTAGACCTCACATGCCTCACATTGCATGGCCAAAAAAAAAAAAAAAAATTGCTACAGTCTGAGTGTTTATTTCCCCTCCCTGAAATTCACATGTTGAAACCTAATCCCCAGTGTAAAGATGTGTGGAGGTGGGGCCTTTGGGGGGTGATTAGGTTATGAGAGTGGAGTCTCCATGAATATGATTAGTGCCCTTATGAAAGAGATCCCAGAGAGCTCCCTTCCTCCTTATACCCTGTGAGGGAGCTACAAGGTGATAGCTATGAGCCAGGAAGGGGGTCCTCATTAGACACTAAATCCACTAGCTACTTGACCCTGGACTTCTCAATCTCCAGAACTATAAGAAAAAATGCTTGTCATTTATAAACTGTCCAGTTTCAAGTATTTTGCAATCACTGTCCCAATCAAGTACTTGATTTTACTATCTTAGCATGTGGTTGAAAGCAATTTTATAATGCTTTGTGAAGAAAGCTGAGCCCCGAAGAACTGATGCTTTTGAACTGTGGTGTTGGAGAAGACTCTTGAGAGTCCCTTGGACTGCAAGGAGATCCAACCAGTCCATTCTAAAGGAGATCAGCCCTGGGATTTCTTTGGAAGGAATGATGCTAAAGCTGAAATTCCAGTACTTTGGCCACCTCATGCGAAGAGTTGACTCACTGGAAAAGACTCTGATGCTAGGAGGGATTGGGGGCAGGAGGAGAAGGGGACGACAGAGGATGAGATGGCTGGATGGCATCATTGACTCGATGGACGTGAGTCTGAGTGATCTCCGGGAGTTGGTGATGGACAGGGAGGCCTGGCGTGCTGCGATTCATGGGGTTGCAAAGAGTCGGACACGACTGAGCGACTGAACTGAACTGAACCCAAAGGGGCTAAATGTTACATTCTTTCATTTAAGTAACTTAATATAAATTATAATTGTAGATATTTATAAATATCTGTATTTATTCTATTTGATATTATCAGCACATCATTTCTAGGATCAATCATTCTGTATTAAACAAGGAATTCCATTTAATTCACTTGGGGTCTCCCACTTTTCTAACTTCTTGTCTAATGGACTAGATGCATTAATAATGTGGTCAAATGGAATAACTGACAGAAACAGAAGCATGAGAGAGTAGACAAAACTGACATGTTTATGGGAAGGAGATGCTTACCAGCAAGCTTGGAATCCCTCTCCTTCTTTTACCAGAAATCCAGTCAGTCAGTGTCAGTCGCTCAGTCGTATCCGACTCTTTGCATCCCCATCAGATCAGATCAGTCGCTCAGTTGTGTCCGACTCTTTGCGACCCCATGAATCGCAGCATGCCAGGCCCCCCTGTCCATCACCAACTCCCAGAAATCACTCAGACTCACGTCCATCGAGTCAATGATGCCATCCAGCCATCTCATCCTCTGTCGTCCCCTTCTCCTCTTGCCCCCAATCCCTCCCAGCATCAGAGTCTTTTCCAGTGAGTCAACTCTTCGCATGAGGTGGCCAAAGTACTGGAGTTTCAGCTTTAGCATCATTCCTTCCAAAGAAAGCCCAGGGCTGATCTCCTTCAGAATGGACTGGTTGCATCTCCTTGCAGTCCAAGGGACTCTCAAGAGTCTTCTCCAACACCACAGTTCAAAAGCATCAATTCTTCGGCGCTTAGCCTTCTTCACAGTCCAACTCTCACATCCATACATGACCACAGGAAAAACCATAGCCTTGACTAGACGGACCTTTGTTGGCAAAGTAATGTCTCTGCTTTTGAATATGCTATCTAGGTTGGTCATAACTTTCCTTCCAAGGAGTAAGCATCTTTTAATTTCATGGCTGCAGTCACCATCTGCAGTGATTTTGGAGCCCAGAAAAATAAAGTCTGACACTGTTTCCACTGTTTTCCCCATCTATTTCCCATGAGGTGGTGGGACCGGATGCCATGATCTTAGTTTTCTGAATGTTGAGCTTTAAGCCAACTTTTTCACTCTCCACTTTCACTTTCATCAAGAGGCTTTTGAGTTCCTCTTCAATTTCTGCCATAAGGGTGGTGTCATCCTTGCAACCCCATGGACTATGGCAACTCCAGGTTCCTCTGTCCACGGAATTCTCCAGGCAAGAATACTGGAGTGGGTTGCCATTTCCTTCTCCAGGGATTTTCCTGACCCAGGGATTGAACCTGGGTCTTCAGCATTGCAGGCAGATTCTTTACCATCTGAGCCACCAGGGAAGCCCAGAGATCCAGTCAGATCTCCTTGTAAATATGCAAATGATGGATTTCCTGGTTAATGCTAGCAGGAGAGTCCTGCTACAGAATACCTTGGGCAGATTGTACCTGATCTGTTTTTACGGCTTTTGGTAAACAAATCCTGGAATCTATGGATGTATTCAGTGCATGCGTGCGTGCTGTCGCCTTAGTCGTGTGTGACTGTCTGTGATCCTATGGACTGTAGCCTGCCAGGCTCCTCTGTCCATGGGATTATTCTCCAGGCAAGAATACTGGAGTGGATTGCCATGCCCTCCTCCAGGGAATCTTTGCAACCCCGGGATCGAACCTGCACGTCTTATGTCTCCCGTATTTTCAGGCAGGTCTTTACCACCAGTGTCACTTGGGAAGCATGTACAGGGTAGGACTTCAGAAAAACATCTTGTAAGTTATGTAGCAATCAGAGTGTAAAATGGAGCTATCCCATGCCTGAACCAGCTCCCTCCTGTGTAATGATGTGACTGTAAATATTCCTTAAAGAGCTTGTCTGTTACCCTGGGGTCAGGGCATATCCTATCACAGTCAGAAGGAACCAGGTGAGTGGCACGGGCAGCCCTGGACCTTTTGCTTATGCCCTGGAGCTGATGAACATGCTTGATACTGGGTAAGATCTGTGACTCTGAGTCTCGCTTGAAAATCTAACCTTGTGTTATCACAGTTTACTCTGATAAAGAGAGGACATGAAATTGCATCTGAGAGGTAGTGCATTCTTAGAAAAGTTGTGTCCTGATCATTGAGATCAGAGTGATATAAAGAAGCAAATGAAAATAATGAAGGTTAGGGCTGCAAAACAGCCAAAGCAAAGGTTCAAATGAGTCCCTTGTTAGTTTACATAGCTCCTTTATCAGTAAACTTCCCTAACTCACCTTCCTTCTATTATCAAATGAATAAAAAAGGAGTAAACTGGAAATAAGAAACACAGATGGGAAGGATCGAAATAAGCTATAGCATCATTGTTTGATGACCAGTCTTGCAAAAAGGCGGTATCACTGTGAAATAAATAAGGGAGCCTTGAGAAGAATCTCCCACTTGCTCCTAAATTTAGAAGGATGAGGATAAGAGGGGAGAATGGCTCCTGCACTGCTGCAGGGCACAGTGTTTGAAAGCAGAACCCAAGCTCTTAGGAGGCCCATGTAGCAAAGTCAAGCTGAAACGTGGCAAGGAGGTATGTGCATGTGCATTTTGAGGAGGGAGAGGGTATTTTCTTGATAGGGAATAAATGGGTAATTTATTATTATATCCCAAACCTGACTGTATTATGAAGGAGCAGAGGCTATGCGGCTAATGGGCCAACACCACAGGGACACCACTTAGCTGCTAAGGATGACAAGACTAATTCAGTAATGCTTGCAGTCACTCTACCCAATTTAAGGGAAGAGAAAGACCGAAACAAGAGGGGATTATAAAGTACAGATCCGATATATGCTCAGAACAAATGGACAAATTAGAAGGATGCAGTGTGTATAAAACAAATCATAAAATAACTAAAAAGTAAGAGTAAAGCAGAACATTTAAAATATTTTTTAGGCCAAAAAAGATGAGTATAGAAACCAAAAAGACTGAGTATGCAAAAAAAGAAGTAGTAACAAAAGAAAATACTCATATATATCCCAGTGAAAATTTTCTCTCATCAGAATAAAGCATCACAAGCAATCAGCCAGAAATCAAAACAAAACAATAAATCATTTACAAAGAAGGAAAAAGGTTTAGCCTCCTACTGTCCATAATGTTTAATGTCCAAAAATACTGGTCAATGCCTATGGTTCTAACCTAGCCATTCTTCTGACCAGCCAGGTTATGTAAATGTACAGCAAAGCACTTTGTCCACAATGCAAAAGAAAGAAAGAGTAACAATAATGCAAAACAGAACCAAAGTAGGTGGTAATCTCAGGGATCGTAATAAATAAGATCGATAACTGATGCTCACATTGGTTTAAAAAACAATTAATTATATAATTCCTATGAGTAGCTCACCTAAAAGAAAATGGAAGACCAGAGTAAAAGTTAAAAAAAAAAATTCTATAAGGATAAGATGAGTTAGAGGAAAGCCTGGCCCCTATAAGCTCCCAGGCAGACCTATGAATGGATCACAGACCCTCACATGGTGCCTCTCCCATATTCCCTGACATTAATCCATTTATGTCCTTGGAGCACTTATGCCTTCAGGCACCTGACCTCAGGAATTATACTTAATGCTGGATATTAACACCAACTAAATATCTGTTTTAGATATCTGGGGACTGTCCACAGTGAAACAAATACAAACAGCTAAGAGTTAAAATTTGACCTGAGATGCATCTTGCTGTCAACATTTATATAGATTCATTTTTGGGGGGAAGTGTATGGGGCTTTAACATAATATTATTATTTTAAAAATATAATTACCATCATCATCTCTATCATTACATTCTTTAATAAGGTGTCTGGAAGAAAATTAAGACACTTTTCCCAAAACTAAGAATTTAAATATCATTCATATATAACATATAATTTTAGTCTTAAGTGGTTTTCACAGACTATTAGTCCTAAAAGTTAAATATAAAAATAGATATAGTTGAGTTCTTAATTATACAGTCATGAGGTACTAGATTAAAGTCATTCAACATCAATAGTGTGCCCAGTGCTAAAACAGAAAATGCCACCAACATGTGGGACTGTACCAATGAAACACAATTAGACAGAACACCATTACACTGTATTTAAGTCTTGCATAGTAAACACTGTCTAGATTACAAAATTAGTACTTATCCAATGACAAAAGAACTGTGATTCATTGAATGACCTTTTGCAAGTAAGACATAAACAAAAATAACAATAATTTCCTTCCTTTAAGGATTTGTTTTGTTCCAGGCTCCAGAGTTGCAAACAGCAACGCCAGTGCAAATCATGCCTGTGCCCCAATTTGATCCTTCCACATACAACAAGGTCACTCAAGAGGGGAGGTGGAGTGAGATACCCTGATGCCAATGGCCTAAGGAAATGTCCTTGGGTTTCAGCTACTCAGATTTCCCAGGACTATCCTCTTTTTGAGACAGGCCCGGTTCATTCTTTGAAATGAAAGAAAATTAAGTCATATCTGACTTGCAATCCCAAGAACCATAGCCCGCCAGGCTCCTCTGTCCATGGGATTCTCCAGGCAAGAATACTGGAGTGGGTTGCCATTTCCTTCTCCAGGGGAAGTTCCCAACCCAGGAATTGAACCCAGGGCTCCCACATTGCAGGCAGATGCTTTACCAACTGAGCTACTCAGGAAGCCCTGAAAGAAAATTAGTATCTTTAAAATGAATGCCTTTACGATTTCCAAGTTAGACTTTCAGAAGAAAAGGGAGTACTGTGGATTAGGTTTATGTGAGGTAAAACGCCATGAGATTGATTGAGGTCTAGGCTGAAGAAGTAGCAGCCCGTGATGCATGAAGGGTCAACAACTCTTAACACTTAGCCAGCTTCACCAGGTGGCACTACTGATAAAGAACCCACCCGCCAATGCAGGAGACGTAGGAGACGCCTGTTTGATCCCTGTGTTGGGAAGATCCCCTGGAAGAGGACATGGAAACCCGCTCTAGTATTCTTGCCTGGAGAATTCCATGGACAGAGGAGCCTGGCCGTCTACAGTCCATGGGGTCGCAAAGAGTCAGACACAACTGAGTGACTAACACTTTCACAGAAGATGAATGCTGTGAGGAGCCAGGGAACTGGTTCCATAGACCAATTTGAGGGACAGAGAATGGCTCAAATTGCAGGAAAGGATACAAATGACTAAAAGGGCCAGGGGTAATTTAGAATTACAAGCTCAAGTCTCAAAATTTGTACCTCAAGGCAGGGGCTTTCTTTTACTGTCGACAGCTGAGACCACCTAAAAACGAAATTTGGGAGGTTGGGCACAGCAGATGTTGAATTACAAAATCTTCTCCTTGGGTCCAGACTGTGAAGCTGGAGCACAGATGCACATGAGCAGAAGCAGAACGAGGACAGAAGGGACTGGAAGGATGTGTGGATGCTCTGACCCTCCCACCTCCCCCACTGCAGGAAGCCCTCCCTTCCCACACCAGTTGAGGCAGCAAAGTGAGGCAGTCAGGCATGGTCAGGGGTGCCTGTGCCTGGAGCCAGGATGCCTGAGTCTGAATCCCAGCTCCACCACTGACTACAAAATCCTGGGCAACCTCCTTCACCTTGTGGGGTCCTGATTGCTTCCTCCATAAAGTGGTGTAATGAGAACAAGAGCATCATGGACAACCGAATAAGCACCAGTGGGCACAGTGCTTAGAACAGCGCCTGCCTGGCTCTTGCATGCGTGCATGCTCAGTTGCTTCAATTGTGTCCAACTGTTTGAGACATTATGGACTGTAGCCCACCAGGCTCCTCTGTCCATGGGGATTCTCTAGGCAAGAATACTGGAGTAGGTTGCCATTTCTTCCTTCAGGGCATCTTCCCAACCTAGGGATCAAACCCATGTCTCCTGCATTTCCTGCATTGCAGGCAGATTCTTTACCACTGAGTCTCCAGGGAAGCCCTGCCTGGCTCTTAGGAGTCTCTAAATCAAGGAGGAGATGGTGGTTGTTTTTGCACCATCACCATTATTATTCAAGAGATATTTACTAATATTTCTTTACCCTTGCTTGGAATAACAAAAACCTCAACTCAAGAGGGCCTAGGAGTAAGGTGGAGAATTCAAGAGAGAGAAAAAATTCCAAAAATTATTGTGGAAGTTTGCTAACATACAATTTTTGGCTTAAGGCACTCTGACTTGTTTTCTTAACCCTTCCCAACAACAATAAAAATTACTAGTACCTTGGGCTTTAAATTGCTAATACTGATGTTGGTTGCCTCAAGACAGATCTGAGAGTGAAGCAGAAGAGCCAACCCTGCCTTAAAAAGCCACTGATCCCTCATTCAGAAGTTGGCAATACTGTTAGGTGGCACTGAATACTGTCATCTGTTGTCTTGGGGGATTGTATCAGGATCCTACCAAAGCCAGAGCCTTAAGAAACTTCCAGGAAAAGGCCAGGGTACTGAGAGTACATTGCACACACGTGTGTGTGCTAAGTAGCATCAGTTGTGCCCGACTCTTTGTGATCCTATGGACTGTAGCCTGCCAGGCTCCTCTGTCGGATTCTTCAGGCAAGAATACTAGAGTGGGTTGCCATGCCCTCTTCCAGGGGATGTTTCTGACCCAGGGATTGAATCTGCATCTCTTAAGTCTCTTGCATTGGCAGGCAGGTTTTTTACCACTAGCGCCACCTGAGAAGCTCCTATTACACATATACTTCCTGCTATTATAATAGGTCCTGTAAGAAACAGATAAGCCTCATCCAAGCTAAAAGCAAAGAAAGAACAACACTGTGTCTTGTTAAGGGCAGCAGACATTTCTTACTCTATCCTGTGACCCAAGATGCTAAATTATTAGATGGGAAACTTAGCAGGAGAGCCAGGAAAATAGTAAGTTTCATTCTTAACTCTGCTCTCATGAGGAGCACTGTCAATTCAAAGGAGGGAATAGTCACCCTCATTGGGACGAGTTATCCATTGGGAGAAAAGATTATCGTATTACTTATTCACTTTGTCAAGTCAATAATGCCAATTAAAATGAAAATATTTGGGGCTTCCCTGGTGGCAAAGTTGTAAAGAATCCGCCTGTAATTCAGGAGACGCAGGTTCGATGGCTGGATTGGGAAGATCCCCTGGAGAAGGAAAAGGCAATCCGCTCCAGTGTTCTTGCCTGGGAAATCCCATGGACAGAGAAGCCTGGTAGGCTACAGTTCATGGGGTTGCAAAAGATTTGAACATGACTTAGTGACTAAACAACAGCAATGAATTTTGTCAAACCACCGGACTTTAGGTCCAAAGTAGGACTTCGAAGGTGGAGTCCTTGTTAGCATTCTCACTTGAATGATCCCTGCATGTTCACAGGAAAAGACCCTCAAAATACTCCATAGCTTAAAGTGTGGAAGAGCAATGGACTTCCAGATTGGCTTGATCAAAGTAAGACTTCTTAAAATATCCATTAAAATATTAATGTATCAGTAACTAGACAACAATTTCTCTTTAGTGATTTATACATTCTTACACTATTAATTTAATCTCCCACAAAAGGGAAAATTTGCTTCCTTGCCTTTTCCAGTACCTCGAGGCCATCACATTCCTTCACTTTCAAAGCCAGCAGTGTAGCACCTGTAAAATCTCTTTGTATCTCACCTCTGCTCCCATGGTTACCCCTCCTATCCCAAACTCTGATTCTCCTCCTTTAAATCCCCTCACCAGATAATGCTTCTGAACATCTTATCCATCTCCTCCTCTTGCCATGTTTCAAAATACTTAAGTGCATAGTCAGCCCCAGATAAGCAGGCTAATCTCCCCATCTCAAAATCCTTAATTTAGTCACTTGTGCAAAGTCCCTCTTGCCATGTAAAGTCACAGTCATAGGTGTCAGGGATTAGGACGTGGATTTCTTTGGGGGCCTATTATTCTATCTACTTTAAATGCCCTCACCATGTTTCTGAACACTTATCCATCTCCCTGCTAGCCCATAAGATTCCTGAAGACAGCATGGACCTTTACAGGGCTGGGCACATGTCAGGGGTGTGCAGCTGAGTGTTCACCAGCAGGTTCTCTACAAGATAAATAAAGAAAAAGGCCCTGCTTTGTAGCATTTTTAATTTTTATGGTTTAAATACTTTCAGTATGGCCAATTTAAAATAATGACCACTGAATGTAGAGCTGAAAAAAGATACATAGTTGCACACCACTTGACTCCCCAAGAGCACAGGTAATAGGAAAATGAGGTAAAATAACTATGATGTGATAAGTTCTGAGTATTACTTTTGTTATTATTTTAATCTAATCTGTTGGTTTGCAAGTACATACATGGGCTTCCCAGGTGGCACTAGTGGTAAAGAGCCTGCTAGCCAATGCAGGAGGTGTAAGGACACGGGTTCAGTTCTTGGGTTGGGAAGATCACCTGGAGGAGGGCATGGCAATCCACTCCAGTATTCTTGCCTGGAGAATTCCATGGACAGAGAAGCCTGGCGGGCTACAGTCCATAGGTATATACAAATGAATTTTAATAATGTCTTTGTTTAACAAGCAGCTTACAAACTTCTTAAACATTTAACAACCAGCTCTCACAACTGCCTCCAGCATACCACCGCAACGTAAGCATGCAGTAAGTATTTTTTTGGATGGAAGAATGAGTTAATATATCTCTTGACAGTATATTAAAATGTATTCAGCTGTTAGTCATATTTTTTGTCATTTCTCAGACATTAGTGCTAAATTTAAAAGTCAATAGTGCCTTTTCTAATTTACTAAATTTGATTATTGCCTTTACTTGGATCACAAGGTGTGACAAACACATTTAAAGAATTTAAGTTTGGTTTTAATTAGTTGTTTTAAGTTTTGTTTAATTCTTTAGCTATTTCTCAACCTTGATGGAAAAATATGTTGATTTAAGATATTCAAGATACTTAACTGCTTTATAAGAAAGACATACTAGGAGTTTAAATATGAAACAAGCATTATGAATATGCTATTACCTTGTTTTGGGAATTGTTCCAAACACACAGTACATTAATAATAATGTATAAGTCACTACTGTATTGTTATAAAGAACTAACTTGCTATTTTTTGAAATTGAAAAATCTCCTGAGATCTTTTATTTATAAGCTTAATGATAGTAAAACAATTTTTAAAAAATATTGACCAGAAGACATTTCATGTGAGAGTACCTTAGGTATTTCAACTTGGCTGTCTCTACAATGTTTTTTAGTATAAAATACCTAAGAACCAAGTTCGACAACTTTCCTGGCAACCTTAGAGCTTCCCACCAGATCCAAACCACAATGACTGGGTGAGTCAACTGAACTCGACACTATTGAAATCATAGACACCATTCAGAACTGAAGATGTTAATTCCAAGGTGGTGGAGGGTGGGGAAAGCAACAAAAGCAAGATGGCACAGGACAGTGAATAATCAGAGATAAAATATCTGCCAAGAAAGGTTTTTAAACAGCATTCTAAAGTTAATGAGGCTTTTCCTAGTTGCTAATAAAATCAAATTATTGGCAGAGGAGTTAACACCTTCCAGTGAAGGGTAAGGAGTAGATGTCCAAGCCTGTGTAGGTCATAACTATTAAATGGCAGAGATTATGGAGAAAATATGAGCACACAGAAGGAAAAGAATTTTATAGAATGACATATATTCTATAGAATTACATCTGTTAAATTAACAAGAAATATCAGATAAATGGAATGAATATCTATACCTGTATTTATAAATAAATCAATATGATTTTCCTAGGGCAGATGAGTAGCCAAATATAGGATTTTCTTCAGTAACTTATATGAAACTAAATAAATAAACATATCCAATTTATACTATCATGGCTTGAAACCATAAAATCTATGTAGACATTTTTATAACCACACTTATCAATTTTGATTTGGATCAAAATTCAGAGCCACAGTCAATGAAGATTACTTCTGACAGCCATAATATAAGAACCAGCTTTCCAAGGCAGCACTAATTTCATGATTTACTTACACACTTCCTGTGGTAGAGCTGCTATCAGTGAGGAAAGATCCATTAGTCCTTTCCATTTGGGCCAGTCTGTAAAATGAAAATAAAGAGGTTAGAGAATGTGGCCGCATAGGGTATAGTTGACTGGTACAGCCTCAGTGTTTCTTAAACTGTCCTAATTCCCACAAAATCCAGAACAGCTCAAACTCCCTAACAAGACTTTGAAATGAAAACAACCTCTAACGTTGAGTTCTGTTTCTATCACCACTGCAATAAGGACTAAAGACTTTTATTTTACATCATGTTATGTAGTTTCCTAGTGGGCCTAGATTCCTAGTTGATTTCTCAGACTCTTAAGTTAGTCTTTACTTGCTCACACATCTGGTTATGTCCCTTTCCCTCTCATGTTTAAAGATTCTCCATAATGCCTCTTTACCAAAGGACAGAAATCTTACTCCTTAGCAAGTGAAAGTGAAAGTCACTCAGTCCTGTCCAACTCTCTGCAACCCCATGGACTATACAGTCCATGGAATTCTCCAGGCCAGAATTCTGGAGTGGGTAGCCTTTCCCTTCTCCAGTGGATCCTCCCAACCCAGGGATCGTACCCAGGTCTCCCGCATTGCAGGCAGACTCTTTACCAGCTGAGCCACAAGGGAAGCTCAGGAATACTAGAGTGGGTAGCCTGTCCCTTCTCCAGTGGATCTTCCTGACCCAGGAATCGAACCAGGGTCTCCTGCATTGCAGGTGGATTCTTTACCAACTGAGCTATCAGGGAAGCCCATCCTTAGCGAGTGGGCCCCACATTACTGGACTTCAGCTTCTGTCCCTTCACTCTGTCTTCTCCTTTCCCCTTTCTCTACTTGCAATTATTTAAATAAACTGTATTCTTTCTGAGCTCAATACTTTAAAGCATGTTTTTCCACTTTTTCCTGAAATTTCTACTTGGCCTAGACTCAGCTCAAATGTTACTGTTTTTATTATGTTGCTTGAACTATAGCCTTTTATTATTTATTTTTTCAGGTATTATATTTGTCCTTAAGATTTTTCATACCTTTTAAAAAAACTTTTCATTTTATTTTGAAGTATGGCTGATTAACAATATTGTGATAGCTTCAGGTGGACAGCAAAGGGACTCAGCCATACATATACATGTATCCATCCTCCTCCAAACTCTCCTCCCATCCCAGCTGCCACGTAACATTGAGTCGAGTTCCCTGTGCTATACAGGAGGTCCTTGTTGGTTATCCATTTTAAATACAGTAGTGTGTACATGTTTATCCTAAATTCTCTGACTGTCCCATCCCATCATCCTTCCCCTCAGCAACCACAGGTTGAACTATAACCTTGTAAAGCATAGCCAGTTACTACACTGTCAATGCCTGGTACATATTTGGTTGTATAAAAGTTTGTACAACCCAGTAAGACCAGCTTATACTTTTATATTATTTGGGAACTCCAAAATAAACCTCTATTGTAAAGTATTAGCATACATTTAATTACATATTGTAATTCATATGTACACCATCTCCTGAGAATACTTTCATTCATTGAAACTGGGTTACATTATCTAAATCCTATTTGTACAGTGTTTGCATTCTCATGAGCTCACTAATCACATCCCATGGAGATTTACTCAGTAGAATATATTGCAAGTGTTTGGTAAAGTGCAAATTACAGTATAGAAAGATGAAAGCCCAGATTTCAAATATAACAGAATCACCACTCCTGTAAAACTGTATCTCTTAAATCAAGGCATGTGAATGATATAAGATAATACAGAAAGAGATACATTCTGGGTGGCAGTGCAGTGGAGGGATCCCAGCAAAGTTTCTTACCGTGTAGCATACTGTTCTATTCTTGAATGGGTATCATCATGAAACAGCTGAGGAGACTGCGAAGGGCTGGAAGAGAGAAAGCAAAGAAACAGTTTTATGCCCAAATATTGACAGATATTACTATTAGGAATGTTAGCTTAGTTAAATAATGAATTTGACATGCAAACAAACCACTAGGATTGTTACCCAGGAGGCAGAACTATTATTTTAGGATAAGAGTTTAGAAATCACCCCATGCTAGTAAAACTGATTAGAACATCCGTCTTGTGCATACGGAGCTGTGGATACTCACTCATAGTGCTCCGGCCACATACTGATGAGTGTGATAGGACTGCAAAGAGGGCAGAGGGAGACAAAAGTCATAGAAAAAACACTTTAGAGCAATTTAAGACAAAAGCAGTCAGTCAGAGGGTGGGGCGTGGGATACATTCTCAATCATCTCCCACGCCTGCATTTGGTTGCCCTGAGGTCCACCATGAAAGAAGTCAAAACAAACAGAAATGACTGTTTATTCTAGAAAAGATGCTATGTATTCAAGTGCCTGCAGGGGCCTTTCCACAGATATTATAGGATATTTGTTATAGACAGCAAACACATTTAAATAGTCTGATTGGAAAAAGAAAGAGAATGCTCTAAAATAGCTCAAAATTATGGGATAATTTAAAAAGTAATGTTTCATAATGTACTGGACAGAATGTTCTGCAATTTTTCATATTTTTTTTTGATTATAAATAAATTATAAATTATAAATAAAATCCAAATAAAGGTGTACACAGAGTACCTCAACCTCACAGATACACTGAAAAAAGATGCAGCCTAGATGTTCTCCTCTATACCTGGCCAAAATTCTCAATTATCCATAACTTGAAAGCAACGTTGCTAGATCATGATACACTTTTATCAAACAAAATTTTACCCAGAAGTTCTATCTAAGAAACTGATAAAAGGAACACTGTCTACTAGAATCAGAGCTTGAGATTGGAACTTGATTATTCAATATCATTCCTAGCCCTGGAGATACACTCCAGTCTCACAGCACTGCCTAGAAAACCCCAAGTCTGTAAGAAATAGCGTTTGAAAACAAATGATCCTAATTAAAAGTTAGTTCAAACCCTAACCCTTTTTTATTGGGGGTGTTGGGAAGGTGTGGGGGAATACTGATGAATGTGGAAATTTAAAAGCCTAAAGAAAATTAGTTGTCTAATTAAAAAAGTCTCCTGCAAAAGCTAATGCTGGTTGAAACAAAGAAGGAAAATTTATTCTAGATCTATTTGATTCTCCTATTTCTAATATATATACATACTTAAGAAAAAGTTAATGATCTCATTATCTCCCACTGAGAAGCAAAAGTTGATGTCTGCAAAGCGAAGATTAAAAGATGATGGAAAGTCATCTTATTGGTGTGGAAAACTGAGATTCTTTGGACTTGTTTCAAAAAAAGGCATTTATCTGGTCTGTGTTTGTCAGACATTTATACTATACATAGACAATTACTCATGTGTAAAACAGACACAACAATGAAACAAAACAGCATTATTCAAGTCTTTTCTTATCACTACTTTTCATTAACTCTGAAATACAGATGTTAAGTGTCAGATAAATGATTTTCTATACACTTTCCCTGGTGGCTCAGATGGTAGAGAATCTGCCTGCAATGCAGCAGACCTGGGTTCAATCCCTGGGTCGGAAGATCCCCTGGAGAAGGGAAAGGTTACTCATTCCAGTATTCTTGCCTGGAGAATTCCAAGGACAGAGGAGCTTGGCAGGCTGTTGTCCATGGGATCATAAAGAGTGAGATATGATTGAGAGACTAACACTTTCAACACTTTCTGAAAAACATAGGAACTGCCCCAGAGATCATTTCTAAAATTCAAGTATACCACAACATTTGCTGTGAGCTTTAAATATAAGAAAAATACATGTATATATATATATATATATTTTAAATCTTAATTGAACTCAGAAAAGCTTTGTGAAACTGCTTGACTGGTTCCGTAAAGTTAATTCAGTTAGTACAATAGTGATTCACTGAACTAAGATAAGAATGGCAGAGGCAAAAAGCTGAACTGAAGAGTGTCAAAAGAAAGCCTCTTTATGTATTATGAAAATTTCTGAGAAAAGAAAAAGATTAAAAAAAAAAAACTTTAGGCTTTATTGACTTCAAAGTACTTTGATTTGTAGAGAATATATTAACTGATAAGCTTTTTCATTTAATTCCAGAAAAAGAAAACTGGGCAATATTCTCCCTGAGTTGTTAGCCTGTGTTAGCCCAGACTTCATAATGCTGCCTCTCAACTGCGTTCCAGAGTGGTGTCTGAACAGGGTGTTTTGGCTAATCACACACTAATATGCAAGACTCTACTAAATATACTTAATGTTATAGGAAATATAATCCAGACTTTCTTTGAAGATTTTAGAGACTTTTCAGTGCCTTAAATTCTCAGCAGACTTCTCACACTTCCGTCTGTTTGCCTTCTGAAGTCCATTTGTCGCAGAGCAGGGGTCCCAGCGGCTCTAACAGATAAAGCTTCAATGCCCCCTCCCTCCTGCTCTTGAAGACTACAAACATCTTCACCTGCTTTACAAGGCTGATCATGATCTGCGTCCTGCTTTCCTTTCCACTCCCATTTCTCGTCATGATTCTCAACTTCCCATTCCAGTTTCCAAAACAGGGTTGTCTTTCGGCTTTTGAAAATGTTTGCCTTGCTGGGAAACTCTCCCTCTCCTCCCCGGGTAGCAAACACTGAGTTTTGGGCCCTATTCATCTTTCAGTCTGGGGATGAACTGTCACTTCCCGGTCCAATGCTCCCACAACCATAATTCCATTTACTATGAGATGGTTCTTGCTACCGTAAGAACTTAAAAAACCAAGAAACTCATCTATTCCACCTTAACCAATACACGTGGTAGTGTGGTTGTTTAGTCGTTAAGTTGTGTCTGACTACTGAGACCCCATGCACTTTAGCCCACCAGGTTCCTCTGTCCATGGGATTTCCCAGGCAAAAATACCAGAGTGGGTTGCCGTTTCCTTCTCCAGGGGATCTTCCCAACCCAGGGATCCAACCCGGGTTTTCTGCATTGCAGGCAAATGGAAGCCCAACCAATACCAGGGAGAGGTGCCTATTTTATTCCTTTTAATTTTCAGGGAAACTAAGCTACCTTTTTAGCCAATAAATCTCACTCAATTCTCAAATTACTTTGTCACCCTTTGAGCTTGTTTTTCAGGTATATTTTCAATGGTAATAACTCTTTCATCAAGCTCTACTCATTTATTTTGATTTATTTTTGTGAAAAAACCTTGCATAGTTATAAAATTAATTGAATAAACCGAAGCATGGGTTTGTTTACCTCCTTTTAATAACAACTAATTTTCCCATAAATCCCCTCCATGCATGCATGTATAGGGGATAAGACATTACATTTTGCAGGGATGAAAGAGAAAGAAGCAAAAGGAAACTCTAATCAGCTTCATAAATAACTTCAACACATTTACCACTTCACTGGTTTTTCTCCAATGTTCTCCTCCCACAAATAGGAGAATAAATGAAATCAAAATTTTTACTACCTATTCACATAAATTGTTACACCAGAAGATTAAGTGGCCCTGTACTAGAAAGGGCTCAGTAGAAAAATGAACTATACCAACTCCAAGAATACATTCTAGGATTAAAAAAGGAAGAAAATCTGCCCAATGTATCCAGTAGCTCATAAATCTTTTTCAAAAAAGGATCTCATGACATCTGATTTAATCTTACACTCCTTTTCTTTCCCTCATTTTCCTCTCACTGAAAATGCTGGTACATTCATCTTTGATGAAATGAAGCATCTTCAGAGTTACAGCCAAAAATCATAGCACAAAATTATTTGGCACACACTTTTCTGTTCTCTTTTCCTTTAACTGAATCACTCAGAATTATTAACGTCAGTCATTATTTTGACAGTGAAAGGCAAATTATCAAAATTGCTTAAAAGCAATTTAAAAGATCTATCTATCTGCATGACTCATACAAGGGATGTAGCTATTTGGAACATAAAATGCCAATGGTTTATCCAAAGAGTCAAAAGCACATCACTATTTCAAACCTATCAAATTACCTTGTAAATAAAACCACTGTGTGATAATTCTATGCTTCAGGCCCTTACTCTAAAGGTTATTTAGATCTGATACCAAGATAGGCAAAATTTTATCTTTATTAGGTATTCAGCATAGTTAAACTATATATTAGACACTAAAACAAATAAGAATGTATTATATACGTTTTGAAAGAAAGGGAAAAAGTCTATCCGCAAAACAAAGACAGGATCAAAAATATACCTTTCTTTACAGATTTTAAGTATTGCAGGCAGATTCTCTATCAGTTGAGTCACTAGGGAAGCCCAAGTATCCTGGAGTGGGTAGCCTATCCCTTCTCCAGTGGATCCTCCCGATCCAAGAATCGAACTGGGGTCTCCTGCGTTGCAGGCAGATTCTTTACCAGCCAAGCTACCAGGGAATCACAAGTATTTCAATAGTATGCCTTAACTTAAAATCATTTCAATAAAATTTCTTCTTAAATGTACTGTGGAAAAAAATGACTGGGAGGCATATATCTTAATTGTATGGAATTTGATATCAAGCAAAGTTATCAAAAAGTTTGAAGTTTTTGGTATGCTTTAAATGAGTATGTGGTATTTTTGGAGCTATCTACATATAAAGCCATGCTGTATTTCTTCTTCATGCACATCCATAATATTACCTATGGAGGGATAAAAATACCCACTTTACTTTGTCTGTAGTCTTCCTTTTATTTCTTAGTAGTTAAACAAACTAAAAAAAAAAAAAATTGCATATAAATGTAGCAAAGCCCCTGGTCCAAAGGGTTTTATATGGATAAAAAAAATTGGACTAAATGGTCTATCCCTCTATTTTGACATCTTTGAGACATGGACTGTCATAATACACTGGACTGCTACTGTTCTCTAATTATCTCCCATATATACACAAAGAAGTTAACTACGAGCTTTGAAGGTTAAATGTCAACACATTTTTATAGTTCTTACTTCAGTTTTCTTTACTGTATAAGGTAGAAAACTCCACACTTCAGAGCTTCTCTTCTGTAGTTACTTGAGAAGGAATATTTCTGTAACTAGAACTCCACTATTCTTTATGACTAGGCACTCTGGTGATGATTAGCAATAAAACTTAATTTTCCCCAAGATTCAAGCACAAGAAAATTGCCTTGGCAGGCATATTTATGCTGATATTTAAAAAAAAAGTAATTCAAAGATTTAAAATCATATTTATTTTGATCTTGACATATAATTGCTTAGTAATTTAAATTTTGTTCTTGCATTTATTCTGGTTCATTTTAAAGTTTCTTTTCATTTCAGGCTATAAACTATTATCCTTCATTTTATAATCCCAAAGTAATTTTGCAATCTGAAACTTTGTTTCATTTATGTTTGTAAACTCAAATGATATACTTTTAAGAAAACTTTGTCTATTACAGGTTCTATTTAAAGCTATCTCATTTCGCTGCCATGTTTAAGAAAAAAAGAAATTAGAAACGCAATGTGAGATTTTGATGAGATTTCATATAGATATATATCTGAAGCAAGGAATTAAACACTATTAATAAACATATTAAAATAAGTAAAATTAGTGCAAAACATATAAGAAATAGTAAAAAAAAAACCCACAAAGAGGGAAAAATGGAAAATAAAGTAATGAAAGAGCATAAATGCAACAATTTGCTTAAAGTATTTTTAAGAGTAAAAGAGATGACCAGTGCAAAGGTGGACACATTATTACGTATTTCAAAAGTTTAGGAAAACATGCAAAATTAAACCTGTGCTGTCAAAAACAGTCAAAATTCATGTTGCCAAGACTGAGCCCAAGTTTATTTGCCCTTCTTGTAGATGAAACATTTTACCAAAACACAACTTTTTTTGGGGTATCAGATTTATCTTTTGTCACTAATATAAAAGTATCAGGTATAAGAGCACATACAGATACAAGTTTAATAGTAAAATTAAACTTACGTCTCTAAGTTGTCACCTTCAAGAACTGTCTGGACAGGCAGGTAGCCAAGCCGAGGATGCTTGGCAAAGTATTTCTTCGATCTGAACTTATTCTTCAGCACCTTTGTGAAGTCCCGTACATCTTCCCCAGATGTTGTCTATGAGGTTGAAAAAAATTACACTTATCTCATTAAAATGGAAGGAGACAACTATCTACAATCAAATTAGAGCAGATGTAAATTGATGCCATTAAATGACAACACTTTCAGTAGTTCTATGTATTTTTGGAATAGCACACAAGGTCATGAGAACACATGGCAATCAAGACTCATCATTAAATATTTTCAGCAATCAGCTTATAATTTTTAATTTTCTGTTGAGAATAAGCAATAAGTAAATCATTCCCCCAATACATTAAAATCAATTTTGGCAATGTTACTCATTAATTCCTGTCACTAAAAAAGCTGCAATTTGCTGCTATTAAACACTTGGTGATGATGTATTCTGGATATTATATGATTTTAGCTAAGTAATGAGGCACACACATCCTCATAATTCACCTATATATATATGTATATATATACATATATCCTGTACCGACTTCACAGAAGCCAGCACAAATTGTAGTCTAGCAAAGGAGAAAACAGTACACAAGACAGAAAGCCCAGGGCCACGTTGGTTCTCTGTACTGCAAGGAATACTCTCAGATTCTTTGTTCTTTCCCATCCATATAAACGTATACTTATTTGACATGGGACTTTCCAGGTGGCACAGTGGTAAAGAATCTGCCTGCAATGCAGATGTGGGTTCAATCCCTGGGTCATGAAGATCCCCTGGAGTAGGAAACACAGCCCACTCCAGTATTCTTGCCTGGAAAATTTCATGGATACAGGAGCCTGGCAGGCTACAGTCCATGGGGTCTCAAAGTGTCAGATATGACTAAGTGACTGGAGCGCACATACACACACACACACACACACATACACACACACACAGAGCATGCATTTGACATGGACTAAATTACTAATGGTGATATAAAATGTGACTTTTTAAAAAAGCATTTCAATATGATTAGTTAATATAATCGTTTAGGGTGACTGACCTACCTGCCACCCACTCCCCCCAGCCTTTGCACCCTCCTCAGTCTGTCTTTTCCCTCCTGACAAGCATGCCCTGGATTCACACAAACTTGTTTTGCAAACAAAAGCTTAACAAAGTATTATTTTTTGAAACAACTGAATTGAGTCAATCCTTACATGGTTTTGTTACTTTCTATTTGCTCTCATGACACCTAAATATGTTTTCTTCTAGTAAACAATTAAGGGAATTTTTGATTCTCTATGGAGAAGGTAATGGCAACCCACTCCTGTTTTCTTGCCTGGAGAATCCCATGGACAGAGGAGCCTGGTGGGCTACAGTCCATGGGGTCGCAGGAGTTGACACGACTTAGCGACTAAACAACTACTACTACTACTACTTGATTCTCTAACCTTGAAGAGCAGAGAGATAACATAAATCAGCCCAAGCTGTGTATACATCCGTTTTCTCTTTATTTAAAAGAATATGTATAGCAAGCAAAGCCCATGTTATCACTGGACCTTGCTATCAGACCCACAATGTCAAATCTTTTTCTGAGTAACAAAGAAGAAACTATATAATACCTGCATTATATAGATACAGACCCTCCCAAAATATGATGTGTAGAAAATAAGCTACTGGTGCTGCTGCTGCTGCTGCTAAGTCGCTTCAGTCGTGTCAGACTCTGTGCGACCCCATAGACGGCAGCCCACCAGGCTCCCCTGTCCCTGGGATTCTCCAGGCAAGAACAATAAGCTACTAATTGGGGGAGGCGGGGAAAGAATCCAAGGCACTCTATACAGGGAAAAAGGGTTGCTATGAGATGCTGGTTTAGGGGTATTTATCTCTAACCAGGCAGAACAGGGGAGAGGCACAGATCACAGCTGGGAATAAAGAAGGCAATATTTAGAGACGGTCCTGAGAATAAAGCCAAAAGGATATATCTCTGCTATAAAGGACATTTGGACTTTCAGCAATGGGTATCACAGCCGCAGATCATTAAGTTTATAGATATGTTTATCCTGAATATTTTGGTAAATATAAAAAAAAAAGGAGCTTTCCATGATAGAAATACAAAAAGAAGGCCCCATGCAAGAATAAGCATTTATGACCCAATTTATTTCTGTGTCTGCTCTTAACACATTGTTAATATACAAGGAGATAGGGAAGTAACGGCCTCCAGCTTTTACTTGGTCTATTTTCATCTGGCAATAAAAGAGTTTATATTGTTCGGATCAGTGATTTTCAAGCCATATCCAGGTCTCTAACTCAGGCAACCCTGTGTGGGCGGGTGGGAGAAAGGCCAGGTGGGCAGGGCACCAGGCCACTTTCCCAGTGTGCCTCCTCCAGGACAGCCTACAATACAGGGCCCTTAGGTATATTCATGGTGGTGTGCAACCATCATCACTATCTAATTCTAGAATAGCATCATCACCTCAAAAAGAAAGAAAGCCTGTACCCATTAGCAATCATTCCCACCCCCACTACCACCCCCATCTCCTCCCCTCAGCCCCTGGCAACCGCTAATCTACTTTCTGTTTCTATGGATGTGTCTATTCTGGACATTTCTTATAAATGGAATCATATAATATATGGTTTTCTGTGACTGGCTTCTTTCACTAAGCATAATGTTCTTCTAGCTTATCTCTATTTGGGTTTCATTGTGAACTCTTGATGGGGAAAAAATGACATATCATTTAAAAGTACAAGTCCCATTCCACATCACACATTCTTTAGGTAAAGACATTCACGATATGGAAGAAGAAAGCAAAACCAGACAACCAATGAAAACCCTTCTCTCTCCCACAAAAAACATACAAAAAACAACTACCTGCCTCCCAAAAAGTTATAGAAGGGGTTTCTGATAATGCTCAAATTTTATTTTTAGAAAAAAATGAGTGCATTCTTATATAAAGAATGCTAATGAGGAGAAAGCGCCCTCATAATCTAAGGGCACTAAATTTGCTATCACCATAAACTTTATACAATATTAAAAGAAAAAGTGAAAAGCAATTCATCCCACAGAAATGTAATTCCTTAGTTGAGACAGAACCAAGAAAATGAATTATGCCTATTTTCTCACCAAAAAAGGTTAAAATATATTTGTATATATGTGGTCTAATTTGCTATCTAATGATAGTACCTAAAATTTCTCTGTTCGAAGGTGCTTGAGCAACAGTTGGTAAAAAGGTCAAATAGAGGACCACCCACCTAACACAATCAATATCATCAAACTCAACTCCGTCTCCATGCTAGTATGGAGAGTTGTTCTTTTTTAAGAAAACAGCTATTGATAATACGATGTGAAGATGAAATTGAAAGGATCATTCATTACTACACAAATTATCCAGCATTTTAACTTATCCATGCATTTCCTGAAAGACTTGGTTTTATTGCTCTAAGCAAAGAAATAAAAAGAACAAAAGATTTTGTAGATCTCAGTAGATGTAATGAGGGTGATGTATCAGCACAGAAGTCTCACCTTACAAACAGCTTTCCTTGAATTTCTTTTTACTATCAAGTGTGATGAGACCATCACCACTTTTTTGACCCAAAAGGAAAGTGACACTAAGGCTTAGAGGGATTCAGATCAAGAAGGTCAGGAAAACTTGCAAACCTACGTCTGTTCACCAGACTGGCACTGTGTCATCTCTAAGAAAAACTAAACAGTTTTAAGTTTTGTAAGAAAAAGAAGTCACAGCCATTGATTAAACTATTATAATATTCTGAATTTGCCCTTTAATTTAAATAAAGTCCTACCAAGATACCCTGTGGCTGATTTTTACAAAATTTATATTAAAATGTCACTTTCTAATTTTAAATTGCATATCTAAGAAATGTTCAGTGGAAGTACAATTAGAAAAAAATACACCTGAAAGAGAAAAAAGAAACATTAAAATTACCAGTTCCTCTATCACCCAGAGATAATCAGTCTTAAAATGTCTGGTACTGGATCAATTTATTTTTAATCCTTTTTATGGCAAAATAAAAGACATATATAAAACTCTATACAGCAGACATATGGTTTAATAAAATAAATTATATGGTAAATACCATCAAGTCAGGAAATTGAACTTTGTTGGACATTCCAGAAGACTTGTTCCAGTTATAACCCCTCCCTCCTCCATAAAACCATCATCCTCATTTTTGTAACAGTAATTTCCTTGTGTTTTAAAAGTAGTTTTATCACTCCAGTGTCTGTCCTTAGATCCTATAGTTTAGTTCAGCTCATTAAAAAAAATATGATATATTTAAAGTCACTTTCAATCTACCAGATTTCTTCTTCATACTGTCTATTTTCTTACAACTTATCTGTTGGAAAGCCAGGCAATTCGACCAGTAGCGTTTTCTATTGTCTAGATTTTGCTGGCTGCACATTTTTGTTGCAGTTTAGCATGCTTCTTCAAATTGGCGGCGGGATCCAGAGAATACCTGAGACTCAGGTTTGCACTTCTGGCAAGATTACTGGTGGTGTTTCATAGGATTATAGGAGACATGTGATGTCTGGTCATATCTATCATGTACTTCCTAGCACCTTTCATGCTAAATTCCTATATCCATCCAATGAGGACTTTTAAACGGTGATATTCTATCATTCATTTATAGTTTAAAAAATGAAAGACATCCTCCCCATCTGTTTAGTTGCTCAGTAGTACAGTTCAAGAAAGGCAAGATTACATGTTTGATTTTTCTCTTTTATTGACCACTTTGCTCTGTAATGGACTGGTTTTGTATCATCTTCCAAAGATGACCAATTTTTAAATTGTTTCAAAATATCATTATGAATTCATAGATTAATATATTTATGAGTTTTCATCTATTGATGAAAGGGTCAATTACAGTTGACCCTTGCACAACATGGGTTTGAAATACGTGGGTCCACTCGTATACTATTTTTTTCACTGAATATGCACAATAGCACTACACAAACTATGAATAAGGAGGACCCACTGTAATGGATTTTCCACTGTTCGGAGGGTTGGTACTCCGAATCCCTGAGCTGTTACAGGGTTAACTATATTTTCATTACTGAAGCTCAAACTGTCCCAACTTTGGCCTGTAGGGGGCCTCTTCCTGGTTGTCCTGTTTAAGTTCTACTAAGCTGTGTATATGTTAATCGCTCAATCGTGTCCAATTCTTTATGACCCTATAGACTGTAGCCCGTCAGGCTCCTCAGTCCGTGGAATTCTCCAGGCAAGAATACTGGAGTGGGTAGCCATTCCCTTCTCCAGAGGATCGTCCTGACCCAGGGAACAAACTCAGGTCCCATGCTTTGCAGGCAGACTCTTTGCTGTCTGTAACAATGTATTTAATGTTGTTAATCCATCAGTCCCTAGGATGTTATTTCTCTAGTTACTTAAGTTATCTCAAGTCTAGCCTCTCAAAAATTCCCCAAGAAGTGTTCATAGGGCCAATATTACCTGAGTTCTTACATGTTGATGACAGACTTCCTGTGTTCTTTGCTAGTTACTAGAAAGTTGGTTTTTCTAGATATAAAATCCTTGGCTCATATATTTTTCCCTTGAGTTTCTTAAGTATGTTCCTGCATTTTCATTTGTATAAAGCATTGGTATCGAAAAGTCTGATGGTTATTTAATTTTCTTTCTTTTCTAATTCAGTTTTTTTTTTGTTTGTTTAAATGACCAAAAAGACTTTGTTTTACTTCAAAGACAAGTATATTCCAGGTATATACCAGGATATTCCATAGTGTTGGAGAGCTCAGGCATAATACACTTTTTCAGTATAGAGATTCACTTTTTCCTTTTTTTTTTTTTTGGAGAATGGAAAGATTTTTCTCTATAAAATAATTTTGGAAGTAGAATTGATTAGTTTTCCTTATTTTCTGGCATTTTTATTAATAGTGCTTGTTCTACTTTGGGTTTTTTCTTCATGGACTCATATTGTCCATATTTTCCATTTTTTCTTTTTTTTTATGACTGTCTTCAATATTTTTCTCTTGATCCTTTATGTTGCTTTCTTTACTTCTCTTTGAAGTTTTTTTTTTGCTATACAGTATATTCTCATTAGTTATGTTTTATACACAGTATCAACAATATGTGTCAATCCCAATCTCCCAATTCAACCCCCTCCACCACTGCTTTCCCCTTGGTATCCTTAAAATTTGTTCTCTACCTCTGTGTCTCTATTAACTTTTCTTTGAGCTTTAAAGTTCGCCTCTTATTCACCTTCTATTTTTTTTATGGTATTTATGTGCTCTGTTTTTTAAGACTGAAATTAATTAGTTTTAACTTTCAAAATTATTTTTCTTTTATTTCTAGTTTTTTCCTGAGTTCTATTACCCCAAATATGACAAAGGGGCATACCAATCAGTTGTTAAAGTGACTTGAAAACAGCTAGTGCTAGAAGAACACTCTGATCCTCGTCTTTGCCCCCTGAAAGCGGGAAGTCATCTCCCATGTAAAAGGTAGTCTCCCTATAGCAGGAGGGACAGAGACATCCTTATCAATGGAAAGAGGGACTTCAAGGCCAAGAAAGCTGTGTAAACCATCTGCTTAGATGCTTCACTAAATGGTACCCAAGCCTAAATTTCCTCGCATTATCAGTTCTTCACAAAGTTATTTTGCTGGTGTTTGCTTGTCTTAAAGGTACAGAAGCTGCCTGCTTTGGTCACTTCTTTGAGTCTCTCATATGCACAAAATTAACGTTAGATTTTCTTCTGTTAATCTATCTCGTGTCAATTTAATTATTAGATCAGCCAGAAGAATCTAGAAAAGGAAGAGGTAAATTTTTTTTCCTCCCCAACAATATCTTGCAAGTTTTGTGACTGGTATGGCTTGTTACCACCTAGGTTTATTTTGGGGATATCTCACTACCTAGTTTTGTCGTAAATATTATCCAGAGGTTTGGTACTGCTGTCTACCTGCTGTGTCTCTTTTTATGTCACTGCTTTACTAATGGGAAGAAAATGGCAGAGGCAAATAGGCTGAAAAACTCTGAAGCCACTGCTACCACCATCTCCCCCGAATCCTTCTGGATTGATTTGTAACAATTATGTGAGAACTCACTTATTCAAACAAGGACTTTCATTCAAACTGTCATTTTTGGAAATCTAAGGAAGGTGAGTCACTGTGAAAAACATTTTAAAATTGAACCTACATAGACAAGTGGGTACTTAGGTTTTCTTTCACTACTGTGCTGCTACTAAGTAGCAGTGAGATAATAATGAAAACTTATTTGGATAATAACAAGTAATTAGTTCTTGACTTGGTCCCTACCAACTAGTACAAATCAATTATTTAAAATGTGTTGCTGAATTATAAAAGGCAGCCTGCAGTAACTCTCTACCAAAACCCCCAAAACTCCTGTGTAAGCTGGCATGAGATCATTTTTAACTCTTGAATTCTATTTCAAAAAACAAAACTATATTCATTTTAAATCTTCTAAAAATTTCTTTGGTCAATTCATAACTTGGGATAGCAGTATTATCTAATTCTTTACCAAATGCTCCCAACATCATATTTTTAACTTAACTACATATATGCATAAGTTATAGGCAGAGGAAAACAGGCTAGAACAAGGAGGAAAATCAAAGTTACGTAAGAAACAATATGATCTTTGGCACATGACTAGAATAATTAAATAATACTATTTAGGCCACGCACAAGTACAAAAACCACTGTTGAACAAGATTCTCATTAGCAACATTTACTTCTTAAATATATAGTCAATAGTCTCAAATGACAGATGCAAAGTGTAAAAAGCACACTGCATTATCATAGGGCTAATCTTAAAGACATTCTAATAGTTTTTTAAAGAATGAAAAACAACCTCTCAGTTTTGCTTTAAGTTTCAGTGATTTCAACAATGATATTCAACAAGAATTCAGACACTGAATTCTATAGGTAGGATGAAATTAGTAAGACAAGCTTCAGAGCATTCTCAGTTCTAATGGAAAAACATGAAACCAAAATATTAGCATTAAAAAAATCATCAAGGGGTCAAGAGTAAGTAGAGTAAATGAGTCATCCAAACAATAGATTTTGTTCAAATGTCACCTTAAAAGTGAACAACGCAATCTAAATGCACTCAACTTACTGGGATAACAATGTAGACTGGGCAAGAACTAAAAAACCACTTAGGATGCTGAGGTCAGAGAAATAGCAATGATGCTGCGTTTTTAGCATATTGGCAATGTCCCAAGTCTCATCCGAAGAAGTAAGACTGCCAGAAACAAACTACACTAACTCAGTGGAGAGCTTTCCCAAGAATGAATCTGCATGTTCTATATTTGATGTTTATAGCCCTATGAATACATTGATGTTGGCAGGAGTAGGGAGGGGTCAACAAAACAACTATGCCTAGTTTTTTTCCTTTGTTCTTTTTGTTTCTTGCCAGTGACATATTGTTTGTAAAAAAAGGAGTGATTTCACTTTTAGCTTTAAAAATAAAACTTTTTCTGTTTTTTTCAGAAGGAAACTGATTTTTCTATACCTCTAAAAACACTAAAAATATGAAATTTTATTTTCCCCCATGTGTTAACCAATAGTGAGAAGAATATTCTTGAATCTATTTCTTTAAAAGTAACATACACTTTCTAAAAAAATGCAATAAAAGTCTGTTCTAAGTGTTGCTAACTTTTAATAGACTGTTACCTATCTTCTTCTCTTCTCACCAGGAACTCAACATGGCTATCAGAACAGACTAGTCCTGTGCAAACCCAGCATGTAAGGGAGAATTTTGCCTTGATTCCACTCCCAACAATTTGAATGCTGGAAGTAGCTGATGTTGCTGACTTTGCTAGAAATAAAATTTTACAAATATCTCATCCCTTTTCCCTGAGCTAACATGACTCTCAAAACATCTTCCAATCTGGGCTACCGCTTCAGTTCCTGATGTCCGTATTTACCCATGAGTAAGCACTCTGTTCACTTTCCCCACTTTCGCAATGTGGATCAGGCCCCCATCCACAGACGCACACAGCCTCTATTAATCTTTTATTTATTTTTTCCCTTTTAGCTGTTAGTGTGGATGCTGTGTTTTACTTATGAACACATTCCCCTACATCTTGTTCATAACTGCAATTCAACCTTCCTCTTTCAGTGAATACTGATGCTCCCATGACAATACCATCTCCCCTACAATCCTTTCCATCACGGACTATAGAATCAAAGAACAAGAATAAAGGAGGTCTGTGCCATTTCCCCCTTAGCCTCAGCCTTAGTATCTATGACCAATATGCCTATCTGCTCCCCTTTGACTGCTCTTGGCCAATTGCAGCTATCATCAGTCACTTCTTTCTAGAGACATACTTATGATCTTCTAAATGCCATCTCATCTCTAAAACCTCCTATATTGCACCTCTATCATACACTGGGGGCTGGCCCCACCTTGGGCTTCATTCTAACTTAAAACATCTTTCAAATTTGAATTTTTAATTCAAAAAAATTCAAAAAAAACCTTTCAGTAACTCAAACCTTCAGGCTCTTGCTCCTACTTCTTGCCCCCATTATCTTGATCTAGAGCCTCCAAACCCCTTTGGTTTCTTCAACATGAGGTTCAGTTCAATTCAGTCGCTCAGTTGTGTCCGACTTTTTGTGACCCCATGAATTGCAGCACACCAGGCCTCCCTGTCCATCACCAACTCCCGGAGTTCACTCAAACTCACGTCCATCGAGTCAGTGATGCCATCCAGCCATCTCATCCTCTGTTGTCCCCTTCTCCTCCTGCCCCCAATCCCTCCCAGCATCAGTCTTTTCCAGTGAGTCAACTCTTCGCATGCGGTGGCCAAAGTACTGGAGTTTCAGCTTTAGCATCATTCCTTCCAAAGAACACCCAAGGCTGATCTCCTTTAGAATGAACTGGTTGGATCTCCTTGCAGTCCAAGGGACTCTCAAGAGTCTTCTCCAACACCACAGTTCAAGAGCATCAATTCTTTGGCACTCAGCTTTCTTCACAGCCCAACTCTCACACACATACATGACCACTGGAAAAACCATAGTCTTGTAGCCCAAATCAATTCTAGTATCATTAACACCTTTGAATCACGCCCTGCCTTGGCCTTCAATTCTACCTACCATCTTTTCATTCCAAACTCACTAAGCAATGATGGAATCACAGACTGCAAATCCTTGCCAACCAACCTCAGCTGCACTCTGCAGCAATGGAGCAATTTACTCATCTCTTGGTGACTCATGCTTGCCTCCAGTAGCGTTTCCAAATGTTTTGCTTTCTCATTCATGTTTAACTATCCAGCTTCTCTCACTGTCAGTTATTGCATGAACTCTTATAAATCATACATGAAATACATCATCCCCCTCTCTAATTTAAAGAACTATCTACTGTATGTCCTAACGTAAAAATATTTCTAATTGGAATTAAATTTAGTTACTTACAACAGAGAACATAGACCCTTTAAAAAATCAAATTATGGTAATTTTCACTGTGAAATTAAATGATCATTAACTCATTGCAATAAACAAAAAACTTAAAATTTGAGTATCTTGCATATAAAATGTAACTATTTTAAAAAATAAATGTTAATCCAGAATTCAAACATACAGTACACAGGTAACAAGAAAAATATGTGAGTATTATCTTAGTCCATAAGCTTAAAAAAACATTATATATAGCCCTGTTGAATTTATCTACATAAAAGCCTTTTTTCTCTCTTTTGTTATTTTTTTTCTATATCTCTAGTAACAAGTAAAATGCCTGGTATACTCAACAAATACAATATTCCCAGCAAGCATACATAAAACACTGTTAATGAGCTAAACTGTATATATATTTCCCAAATGTAGATAAATCACTAAATCCATGCCACTGACTTTAAACAAATCACTTACTTTCTCTAAGACTTAGTCTTTTTTAAAAAATGAGGATGACTTAGGTATTTTCTTAGACTCTTTCCAGCTTTAATACTCCATAAATAGTATTTATAATATCAGGTATGAGCACATTCAGTTTTTGTGTACCAGAATTAACCATGCATATTAGGAAAGGTATGAGTCATCCTTGTCCCAAGGAGAGAAAAAGATAGTTGAAGAGGCAAAAACACCAACAGAGAAAACAATGCAAGGTAACACAGAATCAAATACCAAATGGTAAAGCAGAGGCTAGTGGTCAAAACCACAGAATGACCTGTTTTGTTGAGCAAAGGCAAAAATATTTGGGAAGATTGCACACACAAAATAAGAGTCATGCTGTTTTCATGAAAAAGTGGGATTTTCAAATGAATGGAGAAATAATGGTAACAAGCATTAAATATAGTTTATGTCATACTGTCTGTTTTAGATGAACTCTTTTGGGGCCTCATGAAAGAATTTTAAATGTACAAATCTGGATTATAGAATGGTGGAGAGGAAATAAGAGTTTTAAAAAGTCATTTCCTAGCAAAAGAAAAATTTTATTTCATTTCTGTAGATAAATGCTTTACTATCAATTTCATAAAATATCTTCATAAATTAGGATAGTTAATTCATACACTATTAGTCATTCTACACCTAAAGACAATAGATAGGTAATACAGTGTTTTTCAAGATACATTTGAAAAAAATATTTTTTGAGCTTTGAGGGTTTAAAATAAGGCTTATAAGCTTTGGAAAGCTTTTACCAACAGAAGCATTCAGATTCAGCTGAAAAACAAACTTGAATGGGAAAGAAATCAAGTCAGTAATATGACTAGGGTATTTTCCTAACTATAAGCGGAGATGCACTATAAGAAATGCCAACATCAGGATTTATACAGAAAGGTCTAATCCATTTAACATTTAAGTGGTGCTTACTATGACTGTATTGAAAAATTCACATTTGAGTTCATTTTATAAGGCAGACATCAGATGAGTTGACAGAACACTGGATAAAAGATGAATATACCATAAATGAATAAAGCTCACTGAAAGAAAAAGAAATTTTGGAAAGCAGTTAAATCAAATAATTCATTACTATTTGAATTTAATAGTATGTCTTTTAAAGATTCAATTTATATATATTTTTAGCCATTTTATCAAAAGTTGTGGGGTCAAATGTAGAGAATAACCTGCCCTAAGAGGTGACTGATGAGTAGGTTGCTGATTAATATTGCTATGCAAACTTCAGAAAGGGGCAAAAAACCCTCCCAGAACACATCTTCGAAAAGGAAGCCATCCTATACAATGCAGGGCAAGCTGTACTCTTAGGCATAATAACAGTGATTTTGCAAAGACAAGGTAACAAGAAGAGCTTTGGGTAACTTAGATTTTATCCTAAAATGATAGCCAGAGAGTAAAATTCATCACTGTATCCGTGGTTCTCAAGCTCACCCCACTGACCACAGATTGATGCTGAAGAGCCATAGATTTCAAACTGTGGGTGTTTCTCAAAATCATTATGAATTATTATTATGAATCATTATGAAGGCCAAGAAAAATAGTAATTTTAAACACTTTTACTGAATTCATTGTTGTTCTTTAGTCTCTAAGTCATGTCTGACTCTTTTGTGACTCCATGGAATGTAGCCCCCAGGATCCTCTGTCAATGGGATTCTCCAGGCAAGAATACCAGAGGGGGTTGCCATTTCCTTCTCCAGGGGAACTTCCCAACCCAGGGATCGAACCTGGGTCTCCTGAGTTGGCAGGCAGATTTTTTACTGCCGAGCCACTGGGGAAGCCTTACTGACTTTGTTGTTGTTCAGTCAATCAGTTGTGTCCGACTCTTTGCAACCCCATGGACTGTAGCACCCCAGGCTTCCCTGTCCTTCACCATCACCTGGAACTTGATCAAATTCATGTCCATTGAGTTGATCCCATCCAACTGTCTCATCCTCTCTCATCCCCTTCTCCTCCTGCCTTCAGTCTTTCCCAGTATCAGGGTCTTTTATAATGAGTCAGCTCTTTGCATCAGGTGGCCCAGTACTGGAGCTTCAGCTTCAGCATCAGTGCTTCCAAATCAGGACTGATTTCCTTTTGGATTGATTGGTTTGATTTCCTTGCCATCCAAGGGACTCTCAAGAGTCTTCTCCAACACTACAGTTCAAAAGCATCAATTCTTCCATGCTCAGCCTTCTTTATGGTCCAACTCTCACATCCATACATGACTACAGGAAAAACTACAGCTTTGACTATACAGATCTTTGTTGGCAAAGTAACGTCTCTGCTTTTCAAAATGCTGTCTACTGACTTTATACATCTTAAAATGTGTAGTCACTTTTATACATCTTTAATGTATATTTACTTTATGATTTTTCCCATGTTGACATTAGTTCTTTATAATCAGTTTCCTAAATTTCTAGCTATAATTATGCAAATTTCAATATATGTGTTGTACTGCGCTTAGCTGCTTCAGTCATGTCCAACTGTTTGTGATCCTATGGACTGTAGCCCTCCAGACTACTCTGTTCATGGAATTCCCCAGGCAAGAATACTGGAGTGGGTTGTCATGCTCTCCTCCAGGGGATCGTCCCAACTCAGGAATTGAACCCAGGTCTCCCACATTGCAGGCAGATTCTTTACCATCTGAGCCACAAAGGAAACCCAAGAATACTAGGTTGGGTAGCCTATCCCTTCTTCAGAAGATCTTCCCAACCCAGGAATTGAACTGGGGTCTCCTGCATTGCAGGTGGATTCTTTACCAGCTGAGCCACCAGGTAAGTCCTTCAATATATATTTCACCTCAATCCAGATACCTTGTAGTGACCAGCAGGGTCTGCACAGCCTGATAACTGCATTTCTCTGTAATCTCATCTCTTACCTTTCTCATTCTCTCTTTTGTGAAGGGAGAAATTCACTCTTTGTGAAACTCACAGAGTTTCTTTCTGTTCCTAGCCTTTCTGTTCTCACCTCCTTCCTAAACCCAGGGCCAGCTCTGCGGTGGTGTGACCTGTGCAGCTACAAAAGGGTTCACACTCAGAGTCTCCCTGAGCTTGGCTTGATGATCTACTGTTACCATCTTGAAAGTCTTAGCGAATTTTTAGCAAGGGGCCCCACATGTTTACTTTGCTCTGGGCACTTCAAATAGCCAGGGCTACATACCACACTCCCCTTGGGCAATAATACAGTCCATTTTCTTCTATGCTCCAGTCATGCCAACCTCTTTCCAAAATACCCTTCGATACCAGTTTTTTACACATCCGATTCTTTCTCATCCTTCAAGCTCAAATAAAACGTTAATTTCTCCAAAAGACCGTCTGTGATTTCTTTACCTAAAGTGCCTCTTCTAATCTTCTACCTCATTATCCATTTATTTCTTTCGAGGCACTTACTGCAATCTGCAATGATCTCATTTATTTGTTTCCTTGTTCTCTGTCACATATCTCCTCCTCCTGAACAGAAAGGAGTAGGAGAGTCAGTGATCTTGTCTATCTTGGGAGTACACTGATGAATTATCAGAGCCTAAATTAGCATCTGACACATGGCAAGTCCTCAATATTTATTTGTTGAGCTTATGAGCATGCTAATCATAGTAATAAATGGTGCTTCACAGATTTTCTTGGCATTTTTTTCCTAAAGTTATTATGCACTGCATTCCATCTATTATAATTCAGCAACATTCTAGAGACTTTTCTCCACATATATGGTACCTATTTATTTGACATAAGATACCTAAGAATGTGAGTGAGATTTATGTGTGTGTATTTTATAAGTATTGCTGCCTTTCTGTCAATTTATGACCCAAAAAGTAACTCAATTCCCTAAGCCAAAGAAAATGTACAGCTCTACGAATAAATTTTGGTTCACTATTTGGAAAGAAGCTGAGAAATAGTTATTGACAGAAAAAGAAGATTACGTCCGAAAAAAATATTTTAGATCAAAGGAACAACAGGAATCAGTATCTAATACTAGCAAAGCACTAACAAAGTGTTATAACGACGTAAAGTGGTGAACGGATTAGCTGCTCAGTTGTGTCTGACTCTTGGTGACTCCATGGACCCACCAGGCTCCTCTATCATGGGATTCCCCAGGCAAGAATACTGGAGTGGGTTGCCATGCCTTTCTCCAGGAGATCTTCCCAACCTAGGAATTGAACGTGGGTCTCCCACGCTGCAGGCAGATTCTTTACCGTCTGAGCCACCAGGGAAGCCCAATGTAAAGTTGTATAAACCTCTTCTGGAAAATAACTTGACATGAAGTATTTTGGCCACTGACTCAGATCATCTACTTCTAAGTGCTTTATTCTACATAAATGTAATTTATGTAATATGTGGAAAGTTATTTTCACAATGATGTTTATGAATGTAGCTTATAATATCAGAAAATTGAAAACAAACTAAATGTTGAAACCTAATGGAATGGTAAAATAAATTATAATAATTCACTCCCATATTCTGTAACTAGGAAAAATTATACTGCATGACAATATGTGGGAATGCTTATTATATAAGATGTTCAGTGAAAAAGGCAGTATCAAAATTACAGAAATATGAAAATAAATAAAATCTTAAAATCAGAGATATAGAAGAATATTGCAAGCTATTTTATTCAGCAGCTAGATTTATGACTTTTTTCCTTTCTCCAGTTTTCTACATTTTGTTAATGTAAATACAATGTTTAATCATGTAAATTATTTTAAATATGTCTAACAAAACAACTTCTCATCACAGTATTGTTTTCAATGTAGGTCAGTGTGAGCTCTTAAAAGAGTTTGCTACTAAGAATGTTAAGTTCAAAATCAAAACATAGATGTAAATAAAATTTAATAAGTTAATTTTTCTGAAAAAAAAAGTATAATTATTCTGTGCTAAAAATTTCAACACAGATGTATTTGCCTAAAAGAAAACAACAAAAAAATATGGTTAAGCAATTTCGAAAAGGACTTTTTTTCAGACTATATTAAAACTGAATAATATTAGACACTAATTAATGAAAAAGCAGTATGTTAAAAAAAAATAAGCAAACAATGGTTCAGTACTCACAGGTATACAATATTCCACCATTGGGTAATGCAATTTGTGACCTTTTGCTGTTCGACCCGAAAAAAAGCAACTCTGGCAAACATCATAGTTAAAATGCTTCAGGCTTCTATACCTAGAGAGAAGAAAAGAAAAGTCTTTGTAAACTTATTATATAGTCTAAAACATGTGTGGTAAGGAATTTCACTCATCTGAATCACAATGAAAATAAAAGTTATATTGGCCAGAAATGTAGAATTTGCTGTTGTAGTATTTTAGCTCCAAATTAGGACAGAAAGAATCTTAAATTTCACAAACGAAATTAAGGAAACCGTCTCCTAAGTGAGGGGAGAAGGCAAATTTTTGTAGTTGAAATCTCTAAATCGTGTTTTCATCTGTTTCAACATAATGAGATGACAAATACCCATGTCAAAAGATTTTCTATAATGTTTGAATGTGAATGCAAAATGACAAAGAAAAGAGTTATGTTTATTAGCTTGACACATCAAAATTTAAAATACCACCTTTACCATCAATAAAAACTGAATCTCAAAATTTCCTGACAAAGACTCCTTGTGTGAAAGTTGGCTTAATCTCCATCATGTCAAACTTGGCAGAAGTAACATGAAGTAATCTGATTACTTCTCAGTTAGTATTTAAATGCTACTTCTTGTTTATCAGGTTTGATCTCAGAGGTCTTAGAACATCACCAAATTCCATCAGGGTCATATATACATAAAGAGTCAGGCAAAATATTATGCATGAACACTTCTCTGACCTATGGAAACAGGAATTCAGAAAGATCTCTGGTTCTGGAGCCAAACAGTATAAATAAGAACTATAAAAAAAATAAGCTTCGTGTCCCGGCTATTCGAGGGAATGGTATTTTCAGGTAGATGGTATGTATCAAGCACACCATTTCTTTGGGAGGCAAACCCCCACAAGTGGGAACAAGTGGGAAGGAATAATGGACAAACACTGAAGCTACAGAAACGGAAGAGAAACAGCCTCCTGACACCACTGGGAGTGGGTCACCCTACCTGAATCCAACAATGGGACATTCTTTACAGATGTTGCATTTGGCCTGATGTTTTGCAGTCTCAGCTGCTGCCACGCGATGTAGAACCGGCAGCCAAACCATGGACTGTGGCTCCAGACGCATCCAATCTATAAACTCCTTCACACTTATCTCTGGCTTGTTGTTATTCTGGGCAAGAAACAAGTATGTTAAAAGTGAAGAAAATGTCTCTAATTTAAATTGCAGCAACTGTTATTGCTTCAGACTCTTCTGAAAATCTGTATAGAAGTAAAAGGAGAATTATAGAACCCTTTCCAGGTCACTTAAATCACAAAATATTTAAGGTTCATCAAGGAAAAAAATTTTAGAATTGGAAAAGAGAAAAAGAAGAAATGTCATATATGAAGAAGAAAAGAAACCTCAAAATCTTAATAGACTCAGATTAAAAAAAAAAAAAAAACCCAAAACGCATACAATTCTAGGTGCTCTTCACACAGATACTTTAAAACTATAAAACTCATTCATCTAAGACTGCAAACACTGAGAAAGTAGACTCACTGATAAGTTCCCAAACTTGAAAGCCATTGTAAATGCTAAATAAAAGCCATTATTTCTACAGTTTGCCAGTTTTTCTTATAATTCTTTGATTGTTTTTATGTGATAGAAACAAAACATTACAGATAAAGTTGAAGACCTAATTTTTACTTGCCACTCTCCCCACAGCATTCACTTTCCTTTTTCTGTAGAAGAAACCGCTATCAGACATTTGTATATATTTTTTCGGTCATTTTTATAAATTTTACTTCATATAAATGAATCCATGACCCAAAAAACTGTTATTCCTCTGTTCTTTTTCAGTCCTGGTATAACATCACACCAGGAGCACATTCAGTTCAGTCACTCAGTCGTGTCCGACTCTTTGCGACCCCATGAATCGCAGCACGCCAGGCCTCCCTGTCCATCACCAACTCTCGGAGTTCACTCAGACTCACGTCCATGAAGTCAGTTTCAGCCATCTCATCCTCTGTCGTCCCCTTCTCCTCCTGCCCCCAATCCCTCCCAGCATCAGAGTCTTTTCCAATGAGTCAACTCTTCGCATGAGGTGGCCAAAGTACTGGAGTTTCAGCTTCAGCATTATTCCTTCTAAAGAACACTCAGGGCTGATCTCCTTCAGAATGGACTGGTTGGATCTCCTTGCAGTCCAAGGGACTCTCAAGAGTCTTCTCCAACACCACAGTTCGAAGGCATCAATTCTTCCGTGAATATATTTTGCAGGATTTCCAAATGTATTGTGATAAACTGTATGAAATGTCTTGGTGTCTTTTTGAATCCTAAGTAATTTTCACATGTGCAAAGTTTAATTTGTACCAACATCCATCTCCTGCTGTTGTCAAGGTCATTCTATGAACCAGCACATATGAGAATCATATTTAGAATTTTCATTTGGTATTTTTTGTTATCTCTAAAACAACAAACGGAGCCATTATAAAATGTAATAACCCATAATATCAATTCTTCTTAAAGAGATGGTGTAGGCATTTTTTCCTCAGCAATGATAAATCACTGGATGTGCCATGGAAAAATATCTACAAGCTTGTGCTTTATGCATATGCATAACATCAGTAGTAACATTCCTAAAATGCTTTTCTATACAGTGGGCATCAAAAAGAAACAAACATGCTTCTCCTGTTTAATAACAGTAACTTAGATCAGTATAAAATTTTGTACATCATTCTCCTTTTGTACATATGTCTCAAAGGAAACAATGCAATTTCGACAACATCTTAATATTTTTAAAAAATCCTGCCTATAAGGAGCTCAGGGCAATTTTATTCATTTATTTAATAAACAACTATTAAGTAGCTATGATGTTCAAGACACTGTAGATAGTGATACAACAGTAAAAAGATAGAAACAGCCCTTGTTCATGGAGGTTTGTTGTTGTTCATTTGCTAAGTGTGTCTGACACTTTGAGATCCCATGGACTATAGCCTGCCAGGCTTTTCTGTTCATGGGTTTTTCTAGGTTAGAATCCTAAAATGAGTTGGATTTTCTTTCTCCAGGGGATCTTCGCTGACCCAGGGATCAAACTTGTGCCTCCAGCACTGGCAAGTAGATTCTCTATCACTGAACCACCAGGGAAGCCCTCATGGATCTTGGGTTTATACAGAAGAATAACCCACTAAATCACTAAACAGATAATTATATAATTCAGTATGTAATTATCAATTTTAATGAGCATGTGAAGAAGGCAGAAGAGATTCAGGTGATTATAGCAGGCACACACAGCTTCATCTGGGGGAATCAGAGGTTTTTCAGAGGATGTGAGATTTAAGGGAAGATCTGAATAAGGATTAGCAATGAGAAGAGAGTTTGTGGGTAGGCGGTAAAGAACATTCTGAACAGAGGGCACATGTCCAAAGAGATTAGCACCAGAATGAAGGAACTAAAGCAGCATGACTGGCCAACAGACAGCAAGGGGATCAGTGGTGCAAGACAAAGTTGGGGCAAAGGCAGGGCCTAATCATAGCAACCTAGTGGTGCACGGTCAAGATTCGAGATTTGATCCATGGAGGGACAGTGAGTCTCCTTGAATGGGCTGCTGTTTCTTGAATCAAATGTGCTTTAAGAACTAAAATATACACTTCCTAGGATGGTATCCAATGTCTTCCACCACCTGGTTCCAGCCCAAGACCCCTGTTTCATTTCTTAGAACATCCTCAGTACCATTCCCCACACACTCTATACACCAACGACCCTTCAAAAACGTTTACCTGTTGGAAGCAGCTGCGAACGCTGGGCTCAATATTACTGCCCCCAAAGGCTGCTACCTCCCCCAGCTGCCGAGGGATCTGGATTGCATCGTGCAGTAACAGGCCCAGCTGTCTCTGGTCACACATCTCCGTGGGCCCTGCCACTTCCTTAAAGAGATCTACAAGGAAGAGAGGAAAGGGTTAACTTCCCATACTGATCTTTTAAGTAAAATATACCTTTGGTTGTGTGGGATGAACGATGCAGACTGAGAAAAACTCATGGGGACATGGATTACATTACTTGTCTCCTGAACTCTGACAACTTTGATATTCTGTATGTTTGTAATCAGGAACTGGTTAAGCACATGTTTCCTAAAACAATCTACTGTAGTATATAAGTATATATGAACAGACCAATAAATATAAATTTCCTTTTTAAATGGCCAGTGTATGCACGTGGAGTCATTCAATGGTCTCAAATAGGTTTCCCTTCTTATTGAAAAAGAGAGAGCTAAAACCAAGTTTTCTTTATGACTTGTCAAAGGAATTAATGTAGCTAAAGTAGCAAATCTTTAAGTTTTAAAAGATTTGTTCATCAACTTTTTGTGTTTACTTCTAAATTCAGTATTTATTAAACATAGGTATTTTAATTTCTTTTAAAGTTTCTAGACTCACATCTGCTTTGCAAAAGAAACATTGAACAGTGCAAGGAATTGTTTTTTTTTAGGGTTTTTTTTTTTTTTTTTTTTTAGGCCCAATCAGACTCTCATTCCTTATTAGTGATAAAAATTATTTTTGTTTTACTTCACTTTATGTAACAAACTACCTTAATTCCAATGTAAAGGACTTAAGAAAAATACATACTTTCATAGTTCTTAGGCTTTTCTATCATTTAAAAATGTTTAAAAATATTTTTAATTCAGTAAAATAAAAGCTTTTCTCCCTCCCAGTATTGGCTTATCTTCTTTTCATCACTTGTAATATTTTGAAGAATAAAATTGTTACCATATTTCCAGCAACAAAGTTAGCATACTTAAATAAGTTATTTTGGAGTAGGGAGAAATTTCACATAAAAACAATCCACTTAATTATAGAAACTAATGCTTTTTGGAAAGAAATTTTCAAGTTCTAAAAATTCAAAATTGTACAGATTCTAAATGGTTTTCTTATGAGGTTTTCCAAGAATAGAAGAAAGGAGAGTAAATATTTTTTGGATCCTAAAAACCATTTTCAAATTACACCTGATAAATTAGTATCAGATCAAAATGTATCATTCCTCTGCCCTCCCCTCCTTTTTAAAGAGAATAAGGCTAGATTTAACACTGTCAACAGTAAATTTTCAAGCAAATAAACCAAGCTCAGTGATATTGACACTGAGTAATTATAATGAAATATGACTTTAATTAAAAGCATACATAGGGAAAGCAAATTCAATTAAAATAAATTTAATTTTTATCATTTGTTCACTTAGATTTGGTTAGAGTTTACTTGTTTCTTCTCATTTGTTAAAAATAAGACCATTCTAGCCAAAATTATTTATCCAGAGTTCTTATTTTTAATTAATTTATTTTTAATTGAAAGATAATTGCTTTACAGAATTGTGTTGGTTTCTGCCAAACATCAACATGAAACTCTCACTGTTTGCAGATGACATGATACAATACATAGAAAACCCTAAATATACTATTAGAAAATTACTAGAGCTAATCAGTGAATTTAGCAAAGCTGTAGGATACAAAATCAATACAGAGGAATCACTCGCACTTCTATATGCTAAAACAATGAAAAATCAGAAAGAGAAGTTAAGGAATCAATCCCATTCATAATTGCAACAAAAAAATATTTAGAAATAAACCTACCTAAGGAGACAAAAGAACTGTATACAGAAGACTATAAGACACTGATGAAAGAAATCAAAGACAACATAAACAGATGGACAGATATTTCATGCTCCTGAGTGGGGAGAATTAATACTGTGAAAATGGCTATACTAGCAAATGCAGCCTACAGATTCAATATGATCCCTATCAAATTACCAATGGCATTTCTCACAGAACTAGAACAAAAAATTTCACAACTCATATGGAAACACAGAAGACCCCAAATAGCCAATCTTGAGAAAGGAGAATGGAGCTGGAGGAACCAATCTTCCTGATTTCAGACTATGCTACAAAGCTACAGTCATTAAGACAGTATGGTACTGGAACAAAAACAGAAATATATAGACCAATGGAACAAGATAGAAAGCCCAGAGATAAACTCACGTACCCATGGGCACCTTATTTTTGACAAAGTAGGCAAGAATCAGCCTCTTTAATAAGTGGTGCTGGAGAAACATAGCTGCACAGCTACATGTAAAAGAATGAAATGAGAACACTTCCTAATACCATACACAAAGATAAACTCAAAATGGATTAAAGCCCTAAATGTAAGATCATAAATTATAAAACTCTTAGAGCAAAACATAGGTACAACACTCGATGACATAAATCAAAGCAAGATCCTCTATGATCCACCTCCTAAAGTAATGGAAAAAAAAAAACAAAAATAAACAAGCGGGACCTAATAGAACTTAAAAGCTTGTGCCCAGCAAAGGAAACCATAAACAAGGTAAAAAGACAACCCTCAGAATGGGAGAAAACAATAGCAAATGAAACAACTGACAAAGAATTACTTTCTAAAATATACAAGCAGCTCATACAAGTCAATATCAGAAAAACAAACAGCCCAATCAAAAAGTGGGGAAAAGACCTAAACAGACATTTCTCCAAAGAATACATACAATGGTTAAAACACACATGAAAAGATACTCAACACTGCTCATTATTAGAGAAATGCAAATCAAAACTACAATGAGATATCATCACACACCGATCAGAATGGCCATCATCAAAAAGTCCACAAATAATAGGGTGGAGAGGGTGTGGAGAAAAGGGAATGCTCTTGCACCGTAGGTGGGAAAGTAAACTGATACAGCCACTATGGAAGACAGTACAAAGACTCCTTAAAAAACTAGGAATAAAACTACCATATGACCCAGAATTCTTATTATGATTCTCAGAGTAAACCTGTTCCTGGGATGAGGCCTCTGAAATCAATACAGAGTTGATGCATACATGTAATAATAATAATCTCTAGAGAGAAGTGCCCATATTCAACAAGATCCATCCTGCCCACCTTTCCCCTTTTGAGGAAGACAGCTACACTACTATGCCACTAGTAAGGTAAAACCACACGCAAAACAGAAATGATTTCCTAACATTCCGACATATTTCTGAATTCTTAGAGAAGTTCACATTTGGATGTTACAGTCAGATACAACAAGGAGTGTCAGGATGTGGGGATGGATCACAGGAAAGTCTCAATCTAAACATAAGTAAGCAAAAAAGAGATGCAAAAGGCCATTTGAAAGCATCTTTGTAAATGTGCTCTGATGAGGCCAGGAAACCACTGAGCTCTAAGCAGGAAGGCCAAGGTGCTGTTAGAACCTAATCAAGTGACATTCCCAAGAAGTCACAAGAGAAAGAGGGTGTCACCGGGGTAGACACACTGACATGAACCGTTGCAAAATCAATGTTCAGATGGATACCAATTCACCCAGAAGAGCAGCTCTGCCCCTGAGTTTGGAGAACAAATTGTCCTGAATATTAATTCCAACAAAGAAAATAATAATGAGAAAGTGTTCTGATACCACTGGGGAAATCACAACTGGAATGAGAGTTGCTAAGGACCTCAAAGTAAAAAACAAACAAAAAAACCCAGAATATTCTGAGTCTCAATACTCTCAAGAAAGATTTAAAGATTTCAACCTGAAGATTCCTTATTTAATTTCTAAATGGCATGTGTATGCATGCCGTGTGGCTTCAGTTGTGTCCAACTCTTTGTGACCCCGTGGACTGTAGCCCACCAGGCTCCTCTGTCCATGGGATTCTCCAGGCAAGAATACTGGAGTGGGTTGCCATGCCCCTGTCCAGGGGATTTCCTGACCCAGGGATTGAACCCACGTCTCTTCTCTCTCCTGCATTGACAGGTGGGTTCTTTACTACTGGTGCCACCTGGGAAGCCCCCTAAATGGCATACTTCATGGATTAAATTAAATATCAGAGGTTTTCGTTGCAGGGCTTCCTCTTCCCCTACCACAATCTGAAACTTTAATGTTGAATTATCCAGAGTATTAAGTTTACTGATATTTGTGGAAAGTGTGTCCACTGTAGTTCGAGTGTATGAGTACATGTATGCTGAAATACCTCCTCATTTGAAAGATTATACATTTCAGAAGTATATGTGAAGGTATGTGTGTAGATAAGAGATTTTTTATATTGCATAGAATTTGGTTTCTGCTCTAAACCTACGGGATTCCCTGGTGGCTCAGACAGTAAAGCGTCTGCCTGCAATGTGGGAGACTTGGGTTCGATTCCTGGGTAGGGAAGATCCCTGGAGAAGGAAATGGCAATCCACTCCAGCACTCTTGCCTGGAAAATCCCATGGACGGAGGAGCCTGATAGGCTACAGTCCATGGGGTCGCAAAGAGTTGGACATGACTGAGCGACTTCACTTTGCTTCACTTCTAAACCTACAGACACCATGTTGTAACTCTTTTGGCCTTAGCTGACTCTCATAATCAGCTTGAAAAACAAAGGGAGGAGGAAGAATTGTTGATCTAGAAAAATAGATCACCATTACATTTTAATAGTATTCATGATAAACTCTGCAGTTGTATTCACACTGTTTTCAGAGTAGGTTGAGCCCCATGACATAACTAACTTTTCAACAAACCCTAAATTCTTTCAGGAACACATGAAAACAGCAAATCACAGTTCTAATCTGATACACTGATGATTTCATTAACATTTTTCTTTCTCACTCATTATAGTAACAACATTTTTAGCTTTGAAAATGATATCTTTTGACAATTATGATGCTGAAGACAATTTAAATTCTAGATAAAGTGCCACCATGCAAAAGTCTGGGTAGAGATTTTTTCTGCATGGTTTACTGAGTTCTGACTCCATCAAGGCACCTCACCTCCTGATACTACAATCAGCTTTTCATTTCATACATATCCACATCTCTTTTCATTGGCATTCTTGTCAAACTGTGTAAGAACAAGCCATCATGATCTAGCCCTGGAATTCAAAATCAAACTACCTCACAGCTGTCCCAGAAAATAAATGTATTTTAAAATGTATTCATATTCAGAGAAGATGCAAAACTAAAATTTATAGAAGTTGAGGTCAAATATTCTCTTTCTGTGGTATCTCCCATTCATGAAATATCCCCCTTTCCCTCTCTCTCGAAAGTATGGCTAGATGTATCTGTACAGAATCACAGGAGGCTATGCAAGACATAATCAAGTAACTCATATTTTATTGATATAATTAAATAAAAAATTTACAGTAATTAAGAGTTTGGAGACTTAGCAGTATTTACTACCATTTATTCAACAACTGCTATTTTAGGTAATTACTTTCAAAGCAAGAATTATTAATTTCACTCTTCAGTTGAAGATTTGCTAAGTTTCAGCTTCCTGAAATGTGAAATGGGAGTATTCTTACTACCTCTTAGCTGTTGGTATTCAGTGGAATCACCCAGCCACCAAGTGGTAGAGCTGAGATTTGAAGGCAGGTCTTCTGGCTCCTAAGCCTGTTCATTTCCAAATGCCAAGATGCTGACCTTTATTAACTGATAGTAAAAAAGTCACCACTGACTTATTTGCTGAATAAAAACAAATATAACAAAAAACTTTTTTAAATGTACTACTTTTAATTTTTTCACACTATAAAATACAATTATTTGTCTCACTGTAACTATAACAGTTGTAGTCCATCCCAATTTTCTTAAGCATTGGAAATATATGGAAATAGAAAAGGCTGTAGCTTTATAGTCAGAAAAATCTACAATCTAATTCTAGCTCCACAATTACTGTCTCTGAAGCCTTAACTAGATTTTTAACCCATCCCCAGCATTATTTTTTTTTCAGCTGGAAGATGGACATCACAATGCCTATATTACGGGATAATCATTCTAAGAATTAAATGAGATATAATCTGTAGTCTGTTCTTACACCATCAAGACACCTCACATCTTGATCCTATAAATCAGTTTTCTATTTCATAGAAATCCACATCACTTTGCACCAATACCCTTTGTCTAGCCGAGTACATGCATAGTCAAGGTTTTTTAAAAAATGGGAACCATTATTACTAGCAAAAGTAATATCCAATAAATTGTTATTATTACTAAAAACAGTACTGCTGGAGGAAAAGTCTTACATACATCTGTATTTTTCTTCTAACAGGCCTTTGGAGAGAGCAATCAATCCAATCTTCAGACTCTGCACTCTTATTTTTCCAGTCCGGCCCCTGAAATTGTAAGAATCTCAATGTGTTATATGCCTTTAAAACTGTATAGGGTATGTTAATTATTTCTGGATGTCTATTTTCTTGAGGGTAAACCATAAAAAAGCTGCATCTTAATGCAACTTTCTATTCAACTTTATTTATTAATGTTAAGCCCATACTGTAAGTTCATGACAAATTGTAACAGTATATCTGACTTAGTCTGGAAGAATATACAGCCTAAAATCACTTTACACAACATATGAACTAGAAAGAACAAAATAAAGCAAAATGAAAGTGCTAATTATAAAGCTAAAAAGATTTCATTTTTATAAACATTGAATTAAAATTTGTTAATAATTATATATGCAATATACAAAATAGCTACTGATATATATAATATGCATGTGGCAATATAGTAAGAAAGGGATAATGATGTATCTAAAAACAGATGTAAATTAGCTCTATATTGAGGGTTTATAACTTGTTGAATACTTAAAACACTTGGTCTTCATTGTTTTTTTTTTAGCTCTGTCAATGTGGTTTCTATAAATTACTACTGCAGTTATAATAGTCAATGATCTTAAACACACAGGTGTGCAATCTTTATTTGGGGAAATATCAAATTACAATTAAATACAAAATTTATTTAATTAACCCTTCATATTATGCCAAAGAGAGACCATTTCAATTTCACATATACTTTGACTAGAAAAATAACTTTATGTTTAAAAGCATGGATTTTATTTATTTTTTTGTTAAAGAATTTTAACAAAAGTTAAAATATTTTGTTAAATTTGTATTTATTCTTTTGTTAAAGAATAAATGAGTTGCTTTATCAGATGTCATGCTGTACTGGATCTTGGGGCTGTGGAAAGGAAAATGCAGAAGCTACAAACACTAATAACACATGATCCTTGCTGTGAAATAACACACAGTCTCAAAAAAATAAAGATATAAAGACTGTTATCTTTACTATTTCATATAAACAGGATTAGTTTTCAATTTCAGTTTCTATTGTGAATTTTCTTATGTTTTCCATATACAATTACAACACATTCAAAACCTATAACTAAATGTTTACATAATTATATGAGTACATAAAATGTAGTAATTCATAACATTTAAAAACATATAAATATTTGTCTCATTTAATTTTAGGTAGTCTTATTGTCAAACTGGACTTAACTCTGGCTTATTGATATTTTTATTATTAATGCTAATTGATATCTTTCATTCTCAAATTATAAATAGTCAAGTAAGTTTCTGTATTCACACTATGACATATAAAGTATAAAATAAGTTTATAAAAAGGAAAACATGCTTAGGGATTAGTAAAATGCATTTTCAAATAGTCCCTTGTGGAAATTCCTTGACTGTCCAGTGGTTAGGACTGTGTACTTTCACAGACGAGGACCCAGATTCAATCCCTGGCTGGGGAGTCTGCAAACTGTAGGGCACAGCAAAAAACTTAAAAAAAAAAGTCCCCTGACAGCCTAGAGTTTATAATCTATATTAAATCATACCCAACAAACATACTTAACCCTTACTATGTATGTGTACAACATTCAGAATTGACGTATGAAATAACTAATACTTAAACTTTAAAATAAATATACCCATTTAAGCAGAAATCTACTCTATATACATTCCAGTTTCTCACAATTATAGAAACACAGGTTTCAAATTAGCCTTAAACTGAGCCATGCTATGAAATGTGTTTCTACTTCATATTTTTAAGGTCTTTCCTAATTATCACATGAAAAGAAGACTGTGTCTGTTTTTTACCCTCCAAAACTCAGGAAATTATATTCTCTGGACAACAGACTTGCAGAAAATAACAAAAGGCTGTGCAAATGGACTAGCACATGAATGTGGCTAAGAACAAAGTAAGCCCTTAAGTGGAAAAAAAAAGATCAAACTCATACATATTGGAGGCTGACCTCCGGTCTATGGTGACAGTACAACAAAGGATCATCATCAGGAAGACTATTGAAAATGTCAATCATCCATTCATTGCACCACCAATGACTATGGAGGCTTACTGAGATCCCAGCATCGTTCTGTATACCATAAGTTTAAGACACGATTCCTACCCATGACTAGCTGGACAGGTGAGACAAGAAAACAGCTAGAGAATCACAAGGAAATACAAGACCGATCTTACACATGGAAATAATCAAATACAAATTGGTGTTTAGCCTAAGTAGTTACTAGCCTCACGATATTTGATAGAGAAGATAAGTCTAAAATCAGACATTGAAGACATGATGCAGCTGGACTACCCTGACTAGGAGAAAGTGAATTATCATAGGAGAAGCCCAGACAAGGGGACAGGGGAAGGGGATATGAGCACTAAAGTCAAGACTCATCAGGCACAGTAAGAACTTGCATCAAGGGTACATGACTGATAATGTTGCCGAGGTTATATGGACCCAGATGAGAGAGGGCTTTAATATTAAATATGTTGCAGAATTTGAAAGAGAATAGGGAGACAATAAAATTTTTCAGTGAGTAACATAACCCTATATTTCAGTATTTAGTTCCCTGATAGTTTTCATAAATTCTCCTGAAATTAATTCAACCAGAAAGATATGCATTATACCTTATAAATAAAATTATATCCACCTTGGATAGTGGGGAAAATGACTTAACAGCGCATCATGAGATTAATATTTTCTGCAGGGACAAAAATATTTAAACCAAATAATCCAGTCTACTGCTTTAAATCTTGATTTAAATGAACTCAATTTCCATTAAATTTAAAAGGAAGATTGTGGAATTAAGACTTTTTAGCCCAGGAAGATCAAGACTGAGTGAGGCTGTGAACACATAAATGGAATCAATCTTATCTTTATAGTTTATAAGGTACTTTCTAAATATACTATATCATTTGCCCTTCACAATCACTTATGTATGAGAAGCAGAACAGATAATTTTATCTCAGTTTTTCACCTGGAAAAATTAAGATGCCAAAAATTAAGTGGTTGCCAAGTTGTAAAGCAACCAGTACCAAAAATTTGAATTCTTATCCTCCACAACAAAAGAAAATAGATTTTTTTTCAGACAATTCAGAATATTAGAAGGTGGCACATGTTAAAAGCCGAAAGAAACAGCAAACAATATAATTTATAAAGTCCCATTTTTCTTAGATATAGCAGTATAGTAGGAAAAATCAAGTGATCGTCAAAAAACCTGAATATTAGTTACATATCTACCACTAATATACAGTAGATAGCTGTGGATAAATTGTCTTATCTCATTGGGTCAGTTTCTCAATCAGTAAAAAGAGGACAGAATGGAAGATCCTTGAAGTCTTTCTGCTTCCAGAATTCTAGGACCTCCTGTGTGTGCATCATTTGTTATTTCAAGAGCTGGTTGAATATATTTCAAGAGCTGAAAATACCAGGTCTTGTTGCAACATGCTACACAAAGCAATGCAGTTATATATATACAGTTAATAGATGAATGTCAGATTAACTGAATGAAGAGAAGAGTTTGGTCATGATACCATTTCCAAGTTCAGAGACTTTTTAGGGGTCCATGATGTCCTGGTGCATTGAATGCTGTAGATCACAGTTCTATCAGTTTCTCAAAGGAAACTAATGACTTGAAAACAGCTAATAACTCTTGTGTGAAGTGAAGTGAAAGTCACTTACTTATGTCTGACTTTTTGTGACCCCGTGAACTATAAAGTCCATGGAATTCTCCAGGCCAGAATACTGCAGTGGGTAGCCTTTCCCTTCCTCAGGGAATCTTCTCAATCCAGGGATTGAATCCAGGTCTTCAGCATTGCAGGAGGATTTTTTTACCAGCTGAGCCACAAAGGAAGCCCAACATCTCTTATTTAGATAAATGAATAAGTCATAGTTGCTACAGAAATTTGGGTAATTAACTCTGGCCCTCTGAGACTACCATCAGAGGAGTAACTGTTTCCTTAGGTGAATTAGTGGCGTTTCTCTTCAAAATGGAAAACTCAACTGAATGGCCACTGCTCTAACCCAGCATGGTTGTTGCAGTTTCTTTGGCATGCTGTTGTTGTTCAGTTGCTAAGTCATGTCCCTTTCTTTAATGTCTCCTGGAGTTTGCTCAAACTCATGCCCATTGAGTCAGTGATGCCATCCAACCATCTCATCCTCTGTCACCCTCTTCTCTTCCTGCCTTCAATCTTTCCCAGCATCAGGGTCTTTCCCCATGAGTCAGCTCTTCACATCAGGTGGCCAAAGTATTAGAGCTTCAGTCTCAATTATCAGTCCTTCCAGGGAATATTCAGGGTTGATTTTATTTAGGATTGATTGATTTGATCTCCTTGCTGTCCAAGGGATTCTCAAGAGTCCAGGACTCTCTTTGGCATGGAAAGGGGATAAATCCTAAAAGCTCTTTTCTTTTAAAAAGGAGAATTTCAAAATACTGTCTTTCTAAATAAGAAACACTTATCTCTGTGTTGCATTTCTCATGTGTTCACATTTGATGGTAGAAAGTGATAATATGCCAAAATTTAACTCCCTGGAATATGAATCACAACATTTCACACACTGCTTCCTTCCCAACTAAGTGGCACTGTTCCCTGTGGGCAGTCCAGTGAAGACAGCATATGTATGTGTTATGGGCTGAGCTACGTTCCCCTAAAATTGATATGTTTCAGTCCTAACTCCCAGTACCTCAAGATGCAACTAAATATGGAGAGTCTTAAAATTGGCAATTAAGTTAAAATAAAGCATATAGGGTGGGCTCTAATCCACCATGATTAGAGTTCTTAAAGAACATTAGGACACAGACATACCCAGAAGCAAAACCATGTGGGACACAAGGAGAAGACAGCCATCTAAAAGCCAAGGAAAGAGGCATCAGAAGAAATCAGCCCTGCTGACATCGTGAGTTTGGACTTTCAGTCTCCAGGACTGTGAGAAATAAATTTCTGTTGCTTAAGCTACCTAGGCTGTGCTGTGATACTTACGGAAGCCCAAGCTGACTAATATAGTGTGTTAGAGTCACAGATAATGCCGAAAGAGGAGGGCAATTTAATATCTTCTCCAGTTCTTCCTTACAATATAGATCAAAATGCACACTTCTTCCAAACTCCATAGAGCTAATGAAGTTCTTAACTATAACTTTCTGGGACATAAAATTAAGTGATAAGCTTTGTAGATAAAACACCTAATTGATCTGTTATTTTAGTGAATTTACTACAGAAAATGTCTCTTACAGGTTTAAAAAAATTGAAGACCAACTTAACAGTGAATTAATGCTAACAGTCATGATTTATCCTAGAAGTATAAAAATTGGAGTAAAAATGAAATGTATTAAAATGTATTAGACAAGGAGATAGCAAAGCCCATGTTCATCATGGTAATGGAGATTCATGCTATCTGTTCTTCAGTGAGTTTCTTAAGAGTTCTCAACCACACAATGGCAATTTGATTATTAAAAAAGGCTTTGTTATGATATTCGTAAGTAATGAATGATAAAAGATTTTTCTAACCAGAAGAATAAATGAAATTTTAATTAAATCATCCTGAAAGCTATTGTAACTATCATTTACTTCTTATACAGAATCAATCAGATGCTTGCATTTATGAACTATCATCTATTTTCTTTCACTCTAAATCAAATAAAAAACTGACAAGCACAAATTTTCATATAGCTAATTAATGGAAAATAACTTTCAGAGTCTGAGAGAAAAACAAAAGTTCTAATTTTCTTATTTCATCTTTGCATACTTTAACCCCCTACCAGAAGAATGAATAATTCCTAATGTTTCAGAAATGTCAGCCCACAGCAGGGCTTTCTAGAATTGATTATTTCACAAATGCATTGTCACATTCAAGAAAGTCAAATTAATGGCAAATGAGTCATGCTGGAAGTAGGGAGTGCTCTCTCTGTAACATTGAGTATCTAATTAAATTACAGATATTAGAGTGGCCTAAAGCATAAGTTATTTAAAACACAATATATACACATAACCACAATGGCAATAAATAAAGCCAATACCAAAAGAGAAATTAAATCCTTTTAACTGCCATCCAAATTGCTCTTAAGTAGTCATACAAAAAAAATGCAGAGTGGATTATTATGAACCAATAAATTTGTAAACTCAAAACAATAAATATTAAATTTTTTCTTTTGAAAAAATACTATAAAAAATTGAGGAAGGAAATCAGACTTTTTTCATTAGGTTTCCTCCAGCATAGAGACTAAAAACACTACAAATTTGACCATCTTTATAAACTGAAGCAAGATCTTAAAATCGTAGATGGACATTCTTTTTTGTTCCATTGTTGGTTAAGAACTCAATTTTTGGAAAGTCATTCCTTCTCAACAATTAACATAAATATTTCCACTGGGAAAAGTACTTTGAAAGTACTTTCTTAAAAATCCAGTTACAAAAATTCAGATATTTTACATCATCAAAAAATATCATCCAATGATTACATTTTAACGAAAAGAACGCAAACTTACGTATCATATACATTGAGTAGCCAGTTGAGACACATATCCACACAGAGAGGAACGTTGACCAGATTCTTATGCATTTGTTCAAGGCCATCATAAGTTGTTGTCAGACAGTTGATGACATCTGGAACACTAAGAAGCTGATCATTTTGGTTCAGTTTGTGCTGTTCGAAAACTTCATTTGTTGTATTCAACTCTAAGAGATCCACTAGTCAGGTGAGAAAAAGGAATATGTACAGTCACTACATTACATAACAACATTGAAACAAAGTCACTTCCAGTCTTGAGTTTTAGCTTGATTCTTCAATTTAAGAATCTATCCTTTTAACTAATTTCAATTTTTAAAAAATAAATAGCATTTCCATTCTTACATCTCTAAACTCTTCTTTTATCCACATCTCTTACATTCACACTTTTGAATCTATACTCTTGACATGTCTCAATATGACCTCATTTTTCACTCTATAGAATATTAGTTTTTCCTATTTTATTTTTCTGGTTTTCCTCTCTTCAGCCTCTTTGTACTTTTGAGTGTAGGAAAGCATAAATCTCTAAGTCTATTCCTTGTGGGGGGTGTGTGTGTGTGTGTGTGTGAGTGTGTGTGTATGTGTGTGTGTGCCCTCAGTCGCATCTGACTCTTTGTGACCCCATGGACTGTTGCCCACCAGGCCTCTCTGCCAATGGCATTTTCTAGGCAAGAATACTGGAATGGATTGCCATTTCCTAACTGTAAGAGTACAGAGATCTTCCCGACCCAGAGATCTAACCCGAGTCTCTTGCATCTCCTGCATTGGCAGGCAGATTCTTCACCACAGTACCACCTGGGAAGCTCTATTCCTTATGGTAGAACATCTAGAATATGACACTGCTCTTTTTCAAACTCCTGAGAACAGCCCACTCACCACTCTCCTATTCATTCTTTATATCACTGTGAAACTGATCATTCTTAAATAGTTTCTCCACATGCACATGATTAAATACAAAGTTCACTGAAGATATTTAGTTCCTAAAACAGGTTCTGTAGAAAAATAATAGCTCTCCACTGCCTACTGAGTCAAGCCTTATTTATGTTCTAAGTCGCTTCAGTTTGTCCAATTCTTTGCAATCCTATGGACAGTAGCCTGCAAGACTCTTCTGTCCATGGGATTCTCCAGGCAAGAATACTGGAGTGGGTTGCTGTGCCCTCCTCCTGGAGATCTTCCCAACCCAGGTATCAAACCCATGTCTCTTATGTCTCCTGGCAAATGGGTTCTTTATCACTAGCACCACCTGGGAAGCTCAAGCTTAATTTATAAGGCCCTCAAAATCTGGCCCCAACCTGGTTTGCTTTCCATGACACTTTGGCAAATGTGTAACTTGTAACTAGGTAGGGGGAAAAGAGGCTCACGGGCCAGGACACCCAGCCATGACTCTTCATGTATTTGCTTCCACTGCTTACTCTTCATGGACGGAACCTCTACATGGGCATGGCTGGTGCTAGAGCATGCAGGGTGGGCACAGAGGAGAAAGTAGAAGAGCCCTGCTCTCAAAGATCACCAGTCTGAGAAGGAGGATAAGCATTCTGATAACTTTAAAAATGCCCTAAGAGAAGACATCAATTTCTATGAGCGCTATTACTGCTAGGGGAGTAGAAGCAGCCTAGAAAAAGCTCCCTGGGAAGATGGGATTTGAAATGGACCTTCAACAATAGATAAGATAAAAGAGATTCATGTAAAGCAAGGAAAGAATTCCAGGAAGAGAAAATTGCTTGAGAAAAGACAAGAATTCAAAGAAGTCTAGGCAGCTCCAAAAAATGATGATGGCAGTATGGATGGTGTGTGGTCACACGCTGGGGGGCATATGGTTACTGCGAGGCAGACACACAGAGGGCAGGCCATGTCGGCCCAGGGGAGGCCCTCCAAGGCCAGGAAGAACAGTTTGGACAAATAGAAGAACTTTACATAATCTTTTCTTTTAATTCACTTTGAGCCAATCATTAGCTAACTGAAAACAGGAAAACATGTTAGATTATCAAACTACCACGTATCTATACATTTATTGAGTATGGAGATGCTGTCTAAATCTAAACCTGTAGGTTTGGAAAGTTACAGAACCCATGTGAACTTAAGGTGTGCTCAGGGAAACTACTGCATTATAAAATTCTTCCCCTATCACCATACTTAACTTTTTAACGTTAAAAAAATAAGCTTCAGAAAACTTTTTTTAAATATGTAAATAACAATTTTCTTTGTGCATGATACAAAATTGTTCCCTTAAAAATATAACCTATGCTGACAGTTTAATATAATAAACAAATAGCTTCCTTTGTATTTTTGTTTTTAACCATTGAATAACCACTAATTTTGAATTTTTAAAGACATTTATGAAACACCATAGAATGATTTATTTTTTTTCCTAAGCTATCTACAGTGGAAAAGAACTGCTGTAAAATTGTACAGATTAAAATGATTTCTAAATCAAAAGAGAAGTCATTTCTTTCAACAGAGAGAAAGAGAGAATATAAAACACACACATCTAGATAAAAGATGAATCCATTTCCTTCAGACAGTAAAATGTCAGCTAATCACAAAAGTAACCTGTTTAAGTGTCACGCATTCTAGATGGTGTCAGAAAAAAACATAAAGAACCATCTAGAATTTTCATCGTCATTTTTACCCCATTTCTTGGCACTGTACACTATTTTCAATTATAACCTTGAAGAGGACAGGAGTAAAATTCAAATTTGTTCTTCAGAGTGCTTGACAAAGAGAAGTGCCTAATAAATGACAGAGCCATAGAACTATAATTCCACACAGACACAGAGAAACATATTCAGATACTGCCAAAATGTTCTAAGTTTTCTGAATTCCAGCACTAATTTTGCCAGCAACATAGCATTGCTATTACATTCCCACATGGCATGAAGTGACAAAAGACCAAATTCCAAAAAGACCATTTCCTGGATCAGGTTGTCCTTGAATTTCTTCTAGAAAAGCCTCCTTTGTGATACACTTTGTAGCTGTGACAGTGATTTGCCACATCCCACAGACGACCATGTCTTCAATTTTCAGTGATTTATTCTGACACTTTACCTTAGTGCCTAAGCCAGGAATACATTTCCCTGAAGTGTGTCACATTTAGGTACCTTTAACGACAGACTACATTTAAATCACAGAAAATGATGATTTTTTCTTTTCAAAGAGAGACAAATGACAGCTCAGTCATGCAGCAAATGAAATAAACAGAAGAATCATTTTCTACCAACTTTAAGGCTTTTCTTTAAACCCACAATGAAGCAAAGGGGGTTGAATGGAATTGGATCACCTTTCTTCGGTTCTGCAAAAACACATACTGCTTCGCATCTGACCTTGGGCTTCTATGGCTCTCCTCCTCTTGACATGTTTAACCATCCCTTCATAGCACCCTTCCTGGCTCCTCTTCCCCAGACATCTCAGAAGTGTCAGTGGTGCTCCAGGTCTCATGTCTGCCCTTTCCCTCTATAAGTCTGATGCTCTCGTTCACTTTCATTACTGCAGTTATTACTTCTCTCTGGAAGACTCTAGATGCTCTTTCTCATCTCCTGCTTGAATATCCAATCCACATTCCTGCTGCTTTGTTCCCAGTCGGAGCTATACTATCTTCTTCCAGGAATCTCCACCTTAATACGTGCAAATAAAGGTCTTGCCTTTTCATGACACAGAAATCCAGAGATGGTTCGATAGATCACTGACTTAATAGACATGAATTTGAGCAAACTCTGGGAGACAGTGGAGGACAGAGGAGTCTGCCATGCTACAGTCCATGGAGTTGCAAAGAGTTAGACATGACACGAATTAGTGACTGAACAACAAGGCTGTTACTACCGTCCATAGATCATCAGTCTGTAACTCCCAAGATACCCTAACACTTTCTTTTCACTCTCTGCAATCTATCAAGTACCAAATCTCCCAGTCCTTAGTTCTCCCTCCTCCTCACAAATGTGTGTTCTCATCTCCCCTCCAACGCTCAGCTTTCATCATCTTTCACCTGAGCTCTTACTTTTCCTCTGTTCCCTTGGTATTTTGATCTTAGATATCGCCTAACACAGAGGATGAGAGGGCTGGATGGCATCATCGATTCGATGGACATGAGTTTGAGTGAACTCCGGGAGTTGGTGATGGACAGGGAGGCCTGGCGTGCTGCGATTCATGGGGTCACAAAGAGTCAGACACAACTGAGCAACTGAACTGAACTGAACTGAACACATACATCCATGAGTGGCTCTATCTCCTAACTTACGCAAAACAGAAAGCATTCTATAGTACCTCAATCTATAAAGAAAATATCCAAACATCAAATATAACACTGTGAGAGCTTGAAGAACAAACAAGTGTCACATTAGGAAAGAACTGAATCTATGAGATGCAAAATCAGGAGTGACCTAATTTGGAGCCGAGTAGCCAAGAAAGTCTGGTTAGAGATGCGTGACAGTTAAACTAGGACCTAAAAAGAAAGAATGAGCTCTTCAGGCAGGAGGAGCAGAAAACAAAGCTTGCCCTTTCAGCATCCACTAGAACTGCAAGAGTCTACCGTGGGCCATGATGAATGAGGAGGATGGAGAGACTGGCCAAGGTAAAAGCCGTTCCATGCGGAGGGCAGCAAGACCTGTTGTAAGCAGGGGGGTTGTGTCTGAATTTACATTCCTTGAGTGTGGGAACCAAGTCTCTATTGTTTTATCCCCTGCCCAATCTTGGAGCCCAATAAATGAAAGAACAATGGTAGCAACAACAATATGCCCTCTTTGTGAGGACGCTATGCTGGCGGAGATTTACACAGAATGAGAGACAACTGTTGACTCAAAGCAGGTGTTGATGCAGACGGCGCAATCCTCCTCACATTATCTGCCACACAAAGGCACGCGACCGGGCGCTTGATGGGAGAGAAAGTCGTTACAGGCCATCATAAAGTTCTGGAAAAGCTGGAGGCAGGTGGGATTAGCTTGTAAATGTTTCCAAAAGAAGTAAAATTTTAACAGCATTGGAAGGGAATAAAGGGTTGCAGACGATTGCAGAGGAAGGGTCAAGGCATTTCAAGTAAACACAAAAGATGGGAGAGGAAGGAGGAGATTAATCATAAACAGGTGCGCTGGATCAGGGGCGCCAAGGCCCCACTAGGAGCTCAATGGGGCAGAGACAGCTGAGAAAGTGGAGCCCAGGTGGCCCTGAGGACATCGCCTGGAACGTTCACAATCAAACACAACCCAGCCCATTTCTAAGTGAGTGTCACTAAAGGTCGTTTAGTTTAGAGGTGGGAGGTATGTCTCTTCTGCTCCTCTCCAGTTTGAAGGGATGAGTTGAAGGAGAGAGTTTGTTCCTTAAGACTCAGAGAACCCACAGAATTAAACAAGTAAATGTGTTTAATCTGTTTATCTGCCCACAAGTATTACTGAGAACTGTACCTGTGTTCACAGTGATACAAAGCCATCTCCTGTCAATGGAGAGGGTTCCCTGATAGCTCAGTTGGTAAAGAATCCGCCTGCAATGCAGGAGACCCTGGTTCAGTTCCTGGGTTGGGAAGATCACCTGGAGAAGGGAAAGGCTGCCCACTCCAGTATTCTTGGGCTTCCCATATGGCTCAGCTGGTAAAGAATCCACCTGCAATGTGGGAGACCTGGGTTCAATCCCTGGGTTGGAAAGATCCCCTGGAGAAGGGAAAGGCTGCCCACTCCAGTATTCTTGGGCTTCCCATATGGCTCAGCTGGTAAAGAATCCACTTGCAATGTTGTGGCTGAGTCATCTGTCCTCATTCTACAGCTCATCCGGCCTGAGAAGTCCTTCCAGGTCTGTCAGCTGGACACCAGACATGCAGCTGAGCCTCTTTCAAAACTGTTGGCACCCTGGCCTGACTGAGCTCCCTAAAATTCCTTCTGTGTGCTCCCAGTTCACTTCCTATTCCCTTCCGGCTGAACATACAGATCACCAGCCAGAGTGCGCAGGCTTTCTATTTGGGAACTGGTCATTCTGCCATCCTTGCTGTGACTGCTACAATCTGCCAATCATCTTTGGCGCTCTGAGGATGATGGGCTTCCAGACCATGTCAGCCTCTTGCCTATCGCGTCACTTGGAGGTTTTTTCAGCCCTTCAGACAGCTCTTCCACATGTAGCTTCCACCACATTAGTCGCTCAGTTGGGTCCAACTCTTTGTGACCCATGGACTGTAGCTCGCCAGACTCCTCTGTTCAGGGGATTTTCTAGGCAAGAATACTGGACTGCATTGCCATTCTCTTCTCCAGGAGATCTTCCCAACCCAGGGACTGAAACTACATCTCTTGCATATCCTGCATCGGCAGGTGCGTTCTTTACCAGCTGAGCCACCAGGGAAGCCCAAACATAGCTTAAGTGTTTCTTATTCTAAAGCTTTGCCTTGCTATATTTTCTTGGAATGGTTCTACACATCTCTTTCCTCAACTCTCCTCACATAACCAGCTTAAACTGTACTTTTCATTTCTACTGACCTAGCAGATTTTTAACTGTAATATATCATTTCTAAGGGTAACCTGCAAAGCTTCACTGAATGGCCTAGACATACAACAACTGTTAACAAAAGGTAGCAACAAGAATATTTGGCATTATTCAAGTTATGCTGTTATAAACATAAAGGCACATGTCACTTTGCATATTAACTACCTGATAAGGCCTAAAAGTTCTTTGAGTAGACTCAATCATTAAAGCTATAGAATAGAAGCTACAGATAGAATGCAGATAGCATGAATCTATACTCTGTTGCAAAGCATTCATATTGATACTTAAATTTGGGTTATGGGAAAAGGAATAAGCCTTTAGTAAAACTATCATGTGTGTGTGTTAGTCACTCAGTCATGGCTGACTTTTTGCGACCCCATGGATTGCAGCCCACCAGGCTTCTCTGTCCATGAGATTTTCCAGACAAGGATACTGGAGTGGGTTGCCATTTCCTTCTCCAGGGGATCTTCCCAACTCAGGGATTGAACCCAGGTCTCCTGCACTGCAGGCAGATTCTTTACCAACTGAGCTATAAGGGAAACCCCAAATTATCATAGATTACCATTATGAACATAGTCTCTACAGGTTAAAGTTCATATTGATAATATTAAATGTTTCAAGACACTGTGTTACATGAACACAGAGCTTTAAATGAACACAAAATTGTGGTGCTGGAGAAGACTCTTGAGAGCCCCTTGGACAGAAGGAGATCAAACCAGTCAATCCTAAAGGAAATCAACCCTGAATATTCATGGGAAGGACTAAAGCTGAAGCTCCAATACTTTGGCCACCTGATGTGAAGAGCTGACTCACTGGAAAAGACCCTGATGCTGGTAAAGACTGAAGGCAAAAGAAGTGGGTGGCAGGGATGAGATCATTAGATAGCATCACTGATGCTAGATAGCATGCTATCTAACGATCTCATCCCTGACTCAATGAACAAACTCTTGGAGATGGTGAAGGACAGGGAAGCCTGGCGTGCTGCAGTCCTGGGGTTACAAAGAGTCAGGCAGGACTTAGTGATTGAAGAACAACAATGGTCAATTCAAATTTGGATCAGGAATATAATTTTTCAGTATTTCTTTATTATATGATTGCTCTGAATTAAACTGTTTCAAATCCTATGCTCCAAATGAATCCTACAGATGAATACAAAGTACTAAAAAGGCAATGATCTACTACTTCAATTCCTTGATTTAATCCTTTTAAATTGGGTGGCAGCATAATTTTTGAAAAAGCTTTTTATGTGACTCCTGTATTTTGGTTAATTTTGTTCTCCAACTGAGAATGGCATATGTTCATTTGTTTTACTACTTCATGCTTGCTGATGGGGCGAATAATAGAGCATTCACAGAAACACAGCCAACTCCTTGAGGGAGGTACACTGAAAATCAGATTAACTCAACAAACACATCACCCTCTTCATTTATCTTTGTCTTAAAAAAAAAAAACAAAAAACAAGAAAGGCAATCCAAACAGCAGAGTGATTCACTCTGGCAGAATAAACTCACAACATAGTGCTTTTTGGAGTCTTCGGATTTTGATGGCTGTACGGTAGGCAGAGAAACGTACGTTATTCAGGTCAGCTGAAATGGAAAATGGAACATTCAAAAAGCGTGCTTAGGATTGTCTAACTTACATTGAATGGCAAGAATATATCTGTTCCCTTCAATGATGGAAAATTACTATGTCTTTTCACATGAAAAGGTCTTTTCCTAAAATTCACAGCGTTTATAAGAAAATAATTAAATGTTCATCACACCATAGGCTGCCTTCTCTACTGCTAAGAGGGATTCTCTTCCAGGGCATTTCCCCACAAGGACAATCAGTTTTCTGCCACCTAGGCTGTCCATCTCACTACTCGCAAAGCTAGTCTTATTTCTATACTCCTTCTGTCCTGCTCTATTTGCTTCTTCCACCCTTTAATCCATCTGGTTAAAATTGTACAATAATCAATATTCAAACCTTTAGAAATAATAGATTAACTCCAGTTAATAATACCATATTGCCTATTCAAAAGTTGCCAAATGAACAGATCTTATAAATTCTCATCACAAGAAAAAGAATTATGTAACTATGTTTGATGATGGATGTTAGCTAGACCTACATGGTGATCATTTCACAATATATAAAAATATCAAATCATTATGTTGTACACCTGAAACTAATGTAATGTTATCTATTATCTTAATTAAAAAAACCTGAAAGATTTAGCATCAAATTGAGAAAAAAAGACACTGGAACTTCTATCTTTGTCTTCTAAAGATAGAGTATCCATAAGAGAGATTAGAAGAGTTAGTCTCTAATTCTTAACACTGGCGTGCTCATTTTACAAACTAAAACAATCCAGTGGTTTGTCTTTTGTTCGTTCAACCTTTGTAACTGTCCTCACTCATCCAAGAGAAAGCTCACACAGAAGCCTGGTATATAAAGAGATAAAAGGAGTGCCCCCTCCTTGCTGAAATGGCAGTGTGAATGAGCGCCTTGGGGTGCCACTCGCCTTCTCCAATGGCACTTTAGATCCCCTCTAAGAAAATTCTTTCAAAGCCATTGGAATGACCTACGAGAAGCAGTAATAATAATCAGCTCACAGCCATATTCTACTGGAAATCTACAATGTTAGGATTCTCATCTCACGTGTTCTCATGCATTTTTATTAAAGTGAATTTAGCTTTTAATGATCACTTAGACAAAATGAAATTAGACAAGCTAATTTAATAATATTTAATAAATAAACAGTGAGCAAAAAGTAAATATGAAGCAGTGGATTACAGGCTGCTGTACTCTATTGTTTTTGTTTTCACACAAAGCTGAAGCTTAAGATGATACAATATGAGGGAGGTGAAACCAATTATACTTCTTTTAAAATCAGCCTTCTTGAGTTCATGCTATTGTGAGCCATACGTTCTCTTAAGAAAAGTAAAATCTGTTTACTGCTTTGCCCTTAGAAATTCAACTGCTTTTACATGCCTGTGACTTGGTCCTGTAAACATAATATGCCATGTAAGGAAAACTGGTGACTAGAATCCATTTAAGAATACAATTCTCAGTTGTTGAAGACAATTAATTACTATTAACTAAAATAACACTCACCAAGGGATTGAAAGAGTTCGGTCATTTTAGGATGATCCCAACAGGTAGTCTGTGTTTGATGACTAGGAAAAAAAAAATAATACATCTAAATAAAAGACTGTATAAAATAGTAATTGCCACACAGAAAATACGCAAAGTGAATTCTTATTCAAATTTTTAAGAATACATACAAAATTATCCCCTTGATGGATCACTTAGGCTTATTAATGTTTTGGCCAAAAAGCTTGTTTGGGTTTTTCCAGTTATTATGTGGCCCAGTTATTATTGTTCTGGCCAAAAAGCTCATCTGGGTTTTTCTGTAACATCTTATGGAAACCCAAATGAACACTTTGGCCAACCTAATACTTACATGAAACAACATTAGATTTTTGTTTGAGCAATTATATCATGACAGTATAGATGAATAAATATGCTTTATCTGTTTCAAAAAGAATTACAGCTAAAGATTAAAACCTAGGTATAAAATGTGACTGTCACGGACCCTGGAGCCTCAGGCTTGAGGCGGCCAGACAGGTGTAGGCTCCAAAATAACTACCTGTGTCCGGCTGATGTAGATTCTCATTCAGAATAAATTCTCTGAGAGCAGAAGTGCTCTGAAGAGTCGTTTAACTTTAGGAGTGCTAATCAAATTTCCAAAGAGGGAAATGAGGAGAACTGTGAATAACACCTCCATCACACAATCCACTGAGTCTTCCTCCTCTTTAGCCTCAAGTCTTTCCTTCTTCACTGTAAATGTGCCCTCTTCTCCTGTGGGGATTCACTCAGACCTCACACCCTTAGAGTACAAAGATTAGCACAAAGATTATCTTAAGTTGAAGACATCTGAGAATCAACAAATGGAGCAAGAAGCTTTGTCAGAGCTTCCTTTATCTGGCTTAAAGTAGTATCTTCTGGGAAACAAGGCTCTCCAAGAGTTTCAGGACTATGAAAATAACAGAAAAAAACACTCACACCTGCACAAACAAATATTATCACAAACGTTCTTATCTCATGTTTGTTCTCCTCAAGAAACACGTGTGTTTCCTAAAGAAACCTACTGGGTCTTCTCATAAGAGCCTTTCTCTACCCAGTTCTTTTCCCCTACTGCATTGGGTATATAAGCCCTAAATTCTAACCACTTTTTTGAGTTACTCATCACTGTATGCAGATTGCATTCATAAATAAACTCTTTTCTCCTGCAAATTGGTCCTTTGTCATCTTAATTCATAGGCCCCCAATAACTGAACCTAAGAGAGTGGAGAAAAAGTTGTTTCTCTTCCCTGACATGCTCTTCATGAACATCTAGATTCTTCACTCTCCTTACATATGGATTTCTCTTTTGCCATTTTAATTTCATACTCTTCTTTCAGCCTCCTCCAGTTAGCCAGTATTTTTTATAAGTATTGAACTGTTTTTTTTCATGATCCTTATCCTTTGCTTTAAAAGCAAGTTTTTGTACCTTGTCTTTTTCAGTAACTTCCAAAACTAATTAGAAGTTTGGGGGAATAAGGTGAGGGTAATACAGATCAATGCACAGCTTAAATTAGGTTCCTTCTTTGTGTGTGTATGTGGTGAACAGTTCTTCAGTGGGTCAGTGGCCTTATTTAAAATAGTTTACTGTTCATTATCTACGTCAGAATAGAGTAATAACATTTAATAGTACTCAAAAGACTTCTTAGATAACACTCAGTTCTTATAAAACTGTTTAGTAGGCTAAATAAAATCGCACAGTACACAAGAGACAGTGATATTAAAATAGTCATACAATCAAATGTCAGGGAAATTATTTTTAAAGCCTAAGTAATATATCAAGAAGTGAGGCATGTCACTGGAAAAAGAACATAATCAGTGTTTTTGTACACAAGTAATAAAACTCCCAAATAACTCATACTTTACTTTGGAAAAAATTTCAAGTTTAGATTTGAAATTGGATATGTAAAATGTCTTAGAAATTTCAAAATCTCAAACAAAATAACATATGTTCAATGTGAAGGTCTGTCTTGGGAAGAGTTAGAAAGTTGTCTGACTCCTTTACCTGGTTCCTGATACCAGTGTGAAGGCAAATATCTCCAAACACCTTGGTACTAAATACCAACCAAATCATTCTACCCTTTGACTATCTAAATTATTCCAAAGACCATGGAAAAGGTACCAAAGTTATGTGCCCTGAGGTTTTTTTTTTTTTTACTGTTCATAGTGTGGCCTGTGCTGAATTGAAATGCAAAATCTCAGATTTCTAATTTGACTGAATCACAATCTTCATCTCATCAAAATCTCAAGTGATTAATAAGCACATTCAAGAAGTACTGACCTAAAAGACTCCTAATACAAATGAAAGTAAAACATGAAAAAGATACCTCCAAATTTTGCTAATAAAACAGCTTCCTCCCTATTACCAATAAGAATTTTAAAAGAAAAGGGAAGAAAAAGAATTAAAGAAGGATTTGCTGAAAATAGAGTACAATCCACAGAAATTCATCACAGGCTCCCAGTTTTTAAGACAGCCTACTAGGATTCACTCGAGCTCTTGTCTCCTCTTTGGAGTAATTTCAATCCCCATGGCAACACTACCGCTTAGAGACGGACACCCCATCGTGAAGGACCAAACCAAGGCTCAAGAATCAAACTAAAACTATAAGTAATGCAGAGCCAAACTTATAACTAAACAACAAACAAACACACACTTTCTCTAGAATCACAAGTGTGGTGCTTTGGCAAACAACCTCTATGGAACCACAAGGGAAAAATACCAGCAAGCAATCAGACAGAGGACTGAGGAATCAGTGAGAACACCCCCTTGCTAATGGCTCTTTTTAGTTGAAGCCACCACCACGAGGTGAGGGAACACACACATTTGGCAAACAGATGGAGGGCGGGAAACGGCACCTCCCCTTGTGAATTCAATACCAGTTGATTCATTAGGCAGAACTGCCAAAGCTGAAAATAAACACAGCCTCTGGTTACAAAAGTAAAATTGCAGCTTACCAAACAACAGTTTTTTTTTTTTTAAGTAGTAGATGCAATTGATTGTTGGGTTTTCTTTCACTCTTTTTTTTTTTTAAAGTGGGGGGAGGGTTTTAAAGCAAAATCCACAATCAATCCAAAGGCTCAAAGTATTTGAACAGCTGCAGATTGCTCAGTTCCTCCTGCCAAAATGCTTCCAGTCCTCCCAGAGGAGGCAACCAAAACAGAATAAAAGTAGCATTTCCCCCCCAAAATAACAACAGTTTAGGTTCTGGCCAATCTCAAATATGAAAAAGGAGTAGAACTTAATATTGTACAACTTGACAAACTGTAAAATAAAATTCAAATTTTGTTACTAAAAATCCTCATTTTAAGAGGGAACCAACACAGGAGTCTAAGAATAAATGAAAAATCAAAAAATCCACCAAAGCAGCAATTAGGAGTTAAGTCCAGATCATGTGATGCAAACAACAGCAAGAATATATGACATATAACTAAGCAGGTGCCTAGCCTGCTCGCATCAGGGAAAACTGTGAAGGCCTTTGATGTGGGCCAGAAATTAGTGAGTGATACACCTGTGTAGCTGTGATTATCTTTAAGCTATTTTAAACTCCACAAAATGAAGAAAACCGATAGTAATGCAAATGATATTTTTGTCCACAGAAATGCAAATTGTGTCCACTCGAATGCAACTGATTATTGTCCTGATGGATACTGACCAGTCTGTCAGCTTTGCATCCATTGTTAATTCATTTCAGCATGCCTTACTTAACTATAAAGACTAATATTTAGTATTCTCCTTGGAACCTGCTAGAACTTCTTATCCATTCTCTTATTATTTACTGAATGCTCTTTTTATATTTGTACAAGTCAAGGTTTTCCATAGTTTAAATTTTATTTTATATATTTAAATTTTAAAATTAAAAAAATTTTTAATTGAGATACAATTTGTGGTGTCTCAAGGATGAAAGAGCAGATAAAACCAAGGAGGTTCTTGGAATGCAGGAATGGAAAAACCAGACCCTTATGGCCCTCCCTCCCACCATGTTGTAACTATTAATGGATTTCAGGTCTTCCTGAGCAGTATAAACTGTCTCCCCTCCTGCCCCATAAGGAGAAAGTATTTGTCTTACTCTTCCCCGACCCAGTATACATGCCTCATCCAATCAGCAAATGATCTACAAGACCCCTGTCCCACTCCTTGTACCCTGGGTATAAAAGTGGACTAAGGACCCCCACTCAATGTCGGTTCTCGCTGGCCCACTGTTCTAACAGCATCTCCCATTCTAATAAGCTTTATTTCCCTCTCCTTCTGTCTCATGCCTGGAAAGTCTCTTCCAACCCGCACCTGGACCATGACACAAGTAACATACAACACTGTATAAGTTTAAGGTGTACAGCGTGTCGGTTTGATGTATTTGTATACTGCAATATGATTACCGCTATACCATTATCTAACACCATCATCACATCACACAATCATCATTTCCTCTTTTTGTGGTAAGAACATTTAAAGTCTAGTCTCAGCAACTTTCAAATTTATCCTACAGTGAAAGTGAAGTCGCTCAGTCATGTCATGTCTGACCTCATGGACTATAGCCTACCAGGCTCCTCTGTCCATGGAATTTTCCAGGCAAGAGTACTGGAGTGGGTTGCCATTTCCTTCTCCAGGGGATCTTCCCAACCCAGAGATCAAACCTGGGTCTCCCGCACTGCAGGCAGACACTTTACCTTGCCACCTGGGAGGCACTTATCATGCAGTATCGGTGTCTATAAATCACTGTATTGTGCATTAGATCTCCATTACCTAATTTTTTAAATTATCCTTCAAAACTTGGGACAGTCCTGTATTATACCTGCTGTCACATATATTAAAGTGTCCCAGTATCCTTAAGTGTTCCAGTTTGGACAACATATGACTCTATATTTTATGGACTTTGATGAAATATTAAACCAGTATGGTTAATAAGTAGCATATGCTTCTAGCTATTATTATTCATAATGTGTTCTCACAAGCCACAGAAAGGTAAATGCATATAAGACTGTGCACCAATGAAGAGAAGACAAAAACTGTTGGGCCACAACACTTGCCCAGTATATAATATAATGAACCAATAGCAATTTACAAATAACACCAATATGATACTGATTTCTAGGCAAAGACTGCTCTGGGGAAGATATCTGTTGAACCCATTTGTTCTCATTAGAGTGGTCTCATTTTTTTCATTAAAAAATGATAAGATGGGATGCTGGATATTCAAAAACCAACACACACTTTCTTGTTACTTATCTATCTAATTTAATGTTTGAAACTGGATTTTGTGGGGTTTGCTATTTATCATTCCATTCCAATTTTAATTATAAAGGCTTATAAGAGAAAAAGCTTCCCAAGTGGTGCAGTGGTAAAGAATTCCCTGCCAATGTAGGAGACATAGGTTTGATCCCTGGGTTGGGAAGATCCCCTGGAGAAGGAAATGGCACCCCACTCCAGTATTCTTGGCCTGGAAAATTCTACAGACAGAGGAGCCTGGTGGGCTACAGTCCATGGGGTCGCAAAAAGCCAGATATGACTGAGTAACATATATAAGAGAAAAGCATTATAGGTGAGTTAGCTAATTAAAAATATAAAAGTAAAATATAAATGTGTGTGAGAATATAATGCTCTGGCTAAGACAATCACAGAAAGAGAAATATTTCTTCTTCGTGGTACACGTGTACACGTGTGCTCAGTTGTGTCTGACTCCTTGCAATTCCATGGACTGTAGCCTGCCAGGCTCCTTTATCTATGGAATTTCCCAGGCAAGAATACTGGAGTGGGTTGCCATTTCCCACTGCAGGGTATCTTCCCGACACAGAGATCAAACCTGCGTCCCTTGCGTCTCTTGCATTGGCAGGTAGATTCTTCACCATTGTGACACTTGGGAAGCCCAATTGCTATACACAGGAAAACTTAATACACTAGGTGAGGATATGTGACATTAATTACAGTAATGGCCTATTATTTGAATGCGCAATTTATACCAAGTACTCTCCTAAACTCTTTCTATATATAAATTCAAAACCAAACAATAATTCTGAGTTCGGTGCCAATATTATCCCCACTTTACAAATAAATGAACCTAGGAAAAACTTAGATAACTTGTTCAAGGTCATAGTTTGTAAATAGTAGAAATGGAATTTGAACCCAGATGGTCTGATTTTAAGCCTGAGTTCTTAATATGGACGTGTACTTGCACGATTGAGGTTTTAAAATATTTCTGATGAAGCTGTCTACATTTGAGTCTGAGGTCCATCATTATAATCATTACAAACAACCTCATCTCCCTTGCTTCTCTCACTCCTGGCAAAACCGAAGCATGGATCAGCTCAATTACTTGTCTTCTCTGGACCAGAGCAGCTGCACATGAATACAGCTGGAGAAAATCACTCAACAGACTGATTTTACTTTAAATGTTTGACTTCAAACCTCAAATGTCCAAGTGCTGGCAAATGCACTACATTCCCTAATAAAGTGCTTCCCAGAGCCCAAGGCAACAATTACCGCCGCCGTCTCACTCCCCAAACCTAAGTAAATTTCCCCGCCTGTCTTAGTATCATTTAACTCTAGCTCACACTTCATCTAAAAAACTAAAAATCATCAGACTAGATTTCCTTCATCTTCCCACCTCTAAATCAGTAAGTTCCCTGCATCTGCCATGTTATCTGCTTCCCTCTTTTTTTAAAATGAGAAGTGACCCCCTTTCCTATGAAGGGCCAATTCTTCCCAAAGATTTCTAAACAATACTTGTGCTGATAGGTTCAGAATGCAAATGTAGAAGGGTTCAGATCAGATCAGATCAGTTGCTCAGTCGTGTCCAATTCTTTGCGACCCCATGAATCGCAGCACGCCAGGCCTCCCTGTCCATCACCAACTCCCAGAGTTCACTCAGACTCACATCCATTGAGTCGGTGATGCAATCCAGCCATCTCATCCTCTGTCGTCCCCTTCTCCTCCTGCCCCCAGTCCCTCCCAGCATCAGAGTCTTTCCCAATGAGTCAACTCTTCGCATGAGGTGGCCAAAGAACTGGAGTTTCAGCTTTAGCATCATTCCTTCCAAAGAAATCCCAGGACTGATCTCCTTCAGAATGGACTGGTTGGATCTCCTTGCAGTCCAAGGGACTCTAAGAGTCTTCTCCAACACCACAATTCAAAAGCATCAATTCTTCGGCACTCAGCCTTCTTCACAGTCCAACTCTCACATCCATACATGACCACAGGAAAAACCATAGCCTTGACTAGACGGACCTTTGTTGGCAAAGTAATGTCTCTGCTTTTGAATATGCTATCTAGGTTGGTCATAACTTTCCTTCCAAGGAGTAAGCGTCTTTGAATTTCATGGCTGCACTCACCATCTGCAGTGATTTTGGAGCCCAGAAAAATAAAGTCTGACACTGTTTCCACTGTTTCCCCATCTATTTCCCAGGAAGTGATGGGACCGGATGCCATGATCTTCATTTTCTGAATGTTGAGGTTTAAGCCAACTTTTTCACTCTCCTCTTTCACTTTCATCAAGAGGCTTTTTAGTTCCTCTTCACTTTCTGCCATAAGGGTGGTGTCATCTGCATATCTGAGGTGATTGATATTTCTCCCAGCAATCTTGATTCCAGCTTGTGTTTCTTCCAGTCCAGCGTTTCTCATGATGTACTCTGAATAAAAGTTAAATAAGCAGGGTGACAATATACAGCCTTGACGTACTCCTTTTCCTATTTGGAACCAGTCTGTTGTTCCATGACCACTTCTAACTGTTGCTTCCTGACCTGCATATAGGTTTCTCAAGAGGCAGGTCAGGTGGTCTGGTATTCCCATCTCTTTCAGAATTTCCCACAGTTTATTGTAATCCACACAGTCAAAGGCTTTGGCATCATCAATAAAGCAGAAATAGATGTTTTTCTGGAACACTCTTGCTTTTTCCATGATCCAGTGGATGTTGGCAATTTGATCTCTGGTTCCTCTGCCTTTTCTAAAACCAGCTTGAACATCTGGAAGTTCACGGTTCATGTATTGCTGAAGCCTGGCTTGGAGAATTTTGAGCATTACTTTACTAGCATGTGCGATTAATGCAATTGTGTGGTAGTCTGAGCACTCTTTGGCATTGCCTTTCTTTGGGATTGAAATGAAAACTGACCTTTTCCAGTCCTGTGGCCACTGCTGAGTTTTCCACATTTGCTGGCATATTGAGTGCAGCACTTTCACAGCATCATCTTTTAGGATTTGGAATAGCTCAACTGGAATTCCATCACCTCCACTAGCTTTGTTCGTAGTGATGCTTTCTAAGGCCCACTTGACTTCACATTCCAGGATGTCTGGCTCTAGGTCAGTGATCACACCATCATGATTATCTGGGTCATGAAGATCTTTTTTGTATAGTTCTTCTGTGTATTCTTGCCACCTCTTCTTAATATCTTCTGCTTCTGTTAGGTCCATACCATTTCTGTCGTTTATCGAGCCCATCTTTGCATGAAATGTTCCTTTGGTATCTCTGATTTTCTTGAAGAGATCTCTAGTCTTTCCCATTCTGTTGTTTTCCTCTATTTCTTTGCATTGATCGCTGAAGAAGGCTTTCTCATCTCTTCTTGCTATTCTTTGGAACTCTGCATTAAGATGTTTATATCTTTCCTTTTCTCCTTTGCCTTTCGCTTCTCTTCTTTTCATAGCTATTTGTAAGGCCTCCCCAGACAGCCATTTTGCTTTTTTGCATTTCTTTTCCATGGTAGAAGGGTTGATGCTGCTGCTGCTGCTGCTAAGTCGCTTCAGTCGTGTCCGACTCTGTGCAACCCCATAGACGGCAGCCCACCAGGCTCCCCCGTCCCTGGGATTTTCCAGGCAAGAGTACTGGAGTGGGGTGCCATTGCCTTCTCCGGGTAGAAGGGTTAGCCATCCTTAATCTCAATCTCTCTCTCTCTCTCTGTCTCACACACACACACACACACACTCACTCACACCCTATGTTGAATCTGCATTTCCTGCCACCTAGGACCCATTTTGTCTTCTTTACAAAATTTTCATATGAATAGTTCACATCCTCCAGATTCATTCAGGACTTAAGTCACTTCTATTTGGATTTTAACCTCACTCCACCCAAACTGCTCCTGTCAAAATTATCAAGGCACTCCATGTTGTTAAGTGGAATGCCTGCTTTTCTGTCTTCAGCTCATTAGACCTCTCCTCATAAGCAAAGAGAAATAGGGTAGAGGCTTCAGAAGTAAGTTATCTACTGTAGTAGACGCTGAGAGATGCTATGTAAAAAACAGAATATCCAAAATGAAGTTGATGTAGGCAAAATGTATGCTATCTGAACACCTTCTTTACATATACAAGTTATATATAGGGATCAAGTAGAGCTCCCAAGTAATCAAATTGGCATTCAAGTGACGAAAGCATACAGACTAAAACACATTTTGGCAACCTCATGTGATATCATTTATCCGAGTAATATCTTTTTAAAGATCTAAGAGGTGACATTTTGGAATTTATAATCCCCTCAATCTTGGTTTCATCATCCTTGAATATATGAAGAATATGGCATACACCTGTCATAATGTTGATTCATGCTTTGTGTGCATGCTTGTGTGTTTGTGTGTGCTTGTGTGTGTGACTAGGGTTGAGCAGACTCGGGAGGGGACAGGGCAGTAGATGAGGATGCTGTGTGAGGGTAAACATATTTGTTTCTTTGGTTATATCTAACTTCTTGAATCTTCACCAATACTTTCTACCATTCTCAAATCTTTTAAAGGCATAAAATCCAGGATTATACTTTTGGAAACATAAGAATAAATCTAAGGGAAAACTTAAAGTGTGAATGTCAACATTTCAAAAAAAAAAACACAACAAAAACCTTTCTGTTCAAAATCCAAATAAGATATATGATCCCATAGATATCATACAACCATAAAAAATGCCATTCGTTTTTCATGATAATGAAGACATAGTTGTAAACAATGGATAATCTCTTGGATTCAATTATAAAATGCTATTAAAAAGAAACAGCAAACCCAAAATGAAGTCACTTGGGCTAAACCCCACCAAGACTTAATACCTAACCCAACTGCAGTTTCACCCTCTCCCAGGAGTGGAATAAACCATTAGTCTGAAATTTCCTGGTCAGCACTCGTGAGGGAATCTATATAAGAAGACTCTTACATTCCCTTCCCCATAAAATAAGATGACCTGGCCTGAAACAATCCTTTCTTTTCTTTGGCTAATAACTTCCTTGTTATCAGCTCCTTCCTTTCCCTCCAGTTTCTAAAAAAGCCTTCCATTTTGTACAGTTCCTTGAAGCTGCTTTCTATTTACTAAATGGGATGCTGTCCACTTCATAAATTGTTGAATAAAGCCAATTAGAAGTGTAAATTTACCTAGCTGAATTTTGTTTTTTAAAAATGCACTTAAAAGTTCTCTCACATGTAGGAGTAGGCTCAAAGACACAAGTATGTAAAGAGCTACCCCAAAATACATGTGTCAACACCCAATGTGTGGATGATGGAACAATAAGACAAGGTTTGTTTGTGCGTGTTTAAATAAAGTAGTAGAATTTATGACTAAAGTGGATGTGCCTGGGTGTGAGGGGAGATACAGGAGAGACAGGTGACATCTGTCTTAAGGCAGTGGAAGACTGACTGCAAGCATAAAACATTTGACAAAAGCAAGAGAACCTCCACTCTGGTAATATCTCTACTTCAGCCCAGAACTCAAAGGAAGCCCTGAGCTCACCCAACTCTACCCTCCTGTCTCTTTAAGCCCTCAAACTAGAGAGAATCAGACCACCAACCAACATATAACCAACAGAAAACCTATAGGTCATCCGTTGTGGCACTGACCCTGCTGTGTACGCCCTTGCCTGAGGGTGTTAACCTCAGGTTTATGTTCCTACCAGAGTTCAATTTATTGTTGTATCCTTTAAGTTTTGTTTTTCAAAGCTGAACTTATATCATTTAGTTTTCTAAACAGAACTATTTTTTCTCTTTCACATTTATTTTTATTTTTTTAAAGTTTTTTTTTTAATGTGGACCATTTTTAAAGTTTTTATTGAATTTGTTACAATATGGCTTCTGTTTTATGTTTTGGTTTTTTTAGCCCCGAGGCATATGGCATCTTAGCTCCCAGGGACCCGCACCCCCTGCATTGGGAGGCAAAGTCTTAACCACTGGACCACGAAGATAGTCCCATTTCACATATATCTTAAATGAGAAATTAATTCTAATTTTTACTATAGGGTTGTATTAAATTTTTTTTACTGTATCACTTCAGGTTATAATCAGTACAGAAAAAGATATTCTATTTATTTCACTATTTATTTGATCATTATTACTTCTGTACCTTTGCTAATTGTAGTGACTATTTTAAAAATTGAATCATTACAAATTCAAGTTCAGATATCATTTTTTTTTCCTTAATGATCCCTCAGTGATCCTTCCTATGCTATATGGTAAAATTTATTAATTGCTTCCCTGACCCTAAAAATCAAATTGTACAGTATGACTGATGGTGCTGTTATAAATCAATGAAGCTGAGTAATCCAGAAGATTCCAAGCCAAAATTCCACTTCATGGTTATAATATCTCTGGCACCAGCAACATATGGATGAATGGCAGGAAAGATATCTTCTCAAGTCCTGAGCTAGTCGATATATTTCTAAGACAACGTCAGCTCCACCTAAATTATCTCAACAAACCATTTACACTGGTAAGTACTCTAGAAGTTGCCCGTTTGGGGCTGCTGCAGAGCAGGCAGTCTGCTGCTTGGTTTCCAAGTGAGCTAAGGTACGCTCCTTTGTCTGAAGCTGCCCCCAAGCCCAGGAGGTTAAGTGATCCCAAGGTACTTAATTTTCTTATAAAGCAAATTCATTCTTACCTCCTCATCAGCAGATTCGGCCCAGTGAGTTTTAAATATTTTATTTTCAATAAAAATAAAGTCACAGATCATTTCTCAGAAAAGCAGACTCTCTAGGACATTCTCTTATATTTCTGTTTCATTTATTTCTTTATCATTAAAACCAAAAACACAAACCCCATTTCTGGAAAAAAAGACTTCTCCACTTAAAATTCAGGGATCAAAAAGACACCCTTTCCCATCCTGATGAAGGTGGAGAGAGATGAGGGCTGCTTTGGGAAGCCTTTCAGAGAGAACTGTATCTTTCATTGTTAGAAATATCTTTGTTGTGGATTTATTTTGCTTTGGGATGAGTTTCCTTAACCTTTAAAGATAAAATGTTTTATGTTAATTTCTTTTTTGATGTTGTTATACCTTTGTTAGCTGTGATTTCCTAGTGAGGCTGGATATTTGAATTTCCCATGCTGCCATTCCTCTCTGCTCTTATTAAGGGGAGAAATATTTCACCTACATCATCTAAGCAGGGTTCACAATTCCTCTAAAGAAATAAGCATTAATTCTCTCCTTTAGACTGTACATACATAATGAGACAAGTATATACAGTTTATGCAAATAAATTGCATGACTGCTATAAAGAACAACTACTTGCTCTCCAAGATTTCATTTACAAATATAAACTTCATCTTTTTTTCTAGGAATTGATGAATTAGGGCAGCAGAGGGTACCCTTGGGAGGCAAGAGAGGGGTCCAAAACAGTATTGCAGGATTACCCATAATGAACACAAGGATGGAAAAGGAAAATATAAAAGAGACTAAATGTAATAAATGTAGGGAAATCTTGATTTAGACCTATTCATAAGGAGGCTTTAGAAAAGGCAGAGACTGCAAGGTAGTGGTATTTGTAGCTGAAGATTCATTTATTCTGGTGAATACATTGTAAGATTGAGGAATGTCAGCTGTAGGGAAGGTGACAGGTATTATCTATATAATCAGAGATGACTAAAGTCTTCATGTTAAAGCTGGGTGTGTGTGACTGCATTAGAAAGAATTAAACTTTGTACTTCAGATTCTAATGGGGAAAATAAAGCTATAGAACTGAGCTCTGAGCTTGAAGCTGTCATAAAGAGCAGAATCATCATCTGTATTAAGGCTTACTGAAAAGTCACACATGTGGGGTTTAGAGAAGCCACTGTGGAGAGAGAGAGGAAAGCTCTATTTCCTAACTACCCCTCGTGAAATTCTATGAACCAGGATGGCTTACTTAACAAGCTGAATAAGGTAGGGCAGCAGCTATGCTAAAAGCCCCAAGGGACCTATAAGCCAGCTTTGCTGGCCGTGCTCCTCACAGATGGAAATCTCCCCAGTGTCAGAAACCTCCAGACCCTGTGCATGAGAAAAAGTAGAGGAGGGCCAGACAGTCTTCTCCCCACCACCTCCAAACTGTCACCATCCCACTGGCAGGACTGTGGCAAACGACATTCACTATCTACAGAAGAGCAACTTAGTCCATTGTCAGACCACAGTGTGAACTTTTCTTAATCATATATTGTTGCTGAGTCATGTTTAACACTTTTGCGACCCCATGGACTGTAGCCCTCCAAGCTCCTCTGTCTGTGGGATTTCCCAGGCAAGAATACTGGAGTGGGTTGCCATTTCCTTCTCCAAGAGATCTTCATGACCCAGGGATTGAGCTTAGGTGATGCCAGCTCAATCGACAGGCGGATTCCTTACCACTGAGCCCCTAGGGAAGCCCTGATCATACATCAGGCCTACAGAAAATAGCTTATGGAGAATCCTACGGAAAAGGCAAAGTGCAACATGGAAGAAAGCAAGGCCTTGTCCTAAGACAGCCCTGAATTTCACTGTTGACACATGGCAGGGGCACAATAGATGGTAACCAGTCTACAGTATGAAAGAAAGGATGTTTGCTCCTAATTTCTCCACTTGACTGCATTCCCTAAATATAACCTTTCATCCCATCCCCATTTTCCATGAACTAAAAATTTCTGTTCTCTACCTCTTCTAACACAGAGAATAAGAGGCAGTAAATGCATACCTGCCAAGGTTTCAGGCCCTGGAGTTTGAATGCCAGCTCTGACATGTACCAGTTATGTGATCTCAAGCAAGTTATGTGTGTACTTATGACTTAGAAAGTGAAAAGTGAACGTGAAGTCGCTCAGTCGTGTCCGACTCTTTGAGACCCCACAGACTGTAGCCTACCAGGCTTCTCAGCCTTGTCTATAAATGGGGTAATGATAGTACCTATGGGCTTCCCATAGCTCAGTCGGTAAAGAATCTGCCTGCAATGTGGGAGACCTGGGTTCGATTCCTGGGTCGGGAAGATCCCCTGGAGATGGAAATGGCAATCCACTCCAGGATTCTTGCCTGGAAAGCCCCATGGACAGAGAAGCCTGACGGGCTACAGTCCATGGGGTCGCAAGTGTCGGATACAACTTAGCGACTAAACCACCACCATAGTACCTATACTTCACTGGGCTACTGTGGGAATTAAAAGAGATAACCCAGGCATAGGATTAGCACAGTGGCTAGCAAGTGAATATTCAAAACGTATCATTTATTACAATGATCATTATTATCACCCTCTATGACTATGAATTATTATTATTATTTCTGCATCAAAAAGAGAAGCAATGAGTTTTACATGATAATTATGACATATTAAGAAAATTCATCTCAAGGCTTTTATTCATCATTCCCTTTATACCTGAAACTCTGTGGATGTTAACTTTTAGTTGAGGAAATGAACAACTTGTACAAAGCACAATGCAGGGCCAAAAATTCACAAAGAAAGAGATCTTGATTTTACAGTATTATTGTACACTGTGAAGGCAGCAAGAGTCATTTCAAATTTTCTTAAATTGATGGAGCAATGAGTTGGCATTGGACTATAGTAGAAAAGAAAAAATGATTAGATCAGCTCTGGAAAGTCTATCTTATAAGCAGCAAGATCACTGAAAGATATGAGTTTCAACTTAAGATATTAACAGAGGGACTTACACTATACAGATTCTTACAGTTCAGATCTATATCCTATCTTTTTCTAGAAATAAATAAGTCATGGAACCATGGCAGATCACCTCAAAATATTAATAGAGAGAAAGAAATGCATTGAGGAACCATCCAAGTATGTTTTAACTGACCAATAAAATTAAAATACAAAATAAAAATAATTTGTCCTTCGTATTCTCTGCCAACTTTCTTACTATCCTCTAGCATTAGAGTACATAAAACTGTATACTTAAATAGTGAAAATATCTAATATTTCTACTGGAATATTACTTTCTTGTTGGTCAAATTAATATATCTTAATATGTTTCAGGAAACTCTAGTTGCGTGACAATCATGTAAAACGTGTTTCTAACATTTTTCTTCTACTTACTTGTGCAACCATGCAAAGGGAAGGATATATTAAAATCCTTTTCATTCATTATTTACTTACTTATTAATTTATATGGGAAATAAATTTTGTTTTCATAATAATTTTTCATCTGGAAACACTGGCCTACATAACCTTATCTCTAGTGATTGATGTGCCTTCTTTACGAGGTCTAAATAAACTGTTAGGTTTCACATCAGAGCAAGTAATGGAACAATCTGGTTAAACAAGTTTTCTAAATATAAAAAAATTCATTCTATATACACAGGCAGATTTTGAAATATTTGAAAATCCTAAGACATTTAACACTAAAAATTTAAAATACTTAAGAAAATCCAATCTTTCATTAATGGCATTCAAAATATTTCAGGATGCTACAATCCTATAGGCCACATTAAAAATATTGGCCATCAATGTGTTATACTTATTTTGAAATGCTAGTTATACACTCTAGCAAATAAAATGCCAGAGAAACCAGCCTTCACTTTACCTGCCTGCCCCATAAGGACTTCTAGACTGTGTAAGGAAACAGTTCAGCTAGATCCTCCCCAAATTATAAAAATATTGATCTAGTGAAATTTTGACTTAGACAATGTAATGCTCAGTCACATTTAATCAACTTGAACACACAAAAATTCCTTTTAATTTAGGGGAAGGAGGTGGCAGGGGGGTTCAGGATGGGGAACCGTGTACACCCATGGCAGATGCATGTTGATGTATGGCAAAACCAATACAATATTGTAAAGTAAAAAAATATATATTTTTTTTTATTTGCTCCAAAAGTCAAAGAAAGGGGATGTGCTCTCAGAACCTTCAGAGAGGAACACAGCCCTGCAAACCTTGATTCCACCTCAGGGAGACATGGATGATAATTTGTTACAGTAGCAATAGAAAACTAATACATGTACCATACAAAATCTAGAGGTCCATATAAATACAGTCCATACAGTCTGTGCTGTAACAAATTATTATCTATATCTCTCTGAGCTGGAATCAAGGTTTGCAGGGCTGTGTTCCTCTCTGAAGGTTCTGAGAGCATATTGCCTTTCACAGCTTCTAGAAGCTGCTTGCATCCCTGGATCATGCCCACTTCTACATCCTCATATAACCTAACCTATTCTCTTCCAGGGGTGAGGAAGTGGGTATCTTTATATGGCCAGATTCTGCCTACTGCAGTATGTCAGATTTATATCAAAACCTGTAATATTCAAGTCAATATTCACCAAGCAAATTAAAATTCTCTAATACTATAATTATCATTATTATTATGTGGAATAAAAATTAAAATGTCACATTTGAATTAGATGATTGCATCTTCTCTTTTTTTAATTGGAGTTAAACTGCTTGACAATGTTGTGTTAGTATCTGTTGTACAATGAAGTGAATCAGCTATATATATACACATATGTCCTCTCCCTTTTGGACCTCTCTCCCACCCCCTCACCACCCCATCCATCTAGGTCATCACAGAGCACACATCTGAGGCTCCCAACCTAAACATCCAGACAGAAAAATGAATAAAGAAAATATGGTATAGAGAGGCGGTCCTAAGACAGCACAGGAATAGGATGGGGAGACCACTTTCTCCCTGACAAATTCATCGGAAGATCATTTGAACGCTGAGCAAATACCATAAAACAACTTCTGAACCCTGGCAGAGGACACCAGGCACCCAGAAAGGCTGCCCATTTTCTTCGAAAGGAGGTAGGACAAAATATAAAAGATAAAAAGACAGACAAAAGGGCTAGGGATGGAGACTGTCCCAGGGAGGGAGTCGTAAAAGAGGAGAAGTTTCCAAACACCAGGAAACCCTCTCACTGGCGGGTCTGTAGAAAGTTTTGGAATCACAGAGGGCAACATAACCAGGAGGAAAAAATAAATAAATAAAACCCACAGATTATGTGCCTAATTGCAACTGAGGGGAAAAGTAGGGAAAAGTAGCCCAGAGGTTCGCATCCGCCACCAGCAAGGGGGCACTGAACAGGGAGGTGCGGGCTGCATTGCTTAGGGTAAGGACCGTGCCTGAACGCCCTGAGGACAATCTGAGGGAGCTAATGTGAGATAGCAACCCAAACTGTGAGATAGCGAGAGAGAGAGAAAAAAAGAAAAAGAGGAAAGAGAGAGAGAGAACTTTCCCAAGAAAAGCTCTAATCTAAGGCACTGCCGGCCTGCTCACAGAACAAAGGACTGAGCGAATACCAGAGGAGAGCTGGCCAGCAGCGGACCAGCCCATCCCCCGCTGGAGGCAGGCGGGGGCGATAGCCAGAGCCAGAGGCGAGGAGCAAACTCGCCCTCAGAGACTGCATCCTCTACCAAACTGCGAGCAGCCTCCCAGTTGCTAACTAAGTCTTCCTGGGATCCTGGATGGTTGACAGCCGCCAGGAGGATCGCAGCCAGAGATCAGCTCCCCAGAGGAGAGGCACGGCGCACCTGAGACGGCACGCCCACTGCACATCGGGAAACCAAGCGGCAGGGACAGGGGAGGTGATAAGATGCACCGATCCACCTGGGGAGACTGTGCTCACCAAGCACCTGGGAAGGGAAAGGTCATGGGAAGGGAATAAAACGCAGGCCCAACCGAGTCTGTGCCTTTGTGGAGTACCCAAGAACCTGAACCTGAGCGGCCTAGACCTGGGAAGTGCAGGCAATGCAGGGCCTGCTTTAGACAGCTCCTGCAGAGCAACCTGGAGCCTGAGCAGTGTAGACCGGGAAAGCACACACGCCGTGAGCAGGGGCAAATCCAGTGTGGCCCAGACACTGTGAGCACTCCCCACACACGCCAGTGATATTTGTTTGCAGCGCTCCCCCATCCCACAGCACAACTGAACAAGTGAGCCTAAATAAATGACCACCTTTACCCCCTTGTGTCAGGGTGGAAGTTAGATACTGAAGAGACTTGCAAACAGAGGAAGCCAAAATAAACAAAGAAATGAGAAACGCTTTGTAAGTGACAGGTGCAACAGATTAAAACCCGTGTAGTTAGCATTGACTACATTGGAAGGGACCTACAGACCTTGAGAAGAAGTATAAGCTGGAACAAGGAACTATCTGAAACTGAACTGACCCCACACTGCCCTCAACAGCTTCAGAGAAATTCCTAGATATATTTTACTATTATCATTTTTAAATTTTTTTTAATTTTTAAGTTCTTTATTACTGCTTTAATTTTCATTTTTAACCTACTATTACCTTGCCAATAAAGGCCCTATTTTTAAAGCAAATTTCATGTTTTTTTTTTTTAACTTTTGTGATTTTGTTTTGTTTTTTTAATATTGTATTTTTGAGAGTCTAAACTCTACTCTAGATTTTTAATCTTGGCTTTTTGGTATTTGATATCAATTTTGTACCTTTAAGAATCCAATCTTCAGTATTCATTTTTACTTAGGAGTGTGACTACTGGCTTGATTGCTCTCTCCCCTTTTGACTCTCCTTTTTCTCCCCCAGGTCACCTCTATCTCCTCCCTCCCCCTTCTCTTCTCTGCTTAACTCTCTGAATCTCTTTGGGTATTCCAGACTGTAGAGAACACTTAGGGAACTGATCACTGGCTAGACTGGTCTCTCTCCTTTTGACTCTCCCTCCTATCCTCCTGGTCACCTCTATCTCCTTCCTCCCTCTTCTCTTCTCTATGGGACTCTGTGAAACTCTCTGCGTGTTCCAGACTGTGGAGAGAAAACAGGGAATTGATTACTGGCTAGACTGCTCTCGCCCCTTTTGATTCCCCCTCTTCTCCTCCTGGTCACCTCTATCTCCCTCCTCCCTCTTCTCATCTCCATGTAACTCTGTGAACCTAGATTGAGGGCAGGAGGAGAAGGGGACGACAGAGGATGAGATGGTTGGATGGCATCATCCACTCAATGGACATGAGTTTGGGTAAACTCTGGGAGTTGGTGATGGACAGGGAGGCCTGGTGTGCTGCGGTTCAGGGGTTGCAGAGTTGGACATGACTGAGTAACTGAACTGACTGAACTGAACAGGAAAAAAAAACTATTAAAAATACAAACATATGGAGGCTAAACAACACACTTCTGAATAACAAACAAATCACAGAAGAAATCAAAATATGCATAAAAATGAATGAAAATGAAAACACAACCCAAAACATATGGGATATAGTAAAAGCAGTGCTAAGGGGAAGGTTCATAGCAATACAAGCCTACCTCAAGAAACAGGAGAAAAATCAAATAAATAACCTAACTCTACACCTAAAGCAATGAGAAAAAGAAGAAATGAAGCACCCCAGAGTTAGTAAAAGGAAAGAAATCATAACAAATTAGGGTAGAAATAAATGAAAAAGAAACAAAGGAGACTATAGCTAAAATCAACAAAGCTAAAAGCTGGTTCTTTGAGAAGATAAATAAAATAGACAAACAATCCACCAGACTCATCAAGAAAAAAAGGGAGAAGAATCAAATCAACAAAATTAGAAATGAAAATGGAGAAATCACAACACACAACACAGAAATACAAAGGATCATAAGAGACTACTATCAGCGACTAAATGCTAATAAAATGGACAACTTGGAAGAAATGGACAAATTCTTAGAAAAGTACAACTTTCCAAAACTGAACCAGGAAGAAATAGAAAATCTTAACAGACCCATCACAAGCACAGAAATTGAAACCATAATCAGAAATCTTCCAACAAACAAAAGCCCAGGACCAGATGGCTTCACAGCTGAATTCTACCAAAAATTTAGATAAGAGCTAACACCTATCCTATTCAAACTCTTCCAGAAAATTGCAGAAGAAGGTAAACTTCCAAACTCATTTTATGAGACCATCATCACCCTAATACAAAACCAGACAAAGATGCCAAAAAAAAAAAGAAAACTACAGGCCAATATCACTGATGAACATAGATGCAAAAATCCTTAACAAAATTCTAGCAAACAGAATCCAATAACACATTAAAAAGATCATACATCATGACCAAGTGGGCTTTATCCCAGGGATGCAAGGATTCTTCAATATTCGCAAATCAATCAATGTGATTAACACCACATCAACAAACTGAAAGATAAAAACCATATGATTATCTCAATAGATGCAGAGAAAGCCTTTGACAAAATTCAGCATCCATTTATGATAAAAACCATCCAGAAAGCAGGCATAGAAGGAACATACCTCAACATAATAAAAGCCATATATGATAAACCCAAAGCAAACATTATCCTCAATGGTGAAAAATTGAAAGCATTTCCCCTAAAGTCAGGAACAAGACAAGGATGCCCACTCTCACCACTACCATTCAACATAGTTTTGGAAGTTTTAGCCACAGCAATCAGAGAAGAAAAAGAAATAAAAGGAATCCAGATTGGAAAAGAAGAAGTAAAACTCTCACTGTTTGCAGATGACATGATCCTCTACATAGAAAACCCTAAAGACTCCACCAGAAAATTACCAGAGCTAATCAATGAATATAGTAAAATTGCAGGATATAAAATTACCACACAGAAATCCCTTGCATTTCTATACACTAACAATGAGAAAACAGAAAGAGAAATAAAGGAAACAATTCCATTCATCATTGCAATGAAAAGAATAAAAGAAAAGAAAAGACCTGTATATAGAAAACTATTAAACACTGATGAAAGAAATCAAAGAGGACACAAATAGATGGAGAAATATACCATATTCATGGATCAGAAGAATCAATATAATGAAAATGAGTATACTACCCAAGCAGTCTATAGATTCAATGCAATCCCTATCAACCTACCAATGGTATTTTTCAGAGAACTAGAACAAATAATTTCACAATTTGTATGGAAATACAAAAAGCCTTGAACAGCCAAAGCAATCATGAGAAAGAAGATTTGAACTGGAGGAATCAACCTGTCTGACTTCAGACTATACTACAAAGCTACAGTCATCAAGACAGTATGTTATTGGCAAAAAGACAGAAACATAGATAAATGGAACAAAATAGAAAGCCCAGAGATAAATCCCCGCACCTATGGACACCTTATCTTTGACAAAGGAGGCAAGAATATACAATGGAGAAAAGATAATCCCTTTAACAAGTGGTGCTGGGAAAACTGGTCAACCACTTGTAAAAGAATGAAACTAGAACACTTTCTAACACCATACACAAAAATAAACTCAAAATGGATTAAAGATCTAAATGTAAGGCCAGAAACTATAAAACTCCTAGAGGAAAACCTAGGCAAAACAGTCTTTGATGTAAATCATAGCAGCATCCTCTATGACTCACCTCCCAGAATAATGGAAATAAAAGCAAAAATGAAGAAACAAGACCTAATTAAACTTAAAAGCTTTTGTACAACGAAGGAAACTATAAGCAAGGTGAAAAGATAGCCTTCAGAATGGGAGAAAATAATAGCAAATGAAGCAACTGACAAATAATTAATCTCAAAAATATACAAGCAACTCCTGTAGCTCAATTCCAGGAAAATTAGCGACCCTATCAAAAAATGGGTCGAAGAACTAAAGAGACATTTCTCCAAAGAAGATATACAGATGGCTAACAAACACATGAAAAGATGCTCAACATCACTCATTATCAGAGAAATGCAAATCAAAACCACAATGAGGTACCACATCACACCAGTTAGAATGGCTGCTATCAAAAAGTCTATAAACAATAAATGCTGGAGAGGGTGCAGAGAAAAAGGAACCTTCTTACACTGTTAGTGGGAATGTAAACTAGTACAGCCACTATGGAGAACAGTGTGGAGATTCCTTAAAAAACTGGAAATAGAACTGCCATACGACCCAGCAGTCCCACTGCTAGGCATACACACCAAGGAAACCAGAACCGAAAGAGACACGTGTACCCCAATGTTCATCACAGCACTGTTTACAATAGCCAGGACATGGAAGCAACCTAGACGTCCATTGGCAGACAAATGCATAAGAAAGCTGTGGTACATATACACAATGGAATATTACTGAGCTATTAAAAAGAACACAGTTGAATCAGTTCTAATGAGGTGGATGAAACTGGAGCCCATTATACAGAGTGAACTAAGTCAGAAAGAAAAACACCAATACAATATATTAACACATATATATGGAATTTAGAAAGATGGTAATGATGACCCTATATGCAAGGCAGCGAAAGAGACACAGATGCAAAGAACAGACTTTTGGACTCTGTGGGAGAAGGTGAGGATGGGATGATTTGAGAGAATAGCATTGAAACATGTATATTATCATATGTGAAATAGATCTCCAGTACAGGTTCGATGCATGAGACAGGGTTCTGAGGGCCAGTGGACTGGGATGACCCTGAGGGATGGATGAGGAGGAAGGCGGGAGGGAGGTTCAGGATGGGGAACAAATGTACACCCATGGCTGATTCATGTGAATGTATGGCAAAAACCACTACAATATTGTAAAGTAATTAGCCTCCAATTAAAATAAATAAATTAAAAAAAAAGAAAATATGGTACATTTATACAGTGGAATATTACTCAGCCATAAAAGGAACAAAATTGGGTCATTTGTAGAGACATTGGATACACTTAGAGTCTGTCACACAGAATGAAGTAAGTCAAAAAGAGAAAAACAGACACTGTATATTACCACATATATATGGACTCTAGAAAAATGGTACAGATAAACTTATTTCCAGAGCATCTTCTCTTAATAAAAATGTCTGTTTGTTGAGCCTCTGACTTCTTTCCTTTCATGCCTGCATACATTTGATACCAATCCACCGCTTTGTTACCTTATACTAAATTTATCACAACTCAGTACATGGCGGATTATACACTGATAAAAGTATTAAGTTGCATTAAGACAATGTAACATATATTGCTTATTATATTTGCTATGACTATGGCAAAATTATTTGCTTTTTTAAATATGAGGATATATTTCAGACCACAATAAAACCTTCATAGGAAAATGGTATTTCTTAAGCATTTTGATTTCACACACAAAGTTTTTAGGAAGAGGGATACTGAAAAAATAGACTATTAGTCTTGGCACAAATTTTGAAGATACCACATGCCACTTTAGGAAAGATATAAAGGAAACTTGGCCGAGAGATCTTCACCTGACTTGCCTATGGTCATAAGACTAACCTGAGACACAGTTAACTCCAGATAATAGTGAATTTTTCCTTTCAAAATGAAACCACTTTATATATAAAATAGATTCAGCTAAAACTCTCATCACCTTTATCACACTGTAAATCAATAACTTACACTTCAAGGGATGTGTAAGATGTATTTTACCATTCTGCCCAATGACAACACATAGACTAAGGCAAGGATCAAATCCTATGCAGACCTTGTTGTAAATTATACAAAATTTATAAAATGTTACATAATATGGAAAAACTTACTATGTAAAAAAGGAGAAATTGTTAAGTGGACAACAAAAGTGCAGGATATTAAGCCTAAACTAATTGCAGATAATTTCCACAAGTTGAGAAAAAACTTGAAAATATTGAACTTTTTAATGATAAAATCCTATTTCTTTTTGGTGGACTAAAATGGGAAGAGTACAAGTACTTTTTAGATGAATTTTCTGGAAGACAAAAATGGCTTAGAAGCAATACAGTTGGAGAAACTGTGTTCATTATGTCAAGAATATTTAGGAATTTTGACCTTCTCCCCAAATATTTTAATATCTGCTTTATAAAAATATTAGCTATATTACCTATAGCCTAATATAATGAATTACAAATATCAGTCTGATTTTTAAACTAATTTTTTCAAATATTAAATATATATTCTTTATATCCATATAAACATATAAATTCCTTCTTATAATAGGTTTGAAATCCAGTTTTTAAAGTTACATGGGAAAAGCCTCTTAAGTTATTAACACAATTTTATTGTCTTGGTATCATAAAGGAGAATTAAAATCAACTTACTTGATGTAATAGGGCACTTTATTATGTGAAATGGATCTTTGCCACGGCAGCTGGACTGAAGCTGAAGAAACAAACGGAGGTTATTGGAAACACTTCTAACTCTTATGTCTTACGCCTTAATGCAAAACAACTGAACATGTTTTATAGCAAATTCAATGAGAACTGCTGGATTCCTATAATTATGAAATATGCTAGGCCAAACAAAGAGTGGCTTTAACGATTCATTTAAAGCATGGAAAGAAACAATGCAGTCTCAATTTCTAATGCCAACTCTAATTGAACCTGTTGATATAAATATTTTTTAAAATCACATTTTATTGTTTCTAACAATCAACATTTAAAACTTATTTGAAAATACATATGCTGTATAAATTTTGATTAAGCTAAAACCAAAGTTAATTTTACCTAGGCAAAATCTAGGTATAATCTACAATCTATGTATACCAAGATTGTAAACTAGATTACTTAAGATTGAATTTTCCAGGTCACTAATAATACTCTTTACTTTGCTTCATAGGCACAGAATAACTAGTACAGATGTCATTTAAACAAACTCAATTATATGGATTTTAAAAGAAGAAAATTAAACATAGCCTAAAGGTTTTAATGAACTAAGGCAATTATCTAGATAGAAGAATTCCAAATACTTATTTTCATCTGAAATGCATAGGAAATACGGTTCCCTACTTTTATACACTAGACAGCCCTATGATTGAGATTTTATGTTTTGTTTTACTGAGGTATAAATTTTTTACAATTCCATTTACTATTTATAAAATTTTTTTCTACATTAATTATTTTAAGACTTATTCAAGTAGAGTTGGACCTATGCATCTAGAACCTTTAAGGAATTTTGGTAAATAAACTAAAAAAAACAAGCAAATCCATCTAAAGTGTTGCAAATATCACTAGATTCTCATATAACCAGTTGTTGCTAATTTTTTTTTTCTTCTGAATAGGGTGTCATAATCCTACTTACTAATACTTAGCATTTTAAACTTTACAGAGCATTTTCAATATGTCTGTTAATATGGAAGCCAACAATGAGGAACTAAACATTAGACATGAAATAATTTGCTCAAAAATAAATGGCTGAGCCCAAACATGATTTCAGGATTTCGGACCACCAGTCAGCAATATTTCTATTTGACAACCCTTCCTCTCTTTCTAAAGTGTGAGCATTTCCTTCTTGAACTATGTCCATGAAAGAATAAAAAGAGGATGACAATGTGGAACTAGGTATACTAAATTTCTCATTAGAGCCAACCTCTTTTCAGCACTGGCACCAAGCTAATAGGTCAGTCTTTATTTTGTGCCTAACTAAACAGGCTCTTTTCATAACCATGGCTAAAGTTCAAGAAATTTAATAAAGCCAAAGATTTCAAGCAGCAGTGGATAACAATTACTAAATTTATTAATTGGAATATTTTTTGTACAATTCTCCATTCATTTTAATGACTGTTTTGATCTGAATAACTTTGATTTCCTAGACTGTTCATGCCAGGCAATGAAGGGCAATATGCTGGAGTTTCACAATTTTTACAATGTTTCACTTGCTAAAGAGCAAAAGTTTAATTTTTATTATGAAAGAATGGTTACTAGGTGAAAGTGTTCAGTTTCATCAATACTAATAAACACATACACTGTAGAACTATAGAGTCTCAATGATTTGTTCAATTTCTCTTTACTTTGGTCTCAGCTTATAGCTTTATGTTCCATAAAATTAAGTGTAAGTAATCCGGGGTAATTCATAGCTAATGAATAATGAAGCAAACCTATTTACTTCATGAACATGGACAGTATCCAAACTTTGGACATGCACTATTGCATCCAGGTAGACAGAATATTCCAGGAAGGACTCAACATTTCAAAGACAGGCTACCTAAGAGCTCAGGTGTGTGAAACAGGTGTGGGAGTGATGGGGTGAGAGAAGACCGGGGAGAGACAGGGAGAGATGAAACAGAGAGACAGAAACACACTAGAGAGAGCTGGCTTGGGCACTAGAGAGGCATAGGACAGGATAATCAGGAATGACTGATTAGGATTCTTGAAATTGTAAGAGTAAGAAAAGCCTGACCTTGAATTGAGGTAAAGTGAATTATCAAGCATGATGAATATTAAGAGAAAATATAAATGTAATAAATTTAGTTGGAAGACACAGTGTTATTATTTGTTTTTTCTATGGCTGTAGATACAAAGGTACCATAATTGGAAAAATAAGCTTTGCATTAAGTTTCAACCTTCACTTAAATTAAATTAAACTAAGTGCTTGCTTACATATGTTTTCCAGAGAAAAGGAAAGGAATACCATTTAGAGAAAGCACTGGTGCCAAGAACTGTGCTAGGTGTTTTGTGTAACTTGGTATGTTTTCTTATTTAAATCTCAAGGCAATCAGAGGAAATAAGTATTATTTTAGTAACTTTAAGATAAAAAAATGAACTTTCAGGACTTCACAGTCCTGGTAAAAGGGAAAATTAATATTTTAATCTCAATCTGGGTGACTCTGAATCAGATATTCTTTAATTTCCTTAGCAGTGAGTGATAAAGAGCTCAAATTACTTATTAAAGATCTCATGAACAGTCAGCTCACAAAATGAAAAATTTCAGTTGAAGACTATTGCGTAAAACTCTACATATGTGCTTTGGCTAAATCTGCAATATTTAATTAGAAGAGAAGCTAAGTATGATTGCAATGAGCCTAATAAACCAGAATCTTCTCAAAGATTTACGGGGACTTTTTTTTTTTTCTTTTTAAGTCTCCAGGTGCATTGAAAATAAACATGCATTTTTTAGTAGGAAAATTAATTTAAAAATTTTAAATATAAAAATGATTTCTTTGCTGTGAAGTTCAAAATCTTTGCATATGGCACAGCAATAGGATACTATATTAGTTATTACAACAGATGGTTCAGTGAAAAACCCTAGCTAAAGATGAATTAATTTTTGCTTCACTTCAAAGACTTACCATGACCAGATGATAGACCAGTAGCCAATAAGCACTGGGTATTGATTGGTCACTGATGTTGAGATTTTCTTCTTTTATATTCATCTAATAAAGCACATATATTTATAACAAAGGATATAGTTTCTTGAGTTAAAGTGAAATAATACGCTGATTCATTCAATTAATGAATTGAAGTCATTAATTGAAGTCAGCTTATTGGTACTTACTAGAGAGAAAATGCTGAGAGGATGGTCCAAAATCCCTATGGGCTTCCTGAAGCTGTTTAAGGCGATCATCAACGGACACCTGCACATATACATACAAGAAATAATTTGATTTCAAAACAATGACCTTAATAATAAGCTTGATTTAAGTACTATAATAAATGGTACTATAGCCCAAGATATGATTGCTGGTACAGACTCTTCTAAATTTGGAATCAAAGTATGGGTATGAAAATAGACTCGACATCAAGTAACAGTAAATAGTGCCAGGTACTCTTCTAAGTATTTTATGTGAATTCTTTTAACTCTCACAAAACTCACATTGAATAAGTATTACTCATTATAATCATTGTTTTACAGATAAAGATGTGGAGACCTAAAGAGGTGTTCAAGGAAATAAAGTTATTATTATGTGGCAATGTTAGTATTCACACCCAATCCATCTGATGTCAGAAGCTATGTCTTGACATTATTCAACACTTTAGTCAAAAGCAGTAACACTCTAAAGCATCTAAAGTAAAGATGTGGCCATGAGGTCAGTGGCTACTCATCTCTCTTTTGTAAGGAAGGTGGCACAAAGGGCTGTAAAAAGAAGTCTAAAATTTTCCAAGGGGAAAAAATAGATGATAATGATGATGAGACGGATGACAGATATAGATGGAGAGTGGAAGGACATATAAATATGGATGACTTATATTCCTCCAAGTTCATGTCTATCATCTTGACTTGGGAGTATTCAAGTAGATACCAGGTGAATAATACACTCTATCTATCTGTTTACACACAGTCTTAGCTGTCTACATTTTGAAAATGCAGATTTGGTACCCTGAGAAATTAACTGCAAATCAATAACAATTGCACACAGCCTACTGAATTTCCATTGCCTCTTCCTGGTCTTCGTCTAGCAGTGCTAGTGAGGTGTTCCACTTAGATTGCCAATCTTATTTTCAGCTGCCTTTAAATGGAACGTGTGTCTCTGGCTCACTGGGTACCTCCTTTTCTTCCTGGTTAGCTATCAAAATTACATTAGCAGGTACTTGGTTTGTTGTGACCAAAAGCATTCAAATGCCACACTTTTACATTCCAGAGAACACAAGATGCTACTCTTGAAATTTAACACCACTGTCAGCCAGCATAAATTGAGCTCCTCATATTTAATCAGCAACTACCATCTGAGCAATCCACTCCAGTATTCTTGCCTAGAGAATCCTGTGGACAGAGAAGCCTGGTGGGCTGCTGTCCATGGGGTCGCACAGAGTTGGACACAACTGAAGCAACTTAGCGTGCATGCATGCATTGGAGAAGGAAATGGCAACCCACTCCAGTATTCTTGCCTGGAGAATCCCAGGGATGGAGGAGCCTGGTGGGCTGCTGTCTATGGGGTCGCACAGAGTCGGACATGACTGAAGTGACTTAGCAGAAGCAGCAGCAGCAACATCTGAGCTCTAGTGGTTATCAAGCTCAGAGATCAGGATGAAAGAATAACTTTTTCATGCATAATGTATTCCTTGACTTCTAATCTTTGCAGATGGTAACAATAGAAGCAGAGTGGCAAGGGAATCAAGATGGACCACAGCAATACCAGTATGAAGATAATGAATTAGAGAAATGGAGGAGAGTCAACTGAAATAGAATAAAAGTCAAATGCTTCTCTGTTCTACTCAGTAGAAAAGCATGTATGAGTTTAACAGATTCTGCTTTACTAATCCCAGATTAATATTCAAATATTCAAATAGTCTTCAAATAAAAGAATATTCTTTCAAAGACAGAGAAGACTGTTTAATACTTTTTACTCATTTACAACCTCTTCAATTTCATGAAGAAAATATAACCCACTAGGTGTTTCAACAGTTAAATTAATTCAGGACCTATCATGGGGCTTTCCTGGTGGCTCAGACGATAAAGAATCTGCCTAGAATGCAGAGGACCTGAGTTCAATCCCTGGGTCGGGAAGATTCCCTGGAGAAGGGAATGGCTACCTACTCCAGTACTCTTGCCTGGAAAATCCAATGGACAGAGAAGCCTGGTAGGCTATAGTCCATGAGGCTGCAAAGAGTTGGACATGACTGAGTGACTTCACTTTCACTTTTCACTTAAACTATCCCACTACTTTTCAGGGGAAAAAATTATTATTTTGACTCCTAGAAACTGGACACTCACTGTGACAAAGCTCTACAAAGACTGAGCCAAAAATTACTGACTGGAACATGTGGTAACTTGCAGATAATTAGTAACACTCAACAAGATTCTTCCTGGTTTGACTCTTTTAAAACTGAAATGCTCAGCTATATTAAAACAACTACATTAGAGCAACTAAGATCTAAGAGCTAAAGGTAAAATACCAATATACTAAAGTGTGCTAGCTGGAAAAAAATGAGCAAGATACATAAAAAGCAAGCAATGGAAGGATGGAGAACTTTTCAAAAGAAAAACAAAAACAAAAACAAAACACAATTCAAGTAAGAAAAACGACTCCTTTATGAGCCATTATGGAAAGAATGTTTCTGTGACCTACCATAGGTTTCAATTACTGTGATTTATTTGACCTTTTGCAATTTTCTACGAAAATCCTATGAAGAGAATGCTATAAAATTACATTAAAATCTATATTCAAAAGTAAATGAGGCCTTTGGGTTTAAGATACAGAAAGACAAATATCTAATGTCATCATATGCTAGAAATCCATTATTAAATACAACTCATAAAGACCGAGGAAAGGATGCAAGTGGTAGGACAGTGGGGTAGGGCTTAAAGACCGAAGTGTGAGCCTGCATTATGAAGAGGAATCAGCTGACACCTGCAAAAGTTTCCATCGCATATTAAGGTCATCGAGCTGGCGAGACATCTTTAGAGACGGGTGCAAGTCAAGAGGAGACAATTGACTGGATAAATCATTCATTGTTTTAACTTTTAAGTTGATTGGTGCAATTTCTTCTCTAAATGCCTAGGAGAGAACATAAGAATAACGTCATCAGAAAAGAATAAAACAAAAGCTAGTATTCCGTATTTCCTAAAATAAATAAATAAAAAACAAAACACCAAGATCAGCTGAAAAGTCATCTATGATACTTGCTCACTCAACAACTGACTTGACTGAGGTCTTGAAGAACCAGGACCTCCAGCCAGAGTTCCCCTTTATTAACCAGAGAATCTAAATAGATGCGTGAAGAGAAAAATTATAGCACAAACACATTTAAATGATTTATGTATTTAATGATTATGTTTTTCCTTCAAATTTTCCATTTATACTGTTTATTCTGGAAAAAATTATTATCCATTTTACTAATTTTCAGACTGGATTTTATCTTTAATTTTCTTTCATATTTTCCAAGTTTTTCATATGGATACTTTAATATTTTTTCACTTGATGCAAAAACTCAATTTGAAATGTCTCTATTTAAAATTAAGTTAGAAAGTGGGTACAAAAAGCTTTCCTAACCATAAAATCCATGCCTATTATATACTTAAGATGTAAGTTTTCTCTCTTTCAAAGTCATTTTAGACCTTTCTTTGTGGTTAGAGGTAGGGAAGGAAGAGCAGGGTCTATCAGAAAAGAAGTAAACGAAGCTTAGAACTGAGGAATGACAGTTTTGGGCAGAGTAAGAGACCTGGAACAGGTGGGGGTTGATGGGATGCATGTCAAGAGGGAGAAATAAACAAAAAAAATTTGGGTTCAGTGACAGTGATACGTCCTGTGAGAACGAACAATAATGAAAACACCAAATTTTTCTCCTTTCTCCACATAATTTCAACCCCCTCTATATTCATGTATCTTTTTTCCCATAAAGTTTTGCTTAGATTCCATCCATCCCTTGAAAGACTCACTGGCATGCCCCACCTATTGGAAAGATTTCCCAGAGGCCTTTCCTATTCCAGTCCTGGTTGAAGGCCCTGCCCACGTGTTCACCAGCTTTCTATCCCTCATCTCCAAGCCAGGCAGGATTTCCAAGCTGCACATCTCTGGACACACAAATCAGCTTTTACAGTGGGGGCATTTTTTATTATATTGTGCCATATGAACCACTTATTATAGATTTTATATACTACTTCTTATTAGAGCTCTTAGTTCCTGGTAATGTAAACATTCATATTTTAATATCTCCCTCCATATAATGGAAGCTTCCTGAGAATAGACACTCTCCAGTACTCAGTACGAAGTTAGTAATAAAAGAGGGACAGAGTTCATTTCTAATGATGAAGGTTCAAAAATGGTATTTGAGGCAAGATTAAGTCAGTAGAGAATCTGCCTGAAATGCTGAAGACTGGGTTACGATCCCTGCATTAGGAAGATCCCCTGGAGAAAGGAACGGCTACCCACTCCAGTATTCTTGCCTGGAGAATCCCATGGACAGAGGAGTCTAGTGGGTTACACTCCATGGGGTCACAAAGAGTCAGACACAACTGAGCAACTAACAGTAACACACGAGCCAATATAGCACCAGGAACGGAAGTGGGATATTAAAAGACACTTGAATATTTTAAATTCTTTGTTATGCTAAATATTAACTGTGTACCAAACATACAGGCGTTAAGTGTTGTGAACATACTATTAGACTAAGCTCTCAAGTGTCATCGTTTCTGCAGTTTTCACCCCTTAAGAGAGCAGGCATATGCGTCTCAGTCCCATTTCTTCTTCTCTTTCATCACTCTAAGTTTAGCTAAAGCATAATAGATATCAAAGTGCTTTTGAACACTATAAAGTTTTATTAAAACACTACAATATTAATTTTACTTCCTCCTCGTACTTATAAAAAGGAAACCTTTAGCCGCTTCCCAAATCCTCTTTTTATAACGTGAAAAGGCTAAAAATAATAATTATGGTTGGTAAACATCAAAATAACATTACTAACATAATTTTGTTTTTAAAAACAAAATTAATTTTGAACAAAAAAGATAATACGTTTATTTCAAAATTCTCGAACATGTCCAAAAACCACATGAAGATGCTCAAGTTGGAGAGTCAGAAGAACAGATCTGGAGCCCATAGACAAAATGAAAGCTATAGACCACGGAGGTAACTGTGTAACTGACACCTGAACCAGTGCGCATGGAAGTCAACATAGAAGGAAATGTCACCAGAACCTTGAAGACACTAGCATTTCAAATTTAGGCCTCGGACTGACATTTCATTTCAGCTGTAAATGAATGACTGAAGTGGTGGGGTTAAATAAATTACTCTGTAATCAAGCCTAAAGTAAAAAAAAAAAAAAAAAAAATCAAAATCAGAAAGAAGAATGGAAGCCCGTGAAGATGTGACAATTGCTGCTAGGTGGAAGGAATTCACTTTGTGATAGTTTTTCTCCATGATTGCAGATGCTGATCATTCACGGGTGACAGAATGTATACAACTAAATTCACAAATACAGGTCAATGACAAAGGATGTAAGATAACAGAGACATTAGAGGTTTAAAGAATTCGTATTTAATAAAAAAAGCATGGGACATAGAGAGGGGTGGGAAAAGAGAATTTTTCAGTCTGGACTTTGAAAAGGCCTGAGTTTCCTCAGATTCAGTTTGAGAATAATTACAGAACTCATATCTTTCATGCTTTCTTCAGTGGCGATCTTATACTATAAGATTCGGCTTTTAAAATCAGTATCTTTGTATTTTAAAGGCCTTAAAGATGAAAAATAAAATGCTAGAAAATATTCTCAGGTTTATATAATTTTAAATAAAAACCAGTTTTATTTCTAACGATGGTGAAAGTTCTTTAAAAATTATAACTTCAAGACAGATTTTAGAGATGACAAGAGCTTTTTCCTTGGAATCAAGACCATCCCCAAGAAAAAGAAATGCAAAAAAGCATACTGGCTGTCTGAGGAGGCCTTACATATAGCTGTGAAAAGAAGGGAAGTGAAAAGCAAAGGAGAAAAGGAAAGATATACCCATTTGAATGCAGAGTTCCAAAGAACAGCAAGCAAAGATAAGAAAGCCTCCCTCAGTGATCAATGCAAAGAAATAGAGGAAAACAATAGAATGGGGAAGACTAGAGAACTCTTCAAGAAAATTAGAGATACCAAGGGAACATTTCATGCAAAGATGGGTTCAATAAAGGACAGAAATGGTAGGGACCTAACAGAAGCAGAAGATATTAAGAAGAGGTGACAAGAATACACAGAAGAACTGTACAAAAAAGATCTTCATGACCCAGATAATCACAATGGTGTGATCATCCACCTAGGGCCAGACATCCTGGAATGTGAAGTCAAGTGGGCCTTAGAAAGCATCACTATGAACAAAGCTAGTGGAGGTGATGGAATTCCAGTTGAGCTATTTCAAATCCTGAAAGATGATGCTGTGAAAGTGCTGCACTCAATATGCCAGCAAATGTGGAAAACTCAGCAGTGGCCACAGGACTGGAAAAGGTCAGTTTTCATTTCAATCCCAAAGAAAGGCAATGCCCAAGAATGCTCAAACTACCACACAATTGCACTCATCTCACATGCTAGTAAAGTGATGCTTAACATTCTGCAAGCCAGGCTTCAGCAGTATGTAAACCATGAACTTCCCGATGTTCCAGCTGGTTTTAGAAAAGGCAGAGGAACCAGAGATCAAATTGCCAACATATGCTGGATCATGGAAAAAGTAAGAGAATTCCAGAAAAACATCTATTTCTGCTTTATTGACTATGCCAAAGCCTTTGACTGTGTGGATCACAATAAACTGTGGAAAATTCTGAAAGAGATGGGCATACCAGACCACCTGACCTGCCTCTTGAGAAACCTATATGCAGGTCAGGAAGCAACAGTTAGAAGTGGACATGGAACAACAGACTGGTTCCAAATAGGAAAAGGAGTACGTCAAGGCTGTATATTGTCACCCTGCTTATTTAACTTCTATGCAGAGTACATCATGAGAAACACTGGGCTGGAGGAAGCACAGGCTGGAATCATGATTGCCAGGAGAAATATCAATAACCTCAGATATGCAGATGACACCACCCTTATGGCAGAAAGTGCAGAAGAACTAAAGAGCCTCTTGATGAAAGTGAAAGAGAAGAGTGAAAAACCTGGCTTAAAACTCAACATTCAGAAAACTAAGATGATAGCATCCAGTCCCATCACTGCATGGCAAATAGATGGGGAAACAGTGGAAACAGTGGCTGACTTTATTTTTCTGGGCTCCAAAATCACTGTAGATGGTGAATGCAGCCATGAAACTAAAAGATGCTTACTCCTTGGAAGGAAAGTTATGACCAACCCAGACAACATATTAAAAAGCAGAGACATTACTTTGCCAACAAAGGTCCGTCTAGCCAAGGCTATGGTTTTTCCAGTGGTCGTGTATGGATGTGAGTTGGACTATAAAGAAAGCTGAGCACCGAAGAATTGATGCTTTTGAACTGTGGTGTTGGAAAAGACTCTTGCGCGTCCCTTGGACTGCAAGGAGATCCAACCAGTCCATCCTATAGGAGATCAGTCCTGGGTGTTCATCGGAAGGACTGATGTTGAAGCTGAAACTCTAATACTTTGGCCACCTGATGTGAAGAGCTTTTCATTGGAAAAGACCCTGATGCTGGGAAAGATTGAGGGCAGGAGGAGAAGGGGACGACAGAGGATGAGGTGGTTGGATGGCATCACCAACACATTGGACATGGGTTTGGGTGGACTCTGGGAGTTGGTGATGGACAGGGAGGCCTGGCGTGCTGCAGTTCATGGGGTCGCCAAGAGTTGGACACAACTGAGCAACTGAACTGAACATAAAAATTATGCTTTTTTCTTACAAGCCACAAGTAAAAACATTAAAAGCCCTCAGACAAATAATGCATTTTAGGCTTAATTTTGTTTTTGTGGTCCAGTATTTTATGGTAATAAGGAATCTTTCCATTAAGAAAGTTTATCTTTTGGGTTTTAAGAGCTCCAAACTAAGGCACTTTCTGAAATAAAGCAAATTGTAAAATGGTTTCAGATCTGCTATGTGTTCTGATGTAAAGAACAAATTTATCATGATTTGGCTGCATTTTCCCATGCGAGAATAAAATCTATGAGGTTTTCTTTGCTATAAAAACAGAAATATCTGCATGTGTTAAGGTGCTGACCAGCAGCCTGTTGGCAGATGGGAATCTCAGCTCTTCTCCTGTCAGAGGTGTGTACTCCACAGATAAGAGCGATTAAGTATAATTCAGGAACTTGAAATTATTCAATCACCCTAAAATATTTTGTTTTCCAGTTGCTTTGGTATATTTAATAATATTTAACAATAATCAGAACTTATTTTCACCTGCCTATAACTTCAGGAGTATTCTTTAAGCACATATGAAACCTGCCGAAGTTTGAATATATTTATTTGGCTTAAAGAGACCTAGGTTTTATTTTCTTTTTTTCCTAATAAGATGTTAAAATATTTTAATCCTTGGTCTTAAATATTAACTGTATTTTTCCTAACTTTCCCACATAAGCAGAAATGTAAACAGAAGGCTTTGGATGCAGAGGTGGGTAATTTCTTCAGTCAAATGGCATTAACAAGTCCCAAAATTTTAGGCCAGATATAACTTCATTTTTCCCTCAACACTAATCATCCCATATTAAAAACTGATGCTTTCAAATTCAAAAAGGTAAATTCTTACTCAAGAGTCAGTTTTGCAAACCAACAGAACATAGTTTCTGTAATCTGTTGGCTTAACGATTTTTCAGTGTTTGAAAATCATCTTTTAAAACACAAGAAGCGTGCAACTTCCAAAGAACTTATCCTATCTTAAAAAGTTGTATTTTCAGTTTGCTATCTTAACTCAGAATTGTGGATACTACGGCTGACTTTATTTTTCTGAGCTCCAAAATCACTGCAGATGGTGACTGCAGCCATGAAATTAAAAGACGCTTACTCCTTGGGAGGAAAGTTATGACCAACCTAGATAGCATATTCAAAAGCAGAGACATTACTTTGCCAACAAAGGTCCATCTAGTCAAGGCTATGGTTTTTCCATTGGTCATGTGTGGATGTGAGAGTTGGACTGTGAAGAAAGCTAAGCGCCGAAGAATTGATGCTTTTGAACTGTGGTGTTGGAGAAGATTCTTGAGAGTCCCTTGGACTACAAGGAGATCCAACCAATCCATCCTAAAGGAGATCAGTCCTGGGTGTTCATTGGAGGGGCTAATGTTGAAGCTGAAACTCCAATACTTTGGCCACCTGATGTGAAGAGTTGACTCATTGGAAAAGACCCTGATGCTGGGAAAGATTGAGGGCAGGTGGAGAGGATGAGATGGTTGGATGGTATCACCAACACAATGGACATGGGTTTGGGTGGACTCGGGAGTTGGTGATGGACAGGGAGGCCTGGCGTGCTGCGGTTCATGGGGTCACAAAGAGTCGGCCACGACTGAGCGATTGAACAGTTACATGAAGAAGCCTACTTAATTCATGGTCCCTGGAAACATGTATATTTACCATGAAAGATGGCAAGATGGCAGACCCCAATACTTTTTAATAATAAATATTTTGTTTAAAATATAATATGTAACCTTTAAAGATTCAAATTCAAATAGTCGATCAAAATTGAGCTTAAAGACAATATTATCAATGAGGTCTCTACAATGAAAGAGAAGAGCAAGAAAGTAATCCTGAAACCCCACCATTTTCTAGCTGTGTGGGCATGAAGCAATATCTATAGTTTTATCATTTGTAAAATAATAATACTTAGCTTGCTGGGTTGGTGTGGGAGTTAAAAAGGATACCAACGCAAACTGGCTAAAGAACAGTTCTTGGCATGTACTAAGCATCAATAAATGCTATTATTATTCCTATGTCTATACACAAATATATATCTACTTATGCAATTTGCCTGAGTAGGATTCAGTTAATTTCCTAGACCTTTCTTCTATTTCCTATTCAGCCACATGCAAAACAAAAAGGAAACTATTATCCAATGTCTGTGCACAAAAGATGCATATCTTTTGCAATAAAAATCCCATTCACAATATTGATATTTTCAGTCTGATTTGTCATTCATTTATTCTTTGTTTCATGACTACCTACTATATAGTTCACTGCATGCTAAGCTGCTTTTGTCATGCCTGACTCTTTGGGACCCTATGGACTGTAGCCCTTCAGGCTCCTCTGTCCATTGGATTTTCCAGGCAATAATACTGGAGTGGGTTGCCATTTCCTCCTCCAGGAGATCTTCCTGACCCAGGGATCGAACCCCTGAGCCTCCTACATTGACAGGCAGATTCTTTACCACTAGCTTCACCTGGGAAACCCATATAGTTTACTGTGCTAGTATGAACCTCAATGGCTTCCCTGGTGGCTCAGATGTTAAAGAACCTACCTGCAATGCAGGTAGACCTGGGTTCAATCCCTGGGTTGGGAAGATCCCCTGAATAAGAGAATGGCAACTCACTCCAGCATTCTTTCCTGGAGAATTTCATGGACAGAAGAGCCTGGTAGGCTACAGTCCATGCGATCACAAAGAGTCAGACACGACTGAGAGACGAAGACTTTTACTTTTTCACAAATCCCAATACATTCTAAATCTATTTATTTGTGTCTTTTACTGCCTAAATTCCACTAATCTCTTTTCTGGATATGTCCTAGAATACAAGAGCCAAAGAGAATCTAGACCAGAAGTCTAACATCCTTAACTCTGGGCAATATTACAAACAGAATTTATAGCTAAAATAATTCTTCATTATATACTGAGACAATAAGATAATTAGTAAAGAATGCCCAGTAGAACAGTACACTTTTGATTAAACCTCTAAATCCAACCACCCATTTAAAAAGCAACCTGCCAGACTACCTCATGTGGATGCCATTCTGTAAGAGCCACATTGTGAAAAACACTATAAAGGAAACAATTCAGTTTCTTCAACAAATACCTTGCAGAGAAAATAAAAGATAGAGGGGAAATCTGGAGATTAAAAGGGACTTTAAAGTATTCTTACAAAAACAGATAAAACTAAATCTATACTGATTAGGAATTCACAGCTGGGTGAAAATGTATATCACGAAATGAAAGTAAAGTATTGTAAAAGTCACCTTTGTTGCTGTTTTGGTGGGGAGGGGAGTTCTGATGGTGAGGGGCATATGGAAAACATCTGTTGTGTCTAGAAAAGTTCTATATCCTGATTTTGGTGGATGTTGTCACAGTGTCGGCCTTATAACAATCCTTTGTAACAATTTATATAATGTATGTGGCTCTCCTTATTTGTGTTATATTTAACAATAAAGTGAAGTTGCTCAGTCCTGTCTGACTCTTCCTGACCTCATGGACTGTAGCCTGCCAGGCTCCTCTGTCCACAGGGATTCTCCAAGCAAGAATACTGGAGTGGGTTGCCATTTCCTTCTCCAGGGGATCTTCCTGACCCAGAGATCAAACCTGAGTCTCCTGTATTGCAGACTCTTTACCCTCTGAGCCACCAGGGAAAGGATTTCTTAAAACCCTTTATCTGAGGCAGGGATGCTGACCATGGTTTTCTCAATGTGGTCCTGAAGTGAGTCAATGAGCAAGTCTCCCACGGGCTTCCAGCCATTCCGCACAGCCTCTGCCTCCTTCAGGTCAGCATCCAAGTCATCCATCGCTCCCTGCAGGTCTCTGAGCTTTTCCAACGCCTTGTCCACTTGCTTTTGCCAACTGCTAGTAACAGCATTTAGAGTTTCCCACTTCTCTTTGACTTCAGAAGACTGCTTGCGCATGGCTTTGGCAATCTTTTGGGCTTTCTCCTCAGGAGTCAATTCTGTAATTTAGAAAAAATAAAAAAAAAGAATATTTGGATGACTGGTCAACTCTACTTTCTTATAGTCAAGTGTAAATACCACCTTTCAAAGGATAGCACCTAAGCTACATTAGCCAGAGTAAGAAAAACTGTCTCCATACTGCTTCTACTTATCCCTGCTCTTCTTCAAAATAGACAAGAGCCACTCAGGGTAATAAGCAGCCCTGTGGTTTTGGTGACTTTTGAATTTTAATATATTTGCAAACCTTGAAATGTAGCAACTCAAGAAATAAAGCAATTTTTCTTTAACACAAATTTGGTGAAGTAAAATCCAAAGACAGCTTTTTGTTAGTTTTTTATTGTTCTCTAGAGAAATGGGAAAGATAATTGGGAGAGAAACAGCTTTAAGTCATGAGGGAAACTTTGAGAAAATAAGATTAATTTATCATGTTACAAAAAAAAACTACTGACATATCAAATAACATATAACAAATATAAATAACATATCATAGATTCTTCATCATGGCTGAATCTGGCAGTTAGTTCATCTTTAATACAAGTCATTCTCTGTAGCCTAGAAGTATAACACAACCACACATACTTCAACAAAAAGACAGCAAGACTTCAAGGACCACCCTAAATATTTAATAGACCAACAGAACTTGGGCTTCCTCAAGTGGTAAAGAACCCACCTGCCAATGCAGGAGACAAAAGAGAAGCAGATTCAATCCCTGGGTTGGGACGATCCCCTAGAGGTGGACACATCAACCCACTCCAGTATTCTTGCCTGGAGAATCCCTCGGACAGAGGAGCCTGGTGGGCTACAGTCCCTGGAGTTGCAAAGAGTCAGACTAAAGTGATTTAGCATTATCATCAACGGGAGTTGAAGAATTTCTGAAATAAAGTAGACTTTTCAGACAGGAAAGGGCAAGCATAATGCAAGATGCTGCCACAGGACAGGGGCGGTAAGAGAGGGTAAGAATCCAGAAGACAAGCAAATAGAAATCAAAGTCAGGTTGAAAGCCAAGAGTTAGAAACAGCGATGAGAAGCTGGCAAGACAAGGACAGGGGAACTGGATGGTCGTAGAAGAGACACTCCTGAAGCAGGTAGAGATCTCCATCTAAACAATCCTGAGCCTCACTACCCTTAACACCCTAGGATGCCTCCTTTCCTTTCTAGCAGCTGGTTTGATGGTTCTCATGCTTGTCCCGTGGAAACAGAGAGGCAAGTCAGAACAAGGTAAACAAACTGTATATTACTTTAGGATAGAAGTGCATATTCTTCTCTGTAATAACATCCCATCTTTTAGTATCAATCACATTAGCGACATCCACTTCACCTCAAAACACTCACACCACTCATAAAATGCACTGAAGTTCATCAAAACTTCTGATAAGATGCACGGAAGCAAGCCCTTCTAAACTGTAACTTTTCTATGCAACACACATCTGTCTGCCTGTCTTTATTTAAATATTATTTAAAAGTCGAGACAAAATGGACAGAACATTTAATTTTATCTAAGTTTCCAGAAGAGCCAGTTCACTGGGAAAGACCCTGATGCTGGGAAAGACTGAGGGCAAGAGGAGAAGGCAGTGACAGAGGATAAGATGGTTGGATGGCATCACTGACTCAATGGACATGAGTTTGAGCAAACTCAGGGAGATCGTGAAAGAGAGGGAAGCCTGGTGTGCTGCAGATCATGGGGTCGCAGAGAATCGGACACAACTTGTGTAGTGAACAACCACCACAACCAGCTTCCAGAAATTTCTAGACCTCAGTGTTTAAATGTAAACAGCTATAATAAATCTCCAGGAATGACATGGATGATGAAGAGTTTAGAAACCCAAGAACTTCGAGTGTGCTGCTGAAGGATATGAGGCTACACAGAAACATGACCAATCCCTTAGCAGATGAATTGATTATAAGAAGAGACAATGTTATGATAGACAGATTGAGTATACTAGTAAAAGATAAATAAGGAAAATAAGTGAATTCGAGCCCAGCTTTCAGGACTGCTTAGAATTAGATACACAATCCAGTACAATGGTGAGGGAAGGGAGTTAAGAATCCTGGAGAAAAAATTTTTCAAACTTGTTACAGGTCAGGGTTTCAAGGTTCTTGATTAAAAAAAAAAGACTTTGTGAGGATGGGTACATCATTAAAAAGGCAACTTTATTTAAATCCTTAATGCTTCAAGATTTTTTATAAATCAAAAAATATGTTATATTAATAAATACTATTCATATTTTATATAAATATAACATGCTATGTGTAAGAGAAAAAATCATTCTTAGCCTGATAAGAAAGGGAGTCAATAATTTTTATGATGGCAACAGCTGTACTTGTTAATAAATCACTTGAATTTTTTGAAAGATATATTTTAAACACTCTTGCTTTATTGACTTTTGTAAAAAACATAATACAGTGCCAATTTCAGAAGAGACAACTTAATTATGATTATTTTCTCTAGATAAAGTAAAAACTGTTTCTAAGTCAGTCACTGAATAACCTGGTAGGGAGGCACACAGCTTCTTTGTCCTGTGACAAAATAGCCAACTCTGGCTGTGACTTTTTGTCTTCATTTAACGTAAAGTCTTTTTATTGAGCAGTCCTTCTGTGGTATTTATAATAAAATCCCCACTCAAGCAGCTACTCAAAGGAAAAGTTCTACATTCAATTCACCATCTGTTTGCCAGAAAGAAAGCATATTAACTAATCACAGAATCAGAATAAAAGTGCCTCCTGTTGCAGCAACAATCTCAGTTTAATATATACTTTAAACCAAGAACAGAGCAAAGTACAAAGCCAAACAAAAACCTTCCAGAACTTTTGTAAAATAGGTAATAAGAAGCAACATGTGAAATCCCAATTTATGACAATTTGGGCTAAGAAAATAGAATAAATCAAATCAAAACAGAAAGAAAGCATAAAAGATGAAAATAATAAAGGGATATCCAGACTTAAAAAAAAAAACAAAAAAAAAACACCTTCTGTTACTTGAAAATCAAAGGACGAAGTTCGCTTCAAATTTTCCAACCAGATATTTTGCAGTAAATTTCAAGACCCTCATGCAAGAGCGGAGAATCTCTTCGACCAGTGGTGTGGAATTCTGGTAACATACTAGAAACGTCCAGGAGAGAGTCTGTCTGTTTACTTGTTTGTTTTTAAATGCTGATCCCCAAGGACCAAGTATTAAAAGATTCTGGCTTAGTTGGTCAAGGGTGAAGGGACGCATGGATATATTTTAAAAAGCTCCCCAAGTAACAGTAATTGTTGCTAGGATGGAGCAGTGTCAGTGCATTGGATTATAAATTGATTTCTCTGGTCACTGCTGCTGGACAGAGTGTTTCCACCCCATTGAGCTGTTGTGTCATTCCCATGCAGAGCAGGGCGCTAACTATTGAAGGTGGGAAAGCAAATGAAGGTTGGTGATAAGAGGGGAATCTAATTTGCATTTGAAAAGGCAGTAATAGAGGCCAATAGACAGAGAAAACAGTAGGATAAAACCAAGTAAATTTAGTGACAATTCACAGACCAGAAGCACTTTTCCTAGGTCACTTTCCTACTCCCTGGTGTGTGTGTGTGTATGTTTTTGAGAGGGAATACTTTGCTTTGCTCTCCATTCTCCCATTCTTCTCCCTTTAAGCCATCCTATTTATCTCTGAGGATGGGACTGTATTTAATTTTATATTTATAATTGTATTATAGGCTCAAAAGGAAAGAAACTGCCTACAATGCAGGAGACCCGCGTTTCATCCCTGGGTTGGGAAGATTCCCTGAAGAAGGGAATGGCAACCCACTCCAGCATTCTTGCCTGGAGAATTCCATGGACAGGGGAGCCTGGCGGGCTACAGTCCAAAGAGTCAGACTCAATTGAGCAACTAACATTTTTACTTTATCATTATATATAGTATAATGTGTTATAAAGTATTATAAATATTAACATATTTACTTTATATTTATATAATTAAAATAGAAATTAATTTATTGTGTTACAAAACATTTAATAAAGAGTAGATAACTATCTTTTAGGAAGGAGAAACAAGAGAAAGAGCAGAGAAAGGAATGACCAACCCTGAAGCTTTCTGTCAGGTCCAGTGACCTTTATTCTTCAAATATGCAAATTAATTGGATGGCACTTACACCGCGCTCTTTCTACCCTGTATTCTACGCTTCACTGGAATACAGATGGGAAACAAACCTGGACCGGAAGCAGGGACTAAGACTTGCAATCAGCACTGCTCCCACCCTGCCCTTGGCTCCCAGGTGAGCTAGATGACCTGCTTTATCAGTGGGAACTCTATGTTCTCATGCTGGGAAAAGATTTTACACAGGGCCCCTTTTACCTCTAAAATTCAATTATAGAAGAAAAACAAAGCCACTGTGTGTCTCAAAGAAGTCTCACATTAGAGGGAAAAATATTTTTTTCCCTCTTTTGTGTACTTATAAATTTTTTTACACTTAAAAACATTGAAATATATGTTGCCCCTATGAGATACCATAGAAACCTGTAGAAATTAGAATCAGTTCAGTTATTTTAAATAAAGATTTCCCACATTTGTCATATTTTCTTTCTCAATTTTGGAATTAACACATAATCTCCATAGTGACTTTTTATTCTTAGATTCTAAAGCTTTATGTCATGCATGTTTGTTTCTGCTCATCTTGGTTTTACAGCATTCGGTCTAGAGACTAGTATGTCTTCAATATATATATATTTACTGAATTGAAATTTTCAATTTTCTGAATGGAATTTTCAAGTTTACTCTTTATTGAGAATATTCAACTGCATAATTTTAAATGGAAATCTTTCCACTTATTTTTTTCTTCCTTCACCCTAAACCCATTAAAGCATTTCCATTAATTGTCATCATTTTTTTACTGTGAAAGAGAAGGATAAAGCTTATGCAGTCATTTAAAGTATGGTAATTTCATCTCATTTGTACTGTTTGCTTATTTTTTGCATGTATCTATAATCTTCTTATACTTCATCAAGAGATAAAGAGGACATGTTAAGACAAACAAGTAGAGGACAAAAATTCTCCAGAGTAGCCTTTTCATCCCGTGGACAATTTGGTGCAAGGAAGGATTAGTTTGTATGCCAATCCAATGCTAACTAGTTATATCTTCATAGCATAGATATATTCCTTACCTCTTTGAACTTGAGTTAATATCTATAAGGCTATTGACACATGCCTGACAGAAAAGCTTCAGGAAAGGTTAATTTCTTTCTTTTTTAAAATGATTTAGCTACATCTGGGAGGTTTAGCTATCTCTAGAGATTTTTCACATAAGCAAACTAAGCTGATTAGCCAACAAGAATTCACAAGAAAAAAAAAACAAAGCTTCCTCATATATCTAGAGACTAGACTTCACTCTGTCTCCCTCTTTAGCCCCATTCTGTTTTTCTGTCTCCTTCATAACCAGAAGATGTTTCTGATTAAGATAATGGAAAATACGTTCTTCTCAAAGTTTCTGATTACATGATTAAGATGAATTTAATCTCTCTGAAATGATCAGTGTTGAAGAGGACCCTGCCCATTTCCTTTTCTGCATGATGACTGGTGACAACAGTTCATTAGGAACCAGATTACAAGTGCACCATCGAGTGCCAGCATCTGATTACTGTAATATTCCTCATCATATTCATCTAATACATTATAAGGATGACAATAGTAAGACGATACCCAGAGCAGATTAACCTGATAATGTATAAGCCTAAGTCTTTCAGTAGGTATATGATAAACATGATAAGGATCCATCATGCTGCCAAGGAATTTGCCAAATCCTTAAGAGAAAGAAGACAGTGAACAGAAACATTTAGGTCAAGAACTCTACAGTAAAGAGATTTAGGGAAAATCTTTCACAAATACCAAAATACAAGCTATGAATGAGAGTCAGGGGTGGAGGTGGGGTGGATGGAGAGAATAGGAACAGAGACCACAGGGTGGAGAGGGATGAACAGCACTTCAGAGCAGAAATCAATGAAGGCAGAGCTAGAGTCTGAATACTTTAATGTGCTACCCTTCTCTCAAAGTGGGCCAAAGCAAATAAACCTAGCATAGGGCTAAGGATAAAAAATGAAGAGACCATTAAGAAGGTTAACCGCCAAGGAAAAAGGTAGAAATAGCAGAATGGCCCTGGGACAGATCTAGCTAAGACACTTGAGACCCAGCTTTCAATGTTCTGTAATGGAATATTCCCTGAATTTCCTAATACCAATGGTAATTTTATAACTTATTCAAGTCAGTTTTGAGTGCTAGACAGCTATAAACAGGTCACTGGAAACAGGGGAGTGGTCCTGAGAGGTGGAGAAGAGAAGCTGGGACTGTAAGTTCCAGGAAGGCAAAGATGTGTTTTGTTCACTGCTGTCTCCCCAGCATCTAGAACACGACCTGGTACAAGGTGGGCTTTCAATAAGTACTGGTCAAGGAAATAAAAAGATGTATGTACGATATTTCTTTGTTTTGGAAAAAATCCACTTTAAAGATTAGAGGACAGGAATCTTCTATTAGCAGTCTCGCATTTGTTGCCACATTGCTGCCCATCTCTCCCCAGGCTGCTTCCCTGAGGAACATAGCAGCTAATGACCCATCAACATACAAAGAAGTCCCAGGCTTTCTATTCAAGCTTAGCGCTTCTCACTAAAGAAGTTAAGCACGTCCTAAGTTTACGTACTTTCAAAATGAGAAGTTTAAAGTGGAGAATTTACTCCTTGGCTAGGATTACATTTTTTAAAAGATAGTAAAGCCTCCAAATCACTCTTGAGGACACCAGCTTTCAAGATGAGCAGCAATAACAACAGGAAGAAAAAAACACACCACACTGAAAGCGTTGTCTCCTCCTAGTCTTTATGTTTAAATCAGAGAGTGACACCCCAGATGTTAATTTCAATAAAATACATACATGTAAATTATTGCCATCTTTTTTTATGAGGCACATGTGATTTATGTATAGCCATAATGGTGATGAAAGACCATAACAGATGGTAAACAATTAATTTAAAATGCTATGTCCATCAAATTAACCTTTGTTCTCATATAAATCTTCATCAAGAATTTGATAGATTTAAATTGAATTTCACTATGATGGTATTCATTAGCATGCAAAAAAGGTTTTGAAATTTTTATCCAATTCATAGGGCTACTCAACTAGTTTGTTATATTTTAGGAAAGTTGAAGAGTGGATTCAGTACAACCATCCATACATTATGGAACCTTAAAATGGGGAGGATCACGTTGCTGCTCTGTAGTTAACACTGAAAATGGAAGTAACATTATATGTTTCTGTGCTTTTTCATGCATGACAACTTTAATAATCTAATTTGGACTTAAGAAGCTAATTAAATTATTCCCTTGGTCTATAGACCTGAAAGCAATTATTTATCCTTCCAGTTTTTATATGAAAATTAAAAAGACAAAGTCTAATATTGCCTAAACACCTTCTCCCTTGGTGCTAGGAAATCAGCTGAACGGGTACATCATTTTAATAAGCAACCTAATAGTTCAGTAAAGGAAAAGTAAGAATGAAGGTAAAAGCATATTAACTGTTATACTCATTTTTTATAAGTAGACAAATATAGCTAAGATAGTTTGCTATGATGGTTAAAGCCAACAAGGGATGTGACAAGCCTGAGTTGGCATTTCGGATGTGACAGTATGCATCCAAATATCACAAAGTCTCAGTTTCCTCATCTGTCAAATGGGTAGTAAAGTACTCATACCTCAAAGAGTTGTGATGAGAATTTCAGGAAACAGTCCCTGGCACGTTTATAATTTATTCAAGGATAAATGTTGGTTTGTGGTGAACACTCATGTGGACTAACATTTTTCTCTTCTTTCTTCCTTCTGGGCATTGATTCCTCTTCCATCTGACATGATGCTTATAAAGCGGAGGGTGTGGGGCGGGGTCTGCCCATCCCACAAGACCCAAGCTTCATGTTACTCAAGCTAAGTCAGTTGCTGCTCTTTCTTGAAACGTGCTAGATCTAAAGAAGGGCTTTCCCTCCCTGATATGTGATTGTGAGGTACAAGGTCATAGGAAAGCAAAGAAAATGAAAACTTGTGGAGAGAGGTAGAAAGGGCCAGCTGTGTGCTTGGTTCCTATGATTAGCTGTGTCCTTGTGTTCAACGTAATTTTGTTATGGGGTTTAATATTGATGAATCACCCCCTGTGTCTATGCTTATGGAAGCTGGGTGTCTGTCACTTACAATGAGTGAGGTTCTAACTAATAAACTGGTTATTAGGAAAACAAAAAATTCCCTGGGGGAAAACACCCATGAGTTTTACTGCCTCATTACTTAGGTTATATATAATTTGGTCTCATTTTATGAGACGCAAGGAAATAATTACTGCCACCATTTTTATGTGATCTTATGTTATACTGAGAATCAATATAAGAGTTACTTCTAAACTCTATGATAATTTCACCTTTTCACTCATTTAACGGTCATGAAATTTTATGTGTACAAGTTTGCTAATACTGGCACAAAATGGACTGACATAGTGGACTGAAAAATGTCATTTATTATTTCTTTGTTATATCACAAAATATATGAGATTTCACAGAGGTGAAAAATACTAATTGGCTTTCTAAAATAATATGAAGCATTTAATAATTAAAAGAAAATAGCATATTCTGAGTTAAAATATTAAACATTACTAAATATACACACAGTTATTAAAGGTCAAAGAGGAAAAACACTAATCCATACATACTTTTCATCTGAAAAGTTTTTTATTAGCCATGAATTCCTGGTGGCTCAGACGGTAAAGAGTCCACCTGCAATGTGGGAGACCTGGGTTCGATCCCTGCATTGGGAAGATACCCTGGAGAAGGGAACGGCTTCCCACTCCAGTATTCTGGCCTGGAGAATTCCATGGACTGTATACTCCTGCTACTGCTAAGTCACTTCAGTCGTGTCCGACTCTGCGCGACCCCATAGATGGCAGCCCACCAGGCACCCCTGTCCCTGGGATTCTCCAGGCAAGAACACTGGAGTGGGTTGCCATTTCCTTCTCCAATGCATGAAAGTGAAAAGTGAAAGTGAAGTCGCTCAGTTGTGTCCGATTCTTAGCGACCCCATGGACTGAACTATATATACTATATACTATATAATGTTTTATTTTTTCTTCTATCATTTAAATGAAACACCAGACTGAAAAAGAAACAATGTTCAAACAGCCTTCAGTAAAATAACAGTTGTAGTAATAGTAATGTCTTGATGGGAATAAATTTTAAAGAAGACTCAAAGGGAAATTTATGAGCAAAATAATGCAAGCTTTTTTTTGTCTTAAAATCAGAACCTGAGTAGAGGAAAACAGCTTTTCCACACCCACATTGACAATCATTTGTATACTTTTCTGAACACTTTTAGAGGTGAACTATACTGTTAAAGTGTTAACTGTTTTGTTTAATAATTGTTACCATAGCTTCAATTCATAAAATATGTATGTGTGTGTGGGCGTGTGTGTGCACCTGCCTGCATCTGTGTGTGGGGTAGAGAGGGGGATGCAGACATGACTCTAATTCCATGTGCAATTTTGACTTCACTTTCACTTTTCACTTTCCTGCATTGGGGAAGGAAATGGCCACCCACTCCAGTGTTCTTGCCTGGAGAATCCCAGGGACGGGGGAGCCTGGTGGGCTTCCATCCATGGGGTTACACAGAGTTGGACACGACTGAAGCGACTTAGCAGCAGCAACTTAGCAGCAGCAAGAGGCTCTAGACAGTGAGAGTCAGGAAAGAGCTAGGAGGTCAGTGGCCAGTGAGCAGAGGGAAAGAGAAAGGAGAGGAGAATGAAGGGATGAGTTGAAAACAAGCCCCCAAACCCAAGATTAAGGAAGGTTACCAACACACAAGGTTGGTTCTGTTCTTTGATCTACTCCATATTAGCTGATGACCTTGGTCAGCGCCACAGTATTTTCTTGGCTTTGTGTTTTAACTTAATTTTTTTTAAAAAATGCATGCTATACAATCTGCTCAATTCATTAGGCCAAATACAAAAGTGGTTTGAAGAGTATACATAGTAAGACCAGTATGGATGATGATGAAATGTTTGCTGTTTCATTGTTCTACTTTTTAACAGATATAAACCAGGTGGTTAAAATCAAATAAAAAACAATTCAGTTCAGTTGCTCAGTCATGTCTGACTCTTTGCGACCCCATGGACTGCAGCATGCCAGGCCTCCCTCAGGAGGGAGTTTACCCAAACTCATGTCCATTGAGTCAGTGATGCCATCCAACTATCTCATCCTCTCTCGTCCCCTTCTCCTCCTGCCCTCAATCTTTCCCGGAATCAGGGTCTTTTCAGTTCAACCTCACTAAAAGGAAATATTATACATTGACATGATACAATTCAAGTTAAATTAAGTAGTTCCCTATCACTCAAGGGAAGGAAACTATTGACAAAGTTGTGAACTTTGTTAAATTTCTATAATTATTCAGATAATTTTAAGTTCAAGTAAAAATTATATTGACTGAATAACCTTACACAGGCAGAATGAGTAATTCTGGGAAGCTGAGTGGTCCAGATGGCTATATTTCATTCATTTAGCCCTATTTTTGTATGGTTGCCATTTTGGAAGGAAATTTACTAAAATATAGTATAAACTCCTATGCCTTCTCTTAACTGATTTATATTCTATCTTCAAAAATAAACAAACCACAGCTCATTGCTTCAGCTTTTCTTTTATTGTAAAAATCCCCAAAGACTACTCTAGTTTGTTTTATTTTAGAATTCTCATGTATCCTTTTTATAATTTTCTTTCTCCTCATTGCTGTCAGACTGCCAGACATCATTTCTCACTGCCACCCTTCCCCCTGCCGTATCATTTCCATCTTGCTACATACCCATAATTCACTGGAAAACAAGGGAAACTAGTTACAACAGTGGCTAAAGGAAGAGTTAATACCTCTGCGAGAGTGGCTTTTCTACAATCTTCACTATATTTTCGACATAATACTGTCTTGGCTGCTCAGATAATTTCTCACACTTTTTCAGATTCTCAACAAATAGGAGAGGTCACTAAGCAAGGGAAGGGCTGAGCTTCAGACACAGATATTAGTATATAGTCAGAGAGGCGACTAGGTACCAGGGAGCAAGGAGAAGAGCTGGAGAGGAATGGGTTCAGGGTGACACACAGCCTCAGTGAGTGGGACAGAATGAGCAAGGGCTGGGTAGGCAAAGGAAGAAGGAGTTGGAGATCAGGCAGAAGAGACCAATAGGCAGAAAAAAAATAGAATGGGCAACGAAATCGTTACCTGCAGACCATCATGAGAAGTTGGTGTTAAATGACATTAGTTTGGAGCAGAGAGAGGAATGAGATGCTACTAAATAGAAAAATGAAGTGAAAGTGTTAGTTGCTCAGTTGAGTCTGATTCTTTGCAACCCCAAGGACTGTAGTCTGCCAGGGTCTTCTGTTCATGGAATTCTTCAGGCAAGAATACTGGAGTGGGTTGCCATTTCCTTCTCTAGGGGATCTTCCCAATCCAGGAATTAAACCTGGTTCCCCTTCATTGCAGGCAGATTCTTTACTGTCTGAGCCACCAGGGAAACTGAGGCCAAATCACTGTGCAGCTTTGCATGACAGGTAAAGGAGTTCAGATCCTATTGCAGAGGCTACTAGAGGTTTTAAATCAGGGTAGCAAATGCTAGCTCTGTGTTTTAAATACATCATGGTAGCATCTACCTTGATGCAGGGATACCAATTAAGAAAGTATTGCAACAGTCCTAGGAAAAGATGGTAAGGACCTGAAATAGGGCAATTAATGTTAGTAGTGACTTTTAGTGTTTAAAATATACATACTTGAAAGTTGTTAGGAGACTAGATCTTGAAAGTTCTCATCACAAGGGAAGAAGTTGGAACTATGTGAGATGTTAGATGTTCCTAGTCTTATGTGGTGATCATTTAACAATATATACAAATATTAACTCATTATGTTGTACATCTTAAACTTGTACAATGTTATGTAAATTATATGTCAATAAAACTGGGGGAAAAAGAAAATTTTTAGCAGAGCGTACCTGATAAGATTCTTGGTCAACAACTGATTATTTGGTTGAAATAATTAGCTTGCTTGTTTTTTTAACAGCATTTATTAAATGCTGCCTGAGAGCAACTCATCCAGTGTTACTCAGTAAGAAAATGAAACTCAATAAACTATCATAAAATGCACATATACACATATGCCACTATGAGACAGTAATTGATAATAGAAAAAAAGAAGCTAGGAGAAAAGGTTTCAGGAGAGAAAAATCATGGGGAGAAGTATTTTCTGAAATAGTTGTTCAAAAGTAAAGAAATGGATTCACCTTGGTGTGTCCTTTGGTACATTACACATAGCATACTCAATAAATGCTTATTAAATAGAACCCCCCAAAAATCATACATAGGTTCTCTCTGCTCTATTTCCTTTAACACTGAGTACTTTGAGTAGCATCAAAAAAGATAACTAATGTTCAAACACTCTCTGTTTCTGGCAGCAGAGGTTCATAAGTCACAGTAAACAACAAAGTATAAAAGCTATTATGGGTAATTTTCTTTCATTTACTTTTAACAACAGGTAAAATCAGCCAACATTATACAAAATAATATCAGGAAAGGAGAAAGCATGGGAATGACTAATTGTAAAAAAAAAAATATATCATAAAGTTACACTGACATGACTTTTTTTTCTTGCCTCCCAATATAGTATATGAAAATGGACCTTAAAAATTCCCAATATAAGGGCTCAAAAAGCAGTATGTTTTTACCCTTTGAATTGACTAATCACTGAGGAAGAAAATTGATAGCAAAGTGAAACTCAAGTGATGTAACACTTTTCTACTGCTATGAAGTAACTGATTATAAAAATTTTTCCTCTATTCTCTGAAAAGTATTGGGGAAACAAGGAGATGAGGCAGGCAGATTTAAGGTAGAGTTTAAATTGGATAAAGTAAGACAAGTGAACTTATTTTTCTTCCAAGCTTAAAAAAACAAGTGAACTAGCGCCTTCTTCTTGCTGTATTTAAGTTGAAATGTGCTGTCCAACCGCCCAGGGCCTCTGTAATCTGCTCCAGCCAGCACACACAAACTCCTCGCTCGTTCCTCCCGTGCAGGCACAGTCCCTGACCACCCCCCCCTCATCACCCCCTGCCCCTCTTCCTGAGCTCTGCTGACTTGCCCTGACACACAGCTGCTCTGCTCCTCACGCTGGGCTGCTGCTTCCAATAGTTTTATCCTAATTAATCATTTTAATCCACACCCAAGCGTGCTCAGTATCCAATCCACACCCAAGCGTGCTCAGCATCCAAGTCATTCAACCACCTACTATGTAGGTGTGTGCATACATTATGTCTGTGTGTGTATATGATACGCATATAATTTCATCTATAACAGAGTACCCAGAAGGTATAGTCCTCCAAAGACAGAAATAACCATCATGAACGATTTGCAGACTGTGAGAGGTGGAGACTCAACAATGATTTAGGTCCCTGGGTAGGCTGACTGGAAAAACAGTGATCCTGCCAGGAGAGAGTAGTAAAGCAAAGCTGCAAGAGATGATAAGCGTGCTGTGTGTGTCTCTGTATGTATACACACACACACACACACACATTCCCCCAAAGGGTCAAGAAAAGTGGTATGATCCTGATGGGAAATTTATTCCCATTGAAGTAGAGCTTCCCTGACAAAGGCTGAGAAGGAAAATGGCAACTTTCCAAATGTCTGATCCAGTTCCAACTACAGTCAAAGCATTTTCCAACACTACATCCCTTACAAGTAACAAATGCTCATGAATTACACCTCTGGACACAGCATGAGAAATCGTTCAGGTCTGCTTTTACTATGGAAAATGAATGATGAGAAAATATTCTGAATGGCATGTTTATTTTTTAAAATGCATCAGAATGCTTTTATGCCAAAAGTGAAAAATCAAAATGAAGATATATGTTGGCCCCCAAGTTCATCTCTTAAATCTACTACGTAATTTATTACTAGTTGCTAGTAAGATAGATACCATTTCAGTTTTAAGCCAAAGTACATAAACAATATAAGTTGTTAGCATCTAAATTAAATAAATTCTGTGGTCTGCTTATAAAAGAAAGGCATTTTAGTGTCTTATTTAAATTTGTAATCTTGAAAAAGAGAAGTTAAAAAACATTATAGATATTTAAATAATTTATATGTTTACTCATATCCTAAATATCATTCTTCTATATATAATTATTTATCATATAGTTTAAATGTAAGAAATGTAACTATTTATTTCTTAAAGAAATTATTTGTAGTTACAGACAATTTTAATAAATTAATTTGTCTACAGTTAATTCCCTTTTAAAATAATGATACTGAATATACAGTCATTTCATTTTTTAATTTAAGAATCTAGATATTTATTAATGACAAATTTGACTAAAGTAATAGAAGAAAAAATTTAATACTAGGCCCTGATATTCTGTAAGGAATTTAAAAATATCAGGTCCTCAGTTCAGTTCAGTTCTGTCGCTCAGTCATGTCTGACTCTTTGCAACCCCATGAATTACAGCACGCCAGGCCTCCCTGTCCATCACCAACTCCCGGAGTTCACTCAAACTCCTGTCCATCGAGTCCTTAATGCTGCAAAAAAAATTCTCTAGTCGATTTTGGTGTTTTGTTCTCCTCATATATATTTTTATGACATACTAAAGAAACCAGTCTCACCTGTTTTTGATTGTAGGTTTCTTCTTGGTTCTTCAGGGGCCTCAATTGGCTGATCAGCCAGGAAAACTCGAGCTTGGTCTATAGCATTCAGGACAGAATACTCCTTTCTCCTTTAACTCACGTCTCAGTGCCTTTGCAAAGAGAAGGAAAAGTTGAATTTGTAACCCAATGTGTTCACCAAGTCATGGAATATCTTCAGTTAGACCCCTTCTGTTCACACTTGTCAAGGCAATGGCTAATCACCAGCATATAAGCAAGGTTAAAAAATGAAAATGTAAATTCTACACATTGGAATGATGAAACATGAATAAAAGCAAAAAGATGATTCCTGTAGAACTAACATGAAAAAACCACCAAAATCCCCTAAATTTACAATATTCACCTGAGGGAAATTGCTAGAGTATATCTGAACTTACACAAAATGTACTTGAGAGTTACCAGATTGCTAAAATATAAGAGCCTGGTCTAAGATACTTTTCTCTTATGAGACTGACTGACCAAAAAGACCACATCCAATGATACAGAAAGAGGCAATTTCACAAGTAGTAATGAGATCCTCAGAAGTGTTTTACATCCTTTGGAATATATTAAGAAAAAAAAAATTCAGAGACAGAAACAAATTAAAGTACATGAAATCAAAACTAAACCAAAGAGAACACATAAAAGACAATCTCCAATTATCTTAAAATATATTCTATCTCTCATGCTGAGGCAATTACAATTTTTCCCTTGCGACATTTTTCATGCAAATCTACGAGTCTTGGAACAGTGTATGTATAGTACTTTGGCTGTTCTCAGTAGGGTTGAACTTTCACCTCTGCCCCTATAAATGTTTGGTGATTAAGACTAATTGACTAGGGTTTAAAAACAACAAAACTCATCCAGTGTCTACTGAAAGATAAGAGTAAAAGAAGACTTTCTCATGTGCTATTTCAATACTGTAGCTAGATCAAAATTATTGTTATCCTGTTAAATTATGTACCTAAACACTTACTGGCTCTAATATTTTGCTTTTAATACAGTTCCTTGGCAATGCATTATGAAAACTCAACATTTTATTTTCTAAAATATTACCCTCTAAATTGTATGTTACAATCAACCAAATCCTCTGAACCTAAGTACTTTTAACAGCATTTGATATACTGGGATGACAGGGTATTTGGAGGCCATATCCTCATCATCCACAGTAAATAAAAACCAAAAATTCTAAATATCTAGAAGGAGAAGGAAATGGCAACCCACTCCAGTATTCTTGCCTGGAGAATCCCAGAGACAAAGGAGCCTGGTGGGCTGCTGTCTATGGGGTCGCAGAGAGTCGGACACAACTGAAGCGACTTAGCAGCAACAGCAGAAATATCAGAATAATCTTATGTAAAAAAACCTGAACCTGAGCACCAGAAAAACACTGGTAATGAAGTTGAAAGAGACCATCACAGGTGGGGAGGTGTGAAAGAGCAGGCCAGGAGTAGAGAGAAATGGAGTTGACAGTGTGGGTTTTTGTGATAAGCACTGTAAATATTATTTGACTTATAAATTGTATAAGCATAAACTGTATACAATTATTACTTTGATAAAAATTTCAAATTAAAGGAATAAAAGTACAAAACAACAATAACAAAAATACCAGCCCATAATTTGTTGTTGTTGTTTAGTAGCTAAGTCCTATGCAACTCTTTTGCAACCGCACGGACTACAGCCTGCCAGGCTCCTCTGCCCACGGGATTTCCCAGGCACAGGGTGTTGGCAGGGAATGTCTCCTGAACTCCTTGGATGCACCAAGGAAGGGAAGTAGAGGAGGCAAGTGTGGGCAGGTGGGAACCATAAAAATATGGGGTTCAAGTTCTAATGCCAACTCACCACTCAAATATCCTAGGGAACAGCATACATTCCACATCTTTTCATACTCTATTTTGCAAATTTAATTTTGTTATTCAATTTGTTCTATTCCAATTATATTTAATTGCATGTCAAAAATGAGTTTAACTTTCAACAGCACTATACATATAATCATTCTACCACCCTTTACCTCTCAATTAGACATAAAAGAAAACCAGCATTTCCTAACCACCTGGTGCACGTTAATGATAAGATAATTAGACTCCAACAGAGTTGTTTTGTACACAGAGCTACAAAGTGGCATTCAGCTTTAGGTTCTAATATCACATGACATATGAACTATCTTAAATGAGCATAACAGTATCTAATTGGAATTTCTTCTTTTTTAATGACTTTATATTTTCATTCAAAACAATTTCTGTTCTCAGACAATAACAAGTATTAGCAAGGATGTGAAGAAGTTGGAATCTTCATAAACTGATGCTGGAATGCTTAAAATAGTGCATCGACTTTGAAAAACAATTTGGAAATCCCTAAAAATGTTAAACACAGTTACCTTTTGATCCAGTAATACCACTCCTGGATATATACCTAAGAGAACTGAAAGCATATGTCCCCATAAAAACTCACACATGAAAACTCATGGCAATGTTATTCATAATAGCCAAAATGTGGTCACAACCAAAACATCCATCAAGTGGTGAATGGATAAACAAAATGCTATATATCCATATAATAACATCTCATTAGGCAACAGAAATGAATGAAATAGTGATACATGTTACAACATGGATGAGTCTTGAAAACATTACACGAAGTGAAAAAAGACAGACACAAAAGCCCATTACTATGAAATGCCCAAATAGGTAAGTGTATATATAGAATAGATTGGTGGCAGCTTAGGACTTCAAGGTTGAGGCAAGAATGGGTGAGTTAACCACTCATGGGCATCAGGTTTCTTGGGGCAGGAGGTAACAAAAATGTCCTAAATAGATAGTGATGATGACTTACAACTCTGAATATACTAACAGCCACTGACCATCTGGTCCCATCACTTCATGGCAAATAGATGGAGATAAAACTCATATATAGATCAGTCTTATGGACTCTGTGGGAGAGGGAGAGGGTGGGGAGATTTGGGAGAATGGCATTGAAACATGTATAATATCATGTATGAAATGAGTCGCCAGTCCAGGTTCGATGCACGATACTGGATGCTTGGGGCTGGTGCACTGGGATGACCCAGAGGGAGGGTATGGGGAGGGAGGAGGGAGGAGGGTTCAGGATGGGGAACACAGGTATACCTGTGGTGGATTCATTTCGATATTTGGCAAACTAATACAATATTGTAAAGTTTAAAAATAAAATAAAATTAAAAAAAAAACAAACAGAAACAGTGGCAGATTCTATTTTCTTGGGCTCCAAAATCACTGTGAATGGTGACTACAGCCATGAAACTAAAAGACACTTGCTCCTTGAAAGAAAAATTATGACAAACCCAGACAGGGTATTAAAAAGCAGAGACATTACTTTGCTGACAATGGTCCATATAGTCAAAGGTATGATCTTTTTAGCAGTCATATACAGATGCAAGAGTTGGACCAGAAAGAAGTCTGAGCACTGAAGAACTGATGCTCTCCAACTGTGGTGCTGGAGAAGACTCTTGAGAATTCCTTGGACAACAAGGAGATCAAACCAGTCAATCCTAAAAGAAATCAACCCTGAATACTCACTGGAATGACTGATAACTCATTAGAAAAGACCTTAATGCTGGGAAAGATTAAGGGCAGGAGGAGAAGGGTAATGAGATGGCTGTATGACATCACCAACTCAATAGACATGAGTTTGAGCAAACTCTGGGAGATAGTGAAGGACAGGGAAGCCTACCATGCTGAAGTTCATGGGGTCACAAAGGGTCAGAAACGACTTAGCAGCTGAACAACAACTAAATTGCTCACTTTAATGGAGTGAATTTTAATGCTATGTGAATAATGTCTCAATAAAGTTATTAAAATAAAATAATCATGTTCTTTCCCCCAAAATAGTCCCCTAGGTAATCTCTTTATTTATGAACCTCCATTCCCACCCATCTGCAAGGTAATTGCTCATCCTGTATATTAAGTATGTTCCCACCTCAGCATTTCCAGGGACAGCTCATCCTCATATATCTCTCCCCTCCATTGTGTCTCTCCCCTCCATTATACTGTTATTTCTTCCAGGTGAGGCTCACCTCTTAATTATTCAAAATTCTCAGTGCCTGTTTAGATATATACAGAATATATATATGTATGTATGTGTGTGTGTGTGCACATGCACACTTAGTTGCTCAGTCATGTCCAACTATTTGTGACCTCATAGCCCAACATGCTATTCTGTCTATGGGAATTCCCCAGGCAAGAATACTAGAGCAGGTTGCCATGCCCTCCTTCAGGGAATCTTCTCAACCCAGGGATCAAACCCAGGTCTCCTATATTGCAGGCAGATTATTTACCATCTAAGCCACCAGGGAAGCCCAAGAATACTGGAGTGGGTAGCCTATCCCTTCTCCAGGGGAACTTCCCAACCCAGGAATCGAACCGGGGTCTCCTGCATTGCAGGTGGATTCTTTACCGGCTGAGCTATCAGGGAAGCCTATATATATATATATATCCTATATATTATATAGATAAAATACTTTATTAAAATTTAATGGGGTAAATAGCATACTTAATATATTATTGGGCTTTCCTTGTGGTTCAACTGGTAAAGAATAAGCCTGCAATGCAGGAGACCTGGGTTTGATCCTGGGTTGGGAAGATCCTCTGGAGAAGGGAAAGGCTACCCACTCCAGTATTCTGGCCTGGAGAATTCCATGGACTGTATAGTCCATGGGGTCGCAAAGAGTCAGACACGACTGAGTGACTTTCAATTCACATATATCCTTTATAAATACACATATAAATATACATACATATATATATATATATATATATATATATATATATCCATTTATTTCCCAACAAATGCTTGGGGAACAATGAATAAAAGAAGGCATGATTTCAGAATTAAATTCTAAATTCTGACAAAGTAAAATACACCAGAGCCCCCAGACTCTGACTATCCTAAAATGGAATAATTACTGGATTCCAGTTAGCTCTGGATTATTTGAATGATCTGCTTTGAAAATTACTGGTAAATAATTTTGGATGCAAAGTTAATTTTCTGTTGTCATTTAATAAGTAGATAGATAATCTAGTAACTCAGTGATTAAGTAGTATTTCAATTTGCTGTTGGTCGTTGTTTTATTAATAACAAATATCCTTTTCTCTCTCTAACCAAAGAACTTATCTCACTGAAAGAAGTGATATAAGCTTACTTCATCTTGCTTATTTTTTCCGCATCCTAATTCATGAGGCAAATGCATAGGGTAACAGTTCCAAAACTGATGCAGTCATTAGGTAGAAAGTAGCACCTGTTATTACTATCATATCAAATTCATCTAAACGGACTGACTTAAAAAAATGACAACTTATTTGTCATGAGTCTATGGATTGCTAATTTGACCAGCTCTTCTGCTGCTGTCATAGAGAATTGCTCGTGAGGCTGTAAACATCTGGGGCTTGAATGGGATTGGAAGTCCAAGATGGTCTCACTCACATGTCTGGAATTACTGCTGGCTATTGGCTAGAACACCATGGTTTCCCTCTATGTGATCTCTAACTGCCCAATAGGCTGGACCAGGCTTCTTCAACAGAATGATTGGTGTCCCCAGAGGGCAGAATGAAAACTGCAAGATCTTTCAAGGTATTAGCTTTAGAATAGCTCTGTCCAACAAAACTTTCTACAATGATGGAAATGTTCTAAAACTATGCAGGCCAATAAGGCAACACTAGTCATGTATGGCTATTTGGTATGCCCTTGAAATATGACTGGTATAGTGGGGGAACTGAATTTTAAATTGTATTTAAAATCATATAACAGAATCTGGCTATGTTGCTGACTCAGGCTTGGCTATCAACCTAACAGTTCTCTGTGTCACAAAGCTTATGCATTTTCTATTCTAGTACATAGGCAGAAAGACCCTAATCCCCTCCCAGAAAAACATGTGTAAAATGAAGCTTGGGCTTAAAAGCAATAGACCACGATCAGATGTAATAAGAGGAAGATACGGAATAATTTCAAAAAATACAATTGAAATTATATTGTATGCTCCCTTCAGTCATGTCCAACTCTGTGTGACCCCATGGACGGCAGCCCATCAGGCTCACCCATCCCTAGGATTCTCCAGGCAAAAACACTGGAGTGAGTTGCCATTTCTTTCTCCAATGCATGAAAGTGAAAAGTCGCTCAGTCAATTGAAATTATATCATATGCTCCTGCTGCTGCTAAGTCCCTTCAGTCGTGTCTGACTCTGTGTGACCCCATGGACTGCAGCCTTCCAGGCTCCTCCATCCATAGGATTTTCCAGGCAAGAGAGACTCAGCTACCTCAAGTCAAAAATAAATGGAGGGCACAAGGACTGTCTCATGCCCATAAGAAAACATTCAACTTCTCTGCCATCCCAAGGTGGCATGGGAATGTACAACAGAATTTTCCAACAAACATTTCCACCAACATTAAAATTTCAAGACACATATTACATTCACATAGTCTACAAAGAAGGGCTTCCCTGATGGCTCAATGGTAAAGAATCTGCCTGCAATGCAGGAGCCACAGGAGACGCGGGTTCAAACCCTGGGTCAGGAAGATCTCCTGAAGGAGGAAATGACAATCCTCTCCAGTATTCTTGCCTGGAAAAAATTCTATGGACAGAGAAGCCTGGTGGGCTACAGTCCACGGGTTGCAAAGAGTCGGACATGACTGAGCGACTTAGCACAAGCACAAATCTATAAAGAAATATGCCAGGCAACAAGAGAGGACAGCAGTTAACAAGCCCATGATCCAAACTCTTAAGGAACTTAGAGTCTGAAGAGAACACAGTGCAAGTGAGAAGCGTGTTGGTGCTACCAATCTTTAGAGATGTATACATGGGCACTGAGAAAACAAAGAGGAGCGGGGAGGCAGAGGCAGTTACAAGCAACCTTCTCAAAAATGTGTAAACTTTGTACTGAAAAAGAAATTGGAATCAGATTAAATGTAATTAGGGGAAAAGCAATTCAAGAAAACAGAATAAACCGGTAAGCTAATTTAGTCTCTCATTGTTTTCCTATTAGGTAGCTTCTGTATGCTCATTTAAACAAAATGAAGCCCCAGAACAACAGATGGATGAAGACCTGATGTGCATATCAGAATTTAACTACTAAAATCCCAGAGTTTTCATCTTCAGTAATTTCTATGAACCCAACACCCCTTCAGTGGAGCTCTCCTTTCCTCCCACTTCTCTTCAGTGGCTCCGGCTGTTTTCCCATGAGTGTCTGGCAGCTGAGTAAATCAATTGCTTCTTACTCAACTTTAAATGCCTAAAGAGAGATTCTCAATGATCCTTCTGAATGGTCGGGGAACATTTCTCCCCACCCGCTATTAGTTTGTGGGAAGGCACGGGATTAAGGGATAAGGTGGTATAAAGAAGTGACCCGTGTGGCTTAAGTTAGAGAGCCTCATGAATCAATCAGCTGCTCTTCATTTTCATCATGAAAGAGGCATCACTCACTGGGATGGCTGAATCACTGCCAAGGAAACAGCAGTTTTATCCGTTGTTTCTGGCCACTGACATGGACGAGGACAGGATCCTGCAAGCTCCTTAATATGAACACAGAGTCTGAGCGAACCTAGAGGGAGAAGGGAAATCCCGCCATCTTCCCTGTCCTCAACTGGAAACTTGGTCACACTAGACTGAGAAGAGGGACAAGAATGACAAACCTGTGGGTGTGAACTAAATCCTGGCATCATCCCCTCCTCTATAAACAACAACTCTCCCCCTCCTCTCTTTAATCTAAAGGCATTAATCACCCACACTGTCTGTATGTGTGTGCATGCTAAGTCGCTTCAGTTGTATCCGACTCTTTGTGACCCTGTGGACTGTAGCCCACCAGGCTCCTCTGTCCATGGAATTCTCCAGGCAAGAATACTGCAGTGGGTAGCCATTCCCTTCTCCAGGGGATCTTTCCAAATCAGGTATTGAACCCAGGTCTCCTGCATTGCAGGCGGACTCTTTATCATCTGAGCCACCAGGCCAATCTAAAGTCCTACCCATAAATCTCAGCTCTTCTCCAAGACTAAGGTTCTTTCTTCAACTTTTATTCACTATTATTTGTGGGGGAAGTACTAGTATTCTTCCCTTGAGAATTCCATGGGTGGAGGAGCCTGGTGGACTACAGTCCATAGGATTGCAGAGTCAGGCACAGCTGAGCGACTAACACACACACACACACACACACACACACACACACAAGACTCTTATGTCACTTCAGATTCTTAGAAGGCAAACAATTGTAGTGTCTATTTGTGAACCACTTGTTCCAGAATAAAACAGCAATGTAAACCTCTGTGGTGGTAAAAATGGTTAGCCAGGTTACATCACTCATCCTAACTTGGTAGAAATATCAAATTTCTTCAACTGTTCAGTCCAACAAATGGAGACTTTTTTCCTGTCCTTCTAGAAGCAACAAAGTCAAACAGAGCCACCAGTTTGTCCTCTTTCTTCTTTTTGGGAGAGAACTTAAGCCAGACATCCTAAAACAACTTTCTAAATTCCCATGCTGACACGGAACACCAGCATTTTAATTCTAACGATACAAGATATACAAGAAACGGGGACAAAAATGAGAAATTACAAGCAAGATTTCCATGAAACTCTACTTCTATGTGTTGGTGGAAGCAGAAAATTAGTTCAATCATTTGGATAGTAAGTTGGCAATCTATCAAGAGTCATTACTGTGATCATATTGTGTGAAACAAGAATTTCACCTTCGGGACTATATCCTAAGAAAATGATCCAGAAAGAGCTACAAACACAAAAGTTTTCATTATAACATTATTTATGATTTAACAAATGAAAGCAACTTAAATATCTAATACGTGGGAAATATTTAGATTCACGACTACAGCTACACTAGGGATCATTAAGGAAATAACCCTGAAAAATGATTGTGAAAATGACTGCATAGCAATGTGAAGAAATAGGTATGACATGTATCTCAGTGAAAAAGACAGGAAAAAAACTATGGAGCCGATTAAAACTGTGTGAAAGGTGAACATGCAAAAATAAAATAACCCAAAATGAAAATGGTTATATTACAGTAGTGAAATTATGGCTAATATTTTGCCCTTTATTTTATAAGATCTGTAATAAATTATTTTCAATTAAAAAATATGCTTTTAAGAAAAGACTGCCAAAAGGAATCAAGTTCATTTATAATGGAACAAATTACAATTTTTGAACAGCATTATTAAGAATTTCAAATGTGTTTTAGAAGCAAACTTTTCATATCTATAGTGATCATAAAACTTTTGAATTATGTTTTACATCAATGAGAATCTAGATTTACTTGTAAAATGCAATTCAGGACATCTCTGAAGCTAGAGTTACTTATAAAATTAATACATGACAACATAGTTACCAAATGAGAGACTCTACATGTTTATGCCACTCCCTATGATTGGTAGGGATCTTAACTCATCTAGCTTTTTTTTTCTTTCAATGTTTATAGCAACTTTATTCACAATTGTTTCAAATTGGAAAAAACTCAAATATCCTCCATCTACTGCAGAATGGGCAGAAAAATGGTATGTCAATATAATGGAACACTCAGTTCAGTTCAGTTCAGTTCAGTCCCTCAGTCGTGTCTGACTCTGCAACCTCATGAATTGCAGCACACCAGGCCTCCCTGTCCATCACCAACTCCTGGAGTTCACTCAAACTCACGTCCATCGAGTCAGTGATGCCATCCAGCCATCTCATCCTTTGTCGTCCCCTTCTCCTCCTGCCCCCAATCCCTCCCAGCATCAGAGTCTTTTCCAATGAGTCAACTCTTCACATGAGGTGGCCAAAGTACTGGAGTTTCAGCTTTAGCATCATTCCTTCCAAAGAAATACCAGGGCTGATCTCCTTCAGAATAGACTAGTTGGGTCTCCTTGTAGTCCATGAGACTCTCAAGAGTCTTCTCCAACACCACAGTTCAAAAGCATCAATTCTTCGGCGCTCAGCCTTCTTCACAGTCCAACTCTCACATCCATACATGACCACAGGAAAAACCATAGCCTTGACTAGACGGACCTTTGTTGGCAAAGTAATGTCTCTGCTTTTGAATATGCTATCTAGGTTGGTCATAACTTTCCTTCCAAGGAGTAAGCGTCTTTGAATTTCATGGCTGCACTCACCATCTGCACCATCTGCAGTGATTTTGGAGCCCAAAAAAATAAAGTCTGACACTGTTTCCACTGTTTCCCCATCTGTTTCCCATGAAGTGATGGGACCGGATGCCATGCTCTTCGTTTTCTGAATGTTGAGCTTTAAGCCAAGTTTTTCACTCTCCACTTTCATTTTCATCAAGAGGCTTTTTAGTTCCTCTTCACTTTCTGCCACTACTCAGCAATAAAGAGGAACAAAATCTTTTAAGAAAAATGTTTTTATAGCCATCAAGCTGTACGTTATATCCCCCAAATTTATTTATCTTATAACTAAAAGTCTGTATCTTTTGACTGTCTTCACCTGTTTCTACCAATCTCTTCTCTCACTTCTGACAGCCACCAATCTGTTCTCTTTTAAGGTGTCAAATTTCTACACAATAGTGAAGCTCAAGCACTGGGAGAATCTAGTGGTACTCAGCACAAGAGGGTAAAATAATAAGCTATATTTTAAAATCTACCTCAACAATCAAAGATATTCCAAATCCTTTCCCCTCATAAAAAAATCTTTCCCACTCTTGTTTTGAATAATGTTGGCAGTATTAAGACAGGAAGAAGGTAACCTCTTAACTGACTACAATATTAAGGCATAAAGAAGTATAATGGTATTGATAAATTTTCTTACAACTTCAACCATGTTATTTCCAGCTCTTGAAGAAAGATTGTTGATTACATTTCTGTCAGCAATTACCTTTATTAAAGATTCAGCTATATAAAGTAGAAATATCTTCAAAATGTATTTCTTTTTTGAAAAAAAAAAAGGGATTATAGAGAGATAAAGAGGAAAAAGGAACATTCATATCAAAGGACCTTTATTTTGGGGTATTTTCATTCACTCGACATTCAACAAATATTGACTTAGCATCTAGAGTGCTAGAAGTAGACAAAGACACAATAGAAAATGAGTAATTGGGTGATTATAAATGCTACAGAAAAAGAGAAAAGCAGAAGAGAATTAGAGAGTTTAGGAGTATTGGGATGGGGATTACAATTCAAGTAGAGAAGTCTAAGTAGGCTTCATTAAGAAGGTGCTATAACATGAAAAGATGCTCAACATCACTCATTATCAGAGAAATGCAAATCAAAACCCCAATGAGGTACCATTTCACGCCAGTCAGAATGGCTGTGATCCAAAAGTCTACAAGCAATAAATGCTGGAGAGGGTGTGGAGAAAAGGGAACCCTCTTACACTGTTGGTGGGAATGCAAACTAGTACAGCCACTATGGAGAACAGTGTGGAGATTCCTTAAAAAACTGGAAATAGAACTGCCTTATGACCCAACAATCCCACTGCTGGGCATACACACTGAGGAAACCAGAAGGGAAAGAGACACGTGTACCCCAATGTTCATCGCAGCATTGTTTATAACAGCCAGGACATGGAAGAAACCTAGATGTCCATCAGCAGATGAATGGATAAGAAAGCTGTGGTACATATACACAATGGAATATTACTCAGCCATTAAAAAGGATACATTTGAATCAGCTCTAATGAGCCAATTATACAGAGTGAAGTAAGCCAGAAAGAAAAACACCAATACAGTATACTAATGCATATATATGGAATTTAGAAAGATGGTTAACAATAACCCTGTATGTGAGACAGCAAAAGAGACACAGATGTATAAAACAGTCTTTTGGACTCTGTGGGAGGCGGGGGGATGATTTGGGAGAATGGCATTGAAACATGTATAATATCATATAAGAAACGAATCGCCAGTCCAGGTTTGATGCAGGATACAGGATGCTTGGGGCTGGTGCACTGGGATGACCCAGAGGGTTGGTATGGGGAGGGAGGTGGGAGGGGGGTTCAGGATTGGGAACACGTGTACACTCGTGGCAGATTCATGTTGATGTATGGCAAAGCCAATACAATATTGTAAAGTAGATAGCCTCTAATTAAAATAAATAAATTGAAAAAACAAAAAGAAATTAAAAAAAAAAAGAAGGTGCCATAGAGCAAACATTTGAAAGCAGTGGAGAATTAACCACATAAATATCAGGGAAAAGGCATTCCAGGCATAGCAGTCAGCATGGTGCTGTGACTGAAGGCACAGCATGGCTGAAATCAGCATATAAGAGAAAAAATAGTAAAATGAGACAAGCAAGGTGTGAGTGGGAGGTAGGTCAGATTATGCAGGGTTCTGGAGACCATTATGAGAACTGTAGCTTTCATTCTGAATGAGAAAGGAAGTCACTATAGACTTCTGATTTATTTGAATATGAATACTCTGGCTGTTGTGCTGAGAACAACAGAGGTGTACTTGTAGCTCTGAACAGCTGGTAAAAAGTAGACAGATTCAAATTCTATGTTCTGAACATACAGCCAACAAGATTTCCAAAAGATTTCCAACAAGAGTAACAGACTGAGTATGCAAGAAAGGCGTGATTGAAGGTGATTTTTTTTTTTTACCTAGCAGTCAGAATAGGATTCTATCAACTGAAATGAGGAAGACTGGTTAGATCAAGTTTTGAGGGGCAGGTTCAGGAATTCAGTTCAGACATACTAATTTGGAAATGTCTATTAGATTCCCAGATGGAGATGGTATGAAAACATATAAATTTGAGAGTGACCATATAGTGACACATAAAACTCATCAGGAGGTCAGACGAATGAATGAACTCATCAGGAGTTCAGGAAGGAATGAATATAGAGAAGCTGGCATGGCCTGAACCACAATGCATCTCAATTTTAGAAGGCTGAGGAAAGAAGGAGCAACTAGCAAAGGAAACTGAGAAGGAGCTACAAGTAAGGTGAAAAGAAAATCATGATATAGTAGTATCTTAGGAGCCAGGTAGAGAGACAGAAGTACTGTTAGTGAGCCAACAGGAAAAAGAGGACCAAAAAATGTCACAAGTCAGCCAACATTAACAAACAGCGACATAAGTTACGATGAGGGACATATGACTCAAGAGTCGGGGCTCAGGGTGGCTTACTTGAGAAAAGAGATGCTTGTGGTAAGTTTAAGAGGCTTTTGTTCTCGTAAAAGTGCCGCTTTATGATTGTCAAAACATACACTGTTTTTCTTTTGGATGCAAGCAGCTCTGGCTATAAAATTTGCAGAGCCCAGTGTACAGTGAAGTTGCAAGGCCCCTTTTCCAAATATTACTAAGAATTTCAAGATGGAGGCAGCAGAGCATTAAATCAAGTGCAGAGCCCTTCAAAGAACAGAACCTTGTGTGATGGTGACTGCATGGGACACACACCCACGACAGAAGGCATCTGAACTATAGTAAATACAAGTATTGCTGGTACAGCAGGCTTTCTGAGCTTCTGGTTTCAGAAAAGCACTTAACTGCTTACTAGAGAATGCAAGCAGAAAAAAAAAAAATGACACAAACATAAGGAGAATCTGTTAGAACGTAATTTACTTTTCTCCCCAACTTGCTTTCAAAGCTAAATCAGCATATATGGATCTGAAGTCATTACAGTATGACAGCAAAAAAGGGCACAAGAGTCGTTAAATTTGATAGCACTAATAAAACTACATGAAAAAAGGCAAAGAAAACAAGCTTACTTCTCATTGGTATGCAGACAAAAAAAATTTTTTTTTTTTTAAAGAATCTCCATAGTGTTTTAAGAGTTTTGGTTAACATCTCTGAATGAACATTTAATATATAAATTCATTTTGGTTCTACCCCATTGACATAAAAAATGATGCTTGAATCAGAAGACCAAGTATGAATGCTAAAACTAAGACAGGAATCCTCAAGCTTCTCACAGTAATAAAACAGTAGTCTTTCCTACATTTAAAAAATATGTGCATATATAAATGTATCCCTTCATCTAGCAAATATATTTAGTGTTTACTATTACAAGGCATGATATTAGGTCCTGAACTTGTATTCTCTTTCTCCTTCAGCCTTGTTCTAAATATAATCAGAAAGAGAATGAGCAACATCTCTTGCTCTGTTGCATACTCCAAGTCACACCGAGTCATGGCCAGTTTTGAGGATTTTCCCTCCAGGAGTTTTGATAACACTCTTTAGTGAATTTTTATTCCAAGGTCTCTTTCCAGCTCAAAAGCTACATACTTGTTCTATGGAGCTTTTCCAATCTTCTCAAGTACAAACAGCCTTGATTCATCTGTATCTTCCTGGCTGTGTATACATACTCACATCACAGCGATTTTGATATCTACTGTAGTCACTTGTTTTTGAGCCTGTTTCTGTTCTTAGATGATGAAGTCTGTGACAGCAAAAACAGTCTTAGGAATTGACGCATGCTCAGCACCTAGCAAGGAATGTAGCAAACATCAGGGGCAACTTGGAAGTCTCCTGAATGAATAAATGAACTGTTTGATAAATGAAACTATCTCTCAGCTAAATATGACCAGAGGCAGTTTATTAGGAAAGGGCGGAATGAAAGGGAGAACCATATGGCTTGGTTTCATGGACCTCAACTTGCCTACATCTGTTGTCCACTCTTCAATTTCACCACTAGGCAGTGATAATTATTAGGCTGCCTTGCCTTTCCCTCTAAACTTAGATATTCTATGGCCCTTTGGGGTGAGGTTCTCAATGCCCATGTCAGGCTTGGGAGGCAAGTCAACTGCAGTCAGCTGAATGGGTAGGTAGGTGCAGACTCACTTACAGAACTGTTGCTTTTTAGGTCTTTCACACAGTCTTAGTTTACAAACCTTAGATGGCTGTGTTTTTGATAAGAAAGAAGTCAACACAGGGGCAAAGGCTGAAGGGGAACTTGGGAAATAATTTAATCAATTTTAGAAAAAGACCAACTTTTCACATTAGGTAACATTATAACAGAGGAACCAGAGATCAAATTGCCAACATCTGCTGGATCATTAAAAAAGAAAAACATCTATTTCTGCTTTATTGACTATGCCAAAGCCTTTGACTGTGTGGATCACAATAAACTGTGGAAAATTCTGAAAGAGATGGGAATACCAGACCACCTGACCTGCCTCTTGAGAAACCTGTATGCAGGTCAGGAAGCAACAGTTAGAACTGGACATGGAACAACAGACTGGTTCCAAATAGGAAAAGGAGTTCATCAAGGCTGTATATGTCACCCTGTTTATTTAACTTATAGGCAGAGTATATCATGAGAAACGCTGGGCTGGAGGAAGCACAAGCTGGAATCAAGATTGCCGGGAGAAATATCAGTATCCTCAGATATGCAGATGACACCACCCTTATGGCAGAAAGTGCAGAAGAACTACAAGGCCTCTTGATGAAAGTGAAAGTGGAGAGTGAAAAAGTTGGCTTAAAGCTCAACATTCAGAAAACGAAGATCATGGCATCTGTCCCATCACTTCATGGCAAATAGATGGGGAAACAGTGGAAACAGTGTCAGACTTTATTTTTCTGGGCTCCAAAATCACTGCAGATGGTGACTGCAGCCATGAAATTCAAAGACACTTACTCCTTGGAAGAAAAGTTATAACCAACCTAGATAGCATATTAAAAAGCAGAGACATTACTTTGTCGACAAAGGTCCGTCTAGTCAAGGCTATGGTTTTTCCAGTAGTCATGTATGAATGCAAGAGTTGAACTGTGAAGAAGGCTGAGCGCCGAAGAATTGATGCTTTTGAACTGTGGTGTTGGAGAAGACTCTTGAGAGTCCCTTGGACTGCAAGGAGATCCAACTAGTCCATTCTAGAGGAGATCAGGCCTGGGTGTTCTTTGGAAGGAATGATGCTAAAGCTGAGACTCCAGCACTTTGGCCACCTCACGCGAAGAGTTGACTCATTGGAAAAGACTCTGATGCTGGGAGGGATTGGGGGCAGGAGGATAAGGGGACGACAGAGGATGAGATGGCTGGATGGCATCACCGACTCGATGGACGTGAGTCTGAGTGAACTCGGGAGTTGGTGATGGACAGGGAGGCCTGGTGTGCTGCGATTCATGGAGTCACAAAGAGTCGGACATGATTGAGCGACTGAACTGAACTGAACTGAACTAAACTGAACATTATAACATGGCAAAACCTTGAAATTACAGGTTTTCAGGCAAAGAGTAGCAGGGAGAATAACATATTTAATAGGGAGAATAAACACACACACACACACACACTCTAAATTTAAAGGTGGCATGTTTCCGTTTTAAACACAATGTTCAAATTTGTTATTTTAATGAGTAAACTTGCAAATATATCTTGGCAATTCAGTTTAAGGTGCAAATGTCCTGATTTTTATATAACGAGGTTTGAATATAGGAATTAAATTGAATTAAGCAAAGGACAGAGTAGCCCTGAAGGAATGGAAAAACTCATAATATCTTGCACCTGAATCATACACTTTCAATTATTCTGGGTGATTTCCTTCTCTAAAATCAAGCATGCATTACATTGCAGAAAGAGCATTAGAGCTCTGATAACTGTCCCTATATAACTTAGTATATACACTTTTATGAAAATGAAGTGCAAAGCAAAAACTGAATCTGCAATTTTATCCAATCTTCAAGTATCTGACTGAAGTAATTTCATAACATTACAAATGAATGCTATATATATTATATGTGCTTTCTAAGTAATTGCTGATTGAACAATAATCTCACACTTTTGAAAGTGAAGCTACATATAAGGGATTTTATTTCCCAAAAAACTTTTAAAATTATACTAAGTAGAAAAATTAAACTTTTTCAATGTATTCTAAAAGTCATTAGAAATATTATACATTTTATAGTAGTAATTTATTTCAACATTTAAGGGTATTAAACTTGGACCTACATGAGGAAAAAAGATAATATGATTGTATTATTTACCAAACAGAAACCTAAAAAGTTTAGAGCATGATTTCTGCTTAATGTAACAGGTTGACCCTAGATTGTAATGGGAAGCTAGTTCTGCTGGACAGTAAATAACAGATATTAATATGGTTTTATTTAATTAGCTAAAACAACTCATATAGCCTATGACAGTTTTAAACAAAATAAATATAATCAAAACTATCAAGACAGATTCTCAGCAGTTATGGGAGATGAGACCAGCCACCATTTACTGTGGACCAGGTGCCAAGCCAAACACTTTACCATCAAGGCACTTTGACTTATGATTATGATTTAACAAGTTGGCCTATGATGGGCTGTTAAAACATTGAACAAAGTATTTATTAGAATTATTGCTGAAAATCTATCAGTGTTCTAAGTCACTGGTTAAAACATCCAAGAAAGTATAGATATTTAATTAAGGGTTCAAAATGTATTGATGTTTCAGAATATCAGTTCCTGGGACATTTACATAACAGAAGGAAAAGATGTCAATCCATGAGTCACGCATTTCCCTGTATAAGACAGATTGTTGAGCCAAGCCTTTGCTATGGGGGCTTTCTGCTTGCTCATTGCCTAGGACTGCTACATTTTTCCAGAAGCATCAACCCTACTAGCTTCTTTGCTTTTCTGCGTTGTTTCTGATCCACAGAATGTCTGTTGTATTTTGGAGTCCAATTTTGCCATGTTTGATTTTTCTGTTTTTAACATTTTATCTGTAATTGTTAGGCATTTGAGCGGATGAGGTGCTTCTGAAATATGACCTTACAGTATCATTCTAACTGAAGTCTCAGAGCCATCACCTAAATATTTAAATGTATATTTCTTCTGGATACAGTCATAAGCATAGAGCATTTAGGTATAAGAATAACTGAAATATGTTACTGAAGTAGTGGCTGTGTCTTACTGCCCTCTGTATATTTAGTATCAATTCAAAATATAAGTCATTCTGTGAATAGTGGAGGTAGATAGATGGATGGATGGATGGATGGATGGAAGAAGGATGGATGATGAAGTGACTGGCACTGCTATTATCAAAGAACAGTTATGAAAAAGTGTCATTAAATCACTGATATACATGTAAAGTACTAGAGTATAAAAATATATGTGGGACTCAGAAAACTTTGAGAATATATGAGTTTCCATAAATCAACCTTTTTGTATCAGAGGTGACTGAACACATACATCTGAGATAAGTGAGTCTCTTACCATCTGCAACATTGAAAGTAGACTGGACCCAGGGTAAGGAAATGTAAATATAAAATAATGCATATTTTATATTTTATACATTTGTGCTCTTTTATTTACAAACACTCAAATATTGCCTTTCAAGGTAATTAGATTCATGGTTAAATATATATAATTTGCCTATTACTCTTAAATAAGTTGATTAAACGCAGTGTATGCACATTAGTTTTATGGGTTTGGCTTTTCCATGATAAGTTGTTTCTTTTATTATGAACAAGAAATAAATCACCTTCCAGTTTCTAAGTTCATATCTTATCCCATATAAATTCTCAAAAATATTGTTGTTTCAATGGCTTCATCCATTATTTTGAGGAGTCCAAGTTTGCTTAAGGCACCAATAGGCTAAAACAATAAGTATAGGTTATGATATTAAAACTTAGAGCACTCAAACATAATAATCTAAGGAAAAATATGAAATGCAGACAAAGAGCAACTAATATTAAAAATATACTATAAAATATAAGCTTAAGTCCTAGTTTAAAGAATAACTCCAACATCTGTTGCTTTACTTACTATGTGTACCCTGCTAAGTGGTCATATATAGTGATGATTAGACAATATGCCCCAAAGCTGGGATTACAAGGCTGGTGTGTGTATGTTGGGGGCAGGTGGGGGTGGTAACTGAAACCAGGTCTACCTAAGACCATGTGCTGGGTTCAATAACTCTGTATATAGTCAGGTCCAACATAAGTTGTCTCAGAATAGAGAATAATACACCACTATCTAAGTGAGATGAGCCAAAGAAAGTTTTCAGTGAACTTGAATACATATACTGCTGAGGATATGGGTTAAATCATCAGATGCCTACCCATAATTATTTTCTCCAAATTCTTCAAATAAATTTTTGACATCAGATTTTGACCTTATTGGAAGCAACTTTTGAGTCATCTAAAGCACATTGAGTTTTCTGCACGTAGTGACTCTACATCCACCTAAGGTACTGAGACACAGGTTTGTTTTTCACTTTGTATATAATAATGCCACTGGAAATTTTAATGTAAAACTTAAGTGCTAATTAAGTGTAACATCAGCACAGGTGGTTATTTGGGGCATCTGGCAGATGTGTATTTTTGTCTTGTCCATAACGTAACATATGGTGTCACTTTCTAAACTGATTTTTAAAAGACTTCTGTGCAATGACATTCAAGACTTGCATTTATGTGATCATATCTCCTGGAATAATTAACAAATCAGAGTAAATTTCTTTGTCTTTTACTTAAAAAAATCCATCTAGTAATCTCTAGACATTCTAACTGAGCACACAGAGATTATATCAAATTTATTCAACTTCTTTAAATAGTACAGTGTGATTTAAAATAAAATAATTCAGATAGCCACCTATAAAATGAGTGTGAGTTTGAAATAAAATACAAGGTCTCCCCTCTTTCTAAAGGAACATTTCAGAAAATAAAATATCTTGCCTAATATTAATATCAAACCACACAAGGGTTGAATTTCATTGTCCTAACTAGGTAAGTCAAAAGGCAAGAGTTCTTTGAAGTTAAAAAGATTTTTTAAACTTTATTATGACAATTAAAGACCTAAAATAGCAAGTCAGTAAAAAAAAAAATTACAGAGTTTGTAATAATAGGAAAAACTAAAAGACTAAATGCTAAATTTAATGCTAAGCATATCTGTAAAAATTAATTTAAAAATTATTTTGTGTTATGTTTAAAGCTATACCATAATGTTATAATTGAAGAGAACTCTACAACCCATTAAAGAAAGAAAATTGGTAATAAATGTACACATGAACTGAAAACATGCATAGATTATAACCAAAGGACCAAAGTAAGGGTTAGAGAAATGGATGATTAGGCAGACAACCAGAGATCTGGGACAGCAATGTGCAGTTCACAGCTGAGCTACAAACCTTGTTGGCAATGATTTCTCACCGCACAGAGAAGACACAGGAACTCCAAGGTGGAGAAGGACAAACGTAAGTTCTCCCTGCCTGCCAGGCCCATGTCTGTTTTTTGTACCAGTGCGGCACCCCACTCCAGAACTCTTGCCTGGAAAATCCCATGGATGGAGGAGCCTGGAATGCTGCGGTCCACGGGGTCACTGAGGGTTGGACACGACTGAGCGACTTCACTTTCACTTTTCACTTTCATGCATTGAAGAAGGAAATGGCAACCCACTCCAGTGTTCTTGCCTGGAGAATCCCAGGGACGGGGGAGCCTGGTGGGCTGCCATCTATGGGGTTGCACAGAGTCGGAAACGACTGAAGCGACTTAGCAGCAGCAGCAGCAGCAGTCCTTCTACTACTGTGCTACAAAGTGCCAGGTGCACACTAAGTAAATGTTGAGTATTTGCTAGAAGTGAAGGAAGGAGGAAGGAAAACTCAGATATGAAATCATATGCTTCTTATAAATAAGGGGACTGGACTGAATTATTTCTTGGGTTCCTTTCAGTCCTAACAATTGATAATTCTAAGTTGTACACACACACACATGATTTGCTTGATAAAAAGCATATGAAGGCCGGGGGAAAAGATATCTCCAAATACCCAGGAAAGAAAAATCTTGCCTGAAACATAGAGCTACCACAGGTACATCCAAATGGATTTTGATTTTAAGAAAAGACTGAGGACAGAATACTGGCAAGGCGGAGGTTTTACTACACTTGGACTATTCTACGTCTATAGCCGACAAGGTTCAGTAAGAAAAGTAAACTCATATTACATGTAGGTGTCACATCTTTCAATATTGCCTTGTTTGTACTAACACACAGGGATTCACCCTGCTTGTAATAATTTATGGCAATTAGAAACATTACTCTTGGCAGTTAGGAAAGAAGGTTACTTTTTACCGAATGTGACAGTATTGGTAGAAGGGCTTTTAAAGAGCTAACCAAATTTAAATAAGGCCATTCATTGGGGTGGACCCTAATCCAGTATAACAGGGGTCCTTATAAAAAGAGGGCATTTTGACCAGTTTTAAGACACAGATACCCACAAAGTGGACATCATGTAAAGACACAGGGAGAAGACAGCCATCTACAACCCAAGGAGAGGGGCCTCAGAAGAAACCCACCCTGCTTGCATCTTGACTTCAGATTTCTAGACTCTAGAAATATGACAAAATAAATGTCTGATGTTTAAAACACCTATTTAGGAACTTTGTTATGGTGGACCTAGCAAACTGATACATTTCCACAAACTTCACTCTAAAATCTATTGCCTAAGTTATTTTTCCTAGCATCTTCACCTCAGTTCCCAAAGTAAAATATGAAGCTTTCATCAAAACATTAATAATATATAATATTAAGAGAATTTATAGTTTTGGATCATTGATAAATTTAGAAGGTAGACTATGATAAAATATGTTCTACAATCTAGAATCAACATGAACCTGTAAAAGGAAAAATCATTTCCTACCTCAAGATTTCAGTTTTAATCAAAATGGTAGTACAGTCACAAACACATTTTATTCCTTAACAAAACAATTCTATTAGAAGAGCTTTGTAATATTCCATTTCATCACTAATACCTGAATCCTCAAAATGGGTACATGAATAATCAATAGAAGACAAAGCTGAAAAATGTAAGGAGACATTGATTTTTTAAATCAGTAATTTAAAATCTTCTACCATTATTATTACATACTGTATCTTCCTTTTTATCTCAATCTTAGAGCTATTTCTATACTATATTCTCTTAAAGTACAAAGAGAAAATTTACCCAAATGGTAACTTGAATAACCTGATCGCAAGCATTTGAAATAAAATAAATCCCAGGATCTTATCATTTTGCATTGAAGCAGTTTATAACATAGAAGACATCTTCCTTTAGAAGAAGCATATGTTAGTGTTTGTCATTTTTTAAAATGGGAACAGAGTTCTAACATCACAGCAAAATGTAAAGATTTAGAATAAGAACTTGTGTTGCATGTGAAGAGTAAAACAATATAACAAAACAAGGTGATATGTGATATATGAGAAAATGGGTATGAAGAGATATAAAATAAATGAATAGAAAGTTAATGAGGCAAACAATTTAAATAATTCAAGGACATAACAGTCAATGTGTCACTTGATAATATTCAGTATATCTGCTTTTCGAAGTAAAAGTACAAATTTGCATAGAGATAGATATTTAAACAGAATAAAAATGCAAGTTTTTTTTTTTTTTTTTTAATGCAAGAGTTTAAGATTAAAAAAAAAAGAAAGAAAGAAAACTCCACAAACCTGTAAAACAGTTTTAAACACAAAGGTCTTCATTTGCTTTTGGACTTATATCTATACTATTTTCTCACTACAAGTCCTTATTTTTCTCCAGTTTCATTTAACAAAACAAAATAGTTTGTAACTCTTTATGACTCTTTAACTTCTGAATTTAAGATTAACTTAGAGTAAATATTTCCCCAATATAATATATTAACAATTTAAAATCTATAAGGAATAGATGAATTTCATGATCAGCTAAGAATACTATTATGCTTTAGATACCTGCAACATTTGAAAAACTCTTCAGTTAAATATGAAGAGAAAACTTAATCTGAAACAAAAGGGAGCAAGGCATGCAATTTCAATAAGATGCCTAAATACTAGTAATTAGAAACAGAGGGAGGAAAAAAAAATCCTGTCATAATTGGTTCCACTAACATATTTATTTTATTTGGAATATTTACTTCACAAAATAAAAATGAACAAAGAAAGGTACCCACTGTATGTGGTCAACTTACTTTACAATGATCATATTGGAGCTGTAAGGCTGGGACATCCCCTCCAACAGGCATTTGTTTCTTAAGCTCTTCATCTTTCATATTCAGCCATTTGATCAGTTCTTCTAAAGACGTCAGCAATCTGTTCCATTTCTCAGCACTGGCCTCCAAATGAGCCCTGTTGAGAGATAACACTGACCACATTTAAACATTTGAAATGCATCTGAAAAATTACATACCCTCCTTTGGCCTAATAATCTTGTATAACGAACTAATGCTCACATCTAAGAAAGAGACTGACACTTTATAAAAAGGATATATATTTCCTGTAAAAAATAGTTCTTTTGAATAAGCTAGACTAGTCAGGATGTGTTTGTAGTATTTGTCAAAAGTTAAAACATACACCTCCATGTCACAAAGGCATCTATAAGGCTTTCAAGAAGAATGCCCATGACATAATGCAAAATTAAGCAAGTTTCAATAGTTTATATATGGTGTATATGCACATTCAAATGTAACTTTTTTCATTTCTTCTATCTATATAGGAAGAGAGGTATACAAGAAATTATATGTATATAAAATGTTTAGAAAGACACATACCAGATGTAGTTACTACTAAGAGCAAATTAGCCACTTAATTTTTATATATTTTGGTACTAATTGAGTATATTCAACAGGCTTATGTGATTTTTCTTTCCAAAAAAGCTAATTTTGAGAGGGATTACTAATGTCTTAATTTCTCTCATAGTCAAATAAATTACTGAAAGCAGAATATCACCAATATTTATCTCAGAATATTGAAAAACAATAAGACATTACTTGGACAGAACACTATTTGGCTTTTGGATGACTGATATCTAGTGACATATGTCCACTGTGAAAAGAAAATAATTGGTCAAAAACCATTGATTGCATTATTTATACTCTGAATCAAAGATAAGGTCTTTATTCCAGTAAAAATTTCTGTTTTTAACACAAAGTTCCTTAAGATTCTTAAATTGTGAACTTATAATTAGGAAACTTTATTTAAGAAATACATTTTTATGTGATGAATATTTAAATAAGAGAAAAGCCTTTGAAAATAGACATGTAAACAAAAGACAAATTTGCTAGATGCTCCTGTTAGAGCCTTGGAGAAAGCCCAGTTATACAGCCTCAAGCCCACACCACATGGGTTTAAAAGGATGAATCAGTCAAAAGCAATTCAAAAGACTCAAGGAATCAGTGTTTCCTCATTCTTGCAGCAGACAGACCATGAACGTGGACTTACAAGCTAAACTGCATGAAATGGAATTACCTTGACTGTCCATGACCTTTCAGAATGAGAGAGGCAAGGCTAATGGAGACAGACATAAGCTTTGTTACATAACAGCTTCCAAAGACTAAAGATTTATGATAGATAAAGATGACTCATTTGGGGCAACCCCAGGGACATGAAACCTCTGTTGACCAGGCTTCACATCCTTTCATACACAACTTTTACCATAACACTGGCTTATGATCCACGCTTCCACAAAACCGCTGCTTCACTGAATGGTATAAAACAAATCAACCAAGCACAACTACTGTCTCTCAGACTGATCAGTGATTTCCTTTTTGGGAAAGGAAATCCGAACCTTTGTCTCAAAGCTAATAATAGCTTGCTCTAGCAAAAAGCAAATATTTCCCCAATGATCACATTAGGTGATCTCAGCAGTGGATATTCAACAATATCATAAGTCTTGTTTAAAAGTTCATAATGTGTTCAGAAGAACAACTACATATCTCTGATTTCTAGTTTATCTCTAATTCCTAAAAAATTGGCCACAGTCTAGCAGCCAATATTCTTGGCTAAAAGAAAAAAAATGGTAGTTCTGTATATCTCTAAAACACCAAGAATCTGCATTCAGTCAAACAAGACCAACTGTCCTGCAATCTATTTATAGTTCCATTGTCAACTGGTTAAGATAAAACAAACTCTTCAAACAACAAAATTCTATGTCTTATAAAACCAAGATATGAAATAATTTTTAGGAAAATTATAAATACAGAAAGAAGTTTAAATTATAAGTTTAAATCTTATAATTTAAATTTTTATTGTATTCTCTTGTATTTAAAGTCTTTTCTGTTCATTCTACAGGTGCTAAGATTGACCTCACATTACAAACTTGTGCTGTAATGAGATCCCAGTTCTGTTTGCTGGCCAACTTTTCTGTGTTCATATTGATTAATTTTAGGCCAAATATGTAATTACCTATCACTGATAATAATTTTACCTGGCACAGAACAGAACTAAATAATTTCAATTATGAAAGTGAAAGTTGCTCAGTCATACTCAACTCTTTGCAACCCCATGGACTATACAGTCCATTGAATTCTCTAGGCCAGAATATTGGAGTGGGTAGCCTTTCCCTTCTCCAGGAGATCTTCCCAACCCAAGGATTGAACCCAGGTGTTCTACATTGCAGCTGGATTCTTTACCAACTGAGCTACAAGGTAAGCCCAAGAACACTGGAGTGGGTAGCCTATACCTTCTCCAGCTAATCTTCCTGACGTAAGAATCAAACCAGGGTCTCCTGCATTGCAGGCAGATTCTTTAGCAACTGAGCTATTAGGGAAGATATTAACTGAAAATTCTCTCTGCCAGTTACAAAGCATTTTGTCAACTATATTTGGTGCAATTTCTTTCCAATATTTTTAAATCCCCCAAATAAATAGACAAATAAACAACGGCTAGAAATCAGAAGTCCTTAGTCAATCAATAAGTGCTTGAGTGTCTTTGTGTGCAAAACACTGATGCACACACCCTGACCTCTTATTTTAGATTATTTGATCCTGCATCTTCAATATCTATAGTTTAGCGCTTTAATCAATAACCAAACCAGACATTACATTCCTTTGAAAGCCAATTACATACTCATTGTATTGAAGAGCATGCAAAAGTCTTTTCCAGTGCAATTAACTTTTTGACTGCACAGGGATAATGAAATTGATCACTGAAATCTATGGCATATGGGACCTGAATAACTCTTTATAAAGATGAAGGAAATACATTTTTAAGAGAGATACTGAAGTTACTTTGAAATAAATAAAAATAACATTTGCGTATGTGCTTCTCAGAATCTTTCCCTTTCCATAATAAAAAACAAGCTGATCTGACAGAATCTTTGCCTGGAAAATCTGTTCTGGTTATTCTCTGATAGATTATAAATATGTGTTTAGTGGATCACTACCATATGTCCAAATAAATGTATGCTTCTGTAGTAGCCTTCAGTGTCCTAGTTTCAATTTAATTCTTTCATCTTTCAAGATGAAAGCCTTTTCTTGGGCACTAGGTTGAATGGTTTACAAAAAGAAACCTTACATTTGTGTTTGGTGTAGTTGTACTTCTTTAATTTTACTTTAAACATTCTGAAGCTTGTATTTTCCCAAGACTACAGACAGCCAGTCATCAATCATGCTTTCAGAATCATCACTTAAAACATTTCTTTATCCCACACATATCTGCAGGTACTCACATTTTGGATAATAGACTTATTATACCCTCACCTGCTTCAGTTCATTCTTTGGGTACCTAACATGTGCAAAGCAATAGATACTTTCATTTTGCTATTAACTCAGAGTGATATCTACTACATAAAATGCTTTACAAAAGTTACTTCTTTTAGATTGAATAACTTATTTTACAACTTTGTAAACAATTTTAAGTGATGAGTTATTTTTAAAACTATAACATGAAAACATTTTAGAAGGTAAATAATCATTAAAAAGCACCTCATCATTTAAATATAGTAGAAAAGGAACTATGGATAAAACTATGTATTAATATACATTCTAAACCCTTAATTCTAAACCCAAAAAACTACTTATTATGTTTCTCAAAGAAGTATTTATTCCTTTTCCCAACATACAGAGACAAAAAAAGGAAAAAGAAAATAGAGTAAACAGTATGAGAGGGACATCTATTTTAAAAAAATATAGTTTTCCATTTTTTTTTTTTTCAATAAAAGCAAACACCTATGGAGCACTCCAGAGAAGGCAATGGCAACCCATTCCAGTACTCTTGCCTGGAAAATCCCATGGACGGAGGGGCCTAGTAGGCTGCAGTCCATGGGGTCGCAAAGAGTCGGACACGACTGAGCAACTTCACTTTCACTTTTCACTTTCATGCATTGGAGAAGGAAATGGCAACCCACTCCAGTGTTCTTGCCTGGATAATTCCAGGGATGGTAGAGCCTGGTGGGCTGCCGTCTATGGGGTCACACAGAGTTGGACACGACTGAAGTGACTTAGAAGCAGCAGCAGCAGCAGCATGGAGCACTTGCTCTGATATCAAGCACTACCCTGTTTCAGAAATATAAAGTTCTAGGGTCAAGTTGGAGAAGGAAATGGCAACCCACTCCTTGTTCTTGCCTGGAGAATCCCAAGGATGGGGGAGCCTGGTGGGCTGCCATCTATGGGGTCGCATAGAGTCGGGCACGACTGAAGCGACTTAGCAGCAGGGTCAAGTTAGGAGAAACAGAAGTAAACCAAATATACTCTGAGATAGGAAACCTCCTAAGAACTCTCTGAGGCAACTACAGCTCAGAGAAGAAAGAAATTTGCTCAAGAAGCCGTGGTGAGAATTTGGAATATTCATACTCAATTCTAAGCCCTTTATACTATGTTGCTTTCATCATGGAGAACACTCAAGAGGGCAGATAGAAACTGCCCAGATATATATGTAGACAAGGAAAGATACATTTGGAAAGTAGTAGGTCTGCCAAAGAATTTGATGATTCAAATTAAGAGGAGTAAAGATATACCATCCCTTGTTGTGTAAGGAAGGAATCGTGCTTGTGTTTGTGCTCACTTGCTCAGTCGTGTCCAACTCTTTGCGACCCGTGGACTATAGCCCACCAGGCTCCTCTGTCCATGGGATTCTCCCGGCAAGAATACTGGAGTGGGTTGTTATTTCCTACTTCAAGGGACCTTCCGAACCCAGGAATCGAACCCATGTATCTCATGTCTCCTGACTGGCAGGTGGATTCTTTACCACTGGTCACCAGGGAATGCACAGAATTAAATATCCACTTTGGCATTCTTACTACACAGAAACTTTTATTTCATGGTAAAACCCATAGACTATACGTTCAGTTATAATGAAAAAAAAAAAAAAAAAAAAACCTTCATTAGTGCAAAAATCACCAGGAACATTAAATATGAGATATTCCTGCTCCCAGAAAAGAAATTAAGACTGACTACAAGAAAAAAGTGGAGTTCTCAGAATTCAGACTGTTCTGAAAAGAACACCAAAGCTGTGCTTCCAACATTATAGCCACCAGCAACATGTGACAATTTCAGTTTAAAGCTTCAGGGGGGACTTCCTTGGTGATCCAGTGGCTAAGACTCTGAGCTCCCAGCACAGGGGGCCCAGGCTTGATCCCTGATCAGGGAACTAGATCCCATATGCCGCAACCAAGAGTTCTCATCCTGCAACTAAAGATCCTGCATGCTGCCACTAAAAAAAGAAAGAAAGAAAAGAAAAAAAATTCCATGTGCCACAATTAAGACTCAATGCTGTCAAGGAGTCAAATAAGTATTAATCTTAAGGTAACTAAAATAAGTGAAATGGGGAATTCGGTTCACCAGTTGCACTCGCCACATTTCAACTGCTCAACTTTCCACATACGGCTGATGGCTACTGTAGAGAACATGTCCATCACTGCAGAAAGTTTTACAGAGGAGCACTTAGCCAGAGGGAAAAATAAGGAAAGCTGCAGAATCTTCTTCTATGAGATTTGAGAGAAGAAAATTTTAGTAGTTTTACAACATGGCTAGCAAAATCAACTCGCTTAAGTTAAAAGCGGTGTCGATGACATGGTAAAAGTGTGGTAACATCAGATGTAATGATGATGTTAAAGGTTAATCTTCTCTAAGGGCTTTTAAAAAGGTGCTCTGAATCTTTAGGAGGCTCATAAAGGGAAGGGAAGATAGAATTTTATCTTTGAACTCTGTTTTCATTAGATTTGACAATTTCACTGGCCTTTGAAACCATATGTTAATAAGGATCCATATTAAACATCATTAAGCTGATAAGTGAGCATTTAATTAATATAATTCTAAATGACACAAATGTAACATAAAAGTTTAAGCCGTGGCATTCACATTACTGAATTTATTAGTAATTTCCAATTCACATTTTTTCCAGGAGGTAAAATATTGAATACCCTGTCAAAGTTCTTAACCACCTATCTTCTAGCTCAAGTTTCAAGTTACTAGCTATCTTTATATCCATCTAAATGGAATACATACTTGTAAGCATCATTTTTTGATTGCAGAAGAATAGTTGGCAAATTAGATGTCACTATTTTAAAGGTGTAGTTGAAGTTATCTGCAAAGACTTGAAAATAATATTTAAGATATTAACCCAAGGTGTTGAGCCACATATAATTCCATAGTTCTAATGACCACATCGTGGTCAAAGGAGGTAATATCAAGCATTTCTTATAGGCATGTGGAATGTTCAAAAATATTGACTGTCATTATGATCTTTGACAGATGTTCTCTTTTCTAAAAATGATAAATTGCAGCAAATACTTTCTGCCATGACAATATTGACTTCAGCACAATTACAGCACAATTTGAAAAAAGAATGTACAGAAAGGACATCTATCTGATGGCCTTATTTTCAGAAAAGAATGAAGCAAGGCTGCATGTCACGAAGATTTGGAGAGGTTTTGGGAGTTAAAGAGGAATCAAAATCTTCAAAAGTTAGAGATAGTGGTGAATACAATAGAAAATCATTCAGAATCACAATACCAATTCTAAGTAAAAACTGTCAAATTATAGTTGAAGAAATTTTACCATTTTTCACTTTCCAATGCAACACTAGGGAGTCCAGAATTTAGATCAGGGGATAGGGAAGTTGACTTCTGTTGACTATAGAGCAGCAAAGGCTGGAAAAGCAGACACAAGTTCAAGGAGGACAGGGATTTCAAAGTCCTGACATTACTGAAATGGCTTATAATGAAATCCAAGCTCAGTAGAAGAGGTTGATGAAGTCTGAAAAGAGGAAAAATTTTAGCAACTTAAGATAAGGAGAAAGATGGACAAATTGGGGAAGAAGAAGGAAAAATAAAAAGAAAGCTAGGAATTCCACAGTTGAAAATATTAGTGGATGTGCATTTTTAAACAATCTAGTTGAAGTATTGTAGATTCATTATATATACAGAATAAAATGATAAAGTTGGAGGACAGTATATGGTAGGATGGTCCTGGTATATAAGAAGCTAATGGAGGAAGGTCTTCTTCATAAAATCCATAACTTTCATGTGAAGGACAGTTCTTTTACTGATGATGTTCTAAACGATCCTGATTTGCTACAACAGAGGGCTCTTCTCCAACTAACTTGGTAAAATCAACAGCACTCAGATGCTCATGGCCTGATGGGATGTAATAAAATAAAATGTGTGTTTTGAAAACAATTTGCCCTTGCTCTCTTAAGATTGATCATCCCAGGGATGCCAAGATAACATGGGGTGTTAACTGAGTCCCAGGCATGGCCAGACCTATGGGGCTTAGAAACAAAATGGGAATAAAAGCATTTACAGATAAAGTAAAAAGAAACTGAGAAGTCAAAATATAGCAAGTTATCAAGAGAGATATCAACACCAAGGATGACAGTTGAAGAAAGGATGGAGAATAAAAAGGAAGTCAGATGCTCAAATCAATGAGTGAAGTAGAAGAGTGCCCTCCAGATCAGGAGGAAGCAGGACGAAGACAGTGAGAGGGTAGAATAATGGATGTATTGATTTCTAAGGAGAAGTTGTCGAGAGGTGCAAAAGCAATGCTTAAGAAACCAGTGAGGCTGCCAACCTTCTCTCTTAGCCCTGGGCAGCAGGGCTCTTGTTCAGCCAGTGTCTGCTGGCACCATATTGAGAGTTTATGACTGGAATTCTAATTTATTGCTGTCCACAGCAGTAGTTATATATTAGATTCTTCTTGCTGACTGCCAGGTGAGGAAAATGGGAAAACTGAACTCTATTAGAGTGTTTTAAGTAAAGCAGGGAATTAAGGGGACAACACTAAACTTTGGAGAAAAGTGATGGAAAAGTTTACAGAAATATTAAAAATAGAGGAGAATTTGTTCACAGTAGAGGCCAGTGCAACGGTAGATGATACTTTAAAAGAAATGAGAATCAAGAACACAGAAACAGAAATTCATAGCACACTCAGCATGCATTATTTTCAGTAAGGACTGAAGCAGGCAGTTGGCTGGGAGGTTGGGGGGTTGTAGATTACTCTACACTTTTGTTAATGAGAACACTTGCCCATCCCAACTTTTTGGGAAGGGATTTTCTCACTAACTGTAAGCACATTCCTGGCCACTTCTCCATCCCTGTAGAGGGAGACTGAGAAATCTGATTTGTAGATTTGGGAAATACAGATATACTTAGATCAGCCCAATCTTCCCTTTTGAGAACAAACCTGCAGAGACTGAGTTCTTTTCTATCCTTCCATGTACGGTTTCCCACATGGGAGACCATACTGGCCAGTAACTGCTGGTGATTCTGCCTGCTTCTGGAGTTCAGTTAACAGTTTCATTCAGCTCTCACTCTCAGCTACCTCTTATAGCCTGGCTTCTGTCCGTAATTAACATGACACTGATGTTCTCACTTGTTCTTACTTTTGTTCACTTTTTCTTGCAGCCAGGAAAGAAGGATGTTAGTTCTCCAAAATTCCTAATATTAGTGACCAAGAAAAAAGATGGAGTAGGGAGAATTTCTATGTCTTTTGGACTAATTAGTTCCAAACATAATGGTTGGTAATCAATGAGAATAATAATAATGAAAAAAATCAGTGAAAGTGTTAATCACTCAATCATGTCCAACTCTTTGTGACCCCATAGACTGTAGCCTGCCAGGCTCCTCTGATCATGGGATTTTCCAGAAGAAGAACACTGGAGTAGGTAGCCATTCCCTTCTCCAGGGGGTCTTCCAGACCCAGGGCTCAAACCCAGGTGTCCTGAATTGCAGGCAGAGTCTTTACTATCTGAGCCACCCAGGGAATAGTTAACAATTATTCAGTGCTTACCATGTGTTTTAGGCACTTTATAAAGGCTAAATTAATTATTCATGATGACTCTATAATGAAGTTATTCTTCATATCCCTATTTTGCACATGAGGAAATACATATTGGGTTACTAACCTCCTCCACAGTATCACAGCTGCCAAAGACAAAACTGGTGTTTAAATCTAGGTGGTCTAGCTCCAAAGTATTAATGCATCCTGTACTTCTCTCTGAGGTGTGCTTCCTATATGAGGGCCCATTACTAAGAATAATGAACCATTTTATCTTTTTTTCAATTGAGATATAATTGACATATAATATTAGTGTCAGATGTACAACATAATGATTCAATCTTTTTATTGATTACATGCCATAGTCATGATAAAATACTATATTTCCTGTTTTGTACATTATATCCTTGAAACTTATCTATTTTATACCTTAATTCTTTTTACTATCTTTACTATCTTAATTCTCTTTATCCCCACTTCCCTCTGATAATCACCAGTTTGTTCTCAGTAGTGAGTCTGTTTCCATTTTGTTATATCTTTTAATTTTTTAGATTCCATATGTAAGTGAAAACATACAGTATTTGTCAATATATGTCTTTGTCTTATTTAAATAAGCATAATACCCTTCAGATTATATGTTTTATATTTATATATATATATATATATATATATATATATACACACACATACATACATATATATATATGGTGGCGGTGGTTTAGTTGCTAAGTCATGTCCCACTCTTGCAACCTCATGGACTATAGCTTGCCAGGCTCCTCTGTCCATGGCATTCTCCAGGCAAGCATACTGGAGTAGGTTGCCATTTCCTTCTCCAGGGGATCTTCCCAACCCAGGGATCAAACCTGGGTTTCCTGCACGGCAGGCAGATTCTTCACCGACTGAGCTTTGAGGGAAGATATATATATATATATATATAGATATAGATATATTATATATGTCAGCTCATATACATGTATATTCCATAATATGTGTGTGTATAGTGACTCAGCAGTAAAGAATCCACCTGCAATGCAGGAGACACAGGAGACATAGGTTCAATCTCTGGGTTGGGAAGATCCCCTCGAAGAGGGCATGATAACTCCCTCCAATATTCTTGCCTGGAGAATCCCCATGGACAGAGGAGCTTGGTGGGCTATAGTCCATAGGGTTGCAAAGAGTTGGGCATGATTGAAGTGACTTAGTGTGCACACGCATGCACCACACACACACACACACACACACACAGTGGAATATTACTCATCCCTAAAAAAGAATGAAATTTTACAACTTGTGACAACACAGATGGACCTTCCCAGATGGCGCTACTGGTCAATCTGCCTGACAATGCAGGAGAAGCAAGAGATGTGGGTTTGATCCTGGGAAGATCCCCTAGAGTAGGAAATGACACAACACCCCATGCTAGTATTCTTGCCTGGAAAATTACATAGATAAAGGAGCCTGATGGGCTACGGTCCTTCAGCTACTCTTTACTGGGCTGCAAAGAGTCAGAAACAACTGAGAGACTTGAGCACACACACACATACACAATTAGATGAATATTTATAAAAAAATTATTTTGTTATGTGTATGAAGTGAACTGAAGTCACTCAGTCGTGTCCAACTCTTTGCGACCCCATGGACTATAGCCCACCAGGCTTCTCAGTCCATGGGATTTTCCAGGTATGAATACTGCATGAATACTGGAGTGGGTTGCCACTTCCTTCTCCAGGGGATCTTCCCGACCCAGGGATCGAACCCAGGTCTCCTGCATTGCAGGCAGACGCTTTACCGTCTGAGATACCAGGGAAGCCCATACATACAATCTTTTTTATGCATTTAACAGTTGATGAACATGTAGGCTGTTTCCTATATTATGGCTATTGTAAAAAATGCTCCTATGAACAATGGAGTGCATATATCTTTTTGAACTGGTGTTTTCACTTTCTTTGGCTCTATAGCTAAAGCGACTATAATCAAAATAGTATGGCACTGTCACAAGAACGGAAACATATATCAATGGAACAGAATAGCCAGAAATAAGCCCATGCACAGAAGGTCAATCTACAACAAAAGAGGCAAGACTATACAGTGGGGAAAAGATAGTCTCTTCAATAAGTAGTGTTGGGAAAACTGGACACTACCCAGGAAAAATTAAACTAGACCACTTTCTCATACTGTATCTAAAAATAAACTCAAAATGGATTAAAGATTTACAGGTAAGACCTGAAACCATAAAACTTCTAGAAGAAAATATCTATGCAGTATACTCTGTGTTGGTCTTATTTTTTTCGGGGGATTTGTCTCTTTAGGCAAAGGCAACAAAAGCAAAATTGAATGACTGGGATCTCATCAAACTAAAAAGTTTTGACACAGAGAAGGAATCCATCAACAAAATGGGAGAAGATATTTGCTAATATGTCCCATAAAGGGTTAATATCCAAAATAGATAAAGAACTCATATAATTCAGTATAAAAACAGTCCAATTTTAAAATGGGCAGAGAAGCTGAATAGGCATTTTTTTCCAAAGAAGACATACAGAAGTCCAACAGGCACATGAAATACATCCCACATCACTAATCATCAGGAAAATGCAAATGAAAATCACAATGAGATATCACTTCACACCTGTCAGAATGGCCATAGTCAAAAACAAATAAATAACAAGTGCTGCTGAGGACATGGAGAAGAAGGAATCCTTATCCACTGCTGGTGGGAATGTAAATAGGTACAGCCACTATGGGAACAGTATATCAATACTTAAAAAAATTAAAAATAGAACTACCATAGGATCCAGCAATTTCACTCTTGTATTTATCTGACAAGGTCTCTTAGCAGCTCTCCTTGTCTTTAGAACTTTGCTTACCTAATAATGCATCCTCCATAGCTGTGTGGGAGGGATCTTTCCAAAGCTTATTTTTCAAATTTTATAACCAGTGGAATGGAGCACACTACACACAGGTGTTCCAAGATTCTGTCTTACCTCTCCCTTCACCCTTTTCTCTAATCACAATCTTTCCTCTCTACATCATCAGCAGATTCTATTCTCACTCCAGATTGAACTTCTTAACTGTTCAGTGAAAACTCAGTGTTATTTCCAACCTCCTGTTTAGATGTCTTTTTCTAGTCTTCAACCAGTCCATCTGGGGAAAGCTATACATCTTTCAAGGCTCAGCTTAACCATCACCTCTTTTTTGAAGCCTTTGATAATCATCTGAAACGGAAATAACCACCTCCTCCTTTGGACTCCCCTTATCCTAAATAGAACTGTGAAACCTCTATGAGTAGGGGCCATAACTTAATTATGATTAGCAATGCCTCAAACTTAGAAGTAAGTTCTCATTAAATGCTTGAATCTCCAGAGATGGGTAATGAGGCTGAAAATTATTTTAATTCATTATCACATTAATAACACATTTTACTGGAATGTATGATTTGTCTTGATGCAGAAGTCCACTGACAAAAGCTTATTCTCCAATCTTCTAAAAATAACATCACTTATTAGATAATATTCCAATGATAATTTATGAATTCTTCCTTTCCAGGTTAGAAAAAAAAATGTGACTTAGTCAATAAAGGCCATGAAGAGTCAAAAGAAGGTTTTTTGTCTTCACTAAATTCTCCTTTCTGAAGAACTCATCCTCCAAACTCTCAAAATTTCAGCACCACATGCACAATCTTGACCAGGGCCATCCCTGTGCCTTTCAGCTTGTTAGACGTGTTGGTTGTTCTAGAACCTCAGTGGACATTTTTCACTGTGTTTAACACTTTAAATCTTTTTATTTATTTATATTTATGGAGAACAGAAAAGGGAAAACCAGTGGGATCTGGCTAGTTGAAAATTCAATTTTTAGCAAGCATACATATATTCTCTCAGTGTATAACACTCCCTAATTTTCCTCTCTTACTGGAAAAGAGCAGTGGGTGGGTGAAGTCCAGCAGGATCTTTACACAGAGGCTTCCACAATCAGGCTACAGTACCTCCTCTTTAAGTGTAAAAAGAAGTACAAATTTCCCGTCATGAGTCTTGAAGAATAAAAAACCTTTCGGGAAAGATAATTTTAATTAAAAAAAATTTCATTCATGATAGATAGCCACTGAAAGATTTCTGCTCTATACGAAGTAGTCTATGAAATGTAGAAACCAGTTGAAGCAGATTCCCTGAGCCCCTTTATGTAAGAAAAAATAAAACCAGATGCTACAAAATTTAATATAGATTAAGGAACTATCAGATTACCACATTCAATCTTCACAGTAATCATGTGGGCTAAATATTTATATTTTGATATTTAAGTGAGAAAACCAAGGCTCAGAGAGACTTAGTGACTTGCCCAAGATCAGTAAGTAAAGAGTAAAGTCAAATTCAAGATCATTTGGCTGAAGGTTGTACATTTTTCAAGACATCATACTGTTTCTGAACTTTAAAATTTAAGAAACCAACCCAGGTGCAAGATCCAGGTCTTTATACCAACATTCATCTTTTGTACCTTTGCTCAATAACATATTCTCAGTCACTTTCTGCTAAACTCATATCTAGTTAGGTATTATCCACCATTCAGTAAACATAATTCTTAAATGTTCTTAACTCCCAATAATATTAATAGTTGTCACAAAGGTCATTTTTCAAGGTCCTTTCTTAGTCAACATTCTAGTTGTCAAAGTCATCCTTTTTTAATTTTGAAAGTGAAAGTGAAAGTCACTCAGTCTTGTTGGACTCTGTGCAACCCCATGGACTATACAGTCCAAGGAATTCTCCAGGCCAGAATACTGGAGTGGGTAGCTTTTCCCTTCTCCAGGGGATCTTCCCAACCTAGGGATCAAACCCAGATCTCCCCTTTCTCCAAATGGAGACACGTCATCAGTTTCCATTTTAGTATCCATAAGTGACATGTAATTTCTAAAAGTACACCTTCAAATTGGACATACAAATAGCACAATGAAGCAAAACACATTCATTGCCAAAAGTCAAAAAGATCTAGATTCAAATCCTGATATGAAACTGCTGCTACTGCTAAGTCGCTTCAGTTGTGTCCGACTCTATGCAACCCCATAGACGGCAGCCCACCAGGCTCTGCCGTCCCTGCGATTCTCCAGGCAAGAACACTGGAGTGGCTTGCCATTTCCTTCTCCAGTGCATGAAAGTGAAAAGTGAAAGTGAAGTCGCTCAGTCATGTCCAACTCTCAGCGACCCCACGGACTGCAGCCCACCAGGCTCCTCCATCCATGGGATTTTCCAGGCAAGAGTACTGGAGGGGGCTGCCATTGGTATGAAACTAGTTAGCTCAAAAACTTTTCAAGTACTTTATATTCAGTAAGCCTCAGATACCTCATGTAAGAAAAGACTTTACTATGCACTTTACAATGATTTTTTTTGAATACTAAATCAAGCAATATTTGTAAAGATTCTAACACAGTACTTATTCAAGGTAAACTGTCAACAATTAGCAGGTACTGGTAACATCATTAGCATTATTAAGTTTAAAATGTGATATGCAAATTTGTAACTAGGAACAGCTGACAAAGGCATTGGACACTGGTAAGGCCTCTTGTTCTCTTCATGATATGCAAAAATCATGAAAATCCTGCCCCCCTGTTATTTTGGACACTGACATCACTGACCTGATGCTGGCGGATTTAGCTTTTAAGTCATTCCATCTTTGGTTCATATCATCCAGTCGATGCTGAAGCATAGTTGCCTCTTCAGAATTTCCCAAAGCTTTTACCATCTTCTGCCTGTTTCCATCAATGCTTTTAAATATGTCATTGTGGGCATCAATTTCCGCCTGGATGTCCTGAACAGAAAAAGGCAAAGAGGTAATACAAATATTAGATATTAGTGTCAACACTACTTGGGATTGCTGTACAGAGCTGTATTCTTTTATATTCCACAGATGAGCTTTTTAAAAGCAAAATAGCTAATTTTACCTTATATGATAACAAATTGACATGTTTTCACAATTTCTACATTGAAAATAATAGTCTTTAAATCTTTAAGGCACTGATTACCCCATTCTTAAAAATACAATGTATTAAAATCTACATTTCAAGTACCAACTAGTTAGATGTTCAAATTCAATGAGAAATTTTTGAAATTTTGTGCAATTGTGATGGCCAAATCACTCAACTTTACCTAATACCCAAACAAATTCTTTCTCCCCTTTCCACACAGACAAAACTTCCCTCAAAATATGAAGTTTTACAGAGGTCACTACGATACCACATAATTTAAAAATTTTTGTTACATTTAGACAAACTTACTAATAGTTCATCCTTCCAATCCAATAAAATTCATTCCTAAACTTAAAAAAGCATTTCACAAAAATGTTTATCCTATTAAGAAATAAAAAACAATGACAAAATAGTATTTCTCCTATTCAAAAGGAAAATATTTGGTTCACTTTTATAAAGTAAATTTGAGTATAGTTTAAGTAAAATAAGAATTATTATAAATTAATAATAAAAATTGGTTCAGACTTTGAGAAAGCATTTTGGTAATTTGTATTACAAGTCTTAAAGCTGTTCAAATTACCTATCCTAAGAAGATTTAAGTATAAACACATTAATCACATTGATTGTTTTTAAAGTAAAAACCATCATAATACATTAATGCTGACATACTATTGGGTTTTAAAATGGAGGATATTGTGATGTCAATTTAATTTTTAAGGTAGGTGTTTAAATTAGCATATGTATTTGTAAATCATTGAACACACATACTTTAGAAAATCGTAAGAAATAAATCAGAAGAGTGTAATCTCTGTTTAAGAGGATTAAAGGTGATTTTAGCTTTCTTCTTTACATTTCTCTGAGTTTCCAAGTTTCTATAAAAAACAGGATTTCTTTCTGTAATTAAATAAATATAACAAATTTAAACTTTAAAATATATCCAGTCTTATGAAGTTTTTGGTATTCCCCCGTTACAAAGTTGTCAACACAATTTTTTGTATTAATTTGGCAATTACCTTTCCTTCATGAAATAAATGGGACATGTGGCTAACTCTACTGTGATAGTCATTACCATACAACAACCAAGCATGAACTTACAAATGGAAAGCAGACAGCAGAGGGGCCCTGAATTTGTGGGGTAAGTCTCCAAGGCATTAATTAGTAATGAATATTAAGGCAATGTACTGCAGAAATAAAAATTATATTTCTGGTAATGAACGAGAATTAGTAAAAGGAAGGTATACTCTTAAACACTATCAGATCAGATCAGTCGTTCAGTCATGTCTGACTGTTTTGTTATATTTCTCATCTTCAATTTCCCTTATAAACCTAATTCTTAAGTTTCTCCAATTTTAAATGAGCATCGTAAAGAATTAAACAGAATGTTTTCCAATACTCAGAAAGCTGTTACTAGTTTAGAGCTCACTCCTGATAAGCAATTCAGGCATTCCATTATGAATCAAGGCTTAGAGGACTTCCCTTCTGTCCAGGGGTTAGGACTCAGCACTTCCACTACAGAAAGCCTAGGGTCAATCCCTGCTCAGGGAACTAAGACCCCACAAGGCACGAGGCACAGCCAAAAAAAAAAACAAGAGGGAGAAACATTCCCTCTGACCCCCTAAAAAAGAACCAAAGCTTAGTGGCCAGCATCAAAGTAATTGTTTTTCAAGCATCTACAGACCTAGGACACATGGAAAAGCCTTTTGTGCCTCATTATTCCAATTAGCATGGTGAAAAGATAACACTTACATGAGGTTAAGGGATAGAACTGTTGTATTATAACTTCTGAGAAGATTTGAGATGTCTAGCATGACATTTGGTCAACACCGAAATCAGATTGATTATATTCTTTGCAGGCAAAGATGGAGAAGCTCTATACAGTCAGCAAAAACAAGACCAGGAGCTGACTGTGGCTCAGACCATGAACTCCTTATTGCCAAATTCAGACTTAAATTGAAGAAAGTAGGGAAAACCACTAGACCATTCAGGTATGACCTAAATCAAATCCCTTATGAATATACAGTGGAAGTGAGAAAGAGATTTAAGGGCCTAGGCCTGATAGATAGAGTGCCTGATGAACTATGGAATGAGGTTTGTGACATTGTACAGGAGACAGGGATCAAGATCATCCCCATGGAAAAGAAATGAAAAAAAGCAAAATGGCTGACTGGGGAGGCCTTACAAATAGCTGTGAAAAGAAGAGAAGTGAAAAGCAAAGGAAAAAGGAAAGATATAAGCATCTGAATGCAGAGTTCCAAAGAATAGCAAGAAGAGATAAGAAAGCCTTCTTTAGCGATCAATGCAAAGAAATAGAGGAAAACAACAGAATGGGAAAGACTAGAGATCTCTTCAAGAAAATCAGAGATACCGAAGGAACATTTCATGCAAAGATGGGCTCGATAAAGGACAGAAATGGTATGGACCTAACAGAAGCAGAAGATATTAAGAAGAGGTGGCAAGAATACACAGAAGAACTGTACAAAAAAGATCTTCACGACCCAGATAATCACGATGGTGTGATCACTCATGTAGAACCAGACATCCTGGAATGTGAAGTCAAGTGGGCCTCAGAAAGCATCACTACGAACAAAGCTAGTGGAGGTGATAGAATTCCAGTTGAGCTATTCCAAATCCTGAAAGATGATGATGTGAAAGTGCTGCACTCAATATGCCAGCAAATGTGGAAAACTCAGCAGTGGCCACAGGACTGGAAAAGGTCAGTTTTCATTCCAATCCCAAAGAAAGGCATAGCCAAAGAATGCTCAAACTACCACACAATTGCACTCATCTCACATGCTAGTAAAGTAATGCTCAAAATTCTCCAAGCCAGGCTTCAGCAATATATGAACCGTGAACTTCCTGATGTTCAAGCTGGTTTTAGAAAAGGCAGAAGAACCAGAGATCAAATTGCCAACATCCACTGGATTATGGAAAAAGCAAGAGAGTTCCAGAAAAACATCTATTTCTGCTTTATTGACTATGCCAAAGCCTTTGACTGTGTGGATCACAATAAACTGTGGAAAATTCTGAAAGAGATGGGCATACCAGACCGCCTGATCTGTCTCTTGAGAAATTTGTATGCAGGTCAGGAAGCAACAGTTAGAAGTGGACATGGAACAACAGACTGGTTCCAAATAGGAAAAGGAGTACGTCAAGGCTGTATATTGTCACCCTGCTTATTTAACTTCTATGCAGAGTACATCATGAGAAATGGTGGACTGCAAGAAACACAAGCTGGAATCAAGATTGCCGGGAGAAATATCAGTAACCTCAGATATGCAGATGATACCACCCTTATGGCAGAAAGTGAAGAGGAACTCAAAAGCCTCTTGATGAAAGTGAAAATAGAGAGTGAAAAAGTTGGCTTAAAGCTCAACATTCAGAAAACGAAGATCATGGAATCCGGTCCCATCACTTCATGGGAAATAGATGGGGAAACAGTGGAAACAGTGGCTGACTTTATTTTTCTGGGCTCCAAAATCACTGCAGATGGTGACTGTAGCCATGAAATTAAAAGTCGCTTACTCCTTGGAAGGAAAGTTATGACCAACCTAGATAGCATATTCAAAAGCAGAGACATTACTTTGCCAACAAAGGTTCATCTAGTCAAGGCTATGGTTTTTCCTGTGGTCATGTATGCATGTGAGAGTTGGACTGTGAAGAAGGCTGAGTGCCAAAGAATTGATGCTTTTGAATTGTGGTTTTGGAGAAGACTCTTGAGAGTCCCTTGGACTGCAAGGAGATCCAACCAGTCCATTCTGAAGGAGATCAGCCCTGGGATTTCTTTGGAAGGAATGATGCTAAAGCTGAAACTCCAGTACTTTGGCCACCTCATGCAAAGAGTTGACTCATTGGAAAAGACTCTGATGCTGGGAGGGATTGGGGGCAAGAGGAGAAGGGGACGACAGAGGATGAGATGACAGGATGGCATCGCTGACTCGATGGACGTGAGTCTGAGTGAACTCCAGGAGTTGGTGATGGACAGGGAGGCCTGGCGTGCTGCGATTCATGGGGTCGCAAAGAGTCGGACACGACTGAGTGACTGATCTGATCTGATCTGAGCATGACATTAATGGAGTCATATTTGAGAGGTGGAAGAGGTGAACACAAAGTCTGATGGATAGCTTCTGCAAAATTTATGCTCCAAATTTGCAAATCCATTGGTCTCTGGGTTATCTAATGACAAAGCCAAACCAGGTCTCCCTGCAAAGTGTAATCTGAGTACACCCAGAATTAGCATTAACAAAAAAAAAACATTAACTAAACAAAAACTCTAGGACTGTTGACTCTTTTCCACTTTACTAGCACCTCCATCCCAGACAGTACAGAACAGACAGTGATGGGGAAGCAGTGGGACACAGCCAGATACTGATTCAAGGTTTTCAGGTTGAGCAACATTATGCGTGCAAATGGCAATCTGGTTATAATCTTAGCTTGGGATGTTTCAAATAGAACTTCTCAGTAAAAAAGAGAAGGAAAAGTAAAGTTTTGCTGGAAAATCTTTCACGACATCTCCTGAACAACACAGTGCTATCATTTAGAAGAGAACTGTTCTGTTTTTGTGTCCTTAAGTGCATTTGAAGACATCCAAAGAGATACACTGAAAGCCAAGTTTTAAAACGTAGGCTGTAAATATGTACGATAGCCATTTTTCTCAAGAAGCTCAGTGACAGAGTAAATAAGGTCTGCGTTGCCAAGGAGAAACTGGCCTCAAATTTCCTGTGCAGGTTCCTAAATATCATTATCAGTCGACCACACCAAAAATCACAAGGCAGTTTCAAAACACAGCTTCCTGACGCAGCCTATTTGCTTCTTTTCATATTCAAGAGACATAGAAAGGCATAGACATAAGATTCATAAGCAGTTGTGTAAGTTTCACAAGAGCATTGCACAACATGAGGAAATTTGGATACCAACAGCATGAAGCAAATTTGGCTCTTCACATCAGATCAAGTGATGGGTTTTCCAATCTGGCCACAATTACAAATGGAGTAAAACAGAACTATGTCACTGGCCCAGTCAATGATTATAAGTATTTCTATAAAGTTGTGATTAACGGCACCAGCAGTGATCATATACTCATGTTGGAATGTAAGTTTCAATATGTGGAAAACCCTTCCACACATGAGCCTCATCAAAAGTGAGGAAGAAAATCAACAACCAGAAAATGATCAAAGAAGAAGAAACCAACATACATAATTTTTTTAATTTAACAGTCGGTGGCATATTTATTTGGTCAAATGTATTAAGAGTTATTAAAAACAGACAATCATCTTAATATTCCTTCTGTATCCTACACAGTTTCTGTCAAACACAAAAACAGATGTAGATAGATATATATAGGTATAAATAGACTGTTGTAAAATGCATAAATGAATGTTTGTTCATCTGATAGACTAGCATATTAACCACTGTAATGCCAAAAAAATCAGACAAATAATTAGAAGCAAATGTAGCAATCATTTTGCTTAATCTATTCATTTCAAAAATGTGACATGGAGAATCTAAAATTACTTACAAGCTTGCATTGCCAAGTCTTGCCTCAACTTCTCACTGGAAATTTAGAATTACACGCGGTTAATGAATCATGCTCCTTCATAGATCCCTGTGTAATGATGCACTGGTTTTTAAAATCAAGATGCCAGCATGGGAGGCTGTCAGATCACGACCTTGATGTAACATCAAATGCTAAAATAAATTAAAGTTCTACGAAAGAGTGTTGAGTCTCACTGCATAGCCGGCTGGCTTGCCCTACTAATGTTCACCTCTGTCACCTGAAACTCTCTGACCATTAAAGAAACATTAAAGCATGAAATGCTTATTGATAATTAGTTATGGGAATGTAATCCCTCTAGAAGCACAAAGCAATGCTCCTCCAAGCATTTAACATAAGCCAGTCATATGCACAGAGGGGCCTTAGCAACATATTCAAGCAGTTAAACTAAGATTTGAAAACAGAATACTTCAGGAATTCATGTGAAAGGCTTGCAACACACCTTCAAATAACGTAAGCATCATGCAGAAGGTTACAGAAAGCAAAGGGTTAGAATAAAGAGATTACATATTACTCTGTAAGTGAAATAGTGCCACAGTAGTAAAGAATCCTCCTGTCAGTGCAAGAAATGCAGGTTTGATCTCTGGGTTGGGAAGATCCCCTGGAGAAGGAAATGGCAACCCACTCCAGTATTCTTGCCTGCAAAATTCAATGGGCAGAGGAGCCTGGTGGGCTACAATCCATGGGGTCGCAAAGAGTTAAACACAACTAAGTGACTGAACACACACACACACACACACACACACACACTCTCTAAGTAAAATACCATCAAAAGCCTAAGATGCACACTTACAGAAGAACTTTGCAGAAAACAGTTACAAGAGTTCACAAAGGTTCACTGGATGAACAATTACTCTTTTTATACAAAACACCCATTACCCAGGTCAAAATAAACTATGCAATAAAGAAAAAGCATTTATTTATTTTCTTACTCAATAGTTGATATTTTAATATCAGCTTTACCCTAACTGAACATTTCTCTAATGATATAACCCCTAGAGATATTATATGCAAACACTTTGTACTGTAAATCACATACATTTTATTTCTTTGTAAGGATCAAATAGCAGCTGTAGTTATGTAAGAAAAAATGTTTCCTTAGACTACATTAAACAGAACTGTTTTAGCTCCCTGATAAGAAAAAGAAATTCAGAACGGTACTACTAGAAAGTCTTCAACAACTAATTTGGTGTTAGGATAGATTCATCCCCTTTGTTGACATAATTTTGGTTTATTCTTGCATGGCATATTTACCTAACCCTACATGGTCATTGCAATGTTTTCTCTTAAGGAGTTCTGACCCCTTTCCTGAAGGCAAAGGAGTGAGGTTAGCAAAAACTTCCCAACTATATCCCAAGGCTCAGGCTAAATCAACAAAGTTAAGCATTAGGGAAAAAGAAATCTACTGTTCCTTTCAAAAGTAAGACCAGAAATCAGAGACGATTTAGGATGGATTGTCGAGAGCCCAGTAGGATCACTACCAAAATTTCAGGTTTTGAAAATGAGGGATCATGAATATCTTTAAAATTAGGCAGGTGTTACCTAAAAAATACACAACCAAACAATATCCTCAAAGGTCATTAATGGGCTATGTAAATATGCTTTGAGGCAGTTTGTGAGACTTCTGGAATGGTGAGCAACTGCAGTTAGTCAATTAATTATTACAATTAATTTGTTGATGTCAACAAAGCATTCAATTAATTATTTATAAATTATATTTTCTTTCAATAGCTAATCTCATAAGTTTCAACCACTCTATTGATAATTATGGAAATGCATATTGACATACAAAAGAAAGTGGTATCCTCTGGTATATAGGAGCATTTTAAAAGTAAGAAATCAATGCCAGTAATGTTCTTTTCCCATTATCTGTGATTATAAATACATGTAGACAATTGAGTAGGAAAAAAGTTAAATTACCAAGTGGAACAAATTTACAATTAACTGCACTTGCAAGACAATTTGAAGAAGCCAACTTGAAATGATAGAGAATCAATAAACAAACTACATTTTAAATTCCAAAAGAGCAAACACCACTATCAAGAAAGATATCTTTCATAACAAAAAAAAAAAGGTGTTCAAAATCCTTGACTCTATAGCAACTGTTACTAAAGCATACTGACATCCGAGTGAGTTAAACCATAGTGGCTGTCCTTCTGAGGTGCGCTTTATATAAGCAGCTTGATCTGCACAGGGACATGAGCAGCTTGATCTGCACAGGGACATGAGCTTAAGAACAGCTATTGACCAATGTTTTCATGTAATCGAACTATTGTCCTACCATAATTCTCAAAATTGAATTGTATAAATAAAATCGAACAAGTTTGAAAACTCAAAGCTTTTTGTATTTTAAATATTTAAACTACAGTCCTGGGGCACCCTGCTTTTCAACTCGTAATCTGTGAAAAGCAGTGCTATTGCCCAGAAAGCTCTCCATTTCTTCCCCAACACAACCCCCACCATACACATATCAGCACACAACCTCAGTTCCTTCCTTAATTTTAAAGTCATCTTAAGTCCCAGCTTAAATGTCATTTCTCCAGAGGAAACTTCACTGCACTCAGATTAGATTATGTCTACCTCTTATACTTACTTACAGCTTCCTCCTTTTGCTCAATGACAGACTTACCTAATACACACTTGTTTAAGGTCTATTTTCTCCTACTAGGTTACCAGCTCAAAGAAGGAAGGTCCTCCCTGTTATCCACCCCATCTTTGAACTCATCCCAGTATCTGGTATATAGGGTGCATTTCTCAAATATTTACTAAATTTATATTAAAGAAAGAGTAGATCTTGAAATTGGATACTGTGTCTTTCTAGGATCATTTTTTTGGAATTAGATACTACAAACTGAGCAGCAAAGTATAGCTTCAAATTATATTTTTAAATATTGGTCATCCTAAAGGATATCAAAATCATAAAGGAAATTTAGCATTGAGTGGTTTCTCTCTGTCTTGTCACTATAAGAAACATCTTTTCACCAAGAGGGTGGACTTACAAACACACACACACACACACACCCTTAGAGAACTACTATTATCATTAATCATTGAGTAGCAGAAATGCATAAATAAAAGGCAACAGTCACATAAAACGTCACTAAGCTAAAACTGTCCACTATTCTATCCTCTGTGACTACTATATAAATAAGTGGAACACACAGAACATAGCGTACGTGGCTCAAGTATGACAATATTAACAGCCACTAAGTCCTTCACATACTTTCTTTATGAAGTAATTTCAAGGAGAAAATTTATTCATTAAAATAAAAGCAGCAATAAAACAACTCACAGGCTGGACTTCAGAAATGTGCTTCAGTGGATCAGCTTACTGTGTCAAGTCAACTCTGAGTGTGAACTCTTTGTTTACACCCTGATACAAATGCTCACCCCTCATCACCTGGTTGAGTGATTAGGACCTGCTTGCTGACTGGTACTTCTTACCATAAGGTCATCCTCCCCTGATGAGAAGTTTCTGTTTCAATCTCCTCTTTAAGACTACTCTGGAGAACATGTGGTTCCCTTCAGTTGGAGTTTCCTGATCCCTGGTGAGCTGTCACCATGAGGAAACACTACAGAACACTTCCTGCCACCTGGGTCCCCAGGAACCCTGAGTACCAGGTACAATCTGCCCATCCTGCTTATGGTGGAAAACCACAATTCTGGCATCACACATTTGGGACTAGCTAACCAAACTGTAGATCCTAACTATATGCCAAACATCTATGTATGAACAGATACCCAATGTAAGTCACAAACCACTAGATTTCTCTAAAATTCAAAAACATAAATACCCCCTTTCATTTTACAAACTGCTGTCCTGAAGTTATGTTGAAGATCGAGTATCAACTGGAAATTTCAGTTATCTGACCAATCTGGAATTTTTCAGAAAACCGATGACTATGGCAAACTTGAACTCTAGCTTTCTAAAAGCCTGAAATGGCTTCAGGACACCAGCAAAATATTGTTTTGCTCTGAGAACCCAAGCATAAGCCTGAACTATTACAGTTAATAGTTGAAGCACAGGCAGGATGAAGCACAAGCTGGAATCCAGATTGCAGGGAAAATACCAATAACCTCAGATATGCAGATGACACCACCCTTATGGTAGAAAGCAAAGAAGAACTAAAGAGTCTTTTAATGAAAGTGAAAGAGAAAAGTGAAAAAGTTGGCTTAAAATTCAGCATGCAAAAAACTAAGATCATGGCATCCAGTCCCATACTTCATGGCAAATAGACGAGGAAACAACAGAAAACAGTGAAAGACTCTATTTTCTTGGGCGCCAAAATCACTGCAGATGGTGACTGCAGCTCTTTGGAAGAAAAGCTATGACCAACCTAGACAGCATATTAAAAAGCAGAGACATTACTTTGCCAACAAAGGTCCTTCTAGTCAAAGTTATGGTTTTTCCAGTAGTCACATATGGATGTGAGAGTTGGACCATAAAGAAAGCTGAGCGCTGAAGAATTGATGCTTTTGAACTATGGTGTTGGAGCAGACTCTTGAGAGTCCCTTGGACTGCAAGGGGATCAAACCAGTCAATCCTCAAGGAAATCAGTCCTGAATATTCACTGGAAGGACTGATGCTAAAGCTGAAGCTCCAACACCTTGGCCAGCTGATGCAAAGAACTGATTCACTGGAAAAGACCCTAATGCTGGGAAAGATTGAAGGCAGGAGGAGAAGGGGAGGACAAAGGATGAGATGGTCAGATGGTCCAACACCAACTCGATGGATATGTGTTTGAGCAAGCTCCGGGAGTTGTGATGGACAGGGAAGCCTGGGGTGCTGCAGTCCATGGGGTCACAAAGAGTCAGACACAACTGAGTGACTGAACTGAACTGATTACAGTTACTGATGAGAAGCGAAAAGTGTTAAATCACCAAGGTTAGTATTCTCTTTAGAAGCAGATCACTAAGCCTAAGGAAAAGATAAGACTAAGGAAACTAAGAATAAAGGGACTGTGGGAAGACTGTTGCTCAGTTTCCAAAGGTATCATGAACCTTTTGCTTTAGAGCAGTAAGCCTTAGCCTTTCCCTAGAAATGACATTTTTGCTTCCAGAGCTGGGGCGAATGTAGCTGTATTTGAGAGCTGTGAGGTAGTGGTACCTTTCCATAATATAGTTTTCCTGGCAAGGGATCAATGTAGCATAGGCTAAATATATGAGATAGCTTTTGTGAAAATACACAAAGGATTTTTTTTTAAAGAGACTTAAGTTGGAGAAAAATACACTCACGTATGACAACTTCCTAAAAATGAAATATGCTAAAGAGATTAACTTACAAAAATAAATATATATGGAGAACTTCAGATGATGAATGGCAACAAAATTGTTTATTTGATTTTGCTCTGTTTCAAAAAAAAAAAAAAATCCTAAATCAAGCCTTTGACAGGACTGAGTCAGTAGGCTTCTTTTACTGTCAATTTAACTACTAAAATAGAAACATGCAGGTACTAAAGTTTGGGAGTTAAAGAAGGAAACAAAGGAATATGCTCACAACTTGTAACTTCGTCAATCAAATGGCCAAAAGGCTGAAGCAGGTTACTAACCTCCGGGATCTGACCTAGGCTTTGGAGACTAATAACAGCAATTACAATACAAAAGTCCAGCTATTGCCCACAATTACTGCTTCTCAGGGGGTCTAAGTAATGAATTATTTATGAAACATATGCCCTATACCTTTTTAAGAAGAAACAGAAAAATCTATGCAAACCAAGCTAACAGACCTCTTTATGGTCATAAAGTTTGTCACCTGCTGTTACCAGCTGCCATAAAGAAAGTTTCTCTAATCTCCTCCACCCCTTCTAAATGGTGGGTGAGTTAACCAGGAACCATCCTTTATCCTCAGGAATGTAGGTGCTTAATAACATATTAAAGGGAGAGGTCAAAGTGAGTCCTGAGTTAACAACCCTTGTTAGGACAGTTGGGGTGCAAGGAGAGAAGCCAGGAGGAGGTATCATTTGACCAGGAGAAGTTGAATTCTTCCACCCTCTTTTCACTGCACTGTTTCTACCATCAGGAGGCAAGCAATGACTGCAACTGTTTTGGAAAAGCTTTCAAACTTTTCATAAAATGACGCGGTTTTATGCTCTTTTCCTCTGGCAATTGTGGGTTTGTAAGAAAAAGCTCATTATTCTTTCAGTGACTCAATATAGTCTTGCTTCTGTTTGTACATTCAATGAACCATAGGGTATTCGTGGTGAAAGCCCCTGAGTACATCTTTAACAACTGATAAGTAATTGATTTATGCACAGCAGATCCTCTGCCCCTTTTCTTTCCTTTAAACATGGGAAGTTGAAAGAAGATAGATGTTTGGTATCCAAAAGCTGAGGAAGGCAGGAACCCATGAGCAGCACGCTGGGGGTTTCTGTTTTGTTTAACTATAAATGTAAGGTAGCATTTGGCAGGCTAGACTCAATCCCAGAGTGTGCCAAGAACTTTCCTATGGAAAAAAAGAACTAAATGCAAAAATAAAGATCAAGCATGAAAGCTCCACGGTGCACACAAGCACTCCGCATTTAAGACAGACATTTAAGACAGACCAGCCGGAAAGAAAAAGGAAAAGTCTAGGATCAAATGGGCCATCATCCCTGGGAGGCATCCTCCCCCGACTCTCAGAACTGAAACTTCAGAAATGAGGCTAGAAAAGTCAGTGCTTGGCCACTGCAGGGAGAGAAACCTGAGGGGTATGGAAAATAGAACCCACGCCTGATGAAGTCAGACTCTGGCATGAAAACAGAGTGTTGTTACTGTTTTTTTTTTTTTTTTTTTTTCCAAAATAACTTTCAATTAAATTACCAGCCGACCTGACTACAAAGGATCTCTTCTGATGTGAAATTCTAAAACTGACAGGCATCATGACAAGCCCTCCAGACCAAAGGAAAGAGTGCTAACTCAATCCTTAGTTGAAAAAAAAAATAAATAAATAAGAGGATATCAAATCAAATGCCTTAGAAATTATATTAAATAATCAGAATTGATAGAATATCTGCCATCCAAATGCATAGTAGAAAGAAGAAGACAAGGAAAGGAAGAAGAGAGAGGAAAAAAAAAGTACATTTGTGAAGTCTGCTTTCTGCATACCTTTTCAAATTTTGTCAGCAATTCCCGTAAGCTGAAGTTCAGACCAATCATTGTCCAGTAGCCCTTGAAGCCTACATCTTTCCGGCAAACTTCCTTCAGACAACAGCATTTAATTTCTAAAAACCGTATCTTTTCTGGCTATACTTTAAAATCCTTTGTAAAATCCTTTACAAGCTTTGCCCTTGAGCTATGGTCCATGAGCAGCAGCAGCTTGCGTTGGGACATTTTAGCCACTTCACTGAGGCTCCGGGACTTCATGGACTTCGGAGTTCATAAGGAAAAGACCTGTCGGTATGTTCTCTGCTAGCTGCGTTCCACGAGGCTGGCATGGTCTCCTTTTTCTCTGGGAAGCTTAGGAGTCCCTTCTGTTCACCTCACTAATGACCTGCAGCCCACAACTGTTCTCTCCTGGGCCCCAAACTTAGAGTTTGGTCTCAATTACGCACAGCAAAAAAAGAAGTTATATCCTGGAAACTTGCATGAGAGAAGGCCAAAAAAAGAAAGAAAGAAAAAAAAAAAGAATAAAAATAAAGAGCCAAGCATTACCAACTTCCTCCATTCACACTGGTTTCAGGAAGAAAAAAAAAAAAAAAAAATCCTGGGTAAGGAGCCAGTTTTCAAAAAGCATGACTTATGTGGAGTTCGAACAGCGAGGAGGGCACTCCTGTCTGAAGAAACACCCAAACCCGGGACAAGAGGCCACTGGCTTGCACGCTCACAGACACCGGCAGCCTGTGTTGCTATGGTAACCACCAAGCTAGTTTCAATCCATTTCCCTAAGTCAGGCTGTGCCTAAGGGATGCTGTGTCAGAGCAACAGAACTAAGTTATTTAAAAAGTGGTTCTATGCACCCAGAGAAAAGTGTAAGCAGCAGGTCTCATGGGCCCCCTTGCAGAGCGTGCAACAGGGCAGGCAGCCTCATCAGCTTTGGCAGCTCCCTGGGCCAATCTGACAGGAGTGTGGTAATCCACTTCTCTTTCAAGCAGTTGTTTATTATTTTAATCAGCATCCTCCCTTCCACCACCCCTCACACACAGTTTGAAGTGAAGCTCACTCCCACTTCCTGGAGGTCTCCCCGCCCTGATCTGCAGTACCAGAACCTCTCAAATTGTCTCAGTCCTGAATAATCACAGGACCCATATTCCAGTTCAGAGCCCACCCATGAAAACATGAGGGACTGGAAGGGAGCACAGCACCATACAAATCATCAAACAAAATAAGTGTGATCAACTGCATTATTTCTAAATAAGGTTTTAATAGCAAAATGGATGGGAAAGTCTTTTTAAAAGGAAAGTTTTTTTTTTTTTTAATCTCATTGACTGTTTTTATGGAGGGAATCTACTTGTTTCTGAAATAAAACTTAAGTGAAATTACTCAAAATGTGAGCAATAACTAGTTATTTTTAAATGTGCCCTCTATATTGATGTTAAATTACTCCTGACACTGAGAGAAGCACTATCTTCTACAAAGTGTTAAAGAGTTTAAATGCTTTCAAGGAAAAAGTTGAATCCAAATGATATATTCTTTGCACTGCTATTAGGGACATCATTCCAAGGCAAAAATGTGATTTTGTTTTTGCACTACATAGCTATTTAGTATACCAACAAAAATATAACAGATATGATCATACAAAACATACTTCTTTAATTGTGTGCAGAATTTCATCATAAATATGTAATGCTCGTAAAAGTGACACTATCACAAATGGAATGAATTTAATCTTAATATAACTAAGCTTTTTTTTTGCATCAGTACTTAGAGCAAAGGAAAAATAACCTTGAAATTAGAATATGTATCTCCTAAAAAGCTATTTGAATTACTTAAACATCAAAATTATTAGCACTCATTTAACCATATGGAGAAAGAGATTCCAAACACAAGGAAAAAATAAATGCTATAGGGGAACACTATACAATATAGTTACTATTTTTTGGATTTGCAAACAATTTTTCTTTCCAAGTCATTCCCAACTTATTCATATCAGTATTGAAGTAGCATGTGTTTTACATATGCAGATCTATACAAAATTTAACAGGCTTTAATAAATATTTTCATCATTTATTCATAAAAATCAACATGTCCCCAGAGGCAAGCTGGCTTTATGAGATCCCTAGTGGAATGTGTTTTCAAAGTGCCCATTTCAGATTTATACACAGACACTACAATTTCAAACACAAGCATAGTACACTGATTATCCAGAAATTTAGAAATAAAATTAGTCTGTGCAGTGTACATCCAGAAGGAAAAAGCACTGACATCGGCATGAAGACCAATCATCAAAAACGGGGTGAAGAAAGTTACATAGAAATTGACCAGGGCAACCTTGATCTGGGAGGGCTCGGAGGCCCATGCTGAGATCTCTCAGCAGCAACAGATAAACTTTTTACATAAATACAAGACAAAAGGAACCACCAGCATGGACACCACCTCCAGCACCACCACCACAAAAAAACAAATAAATAAAGGGGAGAGAGAGGAAAAAAAAAAAAAGAACAATCTTTCTCAGCTGGGCAAACGTCCAACTACCACCCAGGGTGCTGGGTGACTGTGATCGGAGACGTGTGCAAACATGAACCGCCACCCCCAACTCCGTTCCATGCACATATCAGAAGAGTGAATTAAATACAAACTCTCTGTAACAGAGAGGAGGAACATGTCTTTCCCTAAAGTAGAGCCTTCTGTTTAAAGGGGTTTTAAACCAAGACAAGAATGGTATGATACAAATAGAGCTCCGAGTATCCCGTATCCTTAGGCAAGGCTAATCTTTACGAGGGAAAAGAAGCAGCACCCTGTGGGTTAGGGTACCTTCCCTGAAGAAAAGAGCAGGGGGAACTTTATCAGCATGACTAAAGCTGGCACTTTAGTACTAGAAGAGATAAAGACAGAACAAACCAGTCAATCCTAAAGGAAATCAGTCCTGAATATTCATTGGAAAGACTGATGCTGAAGCTCTAATACTTTGGCCACCTGATGCGAAGAGCTGACTCACTGGAAAAGACCCTGATGCTGGGAAAGATTTGAAGGCAAAAGGAGAAGGGGGATGTAGAGGAAGAGATGGTTAGATAGCATCACTGATTCGATGGACATGAATTTCAGCAAACTCCAAACTCTGGGAGATGGTGAAGGGTGGGGAAGCCTGGTGTGCTGCAGTTCATGGGGTCTCAAAGAGTCAGACACAACTTAGTGACCGAACAACAACAAGGGAAGAGAAGAAGAATTCCCACACGGAATTCAAGAGTGGGGTGTCCAGAAGTCAGAGGCTCTACCAACCTCACCGCCCTGATGTTCCCTGCAAATGTTTAACACTCATTCTCAGAACTGACATCCTCTGCTTGGGCAGAAAAGGGAATACTTAAACAAAGCTCCCTACTCCCAGTTTCCATCCCTGGGTATGGAAGATCCCCTGGAGGAGGGTACAGCAACCCACTCAGAATTCTTGCCTGGAGAGGAGCCTGACAGGACAGAGCAGCCTGACAGGCTACAGTTCGTAGGATCACAAAGAGTGCGTCATGATGAAGCGACTTAATATGCATGCAGGCACACACTCAAAATTATAAAATTCCAAAAAATAAGATAGTGATGAACCTAGCTATGATGATATCCTCTTTCGGAGAAAAATGGAGCCATTTAAAAGAAAAAAAAATTTTATTCTCACCTAATTTTAACAAGACTGTAACTATATCTTCACTAAAACACTGTAAAGTTACTAAAAGTGTTAGTTGTTAATTGAGGCAGAAGTGATATTAATAGTTTTATTTTTAAAGGGTTAAAGACAAATTATTTTATGTAATGTCCAAAGATATTCCATAAATTTCAAATAGCTATTTAGTATATTATTCAAAAGGACTGTGCCCTATGTAACTGAGTGACACATTAGAAGTAAAACCTATAAAATGTGAATAAGAATTGTTTTTATAACTGTGAGCACATTTTACTATGTGTTTGGCATCTATAAATAAGAATATTTTCTCAGTTTAAACTCTGTACACAAAATAACCTCTTGGTAATATTCCTTACATCTCCATAGTCCTTTCTGTTTTTAACCAAGCACCTCTTTGATAAATTATCTTCTGTAATCCTGTAATTATTAAAACAAACAAAGAAACAGGCCCCCAGTGAAAGCAATATATCCCCACAGAAACTGAGTAAACTGGATGGTGAAATCTGAAGCAACTGACATTTTGCGTCTAAACTAACGTGCAAAGAAATTGTGCACTCTATCTTCAAGTGGAATAAACATCATTCTACCAATCTGTTTGTAACAGATCAAAAAACACTGACTATTCTAAGATTCTCCAGTTAAATAAATCATGTCTCAAATGTAGACAACATAGTCCCATGAGAAGGTGAAGGTTACAGAACCAGAGAGAAGAACAGGAAAAGTCAATAATGGAATCAATAAAATCTAAACCTACATTACTTAATAAAAATGACATTCCACTGCCAAAATGAAGACAGCTACATGTATATATGGCTTTGGCAAAAACGTTCAAAGGATAAGCTAATTTAAAAACTTTTTACACTTCAAAACAGTATTTTATTTAGTGTGTTAAAAGATGACTTAGTTTTTAGCAATTTCATCAAGGCAAGAAAACATTCCCTAGGGTTCAGTCAAATATAAGCAAAAACAGAAGTCTAAATGCATTGCTGAAAAACAGTTTATGCCATACCCAAATAGTGGATCTTAAAGTACCCTTCCCACTAAACATAAACTTCACATTTATAAACACTGCAAAGACACAAGTATGTTTCCTATGCAAAACCTAACAGGTTTCTCTTTACATTGATCAAGATAACAAAAAGAAAAGAAAGCATTCTTGGGAGTTTCTAAAGCAAAGCATATGGAGGTCAATAGGTGATTACAAATAAATCGGTACATCATGGCTTTATTCAAAATGAAGAGCTTTGGGTGTGGGTAGAAAAATTTACTTATTACAAAGCCATTCAGACTTAAGATCCCGATTATAATGGCTTTGAAAGGACTATACACAATTGTCTTTTCTCATAACCTTTCTAACTTGGGGTTTATGTCAAAAATAAAATAGCTTCTAGACCCTAATCATGATCTGAGATTTCCATTCATTGTCTACTGCCTCTGTAGTTCTCGTAAGGGAAGACTACTCAATACATTACTGCCGTCTAGTTAACAGCAGCCAGCAACCCAGTCTGTCAGCTGGTAGCTATTTAAAATAATATACAGCCCTAAAGGGCAGAAGGTTCACTCTAAAATGGAGGCCTGAGCCCCCTGATGAAAGGCGGAACTCTCCTTTTATCCCAGGAAGTTTAGGCAATATGCTTGGTGCACAAAGAGTTATTTTGCACATTCATCTCTTCAATAATGTCATCTATTTTGATAATTATGCAGGTAGCAATTGGGAAATAAAAATTATAAACTGTAAAATAAAAGATTCAATATAAGGTTTCCATAACCTACAGGCAGAAGACTCTCCTGACATTTTTAAAGGTACAAAGAGCTTTTTCTTCTTGTGGGAAGCGGATGGGTGCGGTGGAGTCTGAGGAAGAAAAATCCAGCTGATTTGCTTCTGAGTTAGTCAACCAGGTGCAGGGGTCAGCCTTCAGCAACCTTCTCAATATTTAATGATTCAGAGAGTACTTTATTAGGTGGCTAAAATAATGCCAAGATAAGTTAATGCTTCAAAACCATATCCTTCCTAAAAACTATGCATCATCAGACAAGAGTGAAACCATCCCAGATGGCTGAACCTCACAATTCCAGATGTGTACTGATAGCGGAATAAGCAACTAAACTGTAAGGGCTTTGAAGAAGGTCCTTAAAGATTTTTAAAGGGTTTTTCCAACTTTCCGTAGCTCTTCAGATTAAGACATTTAAAGCCAAAATTAAAATACAAATTTTAATAATAAGGATGAATGTGTCAAGATAAATCAAAATCGAAGGTGCTGTTTTCACTCCCGAGTAAAACACTGGTACTCTTCCCAGGAGGGCAGTGTTCCTACAATCTCAGTATGGATTTAAGGAACTGGACATTCAGTGAACCACGAAGAAGTTCGGACTAACCTAGTGAGATCAGAGAGGCTTCTTTGTACAATAAAAGAGGTGGGGCTTTTGTGAGGATTGTAGGCCAATCCATTCAAAGCTGAGTTACTGCTTCAGCTCTGATTCATGCTCCTGCCATCTTCCTGCTTAGCATCTCACCTGCAATTCTCTGCAAAATCACGCCCCAAGTCTAATTTGACTCCCTAAGCATAATTCACCCTCACTAGTCTCAACAATAACCAATCAATACACATAACCACACAAACCTCTTATACTTACAAATATGGCTCCCTACAAAGAGTATAGTCATCTTTTTTTCTCCCTGAGGATATTTATTTACTATGTGTATCTTTATCTCCATTCCCTAGTCTGTTTATACTAAGCAACAAGTTCTACATTATGTCTTTATTTCCTCCCCAAAAAGTTTCAATAAAGTACTCTATAGACAGTGAACCCAGACAATCCATTACGCAGCTCATAATAAAACCTGATTATGGAATGAGGAATTCCTATGTTTGATAGCATTAAGTTAAGCCATTACATTTCCTGAAGATTATTAAAAGCAGCAGAGTTGACTTTTAAAAATCCGCCTAACTTGGGGCTGGAGATCATTTAGCAAAATTCATCAAACATTAGAATGCATATAAACTTTGAGTCAGAAATTCTATCCCTAGGAATTTAATTTTCAAACATACGAACAGACGTATGTACAAGGATGCACAGTAAGTCATATGTGACAGAGCAAAAAGCTGAAAACAATCTAAATGTCTGTCAATAGATAACTATGTAAATAACTTATTGTGGACTCCTAAAATGGAATGCTGTACAGTTTTAGAAATGATGGAGACGACTGCTATGTGCAGATAAGAAATTATCTCTAATTACATATGTATATGGGATATATATGTATACACTAAAAAAGCAGAGATAATTGATATAGTTACATAAAGGAACAATATATGAAATACAGACAATATTTCTGGAAAGAGATAAGACAGATACCTCTAAGAGGGGGCTGGAGATGTGAGTGCCTACAATGCGACACTTTATTTTGTCTTTTATTCAGTGTGAAAATTTTACTACAGAGCCATGTTACTTTTTCCACACAAAATTAAGTCAAGAAATAGATGGAAAATTCCCAAGTAAAACAAAATTATCTTTCAAGGTAGATACCTATTTAAAAATGGTAGCCTCATTAGACGTGAAAGTAAATGCCACTGCAGACAATCATTTTTGTCTCTGAAAGTTTCACAAACGTTGAGGTGCCAGATGGTCTGACATTCTAGCAAATCAAACCTCAATAGAAACAAGCCTTCCACAGCAGTGGGTTGGTCAATGGTAAACTTTTCTAAAGGAGATGGAGACAAAGCCTTTTTGTTCTCATAAGTTACTCTATAACTAGTAACTCCAGCTTATTTAAGTAATAACTTTGTGTCTAAATAGGCATTGTACAATTCAAGCTATTCTTTTTCTAAGGAAACCAGTACTCCTATTGTCATCTAATACTGTGATATTCTACCCTATAAAAAATGAGGAATGCTTATAAAACCCATTGATATACACCCCAAAAAGAATATCTAGCCTGAGTTGCTCAAGGCAATTGAAGTATGGCTTCACCTTTCAAACTGGGCTACGTGATCTGACCTGGTGGGTTGGCAGAGAGAGTTGAGTACCAGAGTCCACTAATGGTTTAAGAGATGCTGCAAATACAAACAGCAACTTCTTTCCTAGATCTAAGTTACAGTAGTGAGAGAGAAAAGACCATGGACTCTGCTTTGCTTGCCATGTCTGGAGTGGGTATCTTTAACAAAATACTGCAGGAAATATACAACTACAGCTTAAGCAACCACGGGACACCGAGATCTGGCAATTTCTTGTTTAAGGCTATATCAAATAGTAGAAGGAGGTCTATAATGTCTGTGTTGTTGCTTAGTCGCTGACTTGTATTCAACTCTTTTGTGACCCCCATGGACTGTAGCCCACCAAGCTCCTCTGTCTGTGGGATTTTCCAGGCAAGAATACTGGAGTGGGTTGCCATTTCATTCTCTAGTTATCTTCCCAACACAGGGATTTAACCCTCGTCTCCTGCATTGGCAGGAGGATTTTTTACCACTGAACCACTAGCTCTACATTAAATATTGTCAAGCCAAGGCTTCAGAGCACTATTTAAATGCAAAATTTGATCTGGCAGGTGTTTTAACTCTAAAATAAAATTATGAGATGATTGCAGTAATAGAGCCTTTGAGAGCACAACACCAAATCTAGTATTTAGGCTTATAAAAGGAATACTGGCATCAAAATTATAACCTTGGGAGGCTAACCAAATAACCAAGCAATGTTGCTACTGCACAAAACCTTTTTGGAATATTGTTTCAGAGACCCTTTTATAATTAACCAGAGAGCCAAATAATAAAACTTATCTCAGTTTTTTAAACATATTGCCACTTTTACCAGTTTTTGATACTATCATATCAGCCCTTCTATCTTTATTTAATGATTCTTTACATCCCAACTCCAATATATCTAAACTGTAATACAGCATTGTCCAGTAAAACTTTCTGCAATGGTGGAAATATTCTCTATTTTTGATGTACCTAAGAGCAGAACGGCTCTTACATGGCTGATGTGACTGAGGAACTACATTTTTATTTTGTTTAATTTTAGTTCATTTTAATTTAAATGTAATAGTCACATGTGACTGGCGACCTTGCCATACAATTCCAGGTATGATCTCCACACAATATTTTCAAGGACATGTTTCTCTAACTTTCTGCAATACATACTCAACTTTTTCTCTAGTGATACGATCTTTTCCTCTCAAATAATAGCCTCCCTTTTTTCTATCTGTTCAAGTTTTACCCAGCCATTAAGTTCCATTTCAGTTTCCACCCTCTACTCAAAGCCCTGTATTATATAGCTTTAACTCAACAATTTTCTTTCCTCATTTCTCCATTATGCTGCACTATCACCCTGCACTTTACCTACAGGTATTAATAGCATGTTTTGTTTAGAGGTTGTTTTGTGAATTTGTTTTAACTTTCCTTTCACCTCATTAGAGATTACACTCTTTGAAGAAAAAAGAGGGAGAAAAAGTTAATTTGTGCCTCAAATGCCCTGTAGACTGCTTAACACACAGCCACTGTCCAATAAATAGTTTTTAATTGACAAGAGTAAAACAACAAGAATTTACTAAAATGATACACCCTTAATGTGATTTTAAAATTGAAGAGAAAGCCATGATCTTATTAGACTCTTACATAATTAAAAAGTTACTGAAGTAGTTCATCTCACAACTTTAAAGTAAAAAATTCTAGGGGTTATTATAATTCATCTTTTCATTTCCTGAAAGGATCCCAAGTTACTCTAAAATTTTGCATTTATCTTACTCTTAAATTTCCCCAAAGAAAGATAGGTGCTAGTCCTTCTGTAAACCACTCAAGCTTAACTTCAAGACAGAAAAAGTTAATTTGACTATATTTTTAAGAGTCATACTTTAAATTTTAAAAGAAAGTGCTGCCCTCTTGTGAAATGAGGTAGAAGATTTGTCATTTTACTGACAGTTGAGTAAATACTTCAACGGGATTGAAAGTTGAAATTTAACATTGAAACAAAATGGAGTTTCTTTCCAAATTGTGTTTCCCCTGAGGTCTCTTCCTCCTGCTCTTGGTGAATTTTCCAAATAAAGGAAGGATGGATCATCATGGTAAACTTGCACTTGTACTATAAACTGAAGAACAATGAAGGAGTGACTGGTACAGTTTCACAATAATAAGGATAAAAGACTGTAACCTTTAATTTATATTACTGAGGGGAGAAAGGGAGCAACAGCCAGTGAAGGAATAGATGAGTCCATGACAACATGGCAAGTCTGAAGTCAACTCACTGCCTGACACTGGGCAAGAGCTGTCTTTGAGTCTGAGGGAGGAAAGGAACAGGCCAAGCTGACTCCATCTTGCACTTTCAGTGAGCTTTGGACTTCCCGGATTGATAAACACCGGATTCCATACCAAGATTTCCCGTCGCCAAAAAGAATGTAATAATCCCCTATGTAGTCAATCACCTTTGTAATCTTTATGGCACCCATTGGTGTAGGCTACAATGTATAACCAGCTAACCCTTCTGATTATCAATCATGGCTGTAACCTGATTATATCTCTCTTTAACACTTTCCAGGCTAGGTTTAAGGAATTTGGGGATGTGGGCTTGAGCAGTACACAGGTATATATGCTTTTCACAAAAGTTGGTCAGGGTCCTTGGCTAAGGAGACTCTGCCATGGGCCCACTGGTGTAATAAACTGCACTCCACTATCTGCATTGTCCTTCTGAGTGAGTTTGCTTCCCGGAACGCATGGTTATAGCAAGTCCACTTGGTCTTACATATAAGGTGAGTAGTACTCTAATAATGCCCCAATTGCACAGATTTGTATTAAGTGAAATAGTATAGGTAAAATAAAGTCAAACACTTGTCCAATATATGTTGTCCTTTACTTATGCATCCATCTGTAGTACTAGGTACAAGGTACCAGGTACAGTTACTAGGGACCATTTTAAAAAGCCATGAAAATATTATTTTGAAGGAGCTCACACTCAAAGCTATTCATGAAAATACATGAAAAATCTTTTCACAATTTCACGGACAACAAATGTGAGCAGATTCACAATTCACAGAAATGACCGCTATAAATACTATGGGCTTTAAGGATTCGATTAAATAGATCAATTTACTAAAAACACACTAGAGGGACAAATTTGGAGTATTTTGATCTAAGGGTACTAACAACTAGAATAGGAGGTTAATACTTATTTAGCATTATCTAATTTAGTATTATCTAATAGTTTCCTCTCTTTCCACAGAGTGTGTTTCCTTTTTTAATATTTCAAGATTCTGTTTTTTTTTTTGTTTTTTCTTTTTTAAAAATTTTTATTGTTGTATAACACAGAGGATGCTTCCTTGAGTGAAATTTCACTTTGTCTCCAACCCTCTCCTCTGGGACTGGGATGAAAGGATGAGAGGTTAGCAGGACAAAATAGTATATGGCAAAAGTAGACTAAGTCATCTTGACTGTTTTTTCAACATTGGCAATTCACAAACCATTTTTCACTTATCCCCCCACGCTGGGACACACATGTCAATAGCATGCATTTACATATGAATATTAGGAACAGGTGTGCCCATAAAAGTGTTTAAAACTTGGAACATTCTTTGATTGGATTCTTAGCACACTAAGGGACTTGTCTATTTAAAGTAATCTTCAGGAAATTCTTTTGTAATGGAGAAGATCTTCTGTCAAAAACCACCTCCTGATATATTTGTTTTAGCAGTTTGAGTTTTTATGCATGAAAGCTTTTTTTTTTTTAACTTGGGAAAACATTCCATTTTTTTGGTTGGTATTATGATAGAAAATAAAGGAGTGTCTAGATAATGAGGTGAAAAAGTGCCTTATGAAAGAGTGTGGATCTTATATTTAGTAATATAATACATTTTTTGGCACAGCTTCCTTTAAAAAAAAAAATCCCCCTTTAAAAAAAAAAAACTATAAAAATGCAGGAATGACAATCATGCTGTTCTGTTATTCTAATTAGTTGCCTCTCTGTTCAAATACCAGACAGACACAGAGGAACCTAGTAACATTTTGGTGAGCTAATTGAGAAAAAGTCTCCAATTAAATGTTAAGAAAAGAACATTAACATGCACATAATTTATAACATTTTAAATTAAATAGTGCTTTGATTTTATTGGACTTAGGCAAAAGAAATGTTGACTCATCATACACTACAGGGAATGCTTCTAACAAATAAATGATGGTTAAGAAGGTGGGAAAATATATGCCTCAATAACTTTTCAAGCTGAATAAATTACATTACCTTGTAACCACTAATTTCCTTAATCTTGTAGAGGGGGTAGAAATTTGACAAAGTGAACTGTTAAGTAAGTACAGTAAAATAGAAGAAGTCGACCTAAGTCTTGTTACCATTTATCTAATCAGGTAAAACAGAATCTGTTCAATGACCCATATTAAAGATCAACAAGAAAAGGTTTTCAAGTTCAAAGACCAAGAGAAATATGCCCCCCTAGGGTGTGCTAAATAATGTTCTCCATAAAGGTGTGTTGATTCAATGTGATGGACCACTGAACACCATTTTGACATAAATTTTTTTAAAGAGGTGCTTGCTTTCTCCCTCCTCCGCTCCCTAGCAGTCAAACTATGGGCATCTCCCACTTGCTGCCAGTCAGAACCTTGCTCCCAGCAGCTCAGAACAGTCACCAGCAAGGCTTTCTACCTCTTTCCCTCCCCTGACTTCTTTTTTTTGCTTCCTTAAGCCCCAACTCCTCTATTCAGTACAAATTTCTTAATCACCACCTTTAAGGCTGCTTTCTCTGGTTCATTTTACTTTCTTCAGATTTTTACATATTTCCCCTAACCCTTAATATTTTGTCTCCTGTTATCAACCTACCTTACTGACTTGTATTAACTATCTTATTAGTGTTGCAAAGCACCACTCTATCATGTGGATCATATTTGTGTCATTTACCTAAATTCTTGTGTTTTCTCTATTTTCAAATTGAAGTAGGTGCAAAGTCCAAGTTGGAATACAAAAATTGTCTTTAGAGCCATTAATTTTAAACACATCTTCAAAACAAAATACTTTATAATTAAACAGTATCTAATAAGTTCTGTAACTTTTTAAACTATAATTCTATTGCATTAGATAAACAAAATTATGCAGAATAATAGGACAGACAAAAATGATTCTTTTTCACTTATTTAACTTATATGCAGAGTACATCATGCAAAATGCTTGCTCAGTGAAGCACAAGCTGGAATCAAGATTGCCAGGAGAAATATCAACAACCTCAGATATGCAGATGACACCACCCTCAAGGCAGAAAGCAAAGAATTAAACTTAAAACTCAACATTCAAAAAACTAAGATCACGGCATCCAGTCCCATTACTTCATGGCAAATAGATGGGGAAACAATGCAAACAGTGACAGACTATTTTCTTGGGCTCCAAAATGACTGTGGATGGTGACTGCAGCCATGAAACTGAAAAATGCTTACTCCTTGGAAGAAAAACTATGACAAACCTAGACAATGTGTTAAAAAGCAGAGATATCACTTTGCCGACAAAGGTTCATATAGTCAAAGCTATGCTTTTTCCAGTAGTCATGTATGGATGTGAGAGCTGGACCACAGAGAAGGATGAGTGCTGAAAAATCAATGTTTTTGAACTGTGGTGTTGGAGAAGACTCTTGAGAGTCCCTTGGATGGCAGGGAGATCAAACCAGTCAATTCGAAAGGAAATCAACCCTGAATATTCATTGGAAGGACTGTGCTGAAGCTTAAGCTCCGATACTTTGGCCACTTGATGAGAACAGCCAACTCACTGGAAAAGACCCTAATGCTGTGAAAGATTGAAGGCAGGAAGAGAAAGGGGTGACAGAGGATGAGATGGTTGGATGGCATCACCAACTCAATGGACATGAATTTGAGCAAACTCAGGGAGGTAGTGAAGAACAAGGAAGCCTGGAGTGCTGCAGTCCATGGGGCTGAAAAGAGTCAGAAGTGACTGAGTGACTGAACAAGAAAGAAAAAATTATATGAGAATAAGAAATCAATTTCATAACTGGTATGGATATACTTCCAAGACTTCAGAGAATCTATGCCAACTAGACTTGAATTCATTAGCACTATTTGTTAAAAATGAGATAAAGCTGGTTTCTCTGATAAACTAAGAATTATGAAATGATAGCTATTTAAAAAAAAACACTATGGAAAAATATAACTAAAAAACAGAACAGCTGGGGGGAAAAATATACATTAGTCCTCTAAAAATAAATGTATGATCAAATATATAACTAAACATGTACCTAGCTATCATAATTTCCTCTTTATTATAAAGCTCTTAGACTTATTATTAGGTTATTAACAGTTTATAAAACTATATAATAGCACATGTGTTATGAATTTTATTCTTTTAATTCTTAATCACCCGGATGAGAGGTCATTATACCCCAAATACTCTGGTACTTTATACCAGAAGCTTAATTCAGTTTAGAAAATGATTGTACCTCTGTATGAAACCCTGTATTTTGGATATCTGGATCAAAAATCACATAAACATCAGCCATTTGAACTGGTCAGAGAGGCTTTTCCAATACTAATTTTCAAGTTCATTTAAAACAACATAAGAGGATAATGAAAGTTGTATGGACCCACATACAGGCCATCCCAGTAGTCCAGCTCAGGTCACAAATCAGAATCTAAGTCAGCCTGCACTTCTGGGAAACACCTCTTGTCCAGGAAAGAGCATCATCCACCAATCATAATCAACCACAGCTGGCTTATCTTACCCTAGAAAACAGGACCTCTCAGCCTTATAAGAAACTCCAACTTCTTAGCCAGTCATGTCCTTGTTTCCACACTGCTTCTTCTAAACGCAATAAAACTCACTCTTGAAGGACTTCCCTGGTGGCCCAGTGGCCCCTTCCAATGCAGGCGATACAGATTCCATTCCTGATCTGGAAAAGAGCAAATAAGTCCCTGTGCCACAACTAGAGAATCCTAACACCTCAGTGAAAGACCCAGCATAATGCAGCAAAGATACCACATACTGCAATGAAGACCCAATGCAGCCAAATAAATTTATACTGGGAAAAAAAAAAAAAAAACCTCACTCTTGCCCCAAATCCCTTGGGAAGAGTACCCTACTGCTTGTGAGGCACTGCACTCACCTTGTTTGACTTGAATAAAGGACATTAAACGTTAAATGGTATTATCTCTGTCCTTTGACAAAGACAACGATTAGGATTTTTCCTTAATAAACACTGAGTTTCATACATGTTTCTATAGGGTTTTGCTTTTCCTACATGATACTGATTCACTTCCAAATTAAGGAGCCATGCTTTTATTCATATATATATCCCTCTTTTGCAAATGTAAAAGTAACCTTATAATCGTATATGACATATTAAAGAGAACAATATCCTACTGGTTTTTCTCTTTTCAGGAAGATGATGAAAATAACAACCTAATCACAAATATGGCAAGCCATGTAAAAAGTGTTAATGGCTCTGTCCTGTCCAACTCTTTGCAATCCCAAGGACTCTAGCCCTCCAGGGTCCTCAGTCCATGGAGTTCTGCAGGCAAGAATGGAGTAGGTAGCCATTCCCTTCTCCAGGGGATCTTCTGAACCTGGGCCTCCTGCTTTGCAGGCAGATTCTTTACCATCTGAGCCACCAGGGAAGTCCCATGGCAAGCCATAGACACTAGGAACTCAACTGTACATTCAAAACACCATTGTGAAAAGTGAACACGTGTATGTATGTAGAAGTATACAGCAGTACAATTTCTGACCCAGTCTCAGTGTTGCTTCAGCATAATTGATATAAATCTTTAATAAAGCCCAATTACTTATAAAAATAAACAGGAATTTGCATATTTCCACTGAAACTATCCAATCCAACCTGCTCTTCATCGGACAAAGCTAAACTCATTTTCTTGTTTTTCCTGCACACAATACTCACACCTGAACCTAGACTTTGGGTGTATTTGTAGTTCCTTTAAAATACACTATTTTCTAGTTCTTTCGATAAATCCAAATTTAAACTTCCACCTTTAAAGTCCCCTCCCACGTCTTCCATGAAACTCTAATTCTAAAATGATGACCACTCATTTTTAAAAATTTTTTAAATTGAAGGATAATTGCTTTACAGAATTTTGTTGTTTTCTGTCAAACATCAACAAGCATCAACCATAAGTATACATATGTCCCCTCCTTTTTGAACCTCCCTCCCATCTCCCTCCCCATCCCACCCCTCCAGATTGTCACAGAGCCCCTGTTTGAGTTCCCTGGGTCATACAGCAAATTCCCACTGGCTATCTACCTTACATATGGTAATTTAAGTTTCCATGTTACCCTCTCCATACTTCTCACCCTCTCCCTCCTCCCCTACCTCCATGTCCATAAGTTTGTTCTCTATGTCTGTTTCTTCACTACTGCCCTGCAAATAAATTCATCAGTACCATCTTTCTAGATTCCATATATATGCATCGTATATATACAATACTTATCTTTCTCTTTCTGACTCACTTCACTCTATATAATAGGCTCTAGGTTCATCCACCTCATTAGACTTCATTTTCTAGACTTTATCACTTTCTGAGAGAGACAAGAATCTTTTTTTTTTTTTCCTTAGTATTTTTATTTGGCTGTGCCAGGTCTTAGTTGCAGAACACAGGATCTTTAGTCACGGCATGTGGGATTAAGTTCCCTGACCGGGGATCCAACCCAGGCCCACTGTGTTACAAGCCCACTTGAATTGGAAGCATGGAATCTTAGTCATTAGACCACTAGGGAAGTCCTGAGACAAGAGTCTTTGATAACAGTACCTTTAACTTTTGCCTTATACTTTACCCCATGCATCAACAAACTTTCTAGGGCAATGTACTTCAACTTTAACTAAAGTTGTGTGATTATTTTGGATGAAAGAGCAACTAGCAAAGAGTACTTTGGGTTCTGAGAGACTCCATGGGAAAATCAAAAGTTTATCTATGTAAATTCAGAAGGAGAAAAAAGTATTAAACTAGGCTCAGGGTTAAAATCTTCTTGATGATAGGACATCTATTTAAAAAACATGGGATTCCTGGGTGGCTCAATGGTAAAGAGTCCAACTGTCAATGCAGGAGACGTAGGCTTGATCCCTGGGTTAGGAAGATCCCATGGAGGAGGAGGAAATGGCAACCCACTCCAGTATTCTTGCCTGGGAAATCCCATAGACAAAGGAGCCTGGAGAGCTACACTCCATGCGGATTCAGAATCAGGCAAAACTAAGCAACTAAGAACACATGCACGTATCTAAGAAGCACATCCATAACATACTGCACAGTTATAAATATAATTTATGCAGGGAAGTCAATATAATAAAATCAAACTTATTTATTCCCCTAATTCTCAGGTGACCACCCTTTACACTCAGAATAAAACAACTACCCTATTAGAGAAAGATCTCTTCCTTCATGGGTTGGTGATACTGTGTCAGTGTCTTTAAAAATTTCCCAAAATAAAGCATTTCCAGTTTAAAAAGCCAAGAAAATGGGAAGTTATAGAGCTCCTTGAGATGGTGGAGGAAGTTGGTAGATTTGTGACATTTTATCTCTAAAATGACCTTCTGTCACTGCTTCATAAAGCAGCTGGAATTGAGCCTTAAGTATTGCAATTTGCTTGAGAGGGAGAAATACAAACACAGAATACAAAAATTTAAAAGTATCCCTCCTGAATCCTTCAAAATGTATTAATTTTTCCGCTTGGGATTAGGACTAGAAAAAACAAGAGATCACATGAAAAAAAGAAATTGATTATGGGATAAATGACGTTGGATTAGCAGGAAGTTAAAGAGCAATGACTGGAAAAATCTTAATTTTACTCAGCCAACTAAGAAAAAAAAATGAACATTTATACAATATGTACAACCTCTGTGGCCTCACACTACAAATTAAATCCACACCTGTGAAATTTCCAGGCTCATAATACAGGGTATTTGTACAAGTAGTATAAATTTAAAGGAAAATTGGCCATAATAAAAAAAAAGTTTAGATCATGTTTTTGCAGGTTTGTAGCTAAGTCAAAATTAGCTAATCCATACACAGACACTCATTAAGAAAATATCATCACCTTTGCAAAAAGGACATACACTCTATGCCTTGTTAAGATCTCATTAACTTGGAATAAGTTATAGTCAAAGACAAACAGATTTTACATACCACACTAGATTTTAATTACAGCTAAATATAGTTGCTAATTTTATATTCATGTAAACACCTGCATTGCCTGTGTCAAGATTTCTGAGCACTAAGATTTCTGTGAACCTAAAAGCATCAAATGAACCAATCACAAATTAATTACCTTATTCATGGAAATATTATTCAGGTCTCAAGTATTTTTTCCTTAGGAACTGAGTCCTGCTCAACTGAATTTACTGAAGGCAAGGCAAGCTGAAACTCTAAAATTAGTATTTTGTTATATTGCTTAATATACATTGCTTAATGATATCCAGAACTCATGACTACCTTAGGACCAAAGAATAATTTCAATAATGAGTTATTATCATTGATGAGAATGTGTTAGGATCACTAGGATACTAACATTTAAGGGTGTAATTTTTATTAATTCTCACCCTTCTCTGTTCCAGAAAAAATTCTCTCATTTTTCTTATCAGTCTGAGATAGAAATTGTCCAAGAACTTCTGGTCTTTAAATAAAAGAGGGAAAAAAAAGACTGGCAAGACAAACTATTTCAACTATATGAAATGAAAACAACTCCAGTACATTTTGGATTTCAAAAACAACAAAGATCACAGTTGAGCAGCAGCTCTTTTCAAAACATTTTGATCTATAATATAAATATTGAGACCATGTTGGCAGACTTTCATACAAACCCCTAATAATAACAGTTGTTGAAACAACTATACATATAGCAATTTTCATGAGACCAGAGCTTTGAACAAATAAATATAAACTGTTTCATGATTCTATGTCTCCCCACCTCAAATCTAGATGTTGCAAGATGCTCTTTAAAGAATACAGAAATAAAGTAAAATATTTCTTTTCTGGCAATTTCTCAGGAAATTATAAACTAATAATCTTAGTTGAGAATAAATATATACATTTTGTTTATGATACCTGATCAGAAAATAGATATAAAAGAAAGTTCAGACTTTGTCTATTAAGTAGTTTATTCTTGCAAACGCTTTGAAGTTTAACAGTAAACTATTAAGTGTCTGAAGTTCTTTAGTATCATAGCAAAGGATGTTTGAAGTGGACTTTAGAGGGCCCTCTAAGCTACCTTTATATAATGATTCAGTTAATATAATGATTTCCCATAATTGTATTATTAGCAGTATGAACATTGTAACAATCAGTATGATGATTCCATCTACAATATACTTGATAAATATTTTCCAGTTTCTATATGAACATCTGGAACAGTAAAGATTGCCTCTCAATGCAGCAGATCCTAAACTTTCTTCTTTCTATTAAAGCAGGGGGAAATGGTACCCTTGTGCTATTGCCCTACCTTCCCCTCCTGCTGATATCACAGAACAAACTCCCATTTTCAAAAGATGATCCTTCCTCTATTTAATGTAATGATCATGACTCTTTTAGTTTCTCTCCTTTTTTTTTTTTCCTTAGCCTAGAAGTTTCTTTGCCAAACCATTTTTCCTAAACTCCTTTTTAATGTTAGATTTTTAAAGTTTTGTCTTAATGTTACCTGCCTAGTTTCTGGCACATGCTGGAGCCTTTCCTGGGAATATATCCTCTCTCTCATTCCCCTGATAAGGCCTCATGTCCCTTTGGCCAGGATAATGCTAATACATTCTTCTATCTGCAGATGGCAACTTCTAGACTTTGACATCTCAAGGCTTGGTTAAGTGCCTCCTCCCTCTACCTAGCAACTCCCATTGCAGCTTCCTGCAGACACCCCTAATACAACCTATTACCTTACCTTCTCTGTTTACATGGTTTTGTGATTCAAGAAATAATGGCAGTAAAAGCAGTAAGACAAGAAAGAAAGTAAGAAGCAATAGGACTTGGTATTAGATTGCCTGGATGTGACAAATGATGGAGAGAAAATCTTCAAGGAGGATGCCTAAACTTCTGTCTTGGGTAACTGAGCAAGATTAAGGGGGAAAAGGGAATACAGTGAGAGACATGGATTTGGGTTTTAAAAGACCTGTGAATTCACCAACTGAAATATCTAGTAAGCAGTTAGACAGAAGAATTTAGAGCTCAAGAAAGTCAAGGTCTAGAGATAAAGATTTGAAAGTCATCAGCAAATAGAGAAAGAGGCCAGAGAAGAGTGCACTAAGTGAAAATAAAATCTGTTTCAGGACAAAATTCTGGAAAATTAGCTAAGTATTGAACAAAGGAGAGAAAGCCAACAAAGAATAAATGGAAGAGATAGCCAACTACAGCAATAAAAGTAAGAGTATGTGATATGCCAAGAGATGAGAACACTTGGAGAATATTTCCATGTAAAATGGTACAGAAAGACAAAATTAGGTAAGACTTGGGAAAATATAAGCAATAAAGTCATTGATGATCCTGGCAACCACAGCACTGATGTGGTTGAAGCAAAAGCTAGAATGCATTATATTGAGAGCAAATGGGAAGTGACGATGTCAAGACTGTGAGTAGAAACTGTTTCAAGATGTTTGACTGAGAGAAATGATGAATGAATGAATGTTACAGAACAGCTTATCCTGATGATTCATAAAAACACTGAAAAACAATCTTGGCTAAGCTAACCGCTAACAGATGCAAGAATATAGGAATAGTAGTAATTCTAGTCCTAGTTCTTTTAATTAAATAATTGGAGTCCTAGCAATAAAGTCACCAGACAATGATTGACCAGTTCATCTCACTGGCCTCTAGAAAAGGATCAAAACCAAGAGCCACAATTTAATACATGGACATTAAGTCATATAAGAAAAAGACAATAAACCACACACACACACACAACTTCCAAAAATAACTTTTAATACTACTACTAATCTGGAGCACTAATTAGTAACCCTAACTGAAAATCAATTCTAATCTAATTTTCCAAACAGACATATTTCAGGCCTGATTTCCTTGCTAAGAAAATGATACTGAGCTCCTAAGAATTCTATACATAAAGGCAAATGAGGACAGACCTATGTGAAATGACTTCCTTCACTGAAGCAAAAATTCTAGCAATTTACCACCTGTGAATCCATGTTCAAGGGAATCACCTAGGGTCCAGAGATAAGCAGTCCCCAAGGGTAATAAAATCAATGTTCACTACAGCCAAACCATAATACTGCAGACTCAGAGAACTACAAAAATCCATGAAATACATTTCCTATTTAAACATGTTGCCAAAGAATACAGTGTAACTATATCAACAAGGATGATAACAGATGCACAAGAGTTTGTCTTAAGGATGAAACAGTCACTACCCTAAAAAAAAAGAAAAGAATCATCCTCTATTTCAAAACGGTTTAAAATGTTTCAAATAGAAAATCATTAGTGTCTTTTTTTTTTTAAATAATGCTCTCATTAGATTAAAAAAATACTTTCCTGAGTTTGTGAACTATATTAAAGTAGTTTATTTGGAGTACTTCAGCACCCACTATAACACTGAAAAAGTAATTTCCCAAATATTATCTTGATGTTTAGAACTTCCAAAGTCATAAATTATACAGAATAGCATCTAACAATAACTGGTGCATAAGGTCAAATAGACGTCTTTTTTAAATAATAACTTTTCAATTCTCCTATTTACTAAAACTGCTTACATGGCTCATGTAAAGAAGATATAATAGCCCACTTCCCACCAAAAAAAAAATTTTTTTAAGACAGAAGACAAATTAAACCAGAAAATTGGTCCTTTAATAGGCAACTGTAATTGGACAGATACTTACTCCTTGGAAGGAAAGTTATGACCAACCTAGATAGCATATTCAAAAGCAGAGACATTACTTTGCCAACAAAGGTCCATCTAATCAAGGCTATGGTTTTTCCTGTGGTCATGTATGGATGTGAGAGTTGGACTGTGAAGAAGGCTGAGTGCCAAAGAATTGATGCTTTTGAACTGTGGTCCTGGAGAAGACTCTTGAGAGTCCCTTGGACTTCAAGGAGATCCAACCAGTCCATTCTGAAGGAGATCAGCCCTGGGATTTCTTTGGAAGGACTGATGCTGAAGCTTAAACTCCAATACTTTGGTCACCTCATGTGAAGAGTTGACTCATTGGAAAAGACTCTGATGCTGGGAGGGATTGGGGGCAGGAGGAGAAGGGGACGACAGAGGATGAGGTGGCTGGATGGCATCACTGACTTGATGGACGTGAGTCTCAGTGAACTCTGGGAGTTGGTGATGGACAGGGAGGCCTGACATGCTGTGATTCATGGAGTCACAAAGAGCCAGACACGACTGAGCGACTGAACTGAACTGAACTGAATTGGACAGAAGGTTCCTGGGAACTGTGAGCCCAGAGACCCCTGGCTGCCAAAGCAAACATAAAAGTAGAAATTAGTTATATAACCCTTCAATGTCAGTTCTAGATGGGGTGGGGGCAAGGAAGTCAAGATATTGAAGCATATGTAATGTATAAAATAACAACATTTCCTTTAAAAAATGTATGTGAATATAAGTGTGTGAAATGTATGTATGTATAATAACATTTTCAGGAAAGCCACATTCAAAACTGGTTGTTCTGGGTTGTGGTACTTGGGAAATAAAGAATCATAGTGTGGGAGATATCTCACTGTATAATTTATAAGCTTTATGTTTTTCTTAAAAGAAACACATTTTACATCTCAAAATCTAATATAAATAAAAGCAAAATAATAAAGAAGAGAGTGAGTATCAATATAATCTAAGGGCCAAATGATGCTTTCGATTCTGAACATGATAACATGATGAAAATAAAGATGCATGATTTCAACCACATGATTACAAAACAGTTATCATAAAAAGACTCAATGTTCTATTACAGTGTGAATTCAAATTTAAAGATAGCTCAAAGCAGAAATCCAACCACGTTATTTCACAGGACCAGTGAGAGACGAGAGAAAGGGAGTGTGAAAGGAAGAGAGAGGATGAAATAAATAGGAAAAAAACAAGAACTATGCTCAGAATGACTCATAAGAAGAAACTAAAAATCCAAACACATAAAATTCATACTGTGAACAACTATATTCTCAAGTTATGGTCCTGGAGTAAACCATAAAGACAGCTACGAAAATGTCTAGAAAAATAGAGAAAAGAATATTTCTGCTGGTCTAGTCTATCTTTATTATCTTCATCATTAAAGGAAAACTTCGCTGAAGAATCCGGTTAAAAATAATTAATCTCATTACAAGCATAATGAAGTGACAAATCAAATCATGGGAGTTTGCATTTCAGTGTAAGGAAACTATTAACAACTTGTAACATATTATACCTTAGAATTCTCTGTTTAAAAAAGTCAACATACATATATTACCATTCTTAAGACACTTAAAATTCATGTATATAAATTATAAGCAAGAACCCTTACATGGTGCCAAAAGTCATCACATTCTTATAAAAAAGTAACAGAATAACTGCCAAAGAGACCACAAGCCAAAGAAATTCAGAATAGGCTTAAATATTTTAAAAATCTGGATAGAAAAGAAGGGCTAGCTACTAACAGTTCAGAAAACTTGACTGTACTAAAAGCAAAAAGCCTTTTAATGGCAACCACAAATAATTTGAGGTTTTATGTTATTGATAAAATAATTCACAGTAGCTGATAATGGCCCCAGATACATACAAAAAATTACAACATATTAACCAGCCTAGCAATTCTACTCCTACATGAAATATGCAAGATAAATTACATGTTCACATTAAAAAAACTATATAGGAATATTCATAGCAGCATTGTTCATAATAGCCAAAAAGAAGACATAATGCAAATATCCATCAACTGATGAATGAATATATAAAAAATGGTATATCCTACAATGGAATATGACTTAGCAATAAAAAAATACCGATACAAACTACACCACGGACAATTCTTGAAAATATGATGCTTAGTGAAAAAAGCCAGTCAAAGAGTACCACAAACCATATGAAACCATATGAAATATGTGGAATGGCAAGTCTATAGACATAGAATATAGATTCGAGATTGCCAGGGGGCTGGAGATTAGAAAACATTGGGAAGGCATTAGGGGACTTTCCTTTCAGAGTGATAAAAATTATTTAAAATTGACTGTGCTAATGGGTGTGCAACTCCATGAATAAACTAAATACCACTGAACTATACAATTTAAAAGGGTTAAGTTACATGGTATGAGAGTTAAATCTCAATAAAGCTGTTAAAAATTTTTTTAATATATTAATAAAACAAGTCCTTCCCCCATTGTACTCATTGATCCCAACCTTATAAATCCTATTTCTGAACCAACTCTGCCAGAGGCAAATAGACTCTGAACCATTCCAGCCTGAATCATGGATAATTACTGCAAAGGCTTCTTGTCACCCACATGGCAGCTCTAACCAGGGATGACCAGCCCTCAGTGGATAGTCAGAAACTGATAGGCAACCATTGCCAGGTTTGCAACAGATCACAGGGCTTCTATGCCCAAATTCTTCAATCCAAGATACTTCTTGGTGTCCGACTATCAGAATTTTTCTACAGCCTTGTCCTCATGACCTATTTATCCTGCTTGTATGTGGGCGCAAGTCACTTCAGTTATGTCTGACTTTTTGTGACCTTATGGATTGTAGCCCACCAGGCTCCTCAGATGGTATGGACCTAACAGAAGCAGAAGATATTAAGAAGAGATGGCAGGAATACACAGAAGAACTGTACAAAAAAGATCTTCACGACACAGATAATCATGATGGTGTGATCACTGACCTAGAGCCAGACATCCTGGAATGTGAAGTCAAGTGGGCCTTAGAAAGCATCACTATGAACAAAGCTAGTGGACGTGATGGAATTCCAGTTGAGCTATTTCAAATCCTGAAAGATGATGCTGTGAAAGTGCTGCACTCAATATGCCAGCAAATTTGGAAAACTCAGCAGTGGCCACAGGACTGGAAAAGGTCAGTTTTCATTCCAATCCCAAAGAAAGGCAGTGTCCAAGAATGCTCAAACTACTGCACAGTTGCACTCATCTCACATGCTAGTAAAGTAATGCTCAAAATTCTCCAAGCCAGGTTTCAGCAATATATGAACCGTGAACTTCCTGATGTTCAAGCTGGTTTTAGAAAAGGCAGAGGAACCAGAGATCAAATTGCCAGCATCTGCTGGATCATGGAAAAAGCAAGAGAGTTCCAGAAAAACATCTATTTCTGCTTTATCGATTATACCAAAGCCTTTGACTGTGTGGATCACAATAAACTGTGGAAAATTCTGAAAGAGATGGGCACACCAGACCACCTGACCTGCCTCTTGAGAAACCTGTATGCAGGTCAGGAAGCAACAGTTAGAACTGGACATGGAACAACAGACTGGTTCCAAATAGGAAAAGGAGTACATCAAGGCTGTATATTGTCACCCTGTTTATTTAACTTCTATGCAGAGTACATCATGAGAAATGGTGGACTGCAAGAAACACAAGCTGGAATCAAGATTGCCGGGAGAAATATCAATAACCTCAGATATGCAGATGACACCACCCTTATGGCAGAAAGTGAAGAGGAACTGAACAGTCTCTTGATGAAAGTGAAAGTGGAGAGTGAAAAAGTTGGCTTAAAGCTCAACATTCAGAAAATGAAGATCATGGCATCTGGTCCCATCACTTCATGGGAAATAGATGGGGAAACAGAGGAAACAGTGTCAGACTTTATTTTTCTGGGCTCCAAAATCACTGCAGATGGTGAGTGCAGCCATGAAATTAAAAGACACTTACTCCTTGGAAGGAAAGTTATGACCAACCTAGATAGCATATTCAAAAGCAGAGACATTACTTTGCCAACAAAGGTCCGTCTAGTCAAGGCTATGGTTTTTCCTGTGGTCATGTATGCATGTGAGAGTTGGACTGTGAAGAAGGCTGAGTGCCAAAGAATTGATGCTTTTGAACTGTGGTGTTGGAGAAGACTCTTGAGAGTCCCTTGGACTGCAAGGAGATCCAATGAGTCCATTCTGAAGGAGATCAGCCCTGGGATTTCTTTGGAAGGAATGATGCTGAAGCTGAAACTCCAGTACTTTGGCCACCTCATGCGAAGAGTTGACTCATTGGAAAAGACTCTGATGCTGGGAGGGATTGGGGGCAGGAGGAGAAGGGGACGACAGAGGATGAAATGGCTGGATGGCATCACTGACTCGATGGACGTGAGTCTGAGTGAACTCCGGGAGTTGGTGATGGACAGGAGGCCTGGCTTGCTGCGATTCATGGGGTCACAAAGAGTCGGACATGACTGAGCGACTGAACTGAACTGAACTGAGGCTCCTCAGTCCCTGGGATTCTCCAGGCAAGAATACTGGAGCAGGTTGCCAAGCTTTCCTCCAGGGGATCTTCCCAACCCAGGGACTGAACTTGCATCTCTGATGTCTCCTGCCTTGTCAGGTGTTTGTTTACCACTGGCACCACCTAGGAGAGCTCTAAATTCTCAAGTTCTTGACCACTGGGAAGAATGCACATCCACAAATCCCATGCCTGGATTTGTCCTCTTTGGGCTTCATCCACCAGCCTGAACACCTATCTGGAGGTGGCTGACAGCAGGAATTCCCTTGGGCAGCCTTATCTGACTGCCAGCTTGTACAGCTAGACGTCTGCAGCTAACAGAACACCTATCACTGCCCATCGAACTCCAGAACCTTCCACCTCCTAAGCAGATACTAATCAGACAATATGTGAGATTACAGAACAGTTAAGTATTGATGAAACATTTTCTGAGAAAGTACAAAATAAGATTTTTTTCATTTATTTTCAGTTTCCTGGCGTTGAATAAAATCATTTGGAAAGAATTTATCATACTGCAGGGAAGATAAAGAATGAAAATTATCCTAACAGATCACTAAAAATATCCAGTCAATCTCACAAACAGAACTCAAGAGAATATTTGTGTATTATAGCACATTAAATGGTAGGTGTTTCTTTTTGATGATTATTCCGGTGACTATCTCAAAGAAAATGTGCGTTCACTGAGAAAATGTCCTCACTGCAAAACAACAGATAATTCAATACCACAGTTCTGAAAAATAATGTATTTCTGTTTTCAAAATGAGAAGTGGGAGATTATATTTCAAGTTTCTTAACTCCTTAAAAACTATATTATCTGACTGAGTAGGTGAAAGAATTATAAATCTACACTCCCAATTCATTCTCTTAAATGCCTCTTTGCAAATAAGCAATGAAGTATTGGCAAAGTACTAAATTATGCCATTTATTAATTGCCTAAAAGCATACTGAAAGAAAGGTAAAAGTTTAAAATGGTGTATACTCTTACACAGCATCTCAAACATTTGTGAAAGCTAATCATTGGTAGGTTCTCATTATTACCACAGAATGAAAATAAACATGTAAGTCTAGATATTAGCAGCCATTTGAGAAGTGAGTTTCCGTGGTTCAATACTGAAAACAAAATTTTATAAAACTGTATATCTCTGCTGTTAAGAAAGACAATATAAAGGTCTGAGGACACAGAAGCCATATTTGCTAATACTTTAGTCCTCATGCTTCTGGAATTTCCCAGGGAAAAAGTAGTTAAGATAAAAACCTTTCCTTAATCTGGCTGTAAATTTCTGATACAGTCAGCTCTCCATATCTGTGGGTTCATCTTCCTCAGATTCAACAAACCTCAAATCAAAAATGTTAAAAAAAAAAAAATTCCAAAAAGTCCCACAAAACAAAATTTGAATTTTCTGTGCTAGCAACTAATTACATAGCATTTACACAGTATTAGGTATTTTAAGTAATCTAGAGATGATTTAATGTACATAGGAAGAGGTGCATAGGTCATATGCAAATACTCAACTATTCCATGTATATGGATCTTTGGGTTTTGGTATTTGCAGGAGGTCCTGGAGTCAGTCCCCTGCAGACACCTGGGGGGCGGGGTGGGAGGGGAAATGCCCAGAGACTGTATCTGTGTGCATAAATGTTTCTCAATTCAATTTCCTTTTTTGTTTCAGTGTATTTAGAAAAGACTTCTTTATTGGATACAGTTGTTATGCAGAATACAGACAAGACAAATAACCAAAAATCCCAATTTTTAAAAAAGAGTTTCATGTATATCCTTTAGAGCAGCTGGGACTTAAGTTGCTTTCTAATAGGACTAAGTCAAGAGAAAATTGAGTTTTTCCTCGCCAGAACTTTTTCTCTCAAGATACTCCGAAGGCTGGATGAGCCTCAGGGAACTCAGAAAGCCTACAGAGATGCAGGTACTAATAAATTTCCTTTACATCTTGATGTACCCTGGGGCCTCCTCAGGTCCCTCAGAAGCCAACACATCTGAGGGACTTTTCCCTTAACATCTGAATGTCAGTCCTCCAGGATTTCTCAGAAAAGTTCAGGATTACTTCACCATGGAAAAGTTAGCTTTTCTTCCTTCTAAATTCTTTTCCTTGCTTTTCTTTGCTTTTCAGAGCATTAGTATGCCATAGTGAAGTACATTATTGCCTTCCCAATGTCAACTGGAATTTCAACAAAATTTTAAACAAAATGAAAGACTTTTTTTTTTTTTTAATAAGAGGGGGAAAAAAAAAGAGCTTGAAGCCCTCACAAACAAGAAACGGGAGAAGCAGCAAACTCAAGGAGAACTGACCCACAGCAGATGAAATGAAAGAAAATATTCTATATTTCCTTGAAATCGTGACAAGCACTGCTCTCAACATCTTTGATTACCTGCTAAATTATCGTCATTTTCCAGTATCTACGCCCAGCTCTCTGTTCTGCCTTCTCCTCCTTTCCAACACAAAACCAGTTTTCCCTTAATTATTTGTTCCCACAAATTACTCTGTCGTTTCTGAATTTTAAAGAATGACGAATCATGAACCATGAATATTTTACAAGTTCTGTAAAATGAAATTTCTTTACAAGCTTCCTCTCTTTGTTCCAACACTTGGAACGTGAGCTGTATGGTAAAAATATCCAAGGATCAGCAGAGCTGGAGTTTGCCAGGTGAAATGAGTGAATTCCAGGCAGGAGGTTACTCAGGAGCAGGCCCAGAACATCTTAAAATGAATAGTTACAAATGCACATACACACATGGGTTTTTACTTCTAGTAAAGCAATTGCACAAGTGTGCCTTCCACTCTTATCCTGGGAGAGGGTGTCAGTTAATCAGGCTCAGTAACAGACCAGGTCTGAGAAGAGTCTTCTCAATATAGTTGATCTGACAGTCTCTGCTCCATCGTGACCAGTGTCAGGGGACATCATTTCTAATACATTACACGGACAAAGTGACGAGAGCCAAAATTGAAATAAGAAAAGTATCTTCAAAAGAAGATACTTGTTCCTTTTCTCACTCAGATCAAAAGAAGCCCGAAAAGTCTTCTTAGGATGCTTATTGTAAAAGATGGGGAATTGAGTGACGGATAAGAAAGGGTGAAAATTAAAGCAAAAGACAGAGTCAGGTAGGCCAATACTGTTCTCAAGTCACTAAACAGAGGAAAAGTATTAGTGATGTGCAGAATGACTGAAGAACACCTATGACAAATGAACCGTTCAGTTCAAGACTACTCAGTAAACATTTATTAATAACCTGCTATGCATAAGCACCCTGAAGACCATCAAAGTAAGACTAAGCTCTCTTTTTGAATGTTAATCCTTCTCACAATAAAAATTTAGTAATTCCCAGATGCCATTTTGGAATGCTCTACAATTTTAAAAACTGTCTTCCATTTTCCAAAGCTCCGTGCTACATTAGCAGGTATGCAATATGTCTAAAATAACATGAATATATTAAATTCTGAAGCGCTCTTATAGGTGGAATTACTTTTCAAATCTCTAAATCACGTCCTGGTGGTAAGAGGAGCAAAGTTTCAGCTCAGGTACTATAATTACACGGAAACATCTACAATGTAGTTTAAAAAAAAAGATGAAGAATTCATCAGTGCTTTAGAGGCTCAGTCTCTATATCTGAAAAATGTATGTTAGCAAGGGCTTTTAGGATTCAGTGTCCCTGCTTCTTTGCTGGACAGAGAGAATGGTCATCACAAAAGTCAGAATTGTGGTCAATTCTTAAGAGAAAGGAGGCTGGTCGAACTAGGGAGGCACACACAGATTTAAAGGACTGGCAACACCTTTTTCCTGAGGGCTTGGTTTTTTTAATTTAAAAAATGTTTCATTAATTTATTTTTGGCTGTGCTGGGTCTTTGTTGCACAGGCTTTCTCTGAGTTGCGGAGGGTGGGAGCTACTCTCCAGTTGCTGTGTGTGGCTTCTCAATGTGGTGGCTTCTCTTGTGGAGCACAGGCTTTAAGGCATGCAGGCTTCAGTAGGTGTGGCTCCTGGGCTCTAGAGCAAAGGCTCAATAGTTGTGGTGCTTGGGCTTAATTACTCCACGGCATGTGGGATCCTCCTATACCAGGAATTGAACCTGTGATGACAGGCAGATTCTTTACCACTGAGCGCCAGGGCTTGTTTTTATTATGATTCTTCATATTGAACATATATGCTTTCTATACAATTCTATATATATGCGCCAGGGCTTGTTTTTATTATGATTCTTCATATTGAACATATATGCTTTCTATACAATTCTATATATATGCTGTACTGCACAATAAGAAGAAATACACTGAGTGTTCCTAGAACACACAAAAAAACTGGTATCAGTGACTTGTCTCATGGGAGAAAAATACTCACTACACATCCTTTCTACTTTTTAAACAATTAAATATATGCAGCACTTTTTGAAAAATCAGTAAATGCCAATATGTTAAAACTTCACCCACATATCACATTAACATCAAGGGTAGGTCATGAAGATTTGCATTCACCGATAAAGGGAAAGATCTCAAATATGAGAGTTAGTGTTTCTAATGCCCACATTCAGTATAAAAAGTTTTTTTTAAAAAGAGCTGCAAATGTAGTAACCAACTTTCCATACACATGGTGGTGGTGGTGATGGTGGCAGTTTAGTAGCTAAGTCGTGTTCGACTCCTGTGACCCCATGGACTATAGCCCACCAGGCTTCTCTGTCCAAGGGATTTCCCAGGCAAAAATATTGGAGTGGTTGCCATTTCCTTCTCCACACATGTGGTAATCATCAAATTTAACAGCTGTAGAGCCTTATTTCTACAGCTCAAATATCCAAGATGTATTAGAGGTACAGGTTAAGTGACCTGATTATTTAAACCAGATCCTCCCACCTCCCAGGGCAGGTTGTTCTTCTCCAGAGACTCAGCTTGAGATAATGCAAGAGGGCTGGAGATGGACAATGGTGTGGTTGTACAGTGCTGTGAATGTACCTAATGCCCCTGAGCTGAACACTTACAAATGGCTAAAATGGTTACCAAACGGGGCCTGATCTACTCAGGCACAAGCTATTCCCCAGAGCTGCAAACTGAAATGCGGGTACCATAAACGCACAAAGTGAACAGTGTGTAAGAAAAATAATAGCACAAACTTGATGTCAGATGGGTGACACACTCGATATTGGCGAAAACACAGCGGTTGGTCAGGCTACTGAGGAGCAAAGAACCAAGGACCATCCACTCACTTCCAGACAGTTGCTGCCGTGTACAAGTCCAAGGTTACCACAACAACCAATTCTCCAAGAGAAATTATTTTGAACTAATGGCAATGAAGCTTCTCATAAAATACAGCTCTGGGGTTGTATCTTGAAGGTGGAGTACAACTGCAGAATGAGGGACTGCTCTGGTGATTCGGTGGATAAGATTTCACACTCCTGATGCAGGGGACCTTGGTTCAATCCCGGGTCAGGGAACTAAGCCTGTGCGCTGCAACTACTGAGCCCTCACGTCATAACTAGTAAGCCCGGGCACCACCATGAAGATCCTTCACAGCCAAAACAAATAATTTTTTCAAAATTGCAGAATGAGAGTAGAAACTATTTCAGGTACCTATAAGGTACTTGGTCCTTAATCTAGTAGAAGACCTAGCATTAGAAAAGAGGTACTTTAAACTCACTGTGCAATTTTTACCACTTGTCTGTAAAGTTTAAAATTATATCAAAATTAAAAGAGTTTTTAAAATTTAAAAAAAAGGAAAAGAGGTACTTTGTGAACAGAAAATCTGCAGATATTTCTGAAAGCCATGTTAAGAATTATGGACTATTTATTACTGATGCATAAGCTTTATTACTGATGCATAAGAGCTTTTCAGATTTATTGAAATAATTTTTGTAGTACCTGAAAAACAAATGGAAAAGGTTAGAGATTATAGGGGGACTGGTTGAAAAATTTAAATCAGCAGTCTCATTAATTCTGTAAGTAAATATCAATTACTTAATATATATATATTTTTTCATTGAAGTATAGCTGATTTATCATACTCTGTTACTTTCAGGTATAGAGCATACTGATTTGTCTTCTGTGTTTTTTTGCAGCTTATATTCCATGATAGGCTATTAAAAGATATTGGGTAGCATAGATAACTCTCTATGCTATATAGTAAATCCTTATTTCTTATCTACATATATTTTAATCAAGAACTTTACAAATCTACATTCACTTTCTTTAAAACTTTGAGGCAGTGAAACTTTACTGGCCACTGTCAGGCCTTAATTTCTGTGATACAGCTACAGAAATATTGTCTCAAAAGAAAACTATTTATTTGGCCCAGTGTCAATGGAAAGATTTTCAGCTGGAAATTGATTTTTCCCATTTCAGTCTTAGAACTAAGCTTCATAAATCTCCAATTTTGTTTCTATTTTCAAAATAATTAAGCATCATTCAATGTTTCCCAATCATTTCTGACATATATGCAGGTATAAAAGGGAGGTAAAATTTATTCAGCTGATCCAAAGAAATAATTTATGCTTTGTTCCACGTTGCATAGAATTGATTCTAATAAGTAACAGACGACTGAAAGGCTCTAGGAAAAATATTCAGACCAAATCAATTCACAAGTATTTTTATTATTACATTTCCTCATAAACTTGGTAGCTTTTCTCTGAACAAAGCATACCAATTTTTTCCCTTGAATCCTCAAGCTTCTAAGCCACTTCCTTTGAAAAATCTAAGGGAATTCTAACTGCAGTAGTTTTGTGTCAGATATTGTTTATAAACCAAAAACAGGCAAAATGCTTTCTTAACAAAGTTCAAGTTTTCAATTCTGAGAATTAACAAAGTCGAAAAATCACAAGTATCAAATGTACATAGGAATCAAACATACAAACACCTTACCAACAAATGATCCTATCAAATTTCTCCATGGAAAACGTACACCAAAGAAACACAACTCAGAATTATGTAAGTACACAGATTTTCATATGCCAGGTAGCCTGTATAGGTATTTGAAATATCTGATGAAGGTAGAAGAGACATTTTTGTAAGAATCTATCTGGTACTGGGGGCTTCCCCAATGGCTCAGTGAGTAAAGAAGCCACCTGCAATGCAGGAGACACAAGGAGATGCAGGCTCCATCCCTGGGTCAGGAAGATCCCCTGGAGAAGGAAATGATAACCTACTCCAATATTCTTACCTGGAAAATCCCATGGACAGAGGAGCCTGCTGGGCTACAGTCCAAAAGGTCCCAAAGAGTTGGACACAACTGAACGACTAAGCACACACATCCAGTATCAGTTAATTCATTTTGTTGTTGTTCATTCATTGCTGACCTAGTATTATGGATGTTTACTGTGTCTGCTCTGTATTTGAAACTTAGCTTTCTTGTGTATTCAAATTATATCCATCGGTTTCTTTCCAGTAGCATCTCATCATTTCCTCCATGTATATCGTCTAACTGGATACAAGTCTCTCAGCCTCATGAATTTGGTTTCATGGCATTTGGTTTAATTCCACTGACTAAATAAATAAATAATAACTATAGTCATTGCCTCATGAAATATTGACTTTTAAACTAAGTTCCTAAGACTCCTTACTTAAATGCTTTCTTAAAGGTCTAGGACTTTCTATACTAGCCTAGTACTATCTTGCCAAGAGCCTGCTGGACATCTCTAGCTGGAGAGGTGACATATGTCAAAACCTCAATGAATTTAGAGCACAATTCTTCATCTCCTCGCATTGTCCCTTCTGTCCAGTCTCAACCAACCTTAGCCTCGCTTCACTTCTTCTGGTAATGGTGCTCGCAACCATGCCTCTGATCCTCTTAGCTGAAATCTTGGAAAGGATCTCCAACTCTTCCCTCTTCTTTTCTTATATACCCCTGATAACCAGATATCGGTGACTATTTTCTACTAATTCTAACTGCCCAAATCAACTAATGCTTGTTGACTTTCACTGACATTTCCATCCTTGTTTATTGTCTTGCCTATAGTATTAATAACATCACCATACCTGGTTCTCCCCGTTCCTTCCACCTACCTCTCTATGTTACATACCGTGGCTGGATTAATCTTTCTAAGATACAGTGAGGCTCTCTCCTTTGCTCAAAAACCTTTAACAACTTCTTTGAATCTAGAAAGCATCACACTCAAAAATTTTTACAAGAAATCCAAATTCTCTGACCTAATTCTACCCTTTTCCTTTTAATAAGTACTACTTGGTGATACTGCCTTAATACTGTTTCTAAAACACTACCCAAACTGTCCCTTCCAACCCTGGGCCCTTTCCCCCTTTCTACCATTCTCGCATTCCCTGGATTACCAGTTTTCCCAACTAGAAGCAATGTCTCTCAAATCGGAATTACTATAACACTTTGTGCCTCTCTTTCAATAGTAACTTCACCCTACTTGTCTTCTTTTATTGCTACAGTGATACAGTTTTATCTGCCCTCTAAAATTCCAGAGTTTTTTAAAGGCATCACTATCTTTCATCTTTATATCTTTCTTTCCTCTACCAAGGCAGGATAATTTCCCTAAGATGTGCTCTACAACCTGTTGTTGAATGACAGGAACAAATTTCATAAATATTCATGAAAAAAAAGAAAAAAGCCTTGAAATCTGTAAAACACTGACACAGCAAAGAATGAATTGGGAATATTGAAGCTAATATATTTCCTCTTTCTACAGCTTGCAAGGCCCTAGGACCTTTTACACCAAGAATTTCAAACAGCTGACTTAGTCAACTATTCCAAAGGGGGCTATTCTTTTTCTTCACTAAATTCTGTGTGTACCATAATGAAATTGAAAGAAACCCTCCTCGGTGTCCTAAACGAGATCCATTTCCGTCTATGAATGAAATACAAATACAACACTTTGTAAAGAATTTCAAAGATGCATTATATCTAAGTTCCTTATGATTAAAATACTTTGTAGATGTAAACTTTACTGATGTCAGTAATGTTTCTATTAAGATTTATAAAATGTAGTGCCTTGGACTGCAAGGAGATCCAACCAGTCCATCCTGAAGGAAATCAGCCCTGAATATTCACTGGAAGGGCTGATGCTGAAGCAGAAACTCCAATACTTTGGCCACCTGATGCAAAGAACTGACTCATTGGAAAAGACCCTGATGCTGGAAAAGACTGAAGGCAGGAGGAGAAGGGGACAACAGAGGATGAGATGGTTGGATGGCATCACTGACTCGATGGGCATGAATTTGAGGAAGCTCCAGGAGTTGGTGATGGACAGGGAAGCCTGGCGTGCTGCAGTCCTTGGGGGTCACAAAGAGTCGGACACAACTGACCGACTGAACAGAACAGTGCCAAATCAATTATTTCAACCTTTCTCACGTCACAGATGAAGAAACTGAAGGTCAGAGAACTTAAATGACTTGATTCAACTCATGCAGCTCATAAAGTTGCAAAGTCAGGACCCACACTGTATTCAGTCCTCAAGTCAAGAGAGCCGCTCTGCTGAGTGATAAAATACAGCCAGTAAAAAAGTAAGTTTATACGAGAGATTCCTCTGTAATTTTCTGGAAGAAACCTGGTTGATAGGAAGCACTGTCATGGCATGTCTTTATAACACCTCTCCTACAGTCAGCCTTCTGCAGCCACAGGTTCAACTGATTCAACTAACCTCATATCAAAAGTATTAGGTGCCACGTGGCTTCAGTTCTGTCTGACTCTGCGACCCTATGGACAGTAGCCTGCCAGATTCCTCTGTTCATGGGATTCTCCAGGCAAGAATACTGGAGTGGGTTGCCATTTTCTACTCCAGGAAACCTTTCTGACTCAGGGACTGAACGTGCGTCTTACCTCTCCTACATTGGCAGGCAGGTTCTTCACCACTAGCTCCACCTGGGAAGCCCTCAAATGTACTAGAGAAAAGAAAATTCCACGTAGTTCCAAAAATCCAAACTTGAATTTGCCACGCAGCAGCAGCAGCAGCAATTATTTACATAGCACTTACATTTACAATGATTTACAATGTAAATCATGTAATTTACAATGATTTACATAGTATACCCAGTATATTAGGTATTAAAATTAATCTAGAGGTGGTTTAAACTATATGGGATGATATGTATAGGCTAATATATGCAAATACTAAGCCATTTTATATAAGGTACTTGATTTTGTTGTCCTAGGGTCATGGGTGGACCAAAGGACAACTTATACTTTTGCTCTAAACATACCTTCCCAGTAAGTACTGTCTTTATACTAATATTATAAAATTACTAATAATATCACTCTCAGATATGTAAATGACACCACCCTTATGGCAGAAAGTGAAGAGGAACTAAAAAGCCCCTTGAAGAAAGTGAATGAGGAGAGTGAAAAGGTTGGCTTAAAGCTCAACATTCAGAAAACTAAGATCATGGCATCTGGTCCCATCACTTCATGGCAAATAGATGGGGAAACAGTGGAAACAGTGTCAGACTTTATTTTGGGGGGCTCCAAAATCACTGCAGATGGTGAGTGCCGCCATGAAATTAAAAGATGCTTACTCCTTGGAAGGAAAGTTATGACCAACCTAGATAGCATATTCAAAAGCAGAGACATTACTTTGCCAACAAAGGTCTGTCTAGTCAAGGCTATGGTTTTTCCAGTGGTCATGTATGGATGTGAGAGTTGGACTGTGAAGAAGGCTGAGTGCCGAAGAATTGATGCTTTTGAACTGTGGTGTTGGAGAAGACTCTTGAGAGTCCCTTGGACTGCAAGGAGATCCAACCAATCCATCCTAAAGAAGATCAGTCCTGGGTGTTCATTGGAAGGAATGATGCTAAAGCTGAAACTCCAGTACTTTGGCCACCTCATGCGAAGAGTTGATTCACTGGAAAAGACTCTGATGCTGGGAGAGATTTGGGGCAGGAAGAGAAGGGGACGACAAAGGATGAGATTGCCGGATGGCATCATCAACTCGATGGACGTGAGTCTGAGTGAACTCCGGGAGTTAGTGATGGACAGGGAGGCCTGGCGTGCTGCAGTTCATGGGGTTGCAAAGAGTCGGACATGACTGAGCGACTGAACTGAACTGACTGTATTAATTAGTCTTCTCTAATTTTCAAATAGAGGTGGTTCAGAATGAAATAAATACCATTTGCAACAATCATTGGCCCAGCATGAGAAAAGTCACTTTCCAAAGCAGATGGGAGTTTCTACAATCCTTTCCTGTTTTCTAGAGTGAAACTTCCTCTTTTGGAGGAAAAATGTGTGAAAGATCCATTTATAAATAAAATTCTATAAATGTTCATGCTTTATTTCCCCTTGAATTAGATGATACAGCATTATAATACAGAAGATTTCTAAAATACCTGTGAAGATATCAGAACAAAACACCCATTATTAATCCCATTTAAAAATAATAAACCAGCATATCTCTCTTATCAGCTGATCCCATAAATTTGTATATGGCTATTGTTCTTAAATCTGGTGTCATAATTCTACTATTTTTTTTTCTTAATTATAGAACACCACCCTTTGTAAGACCAAAAAACAAAACAGATTGGGGTTGGATACTGTATTTATATAAATAGCTTATACACAGAAAATAATCAACCAGTTATTAATTAAAATTTCATGAAAATGTAATAAAATACTTCATAAACAGGATGAATATCTATTTATACCAAGATTAAGTAAATCCCTAAATGGACGAGCAAAAATAAACAGTGACTTTAAATAAAGTAACTATAGTGAAGGAAAGAAAGTGAAGTCGCTCAGTCGTGTCCGACTCTTTGCGACCCTGTGGACTGTAACCTACCAGGCTCCTCTGTCCAGGGGATTCTCCAGGCAAGAATACTGGAGTGGGTTGCCATATCCTTCTCCATAAAGTAACTATACCATAAAGTAACTATACCACCACCCCCCAAAAAGAAAGAAGTAGGGTTAAAGAAAGAAGAGGAACAAGGAGGAAAAAGAAAAGAAAATGGAAATGGAGCAGAAGAGGAAGAAAGAAAATAAGCATTTCTTTTCCATGACAATCCAGATCACCCTACCAGTTCCCTTGAGCATTTCCTGGGATTTGAAGCCATGTTTACTACACTATCAAAATGGGATCTTATAAGCAGGATAAAAGGCATGGCGGCGTCTTAAGTACGAAGCGAATCTTACCTGTGAACACTAGGCGAATCCTATACCTTCCCTAACCAAGTATTAGTGACATTCACCTGTTTGGGCCATTCACAGATGGCCCACGTTGATTATTAAAATTTACAAGATTCTGCATTTGCTAATAAGGAGGGAATACACAAATGTAAGAAGATAGTATAAGTGCCATATTAAAGATATTAACTTTATAAGCACCATGGGAGTCCCTGGGAGAGGGTAAACTAATTCTGTCCGAAGGCACTCCAAGGGAATTCTCTGAGAAGACAGCATCTGAGATGAGCCCTGAAAGATCAGTAAATATTTCTAGAAAGAAGGCATTCTGGGCAAAGGAAGGGCACAAAATCAAAATAATGCATGGTTCCTTTGAAGACCCATGACAAAATTGACGTACAGTGTGGTCTATTCGCATTAGCAATAAAATAACTATTTCTCTCTAAAGTAGAACTCAGATTGCTATTCCCACTATGGCTAATAATTATTAAATAAGAAGATTACAATTAAATAAGCATTTTCCTACACATTTTGTCTATAATAGCTCATTTAATCCTCACAACAACCCTGAGAGGTACGTGCTACTATTACTCTCCCCATTTTATAGATGAAAATACTGAGGCCCAGAGAGGTTAACAAAGTCACACAATTTGATTTCAGGATGTCCTTAGAGCCATGTTCTAACCCATATACTAAAATGTCAATCCTCATGATACTGCACCAGGGCAGCCCTTACTCTTCAAGCATCTCCACATGCCTATCTAATACACTCTGTACAAAAAGAAGGAAGATCTGAGACCTCACACTCACCTCTTGCTTCTAGTTAGAACCCTTTTCCACTTGTCTACTTTTCCTTCTTTCCTCTCATTTTTTCAGACTTTGACTTTCATTTCACTCTCTGAGAATCCCTTATTCCCCCTCATTCTCATGGTAATGTCACCAACAGGGCAGGAGGATTAAAAGCCAAAGAGTTCAGTGTCTGTGTGAGACAGACAGAGAAATCCCTGGGCTACTTGTCTCCAGCTCCCCATGCCTCTACAAGAGAAGGCAGATTTTAATGAAATACAGAAACAAAGATGTACAATGGATGGGAAAAAGCAGTATTTAAAAAAAAGGAAAGTATTATTTGTGATGCTATTTCTCATTCATTACAATTCAGCAGGTCAACAGCAGAAATTGACTGTCTCTTAAATAATACATTTTACAGTGTCATAGTTCTTCTTGCCCTTTACGAACTATCCTTTTTCAAGTTGACTTTTAAAATACGAAAGGGCTATATGTTTACCAGTTTGGCAGATGGTACCTTCATTAGAGCAAGAACAGAAGCTAAAAGGGTAACAGCACAGACACACAGATTCATTTACCTACGTATAAGAGTTGAAGGAACCAAAACTGGAGCAAAAACACATTAGCCAATAAAATTCAAATGGAGAGTTTAGCAGCACAGGTGGGTACTTAAAAATGATTTAAATGAACTGGCATGTAGTAGTGACATTTTCCATTCTGCAATCATGGCCATCACAATGTGTTACGATCTCTTTAAATTCACAAACCAACCCCAAATAAGTCAGGCTCAATAGAAGCAGACAGTACCCAAACTAATGATACAAAAGGTATACATTACATTGCTTTTGTATTCTCACCAAAAAGGAGAAAGAAAGGGAGACAGATAGACAGACAGACTCATATATGCATTCAGGATACCTGGCTTAGGGCTATGGCTCACACTTAAACAATATATGTGGTGAATTATTTCAGAGTTGCTGCTGTTGCTGCTAAGTCGCTTTAGTCATGTCCGACTCCATGAGACCCCATAGACGGCAGCCCACCAGGCTCCCCCGTCCCTGGGATTCTCCAGGCAAGAACACTGGAGTGGGTTGCCATTTCCTTCTCCAATGCATGAAAGTGAAAAGTCAAAGTGAAGTCACTCAGAAGTGTCAGACTCTTTGTGACCCCATGGACTGCAGCCCACCAGGCTCCTCTGTCCATGGGATTTTCCAGGCAAGAGTACTGGAGTGGGTTGCCATTGCCTTCTCCAGAGTTAAAGACCTTTTTTTAGACACCAAATGCATTTTCTGGGTGGTCTGGATTTAATCACTCACGTGGTTTTAAAACACTTCTTTATTTCTAACTCAACTGTAATATAAACATTAATTCACAAAAGTCACACTCTCAGAATTGGAAGAGATTTTAAGAGGTCATTTAAATTCTCTTCTTTCCTATGGAGTCAGTCAAACTTTGTCTTCTCCAGATTACGTGCTTCAAGTCACAGAGGTAAGATACTTTATGTTTTTGGTACATCGGCAAACTCAAGCAAATTTCAGGGCAACTTCAGAAAGATGAAAGGAACTCTCCAGAAATAAAGCACGTAGAACAATAAATGTATTCACCATTGGGTACTTCCTGAGAAATTTCACATGGCACATTATCACCTTTTTCCATGCAGACACCAAAACGTTTGAAGGGTAAATTGGACCTCTTCCATATTCTGGTTTAAGAGGTCATAAAGCTATATTCTGCTCCATTTGTTAGTTATTCTACTTAATCCCATAATGGACTGCATTTCTAGACTGGATAGGTATATTCTCAAATGAAAATGGCATCATTTAAAGTAGAAAGTACTGCTTAAATGCCAATATTCCTGATGGCTTAAGAAGCAGTTGTACTTGGCTAATGAATATGAAATTGGTCATACTTCTATTTACTGATTGAAAAAAAATTAATGTTAACCTAAAAGCCAACTGGAGAAGGAAATGGCAACTCACTCCAGTATTCTTGCCTGGAAAATCCCATGGACAGAGGAGCCTGGTAAGCTACCATCCACGGGGTGGCAAAGAGTTGGACATGACTGAGAAACTTTACTTACTTTACTAAAAGCCAACTAGTCTACCGGCACAATAATAAAATGTGTATATTGACAAATTTGATCTGAATTTGCTGTGCTCATTTAGTCACATATACAGCAAATTTGTAATATGCTACCAAAACTTTGAGAGAGTCATTTATTATTTTAAACTTACTGTGATCACAAAGCAATTATATCTAACATAGTGGGCTCTTTGCTAAGTGTCAAAATGCACTGATTCCATTTTAAAAGACTAAATAGTTTAATTTCGTTAAGAATTACACATGGTCAATTTAACTCTCCTTTTACAAATAATTCTTCTTGAAAAAAGTATAAATTCTGATGGAACATGAAGCTTACTAAACACTACATCTAAGTATGTCATACTAAATCTCTGAGTATAAATAAAATGTATTTGGTGCATCCTGACTTTATTGGCTGTTATTATTGTGTTTGGTGACACACCTTCATGAATAGCTCTAACAAATAAATCATATAACTGTAATGTATTTTAATCTCCAAAAATTAATAATGACAGAGAAAAAGAACTGAGCAAAGGTTTTCATAGGGCCAGGTATATAGTAGGGGCTTCCCAGGTGGCACAGTGGTAAAGAATCTGCCTGCCAACACAAGAGACACAGGTTCGCTCCCTGGGTGGAAAAGATACCCTAGAATAGGAAATGGCAACCCACTCCAGTGTTCTTGCCTGGAAAATTCCATGGACAGAGGAGCTTCACGAGCTAGTCCACAGGGCTGCAAAGAGTCGGACATGACTGAGCAACTGAGCACAGGTACATGGTAAGCACAAATAATTGTTTGTTAAATGAATGAATAGCTGGACAGATAAAACTAGAATGGACTCCATTGTTTTAAATTTCATGATTAACTACTAAAATTAGTATTAAAATTATTTGAAACAAATGGATTTTGAAAACTAACTCTAAAGCTTTTTAGTCTGGGCCTAAAACAGTTAGCAATTTCCTGTGCTTTGTACTTACCTAGTTTATACAGAAGAATAAATTCAAACTGAAGATTAGCTCTGGCAGAGTAGCCATATATGTTGAAGAAATATTATTAAGGAATATCACATGCAATGAAACATTGTGCCTCATAGTATTAAAAATTAAAAAATAAGTATAATTTGAAAATTGAAAACTATTCAGCTGACTATATTTCCAACTTTTGAAATAGTGTAACATTACTGAGAAGGGGGGAGAACCTCAAATTTATGTCCCAACTCTTTTGTTTTCCAACATACGACAGTTACATTGAAAATTATTATCCTAATTCTAACTATCAAATAGTGACATATGACTTCTCTTAATGGTCACTATACCTTTTAATTTAGTTTGTAAAGTAACCCATCTTCTGAATTACAATGTAAGTGCATTAACACTCATGTGTACTCTCTTTCTAAAACACCAAGGTGCAATTGAATTAAAGTAAGCTTTTAGAGAACCAATCCAATACAGTCCAAGTAAGGGACTTCCCAAAGGTCTGCTAAATCTAGGGACAGATTTTGATGATCTGGAGGAATGACTGAATCGCATATTTCAGGTAATCCTACCTACGTTCTCAGGCCAGGGCTGAATGATACTGAGTGGGGGGCAATAAATTTGAGATTATGCTCCCTGCAAGTATACTTCCCAGTAGAGTCGTAAGTCTATCTATATAGCTTATTAAATGCAAAGTGATCATGCTTAACAATCTGGCCATGAAGAACAGGGCTGATGGATTTTATAAGGAGCTAAATTTTAAAAACCACATTTCTTAAGAAAAGTCCAACTCAACTCTCCTGACATGAAGTACAGGGGCTAAGATCAGTCTCATGTAAACCCAAGGACAATCAAATTCCTAAAATTCATCCATAGAGAATGGTCACAACGACTTTAAACTGGAGGCTGTTCAAAGCAAATATAACCCAACACTCACAGCCCTAGCTTTCATGGACATAACCTCAGCAGATCTAGCTTTAACACATGTGCTCTTCTGATAATGTTAAAAGGAATTAGCTGTGAAACACCTGGAACCCAAGTTTCCAGATTTGGAACCTGGGGACCTAATTGAGACAACTTGCTTTTTCATACTTCTAATCATACTAGTTTAAATTCAGTGACTATCAAGTGAGATTTAAAATGATGGTTTTAAAATAATGAACCAATGGCAAGGACTGAATAGCTAAATCAATGGGTGATTTAAAATATTCTCAGTTCCTGTTACTAAACATGTTATCTGCATTCTAGAGAAAGCTTTTCTATTTGCCATGTAAGGTTATAATGAATCTAACTCATCCCAAACTAGTATTAAATCATTAAGAACTTAAAACATGTGGACAGATGGAAGACAAGAACACACTCCTGTCTAATATCAACAAAAACTGCCTTCTGATTTCTCAAGAGATCACTCCCGTTGACCCTGAATGTAACCAACAGTATAACAATATTATAGCACTAGCTCTGCTTGAAAATCAATAATACAGTGTCTGAGTTGAATTCATGGTGATTTATTCAATAGTGGATCTCTGTTCACAGATTCAAAGGCAAAGGAATAGTCAATAAAAGCCACCAACAGTCTTCTCATACTCCTGACAGATTTCTTCACCAGGTGGTGGAGCACCATGGCAGGTTGGCTGGGCTGCAGCCCACCTGTGCCTGGAGCAGAACATGGCACAAGAAATGCAGGCTACCAATTCACAAGAGCAGAACTGGCATAAATTTCAGAGAGACGATCCAGTGAGCCATTGGGCATATGATTTGGAGAGACAAAAGAATTCTTTTCAAACATTCGAAAAACATTCTGGGTCTTAGGAAATACGAAGTAACTCTAACAACATAGATGAAAAGCAGAGTTTAAAATCTATCCCATATGTTCACATGCATAAATTTTATGTTACATGAAATTCACCTCAATTTTTCAAATCCAAAAATAAAAAGGCTATCAGTGAAAAATCTGCTAGAGAAAACGCAAATTTCCAAAGCAACCACTGATCCATGACTGAAAAAGAAACAAATATAACTGACTCACAATTGTGATTAGCATCACAAGGCTTTCTGCTGTAGGTTATCAGGCTTGGTGCTTAATCCAAAGAGATCGGCTAACAATTACTTCCTCTCATCTGTGTGAATCGTCTTTATTATTTGAAGATATCTAATAAATTCCCTTCAGATTCCAACCCCAAGCCTCACTTAATTAAGTAGTTCTTAAGCAACAATGCTAATTACAGTTAACTGTGAAAATTATTTGACAGTTCAAAGTCAGTAATTTCTTAAATGTTTCAAGATTTCACCCTGATATACTGTATGGGCCTCTATTTATCTCTCTCAGAGTAACTGAATGAAACACCGGATTAAACATGCATATCCTTAGAGCCCAATGCTACTGCTAATGAGGAGTGACCACATAGATATCCATGAAAATTGTTTTAAGATAAGGGAACAGTGGTGCAAAGGCTTTGTGGGAGGAATGAATTTGATGTGTACAAATTGAGCCACATGTGTCAATGTGGCTCAAGTGTAGTTGGCCAAGGGGACAGGAGTGATTTTTTAAAACAGTAAGGCCGGAAAGACAAATGGATCCCTGATCATGCAGGACCTGGTAGGGCAGGTTGTAGTTTTAGCCACTCGATCATGTCCAACTCTTTTGTGACCCCATGGACTGTGTAGCCTGCCAGGCTCTTACGTCCATGAGATTTTCTGGGCAAGAATACTGGAGGGGGTTTCCATTTCCTTCTCCAGGAGATTTTTTCGACCCAGGGATCAAACTAGCATCTTCTGCATCACATATGGATTCTTTGTCATTGAGCCACCAGGGAAACCCAGGACAGGTTAAAGGGTATGAAATTTACTTGAAGTGTAATGGGAAGCCTTTAGCATTTTAAGCAGAGACCTGATGAGAGAGTCAGTTCCTAGGCAGGTTGATAAGGAGTCTAGGGGTCCCCAAGGAGAGAGGGGTCTGGAATTCTCAAGGAGGAAGAAAGGACAAACTTTTTTTCCTTCTCAACATTCCTTAGGATTATATAACAATAATGTATTCTGCCTGAGGACAGTCCCTGGATTAAGGACAGTCTCTGGATTAAACCTTCTGGTTAATTCTGTTATCTTAAAATGTAAATTATGGGAGTAGGTCTGGTGGGGTCTTTACAACCTCCAGACATTCTTTGGATTCATTGGAGAGTATATAACTTCATTGTTCACACTAGCAAGCAGGTACTCTTTCTGCCCCCTTCTGATGCCTATGTCAGAAGCTTTCTCTATCTCCTTTATACTTTAATAAAACTTGATTACACAAAAGCTCTGAGCGATCAAGCCTCGTCTCTGGCCCCGGATTGAATTCTTCTCCTCCAGGGGCCAAGAATCCCGGTGTCTTCGTGTGATTCAACAACAACCTTTCACTGACATGACACCCGGTAGCTCAGTTGTAAAGAATCTGCTTGCAGTGCAGGAGACCCAGATTCGATCCCTGGGTGGGGAAGATCCCCTGGAGAAGGAAATGGCAAACCACTCCAGAATCCTTACCTGGAAAATCCCGTAGACAAAGGAGCCTGGTGGGCTGCAGAGCATGGGGTCGCAAAGAGTCGGGCACAAGTGAGCAACCAGCAAATAAGATCACTGGGGCTGCTGATCAGACTGCAGGGAAGTAATAACAGAAGCCAAAACAACACTTAGGTGGCTACTACATTTGTGTAGTTAAAATGGCATGGCTTTGACTGATTAGCAGTGAAGATGAAGAGGATGGTCTAATTGAGAACCTGCTTTGAAGACAGACCAACATGTTCCCTGATGTGGACTAAATAGGGATGGAGCAAAAGACAGGTGAAAAATGAGCAAAGCAGCATTACTTTCAGGGCTTTTTTTCAAGCTAAAAAATTCAGAAACTAATCAGAATGAAGATAACAAGGTGGGAAAGGGTACTACATGAGTAGAGAGAAACTCCAAGGCCAGGTATCTGAAGGAGGAAGCAGTCAGGCGGGCTTTCAAGAGCTGAAGGAATTAGAAGACTCCTAAAAAGAACACTCTACATAGTCAAAAGGAATAATACTTAGTAAGGGTCAGAATCAAAAGATTAGGTCCATACATCTGAGAAATTGAATTATGGTCAAAGAGTAAAGGAAAGGACTTTTGGAAGTGAGCTGTCAAGAAGTGGGCAACTGTTCATGATATATATACCAACTGACTCCTCACTGAAATTGATCCTTACCCAAACAGATCCATCAGTTTGGGACACTGGGTCAGTAAAAGTATTTCTGAACAATTATAAGCTTTTCATATACTGAAACGCGATAGATTTTAACACTATTTTAAACAATTTCACCATTTTTTCTGATCTTAATTTCGTTATCAATATTTTATACCCTGCAAAGGAACACCAGGAAAAAGCCACCTCTTACGTACACTACCCAAGGTGAAACTTTTGATAAAGGAAATACAGTGCTCTAATTTGGAATACCTTTGGAATACTTAGGATTTCTCAAAGACCCATATATTGAAAGATAGATGTTATTTTTGTTCATTATCAGAACTTCTTCTAAGCTCTTGTGATTATCATACAAATACTTCACTGGGAAGGAAACAATTTAGGAAGAGGTTATATTTCTAACCTTATACTGACTGCACAGCTCAAAGCACTGAAAGGAATTTATCGTTCTTCACATTTCATACCACTTGCACAACATTCAACCACTTCATTTTTATAAACATGACTAATTAACCCGCTGCTGGTAATGGAAGCTCCACCGTAGGTCAGAGGAATCTGACAACCAGGTCCCTTACATTCATTCCTCTGTTCATTCATTTTGCCAGCAGAATATGCAATGACACAGAATTCATATTACACACCTGAGAAAATATGACATTTGTATATAATTTGTATTTTTCACTCATTTTTCTCCTTTATCTGCTCTTCTAGAATCTGCTGAATCTTTTTCCTTGCTTTACTGTTTCTAAGGTAACATTTGAATTTATGTTCTTGTTTACCACTAAGAATCACACTCAACACATCTGAAAACAGCACGTTTTGGAAGCAGGCAGAAAGCATTAAACACCGGCGCTGTACTGCATAATACATCATATATATTTTATTCCATTAAAGGATTAATGATGGACAAACCAGGTTGCTGAGAGCACTTCTAGTGCTAAGAAATAAATGAAAATTTGGAAAAAAGGAAAAGGATGTTGTTCCTAATAGGAGAATTCCTTCTTTCCTATAGCAATGAGGTGGGGAAAGTCAGGAGAAATGAGTAACAGTCTGACCTTTTAGTAGCAGTAGTCGATATAAAGAAAAGTGTGCTTTTTAAATATGTATGTGTGTGTGTGTGTGTGTATATATACATGTATATATATACATGTATATATACTTTATATTTCACAAAATATAATTAAATCAACAATTTTTTAAGGTTCCTTTCTCAGTTTTCTACCTCTTACACTCAACTGAGGACCCTGAAGCTCATAAAATAAACCACAACTCAAATTCACCATCCTATCAACATATACAACATTTAGGTGGAAAAACATAGCTATGGACTTTTCTTTGGAAAATATATGTTATCCTCATTTACTCATTAAACCTTTCCAAAAAGTCACAAATGGTGGTGATACTGTTTGGTTTTGTTTTTTTCTTTTAACTTAAACTTAGTGTTTTCCATAGAGACCTTTCAATCCATTTATTGTCCACAAGGGAAAAGCACAGTATATAAAGCAGAAGGAAGTCACTCTTGTTACTGTTTTGACTAGGAAAGATGTCATTTCTGAACATTTAAGACTGCCCTTACAACTTTAAAAAAGCTCTCATCTTATGAATTTTTTTTGCTAATGTTCCAATATTACTTTGGTGAAAGTTCTCTATAAACCTACTTTATTCAATATTTATTCAATTTATTTAAATATTTTTTATTCAATATTCATATTGCATGGGAAACTGACATGGCTGTATTCCATATGCATAGCAAAGATAGTTCCCAAAGCAGATTTTGCTACTTTGCTATTTTTTCAAACATCAGATCAGATCAGTTGCTCAGTCGTGTCTGACTCTTTGCAACCCCATGAATCGCAGCACTCCAGGCCTCCCTGTCCAACACCAACTCCCAGAGTTCACCGAGACTCACGTCCATCGAGTCAGTGATGGCATCCAGCCATCTCAGCCTCTGTCGTCCCCTTCTCCTCTTGCCCCCAATCCCTCCCAGCATCAGAGTTGTTTCCAATGAGTCAACTCTTTGCATCAAGTGGCCAAAGTACTGGAGTTTCAGCTTTAGCATCATTCCTTCCAAAGAAATCCCAGGGCTGATCTCCAACATAGATGAGGTTAACTAGAATGAATGAATGGTGAACTGTGCTACTAGGGAAAATCTGTCCTCCCAGGACTCCTGAATGGCGCTCCCCTACCATCACAGCATTTGACTAACTCCCCTGCTAGAATGTGAGTACCAGGAGGGTAGGGCCTTTGTGGTCGGATAGTCCATTACTGTATCCCCAGCCATAAAATGTTGCCTGACCACAGCAGGTACCGAATCAATGCTCTGCAAGTAAGTCTGACAATGGATAAGTAAATAAACAAAGAAGATATGCATCAGCCACCCTCAAGCAGATCAACCCAGAGATATTTTAATAGAGCAGGGTTGCTTACTAATACTAACTTTAAAAAGCCATTTTTATTTTCTTATTCTGCAAATAACCCAGCCCAATCGCCTTGTAGTGTTGTTATGAAATACAAAGGAGAGTCATCTGAAGGGCCACTCTAGTAACATCATTCTCAAATTCTTCCCTCCCTGAAAATATGTGTATAGAGTCTATTTGTCTACCAGTCTTCCTGAGAGGGCAAGGAAACCCAAATTTTGACCTTTAAAACACTAATACACCTCTCCTTGGATGGGGAGAGAGAAAAGGATGAGGCGCCACTGAAAAAGGCAGCATCATCTTTATCTTCACTCAATTAGCCAAAACAGAAAAAGTTAAATATTTTCTCAAAATTTGCCTTACACTATGTTCTATGGACTCTTCAGTTGAAATGAGCAACAGTTAATGAGTTTCCTCTATCCCATAATTCTGAACTTCATATTCTTTTTTTAACTTTTTATTTTATATTGGAGTATAGGTGGCACTAATGGTAAAGCTCAACATTCAGAAAATGAAGATCATGGCATCCAGTCCCATCACTTCATGGGAAATAGATGGGGGAATGGTGGAAACAGTGTCAGACTTTATTTTTCTGGGCTCCAAAATCACTGCAGATGGTGACTGTAGCCATGAAATTAAAAGACGCTTACTCCTTGGAAGGAAAGTTATGACCAATCTAGATAGCATATTCAAAAGCAGAGACATTACTTTGCCAACAAAGGTCCGTCTAGTCAAGGCTATGGTTTTGCCTGTGGTCATGTATGGATGTGAGAGTTGGACTGTGAAGAAGGCTGAGCGCCAAAGAATTGATGCTTTTGAACTGTGGTGTTGGAGAAGACTCTTGAGAGTCCCTTGGACTGCAAGGAGATCCAATGAGTCCATTCTGAAGGAGATCAGCCCTGGGATTTCTTTGGAAGGAATGATGCTGAAGCTGAAACTCCAGTACTTTGGCCACCTCATGCGAAGAGTTGACTCATTAGAAACGACTCTGATGCTGGGAGGGATTGGGGGCAAGAGGAGAAGGGAACGACAGAGGATGAGATGGCTAGATGGCATCACTGACTCGATGGACGTGAGTCTGAGTGAACTCCGGGAGTTGGTGATGCACAGGGAGGCCTGGCGTGCTGCGATTCATGGGGTCGCAAAGAGTCAGACACGACTGAGCGACTGATCTGATCTGAGTGGTAAAGAACCTACCTGCCAATTCAGGAGACTTAAGCAAGGCGTGTTTGATCCCTGGGTTAGGAAGATCTCTGGAGGAGGGCATGGCAACCCACTCTACTACTCTTGCCTAGAGAATCCCATGGACAGAGGAGCCTGGCAGGCTACAGTCCATAGGGTCACAAAGAGCTGGACACGACTAAAGCAACTAAGCACACATAGCTATATTAACAATGTGTGATAGTTTCTACTGCACAGCAAAGGGACTCAGCCACATGTATCCATTTTCCCCTAAACTGCCCTCCTATGCTGCTGCTGCTGCTAAGTCGCTTCAGTCGTGTCCGACTCTGTGCGACCCCATAGACGGCAGCCCACTAGGCTCCTCTGTCCCTGGGATTTTCCAGGCAAGAATACTGGAGTGGGTTTCCATTTCCTTCTCCAATGCATAGAAGTGAAAAGTGAAAGTGAAGTCGCTGAGTCGTACCCGACTCTTAGCGACCCCATGGGCTGGAGCCTACCAGGCTCCTCCATCCACGGATTTTCCAGGCAAGAGTACTGGAGTGAGGTGTCATTGTCTTCTCTAGGCAGGCTGCCACATAATATTGAGTAGAGTTCCCTAGCACTTCATATTCTTAAAAGAGTGCAGGAATTCACTTAAATTTTTGCTAACCTGACTCTCACTGGAACTGAATGAGATTTGGAATTCCAGCAGACTACAGCTATCTTTTGTTGCTTTCCACATGCAATGTAATTGCCCTTTTCAGCTTCATGTCTTCCGGAATTGAAATGGCTTGCATACCTGGGCTTACTACTTACAAAAGAAAAAGAGATCTTTAAGCAAAAAATAATGAGTTCAATTACAAGATGGCTTAGATTCTGACAAAGAAAAAATATTTGAGAGTAAAATTGATGAGACACCAGGACAGGCTAACAAACAGAGCTGCACAATCATTCTTCTTGAACAGTATTTTTTAAAAAAAGATATTATTTTTTTTAAGTTACTGTCTTCTTCCTTTGGAAGACTCTGACCTTGGGGAATGTCTCCTAAAGTTAGAGTCTGTGAGAACATTATTGAGTATCATGACAGATAACAATTAAACATCATAAATCCTTTTCTGTAGGCAAAATCTGGTTACATTCACTGTTGTGGACTTTCAGTATTGAAAAACTGTTACACACTGGGACAAAAGAGATTTTTCCCAGGAACACTGTCCTCAAAGTAATATTAATTAAATTGGTACCACAGTAAGAAGATGGTAAATTCCTGTCCTTAGGTCTGGAGAAGTGGCAGTAGCTTAATCAAGTTTTCTAATGTCTCTAAAGAAAGCTGAGTGCTGAAGAATTGATGCTTTTGAACTGCGGTGTTGGAGAAGACTCTTGAGAGTCCCTTGGACTGCAAGGAGATCCAACCAGTCCATCCTAAAGGAAATCAGTCCTGAATATTCATTGGAAGGACTGATGCTGAAGCTGACACTCCAGTACTTTGGCCACCTGATGCAAAGAGCTGACTCATTTGAAAAGACCCTGATGCTGGGAAAGATTGAGGGCAGGAGGAGAAGGGGATGACAGAGGATGAGGTGATTGGATGGCATCACTGACTCAATGGATATGAGTCTGAATAAACTCCAGGAGTTGGTGATGGACAGGGAGGTCTGACATGCTGCAGTCCATGGGGTCGCAAAGAGTTGGACATGTCTGAGTGACTGAACTGAACTGAATGTCTCTAAGAAAGCAAATGCCTCAAAAAACAAAAAGAGAAAAGAAAAGAAATGCCTCAGAAAAAAATGGTGGCCAACAGTGAAAAATACAGAAGAACAAAATCTGTAACAAATCTTTGACAAGGTTCTAGAGAAAAAAAAAAAATATATATATATATAATTTATTTATTTGTATATATATATATGCACAGACATATATATATATATATATATATATATATATATATTTAAACAGAAAAGGCTCTACCAGGAGATCAAAGTCACCACGTGGTACAGTAGAAGCCCCCCACTTTGGGCTCACTTGAGGCTTGGTGGGCGACACATCCCTCTACCAGTCGGGATTCACAGGTCAAGAATCAATGGGATACATGTCAAATTAATCTAATTGACTTCATGAGCTCCAATAAGTTTTTAAGTTTATACTGACACTAAATCTCATATTATGAACTGCAGGATAAATGATCAAGATGAGAGAATATGATCAGGGGAAAATTGTGTGCTGCAGGTTTGGGGGGAGGTGGATTGTTAACTGGGTGGGAATCTAAATTGAGTAGGCTCAAACACACAAAGATCCAATTCAAGGGTGCTGGATAACATATGTTTATGACAATTTGGATCAGTGCTAGTTTGATCCACTGGAGAGACAAGCTTTAGGACCAGATCAATTTAGAGATAAGGTCTGAAGACTATTTTAAATATAATACAAGGCATTCATACAAAAATGCATATTTATTGAAATAAGAAAACAGAAAACTAGCAAAAATATTGAAAATGTCAGTACATTGCGTGGCACTTAAACTGAGCATTAGCTAATTTTAAATGATTGCTTTCTCCTCCAAAGCTGCCAATATTGCCAGCAACAGATGTTGTTACTGAAAATGCTAATTATTATATGCCCTAGCCACCATCTAGCTCTCTCTCTGTCTCTCTCTTTTTTGTTTTGTATTAGCAACTACATCTGTGCATGTATAAACTGCTTATGATTTGAAATTGTGTTTTGTGTAGGATGACATCACAAAATCAATATAGCAAAGAGATCACTTATTTTATTTCCCAATATTAGATACTGTTTTATAAATAGTACTGAATAAAATGAAGTTCATCTATGGTCTCTGATTTTGTCACATTTCAGGTCAATGGGTTATAATCAGAATTTATTTCCATTAAGTTCTAATAAACAAATACCCTCAAAATATCAATAAAATGTTAAGACATAGAAAAAGGTCACAAAATACATTCCATATTTAACTTTCCAAGAAAGAGTCACTGCCGTATGAACTTAAATATCATTAAAACAGGTATACACCTTAAATATTACTCTTTTTAGCAACTCAGAAAGGCAAACATTTACAAAGAAAAGGGAGATCCAAAATTAGACTAGACAGCTGTCTGAAACCCTAAAATAGTTTCTCCTGTTTCATTTCTAAATATCTTAGATACCAAAAAACTTACTTAACCTGCATTTATACTAATGAAATCTGAAAATGAAAATTTATCACTTTATACCTGGTATTAAATTCAGTTGTTAGATATAAAAGATTGAAGGTTTAAAAAAACACTGCACACACTAAAGTTAAAGGATTCTGAGATTCGATACCAAAAACAGGTGACGCAATTAATAGAATATTGATTCATTTCTAAGTAATTTTCTACAAGTAGTTGACAGGTTATTTCTTGCCAAAGTGATGATAAGGGAAAAGTTATTCAGTCATAATGAAAGAAGAATGGGAACAGATCTGGAATTGAAGTTTAACAATGATATTGCAGGGGAAGTTCTATTATCAATGCCCTGCCTAGCAACTGATATTCTACCCTAATTTATTCCAAATACTTTTGAATATCTATTATGTGCCAATGCTGGCTATCAAGGCTGTGATTTTCTGTGCACAGCAAACCTTTGACAGATGCACTATACAATTTTGATGCATAGAAAATCTATTTTTGTTATAAATTTTGTACCCCGCTGTTTTGAATATAACTGTCAGAAATAAGTGATGAATTGAATAAGTCCTATGAGTTGGTACAAAGGCAATTCAATGAAGTCTAAGACCCAGAGATAATATCAAACTCTTGCCAAAGAGAGATCCGTGTTTACTGTGAACTTGGAAGAACTTTTTCAGGGCAGTAGAATTTTACTCGATGGCAGCAGAGCTGTAGGGGAGCCAAGGATAGATAGTGATGAACGGATCTTTCCATAAACAGTGCAAGAGATTAGGCTCAGATCAAATACTGGCAGACTTTAATTTTCATCTCTCTCTCCTTCTCTCTCTCTCTTTTTGGACTACAATTGCTTTACAATGTTGTGTTAGTTTCTGCTATACAACAAAGTGAATCAGCTGTATGCTTACATATATCGCCTTTCTCTTGATGTAGGTATACATATATCCCATCTCTCTTCTACTTCCCATTCTTTGTTCTTTCATAATGATGATGATCTTTCTGAAGACCATTAGGGGAGGGACAACTACAGCATTTTTGAGAGAGCTCCTACATGTGCATGTTATGTAGGACTCTTGCCATGTAGAGTCTGTCTTATGGACAACTCTTGGAGATATGAATTACTATATCCCCATCCCACCCATCTAGGTCATTACAGAGCACCGAGCTAAGCTCCCTGTGCTATACAGCAGGTTCCCACTAGCTAACTATTTTGCCCATTGTAAACTACATATGTCAATCTTATTGTCCCAATTCATCCCACCCTCCCCTCGCCCCATGTCCACAGGTCCATTTGCTACATCTGAGTCTTTATTCCTGCCCTGCTAAAGTCTGACATACAGAGAGAAGTAAGTCAGAAAGAGAAAAACAAATAGTTTATACCTTTTTAAAGCCATCAAAACATACTACCAAACTGCAATATTTAGAATTAATCAACAATCACAAAATGCCCTATCCATTACATTGGAGAGAGATGATGGAAGAAGGACAAAAGAACGTATCTTTTATGGAACTCATTGAAACAGAAAAGTACAGTGGTGGCTGGCAGAGGCTGAGGAGTCGGGGGAATGGGGAGATGTTGGTCAGAGGGAACAAGCTTTCAGTAATAAGAGGAATAAGTTCCAGGGATCTATGGTATAGCATGCTGACTAAAATTAACAATACCATATTATCAGTACATGTTATATGTCAATTATATATGAACATGAGCCTATAATTTTATGAAGTGTTTAAATAACACTAAATTGTTTAAACCCTTAAAATCAGATCATTGATTTCTTAAGACTAGATCATTCACAATCAGGTGTAACAGAAGTTACACCTACCTCCCATTCTTCATTTTCTCTCATAATCCTGGTGATCTTTCAGAAGACCATTAGGGGAGGGACAACTGAAACATTTTTGAGAAAGCTCCTACATTTGTATGAGGGACTCTTGTCATGCAGAGTCTGTCTAATGGACAACAGAGATATGAATTACTGTGCATACCACATAGATGTGGAAACAGGGTTCATATTCATATAGCTTAAAAGTGACAAAAGAGAGTGTCATCAAAGACTTTGGAATTACATGGAAAGAGAAGTAGAGATAAAGATGCAGAGGTAGACAAAAATCTATATTCTAGAAGGCCTTATATTTCAACCATACCTAAAAGCACTTAATTCAAACATTTTGTTTATTTAAATATTATGAGAATACGAATATTGATACCCTATTCCTGTGTCAGGAGCAGACTAGATCCTTTCAGAATTAATTTAAAATATATGTAAATTCCCAAGGAAATATTAATTGCTTAAATAAAGCTAAGACTATGCTTGTAACTTCTGCTTTTATATTGAGGACTAACAGATATATCTGCAAATCAGCATCTTTAGCAAACAGTGGAATATCTGATCTTTTTCATAGATGTCAAAACTTTTTACTCTAGAAACTGAGGCATGCGATTTTGTTCTCAAATACCCAGGAAACTACTTCATAACTTCAGTGACGGAACTGCTTTCTAAGGAATTTGAATCCCATAACATCAACTAGATGTTGGCCAGGTATTGATATATCAAACAGATATAAAACAGCTCAAAGAAAATATAAATTTTTTCATAGAAAAAGGGCCAAATAAATATAAGAAAAAATTCTTACAGGTCGTCAGTGATTTCAATGTAAAACTATCAAATCAACATGTATCTTAAATTATAAAATTCATGGCTCACAAGAGTATGATGAAATCAGTAGCCTCATATATTCAGTCAGTTCAGTTCAGTAGCTCAGTCCTGTCCGACTCTTTGTGACTCATGGACTGCAGCACACCAGGCTGCCCTGTCCATCACCAACTCCTGGAGCTTACTCAAACCCATGCTCATTAAGTCAAAGACGTCATCCAACCATCTCATCCTCTGTCTTCCCCTTCTCCTCCCACCTTCAATCTTTCCTAGCATCAGGGTCTTTTCCAATGAGTTAGTTCTTCACATCAGGTGGCCAAAGTACTGGAGTTTCAGCTTCAGTATCAGTCCTTCCAATGAATATTCAGGACTAGTTTCCTTTAGGATGGACTGGTTGGATCTCCTTGCAATCCAAGGGACTCTCAAGAGTCTTCTCCAACACCACAGTTCAAAAGCACCAATTCTTCGGAACTCAACTTTCTTTATAGTCCAACTCTCACATCCATACATGACTACTGGAAAAACTAGAGCTCTGACTAGATGGACCTCTCATACATTATAGGAGTATATCTGGGAACAGTCCACCTGCCAGTGTACAACTTTTGATCCAGCAGAACGACTTACATGAATTCATCCTAACAAAAAATTACAGTCCACTAGAGTCAGATCTTTGTATAGAAAGAATCCACTGCAACATTATAAAGTCAAACAGAAAAAAGGCATTTTTCCAGTTTACAAAGTACAGTGGAATATCTAATATTACCATAAAAAAATCATGATCTTTTAATATAAAGAAATATAAAAAGCTTATAAAATACTATTATGAGAGGAAGAAAGAAATCAGTATTCAAAAAGACAAAAGCACAATATAAAATGATTCCAAATTTGTATAAATATGCTTTACATAAATACATTTATACAAAGAAAAGTAAAGTTAAATAGAGAAAGGCAATAACTTCCCCTCCTGAGCAGCAGAATTAACTGGTAAGTTTTATTTTCTTCTTCCTTTCTTTCTGCATTTTACAAGAAGAGCACTTTCTCTTTAATATATTCAAGAGTAAAAATGTAAATGCTATCTTTAAAACTAATGAAATCTGTTTCAATTTGCCAAACAACATTCAAGGTGGTTTGCTATATATATGCACATATGTGTTTAAAGCTGACTGTCATTACTGTCTTTGATGACAGAATAATTTTCAAATTTTAAAAACAATTTTTATACCAACTTTTTCAAGATGAAAAACCAAGGCTCAGCAAGGTAAGTGCTGTGAGCAAGGTAAGACCATTTCACTCAACACAACACAACTTTTGTGTCCAGAAAGATGATCTCTTCATTCCCCTTCCAAGGTTCCCTCTACTGTCTCTTGCTGCTTCAGAAGTAGTCATTCCACTGTATCTGGGGGTGAATGGTTCCAGGACTATTAGAGATAATAAAATCCATAGATGCTCAAGTCTCTTATATAAAATGGCATAGTATCCACACACATCCTCTCACCTTCCCACATACTTCAAATCACCTCTAGATTATTTATAATAACATACTGTAATGTAAATCCTATGTACACTCTTGTAAGTACAATGTAAATACTATGTAAATAGTTGCTGTGTGTGTGTGTTAGTAGCTTAGTCGTGTCTGACTCTTTGCGATCCCATGGACCATAGTCTATCAGGCTCCTCTGTTCATGGGATTCTCCAGGCAATAATACTGCAGTGGGTAGCCATTCCCTCATACAGGGTATCTTCCTGACCTAGGGAATGAACCCTCATCTCCCATATTCAAAGGCTGGGGATATTACAAATTCAAGTTATGATTTTTGGAAATTTCTGGAATTTTTTTCTTTTCAAATATATTTGAGCTGTGGTTGGTAGAATCTATGGATGCAGAACCTGCAGATAACAAGGATCAACTATATCTTAATTCTTTATTTAACCTCTCAAAAGATGTTTTCAATGTAAAATGATAACATGGAGAACTATTTAAATGAGTACCTCCTCAATTCCTTCCAGCCCTAATCTACCATCCTATTTCCTGATACACACTTGTCCTAAATAGGTATATATCAGGAAATGGGGTGGTGGAGTCCAGGTCTTCAATTTCTGGTTTTTATTAAAGCAAATACTCTACTATTTTACATCACTTTGAGCCTCAAATGAGATTTCTCCCAGATTGCAATAAATATTTGCTAATTTTGATTTAATTTAAAGAGCAGGGAGGTTAATCAAGAGCAATTAATCAAGAGCACACACTACATGTTACAAATAAATAAATATGTTTTGAAATCTCACAACAACTCTTCCAGTTATTTATAGTCTCAGAATATGCCATTCCAATTCAGTCTTAGAAAACAGTATAAAACGTGTTCCATATAATTTTCAGCAAATAAGGAGCAACTCTAAGTTTCAACTATTACAATTTCTATCATTTCTTCACCAGATGAGAAATTTCAGTTTATCTGGCAATGCGAAAAGTATTATGGATATTGAGGTATAAAAGACAAAAAGCTTAAAGATAATAGCACACGTCCTGAAAGAAACCACACCATATGTGATTAAGTCATATTATAAAGCAGCAGCTTTAAATGTCAACTCATAAGAAATGGGAAAAATTAAAACAAAAAGATGCAAATATAAATAGTTTTTATAATAATCTACCAGGAGTAAATTGCTTTTGTGATAAAGTTTGTGTGTCTTTCCCAAGACAGGATTAAGAAATTAAGAATTTCATCTTGATAAACTTCTACCAACTGAGATAAATGTGAAAGTCAAAGACATTATGTCAATACCCAAAATGAAAAGGCCCTCCTCAACAGAAGTTATCAGTTCCAAACAGGATTTGGAAAATCTTATTAAATAGGGGTGCAAATCAAACTTTCCTACTGGACTGAATTTTTAAAAATAAATGCTTTCATAAAAGACAATCTTCTTTCTAATCTCTATAGGAATTACTAAACTATAATAAATGAGGGTGTCAACACTACAGATTTCCTGCCTTGGGAAGTCACAAACTTTAGCTGTAGGCATGTATAGCTTTTGTAAAAGGAAAAATGAGAATTTTAAAATGCCTTTTGTTCAAATTGAAATGACCTAAAAGAATGAAAAGCTACAGAGCAAATATTGACCACCAGGTAAAAAGTCAAGACACTTTTAAACTAGTTTGTATTTGTCACAGTCTTTAGTTGACAAAATGTGAAAAAAGCACAAAGAGGGCAGTTGCATTTTTTAAAAAGATCCTCAACAGTTATGTCTGGAGAGTTTCAAGTAATCTCTTCAACCATTATCAGAGTAGAGTTGCTGCTGCTTTTGAAACATTTTATCAATGGCACCGCACTCCAGTACTCTTGCCTGGAAAATCCCATGGATGGAAGAGCCTGGTAGGCTGTGGTCCATGGGATCGCTAAGAGTCGGACACGACTGAGCGACTTCACTTTGACTTTTCACTTTCATGCACTGGAGAAGGAAATGGCAACCCACTCCAGTGTTCTTGCCTGGAGAATCCCAGGGATGGGGAGCCTGGTGGGCTGCCGTCTATGGGGTTGCACAGAGTTGGACACTACTGAAGCGACTTAGCAGCATCATGAAAATACCCAAGCATACAGAATAGTTGAAAGAATGGTATACTGCCATATACTGACAACCAGACTTAACAACTGGTAAGATGTTACCATATGGGTTCTAGCTAAAGAGATATATTTTATTTATTTATTTTGGGGAATCATTTCCAGATAAATCATTCATACCAACTACTTGATTCAACTGATGTCTGTCCATCTCAGGAATCTATAAAATATACTTTTATAATACAGTCCCATAAAACCCCCAAAATAGAATATACCCTTATCAAAACAGTTCAACCACTGCCACTATTAATAGGTCCTAGGACAAATCACTTAACCTCTCCAAGCCTCTGTCTTCTCATCTTTAAAAAATGAGGGAGCTAAACTTGAACATATCCAATGTCACCTTTGGTTATGGGCTTCCTTGGTGGCTCAGACAGTAAAGAATCTGCCTGCGACGTGGGAGACCTGGGTTCGATCCCTGGGTTGGGAAGATCCCCTGGAGGAGAGCATGGCAACCCACTCCAGTATCCTTGCCAGGAGAATCCCATGGACAGAGGAGCCTGGCGGGCTACAGTCCTTGGGGTTGCAAAGAGCTGGACACAACTAAGCACACAAGCACCTTTGGATATAGTGTTTATCATCTCAACACTACAAGAAAACTGCTCTCACTGGTTTCTTCAATCTTGATATGAAATTCAGATAAATCTTAAAACACCTAAAAGGTACAAGACACCTGGTCAGAAGCAGTCCTCTCCCTCACATCTCAGTGCTGTGGATGCATTTCTGGAAATCACTCCAGCTTTAAAGCAAGGATGACAATGGTACAAGTAAATTATTGAACCATTTAATTGTCTTAAAGTATTGATTCTCAACTACATGAGATTTCCCAAGATTTTGGTTTACATTATAATTTCTCCAATCATTCATTAGCTTCCTATCAAGATTCACTGCTCAGCTTTTATAAATAAGCGTAAGAGGTCATTAGGCTTCCATTAGAAGCAATTACTTCAAAAAGAGCAAATGTTCCCTTTTCTCTCCCTCCACATCACCTATCTCCCACAACGACAGGCTAGGTAATGAAGAAACCTAGGGTTTGCTTCAATTATTAATGCAGAACAGCACTCATTCATTACAGTCATTAATTCAAGTTATTCACTACCTATCAAAAACCTCACTCTCAAAATAGAGATTAGGCCAAAATCATCTGAGAATCATCAGAAGGTTTGATTATTGAAATTCAAGAAAGATCTTCCCCTGAGACTCCCCAAATCTAACACATGGCCACCAGCATCTGAGATAAAAAGTACACAGATTATAAAAATTATGGCTGCCCTAATTTTGTAATTTTTTTTTTTTTTTTGCCATGTTGTATGACTTGCAAGATCTTAGCTCTCCGACTACAGACTGAACCCGTGCCCTTAGCAGTGAAAGCACAAAGTCCTAACCACTGGACATCCAGGGAATTCCCGCTGCCCTAATTGTAGATTGAACAAAAATGTCAGAATATTTCTTTTCACTAGATACTGCGGCCTCAGAGGCCATTAGTCACACTCAGAAGACACGGTCCCTTTCATGTAGCTCCAATGGGAATCTAAGTTGTTTGGAAATTGTATGATTTTGCTGGCAGAGAATGTACCTTAAAATGGAAGTTGGCTTGGTGCCCTAGAAAAGAAGAAAAATGAAACAACCCTGCACTGCAGAAAGAGGTGGTTGGTATGCAACACTCTGCCACCTGAGTGGAGACAACAGAAACTTTTAGCTAACATGTTCTTCGATTATTTCAAAAATTAATCCAGCAGTCAACAATAGTAAAGCGTGTGAATAAATACTGTCATGGTTTTTGTTTGCTTGGAGAATAAGAAATTGCAGAAAATCTAATATTTCCATTTAGTAATACTCTAGCCGTACATAGCGGATTCATGAACATTAACTTATCAATCCTATACTATCTTTCTAAAATAAATAGAATGCATATTACTCCCACTATGTAGAAACTGAGGATGGATATACCACTTGAATATTGCAATAGATCAGACAGCAAATAAGACAATCAAACAGAGGTCTTCAGATCCCAAATTCAGCATTTTCCCCATGATATTTCACTTTTAATATACTCTAAAGAACTAACATGATAAATAAATTATACATTTTGTAGTTTACAAATTATTTAGCAAAGAGTGCTGGGCATGGCAACCCACTCCAGCATTCTTGCATGGAGAATCCCCTGGCAGGCTACAGTCCATGGGGTCATAAAGAGTTGGACACAACTGAAGCAACTTAGCACACACAGCACAATATAAAGTTTATAAATTGTTTAACCAAAGCTATTCTAATTATTATTAACAATCAACACATTCCAAAACTATCAAATTCTGTAAAATAAAGTCATAAATTTATCACAATAAATTTGAAATATTTTTCCAGTTTTTTAAACCTAACATTTATGGTTTCAAACTCTTACTCCCAATCTAATGCTAAAAAGTAGAAAAGGCAGAAAGTAGATTAGTGGTTCCCTAGGGCTAGAAGGATATGGCTTCTCCAGTAGTCATGTATAGATGTGAGAAATGGACCATAAAGAAGGTTGAGCGCTGAAGAATTGATGCTTTTGAACTGTGGTGTGGAGAAAACTCTTGAGAGTCCCTTGGCTTGAGAGTTCCAGAAAAACATCTACTTCTGCTTTATTGACTATGCCAAAGCCTTTGACTGTGTGGATCACAACAAACTGGAAAATTCTTAAAGAGATGGGACTACCAGACCACATGACCTGCCTCCTGAGAAATCTGTATGCAGATCGAGAAGCAAGTTAGAACTGGACATGGAACAACAGAATGGTTCCAAATGGGGAAAGGAGTATGTCAAGGCTGCACGTTGTCACCCTGCTTATTTAACTTATATGCAGAGTACATCATGAGGAATGCAGGACTAGATGAAGCACAAGCTGGAATCAAGATTGCCGGGAGAAATATCAATAACCTCAGATATGCAGATGACACCACCCTTATGGCAGAAGAAAAACTAAAGAGCCTCTTGATGAAAGTGAAAGAAGAAAGTGAAAAGTTGGCTTAAAATTCAACATTCAGAAAACTAAGCTCATGGCATCTGGCCCCATCACTTCATGGGAAATAGATGGGGAAATAGTGGAAACAGCGGCTGACTTTATTTTGGGGGGCTCCAAAATCACTGCAGATGGTGACTGCAGCCATGAAATTAAAAGACGCTTACTTCTTGGAAGAAAAGTTATGACCAACCTAGACAGCATATTAAAAAGCAGAGGTATTACTTTTCCAACAAAGGTCTGTCTAGTCAAAGCTATGGTTTTTCCAGTAGTCATGTATGGATGTGAGAGCTGGAATATAAGAAAGCTGAGCACCGAAGAATTGATGCTTTTGAACTGTGGTGTTGGAGAAGACTCTTGAGAGTCCCTTAGACTGCAAGGGGATCCAACCAGTCCATCCTAAAGGAAATCAATCCTGAATATTCATTGGAAGGACTGATGCTGAAGCTGAAACTCCAATATTTTGGCCACCCGATGTGAAGAACTGACTCATTGGAAAAGACCCTGATGCTGGGAAAGATTGAAGGCAGGAGGAGAAGGGGATGACAGAGAATGAGATGGTTGGATGGCATCACCGAATTGATGGTCATGAGTTTGAACAAGCTCTGGGAGTTGGTGATGGACGGGGAAGCCTGGTGTGCTGTAGTCAATGGACTGCAGAGTCAGACATGACTGAGTGACTGAACTGAACTGAACTGATGGCTAGGAGGATGGAGGAGAGGAAATAAAGAATCCTTATAAGTAGTGGGTTTCTTTTTGGGGGGGAGTACAAAAACTTTAAAATTTCATTTGTAGCAATAGTTACACAGTCCTGTGAATATACTAAAAAACACTGAATTTTATACTTTGAGTGAATTGTATTGTACGTGAATTACATCTCAATAAAGCTATTTTAAACAGGAAAATAAGGAGTCAAAGTAGAGCATTTTTACTTATAATAACATTACAAATCTAAGGACAAATTGAAATTTGGATTATTTATTCAACATTTATGAATACTTGCTCTATTCAAAACACTCTTTTAAAATAAGATATGACCCCAAATTCAGGAAATTGACAATACTTCAGAAAGCAAGATGGAGAAATAGTGAATTTTAATACCAGAGAAAGTTCAATATAAACTATATAAAAAATAAGTACACATAAAATGTAATGGATACTAGAGTGATCCCCTGGAAATTTAAATATGTAGCCAAGTATCACTTGGCTGTGTGATCTTGGGAGCATAAAATAATATATTAAAGCACATTAAGAACAAAGCTCTACATAAATGTAAATGCAGTTTTCTCATAAATAAAATGAAAAAAATGGTAAAATAATTTCTACAATTTTTATATACTCTAAAGTCTTATAAGTCTACAATTTAGATTAATGTTAGACAAACTGATTTCTATCATGAATTATTTTTCATTTTTGCTTGAAAAATTGTGTCAATGTCTCATCAACGGAGTATAACTATTTTTGTCACTATTACACCGAAATGACTCACATGCAAAGGAAGGTCATTTCATTTAAGGGAGACATTCAGAAGAACTGTTTTCTTATTTCAAAGATGTGAATATTGAATAATTTCAATATTATTCAATAATTTTTAATTTCAGAATGCTATCTTGGAAATGCTCTCCATGTTTGAATATCTCCAATATTCACAAACAATTTTTCTTTAAAACTGGTCTAAATTTTGGAAAAAGTCAAAAGTCAATGACATTTGACTGGCATTCAAAAGAGTAATTCTTTTTATTAAGATGAAAATATTGACAAATGAATTTCATATCCTGATAAACAAGTACCCAGTGTTCTCTGAATACAGTCAGCACACTTCTATTGCCTATGTCTTTGCTCATTAAGGGGTTTATTTCCAGAATTCTCTATTCAATTCTACCTACTCTCAAGATCTCTATTAAATTTTACCTTTCTCTAAACTCTTCTCTTACATTTTCAAGTCAAAATATACTCTCTACTATGTTCAGACAGGTTTGAACTTTATTGTATGCTATTTGTCACATTCCATTTAGACAGTGTTTGGGTTCCCAGCACAGCACCTGGAATTCAGATAGTTTGGAATAGACTATTTGGTCCCAAAATTCAGTAAATCAGTTAACATCACTATATTTTAGTTTATATTATACAACATGGTTTCATTTTTCATCTGAAGATTTCATAAAATAGTTTTAAATGATATCACCTATTTTCTGGGAAGATATAGGAAAGGAGAATTCAAGCTGCCAGTAGGCATGTAAATAGTTTGTCTTGCCAGGGGAAAATTTTGCAATATATAGGAAATGTCATTAAATGCAAATCTGATCCAGTTATCCTATTCTATAATGCAAATATATCCAGGAGATAATCAGGATGGTCTCAATGATTTATGATGATGTTCACCACAGAATTATTTATCATGAGAACACTGGTTATAACCTAATTATCTAACCATAACAGATCCCTTAAATAAATTATCCTTCAATAGAATTTATATTTACCCCATTAAAAAACCACAATACAACAAAATGTTTAATGACATGGAGAAAAATTAATGGCGTGTAATGTTTGGACGTGAGTTTGAGTGAACTCCGGGAGATGGTGCTAGACAGGGAGGCCTGGCATGCTGTGGTTCATGGGGTCACAAAGAGTCGAACACGACTGAGCAACTGAACTGAACTGAATGTTTAAAAAGAAGGTTATAGAATTCCAGGGAAAACCTAATCATAAATAACAATTCCTTTGCTTTCATATCACAATCACACAGGCATGAGTGTTGCAAATTGCCCAGAAGCTCCATGCCAGGTAGGCACACGCCCACCTTCATTTTTAAAAAATTCTGAGTAAATGTGATTTCAGATAATGTTTTCAAGCAAAAAAATGCAATACTTTTGGTACAGAAACTTTAAATTATGAATCAAAAACCAAAATCAACTGTATTAATTTGCATTAAAATGAACCAATCCATCTTCTTAGACCCACAAAATGAGCCTATTAAAAAGCATCCAGTGAACCAATTTCAATAAGAACAAAGTCTTTATCCTCTTAGAGTTATATAGCCAGAACTCAAATATCAAAATATCTTTAAAAAGAACATTTTTCACTTTGCTTAAACTTCCAGGAGAAAACAACTACATCTCCACCTCACAGAACTGGCAGCAATAAAGCATCCATTACAGATGATCTGTTTCCTCATCTGTAAAATGAAATGGCTGAACTCAATGGTTTCCCACATCTCCTCTTGCTCCAGGATTCTCTAGCTCATGTCTTAAAGGATACTGCTAACTGCTGCTAAGTCACTTCAGTCGTGTCCGACTCTGTGTGACCCCATAGACGTCAGCCCACCAGGCTCTCCTGCCCCTGGGATTCTCCAGGCAAGAACACTGGATTGGGTTGCCATTTCCTTCTCCAATGCATGAAAGTGAAAAGGTGAAAGTGAAATCACTCAGTCGTGTCTGACTCTTAGCGACACCATGGACCACAGCCCACCAGGCTCCTCCGTCCATGGGATTTTCCAGGCAAGAGTACTGGAGTGGGGTGCCATTGCACTCTCCTTAAAGGATACTAGCAGAAATTTATATAACTGAAAATGAAATGTACATAAATTTAGAAATAATACTATTACTTAGTTAATGTGACTTCTCTTTCTATATCTTCAATAATGCATGGTTCATTTTAGTCCAGTATAATTCCTAAAACTATCTGAAGTTAAGTGTAAAAAGACACTGAATCTGGAATCAGAAAGACTGGGTTTAGTTTAGGTTGTACCACATATTAGCCGAGTAATTACTGGCATATTTCTTAACCTGCCAATTTATAAAATCTGTTTCTCCACTTGCTAAATGGGAATAGTGACAAATTTCTTTCCTACCTTGCTCTTAAGGAAAAATAATCATGTAGTAGTTAATTAATGCCATATGTATTAATGATGACATATATGAGAAAATGCACTGTAAATTCTCACACACTCTAAAAATAAAAATAAACTGCACCAGTAGTAACAAGACTTTTTTCAGTCATGGAAGCTTGAAGTTATTTTATTGCTGTTCAATTTTCCTAAAGCAAAAGTAAAATAGTCTATTGTGGGAGCAGTTCAATGTGTTCTTCCATTTGATTCTTTTCCAAACTTCTTACTTAAGCTTTAACTAGCCATACATTCATATCGGCTTATTATTTATTAAGCATTTAAAGGTTCTTTCTGCTTTTATAAGTGAGCTTGGTTATAAATTAATCTTCTAGAATTTCACAGAACTGAACAAACTAGAAGAAGAAAAATGAAAAGAAATCCTCTGATGCACTTCATATGCTTTCCAATTTCAATTATTTGGATTCATTTACCTTGCCCAGAAATGAATATACTTTGTGAAACTGAGCAAGCTACCATAGCATGAAATTTTCTCTATTCTTCTATCTCTGTGGTAGGAGTTCTACTAATTGCTTATTTTAGAGGGCTAAAAATAAACTACCAAATATACAAAGAGAAACAGGAAGTGCTCACAGTCACTACTAAGGGGAGTGGATAATATCTGTACATTTAAAACCTATCAGTGCATTCCTCTTGGAAATTTCCCCTTGAAGTTTAATAAACTTTATCCCTAGGTTAAACACAAATCACCAATATTTTAGTTTAAAATTTCAATACTCTAAAGGAGATCTTTTATCCATAGTCATAATGCTATACCAATGCTGTCAAAATGGCTGTTTGTCCCCGATTTCTAGATTACAAATCTAGACTAAAGCAAATAATGATATCCTGGCTGTTAAAAAAGCAATTTAGAAGGCAATCCTGTTGAATGGTTTCAATTATTTTTTAGTTAATTGGAAAACCATTACCTCATATCTGATTATACTGCCTTAGCTAAAAGTCACTAATAGCATGAGTTTTCTGATTAACAAAATGTTAATTTGATAACTTTTTAAAAATAATTTTGAGATACACATTGACTTGAGGAGCTATGTAAAATACAGATCAGGAAGTCATATAAATAATGCTGCTGCTTTTGGAAGCCAGAAGAAAATATCTGATGACAAATAGGGAGGTAGATACCGTCTTTCTTGACCCGTTGCACTTTAAGCTGTAATCTGAACCCACTGAGCAAGAAGAAACACAGTTGAGAGTAAGGAATGTAAACTTCCCAGGTGTCCCTACAGCCTTGAGGCCACAGACGCAGCACACTGATGGAGATGGGCAAGATATACGTCAGTCCTTCCACATTTGGCATTTTCCTCCCATTAAATATCTCAGCCTTCCAAAATTTTTGAACTATCCAAAATGTGTTTATCATATAACCAAGAAGAGACAGTCTTTTTGTGATCAACTGGAGTTCTGCCTCCAGGCGAGAAACCACGACTCTGACCATTCTTAGAGTTCAAACAATATGTGTATGATTTGATTATGGAAAGAAACTGAGGGAATCTAAGAGATGACCATCAAATATCTACATCTCAACACTCAAATAAAGACAAAGTAAAGTTCTATCACCCTAGAACACTGGAGGATTTAATTATTCAACAAATGCAAATTTTCCACCTGCAAAAGAGGACATTTAAGGGAATAAAAAATATAAAATGTAGCTATATGGAGTGTAAATCATTTGAAAATATGCCATTCCACTCTCTATATTCTTTAAAAATGCATCATCAATCTTAACTACCTCTAAATAAAGGGGGCCCCCATATGTAGATGAGAAGTGGTACATAAACTTAATTCATCAGTGAATCTGAAACTCTATTCAGAGATCATGCACCTCTGTCATCATATACCCTTGTTTTCTGGCACCATAAGCTTCCACATCGCTCTGTGTTGTCTACATGCAAACATACACACTACACACAATGCAAGACATTTGCAGACATCACCTATCAATCCTGATTTCTGGGGGGCATCTTCCCATCTCTGTTGTTCACAAAGTACTCAGAGGCAGCTGCTCTGGTACCACAGAAGACACGGTTTTTCAGAGAGGACTGAGATCAGTACAGTTCTGAAAATCTGAGTCCTCCAGAAGACTAGGCTAAGAATAGTCAGAGTTTCACTGTAAGGATGAATCAGTAGTTACCAAAATGGTGTGTGTATATATCACATAGGAAGAAAAAGACAACCAACTGGGTTGCAAGAAGAGAACAGTAGAAAGTATACTCTACTAATTTTTTAAATGCTTAAATCATGAGGAATCCAATTTATAACACTAATTTTATATCTTTCTCATTTTTCTATAATGGTTAATATCTCAATCTACCTTACAAATAGTTGCTTTTACCATGTCCTCAAATATTTCCGTATCAAATATTTTATGAAAGTTGGCACTAAGGAAAAGAATGGCACTATAAAACATAAATTTATTCAGCTTCTAGTGCAAAGATTTAGTGATGAAATATCCCCAAGTAATCAGATAATGAAAACAAATAAAAGTCCATTTTATTTTTTAATCATTTACATTTACCTTTGCTTTTACTGTACTCTATTAGGAGAAAAAATATCTTGATAGTCATTAATATTTTAAAGGAACTAAACAATCAAAACCAAATCTGGAAAAATTAGCATCCAGCATAAGATGATTTTAGGTCATCAGGGCAATTTCAATGTTGTTAATTATACCTTCAAGCAAGCAGCACTTATTTTTCAGTTTCCCATCTAAATTTTATGTATAACCAGAAAGAAATATTTTAAGTGCCAAAAATACTAGTGAAAGTGTAAATAGGTCAAGAGAAGGGAAAAAGTATATTTTAACTCCAAGAGTTATAAATTCCAAGTGCTTCTTTTCACTCCTCCCTAATCTTCAAAACATACAGGAAAAAAAAAGAGAGAATATTCAACACAAATTTCCAGTTCTGTCATACATAAGCTATTTTCTTACAGATAAAAGGTATATAAATATAAATATAAGCAAAAAAAGAGATGGTATCAGAAAGGAAAAGGTCCAATAAAAGGCTGAATTTCCACTTAATAGGTAAAAACAGAGATCCTAAATAAAAATTTAAAAGAGGGATAAACTAGATTTCAAAACACAAATATGAATTTAAAATAGTCATTTTCTCAACACTATTTCCAATTCATTTCAGTCTGTAAATGTACTTACAATAGACTGCCTCTACATTCTTATGAAGAAACACTGCAACTTAGAGCATTTCCTAAGAAACTAAATTTAAAGAATGTAGGAGGTAATAAGGAAGCGATATTCATGATAGCATTTAAAATGTAAGGGGTAAAAAATTTACAGTGTCTTAAAGTAAACAAACACCAAACTTATTTAAACTTTTAAGTATTATACACAGAACACTACTGATAATTAAAATACAATAAAGTACTTTTGATTGGTATAGATATTTCACTTATGTCAGTATTTCAGATGGCACTTGTTTATTAATATGCAATTCTGCAACCAAAATTTTTATTTACATTATATCAGCTAATATAGTTCAGTAATTAAGATCAGTTCTCAAAATATAACCAAGCAAATAAAATATATCCATTACTAAGTGATTTATTTCCTAGTAGTTTGCCACTTCCTATTTTAGATATCTAGTTCTTCAGCCAAATTTCATATATCACTGACTTACATTGACACCTGCTGGAAAGTACTGGAATTGTTTATTTCTCATTTCATTATCTGGACAGTTGTTAATTTTACTTTTGAGAAAAAAAAAATGTGAAAGATAAACAACTGAGAATAATGCAAATTTTAATTTTTTAAGAGAAAAAAGTAACATTTAATTCTAAACATTTAAATTGTAGTGGTTTCTTTAGGAAATTAAAATCTCAAGAAGTCAGCCCAAAGAGTATTTCAGTTGGGAACTAACTTATCCAAGGACTTTATTAACTTAAGTTGTACTAATTTGGGAAGTAATTATGAAACTAAGCAAACTTCTCCAGTATTTGAACTTCTGCCTTTCATCTTAAGACCATCTTAATACCTTGCTCACATGACTTGAGGAAACTATCTAATTTTGTGAAAGTACACATACAAATAGATGAGAAAAAAGATCCAGTTAATGAAACAGGATGTTTTATATATTCATACTTTCAGATAAAATGATAAAATAATGAGTTAGTGAGTGAGCTTTTCTTCTCTATTATCAAAACTGCCTATTTATGAACTGTATAAACATTTCACCAGGATAAATTTATTACCTGAAGTGAACCAAAACATAAAACATTTTGAATAAATAATTTATGAATTTTTACAAGTTAAGTTGTATTAAGTTTTAATGAACTTCAAATGAAAACGCTTCTATTTCTGCAAAGAATGCCCATCACCATAATCTGTCTGCTTAAACTTTTCAAAAAAAATAAAAAGATTCCAGACAGAAATACATTTAATTGGCCAAAATGTAAGAAACAACAATATATGATAAAGTTAACAGAATTCTGCTTTCCCCTGTCTAACCCACTGCCATATAATAAGCATGATTTAGGTGCTCAGACATGTCATATTTTATAATGTCAGAAAAATAACATTGTCCTAGAGACAGCTGTTTGAATTATAAATGACTTTGGCCAACAGGGCAACAAGATACATTCTCGGGAATGGTACTAAGAACATGATATGAAGGAAGAATATTGTACTGCGGTGCTGGATAAATTTTTTCAGCATTCCAGTTATAACTCCCCCCTTCCTTTTTCATACCAAATCACTCCAATTTCTGACAAAAGTAATAAGAAAGTATGAACATAGTTTATATAAAACAAAACAATGATCAAAAATACAATAGCTAACTTAAAAAATATACAGAAGCTCATTCAGTGGTTTAGGATGACGTAGTATTCGAAATTGCAACTGTCAAACAAGTTGCCTTCACAAAGTGTACTTAAATCCACCTGTCCAAACAAAATTCAGTTCTTCATGTTTAACTATAATATATGAAGATTCAGGAATATGGGGGATATTTTACCATGAGATGTGCTTCTCACGGTAGTTTCTAAAATGTTTTAATTTTTTAGTTGATAAATAATGAACTATAAAGATGAGCAGTTTTTAATGAATCTACTAAAAGATTATTTTAAACTTTTTAAAAATCTACTGACATTTATGTAAAATTAATTGCCCATTTAGTATTAAGACCACAAGTACCTCAGAGGTAACAGGTCTTAATGAATGTAGTTTTTGCTATTATTTTCTCCAAACAGTTCACTAGTCCTTTACAAAAAACAAGATTTTGTCAATTACAAAATAAAATAGGCACTAAAATACTACTTGCTCCTGATTCTGAAACAGAATGTAATTAAGCAATTCACTTCAACAGCTTCTACAGTCAGTCACTAAGAAAAGGAATCTTTCCTTGATAAGAACCCTGAAAGACTAGATTTTAGAGCCCGAGAAACAGTAGAATTGTCTGACACCAGAGATCCTCATTTTCAATCACTCAGTTACCTTACAGAGCTTCTGATACCGAGGAGAAGAAACTGCCATCCTTTGTAAACGATGTAACAAAACCACAACTTTCTGCAGAGATGTTCTCACCACAGCCATCATTTTAAGTTTACCACACTTCTGCAGACACCTCAGAATTTGCATTATAAATGAAGAGCAATGATCATTTCCTCCCGGTCACTGGACAATGATTTGCCAGTTCTCTGAGCATGCTCGTTTCCAGGAAAGCATTTGAAAAATACAGGGGACTTAGGTGCTAGGCAGAAGGAGGCTGGTATTCCTTCAACTTCTCAATTGAAAAAACATACACAAACGCCACCCAGAAAGCCCCCAGCAGATGCACACAGCCAGGACTTGCTCAGCCCAGCGCGGCCAGACAATGAGGCAAGTTGTCGGGCAGCCAAACGCTGCCTGCTGCTGGGAGAGGAGAGCGCTCAGTAGCCAAAAAGGATATTAAGTGAAACATTAAAGCTGCAGATACAAAGCAGATATCCTCAGGGAACAGAGATTCAACACATCACCAAGATGCATGCCTTGTAGCAGGTTTATATTAAGCGATCCAGTGGCATTCACTCTCTCACTTTAAAGAGAGATGCGTTCGCTACCCGACTAAATGCAGCTCTGGCTGTGTTCTATGGGATGAGTGAATAGAGCCCATGACAAATCTCGAGCAGAACAGAAGGGGACCTGACTCTAAGGATATCAGCCCAGACGTTAAGTGTTAATAAATACCCTCCACGCAGGTCTCAGAACAAGACCATCTGAAACAAAACAAAAAATACATGCCGGGGACTTTACCTAAGATACCCTAAAAGCAGAGTCGTCCATAGGCTCTCAGATGCCTGCTTAGCTAAGAGGAAAGCCATCAGAAATCAAATTTCTAATGTCAGGTTAAGACTCCCCTAATTACACAGTAAGGTTAATAAAAAAAAAAAAAAAAAACAAAGTCTGTAATTGACTACTAACACTCAGATTACCACATTTTCCCTTAGTATCTTCATGATCTTGTTTTATTTGCCATAAAGCTGGTTTTTTTTTTTTTCATAAAGCTGTTTTAATTTTAGAAGACATGATGTACATGTCACATAGACAGAAGAACCCAGTACAGAATTTTGAGGTCTTATGTTTGTGTGTATATATTTCAGATGCATTTTCTAAATACTTCAGCTTTTGAATACCGCAGTAAATATCAACTGACGTAAAGTACTGTTAGGTAATAAGCAAAATAACCCAGAATGATTCCATGACCAGGTTAAAGGGCACAGCCAGAAACAGAAGCCAGACGTTTCTCATTATGTCCTGCTCAAATTAATAACCTGGGTAAGTCTGCATTTTTACCTTTCTGCATCATTGTCATGACTCTTTAAAAGAAAGGCAGCATTTAAAAATATTCGTTTCTCATCTTTTACTTTGTCTGCCTTCTTAATCCTTCATTTTAGCATGATTTAAAGCCCTAAAGTGGGTCTTAGAGGGTTGCGTTTATCAAGCAGCGTTTTTTTTGAGTTTCTGTTTGTCTATTTTTTCCCGGCAGCTGTATACTGAGAACCTATACTGCCTCCTTCTGGAGAGTCTACCAACATCAAAATATCTATACAAAGCCCAACTCGGAAGAGATCATCAAAGAACGAGGTGATTAAAACTAGCAATTTTTTAGGCAAATATATAGACACAGGAAGTAGATTAGTAATTATTTGACAGTCAGAGAATTGGCAACAGAGGATTGACAGCCAAGAGGTATAGGATTTCTTTTTGAGGTGATGAAAATGTTCTAATTTGATTATGATAAAGGTTGCACAGCTCTGTGAATACAGTAAGAACAATTCAATTGTACAACTTAAAGGGATGAAATGGAAGGATTGTAGGGTATGTGGAATGTTAATAAAGCTGTTATAAAAAATGAAGTTGTAATTCCTGTCCCTAAACCAACAGGTGAAGCTTCCACAGTACAGGTAATACTGCCTAAATACCAGAGAGCTGGGTAACAGACAAGATCTGAAATGATCTAAACAACCAAAGTCCACGCCTATGGAAAAGAGGATACAAATTAGGCTGAAAGAGAACACAGGAGACAAAAACAGAATTATCTCAAAGCACATATTATTAGAGAGTAAAAACAGCAACCCCAGAAAGGCAACAGGGCAACAGAATTTTACTCAGGAAAGAATCAAAGCATGTTAATTAATTGGTACTGATAAAATTTAAAGCTTATATTTTGAAATATAATTAAGGTGATGATAATAATATCTAAGAATACAGGCAGGAAAATTAAAGAGTAAATGCATTTGAATTAATAGACAAACTGGGAAATCAATAATAGACTTTCATTCAAAAGCAAAAAAAAAGTTTGTGCATCTTTGGTCAAGTTCTCTCATTTGAATATAGACCCACAGTGACAACTGTGTGCCAGGCATCTCCTCCTGAACATTCCTCAGATGCCGCATTTCCACACAGTCCAAATGGAACTTAGCATCATACTCTGCACTAACTTGCACTGCTTCCCTGACTTTTTCTTTTCCTGTCGTCCCCAATCTCAGATTCTGACACCACCTATCGGTCTTCTCTGTCAATAACCCTTCTCCCACCCTTAGTCTATTCATACTATCAAGTCATTAGGTCTCTCCACCCATGCTGCCTCATTTCTAGTCATTTTCATCCCTGACCAGATGGCTGGAGTATCCTGTTTGGCTGTCATGTCAGTCTTGCCCAATTCAAACACATTCTCCATAAAGTCATCAGTTAGATTCCTACAAAATAAAGTCCCACTGTATCACTCTCTTGCTTAATATTCTTTAAAGACTTCTCTTCTTTGCCACCAGGTTAAAATACAAAATACTTGGCAAGTCATACAAGACTCTCTATGATCTGGACCACTCAGATCTCCAAGAGCTTTTGTCTCCAAAAAGATCAGGTTTTCTCTTGCCAACAGTTCTCTGCTGAGGAGAAAAACCTAACCGCCATGCAGCAGGGCAATGAAACATAAATTCATAAATCCAAGTGATCATTTATTCTTATCAGAAGTGGTATGTATCATGGCATACTCCCAGAAATTAATCTTCATCTTCCCATGTGCTTCCAAACTATGCTTTATCAAAAGTTACCCAAATTCACCTTAAACCAAATACAGAATAAATTTCTTCACCTTTATGAAATATTCCCATGGCCCTGCATCACACTGTGTTAAGACACAAAGCAAGTACAACTAGAGAATGTGTCATGTAAGCAGTTCTACACACAGCCTGGTACACAGAGCACACGCTCGCCGAGGTCCTTACTCCATCGTTTTGTGCACACATGTCCTCCACCACCATCACCACACCAACAGAACATGTGTTTTATAATTCCAAGTGCTTTTCCTCATTCTTTTTCTTCAACAATCTTTCCATTTCCATTTCCAAATAAGTTTTCATTTTTAACTGCCTGTTCACTCACACAAAAGGAGAGTCATTAAAACAAAAATCCAAAGGAAAATTAAAATTCTATTGCATCAAAAATACTAAGCAAATGGTGAGTGAGTGAGTGAGTGAAGTCACTCAGTCGTGTCTGACTCTTTGCAACCCTGTGGACTGTAGCCCACCAGGCTCCTCCGTACATCGAATTCTCCAGGCAAGAATACTGGAGTAGGTTGCCATTTCCTTCTCCAAGAAAACGGTACTAAGTCTAAAACTCATCTACCTATAAGGTACGCAAAGCAAAAAGCAAAGCCATCAATTTTCTTTTTTTAATAAAGTGAAGAGAATGTTTTAAAATTAAGAGCATTTAACAAAGAAGCAAGGGAGTGAAAACTCATGCAAACTACCATAATGTGAAACATTCAAACCATAAATAAATGAATGTGCTTATCTTTAGGTAGAGAGATGTTAATAAGCTTTTAATAAAAGCCCTCTTTATTATTTCTTATGAGACAAAATAGATTATTTTAGTGACATTAAACTAGTTGCAAGAAGCATTTACCATTCATGCTATAATGTATAACAGTAACCTCTTTAGTCAGTAACCTCTTTTTCCTGATGCTGGTTGCCATAAGACAAGTAGTCCTGTGTTAGTTATTTTTATTCAGAAAGATTTTAAACATCTCTATTTATATGTATTTTTTACACAGTTTGAATAATTCATTAAATATTGAGAAGAGTTTTTGGCTATGTAAAAATATATCCCAGGATAAAATGTTTTTAAAGACATTATTACACTCCAAAATAGGTTTGTGTTTTACTGGTGCTCATCAACAAGGTTCACTTCAAGCCTCCTTTGTTCATTGTCTAAAAGGGTTACCTTCTCAAATGCACAACCTGCGTATGTTTGAGTTTAACATCATTATATAAATTGAGTATCTGTGAGCATTATTGGGTCAGACTTATCATTAAATCATAAAAAATAATATATTCTAGCATATAGCCACATTCAGAGCTCTCCATAACCCTCTAAACATGAGATGATAGCTAAATATCTTATCAATTAACATGTATAGTGACCTCATAGGACTCCAGAGGGTAAGACAAAACACACACAAAAAGAACAGATTTATCTTCAACATTTGCCTGCTCATTCTCATTATCAAGACCCAAGGGTATTATGTAATGAATCAATGACTAAAATATAGTAAGTAATGTAAGTAAACAGATTTTTGTTGAATTAATCTTGAGAATTCAACCATCAAACATTCTAATAGTCAATATGCATGGGAATAAGTTATTAATAAGTCTATTCCAAAAGGGTCTTTTTAAAATATTTATAACTTTTTAATGATAATAATTTCAAACAGACAAAATTTGTAAGAATTAGAATTGTTCCAAGAAAGTTTCTGGACCCTTCATCCAGACCCAAATATCTGTTAACATTCTGATATTTTGAGGGAAAAGATTTTCTAAGAAAGAATTCAAAAAAGGTCATCACACTGTATTTCGTAATGATGATGTTTTAGGGCCCAAGGGCAGCAGTCAGTATTTACTTAGAATTTCCACACAGAGTTCTGCATAGGCAACAGTACGGAATAACGTGATCTCTGCCCTTGAAGAACCACATGATCAACTAGGAGAGGAGGAGACAGGCATCCGATGACAATGGATCATGAGTTCACAAGCATCAGAAATAATACCTGTCAAAATGTTGTGAGAATGACATGGCATAAAGAAGTAATCAGATGTAAAACTCTGGTAAACAAGGAGACTTCTCCAATGAAGTTGGTTTAAGACCGAATTCTAAGTGAGAAGGCCTGTGACTGGCAAGAATAGGTCATTCTGCACAAAGAAAATGGGAAATTCAAGGGCACTGAAGAGCTGCACTTGGGGAGGAAAAAAGATTCAGACATGCTTCATAAGATTCCTCAAAACTTCTTTTAAAGGAAAGATTTTGTATTATCATATTTCATGTGGAAGAAAATTTGAACCTCAGACTGCATTCACAATTGTAGTTATCAAGCTTAAGACATAAAAGCAATACCTTCAAGCCTAATATTCTTAGTTGTAAACCAAGCCACAGGGCCTTTGCAGCTTTTATATTAAGTATTTATAATAAATGAAAAAAGAAACAACTTCATATTAAAAGGAAATACCCTGATAAATCAGGTTTCAATAAGGCTAACTGTAATAGGGCTTAAGATGACAGAAAATGGAATAGTTATGAGCCTATAAGTCTAAATAAATAATTATCACTTCCATAAAACAAGGTGTTTTTTTTCCTTAATGATCAACTAAGAGTATTTCATAGACCTCACTTCTGGAAACCAATTATTCACAGAGGAGTATGGATTTCATAACTGAATAAGGTGATAGCCTCACCTTTAAACTGTAATAAATTTTGCATGTAGATGGATCAAAACAGGATGGCAAAAAATTAAAATAGAAGGCACAGTTTCCCATGCACTTGCCTGCATCTGCTGTGTGAGTTCTCTGGCCAGGACAGTGTCCTGAAGAGCATTCTCCCGCTGAGAGGCATCTGCAAGCACATTAACTGTGGTTTCTGCTTCTTGTATCCACTTTAGGAAGTTCTCCAGATCCTTGCGAGAGCTTTGCACTGTCCTTAGCTCAGCCTCCAAGGCACTCTGTCTATCAGCAATGCTGCAAGTAACAAAATGACAGGCACACCTCCATTACTTACAGTGTGACAGGCCACATCAAGCACACCCTAAAGAAAAATTAACACACAGCCTCCAAGCAACCTTTACTTAAGTACCTAATGTAACTAGATCTGTTTCTATGTGTGTCTTGAATAATCCTTAATAGTAATGTAAATTTTGAGAGGAAGGAGTGGGTGAGAGATATAAATATTAACAAAATCATATCCATATCATAAAATAATCATCACATTTTACAACTTGTAATTATACATTGTTAGTCCCCATACATTTTATTCTTCCCTGGTGGTAAAGAATCTACCTGCAATGCGGGAGACCTGAGTTTGATACCTAGGTTGGGAAGAGCCCCTGGAGAAGGGAAGGGCTACCCACTTAAGTATTCTGGTCAGGAGAATTCCATGGACTGTATAGTCCATGAGGTAGCAAAGAGTCGGACACGACTGAGTGACTTCCACCAACACTCAAAAGGTAATATCAATAAATATTCATACATGTGACTAAATGAATTCTAGAAAGAAGTAACATCTGAATAAATGGTTAAGATACAATCAAATTATTTAAAGGACTTACTTTATATATTTTAAACACTTCAGATCAATGCAAATTGGTTCTTTAAGCTGACATAATAATATTCATAAGACATCAGACAATCAAGTTTTTATAAAGCATTCATTAAATCTACACCAGAAATTAAAGCATATATCTTGAAGTTGCATGATGTAAGAGATACACACACCTGTAAATCCAATCTGTAAAACTTCATGTATCTCAAAGCTCCATAAAAAGAAAACAACTTAATTTACGAATGGACACCAACAAGTTCACTCCTAAGTATTTAAACTCAAGAGAACTGAAAATACATATCCACACAAAAACTTGTACACAAATGCACCATTACTTATTTAGAAGAGTCAAATAAAAGAATTGACCCAAACATCCATCAATTGAGAGAGGATGTGCTAAACAAAATGTAGTATATTCATCCATGAAATATTATTGCATCATAAAAAGGAATGATATACTGATACATGCTCAATATGGATGGACCTAGAAAGCATTCTGCCAAGTGAAAAAAACAGATGTAAAAGGCCATATATTTTGTGATTTCATGTATATGAAATTTTTAAGAGGACCAAATCCATAGAAGGAGAAAGTATATTAGTTGTTGAGTAGGACTGGAAGGTAAAAGAAAACGGGGATTGACTTGCTAATGGTTGTGGGTTTCTTTGGGGAGTGATTAAATGTTCTGAAATTTAGAGTGTTGTGATGAAGCACAACAGGGAAAAGATACTAAAAGCCACTGGGTTGTACACTTTAAAAGGGTGAATTTCATAAACTATCATAAACTATACCACAATTTAAAAATCAGCACATGTAATAAGATCTTATGTACATATTTTTTCCAACTGTCCATCCACTCATTCATCCATTCACCATCATCCATCCATCTGTATATACAAATAGAGGGAGAAAGGTCTGGAACACTAACTTAACATTAAAATAGTTCCAGGTGCTGGATTCTAGTGTGGTTTATTTCCTATTAGAACTTTTCTGCATTCTTTGAATTTACAATAAACAAGCATCTTTCTTACATATCAATAAATGCATTCATTTAAAAATGGATGAAAATTTTAAATAGACATATCAACATAGACGATAAATGGATAGCAAAAAAAAAAATCACATGAAAAGATGCTCAGCATCATTAATCATCAGAAAAATGTAAACTCAAACCACAATGAGCTATCACTACATATTAGAATGGCTTTAAGAAAATGACCAAACCAACGGCTGGTAACATTACAAAGTGTAATGACTGCAACTCTCACAGTTGATGGCAGGAGTATAAAATGGTACAACCATCCTGAAAAAGTCTGGCAGTGCCATGCACTTAAAGATACAAGCTAGGAATCCTATTCCCAAGTATTTACCCAAGAGAAATGAAAACACATGTCCACACAAAATTTAAATGCAAATGTTCATAGCAGCTTTATTCATAATGGTCTAAAGCTGACAATAACTCAAATATCATCAACCCATAAATAGATAAATTGGGGCATATGCATGTAATGGAATACTACTGAGCAGTAAAAATATAAATGCTAAAGAAGGATGCAACAACATGGGTGGAACCTCAAATGCATTTTGCTAAGTGGAAGACGCCAGACATAAAAGCTACATACTGTGATCCCATTTACACAACATTTTGGAATGTCATCAACGTCATCTCAACACTTACTTTTGAAAAATCTCCAACAGTGTTTGGCTGCCTACAGAACAAATTGAAATTGCTTTCCTGGAACTCAATAATAATCCTCCATAATCTATCACTAATTTACTTTTCCAGCTTTACCTAGTACTTCATTCCAATGATTCAAATAAAAGTGGGAGATTCCTTTTCCTCTAGAATATTTTTAATACCATGTCCACATAAAAATTTTATACTCACATAAAAATGTCCTCCTGCAGTGATGAAAGAAATCAAAGATGACACAAATAGATGGAAAACTATACCATGTTCATGGATCGGAAGAATAAATATAGTGAAAATGAGCATACTACCCAAAGCAATCTATAGATTCAATGCAATCCCTATCAAGCTACCAACGGTATTTTTCATAGAACTAGAACACATAATTTCACAATCTGTATGGAAATAGAATAAAACTTCAAATAGCCAAAGCAATCTTGAGAAAGAAGAATGAAACTGGAGGAATCAACCTACCTGACTTCAGACTATACTACAAAGCTACAGTCATCAAGACAGTATGGTACTGGCACAAAGACAGAAATATAGATCAATGGAACAAAGTAGAAAGCCCAGAGATAAATAAATCCATGCACATATGGACACTTTATCTTTGACAAAGGAGGCAAGAATATACAATGGAGAAAAGATAATCTCTTTAACAAGAGGTGCTGGGAAAACTGGTCAACCACCTGTAAAAGAATGAAACTAGAACACTTTCTAACACCATACACAAAAATAAACTCAAAATGGATTAAAAGATCTAAATGGAAGACCAGAAACTATAAAACTCCTAGAAGAAAACATAGGCAAAACACTTTCTGACATAAATCACAGCAGGATCCTCTATGACTCACCTCCCAGAATAATGGAAATAAAAGCAAAAATAAACAAATGGAAACTAATTAAACTTAAAAACTTTTGGACAAGAAAGGAAACTATATGCAAGGTGAAAAGACAGCCTTCAGAATGGGAGAACATAATAGCAAATGAAGCAACTGACAAAGACTTAATCTTAAAAATATACCAGCAGCTCATGCAGCTCAATGCCAGAAAAATAAACAGCCCAATCAAAAAATGGGCCAAAGAACTAAACAGACATTTCTACAAAAAAGACATACAGATGGCTAACAAACACGTGAAAAGATGCTCAACATCACTCATTATCAGAGAAATGCAAATCAAAACCACAATGAGGTACCATGTCATGCCTGTCAGAATGGCTGCTATCAAAAAGTCTACAAACAATAAATGCTGGAGAGGATGCAGAGAAAAAGGAACCCTCTTACACCGTTGGTGGGAATGCAAACTAATACAGCCACTATGGAGAACAGTGTGGAGATTCCTTAAAAAACTGGAAAGAGAACTGCCATCTGACCCAGCAATCCCACTCCTGTGCATATACACCAAGGAAACCAGAATTGAAAGAGACACGTATACCTCAATGTTCATCGCAGCACTGTTTACAATAGCTAAGACGTGGAAGTAACCTAGGTGTCCATCAGCAGACAAATGGATAAGAAAGCTATGGTTTTACATATACACAATGGAATATTACTCAGCTATTAAAAAGAACATATTTGAATCAGTTCTAATGGGGTGGATGAAACTGGAGCCTATTAAACAGAGTGAAGTAAGTCAGAAAGAAAAACACCAATACAGTACATTAACGCATATATATGGAATTTAGAAAGATGGTAAAAACGACCCTATATGCAAGACAGCAAAAGAGACACAGATATAAAGAACAGACTTTTGGACTCTGTGGGAGAAGGCGAGGAGGAGATGATTTGAGAGAATAGCACTGAAACATGTATATTACCATATGTGAAACAGATCACCAGTCCAAGTTTGATGCATTGAAACACTCAAAGCCAGTGCGCTGAGACAACCCTGAGGGATGGGATGGGGAGGGATATGAGAGAGGGGGTTCAGGATGGGGTACACATGTATACCCATGGCTGATTCATGTCAATGTATGGCAAAAACCACCATAATATTGTAAAGTAATTAGCCTCCAATTAAAATAAATAAACTAATTTGAAAAAATATATGTCCTTCTGACTATCTTCACCTATCAAAATCCTTCCAGTCCTTTAAGGGTTAAGGACTACTTCCTCCAAAACATCTCAGTCTAATTAGGTTTCCTTGCCCAGAGTTCATAAAAGGTCAAAACTCCTCTTCAGAAATTTATCACATGTATCCTGAAAAAACCCTTAGACTGTGATCTTATCTCACTCTTACATTTTACTTTAACTATATCATAGAGATTTCTTGTCTTCCTCCCAGTTCCATAAACACACAATAGGCAAAAGCAGTCTTTTGCACCTCCATATTTCTCAGAGTCTTTATTACAGCATTCTGTGTAAGTTGTTCAGTGATGCCATGGACTGTAGTTCACCAGGCACCTCTGTCCATGGAATTCTCCAGGAAAGAATACTGGAGTGGGTAGCCACTTCTCTCTCCAGGGCATCTTCCTGACACAGGGATCAAACACAAGTCTCCTGCATTGCAGGCATATTCTCTACCATATGAGCTACAGGTAAGTCACTATTATAGCATTATAATAGCATTTATAAAATAATGAAAATCTTTTTATAACAGGACTTCAAAATTACCTCCCAAATACCACTTTTCAAGAAGCTACAGAGTGAAGGCCTCTAGAATATTCAGTTTGTAAATCCAGAAAGAAGACAATATATTAAGAAGCATAAAAACAAGAAAACCAACACATGGAGAAGCAAACAGGTTCTCACGTTAATGGTGAAAGGAGATCTCAGACAAAGGGTTATATATTCAAATTGGATCAGATGAAGCCTGTCTTCATCATACCAACTGCTCTGTTTCTCGTTTCAATTTGACAAAATTAACAAAGAAGATACTCCAGCAAAACAGTCTTGAAAAGTGGACAAACCCAGGTGTTATTATGGGTACACAGGTTAAGCTTGTGAAAAGTACTGTAATTTTAACTTATGTGTCATATGTCAAATATGTTGAGGTCTGCACTCTCTTTACATTAGTATGACATTAAAATCAACTTCACATCCTAACAGAAAAAAAAAAAAGGACAAAAACAAATAAACAAAAAACTCCATGAGATCCTATGAGGAAAACACAGAAAATCCCTAGGATAATGCCTGTGCACCAGGCTTTGAAAACTGTCTCCAGAAGAGATGTCTGCAAGAAAAATTATTAGAAGTGATAGACTGCTTAATGTGATTGACCTTGTAGGAAATTGTACTGTCAGGCCATGGAAAATGTGGGAAGAATTAGCAATAGGTGCAAAGAAAACTAAGTATATAAAAACAAGGCAGTTATTAATTTCAGGTAAAATAAAGAAAGAAACAAAATTATAGTAAATGTCAGTGCATGGCTGTTAATGATGCTTAGACAGACATAATACTGTCAACATTGAATATCTGCTTCTCTAAAAATTCAATGATAAGACGATACAGACACTATGGAAAACAATATGGCAAGTCCTCAAAAAATTAAAAATAGAATTAACATGATCAAGCAAGGAGAGGAAAAATGTTGCCCCTAGGGAGAGGGCTGTGGTGAGTACTGAGAGAACCACTGTAAGTCCCCTACACGTGAACCTCAGGTTGCAAACCTTCAAAGATGCAAATGTGCATTTCCATGTCTAGTCATGAAAGCTAGTTCACATGCCTGGCATACTTTGCATGTGCGTGCATGCATCCTCTACAAGTGGCTGTTCTTATGTACTTTACTGCACAGTGCTGTGTAGAGTACGGTAGTATGGTACCTTTATTTCAAGCCCAGAATGACTGGAAACAAGCACACAAGAGGCAGTGATGTAGCTGGGACTACTCAACTTTTCAAGGTACTGTACAGTAAAATTAAAAGTGTCTATTTTTTGTGTTTGCTTGTTTTTTATGTATTATTTGTGGGGAAAGTGTTTTAAACCTATTACAATATAGTACTATATAGCTGATTGGGTTAGTTAGGTACCTACACTAACTTCATTGGAATTAACAAGCAAATTGGGCTTATGAACATGCTCTCAGAACAGAACTCATTTGTTTGGAGGGGATTACTGTATTATAAATCTTTCAATTTTTAAAGAATTTTTAATCATATGCATGTATTTCTTTTTAATATTTAGAAGTTATCCACCAGAATTTGTGTGGTTGGTGGTGATGGTGTTTAGTCTTCCACCTAACCCTGCCCATATTTTCAATTATTAAAACATCAACTAAAAAAAAATACTAAGAATAGCCAAAGGCTGCACCAAAAAAAGTATCAGAATTAAAGGAGTACACATGCACAAGTAATCAACCACGAGCAAATGATTCTAATTTTAAGAACATTCATACAAAATTTAGTCATTATAAATTTAGCAGACTATTCTTATTTTAAGAACACATAAAATTTAGTAGTTATAAAATTTAGTGAAGTCAAACACTTTCATTTTACATAATAAGTGTCCTATATTCTTAAGAATAAAGATGTACATAACATGTACATAACAGGTTATGTGGCAAACAGCTAATGTAAAAATCACATCATTACAGATTAGCTCTATTAAATCCTAAGAATGCCCAGACTAGGGAAGAAGGAAGAGGACACAAACGTCTAAGAACCTCATGGGTGAACTCAGAGAGTCTCTATATAAGAGTCATTTATATACTTAACAAGCATGAAGGACTAGCCTAGCAGGGGAGGTGAAAAGTATAAAATGATGCTTCAAAGGAAAAGGGAGGTAAGAGGATCATAAGCACTTGACCTTAGACAGTACTGGATCCACTGAGCTGCATTAATACCAGCAGCACACTCTGGTAACCAGCAGAACATTCTGAATTCAGAAACTAGGGCATTTACTATATAACTGTCAAATTATCTACTAGTCATCAGTGGAAAAAGAGATTGTCCTTTAAATATATTCACTTTGTAGGAAATTGCTGCAAAATAACTTTTAGGCAATGGTTAAGAGACATCTACTTTGTCGGTTACTAAAGCAAAAAGAACTGAACTGAACTGACAGTAAAAAGAATACAGGTTTTGAATCAAGGCAGATATGGCTCCACCACTAACTAGCTGTAAAAGCTAGGGCAGTGCCCACCTCCTCCCACATAATTTTCATCATAAAGTCCACTTGGCACCTAGGTTTTCCATGGTCTGAGCCTTGCTTACTTCTCCTAAGATTATTTAATCACTCCAAGCCTCATGCTTTATCTACCTACAAAAATGAACCAATGACTAACCCTCAAAGTGGTTGCTATTTCACATTTAGAGCTTTATTTTTTACTTTAAATATCCTTCTTTACTCCTCCCTCCTCCCACTGACTTTTCCCTTTCCGCCTGGTTAATTTCTACTTCCCTTTCAGAACCGGGTACAGACACCTTCCAAACCTATGGTATCTCATTCCCACAGTTTCTTTAATGCTGGCTATTAGCAGGTCATTGCTACTGTAACAACAAATCACCACAAATACAGTGGCTTAAAAGATTTTCCCTAATTTGGTGAAATACTAGGAAATTAATTTTATTTATAGGATGCAAATGTGCACTTTAATAATAAATGTCCTGGGGGATTTTTTAAATTCACAAATATCTGGTGTCATATTTTCTTACCATGATCATAACCAACTACTAAAAATAGTGAATACACAGAAAACTAAATTCTGTGTACAGAAGTCCAAATTATCTTCATGTTATTATAATAAATACACATTTTAAAATCACAATCACAGTATTTATATTATAGTCTTATTTTTGAAACTAATATAAGTTCATATGATATTTCTAACAGAGCATAGCTCAAAGGTATCAGTTCTCCACATCACTCATTTCATTCTTTTTTTAAAATGTCTAGAAAAGTTACACTGGACACTACAAAATACTACAAGAATCTTTTACTTATTTTCAAGGAATTTCACATCATTTATCATAATACCATAAGGCAAAAAAAGTCACTAAAATTAGAGGCCCAGGAGTCTGTATGCACACTACAGGACATAGGCTAAGTTACTTTTACTACCATTTGTACACTGTTCTCAGAAGGAAACCACCTAATTTTACCACCTCTGCTATTTACTAGATATATGCTTTGGGGTAAACCACTCAATCTCCAATTTTCTATGGAGCTTGGGCTAGTTGAGTAAAGGGCTCATGTCAGAATCAGAATCTCTAGGGGTCCTTTGAAAACTGCAAAGGCCACCAGAGATTATAAAACCCACTGCAAGAGTTTATCCATTCTCACTCCATCCCTAGTCTCAAATTCAGCTTCATGAAGAATCACTGCATGTAAATAAAATGTTACTGATGGGAATGGATATGTGGTGCAGACAGCAAAGAGGTCAGGAAGCACTAATGTGCAAGATTCAGTCCTAACATCACATCCAGCACTGAATTTACACTAGGCCACGATTCTCAATGCAGAGCTCCTATCTGGCACTCCTGGTTGCTACATCTCAAGAAAGATCAGAACAGAGCTGGAGGAAGTTCTGAGAAATGTAAATGAGAGGGTATAGCAGAAGGAACACTGGCAATGAATCGGAAATAGTTTTAAGTTCAGGAAATTGTGGCTACTAGATAAAGATACAGAAGGTTTTTTTTTTAATCTTTCAAAATCCACAAATCATAAAGCATAAAGATAGGCTGAAAATCTAAAATACACAAGTTTTGATGTTTAGAAGGATAATTTTAGCAGAAATAAAAAGTTTTTGTTCACACAGAAGTAACAGATTATAGAATTCTTTAGAGGAAGAAATGGTACAGAACAAAAGTATAATAACTTACCATAAAAGATTTATGGAATGCATGGGTGACCAATTTATAAGGTTCATATTAAAAGGAACTGGGATTTTTAAAATGCAAATGCTTATTTTTTAAAGAAAAGTCTGTTATACAAGCAACTAGCTGATATGCTACAAAATAGCTTACAGTCATTTTGCAGCATTACAAAACATGGTCACCCACATAACTGACTTTTTTAAAATGTGATTTTAAATGTTAAATAATACCTCATTTTTTAATCTATAAGATATAATATTGTTTAATATGCACGTGCTTATCATTAGTCTAAAGAATGTCTGAACGTAAATAGGTGAATCTTTTGTTTTTTTAAAGACTTCAATGGAAAAGAATGTCTTAGCAAATCTAGAGATGTGTCTTGCTAAATTTTGGTATACTTTAAAGGCGACCTTTACAGTCACATGAGATTTAAATACATTTTTCTCTTCTACAGTGGAAAGTAGTAGCATCAGTAGTTTGAGTGGCATGTATAAAACTTGCAATGAAACAATTCCTTAAGCTTTCCAATGAGTACCTTCACAAGGTAATTTGTCCTTTGGTGTATAAAATATCATTTAACTAGGAAATATATTAAAAGCATGCTTTAATGCAGTGAGGAAATGCAGTGGATTTGACGATGAATTAGTCACTGGAGACATTCCCAACCCTCTATGGCATTTTGTGACCAATCTTTGTTACCTAAATATTGGGTTCTCATCAAACACTTAAAAATTCACTCCACTGAATTTAAGGACATTGTTCTAAGATGCCAATGCCACATCACTTGGAAGCTTAAGAGAAGTTCCCCATTCCCACTGCATAAATATTCAAGACAGAACTATTTCCCTGTGAGGATTCAGCACTGCTGCTGCTGCTGCTAAGTCGCTTCAGTAATGTCCAACTCTTCACGACCCCATGGACTGCAGCCCACCAGCCTCCTCCGTCCATGGGATTTTCCAGGAAAGAGTACTGCAGTGGGTTGCCATTGCCTTCTCCAGAGGATTCAGAACACCACATCCTATTTCCCTTTGCACTAAGTCAATTCAGTTCAGTCGCTGAGTAGTGTCCAACTCTTTGTGACCCCATGAATCACAGCACGCCAGGCCTCCCTGTCCATCACCAACTCCCGGAGTTTACCCAAACTCATGTCCATCGAGTCGGTGATGCCATCCAGCCATCTCATCCTCTGTCGTCCCCTTCTCCTCCTGCCCCCAATCCCTCCCAGCATCAGGGTCTTCTCTAATGAGTCAACTCTTTGCATGAGGTGGCCAAAGTATTGGAGTTTCAGCTTCAAAATCAGTCCTTCCAATGAACACCCAGGCCTGATCTCCTTTAGGATGGACTGGTTGGATCTCCTTGCAGTCCAAGGGACTCTCAAGAGTCTTCTCCAACACCACAGTTCAAAAGCATCAATTCTTCGGCGCTCAGCCTTCTTCACAGTCCAACTCTCACATCCATATGTGACCAATGGAAAAACCACAGCCTTGAGTAGACAGACCTTTGTTGGCAAAGTAATGTCTCTGCTTTTGAATATGCTATCTAGGTTGGTCATAACTTTCCTTCCAAGGAGTAAGCGTCTTTGAATTTCATGGCTGCAGTCACCATCTGCAGTGATTTTGGAGCCCAGAAAAATAAAGTCTGACACTGTTTCCACTGTTTCCCCATCTATTTCCCATGAAGTGATGGGACCAGATGCCATGATCTTAGCTTTCTAAATGTTGAGTTTTAAGCCAACTTTTTCACTCTCCTCTTTCACTTTCATCAAGAGGCTTTTTGGTTCCTCTTCACTCTGCCATAAAGGTGGTGTCATCTGCATATCTGAGGTTATTGATACTTCTCCCGGCAATCTTGATTCCAGCGTGTGTTTCTTCCAGCCCAGCATTTCTCATGATGTACTCTGCATAGAAGTTAAATAAACAGGGTGACAATATACAGCCTTGACGTACTCCTTTTCCTATTTGGAACCAGTCTGTTGTTCCATGTCCAGTTCTAACTGTTGCTTCCTGACTTAAATACAAATTTCTCAAGAGGCAGGTCAGGTGGTCTGGTATTCCCATCTCTTTCAGAATTTTCCACAGTTTATTGTGATCCACACAATCAAAGGCTTTGGCATAGTCAATAAAGCAGAAATAGATGTTTTTCTGGAACTCTCTTGCTTTTTCCATGATCCAACGGATGTTGGCAATTTGATCTCTGATTCCTCTGCCTTTTCCAAAACCAGCTTGAACATCTGGAAGTTCACAGTTTACGTATTGCTGAAGCCTGGCTTGGAGAATTTTGAGCATTACTTTACTAGCATGTGAGATGCGTGCAATTGTGCGGTATTTTAAGCATTCTTTGGCATTGCCTTTCTTTGGGACTGGAATGAAAACTGACCTTTTCCAGTCCTGTGGCCACTGCTGAGTTTTCCACATTTGTTCATATATTGAGTGCAGCACTTTCACAGCATCACCTTTCAGGATTTGAAATAGCTCAACTGGAATTCCATCACGTCCACTAGCTTTGTTTGTAGTGATGCTTCCTAAGGCCCACTTGACTTCACATTCCAGGATGTCTGGCTCTAGGTCAGTGATCACACCATCGTGATTATTTGGGTCGTGAAAATTGTTTTTGTACAGTTCTTCTGTGTATTCTTGCTACCCCTTCTTAATATCTTCTGCTTCTGTTAAGTCCATACCATTTCTGTCCTTTATCGAGCCCATCTTTGCATGAAATGTTCCCTTGGTATCTCTAATTTTCTTGAAGAGATCTCTAGTCTTTCCCATTCTGTTGTTTTCCTCTATTTCTTGGCACTGATTGCTGAGGAAGGCTTTCTTATCTCTCCTTGCTATTCTTTGGAACTCTACATTCAGATGCTTATATCTTTCCTTTTCTCCTTTGCTTTTTGCTTCTCTTCTTTTCACAGCTATTTGTAAGGCCTCCCCAGACAGCCATTTTGCTTTTTTGCATTTCTTTTCCATGGGGATGGTCTTGATCCCTGTCTCCTGTACAATGTCACAAACCTCCGTCCATAGTTCATTAGGCACTCTGTCTATCAGATCTAGTCCCTTAAATCTATTTCTCGCTTCCACTGTATAATCATAAGGAATTTGATTTAGGTCATACCTGAATGGTCTAGTGGTTTTCCATACTTTCTTCAATTTAAGTCTGAATTTGGCAATAAGGAGTTCATGATCTGAGCCACAGTCAGCTACCAGGCTTGTTTTTGCTGACTGTATAGAGCTTGTCCATCTTTGGCTGCTAAGAATTTAATTTCACTAAGTCACTACAAAATATTTGATCTTCATTAGCCAGCCAATACTGAACCATACCTCAACACTACTCCACACCTTCCCCAATCTACCCTCAAAACCCTTCTTCCATTAAACCTGGAAACCTATCCTACTACTGGCAGACTCCTCAGATTAATCCCTTCACCTTGTCAACTGAAAATGGTTTCCGTAAGGCCATGAATTTATCTGAACTTTTAAAAAGCTTTTTCTTTTTTCTCTGGAACCTTATATGCCTGGGGTAAAGCATTCACATGAGGGTCTGCCTCCTTCGCATGGTTGCTTTCCAAGCCATTGTTCTCCTATCTTCCAGACAAAATCTCACTCCTTCAAAGCAGAAGACATTCTCCACTGTGTTCATATGCTAACCTCCATGTCCATGGAAATGGCACATAGACACTGCTCGCTGCCTCAGCAATGAAGTAGAGTCTGAAATTGAACTCAAGATCTGCTTAACAAGCCACAGGCTCCAGTGAGGGACTTCACCCCGCAGAGAAAGGGACATGATAGACACCATTATGGACTAGAAGGTCCCAGTCTCCACTCCCTTACAAATACCTTCCTCTCCCCCACTCCCTCTCTGTGTTTCATCTGCATTCTTTTGACTTACCTCCAAGTAGATACACATTGCTAAAGAGCACTACAACAGGACTATCTTCCCTTTAAATGTATTAGAGATCACAAACAGGGACCCAGCACTGCCCAGCACTGAAGTTCCCTTGGGAAGCTATCTGTCCCATCCACCTAGACTGATTTTACAAATGATCCTCTTTCTTCAAACTTCTCGAAGTCCCACCTCCAACCTCACTAAGAGGATGCCTCATGGATCATAAAGAAAGCAGACGTCATTGCACTAAGAATCTTTCAACTTCCCACCACTAAAGCTCCAGGCCATGGACATCTGCATTCATCTTCTCACTGCCTTTCTGTCATAATGGAAAAAGCATCCCAGCTCTTACCAAACTCAATTCTACAGATCTCGCCTTCTTATCAACAGAAGGACCTCTTTCCTCTTCCTTTCTCTCCTCAGTCTTGAATCATAACTGTACTAGATCAACCCCATGAGCACATTCACATGCTTTATTTTTCTCCATTTTAAAGAAAAGTTACTCAGTTCTCTCTACCCTTCATTGCCTTCCAGGTAGTACCTAATCTCTTAACAACAAACTTCACTATAGATGGTCCCACAAATTGTTTCTACTTCCTCAACTTCACCTAACTCTCTAGCTTCTACTGCATCACTCCTTGAAATTGTACTTTTCAAACTAACAAGAATCTCCAAGATGTGGAATTCCAGGAATAGTGTTACGTCATCTTTTTGGATTTCTCAGTTTAATGAAACACAATGGATCATTCCTTGCTAGAAACATTTTCTTCTCTCCATTCTTTCTTTAAATATTCTTTTTGCTACACTGCTGGGCTTCCCTGGTGGCTCAGACAGTAAAGAATCCACCTGCAATGAGGGAGACCTGGGTTCCATTCCTGGGATGGGAAGATCCCCTGGAGGAGACCACTCCAGTATCCTTGCCTGGAGAATCCCAATGGATAGAGGAACCTGAAAGGCTACAGTCCATGGGGTCGCAAAGAGTCAGACATGACTGAGCAACTGAACTGAACTGAACTGAACTGAGGGCTTTGAGAGACAATTAGGTCATGAGGGCAGAGCCACCATGAATGAGATTAATGGTCTTATAAAAGAAGCCTGAGAGAGTACTCTTCTCCCTCCTGCCACATGGGGGAACAGGAAGTCTGTCCAGAGGAGGGTCCCCACCCAACCACGCTGGCACCCTGATCTCAGACTTCCATTTCTGTAGTTTATAAGCCATCCAATCCGTAGTGTTTGTTATAGCAGACTGAACAGACAAGGACTCCAACCAAGAAAGCTGCATTTTCTAAAAGTTCCATCTGTTAATAAACATTTAGAAAATCTATACTGTACTCAGTAAATCAGATCATCAACTATTTTGTCACTAATTAAAGCAGAGACTATTCAAAATGACTATAGACAAACAACTGAGGATGACTCAGCCTTCCGCTCATTTAACCACAGACAGTACTGTCAAACAGACTGAAGGCCAATGGATTTACAAGGAAGACACAGTATAACAGAGCAGATGATAATAATTTGGGGTAATCTTTTGTTGAGCATGTACCATGTACAGGGAACTTTTATACATAATTTTTGATCTTCACAATAGTCTCACTCATTAGATATTGTGTTCTGTACAAGTCAGGGCTTCCTTCATGGACTCAGTGGTAAAGAATCTACCTGCCAATGCAGGAGATGCAGGTTTGATATCTGAGTTGGGAAGAGTCCCTGGAGGAGGAACCCACTCCAGTATTCTTGCCTGGAAAAATCCCATGAACAGAGCAGGCTGGCGGGCTACAGTCCATGCGGACACAAAGAGTCAGATATAATTTAGTGACTAGAACAACGAACAACAACAAGAAGCAAGTAACTGAAACTCAGTAAACTGAAATAACTTGGTCAAAGTTCACACAAATAAGTGAATAAAGTAGTGATGTCAATCAAGGACTATTATATACCATAGCCAGTGTGCTTTTTGTCCTGCCTACACAAACCAAGAAATGCCTTAAAGTAGGCAGCAAAAGCTGGCTTCCAGGGAATGAGGACAAAGAGAAAAATATCCAGTAATTAATGATCTATAGGATCATTTATTCTTTATAACATAAAGTTATACTGTCTCATTTCCCTCACAATATTTCAGGATAAATAACTGTGTGCACATGTATGTGTGCAAGTGTCTGTGTATGTGTATATACATACACATATACATGAATATATGCACTCCAGGGTTAAAATAACATTTCAGATCCAACTGAGGCAACTACACTCCAAAAGTTACTGTTAGTAACTTTCAACTATCATTATCTCAATGTGCGCTATAGAATTTGTTAATGGGCATTAAGAAATGTAAGAAAAAAAAATTCACTGGTGAAAAGAATGGTAGTCAAGATATGTCCTAGGCTTCCCAGGTGGCCCTAAGTGGTAAAGAATCCACCTGCCAATGCAGGAGACACAGGTCAGATCCCTGAGTAGGAAAGATCCCCTAGAGTAGGAAGTGGCAACCCACTCCAGTATTCTTGCCTGGGAAATTCCACGGGCAGAGGACCCTGGCAGGATACAGTCCATGGGGTCACAAAGAGTTGGACACAACTAAGCACAAGGTTTTTCAATTAGTTTAAAATGTTAGACACAGACCTGTTGGTTACAGAATCCAAAATATCGAGAGCCAGCTATGTTTAAGAACTAAGAATTTTTTGTACATTAGGAAATCATTATGAATGTATCTAAACTGCATATTAACCCCAACTACAGTCTGAAGTAGCAAACACATTAATATTTCTGCAGCTAGGAACAAAGTTATTTGCACTAAGCAGGATAAATAAAGACTATAATAAATAGCCTCATGTCAATTCAAAGCATTCTGTTATCAGAGCCTATTGGATTTTGCTATGACAGATAAGGGACTGTGGACCTGTAACTGTGAATGGCCAAATTACTTAGTCAAACTGCAATTCAGACAAAACATTTCCTTTGAAAGCTGATATTAAACTTCACATATTATGCCGCAATAACAGTGTTCCATGGCAATCTAACAACCTTTCACCCCTCCAGAATCTGGCTGACAATGATGTACATTCAGAATATGGCTGGACAATAAGGGAAAAACCACAGTATAAGGCTGTTCCACGGCCACTACAATAGGCACAATGGCCACGTTCTGGAAGAGAGTTACATTTATTCATAGCAGATGCTCCCGTATCTTTAATCAGATCAGGTTTCTAAACTCAACATAGATAAGAACCAGTAACTGGAATGCCAAAGATCCAAGAGATGGGTACACAGAGCCGTCATCAGCAACAGCATAAAGTTCTGATAACAAAGAAGAAAAATAAAACTACTTTAAAAGGAAGGTAAGAGCCTGACAGCATAGGCAAAAAGATTTGGATTCCAGGCTCAGCTCTGTCCATATGAGCTGTGTGATCTTAGGTCTTGTTTAACTTCTCTCTGCTTCAGTTTATTCATTGACAACATTGATGAAAATTCTGCCTATCTCTTGTGGTTGTTGTGAGGATAAAATAATACAGGGGAAGAGCTTAGCACAGAGCCTGACCATGAGGAGATGCCCAACAAAATTTATACACGAAAAACAAAGCACAGAATCTCACAAAGCATAGCAACCTGAATAAATTTGCTACCAATTCTTCAGAACATGGAGAGCAGTGTCACAATTCAGTTTAGAAAAATGTCATCTTGGCTCTGCTCTGTGCCTTTGAACATGTCATTTACCTTCTCTGAGCCTAAGAGCATTACAGGAAACCAAGTATTCTCAATGGAAGAGATAAATGGTTTTTTGGTGGGGTGAGGTGGTAAAGGGAGTGAGAAAAACTGACTCTTTTTAGGAAGAAATCATATAACTATAAAGTACCAAGACAGATCACAGTATTACAATGTTCTGGGAGCAGGAAACTAAAAATGTTCTTTTAGGGGGATGATGACCTTCCCCGGTGGCTCAGACGGTAAAGCGTCTGCCTACAGTGTGGGAGCCCTGGGTTCGATCCCTGGGTCAGGAAGATCTCCTGGAGAAGGAAATGGCAACCCACTCCAGTATTCTTGCCTGGAAAATTCCATGGACAGAGGAGCTTGGTTGGCTACTGTCCATGGGGTCGCAAAGACTCGGACACGACTGAGCGACTTCACTATCACTAAAATGACAAAAAGGTTAAGAAACACCAGTTTAAGTGAACTATAAGGTCACGTACAGCTTTTACAGTTCCTTAATTCTATCTTCATAACAATAATGCCAAGAATTCAAAAAATGTTTAATATAGGTTCACGTACTATACTTAAGAAGGCAAGGAAAGATTTCTATATTCTAGAGACATCTCCAATTAAACAGCTAAAAATTGTAAATATCATTCTGTTTAAAAGAGAAAATCCTAGCACTAGAGCTATTATTCATGCTGGGATTCTGTGAGCCACAATTTTGTTGTATTTTCTTTGCTTTATAGATAATAATATATCTAAATCATATCTAAATATTAACATGTTTATTTATTTCCCCCAGAAATGCAGAAAGAAAATAAAGAGAATGACTTGTTAACTACTATGAAACTGGAACACTGTGGTCGTCTCAGCTTTGATAAATGAAAGATCACCTTGGAATATAATTCATTTTTAATTGCCTCTTCCATCTAATCTAACTACTGCTGTAGGCTGTCTTAAAATATTTACAAAGTAAAAGCAAAAAAAAGAACTGGAGTTGCTAAATAAAGCAGGCCACACATTCCAAAGTGATCAATTTTTCCGGTATTGTTTACAATATAAACAAAGTCATAATTCTTACAGATGGAATATTTGGAAACACAGGCGAAGTAGGCTTAAGGATGATCTCTTTCAGTGTTATGTTTGGGGTTTCTATCTGAGATACAATTGACGTATGCAACTATATTCGCTTACCATGATCTGATACATGTATATATTGCAAAATGATTTGCATAGCAGGTTTAGTTAACATTCATGGCCACACATAGTTACAGATTTTTCTTGTGATGGGAACTTTTAAGACTTAGTAACTTTCAAATACACAATACAGTACTGTTAACCATAATTACCATGCTTTACATTACATCCCCAGAATGTAAGTTTGTACTTTAAAGATGCTTTTAATTCCCCTTCTTTCCCGCCTTAGTTTTAGAATCCTTACTATGCCCAAATTATCTGTCACAACAAAAGAAAAGCAGGTGTTCTAAAATGCTAGAAAGATCAATATTGCAACTATATTCTGCTTTAACCACTTCAGAGTTTTGTATTTCCTACACTTGTTTTTATTTTCTCCAGAATCCAAGGGAGACAGAGCAACATATTCATGTTCATGAACTGCCTCATAATTTTCTTTGAGTTTCCCAAAATTTACAATATAGATTCTAACTAAAAATGACATTTTAAAAATGTACAAAATACATCCAGATCAAACTGTTACTAAACATTTGGCTATAATTCATTACCAGTAATATGTATAATAAAGTGTTCTATTTTATTCACTGCAAAATAAATGTGGTTTTGATATCAAATTAGCTTTCAGGCATTTGCATCTGAATATATAAGATGTGTGTGAAGCCATAATTTCATTTCGACACAGGTATTCCCAGTACTATGCAGGAAGTACACACTTTCTTTTACTGAAGATGAATATAAACATGCAGCCTTAAAGAGATGCTAACCACTGTTAACGCTGCCTCAAATTCTAGATGTTCAAGTGACTGAAAAATTTCTCTTATAAATACATGCTATTTTAGACTGCTCCAAACATACTGACAAGACAGAGTAACGGAAAGAAAAGATAATAAATGAGTTGGAGCCCAATATACACTTAGTATATTTCAGGAGTCTAGTGTGGATCCATGTATTCTCAGCCTCAAATGAGGATAACCTGGCCACACAGCACATGTTTCACTATTAGGGATAATGTTACCCTGAGGTGCCATAATACCAAAGTGTTCCTTACCATCAGAGTACCACCAAATGTACTCTAGGCAATGCTGAGAGGCATAAGAAAATCAGAACTCATAAAATGATCACTGTCAAGGTTTAGACTTACTCAAGGAAATACTCCATGGCAGAAATTCAATTAGCTAACGTATCACACTATATTAAGTGTGATAATACTAACTTGGTACAGCATAATATTTTTAAAAAAAATAATAAAATATGCATCCAGTAGGGACATCTTCTACATGCTTCCATGAGAAGGCCAAAGCAATCAAATTCTCAACTTGACAATTTTCACACATACACCTGTCAAGGCCTCAGCAATACCTTTGTTTTAGATTGATCCATGATGTTTTTAAGTACTCCGTGGTTTCTTTCACATTTCTTGTGTCATCACTGCCATATTCTTCCAGCAATTTCTGCAGGACATTATCGAATGCCATTACAACACCATCTCCAGCAGCCAGTTCTTGAAGCAGCATCTAAGGTGTAATTTCAGATGTAATCAGGTGTAAATTCAGATGTAATTTCAGATGTAATCATAAGACTGGACCACTCAGTTACAAATATGACCAAAACACTTCGTCTTTTCAATAGGTTTTAATATGTTTCAGACACAGATATCAAAAGAAAGGAACACATTATAAGACAAACTCTTGCATGTAAGCTCAAACAAAAATAATTCTGGAAGTGAAAAGTGATCAAGTACATAGCAAGTACATAGCAGATAGTGTTAAAAGATTACTATCTTTTCCTCTTTGATATATTTTAATTCCTCGAACCATTTGCTTTGTTCATTACAAATGCTATGCATCTGATTGTAAGAGGAATACACATCTCATAGGAATGAATTTACTATAGAGTTAGTTCCTCTATATGCACTTGGAGATGCAGAAAGGTCGAGAATATGGAAATCTTCTTGCCCCTGGATCACTATGCCTGCTTACAAAGTTAACTGTTGGGTGAATTCAGTAGTGAAGCAAGGGTTACTGAGAGTGCCTGAATAAATTATATTGATGCTGTGTGTCCATAGGCACTGGCTTTATGATACATTTTTTTTCCCCTGAGAGCCCTTGCATCAAGATGCTGCTGCTGCTGCTAAGTCGCATCAGTTGTGTCTGACTCTGTGCGACCCCATAGACGGCAGCCCACCAGGCTCCCCCGTCCCTGGGATCCTCCAGGCAACAATACTGGAGTGGGTTGCCATTTCCTTCTCCAATGCATGAAAGTGAAAAGTGAAAGTGAAGCCCCTCAGTCGTGTCCAACTCCTAGCGACCCCATGGACTGCAGCCTATCAGGCTCCTCCGTCCATGGGATTTGCCAGGCAAGAGTACTGGAGTGGGGTGCCATTGCCTTCTCTGCCTGCATCAAGATACTCCCTATGAAACCGAAATGACAAATGAATGTTCTCATAATTTTTGTAGCAACTAGCAGAAAAACCCACCCTAGAGTACCAGAAGAACAGAACCATGCTGCTAATTCAGTTCAGTCGCTCACTCATGTCTGACTCTGTGTAATCTCATGAACTACAGCATGTGAGGCTTCCCTATCCATCACCAAGTCCCAGAGCTTGCTCAAACTCATGTCCATCGAGTCAGTGATGCCATCCAACCATCTCATCCTCTGTCGTCCCTTTCTCCTCCTGCCTTCAATCGTTCCCAGCATCAGGGTCTTTTCCAAGGAGTCAGTTTTTCACATCAGGTGGCCCAAGTATTGGAGTTTCAGCTTCAGCATCAGTTCTTCCAATGAACAATCAGGACTGATTTCCTTTGCAATTGATTGGTATGATTTCCTTGAAGTTCAAGGGACTCTCAAGAGTCTTCTCCAACACCCAGTTCAAAAGCATCAATTCTTAGGTGCTCAGCTTTCTTTATGGTCCAACTCTCACATCCATACATGACTACTGGAAAAACCATAGCTTTGACTAGATGGACCTTTGTTGACAAAGTAATGTCTCCGCTTTTTAATATGCTATCTAGGTTGGTCATAGCTTTTCTCCCAAAGAGGAAGCATCTTTTAATTTCATGGCTGAAGTCACTGTCTGCAGTGATTTTGGAGCCCCCAAAAATAAAATCTCTCACTGTCCCCATTGTTTCCCATCTATTTGCAATGAAGTGATGGGACTGGATACCATGATCTTCATTTTTTGAATGCTGAGTTTTAAGACAGCTTTTTCACTCTCCTCTTTCACTTTCATCAAGAGGCTCTTTAGTTCTTCTTTGCTTTATGCCATAAGGGTGGTGTCATCTGCATATCTGAGGTTATTGATATCTCTCCCAGCAATCTTGATTCCCGCTTGTGCTTCATCCAGCCGGGCATTTCTCATGATGTACTCTGTAAATTAGTTAAATAAGCAGGATGACAGTGCACAGCCTCGATGTACTCTTTTCCTGATTTGGAACCAGTCTGTTGCTACACCTCCAGTTCTAAATGTTGCTTCTTGACCTGAATACAGATGTCTCAGGAGGCAGGTAAAGGGTCTGGTATTCCCATCTCTTTCAGAACTTTCCACAGTTTAATGTGATCCACACAGTCAAAGGCTTTGACATAGTCAATAAAGCAGAAGTAGATGTTTTTCTGGAATTCTCTTACTTTTTCAATGATCGAATGAATGTTGGCAATTTGATCTCTGGCTCCTCTGCCTTATCTATATCCAACTTGAACATCTGGAAGTTCACAGTTCACGTATTGCTGAAGCCTGGCTTGGAGAATTTTGAGCATTACTTTACTAGCGTGTGAGATGAGTGCAACTGTGCAGTAGTTTGAGCATTCTTTGGCATTGCCTTTCTTTGGGATTGAAATGGAAACTGACCTTTTCTAGTCCTGTGGCCACTGCTGAGCTTTCCACATTTGCTGGCATATTAAGTGCAGCCCTTTCACAGCATCATCTTCCAGGATTTGAAATAGCGCAACTGGAATTCCATCACCTCCACTAGTTTTGTTCGTAGTGATGCTTCCTAAGGACCACTTGACTTCACATTCCAGGATGTCTGGCTCTAGGTCAGTGACCACACCATCGTGCTTATCTGGGTCATGAAGATCTTTTTTGTACAGTTCTTCTGTGTATTCTTGCCACCTCTTATTAGTATCTTCTGCTTCCGTTAGATCCATACCATATCTGTCCTTTATCGAGCCCATCTTTGCATGAAATATTCCCTTGGTATCTCTAATTCTCTTGAAGAGATCTCCAGTCTTACCCATTCTATTGCTTTCCTCTATTTCTTTGCATTGTTCGCTGAGGAAGGCTTTCTTATCTCTCCTTGCTATTCTTTGGAACTCTGCATTCAGATGGATATATCTTTCCTTTTCTCCTTTGCCTTTCACTTCTCTTCTTTTCTCAGCTATTTGTAAGACCTCCTCCGATAGCCATTTGGCCTTTTTGCATTTCTTTTTCTTAGGGATGGTCTTGATCTTTGTCTCCTATACAATTTCACAAACCTCTGTCCATAGTTCTTCAGGCATTCTGTCAATGAGATCTAATCCCTTGAATCTGTTTGTCACTTTCACTGTTTAATCTTAAGGGATTTGATTTAGGTCATACCTGAATGGTCTAGTGGTTTTCCCTACTTTCTTCAATTTAAGTCTGAATTTGGCAATAAGGAGCTCATGATCTGATCCACAGACAACTCTCAGTCTTGTTTTTCTGACTGTACAGAGCTTCTCCATCTTTGGCTGCAAAGCATATAATCAATCTGATTTAGGTGTCGACCATCTGATGATGTCCATGTGTAGAGTCTTCTCTTGTGTTGTTGGAAGAGGGTGTTTGCTATGACCAGTGCATTCTCTTGCAAAACTATTAGCCTTTGGCCTACTTTGTTTTGTACTCCAAGGCTAAACTTGCCTGTTATTCCAGGTATCTCTCTCTCTCTCTTTTTTTTTACCTTTATTTATTTTTTTTTAATTTTATTTTATTTTTAAACTTTACATAATTGTATTAGTTTTGCCAAATATCAAAATGAATCCGCCACAGGTATACATGTGTTCCCCATCCTGAACCCTCCTCCCTCCTCCCTCCCCATACCATCCCTCTGGGTCGTCCCAGTGCACTAGCCCCAAGCATCCAGTATCGTGCATCGAACCTGGACTGGCAACTCGTTTCTTACATGATATTTTACATGTTTCAATGTCATTCTCCCAAATCTTCCCACCCTCTCCCTCTCCCACAGAGTCCATAAGACTGTTCTATACATCAGTGTCTCTTTTGCTGTCTCGTACACCGGGTTATTGTTACAATCTTTCTAAATTCCATATATATGCGTTAGTATACTGTATTGGTGTTTTTCCTTCTGGCTTACTTCACTCTGTATGATAGGCTCCAGTTTCATCCACCTCATTAGAACTGATTCAAATGTATTCTTTTTAATGGCTGAGTAATACTCCATTGTGTATATGTACCACAGCTTTCTTATCCATTCATCTGCTGATGGACATCTAGGTTGCTTCCATGTCCTGGCTATTATAAACAGTGCTGCGATGAACACTGGGGTACACGTGTCTCTTTCCCTTCTGGTTTCCTCAGTGTGTATGCCCAGCAGTGGGATTGCTGGATCATAAGGCTATCTCTTGACTTTCTACTTTTGCATTCCAGTCCCCTATGATGAAAAGGACATCTTTTGGATGTTAATTCTAGAAGTTCTTGTAGCTCTTCATAGAACTGTTAACTTCACTTCTTCAGCAGTACTGGTTGGGGCACAGACGTGGATTACTGTGATATTGCATGGTTTGCTTTGGAAACGAACAGAGATCATTCTATCGTTTTTTAGATTGCACCCAAGCACTACATTTCAGACTCTTGTTGACTATGATGGCTACTCCATTTTTTCTAAGGGATTCTTGCCCACAGTAATAGATATAACTATCATCTGAATTAAATTCACCCATTCCAGTCCACTTTAGTTCACTGATTCCTAAAATGTCAATGTTCACTGTTGCTATCTCCTTTTTCACCACTTCCAATTTACCTTGATTCATGGACCTAACATTCTAGGTTCCTATGCAATACTGTTCTTTACAGAACTTTACCTCCATCACCAGTCATATGCATAATTGGGCACTGTTTTCGCTTTGACTCCATCACTTCATTGTTTCTGGAGTTGTTTCTCAACTCTTCTCCAGTAGCATATTGGGCACCTACCAAACTGGGGAGTTCCTCTTTCAGTGTCATATCTTTTTCCCTTTTCACGCTAATGTTGCTAATAAGAAAAGAATATTCTGAATATAATAATTGAAACACTGATATCGCTTTCAATTGTATTCCTCTGGTTAAGAGTCCAAGGGCTTTGCTGATTATTATTTTTTTAGTCATTTGGTTAAAACAAATCAGCAGATAACACAGAGAACGATAGTGATAGCATAGCAGATAGCATAGAGATAGATAGAGAATGATCCAGAAAACCAGGATACCTGGCCACTTGATTTTTAAATAGCAATCATGGAAAGTCTACAGGTCTAAAGAATAAAAACATGCTGTCCTGTTTCAGATTCTGCTCCCCATATATTCTATATTATATCCTTCACAAGCATACACCTTCATCTAGGCTATCTGAAGGGCTAATCAATGTTACACCACATATAACCTAACAACCATAACCTCCAATTCAAGAATATTTTCTATGATTGTAGAGAGATTTAATGTAGCACTTTGAAGTACCATAAGTATTCAATATCATCAACTCTATAATCAAACTAATCATAAAAAAGGTACTTGCTCTGATGATACTGATAAAACAGTTTGGTTACAAAGGTATTAAAAGAAACTAAACTTAATATTTGATTTGTTCACTACATGTCTGGTAAGTCTCTTCAGTCACGTCTGACTCTTTGTGACCCTCTGGACTGTAGCCTGCCAGGCTCTTCCTTCCATGGAATTCCCCAAGCATGAACACTGGAGTGGGCTGCCATGAACTCCTCCAGGGGATCTTCCTGATCCAGGGATCAAACCCACATCTCTTAAGTCTCCTGCATTGGAAGGAGGGTTCTTTACCACTAGTGTCACTGGAGAAGCCCTTGTTCACTACTTTAGCCCTCGTGAACATTTTGGGAGATTTCATAAATAAAAATGACCTTCAACGTAAATACAGAAGGAAGCAAAAGGAGGATTCCTGGGATTCTGAAGGTGTTTTCTTTCTAGATGTTGGTTCATGGGTGTGTTCCATCTGCAAAGAATCAGTGAGCTGTAATTCTGGGATACAAGTACATTTCTACTCATTATTACTCTGGAAATTTTCCAAAACAACCTTCCTGGTCAAATTCTTTACATAAATTTCAATGTACATTCTAAGCACTTGGGAAAACTTTATGACAAGGGTCCTAAAAATTATGGCTAACAATAGACTAAAAAAGCATATCCCACAGATTGGTAATGCCAGAAAGTAACTAATGAGCCTTACTTACTTGACTATCAGAAATCTGTTTGACAAGTGGATCCCTTCGAGCCTGTTGAAGAATATAGAGGCGAGCCTCATACTTTCTCATGAGCTCTTCAGTCTCCTCCCTGTGGTCATCCCACTGGAGACTGTCAATAATCATGTCCTCCAGCTGCTGCCGTCTTAACTCCACACCATGCTGGGTGTTATCCCACTGGTTCTTGACCTTTTCCACTGGAGGAGGCATTACATTAAAAAAAAAAAAAGATCCCAGAAAGCAGCCATTAGGAAAAGGAAAAAATACATGACACCAAATTCATCATAAATAAGGTCAAATATGGAAAAGAGAAAGGTAGCCAAATGGTACATACATTTTAAAGGAATTTTATTATGTCTGCCATACTATATGACTGATACATTTCTGAAATCATCCTTGAAGAAAAAAATGTTGAATTAAACTCTATTCTGATCACATTAAAATATCTCATAATAAAGATATTTACTATTTTAAACAGATAAACAAAAAATTATTTAAAAATTAATTCTTACCCGGTTTATATTTACAGAACCTGGTCTGAAAAAGGGAGATTACAGTACTTTTGACAGTACTTTATGATATACTTTTATGACCATAGAAACAGTCACTTGTCATCCTCTAAGGAAATGCTCTGAGGTAGCATTGATTTTAAGAGAAAACAAACTATTTAAGAGTTCTTTTCACATTTGTTTTTCTGTAGCATGAAACCTCTCTAAAAGGAAGTGTTTTTATATATTTAAGAGAAGCACTACAAGTAAATGAGATTCAAGTTCTATGTATCAACAGTTTCTATTATAAAAAATCCATATTAACTCTTTTCCTCTCTCTTTTTTTTTACTCTTTCTTCTTATTTTTCTTTCTTTGATTTTCTTTTTGGTCCCCTTCTCTTCTCCTTTTCTCTCTCCTACTTTCTTTTCTCTTCTACTTTTAAGAGGGAGTTATGAAAAAGAAGGGACTTCCCAGGCGGCACTAGCAGTAAAGAACCCTCCTACTGGGGTCAATCCATGGGTCAGGAAGATTCCCTGGAGGAGCAAATGGCAACCCTTGCTGCCTGGAGAATCCCTTGGACAGAACAGCCTGGCGGGCTACAGTCCATGGGGTGGTAAAGAGTCAGACATAACTGAACACACACACACATCTATCAATTAACTTAAAAAGAAATAAAATGGCTCACTTAGCAAAAACAAACCAACATTGTGAGATACTAAAAGTTCTCTGCTAACTCATCTCTTATAATAATTTTGCTGGTGCCACATTCATGTTGAAATCAAAATATGTTTAATAGGGGGAACAGTTGACTTTCCTTGAGAAATATTAGGCAAGGTAATAAACTACCTTCCAGTTCATATTATGCCATAAATATTTATTAAGTTCCTAATTGGTACTGAGCAGTGTTGGAAATCTTGGGGCCAAAGAGGTGAATATTCACAACTTACAGAAGGGAGAGAGAATTAATAGTGAGATCGACAATGAAATTATAGGGGGGAAAGACCATAGCAGGAACTAAAGATAGAAAATACAGTTCACCAGGGACTTAAAGAGGGTGGGAAAGACTTTGCAGAGTGGGTGACATTTTATCTGCTGAGTAGAATTTCACCCGGGGAGAGAAGGCCAAGAAGAAGAAAACATAATGTGAATAAAGGTAAGAAGACTAGGAAATGTCAGGACGTTATAAAGAACAGACATCGTTCAGAACAGCTACAGACAGTGCTGAGGGCTACAGAGAGGAAGCGGGTGATGCAAACACACAGTGATTGTCCCTACATGACATTCTTAAGAATCCTGACTGTTCTGTATGTCATACAGATTTAACAGATCCCTGTAGGCCAGAAAGCCAATTCCAAACAGGGAACTTTGTTGCTGCTGAGTTGTATTTAATTTTTGTTCCATGTTGTATTTAACTAAAGTATTCTCAAATTAGAGCCAGATACACAGGTATATAGTAGCTACTCAACACATATTTTTGGAATGAATTCTGAGAAGAGGAGTTAAAAGACATGGTAAGATTTGGTTTCAGTGAATATAATAGGAGAATGGATTTGCATTCCTATGGGTTTCTCTAACTTTTGTCTCTTTGGTTTCTTTAAAAGAAATTCTAACCTAAATGAAAAAACAAACAAACAAACCTTCAATGTATTACTAATTACTTAAAAACTAACGCTGTTCATAGTTTAAGGGATTCATAAAGGAATTATGAAAATCTTCACAAAAAATAAAAAAAAACAAGGGAAAGCTATTTCATTAATAGGGATTATCAAATATCAAATTATCAAGTAATAGTAATTTCTAGCTGAATAATCTTCAAAAATGTGCATGTTATCATTTTCAAGGAAAATGAATGATGATGTATACTTTTATTTTTTAAATCTTACATTTTTCAGTGATTGCTGTTCTCACATCTGAACTGGAAGCTTTATTTTTCAGATTCTGCGCCAATGTAAAGACATAATCGAGCTGAGGATGGCGCTGTTCTAAGTCAGCCTTTGTGATCTGTCAAGACAAAATGATCATTAAGACAGGTTAATAAGCTGTACGATAAAAACACTAACAAAGCATAACTGGTGTGCTGCCATCCAAGCTGTTGTTTTCCTCCTGAAAGGAGCAGTGAGCCATCAGTGCTATAGAGGAGAAAAGTGCAGGATCTGGGGTCAGAGGCCCCAGGTTCGAATCTTGGCTCTCCCACTTATTATCTGGATCACCAGGCAAGGTACTTTACCTCTCTTGTTTCCACAAAAAGAAATAATAAAAACACCTGCAGTTCAGCTATATCAAGTCTGAGAAGATTAAATGAAGAAAATCCCTTTGAAATCTAAAAAGTATGTTCAAAACATTAGCAAGGGGACTTCCTTGGTGGTCTCTGGTTAAGAATCCACCTCCCAGTGCAAGGGATTCAGGTTCAGTCACTGCTCTAGGAACTAAGATCCCACATGCCTTGGAGCAACTAAGCCTGCAGACCACAGCTACTGAGCCTGTGAGTCACAACTAGAGAAACCCATGCCCTGCAACAAAGAGTGCAACCAAAAAACAAAAACATTAGCAGTGATTTCTGCAACTGATGCTCTGCACATCTGTCCTACAACAGAAATGAACATAAACTAATGGCACCTACAGGGTGGAGATGAGGGGGTAGAAAAACTCGAACTAGAAGAACTGCAAATTAAATAACCCTAAACACAAAGAGTCGGACACAACTGAGTGATTAAGCACAGCACAGCACAGACAGAAAAGACTGCTGCTTGAGAAAGTTAGAGTTTCTTAGGAGGGAAAAGTTAACAATATTAAGAAAATGGTGTGTTTTAAGTATAGAACTCACACATAGCCATAAAGATTAAAATATACAACTTCCAAAGAGAATCCACAGCTCTTCCTCTGTGAATTCCCTAACTTTTCAGATTTCAATTATTCCTATAGTGTCAAGTATTATTTCTAAATGGCTTTATTCACAACCTCTAATCCTGAATCACACAGAGACAGTTCAATGAATGCTGATCATTTCCTTGTAAGTGGCATAAGGACCTTTCAACACAACGTATCTGAAACTAAATCAATCAAACCCTTATTCACATTCCATTTCTTCTGTTCCTGATTTCCGCTAATTGCAATGACATCATCTCAGCCACTCAGAAAGGGCTTTTCTCCTTGTTTTAAGCACCTCGTGCACTATTCCCAGTCTTCTTACTCAAGCAGAGCATTGTTATGATCAGTCTCCAGCCACAGTTTTAAAAAGAAAATGGGAAGAAAAGATGCTTACCGATTGCTTACAGACTAAAAATCCAAAGAGCTTTGCTTAGTCCACAAGCTCCTTCGGAAGGTGGACTTGGTCTGACTTCATTGACTTCCCACTACACCTCCTTACTGCACAACTGTTGAACCATCCCTCATGCTCCCCACCTCAAATCTTTATTCACCCTGGTCACTATACCAGGAATGTCATTTATTTTGTCTCTAAGCATCAAAATTCCACATAGTCTGCATTCCTTCACTGTGAATGTAACCCCTTCTTCATCCTGGCTGCTCTACCACGTGGCTGTACCTGCTCAGTGGCTTTTTTTAGACTGTGCCTCTCACATATATCTTCAATATGGGAATAAAACTGGTACCTACTTCACAAGATTGTTAAAGTGAATGAGATAATACACGTCAAATACTTAGAAAGACACCGAGCACACACTAAGCACTTAGTAAGAGTTAGTAATAGCTGCTATTATTTTATTATTTTTCATAGTTCATTCTTAGTTTCTATCTGATATATTCATTTCAGCATCCCTACACAACATATAGCCCAGGACCAAAAATACACTGAATATGGAGAAAGAACTTTAAGATTGATATCAAATGGCATATGTATAGAAATAAAATTATAGTCAGGAGAGTCTCACTGATGATGTCAACAATTAAATAAGCTCATTATTAAATATAGGTTGAAAAGGCACTTCAACAAATGCCTATATGACATTAGGGACTAAATTAACACCAGTTTACATTTATACTGATACAGCCAGATTTAGGACGTCAGTTTTAGCTTGTAAAAACAGAGTCTACAGCTCACATTCTTAACCAAAACAACACAAATGCAAGAAAAGCTTTCTGCATCAGAGCTAGCCAGTGTGGCTGACAGATCAAGAATTTTTTAAGAGGGACGTGGACTCCACTCTGAGGGGCCGGAGGCAGCTGGGTGGTCCACGTCGTGAGCGTCTTGGAGGCGACCTGGTAGGACCGGGCTGCTTCAGACCTATTGCCTCTCCATTTAGTGCATTGGCACCCAAGCTTGTGCGGTGCCATCGGGACCTACGAGTGGACGGAGGCAATAACTTCGCTGAGGAAGGGCTCATCGCCGTTCACTCCCACAGAGTCCCCCTAATTAATCATTCTGGAGGTCCTGCTTTCCAGATGCAAGCACAGTTGCTCTCCTTGTGAAAGTGAAGTGAAGTCGCTCAGTCATATCCGACTCTTTGCAACCCCATGGACTGTAGCTTACCAGGCTCCTCAGTCCATGGAATTTTCCAGGCAAGAGTACTGGAGTGGGTTGCCATTTCCTTCTCCAGGGGGATCTTCCCAACCCGGGGATCGAACCCGGGTCTCCGACATTGCAGGCAGACGCTTTACCATCTGAGCCACCAGGGAAGCCCCAAAAGCAGTTTATTAACAGAAGAGTACTGAAAATTAGAGGAGAAGAAAGCTGTTGGGGCCATGTACTGTGAGAGGCTGGGTGACCTGCTTCAGCGGTTGAACTTTGTAATGTTGGCTGTGAGCCTGATGCCCCAGACCCAGGGCATGATCAGGAGGCGGGAACTGAGGTTAATGAAGCCCACCATCATCCTTATCAACATCGGCAGAGGCCTACTAGTTGATCAAGACACCCTGGTGAAAGCCCTTCAGACTGGGTTCATTAAGGCAGCAGCGTTGGATGTGACGTATCCAGAGTCCCTGCCCAGAGGTCATCCTTTGTTGAAGAACGTCACTCTGACACCTCACAGAGGACGTGCAACTCGTCAAGCAAGTCGGACATATGATGGCATATTTGGTTGAAAGCATCCTGGCTTCTTTCAGTGGCCTTCCTGTTCCTAAGGATGTGCTGCTTAAATAATTTTAGGTGAGTTAAGAATTCAGTGGGATGAAAACACGGCAGATTAAATGGACAAGAAACACTTTAAAAAAAAATTTTTTTTTAAAGCTCATTCTCGCAGAGTTTAAGATAAACAAAAGCGATCCATACAGATCTTGTCTACTCCTGTGCTGTGGTGTTTCCATGACAAACCTTTACACTAGGTACCTACTTTCATTCGCGAAATTGTCTTATTGATCTCTTCTACATCCCCGACAGTGACAATGTTGGACTTCAGCATCTGGTCGATCAATACCAGCCAGTCGGCTAGTTCTGTTATCGTCTTATCCAGATCCGCAGGAACTGAAATTTCTGAAGCACGAGGAGATGGGACAGGAATATCTGATGCAGATGATGCTAGCACCACCTTTTGGACACTGGGATGAGCTGAAATTAAACATGAAGCAAAGTGTTAATAACACAGCAGGATAATCTGATATTGGTTATATAATGGAGATGTATGCATATGTGTATTTATGTAAATTTTAGTTTAAGTAAAATGATTGAAAGAGGGTTTTTTTATTTTAATTGGAGGATAATTGCTTTACAGTGTTGCATTGGTTCTGTCATACATCAAGAATCAGCCATAATCAGCCATTTTTTCTTGTTTAATAATGAAATGGCAATATTATTTCCTAAAGTAGCTACAAGGCTTATGGTTGCAATAAAGCTAATTAAAGACAGTCTCACCATATCTGGGGCTTCCCAGGTGGCACTAATGGTAAAGAACCCAGCTGCCAATGCAGGAGACAAAAAAAAAAAGCAGCTTCAATACCTGAGTTGGGAAGATACCCTGGAGGAGGGCATGGCAACCCAGTCCCGTATTCTTGCCTGGAGAATCCCATGGACAGAGGAGCCTGGCAGACTACGGTCCATAGGTCGCACAGAGTCGGGCATGACTGAAGCGACTTAGCATGCACACAGCCTATTTGAGGGCAGCAATAATTCAAAAGCAACTAACAGTAACTAAGACTGACATCAAGAGAAAATTTTTTTAAATACATCAATCATGAAAAAGTTAGGAGTGTTATTTTATTTTATCAAGATGTTTTTGCTTTAACTATAAAGCCAATTTATCTGTAATTTTCTGTCCTTTTTTTACTTAACTTTATAACATGAGTATTAGTAATTCTTAATAAACCTAGGTAATAATCTTTATTTACAGTCACTAATTTTTAGTTACCCCTTTTCTTACAGCTGGATACTTAAGACTCCTCTTGAACTTTTACTTTAAAAAAGATTTGCAGATACAGTCAACTAATATTTGACAAGGGAGCCAAGAATATACAATGGAGAAAAGACAGTCTTTTCAATACATAATGCTAAGATAATTGGACATTCACATGTAAAAGAGTAAATTTGGGCCTATGTCTTATACCACTTGCAAAAACTAACTCAAAATAGATTAAAGACTTAAATGTAAAACCTGAAACTATGAAACTCCTAGAAGAAAACACAGGAGATAAAGCTCCTTGATACAGGTCACGGTATTCTTTGAATAAAGCTCCTTGACAGAGGTCATGGTATTGACTCTTTGAATATAACACCTGAAGAATATAACTGAACAAGTGGAACTACCATCAAACTAAAAAGCTTCTACACAGCAAAAGAAACCATCAACACAACAAAGTGAAAAGACAACATACACAGAACAGCAAAGAATAATTGCAAACCATATCTCTGCTAAAGGGTTAATATTGAAATATATATGTATACACATAACTCAGATATTAAAAAATGAGAAAAATCCTATCATTTAAGATAACATGGATGGACCTTGAAGGTATTATGCTAAGTAAACTAAGTCAGCTGCTGCTGCTAAGTTGCTTCAGTCGTGTCTGACTCTGTGCAACCCCATAGATGGCAGCCCCCCAGGCTCCCCCATCCCTGGGATTCTCCAGGAAAGAATACTGGAGTGGGTTGCCATTTCCTTCTCCAATGCATGGGAGTGAGATGTGAAAGTGAAGTCGCTCTGTTGTGTCCGACTCTTAGCGACCCCATGGACTGCAGCCTACCAAGCTCCTCCGTCCATGGGATTTTCCAGGCAAGAGTACTGGAGTGGGTTGCCACCAAGTCAGCTAGAGAAAGACAAGAACTGTATGATCTCTCTTATATGTGGTATCCAAACAAGAAAAAAAAAATTCATAGGAAAAGAGATCAATCAGACTTGTGGTTAAGAGAAGTGAATGCAAAGGGGGAGGAGAAATAAGAAAAGGTGGTCAAAAGTCACAAACTTCCAGTTACAAGATAAACACTAGGGGTGTAATGTACAACATGAAGGTTACAGTTAACCCTGCAATGAGATACAGAAAAGGTAAGACAGTAAATCCTATGAGGTCTCATCATAAGAAGAAATGTTTTTCTCTTTTCTTTTGTTAATTACGTGTATATGAGAAGATGATTCATTTATGATAATCACTTCACAATACATGTAAATCAGACCATCATGCTATACACCTCAAACTTATAAAGTGATATATGTCAGTTATTTCTCAATAAAACTGGGGGGAAAAAAACTAGGTTTGAAGATGCAAAGTAATACGGTATGAAACTCAAAGTTCGTCATAATAAGCTAAAAAAAGACTTTGCAATTCTAATGTTTCTATTAGTGCCAGATGCTGAGCACAGCCTCTCACAGGCAACAAAGAAGGGTGGAGGATGTAAGCGCCTCACGAAGCGGCACCATGACTAGGAGACACCTGCTGGCAGAATCCCACTCAGTTCACTTAACGCACAGGTCCTGACTGTTCCTGTTTTCAGTTGCCTTTCTTGATCTTCACAGGTTCTAAGACAAGAATGTCATTTTGGGCTGTCCACCTGATATATTTTCCACTTAGACTTATGCCACACACTTAAAGACAGAGACTGTAGTCTTTCTTCTCTGTGATTGAAGCTTTTAGATTATTGACTCAGTCCATTCCTGCTCACTGATTTTCAGTACAGATTTTACAAGCACAGAAAGCACAAGCCCTTGGTTTTGCTTTTGCAAAACCTTGACATGCTGGGCCCACAGATTTGATGTGGCACATAAGCTAACTCTGCCAATGTAGGTCAAAGCTGATGAATACTTGGCACAAGGGCTGTCTCTTTGTCCTCTTTCTTTGCATTCCAGACATTTCTAACAATTACAATTTTTCTCAATGACTTAAAATGTACCTTCTCAACACAACATTCCATAGAGCCACTACCAATCAAAAGAAATCAGTAAATACATTAAAATCTTTAGCTTCCATTCATGGCTCTAAGGGACTTGAAAATTAAGATATTTTCTGGTCATCCATCAAAGTCCATTCAGATAATCTAGATTAACCCTTTCCTTCCCTAAATAGTCAAGTTTTGACCTAAACTATGTATGTGATTACTTTGCTTTTCTTCTGTCCATATGTAGGGGCTGATCAGCCATATGTAAATGTTTAGATATAATATTCCAAGTTCAGAGAAAAGCTTGATAAATCAGGATCCCTCCCATCAATAAATTTAATTAACAGCATTATACAGTGGTTAGTAATACTTTTAACTCTTTGTTTTTTGAAAACAAAAAGAGCTTAAAAATCATTATTCTGAAAGCTTTAACACAAACTTTTTATACCTAGGTATTTAACACTTGTCAGTTTTCAGGTAAGCTATTATCAACAGAACTTAACACAGGTACAGTTATATCTATCAAGGATACTTTCAAATTCCTATCACAACACTGAAAGTCAGAGAACATAGAATACTCTTAATATTAAGGAATATTAAAGAAATTCAACAAAAGTGATGTTTCTGTTAGTCTTTGCTTACTTGTCATCTTCTAAATGAGGTCTTATGCCACTCTTTTTAAAATCTCAATATTCTCTCAGCACACCTGATTTCTTCACATGTTCCAGAGCCAACTCAGTGGCACAGTCTCTTACACATCTGTTTCTCTTCTAACATACCATGTATTTCATTCATTTATGTGTATTTACTGATGAATCCCTAACAGTTAGAACTATACCTGGCACACAGTAGATGCCCAATAAATATTTGTTGAATTTTTAAAAAAATAAAACAACTTGCAAAAACAAAGCAACGAAACTAGAAAAATAAGAACTTGTAAGATGTATCTTTTTGTATCTCTACATTTCTTTATAATTTTGTATCTTTACATTTCTGATTGCCATCTTAGTAGATAATCCCCAAAACAGAATCACTGGAGTAAAAAATATGAAAACATTTAATGTATTTACTACTAATTGCCAAGTCTTTTTCCTTAAAAATTGGAAATATTTAGAAAAACCCCAACAGGTTTGTAACTTGACAAAATTATATATTCGAACTCTGATTTTAAAATTAATTTGGAAAGAAAAGGGTCAAGAACAGTCAAAACAATTTTTTTTGGATAGAGGGTTATGCCTTACCAGATATTTAGTTGTATTTCTCAGCTAATAATGAATGATTAACTTTGAGTATCATAGATCCAAACATTCAAATAGACCATGAGAAGAGAAGAACCACAGTGCACAGGTGGCAGAGAAACCTGACCTTGGCAGAGACTACACTGTAGATCAGTGAAGAAGAATTCACTGGTCAATAAGTGATGCTGGGAAAAGTCGTGACCTATGGCTGCAGTTGGAAGGTAATAGGACAGATTTTGATCTCATATGCACCTTAGGAAAGCTAATTCTCTGTCGAATGAAGGACCTGAATGTGAAAACTAACATTGTAAAATATAGAAGAATATCTTTTTGATTTCAGAGGACTAAAGGAGCTCTAAAATAAATCACAAAAAAGAAAGCTATTAATAGATCACTAATGTTTAAGAATTCTGAAACTAGTACCACAAACAAAAGTTTTAAAAGCCACAGATTAAGGGAGAAGGTAGGACTTCCCTGATAGCTCAGTTGGTAAAGAATCTGCCTGCAATGCAGGAGACCCTGGTTTGGTTCCTAGATCAGGAAAATCTGCTGGAAAAGGGATAGGCTACCCACTCCAATATTCTTGGGCTTCCCTTGTGGCTCAGCTGGTAAAGAATTGCCTGCAATGCAGGAGACCTGGGTTCGATCCCTGGGTTGGAAAGATCCCCCTGGAGAAGGGAAAGGCTATCAACTCCAGTATTCTGGCCTGAAGAATTTCATGAACTGTATAGTCCATGCGGTCACAAGGAGTCACAAACAGTTGGACACGACTGAACAACTTTCACTCACTCACTCATCATTTGCGATGCACATTCCAGACAAGGAATTAGTAACTTAAGTATTTTTTTAAAACTCAAAAGACATCAACCAATAACCCACAGAAGAGGAAGTAAGAAAGACAGTAAACATACTTTTTAAAGGCTCAAGCACACAGGTAACTGAGGAAACACAAATTAAAATCAAGCACCCTATCTCCACAGGTCACATGTTCCAAATGTGACGTCTGGGGATCTCTGGGTCCTGAGAGATCCTTCCAAGCAATGTGGATGCCTACACCATAAGCATCATCATCGTAAGTTATTTGCCTCTTCCTGCTCACTCTTTCTCAAATGTAAAGTGTCATTCTACCCAAGGCTACAAGACATATGATATCACAACTGAGCAAACGCAGAAGCGGATACAAGAATTCAAGTTTCTTAACTTATGCCAGAAATTTAAAGATTTTCAAAAATGTAATGCTGTCACTTTTCTGATTTTTCTGTTTCTTATGTTAATATCTTATAAAATATTTTGTTGACAGAATGTATTTTTATTATTGTCTTTTGAACAAATTAATAAACAAATAATCTTGGAAATTCCTCAGTTTTACTTTCTAATTAGGTAAACACTGATAAACATAACACACAAACAAAAGGTCTTTGGGGGTAATCAATAATTTTTAAAAGCATACAGGAGTTCTGGGGATAAAATTTTGGAGTGCTGAGAACAATGTAGAACAATGAGTGGAAGGGTTCATATTCAGCAGGTGGATAGGTAATCTGGAACAACTAGTTAGACTGCAGTTAATGAAGTAAAGTTGCCAATATTCACTATGGTCACCCCAGTAATTCACCATGATATACCCTGGAGAATAACTCACCCATCATTCTGCCTGATCCTCACTGTTACTTTTTGTAGTTTTAAAAAATTGAAAACAACCTACATTATCCATCCATTGCTTCATCAACATCTATTAAAAACCTACTATATGCAAGGCACTTGACTAGATGCTACAGGTATGGGAATGTGTAAGACTTCCCTGGTGGCTCAGATGGCAAAGCATCTGCCTACAATGCAGGAGACCTGGGTTCTATCCCTGGGTCGGGAAGATCCTCTGGAGAAGGAAATGGCAACCCACTCCAGTATTCTTGCCTGGAAAATCCCATGGACAGAGGAGCATGGTAGGCTGCAGTCTATAGGATTGCAAAGAGTCGGACATGACTGAGCGACTTCACTTCACTTCACTTCAAGACAAAGGCCTTGACCTCGTGGGGGTTGCATTCTGATGGGAGTGGATGGATATATGAAAGTGAAAATGTTGGTTGCTCAGTCATGTCCAACTCTTTGCATTCCCATGGACTATAGTCTGCCAGGCTTCTCTGTTCATGGAATTCCCCAGGCAAGAATAGTGGAGTGGGTTGTCATTCCCTTCTCCAGAGGATCTTCCCGACCCAGGGATCAAACCTGGGTTTCCCTCATTGTAGGAAGATTCTTCACCATCTGAGCCACTAGGGATGGATATATGGCATACAGTAAATCTAATGCAAGAAGCTGGAGAGAGACAGGAGGGATCTTGGAGAGAAGATGTAACTGAGTTATGGTGCTCAGGTCAGGAAAGGCCCATCTAAAAAGGGAATATATGAGAACTAAGTGAAGTGAGAATGTGAAACATGTAATAACTGAGGGAAGGACATGTGGATAAGAAAGAAAGCAGAAATAGCAAGCACAAGGGCCATAAATGGAAATGTTTTTGACATATTAGAAACAGTGAGAAGACCAGTGTGTCTGAAGGAGAATGAACAGAGGAAAAAAAGTGGTAAGAAATGGGATTACAGAGATAGGCAGTAGACAGATCATACATGGTCTTCTGGACCATGGTAAGGGAGCAAAAATCACTTATGTATGGTGGAAGTGATTAAAAGACTGAAATCAAAGGAATAATACATCAAACTTGTTTTCTAGAGCTATTGCTTGGCTGCTATCAGCATAATCGATGAGGGATAAGATAAGAATAGAATCTGAACAGTAAGTTAGAATATTACAACAATCTACATGAAAGATAAATAGTTTAAGACCAGGGAAGTAGTTGGGATGGGCCATGGAACTGGAAAAAAGTGGCAATGGATTGGATATGAAACCCAGAAAAGAGTCAAGGGTGACTCCAAGTGCACTGGCCCATGGCCAAATTACCTAAAGTTATAAAGTGTCTAAAGTCATGGGACTGGTGAACAAAGCTAGAGAAGACAGTTCTGAGGATTGAGGTATACCCATGCCATGAAACACCATACATGAGTTTAAATGAGATACTAGATCTACAAGCATTGAGATGTATGCGAATGAGAATGATCCAGTAGAGAGGAGACAATGAGGATCAGTTAAACTCAAGAGAAGATGTGATCCGTAGCACAAGTGGAGGAGATGGTCTTCAAAATGGAGACTCTTCCACTGAATAGGAAGAAAGCATGTAGTTTGTGGGTATACCGGTAGGTAGGTGGAGGGAGTCTGTGATGGGAAAAAGAAGACCTCATTGAATAAACAGTACTTTAGTTTTTAAAAATGAGATGAGGTCATTAGTAGAGAAATGAGCAAGGGGCACTCAGAAGAAAGTGCAGTGGGTTGCTCTTCAGTGCTGAGTGCCCATCTGAGTGCAGTCAGCCAGAAGCTAGCATGTATAGACCTCAAAGACAATACAGAGGGGCAAGAAGCACTGGATGGTCCCATTTACAGGAAATATCCAGAGCAGATAAATCCATCGAGACAGAACACAGATTTGTGGTTGCCATGGGTTGGGGCTAGAAGGGAAGGGAGACAAACTGTTGAGTAAGAGTTTTTACTCTGGAGTGATGGAAATATTTTCAAACTAGACAAAGGTGGTGGCTGTACCACACTGTGGAATGTCCTTGAATTGTTCACTTTAAGACAGTTAACTTTATTTTTTAATATAATTTTTAAAGGAATAATAAAAATCTGAATTACAATACTGTACAGGAGGCGCAGAACACACTGGAATTAGCTTCAGGTTTCACACTTCAGGGAGGAATATCTTATGAAGAATAAACTGCTCACCTAATGCAAGGTGTAGTTTTGCTGGCAGCTTTTTGTACTTTACTTTTTATTTTTATTGTTTGGATATATACTTTTAAATTTTTATTGGAGCATAGTTGATTTACAATGCTGTGTTTTTTGTACTTTTAAATATGCATTCAAATTTTCCCCACTCCTTTGCCATGATGTTACATAATGATGTAAGCCATTGGCACTTCTCTGCAAATCTACAGCATCAGGCCAAACAGAAAGAGAAGAATAGTATATGAATACAGATGATGATATTTTCAAAAGTAACCTAATGTGCTTTTGCAAAATGCATCAGGCCTTTTCCCTATGGTTATGGAGTTGAACTTGAGGTGACAAAGCAGCAGGACCCAAATGCTAATCCAAGTGTTTTGGATCTTGAGCGACAAAACCAATCAGATGCCAGGTATCTCCTGTACAAGGTACTGGGAAATACAATTAAAAACTGAATACAAACTTGGCCCTGGACAAGCCTCCAATCTCAAAAAAAGAAAAAAAAAAGTCTTGTCACTCATCAGTTTCTGACTCCAGAGGGGAACAGGAGAAAGAAGGCGGGAGTAGTGAGAAGAGAGGAGGAGGAGGAGGGGCAGAAGGAGCAGGAGGAAGAGCAGGAGGACAGAGGAGGAAGGGGAGAGGCAGCAGAAGGCACACAGGAAGCAGACAGGGTTAATCACATCGGAGGTTCTGCCTGGTGACTCAACAGCAGGAGAGCCAGCCACGGTGGTTTAGAGAGCTTGCAAAGCAGTGATTAATTAGCAGAGGTCACAGTGGCTACGGGGCAGTAGCCTGCACTCTAGTTTCAGCAAAGAGAAGGAAATGAATAGTGAGAAAACACTCTTCATTCGCCTAAGTGATCAGCATTTGTCCACAAACAGCCTCCCTGAGATGGACAGCTCTTCCGAATCCCCGACTCCTGCTCCCAGGGGTATCCAAACTTTTTGTTTTCAGTCATCATCAGCGCCTAGTTACACATCTCCAGAACACGCCAACACAATGACTTACCATTGATTTGCTGAAAAGCTGCATGTTCCTAGAAAACTATTCCCCCAACGTCCCCACCTTGCCTCTCCCCTCGCCTTCAGCAAGCTCTTTTGGGGCTCAGGTTCCACACTGGCCTCAAGAAAGGCTAAAACTCTTAATTCCTATGAGAGGAAGTGCCTTGCACACACTAGGCAGTGAAATACATCTTGTGTTTAGAGACGATATTCTTTTCAAATGATTGAAAGCAGAATGATAAGTCATAACTGCATTGTGTTTTTAAATAAGTTTTCCTAATTCACATACAATGCTCATAATCATAAAATTCTGCTATGTTTATAAAAAATGTTGTGAAGGAAAAAACTGTATCTTACCAGCAATTCTCATCTGAGCAACAGAACAGGGATCCTGGAAGCGTTCCTTCAGCACACCAGGCACTTCTCTGCATATCTACAGCATCAGGCCAAACAGAAAGAGAAGAATAGTATATAAATACGGATGATGACATTTTCAAAAGAAAGCGTTCTTCTAAATGATTCTTGCTGCCGCTTTCCTGCCCCTCTTCAATGCCTAAGCTTCTGTGTCCACTTTCACTATCCACTGCGGTCTTCCCTGACCCCCAACTGACAGCAAGAACGTCATCCAGTCCTTAGCTGGCCTGCTCCTGTACAACATTTAATGCTGCCACTCCCTCTCCCTTGATTCTCTTGGTATTTTACAATGGTGATTTTACCCCCACCTCTGTGATAGATATTCTATGCTTCATCCTGGCCTCTCTCCCTGGGTCCTGGTTTCTAATTGCTTCATTTATCAAATGGAGTTTCAAGAGACTGATGACTTTCCAAAACAGATCTTCAGTCGTACTCTTCCTGTCAACTGTATATTCAGATATGTCCAAGTGTGGATCCATCACCTGTGTCCCTGACATCTTCTTCACTCTCTGTCTCCTCTAGCTCCTGTCATTTATGCTTCTTTTCCCTGCAATGTCTTTCCCTCCAATCCTCCATCTGACTAATACTCATTCATCTTTAGTAAATTAGCTTGGATATGAACTCCACAAAACCTTCCATGGCTACCACCCAAAGTTAGGGAGGTTCTCCACTTTTATATTCCCACAGATACCTCCTTTATAACAAGGAGGTTATCTACCTGTCTCACCCACAATGAGCTCTTTGGGTTAAGGAGCATTTTCATACTCTTGGCTACATTTCCAGTTCTTAAAATGGTACCTGGCATAAAATGAGAGCCCAGTAAAATCCTACTGAGCAAATAAAAGCATGAATGAATGAAAAATGCAGATTAGTATTTCCTAAAATGTGTCTGTTGAAATTCTCTACATGATAAGCCTTGCTTTTGCTTGGTCCTAGATTCCCATAACTCACATAATTAGTGTAGAATCTACATGAAGTCCTGTGATAAAGGAAGCTCTGTCTGACATTGTGTTCCCAAAGTGGCCACCATGCCCTATTCTACACAATACCCACTGACATCCTTTGTGTTAAATAAATACATGTGCTCCGCCTGAATATTCACAAGCTGAGTCTGGCATGTTGGACACGGGGCCAACATGTCTGAAAAACAGCAAGGAGACAGCGTAGCAGATGAAGTCAGGGAGATAACAGGAAGCCAGAACACGATCAGCCTCATAAGCCACCGTCAGGACTTTGGCCATTACTCTGAATGAGACGGAATACTATTAGCAGGGCTTTTTCAGGGGATTTACTTGACCTGAATGATTCTTAACAAATACTTTGGTTGCTTTGTTAAGAAGAGACGGACAAAGGGAAAAGTGAGGCAAACAGGAGGCCAAGGAAGTGGCCATGGCAGGAATCACACAAGAGATGACGGCAATGATGATCACACAGGAAACAACTTAGTGGTCATGGAGGCCGTGAGAAGCGGCCAAGTTTATGAAATTTTGCAAACCTAAGAAAAGATGAAAGAATTGCCCAGGGAATACCCATGTGCCACTCAATATCAACATTTGTTAAAACTGCTCCATTTGCCTTATTGTGTATCTACTCCTGTAGCCTTCCATTCAAACCATCCATCAACGAGACAGCAATTTTGAAGGAGAAGCTGATGATGGTGACTCCAGGGTTTATTTGTTTGTTTGCTTTTCACTGAGATAAAATTCACATGTCATAAAACTGAGTCCAGAGTTCTGGCATAAACCATAATAAGGATGTGATTACCAGTAACTGAGGTGGGAAAAGTAAACTAAGACCCCAGAGGGAGGTGGAGTCAGGTACTCAGTCTTGTATGTTAGTATCAGATGCCTGTTAGATATCATAGATATCAAAGTACAGATGCTCAGCACGCAGCTGTGATGAAGTCTGAATGCAGAGAGAGGTCAAGGCCAGACATGCAGCTGTGTGAGTCATCAGTAACAGTGACCCATAAAGGCAGTAGTTCTCAAGCAGAGAGGCTAGATCAATAAAGCACCTAAATCATTAGATATAGAAGGATGGCTATCATTTTAAAAGGATGGAGAGGAAGAAAAATGACTGATATGGGTCCTGTCCAAAACAAGACAGAAACATATCTGTTCAATGTCCCAGACAGACTTCTTACTGAGTGTGTGCTCATCTGCTCAGTCATGTCCAACTTTTGCAACACCACAAACTGTAGTCAGCCAGACTCCTCTGTGTGCGGGCTTTTCCAGGTAAGAAAACAGGAGTGAGTTGCCATTTCCTACTCCAGGGGATCTTCCCAACCCAGGGATCAAACCTGGGTCTCTTGCATCTCCTGCATTGGCAGGTGGATTCTTTACCACTGTGCCACCTGGGAAGCCCCATTATGCTATGTGCCCAAGCCAAAATAAATAGAAGCCTATTACTTTACCTCTGATTCAAATGCAAAAGAAGCAATGATATGAGAAAAAGACTTTATCTTAATCATATTGGTAGCCACATACCATTACAACCTACTTCAGTTCAGTTCAGTACAGTCACTCAGTCGTGTCTGACTCTTTGCAGCACCATGAATCGCAGCACGTCAGGCCTTCCTATCCATCACCAACTCCTGGAGTTCACCCAAACTCATGTGCATTGAGTTGGTGATGCCATCCAGCCATCTCATCCTCTGTCGTCCCCTTCTCCTCCTGCCCCCAATCCCTCCCAGCATCAGGGTCTTTTCCAATGAGTCAACTCTTCGCATGAAGTAGCCAAAGTATTGGAGTTTCAGCCTCAACATCAGTCCTTTCAATGAACACCCAGGACTGATGTCCCTTAGGATGGCCTGGTTGGATCTCTTTACAGTCCAAGGGACTCTTGAGTCTTCTCCAACACCATAGTTCAAAAGCATCAATTCTTCGGCACTCAGCCTTCTTCACAGTCCAACTCTCACATCCATACATTACCACAGGAAAAACCATAGCCTTGACTAGACGAACCTTTGTTGGCAAAGTAATGTCTCTGCTTTTCAATATGCTATCTAGGTTGGTCATAACTTTCCTTTCAAGGAGTAAGCATCTTTTAATTTTATGGCTGTAATCACCATCTGCAGTGATTTTGGAGCCCCCAAAAATAAAATCTGACACTGTTTCCACTGTTTCCCCACGTATTTCCCATGAAGTGATGGGACCTAGTAAATACATGCTGAATGAATAAAACCATTTAAAATAAATCTATATATATGAAAAGTCACATGCAACATCACAAAGTTATTTTAAGGCTTTCATTTTTCAGAGCATAATTATTAGCATTTTATTGCCTAATTCTAATATACACTCATTATTCAATATAGTATATAACATATAAAATCTTCTATGCCAAAAAATCCCATGTGAAATAAATATTCTTTGAGAACATAAGCTTCCATCTATGACAGATGAAAAAAAACATAATTATCAATACTAGTAAGCATTAGTAAAATGTGCCCATATTTGGGTATACTTAAAACAGTTGTATAATCCCACTTCTTTGAGAACAAAATCAATAAACATGAAAAAGGTATCACAGTAATTCTTAAGGCACACCTTATTCCATGACGAATTTACAGTTCTTAAGCTCTCTGAAACTTTTTCTCTTTCATGTAAACTCAGACTTTTATCTGAAAGCATTTCCAATTCAGTTCTATTCAACCACTTGAGTTTCTCAGCTTGTACATCCATCTCCTGGGTTAAGTCCTAAGGGAGTCAGAAGAGAGGTATGGTTAAAAGGTTGTCATACCAGTGAAAGATCAAGAACTGTGTTAGAAATCTCTATGGGAAATAGTCCTATAAATGTGGACCTTTAATTTCTTAAATGGAAAATAAACTTCTAAGAAACCTGAATTGACATTAACAAACTGTAACTAATTCGGGAATGAACTCCCACTTCCAGGAAGCACTGTGTGAACATGAATTACTACTCCCAACCTGCACCTCTTAACAGGGTCATATAAAATCATATTTATCTTGACAACTTAATATTCTGTTCTTAGATAAAAAATAAAAATGGTGTTTATTCTAACAAAAGGCCAAAAATCCCCAGAAACAATGGAAGCATTTTATGCATGCATGTCTACCTATCCCAATATACTGTCCTAACCCTTGTGACTGACCCCAAATTGTTTACAAAAGGCATATTCCAAGGAAACTACTAAAATTTTTATAATAAACACAAACTTATTATATATTTGTCAGATTTTGAAATGAAAACTTAATAACCACTTGCCATATATTTTTCATCAGTATTAACATTGTCTTTCCCCAAATACCTCAATCATATTCCTTTAGACAAAATCTCTAATGAGATTAGTGGGTATCATTTTAGATATTCCTTATTGCACACATGTGTATGCATCTATACTCGCACACAATTTCTTTTGTTTAATAAAAATGTGAGCACATTTTGCTTATTGCTCTACAAGTACTTTAATTCTTAACACACAAAATATAAAGTTTGTGGATATAAAAATGTATGGAAATTTGGGTATATTATTATAACATACCTATATACCTTTATGTATTTTTATATGTTGTATACCTATACAATTTTAAACAATTCTTGCGGGTTGCAGATCAACAAAGAAACTTTAATTAATACAACTGTGACAATAAGACCATAATAAACTGCAGTAACTCTCCAGTCACTTGGAGTCTTCTTGTAGAACTCATTTTATAGATCCTGCTGCTGCTGCTAAGTCACTTCAGTCGTGTCCGATTCTGTGCAACCCCATAGACAGTTCACCAGGCTCCCCCATCCCTGGGTTTCTCCAGGCAAGAACACTGGAGTGGGTTGCCATTTCCTTCTCCAATGCATGAAAGTGAAAAGTGAAAGTGAAGTCGCTCAGTCGTGTCCGACCCTCAGCGACCCCATGGACTGCAGCCTTCCAGGCTCCTCCGTCCATGGGATTTTCCAGGCAAGAGTACTGGAGTGGGTTGCCATTGCCTTCTCCTCATTTTATAGATAGTAATCAGTAATTAATACTCTTCTAAATCCAAAAGGAAAAAACTATACTTCACAGAATTATTATATTCTAAAATGCTGATGTCTGTTTAAAATATTCTAAAATCCTTTGGTCCAATACTTAGACCCACATGACATCACTTTTACATGAATGAAGCTTTGCCTCTGCAATGATGAAATAACAGTTGCTCTTTAAAATTAAAAAATGTATATATGTATATTCCTCTTTAAAGTTCACCAGTCTTACCACAAATACAAAGCTTCTTCCCCTTTTCTTATTTAGTCATCCAATATCTTATTTTTAGTGTAAATGTTCATGCATCAAAAAAGCATCAGCAAATATAGAGACAAATAAATCACTTACTGTTAATTCTTGCAGGTTTTCTTCCAGTTCAGTGGTTGATCTTTTTTGTACAACATTCTCAGCCTTTGTTAACCAACAGATAATCTCATCTAGTCTTTTTCTATAGTCCATCACCTGCTTACTTTCTCCTTTCAACCTAAAAGGACAAATTATTAAAAAATATTGAGAAAATTAACAAATTAACTAGAACATTATATATCTGCATTGGATATTCTGACTAAATATGTCACACACAAAAAAATAATTATCTTAATATGTATCAATTATTTTAACATATATTTTTAAATGAGTAATAATAGTAATGTATACATTTTGCAAGGTTATATGCAAATATAAGAATAAGATTTCTTCCTTCATTAAATTAAAAAATATTGAAACTAAAAAATGTTGTCTTTCTTCATCATAAAAACTATGTAGAAATTTAATACAAAGGACTTTTTAAAGCTAGACACCACTGTACAGCATAATGGAGGCTTTAAAAAGAAAACATGAAAAATGTCTTTATCTAAAATAATAAGGAAAAATACATAATTCTCTTTGAGTACTCCATGGAGATAGAAAGGTATCATTATATGACATTCACATTAGGGGGCAACTATTACTCTACTTTATTCATAGGAAAGAAAGAGCAAGAACAAGGCAAGATACCAAAAATGGGAAATTTTTAGAAATATTAGGAAAGACAAGAAAAACGGGAATTTGATGAGCTCATTAAAATAAGTATTATATTTGAATATAGCACCAAGTTACAAAAAAGGGTTTAGAAAAAACAAAGCCAAAGTTTTAAAGGACATAAGGAAATAGTCATATGAATATAAAAAAGGAACTGCCTTAATTACATCTTTTAATGTTATAAGAATAACGTTTATAATTATATAAACCATCTGTCAAAAGATGAGAGTATGATTAGAACTCATTTGACAAACAAGATTATGTATCTTGAAGAAAGAGTTTGAAAGCTATTTAGAACTTGGTGGTGGTATCACTTCTATAGCTCCAGCTATTAGCTGCTGGCTTAAAAATAGAATGCAATTTTTTTAAATGAATTACATTATGTCATCCTTAATAAGAATTTACATTTTTATGGCTATAATTTTTTCTTTTTAATCACAAATACACCTAACACAATGATGCAATACGTATAGATAAAATGCTAAATAAATCTTATATATTTAATAGAGAGTCAGTGATATTTGAAGGAGAGTATTTTAATGTTTAAAAATCTAATAAGGGAAAGGGGGAGGAATAAATTAGGTGTTTGGGATGAACATATACACACTACCATATATAAAATAGACAACCAACAAGGACCTACTGTATAGCACAGGGAACTATATTCAGTATTTTGTAATAACCTATAAGAGACAAGAATCTAAAAAGAATAGATATATTTGTATATGTATAACTGAATCACTTTTGTGGTACACCTGAAACTAACACAACATTGTAAATAACCTTTAATTTTAAAAAATTAATGATAATCACTACAGAATCACATCTTTCCCCAGTAGCTCAGTTGGTAAAGAATCTGCCTGCAGTGCAGGAGACCAGGGTTCGATCACTGGGTTGGAAAGAGGCACTGGTGAAGGAAATGGCAACCCACTCTGGTATGCTTGCCTGGAAAATCTCATGGACAGAGGAGCCTAGGGGGCTAGGCTAAGAGGTTGCAAGTGTCAGACACGACTTAGAAACTAAACTCCACAGGATCATAAGTTTTCATTTTTAAGTATTCATCATGAGAGAACACTGCTTCAAGATTTAAATAAATAAATAAAGCTATATATGAATTGTTTAGACTATCAGAACCCAAACAGGTAATTCACCCTCTGTATCGAAGAGTTTTTAAATAACAACTGTAAAAACAATTAAAATATTACTATTGACCTTGTGTTTTAAAAAAAAGTAGCAATTTAAATTCCCAGGGTTTCATAATCACAACTAATGTATTATTTTGAAAATATATCTATGACGAAAACTAACATTATCAAGTAATTTCAATAAGACATATTTGAGTCACACAAAATTTTCATCTGCAAACTAGCTAAATATAATCTACATTTTAAATGTTATCACTAAGTAAAAACAAGTTATAAATTCATGTTCAAACAGTAGATAACAATTACTCATTAAGGAATAACACAAGTTGCTGAACTGTGCAAATATTTAATAACAGACACTCAATACAAAAATAAATTGAGCTGTGTGCTATTTCTCAATGAGTAATAACAGTACACATAATAAGCCCATAAAATTGCAAGGTGGCCCCAATTTAAGACAAATTCAAACCTAAAGTTAAATGTGAATTTATGAAAACAAATACTGCTTTAGTTACAAGATGCTGGAGAAGAGATTCATTATTCTTTCCTCTTCTCAAAAAAATGAGTCGAGCCTCTTTTAGCTTCACCATGTCAGTCCAAGAAGCAATAATTATCACATTCCACAGAGATCCATTTGAAATTGATTAGGGAAATTTCTACAGTTATTGCTAATACCATACCAGCAAGTACATCTTTTTCCTTAAGAAGACCAGACCACCTGATCTGCCTCTTGAGAAATCTGTATGCAGGTCAGGAAGCAACAGTTAGAACTGGACATGGAACAACAGACTGGTTCCAAATAGGAAAAGGAGTACGTCAGGGCTGTATGTTGTCACCCTGCTTATTTAACTTATGTGCAGAGTACATCATGAGAAAGGTTGGGCTGGAAGAAGCACAAGCTGGAATCAAGATTGCTGAGAGAAATATCAGTAACCTCAGATATGCAGATGACACCACCCTTATGGCAGAAAGGGAAGAGGAACTAAACAGCCTCTTGATGAAAGTGAAAGTGGAGAGTGAAAAAGTTGGCTTAAAGCTCAACATTTAGAAAGCTAAGATCATGGCATCTGGTCCCATCACTTCATGGCAAATAGATGGGGAAACAGTGGAAACAGTGTCAGACTTTATTTTTCTGGGCTCCAAAATCACTGCAGATGGTGATTGCAGCCATGAAATTAAAAGACGCTTACTCCTTGGAAGGAAAGTTATGACCAACCTAGATAGATATTCAAAAGCAGAGACATTACTTTGCCAACAAAGGTCTGTCTAGTCAAGGCTATGGTTTTTCCAGTAGTCATGTATGGATATGAGAGTTGGACTGTGAAGAAAGCTGAGTACTGAAGAATTGATGCTTTTGAACTGTGATGTTGGAGAAGACTCTTGAGAGTCCCTTGGACTACAAGGAGATCCAACCAGTCCATTCTAAAGATCAGCCCTGGGTGTTCTTTGGAAGGAATGATGCTAAAGCTGAAACTCCAGTACTTTGGCCACCTCATGAGAAGAGTTGACTCATTGGAAAAGACCCTGATGCTGGGAGGGATTGGGGGCAGGAGGAGAAGGGAATGACAGAGGATGAGATGGCTGGATGGCATCACCGACTCGACGGATGTGAGTTTGAGTGAACTCCGGGAGTTGGTGATGGACAGGGAGGCCTGGTGTGCTGCAATTCATGGGGTCGCAAAGAGTCGGACATGACTGAGTGACTGAACTGAACTGAACTGAACTGAGACTGCAGCAGGCCAGGCTTCCCTGTCTATCACCAACTCCCAGAGTTTGCTCAGACTCATGTCCATCAAGTTGGTGATGCCATCCAACCATTTCATCTTCTGTAGTCCCCTTCTCCTCCTGCCTTCAATCTTTCCCAGCATTAGGGTCTTTTCTAAGGAGTCAGTTCTTCACATCAGGTGGCCAAAGTATTAGAGCTTCAACTTCAGCATCAGTCCTTCCAATGAATATTCAGGACTGATTTCCTTTAGGATTGACTGGTTTGATCTCCTGGCAGTGCCAACTCATTAGCATGACACATAAAATCCTATGGGACTCCCCACTCTGCCCCTGGTCCCCTGAGCTCTTCTCACCTTCTAACCTTGACAGATTTTTTACTCAGCCACACTATTTCATGCCTCCCACCTTGCCTGTTCTGTACCTTTTCCTTTCAAGACCATCCCTAAGAAGAATTTATAGGAAATTGCTATAAATGGTTCAACACCAGCTTCAGGATCCCTCCACTGCATGTCTGAATTCCACAGCCCATCACCCCTGAGTCTATGACAACACACTATCTTCTTATAATAATGATGTACCCTTTAATCACATCAGATTACTTTTTCCTTTAAACATTTTCTTCACCATAGTCCCTCTGAGTTCTTTAGTCATACTTGTATCCCCTGTGCTAAACACAAAGTTCATAAATACTGATCAAATCATTTAATCAATCATTGGCAAAACAGCAATACCATCCTTGGAGAATAAGTCATAGGATAGCTTACAATAACAGAACTAGATCTTCTGAGTGCTTAGTATGAATAGATAGGGCATAAGCTTTCTACAAAAAGTGTCTCCTTTAATCCTCATGATACTCCTCTGAGAAGATACCCCAGTTCTCATTCGCAGAGGAGGAAAATTAGCCAGAGAGCTCTGAGGTCTATCCACCTTTTACATGCACAGTACTCACGAGATTAAGTACTGTCACTAACTTTCTATGAGACCCTGGACAGTTATTAATACTTCACTTCTCCACTCTGAGCCTCAGTTTCCAAAGCTGTACAACGGATCTAAATAGGCCCGTCACAGGGTAGTTGTCAGGATTCAGTTCAGTTCAGTCACTCAGTTGTGTCCCACTCTTTGCGACCCCATGAATCGCAGCATGCCAGGCCTCCCTGTCCATCACCAACTCTCAGAGTTCACCCAGACTCACGTCCATCGAGTCAGTGATGCCATCCAGCCATCTCATCCTCTGTCTTCCCCTTCTCCTCCTGCCCCCAGTCCCTCCCAGCATCAGAGTCTTTTCCAACGAGTCAACTCTTCGCACGAGGTGGCCAAAGTATTGGGGTTTCAGCTTTAGCATCATTCCTTCCAAAGAACACCCAGGACTGATCTCCTTCAGAATGGACTGGTTGGATCTCCTTGCAGTCCAAGGGACTCTCAAGAGTCTTCTCCAACACCACGGTTCAAAAGCATCAATTCTTCAGTGCTCTGCTTTCTTCACAGTCTCACATCCATACATGACTATTGGAAAAACCATAGCCTTAACTAGACGGACCTTTGTTGGCAAAGTAATATCTCTGCTTTTGAATATGCTATCTAGGTTGGTCATAACTTTCCTTCCAAGGAGTAAGCATCTTTTAATTTCATGGCTGCAATCACCATCTGCAGTGATTTTGGAGCCCAAAAAAATAAAGTCTGTCACTGTTTCCACTGTTTCCCCATCTATTTGCCATGAACTGATGGGACCATATGCCATGATCTTAGTTTTCTGAATGTTGAGCTTTAAGCCAACTTTTTCACTCTCCACTTTCACTTTCATCAAGAGGCTGTTTAGTTCCTCTTCCCTTTCTGCCATAAGGGTGGTGTCATCTGCATATCTGAGGTTACTGATATTTCTCCCAGTAATCTTGATTCCAGCTTGTGCTTCTTCCAGCCCAGTGTTTCTCATGATGTACTCTGCATGTAAGTTAAATAAGCAGGGTGACAATATACAGCCTTGACGTACTCCTTTTCCTATCTGGAACCAGTCTGTTGTTCCATGTCCAGTTCTAACTGTTGCTTCCTGACCTGCATATAGGTTTCTCAAGAGGCAGGACAGGTGGTCTGGTACTCCCATCTCTTTCAGAATTTTCCACAGTTTATTGTGATCCACACAAAGGCTTTGGCATAGTTGATAAAGCAGAAATAGATGTTTTTCTGGAACTCTCTTCCTTTTTCAATGGTCCAACAGATGTTGTCAATTTGATCTCTGGTTCCTCTACCTTTTCTAAAACCAGCTTGAACATCTGGAAGTTCACGGTTCACGTATTGCTGAAGCCTGGCTTGGAGAATTTTGAGCATTACTTTACTAGCATGTGAGATGAGTGCAATTGTGCGGTAGTTTGAGCATTCTTTGGCATTGCCTTTCTTTGGGACTGGAATGAAAACTGACCTTTTCCAGTCCTGTGGCCACTGTTGAGTTTTCCACATTTGCTGGCATGTTGAGTGCAGCACTTTCACAGCATCATCTTTCAGGATTTGAAATAGCTCAACTGGAATTTCATCACCTCCACTAGCTTTGTTTGTAGTGATGCTTTCTAAGGCCCACTTGACTTCACATTCCATGATGTCTGGCTCTAGGTCAGTGATCACACTATCGTGATTATCTGGGTCGTGAAGATCTTTTTTGTACAGTTCTTTTGTGTATTCTTGCTACCTCTTCTTAATATCTTCTTCTTCTGTTAGGTCCATACCATTTCTCTCCTTTATCGAGCCCATCTTTGCATGAAATGTTCCCTTGGTGTCTCTAATTTTCTCGAAGAAATCTCTAGTCTTTCCCATTCTGGTGTTTTCCTCTATTTCTTTGCATTGATCGCTAAGGAAGGTTTTCTTATCTCTTCTTGCTATTCTTTGGAACTCTGCATTCAGATGCTTATATCTTTCCTTTTCTCCTTTGCTTTTCACTTCTCTTCTTTTCACGAGTACTTATAAGGCCTCCCCAGACAGCCATTTTGCTTTTTTGCATTTCTTTTCCATGGGGATGGTCTTAATCCCTGTCTCCTGTACAATGTCACAAACCTCATTCCATAGTTCTTCAGGCACTCTATCAGATCTAGTCCCTTAAATCTATTTCTCACTTCCACTGTATAATCTTAAGGAACTTGATTTAGGTCATACCTGAATGGTCTAGTGGTTTTCCCTACTTTCTTCAATTTAAGTCTGAATTTGGCAATGAGGAGTTCATGATCTGAGCCATAGTCAGCTTCCAGTCTTATTTTGGCTGACTGTATAGATCTTCTCCACCTTTGGTTGCAAAGAATATAATCAATCTAATTTCAGTGTTGACCATCTGGTGATGTCCATGTGTAGAGTCTTCTCTTGTGTTGTTGGATTAAATGAGGTCAAATCCTGTCTTTGCCACATGGCAATCTCTCAGTCAAGACACACAAACTATGACTTGACTTTTACCAAACCACATGAAATAAAAGATGATGTTAGCTTATAAACAGTTGCCAGGTCTGCCCTGGTGGTCCAGCGGTAAAGAATCCACCTGCCAATGCAGGGAACATGAGTTCCATCCATTGCCCAGGAAGATCCCACATGCCATGGAGCAGCTAAGTACATGTGCCACAAATACTGAGCTCTCACTCTGAAGCCCACGAGCCACAAATACTGAAGCCCGTGTGTCCTTAGAGCCTGTGCTCCACAACAAGAGAAGCCACCACAATAAAAAGCCTGCACATTACGACTAGAGAGTAGCCCCTGCTTGCTGCAGCTAGAGAAAAGTTGGCCAAGGAACAACAAAGACCCAGCACAGCCAAAAATTTTAAATAAATAAACAAATAAAAAATTTTTCTAAAGTAGGCAAAAGCTCTTTTTGCAACAAGCATGTATTATTTTTACAATAAAAGAGAATAAACCTTTAAAAAGTAGCCACAAGCCAAATACTCAAAGTTCAATATTTTATGTTACGCTATAATACTGAACTTGATAAAGTATTAGATTGGCCTTGAACAAAACAATAGTTTATCACTAAAATAATATATCATCTACAGAGTTAAAATTATCAGAAAAAAATATCTCGGAGATTTTAAAACAAAACTACCATTAACTCACCCTCTCAAGGTGAAATGTATTAAGCAAAATAGGAATCATCCATTAAATCCTGAATGTCTCAAACATAATTTCAAATAAGGGTAAAGTAATACATGAAATAATATGTACAATGTTGAGTATTATATTCATTGGTCATCAAACATGTTTGCAACCAGAAGACACCCTAGTATTAATATGTGGGGCAATGCAACATAATCTGACATAAAAACACAATAATAAGTTATATTTACTATGTCATATAGATGAGGAACTGCATTATGTACACAGCACTGACGTAGAAAGACACAGGGCACCCTTAGACACCAGGAATTCCTCAGTGAGACAGATTCCTCATCAAGACCCAAAGACCCTGCCAGGAAGAGAGAGAGGGAGAAGCTTGCCCTGAAACCCCCTTCTTCAGCCAGAAATTCCAGAGTGTTCCTCCACCTACTTCAAATTCCTGTCACAAAGTCGCTGTGTCATAATAAACAGTGAGAAAAAAAGAGGAATGAAGATTTTTTGACATATCTGAGTAGAAAAGTTAGACTATGGTGGGCCTTTTAAACATAGAAAAACACAAAAATACAGAACGTGGACAGTAGAAGTCTTAAACGCCAACAAAACTCTTGTAATGTGAGAGCAAAAAGTGAAAATGTTAGTCACTCAGTCGTGTCTGACTCTGCAACCCCAAGGACTATAGCCCACCAGGATCCTTGGTCCATGGAATTCTCCAGGCAAGAATACTGGAGTAGCCATACCCTCCCCCTAGTATCAAATGATAGAAAGAACTTGGAACTCATCATCTTGTATCTCAAAAGGTTCTGCCCAAATACCCTCACCCCGTGCCCTTGAGTTATCACGGCTTAATCACCTTGGTCGCCGATCCTTCACTTCTGCAGCGATTGCACCCCAGCGTTGGTTTAAACCTGCTAGCTTGTCCTTCAAGAAGCTTCCATCTGTCGGGGAGAGTTTCTGTATAATCCCATCCCCCGTTCTGTTTAGTGCTGCAAAACTCGGCTGGTGGCTGCTGATCCCCTCCTCGAGTTCCTGTAACAGAGAACCACTCAAGATTAACTCCACTGCTAAATTAAACTGTTCTGAGGCAGTGAATCCATTTTCACGGAGTGGTGTCGATATAAGTGTTAGAGAAACAAAGCCCTGGAAAGATACTTTATGTATACGAAAAAGACATTTTTAACACTTTAATTACATTTCAATCAACAGATTAAATGAAATCTACTTTGAAATCTAACCCACTCTTATGAATGTCATCAGGCAAAATACACTGAAAGAGAACAGCCTAATAACATAAAATAAATAACAGCTTTTTATATTGACACATAAGCATCAATCATGCTTAATTAAAGTGAATTCCTTGTCCTCTAAACACGGGCTTGAAAGTGTCTCTTAAAAAACTGTTTAAACCCTCTACTCTCATATTTTATTATGTCCTACCATATGTAAGTAAATCTCAATGTGCATTTTATTGAGACATTGCTTCACTGGTCTGTAAATTTTTAAGCAATGGATTAAGAAAGGATATTTTAAAGTCAAATTTAAGTACTTCTCTACGACCCTAAAAATAAGAAAAATGTATTAACATATTGATGAGAAAATAAAAGCATTCTCTAACTCCTCATAAACCTTCTACATTAAATATATTTTTAAAAATTAATAAAAGAGAAAATATTCTCAACAAGGGTAAATTGAAATTTTAACCATGATTTCTAAAGTCCTATTACTGTCAGCAGAACTGATTTAGCTATTGTGTTGTATTTTCCCAAGACTGAATTAGACTTACATGAGCAGCTGCCCTGATATAACTCAAAAATAATTTACTTTTATAATAATGATCAATGATAAAAAGAAAAGTAAGATCTCTAAGTGTTTAACTATAGAAAATAAAGGTGAGGTATACAGATATCTTTTTGTCCTTGATAGAGTCTTGAGTATAAAATTTTATAAGTTCTGAATATAAAATTTTAAAAATAAAATTGTTTTCATATTTTTCACTAAAAAGTATTTTTATTTAAATTTCTTTAAATTCCTAATTTAAATTGAAAGACTTTTTTTCTTAGACTTTTAAAACTGAAAACTAGAACGGGAACAAAAATGACAAATTGTCTGTATACCCCTGAAAAATTAATACTGTAGGCCCCTCCTTTTACAACCTGTCTTAAATGGTGCATACTAAATAAGCCAAGTTTTCAGCACATCCCCAGCCTCTTACAGAAAGCACTCACCTGCTGATGTATCCTGGCCTTCTCTAAGTCCAGGCCACCATCCGGAGCAAAAGTACCAGCCAGTAACTCTTCAGCTTCTGTTATCCAGTGTGTGAGGTCATTAAGGTCACAGTGGAACTGTCTCCATTCCTCCACAGCCCTATCAAAATAACTAAGGGACAACAAACAAAATAGGTTTCCAAACTTCCCAGGACCGTCTAGAAGCGATTTTATAAGAAGGAAATTTAAATCTCATTTAAACCGAAAGCCTCAAAATGAGTGAATTCACAGCTCACTGCTCTGTAAGCCCAGTTTTCGTAATGGATTACTGTTAATGATTCCTCTTAGAGAAACATGCATCATACCAAGAGTCAAGCAATCTGCATATACCTCGCCCCTCACATTCATGCACACAGACACACACACATTAGGCAGCTTTCTAACTAAATAGAGAGGCATCTCTGGCTGCAAAAATCAAGATAGATTAGCTTTAGGCATGTTAATCCACCCAACTTTGAACACTTAACATTTCAGATATCATGAAATGCAAAATATGATTAATTACTTTATTCTCTTAGGAAAAAATTAGGGTATTTTATTTCCAAAACACTTAGTTCCCAGCTAGAACAAAACCTAAAGGCCAAAACACTTCAAAATTTCCTTGCAGTCTATTAACTCTGTGCTACAGACTGAATTGTGTACCCCACCAAAATCCATATGTTGAAGCCCTAACCCTTAACATGACTATATTTGGAGACAGGGTGTTTAGGGAGGTAATTAAGGTTAAATGAGATCATAAGTGTTACTTTCTCAGTCATGTCCAACTCTTTGTGACCCCGGGACTGTGGCCCAGCAGGCTCTTCTGGCCATGGGATTTCCCAGGCAAGAATACTGGAGTGGGTTGCCATTTGCTTCTCCAGGGGGGATCTTCCTGACCCAGGGATTGAACCCATATCTCCTGCATTGCAGGTGTATTCTTTACCATCTGAGCCACCAGGGAAGTCCAAATGAGGTCGTATCGGTCACTAATCCCATAGGACTGTTGGCCTAATTAGAGAAAGAGACATAAGAAATCTCTTTCTGTGTGTCTCTTTCTGTCTCTGCTACTGTCTGTCTGTCTGTCTCTCTCTCTGCAAGAGCACAGAGGAAAGACATGTAAGGACACAGCAAGAAGGTGGCCATCTGCAAGCCAGGAAGACAAGCCTCACCAGAAACTGAGCTCTGCTAGTACCTTGATCCTGGACTTGCAGCCTCCAGAACCGAGAGAAAATAAATATCTGTTGTTTAGGCCATCTGCAGTATCTTATTATGGCTGCGCTAGACTTAGCAGCAGCAGCAGCAGCAGCAGCAGCAGCAGCAGCAGTAGACTAATGTATACTCTGTGCGGTAACTAACCTGGTGTGTGTCACTGATCAGAACACAGCAAGATGGCAGAAGCTGCAAAGCTCAGGTTAGGCAATGAGACAAAGACTACTAAGACTTCTATTCAAACCTAACTCGTTAGAAATGAGACAAAGTCAGACTCCAGTGCTTGTCGTATCTGGAACAAAATAAAATAAATATGAGGTGGAAAAGCCTTCTTGGCTTGGGACCCTATGTCATTTCTCTCTACCTTTTTATTTAGAGTAGTGGTACCAGGAGAAGTTTAGAAGAGATCTCAGAAATTTTAGTGACAATACAAAATAGTCTGTAATAAAAAGGTAATAATAATATTTTAAAAAGCAATAAAATGGTCCCTAACATTGCTAACTGCTAAATAATGTTTATGTTTCCTTCTTCCATGAAAATCATTTTGAAAATTCAGTTAATATTTGCTGAGTGCCCACAAGGAAACAACATTCTATTGGGCATGTCAAAAATAAGAGCACTTCAAACAAAACATGATGAGAAGATATTAAGATAATCTTCACTATGATTTGTAAAAACATAGCAAACATAAATTCTGACTTCTGAGATGGTGCAGTGTGAATAGAAAATATTGCTAGAAAGGCTGTTCCAAAGATCTAAAGACTGAGAATAGAAATGTTAAACTTAGTAAAGATAATTACCATCAAAACAGAACATAAATTCCAAATAAATCTAAGCATCATACTTGCGGATTTTATATTTAAAAAAAAAATGACAGAGAGATCCATGTTCAGATGGGATACAAAGAACTATCTCATACTCTCTAATCCAGCCAGCTTATATGGGAGGCAGCAGGGAATTGTGAAGGACTATGGGCTTCCAGAAACTCACAGGACTCAAAGTATAAGTCTTACCCCATCTATGGTTTGTATTTGAAACAGAAGCATGTAAGTTTACTGTCTCTAATATTCCAACTTGATATATTCCCTCCCAAACACATCTTATTGCAAAGGAGGCATAAAGGAGTTCTCAAAGAAAGATATCTGATTATTTTCAAGGTATTTATCTTTTGCCACAGACCAATAATACTAAAAAAAAATTCATAGGCAAAACAGCATAGAGACCTCTTGTGGACAAATGGACTTGGTGGTCACCAGCTGTGATTATCACCTATAACGGAAACCAATGTAAGCACAGGGTATTTGCCACTGCTTTGACGTTCTACGAAAAGAACAGAATAGAAAGGAGTACTCAAGTATTGCCTATAAAACTAGACATACAGGAAAGGGGGGAAAAATAAACATTTTAGGATAGGTTACCAAGGTTGGAAAAGGAAAGCAAAACAAAAATTAGAGGTATGAATAAGAACGTAAAAACTAATGTATCCAAGTGCTGGGCCAAACCAAATAAGAGAGACAACCTCCCAGCAACTGAAATCTATTAAGCACAGAAAACAAAATAATAAAATAAAAACGTGGTAGAGAAGAACTTTCTAACATAAAAGAACACTGCTCTGTGCTCAATTAAAAAAATATCTAGGAAAAAACTATTTTTATAAGTTAAAATTTATAAGCTAAATTTTTTATAATCACAAAAATGGCATGAATATTGGCAATCAACATAATCCACAACATCCTTGAAATTCTGCCACATTAGCCAGATGCATATATGCAAATAGGGTAACTGAAAAAAGAAGAAACAAAATCATATATACAACTGATGTGCCATAAGAAAGGCTAAGAAAATAAATTTTATACCCATATACCAAGGTGTACACACACACAAACAAATATACACAGTGCAAAATATGCAGAAGTTACTATACATCAATTCTACAAAACGAAGAAAAAAAGGACAAAACTACCAAGTGATAGTCCTAGAGAGAAGAGACTAGAAGATTATTCGCTGAGTCGTGTCCGACTCTTTGCGACCCCGTGGAATGTGGCCCACCAGGCTCCACCATCCATGGGATTCTCCAGGCAAGAATACTGGAGTGGGTTGCCATTTCCTTCTCCAGGGGATCTTTCCGACCCAGGGATAGAACTCAGGTCTCCCACATTGCAGGCAGACGCTTATGTAGATAAATCTTCTGAAGACACAGAAAGGATCCAAATGAATGAAAGAATACATTTCAAATTGACGATTTTTTCTAAAATTGATTGAAATGACTAAAATTTTACTGGAAGAATAAATGTAGAAAAAGAGCATGAATTTTAATGTTAGAATAATTAGAGAAAACTTACTGTGATGGATTAAAAAAATTTATAATGCTTTAAAAATGAAAATGCTATGGTATTAGATTAAAATTGATGGTGTGATAAGGCAGAATTAGCGAAATTAAATAAATATAAAGTAGAAATTCCTTTAAGTTTATGATAAAGGAAGTATCACCAACGATAATGGAGAGCTGGATTATTCAGCAAAATGTATAGAGAAAATTGGCTGCTCATTTAAGAAAAATAAAGCAAAATAGAACAGATAAGTGTTTCTTAACTCAGGCTCCACAAAAAATGTCAGCTGGGAAGGGTTCAAGACATAGATATGCACGGCCTCTACTCTTGCTACTAAAGAGCTGGTGGTGTATACAGACATAGAAAACGGACTTGTGTTTGCCAAGAGGAAGGAGAGATAGTGGAGGGACACATTAAGAGTTTGGGATTAGCAGATGCACATTACTACACACAGAACAGATAATCAACAAGGTCCTACTTTATAAGGAACCATAGTGATCATGGCAAAGAATTTTTCAAAAGAGTTGGTGTATAGAAACACCAAATCTGTTCTGTGAAAAACAGCATGCGTGTTTTGATAGTTCAGTTCAGTTTAGTCGCTCAGTCGTGTCCAACTCTTTGCAACCCCGTTACTGTAGCAGCCCAGGCTTCCCTGTGCATCACCAAATCCCGGAGCTTGCTCAAACTCACGTCCATCCAGTCGGTGATGCCATCCAACCATCTCATCTTCTGTTGTCCCCTTCTCCTCCTCCCTTCAATCTTTCCCAGCATTGGGGTCTTTTCCAAGGAGTCAGTTCTTTGCACCAGGGAGCCAAAGTATTAGAGCTTCAGTTTCAGCATCAGTCCTTCCAATGAATCTCCAGTGTTGATTTCCTTTAGGATGGACTGGTTGGATCTCCTTGCAGTCCAAGGGACTCTCAAAAGTCTTCTCCAACACCACAGTTCAAAAGCATCAATTCTTCAGCACTCAGCCTTCTTTATATTCCAACTCTCACATCCATACATGACTACTGGAAAAACCATAGCTTTGACTAGACGGACATTTGTTGGCAAAGTAATGTCTCTGCTTTTTGATATGCTGTGTAGGTTGGTCATAAAGGAGGAAGTGTCTTTCAATTTCATGCCAGCAATCACCATTTGCAGTGAATTTTTGAGCCCAAGAAAATAACCTCTCTTACTGTTTCCATTGTTTCCCCATCTATTTGCCATGAACTGATGGGACCAGATGCCATGATCTTAGCTTTCTGAATGTTGAGTTTTACACCAACATTTTCACTCTCCTCTTTCACTTTCATCAAGAGGCTCTTTAGTTCTTCTTTGCTATCTGCCATATGGGTGGTGTCATCTGTGCATTTGAGGTTATTGATATTTCTCCCAGCAATCTTGATTCCACCTTGTGCTTCATCCAGCCTGGCATTTGACATGATGTACTCTGCATATAAGTTAAATAAGAAGGGTACAATATACAGCCCTGACATACTCTGATCTGGAATCAGTCTGCTGTTCCATGTTCAGTTGTAATGTTGTTTCTTGACCTTCATACAGATTTTTCAGGAGGCAGGTAAGGCGATCTGGTATTCCCATCTCTTTAAGAATTTTCCACAGTTTGTTGTGATCCACACAGTCAAAGGCTTTGGCATAGTCGATAAAGCAGAAGAAGATATTTTTCTGGAACTCTCTTGCCTTTTCAGTGATCCAACAGATGTTGGCAATTTGATCTCTGGTTCCTCTGCCTTTTTTAAATCCAGCTTGAACATCTGGAAGTTCTCCATTCATGTACTGTTAAAGTCTGGCTTGGAGAATTTTCAGCATTACTTTGCTAGCGTGTGAGATGAGTGCAATTGTGCGGTAGTTTGAGCATTCTTTGGCATTGCCTTTTTTGGGATTGGAATGAAAACTGACCTTTTCTAGTTCTGTGGCTATTTCTGTGTTTTCCAAATTTGCTGGCATACTGAGTGCAGCACTTTCACAGCATCATCTTTTAGGATTTGAAATAGCTCAACTGGAATTCCATCACCTCCACTAGGTTTGTTCTTAGTGATGCTTCCTGAGGCCCACTTGACTTCACATTCCAGGATGTCTGGCTATAGGTAAGTGATCACACCATCATGATTATCTGGTCATAAAGATCTCTTTTGTATAGTTCTGTGTATTCTTGTCACCTCTTCTTAATATCTCTGCTTCTGTTAGGTCTATATTGTTTTTGTCCTTTCTTGTACCCATCTTTGCATGAAATGTTCCCTTGGTATGTCTAATTTTCTTGAAGAGATCTCTAGTCTTTCCCATTCTGTTGTTTTCCTCTATTTCTTTGCATTGATCACTGAGGAAGGCTTTCTTACCTCTCCTTGCTATTCTTTGGCATTTTGCATTCAGATAGATATATCTTTTCTTTTCTCCTTTGCCTTTCAGTGTTTTTCTTTTCTCAGCTATTTGTAAGGCCTTCTCAGACAACCATTTTGCCTTTTTGCATTTCTTTTTCTTGGGGATGGTCATGATCACTGCCTCCTGTACAGTATCATGAACCTCTGCCCATAATTCTTCAGGGATTCTGTCTATCAGATCTAATCCCTTGAATCTGTTTGCCACTTCCACTGATTAATAGTAAGGAATTTGATTTAGGTCATACCTGAATGGTCTAGTGGTTTTCCCTACTTTCTTCAATTTAAGGCTGAATTTGGCAATAACGAGCTCATGATCTGAGCCGCAGTCAGCTCCCGGTCTTGTTTTTGCTGACTGAATAAAGCTTCTCCTTCTTTGGCTGCAAAGAATATAATCAGTCTGATTTTGGTATTAACCATCTGGTGATGTCCATGTGTAGAGTCTTCTCTTGTGTTCTTGGAAGGGGATGTTTGTTATGACCAGTGCATTCTCTTGGCAAAACTCTATAAGCCTTTGCCCTGCTTCATTTTGTACTCCAAGGCCAAACTTGCCTATTACTCCAGGTATCTCTTGACTTTCTACTTTTGCATTCTAGTCCCATATAGTGAAAAGGACATCTTTTTTGGGTGTTAGTTTAAGAAGTTCTTGTAGGTCTTCATAGAACTGTTCAACTTCAGCTTCTTCAGCATTACTGGCTGGGGCACAGACCTGGATTATTGTGATATTGAACCGTTTGCCTCGGAAACGAACACAGATCATTCTGTTGTTTTTGAGATTGCACCCAAGAATTGCATTTCAGACTCTTTTTTCTGACTATGAGGGCTACTCCATTTCTTCTAAGGGATTCTTGCTCACAGCAGTAGATATAATGGTCATCTGAGTTAAATTTGCCCTTTTCAGTCCATTTTAGTTCACTGATTCCTAAAATGTCAGTGTTCACTCTTGCCATCTCCTGTTTGACCACTTCCAGTTTGCCTTGATTCATGGACCTGACATTCCAGGATCCTACGCAATATTGTTCTTTACAGCTCTCCACAAGATGGTGGAGTAGAAGGATATGCACTCATCTTCTTCTGAGAGAACTCCAAAATTACAACTCACTGCTGAACAATCATCAATAGGAGAATGTTGGATCCCACCAAAAAAAGATACCCCACAACCAAGGGTAAAGGAGAAGCCCCAGCAAGACGGTAGGAGGGGCAAAATCATGTTTAGAATCAAACCCCATACCCACCAGAGATTCTTGAAGGGCTCAAACAAAACTTGTGCACACCAGGAGACCCCACAGAGACTGAGCCAGACCTGCCTTTGAGTGTCTGAGTGTCTCCTGTGGAGGTACAGGTCAGCAGTGGCCTGCTGCAGGGGTTGGGGCTCTGGGTGCAGCAGACCTGGGTGTGGCATAAGCCCTCTTGGAGAAGGTCACCATTAATCCCACCAGAGAGCCACCAGAATTTACATAGGACTGGGGAAACAGATTCTTGGAAGGCACAAACAAAATCTTGTGCACAGCAGGATCCAGGAAAAAGGAGCAGTGACCTCACAAGAGACTGACCTATACTTGCCCATGAGTGTCCAGGAGTCTCCGGCGGAGGCATAGGTCGGTGGTGGCCTGCTGCAGGGTCGGGGGCACTGAGTGTGGCAGTGTGTGCACTGGACCTTTTGAAGGAGGTCGCCGTTATCTTCATTACCTCCACCATAGTTTGGTCTCAGGTCAAACAACAGGGAGGGATCACAGCCTTGACCATCAATAGCAAATTGGATTAAAGATTTACTAAGCATGGCCCCACCCATCAGAACAAGACCCAGTTTCCCCCACAGTCAGTCTCTCGCATCAGGAAGCTTCCATAGGCCTCTTATCCTTATCCCTCAGAGGGCAGACAAAATGAAAACCACAATCACAGAAAACTAATCAAACTGATCACATGGACCACAGCCTTGTCTAACTCAATGAAACTATGAGACATGCCATGTAGGGCAACCCAACAAGACAAACCATGGTGAGAGTTCTGACAAAATGTGGTCCACTGGAAAAGGGAATGGCAGACCAATTCTTGCCTCGAGAACCCCATGAACAGTATGAAAAGGCAAAAACATATGACACTGAAAGATGAACTCCCCAGGTCATTAGGTGCCCAATACGCCACTGGAGAAGAGTATAGAAATAACTCCAGAAAGAATGAAGAGATGGAGCCAAAGCAGAAACAATGCCCAGTTGTGGATGTGACTGGTGATGGAAGTTTTGATAGGGATTATATTGAATCTGTAGTTTGCCATGATTAGCACATACACTTTAACAATATTAACTCTTCCAATCCATGAGCACAATATATCTTTCCATTTATTTGTACATACACTTTAACAATATTAACTCTTCTAATCCATGAGCACAATATATCTTTCCATTTATTTGTTGTCTTCAGTTTCTTTTATTAGTGTCATATAGTTTCCAGAGTACAAGTCTTTCACCTCCTTGGTTAAATTTATACTTGGGTCTTCTATTCACTTTGATGCATTTGTAAATAGGATTTTTTTCTTAAAGTTCTCTTCCTGAGAGTTTGTTATTAGTGTATAGAAATGCAACAGATTTCTGGATGTTAATTTTGTATCCTGCAATGTTACTATATTTATTAGTTCTAGTAGTTTTAGATGGAGTTTTTAGAATTTTCCATATATAGTATCAATCTCTTCAGTAAGCAGTGTTGAGGAAACTGGACAGCTACATGTTAAAAAAAAAAGAAACTCGACCATTTTCTCACACTATATTCAAAAGTAAACTCAAAATGGATTAAAGACAAGTATAAGACCTGAAGCCAGCCATAAAGCTCCTAGAAGAAAATATAAGCAATATGCTTTTTGACTTAGGTCTTAGCAGTATTTGGGGGGATGTGTCTACTCAGACAAGGACCACAAAAGCAAACCATACAAAGGGACTACGTCAAACTAAAAAGCTCTTGCACAGCAAAGGAAGCTGTCAACAAAATGAAAGGGCAACCTGCCACCTAAGAAGAAGTTACTTGCAAATGACGTCTGACAAGGGGTTCATACCCAAAACATGTAAAAAACTCACACAACTCAATATCAAAAAATCAAACAATCCAATTAAAAAATGGGCAGAGGCTGAAGAGACATTTCTCCATATAACATATATGAAAGGCCAACAGGTTCACTAAAAGATGCCCAACTAGTGTCATTAGGAAAATGCAAATTAAAACCACAGTGAAATATCACCTCCCACCTGTTAGAAAGACCATCATCAAAAAGGCAAGAAACAGCAAGTGCTAGTTTGGATGTGGAGAAAAGAGAATCCTTGTCCACTAGTGGTAGGAATGTAAATTTGTACAATCACTAAGGAAAACAGTAAAGAGGATCCTCAAAAAGTTAAAAATATAACTACTCTACAATCCAGCAATTTCACCTCTGAGAATACATCCAAAGAAAATGAAAACTAACTTGAAAAGATATCTGCACCTTCATGTTCATAATAGCTTACAATAGCCAAGATATAGAAGCAACTTAAATATACATCAACACACGAATGGATAAAGAAGAGTGTGTGTGTGTATATATATACACAAATATGTATATGTATATGCATATATATATATATGCACTTAGCTGTAGAAAGAATGAAACCCTGTCATTAGCAACAACATGGATAAACCAAAAGGGTATATGCTAAGTGAAATAGGTCAGAGAAAGACAAATACTATATGTTTTTACTTATATGTAGAATATAAAAACAAAAGAAACAAATATAACAAAACAGAAAAAGACACACAGATACAGAGAACAAACTAGTTATCACCAGAGGAGAAAAGGGTAAGTGGAATGAGTGACACAGGCAAGGAAGGATTAAGGGGAACAAACTACTGGTATAAAATAAACATGTTACAGAGATTTAACACACAGCACAGGAGATCAGTCCTGGGTGTTCATTGGAAGGACTGATGCTAAAGCTGAAACTCCAGTACTTTGGCCACCTCATGCAAAGAGTTGACTCATTGGAAAAGACCCTGATGCTGGGAGGGATTGGGGGCAGGAGGAGAAGGGGACGACAGAGGATAAGATGGCTGGATGGAATCACCAAGTCGATGGACGTAAGTTTGGGTAAACTCTGGGAGTTGGTGATGGACAGGGAGACCTGGTGTGCTGCGATTCATGGGGTTGCAAAGAGTCGGACATGACTGAGTGACTGAACTGAACTGAAATGAACAGGGAATATAGTCTATAATATTGTAATAATTTGTATCTTACATAATATGTAAAAATATTGAATCACCATGTTGTTCACCTGAAACATATAATATTGTAACTCAACTATGCTTCAATAAAAATAAAGTACATATGAATTTACAGGTCTTTTAAACAATTAAATATTATTTTAATTTGCACATACCCTTTACGATCATTGTACATTCTATTAATTCTATCCCATTTTGCATTCAACTGAGTAAGTGTATCCCTAATCTGAATGGCTTCAGGTCCAGAAGCTTCGAGGATAACATCCGGTTGTTTTTCATGAATGACTGCAATCTGCTCTCCGAGTTTGTCCAATTGATCTTTGATATTCTACAAAGATATTTTCATAAATTAACAAAAGCCAGCAAAGAGATATAAGAATGGAATCACAAGAGACTAAAAATTTATATTGAACAAGTTACTTAAAAATAATGAGACATAATTTCTGCTCATCAAAACTGGAAACTTTAAAAAAAAAATAATATCCAGTACAGGCCAATGCATGAGGTATGCTACATAATATTCTAACAGCAGGGAAAAACATCTTGTGATGTTCAAAGTGGCATTTGTACAGGACATAAAAAGCTTTAATAATATTCTGTAAAGGTAATGAAGTGTTTTAAAGCTAGAAATTACATATACTTTCAAACATCTAATAATGCTAATTTAAATGACAAAACTGAGTTACCAGATAAACCTATCAACTCTATCAGCGTTTATTATGACATGATACAAAAATGCAATCAAAATATGAGTCTTGATGATATCAAATAGTTTTTGCAAATTACCTGAAAACTTTCAGACCCCTATTTAACTTACAATCAACATGACATTCCATTTCCAACCACTAGACAATCAAATTGTTCGTTCTAGGTGGTAAGATAAATGCTGACATTTTACATCAAATGACAATCAAGTTTCCAGTACAGGAATATAATTTGTACATGTGTTTGATTTTAAAATATCTCTGATGTTGCCAAAAAAAACTGTGTAAATTTAAAAATCGATACCAACTATTAATAAATTAAAATTTTTGACAGCATTTCATTGGCAGTATAGGAAAAGTTTGTTTTTCATACATATTATTGATTCCTTGGCACAAATGTAAAAGGCTAAAGACCATTTAAGTAGGCACAGTGACAAATTCCTTGCTTTATTTCTATGTTAACTGCAGGTATTCAAATGTACTCCCTGGATATTTACCTTCAGAGAATCTTCCTGAAACGAGAATTCTTCATAGACAACAGAGCTTAGCTCTGGAGCATTAAGTGATAATTCAACATCATCCATGGAAAATAAAACTTTGTTAATTTCAACCAGATAATCTGTGGGAAGGGGTGGTGATCTAATTCCAGAACCGAGCTGACTTGTTCTCTGTTGAATAGGGACTGCCTGTATAGACATCAATAATAGCAATACACATCTCTTAGAATATCCCCACAATGAACAGCAGTAAATAAAAAACTTTTTTAAAAATCAACATTATTTTGTGGAGAAATTCAATACCATAAACAGAAATTTTAAAACTTGCTTTAATTTTTTAAAAGTTTCCCTGCACTGCTATGGAAACCATTAATAATCTCTCCATAGCCTGCTGTTAAAAGGCTTAAATAAGCTGTTAATGCTTGAAAGGTTTTTCTTTAAGACTTACACCACTAAACTCATTTAGAAAATAGGAAAGCATAACGACTCCTTTCCAAAGTTATTGAAGAAATGAGAATATGCTGCAAATCATGAAATTCTGTATGAAATAAAAATTTTAATACCATTGTTATTATTAATAATAATAATACCATTATTATTACACTCCTTTTTTTTTTTTAATTTCACAATTAGATTAATCACTTCTGGGCCTTGCTGGTGAAAAAGTAAATAAGGGTGAAACATGTATTTGTAACATAAATTGAAAATGCAATGGGACGTTTAATTAAAATAATATCCAGGCAATTCAGTATATAATCTTAATCTTTGAGAACAATAAAACACAATATGAATGCCCTACATAAGACGATAGGTCCTACCATGCTAAATCCAGACAGGTTCTAACTTAGGTGGACAATTATTTATACTGGTGTAGTATTTTCTGTATCCTCTAATCAGAGCTTTCTAAACAGTAAAGTGCTCTCAGGGATACGCCATTAGTCCGTGGGTTCAAGTCCTTTACTCTTTGACAGCTACTATTTAATAATTGCTGTCTACTGCTTGCCAATGGTCAAAGAGCATCTGACTCATGAATTAGGGTAGTTTCCTTGACACTTTCATCAGATTTCTACATTGAACTTCTGAAAAATGGTCCTCCTCTGAAAACTCAAAGATGACACTGAAAAGGCTTTCCTGGTGGCTCAGTGGTAAAGAATCCGCCTGCCAATGCAGGAAACACGAGTTTGATCCCTAATCCAGGAAAATCCCACATGCTATGGAGCTGCTAAGCTCGAGTGCCACAGCTGCTGAACCTGTGCTCTAAAGCCTGAAGTTGCAACTACTGAGCCCATGTGCCGAAACTACCGAAGCTTGTGCGCTACAGAGCCTGTGCTCTGCAACAAGAGAAACCATTGCAATGAGAAACCCACACACCATAACTAGAGAAAAAGGATGTGCAGCAAAAAAGACCCAGTACTACCCAAAATAAATAAAAAATAAATAAATAATTTTTTAAAAAAGATGACAGTGAAAACGGTCATAACTGAAAATGGTTACAATTCCTAAATGAGACCTAAAACCAAGATTAAAAACAGTGAGTGATTAGGATGGTGTTGACTCTTGCAGTCTGCATTTATCTGTCTCCTACAATCTGATAAACTACGACTTCCACCAGTTGATAGGCAGTCCTGGATAGCCAGGTGAAAAGCAAGTCCACTGATTTCTTAACTGTATCCACAGGTTTGTTTCTACCTGACACTAATATTAATTTTTATTAGACTAATGCCACACATTAAAATTTCACTCAGAAAACATGTCTAGGTATTTACTTGTATGTCTAAGAAGGCAAACTATACATTTTAAGTAAATATAAAAGAAGGCTGAAAAAAAAAATTGTGTATACTCAGGAACCAATTTTAATAAAAAGATGTGAAATATTTCTTAATAATATCTTTTTTCATATTTTAATTTTAAACAGGCCAATTTTTTGGCACATCATAAAAGGAAACTCAGTTGTTCCTCTTCTTAACTTTAAGGAAAAAGAAAAAAGATACAAAGAAAGTACTTAACAGGTTGAGTAATCACAGCAAAGGAGTGAAAAAACTGGGACCTGTTCTCCTACTTGGCTTTCGCATCTATCAACCAGTGTCTTGTTCAGAGAGCCTCTGTTTTTTCAAGACCAAAAATTACTCCAGGCCTCCAGCTATATTTGATCTGTGCTTGTAGGACATTCAACTTTATAGTATTTTCCTCATTAGCATCACTAAACATCCTACGCCAGATTGTCTTTTTCAATCTGCAATGTTGGATGACTGGTGAGAGTCACTTGTATGCCTTAACAACCACTACAAGGCGAGGAATTCTGTGCTGTTTCTTCAGTTATACAACAGATTGTGATTCTGCAAGGTCACATGTATCCGAGTCAAGGTGAACTAGGCAGGTCAGTCGGTATTTGAAACAGAAAGTTCGAAGGGTTTTTCTTTTTTAAGAAAAAAAAAAAAACTATGTTCGTTAAATACTGTATTCTTCTATTAATGCATACATGTATGTTCAGTCACTTTGGTCATGTCCCACTCTTTGTGACCTCCTGGACTACAGCCCACCAGGCCCCTCTGTCCATGGGATACTCCAGGCAAGAATACTGGAGTGGCTTGCCATGTCCCCCTCCAGTGGATCTTACCAACCCAGGGATCAAAACCAAGTCTCCTGCATCTTCTGCATCACAGGCAGATTTTTTACCCACTGAGCCACCTGGAAGGCCTTTCTATTAATACTATACACATAATCTAGGATTTCCTGAGTGAGCCTCCGTACCCTTGCAGAAGCAGCAAGGCCATTCAAGATTCAAATATAAGCTTATGCTATGCTATGCTAAGTCACTTCAGTCGTGTCCGACTCTGTGTGACCCCATAGACGGCAGCCCACCAGGCTTCCCCGTCCCTGGGATTCTCCAGGCAAGAACACTGGAGTGGGTTGCCATTTCCTTCTCCAATGCATGAAAGTGAAAAGAGAAAGTGAAGTCGCTCAGTCGTGTCCGACTCTTCGCAACCCCATGGACTGCAGCCTACCAGGCTCCTCCGTCCATGGGATTTTCCCAGCAAGAGTACTGGAGAGGGGTGCCATTCCCCAAATAGGTGTTATCCCAAGAGAGAGATCAATCAAAACACCCGAGGAGAAAAATAACATCCTCAAGATCTAACCTAGACTTTACTTCTCGATGTTTTTAAAGAATTCAGCTAGAACACAAAAGTACAGATATATATAAGGTAGTACTAAAATTAGACAATACTACATGATGCACCTCATGCCATACAGCAACCTAAATTCCAGATACGTTAAAATTGATTTTAAATGACATTTTACAAACATTTCCCATGGGCAGAGGGGCCTGGCAGCCTATTGGCCATGGGACCCAAGAGTCGAACACACCTTAGCGACTAAACTATTACCACCGTTACCAACACTTTCTAAGTTTTGTTTTTATCAAACCATAGGGAAAACTTGGGGCTTCCCTAGCGGTTCAGACAATAAAGAATCTGCCTGCAATGCAGGAGATCTGGGTTTGATTCCTGGGTCTGAAAGATTCCCTGGAGAAGAGAATGACAACCTATTCCAGTATTCTTGCCTGGAGAATTCCATGGACAGAGGAGCTTGGCAAGCTACAGTCCGTGGGGTTGCAAAGAGATGGACATGACTGAGAACTAACAATAACACACATAGGGAGAACTTGGAACTAAATAGAGTTGAACATTCATCAACTCTCTGGAGGATAAGGACAGCTTTTTAAAAAAACTCAAAAAGGAAAAACCTAGTCACGTGTGGTTAAACAAAAATTTTAAATGGCTGTATATTAAAAGTAGAATAACTAAAAGATAAAAATCAGTAAGATGATACTTTTAAAGCAAATATGACAAGGTTAATAGCTTTAGTTTATGAAGAGCTAGCATATAATTTAAAATAGCAATACCCTACTAAACAAATAAGAAAAGGTAATTCAATATATATTTCAAATAAGAAAATGAGTCCTTTTTTGAGTTTATACTCAGAATTTTTTTAAAGCCATCTATATTGCTTTGTAGGAGAAACCATGTGAAAGGCAGTAGATGAAAAGGAAAATGATAGACAGGAACCCCTCTGTGCTCAGGGGAGACTCAGGAGGTCTCTGACCTGAGGGGTTATTTATGTTATAAACATGGACGGAAGAGAAGGAGACACTGAGGATGAGTGTGATCGTGACTGAAAGCTTAATGCCCCTTCCCTGACAAAAACTAAGGACTCTGATTATGATGTGTCAACAGTGTCAGTCTTTATTTTTGGGGGCTCCAAAATCACCGCAGGTGGTGACTGCAGCCATGAAAATAAAAGACGCTTACTCCTTGGAAGGAAAGTTATGACCAACCTAGATAGCATATTCAAAAGCAGAGACATCATTTTGCCAACAAAGGTCCGTCTAGTTAAGGCTATGGTTTTGCCTGTGGTCGTGTATGGATGTGAGTGTTGGACTGTGAAGAAGGCTGAGCGCCAAAGAATTGATGCTTTTGAACTGTGGTGTTGGACAAGACCCTTGAGAGTCCCTTGGGCTGCAAGGAGATCCAACGAGTCCATTCTGAAGGAGATCAGCCCTGGGATTTCTTTGGAAGGAATGATGATGCTAAAGCTGAAACTCCAGTACTTTGGCCACCTCATGCGAAGAGTTGACTCATTGGAAAAGACTCTGATGCTGGGAGGGATTGGGGGCAGGAGGAGAAGGGGACGCCAGAGGATGAGATGGCTGGATGGCATCACTGACTCGATGGACGTGAGTCTGAGTGAACTCCGGGAGTTGGTGATGGACAGGGAGGCCTGGCGTGCTGCGATTCATGGGGTCGCAAAGAGTCGGACATGACTGAGCGACTGAACTGAACTCAACTGAACTGAATGTAGATTTATCAGTTGTAACACACATACGTCTCTGGGGCGGGATGTGGATAAAGGAAGGGGCTGTGTGTGTATTGGGGGTGAGGGGACAGGGTGTATGTAGAAACTCTTTGCTGTGAACCCAAAGCTGCTCTAAAAAAAAAAAATCAAGAAATTTAATATCCCTTCCCAATAGGCTCTGGTTCCCCACTGCCTGTCACCTCCTTCCATTTTCTCTCTTCACCAATCTCCACCCAATTCTCCTTTCACTCCTTTCCCATTTCCAATCTGAATTCATAAGGAGGTTGAAGTGAAGTGAAGAGAAAGTGTTAGTAGCTCAGTCATGTCCGCCTCTGCGACCCCATGGACTGCAGCCCGCCAAGCTCCTCGCTCTGAGGGATTCTCCAGGCCAGAATACTGGAGTGGGTAGCCATTCCCTTCTCCAAGGGATCTTCCCATCTCAAAGATCAAACCCAGATCTCACTGCAGGCAGATTCTTTACCATCTGAGTCACCAGGGAAGCCCAATAATGAGGTTAGTCCAAATGAAAATTCACTGAGGAGGAAGTGAAAGAATTTTCTCAGCTAAAATCCTTCTCATGCTCCAGGTTTTTGTAGGTGCACACACCACCCAATCCTTTCTAGGCCCTTTCCCCACCTCCTCTCATCCACATAAACTTTTTAAAATCATTTAACCGGGGGTAAAAGATTACCCATAACATGCAGTGGCTCACTGCTGACCTGAAAAAAGAGAAAAGAAAGAAAAGGAAAGAAAACAAGTCCTGTAAACTGGTGGTCCTCAATGCTGACTGTACCTTAGACTCATCTATAAAGTTTTCTTTTTCAAGTCTCCACAACCTGAAAGAATTTGATTTAACTGGTTTGAGGCTTGATTTTATTTAAGCTACTCAAGGGATTCTAATGTTCACAGTTAACAGTTTTAAAAACTATGGATTTGAAGAAGAATATAGGTTCATGTAAGAGGGACAAAAATGCTTTAATATTTTTAAATCATTTTATTTACAATAACTGATATTAGTGAAATCAAAATGAAGCCACCCTGTAATAGTATACATTAGTACATTCAAAAAGCAAACGTATTTATGTATTAAGTCTAAAAATTATCTCTATTTTGGATCATTAATGATTTCTGATTTGGGGCCCAAAGATGAAGTTCCAGAAATTAAAGATACCTTTAAAAGCAACAATTAAAGAAAGAACTATAATATAATCTAAAAGATGTTAGAAATAAAAATAGAAACAAGTCTTAAAAGACAACATATTTTTCAGATAAAATAAGAAGATAAAACTCACACCGGGGAATAACATTAAAATTAGCAAGATTCCAGAGGTACTAAGGCACCAGTTGAGAAAAGGTAGAAAAAACCAGTACAGCTATACTATATGGGGAATGACAGTTAATCACAGAGGTCAAACCACAGCCTCTATATATCATTGCAGTAACAAATCTTACACCTAAAACTTTTTCTGCATTTCACAATATTCCTGAACAAGTTCTTTGGAATAGGAATCGTATAATCAGCCATGACTTGGGGGATGAGGAATAACCCTGAGAAAAATACAGAAAGTGAGCTGGAGCTATGGAAAGCTTGGGGAATAACTAATAGGTAAAAATCACAGGAGTCTGAATTATGGAAGGGATACAGGACTTAGGAAGTTACTTTTCCAGGTTCATAAAACAAGTAACTGGCAGAACTGGATTCAACTGCCAGTTCAGGCCCGTATCTTATTTCATTTGGACATACTGGCTTTAATCCTTCCTCAATGTGGTGTGAGGAACAAAGCCTATGAGGAACAGCAAAGGATTGAGAAGATTTTGAGGTTTCTACCTTGAGAATGGATAGTTTTGAAAAATAACTAAGATAGGGAATAAATTAGGAAACAGGTTCGGGGTAGTGAGACGGCCAGTTCAACTTGGAACCTGTTACAAGGCAGCAGTATAAACAGATGGGGACATCTTCTCGTAGATTCCAACATCATCAACGAAAACTGGTTCTAGGATTACCTAACAGACCTCTAAGGAACACCAGCATATTTACAATGCAGCTGCAAAGATGGCCATTGAAAAGGGAGCTGGTGGTGAATCTTTTTCTAGAATATAAATCATATTTTATCAATGTCACAAATTTAGTTATTTGTAAACTAGAATTTTTTTTAATGTGGTCAACACCTCCACACATAAAATACAAAACTGAAGGAAGAAGTCACACCCCAAAGGTTTAAAACATTATCAGAAATCCAAAAGGGATGTCCTATAATAAAGTTTTATGTTTCTATTTTCTTAGTGTTGTCTCATCCAAAAATATAAACCTATCTAGCAATACACACTAGAAAGGAGAAGGAAATACCATTGCAATTGGTTTGTTTTGAGACATCATTAATTTGAGGTCTCATTGATTTGATAAATCATTTCTCAAATGATTTCAGAAATCATTTGATTTGCAACATCAAACATCTGAATGGCAAGAGCTGAAAAAGTTACGAAAGTGGAAAAGAATCTCCCCCATGACAATACCTTAGCTTTGTTGTATCTTGTGTGCAAAAGTAGTAACTGCAAACGGATCTTTTCTTTTTTAGTATCTTCCATAGGTTGATGCAACATTTGTTCTCCTCTTTGTAGAACTTCCTCAATCTGGGCTCTCTCCTCATCCATCTGAATGTTTGAAAGACATAAATTACTCAAAAGGAAAAAGCACAAGGTCAATTACTATCAGTTCCAAGCAGAACCAACCTACAAAGTACAGTATAGTCAACATATGTTTATCTGCATGATACACAAGAAATGTTTGTGTTTTTCTTAAAATATTTCATATATGAAGTTAAAATAGCTCATAAAGACTGCTAGTTTAGAAGTTAAATAGCACTAAGATAACACTATCGTCAGAAAATATGTCTATTTTTTTAAGATATTGTGTAAATCCCATGACAAATCTCACTTTGACACTTTGCAGAAAATCACATTTAAATCTGTTCTACCATGTTTGGCAGATATCTGGGTAAACATCATTAGTGTAAAGATGTGATTAACACAGAAGAAAAGTGACAGCACCATGGTTTTGAAAATCTCCTTGAACCAACCTTTTCATCTTCATCACTGGATTCCAAGTGTTTTTCCATAACCTTTAACATATTATCTATGTCACTTTCTAATTTTTCCAAGTCAGAGAAAGGCACACCAACTTCAAATGCTTCACCGGTGACCAGACACGGATATGATAACGGTTCCTGGCCAATTAGCAACTGTGGAGGGAAAAACGTTCCTTGAAAAGATGGTCTTAACTTGACCTTTCACCGTTAATCAGTGTCAAAAAAGAACCAGAATTTATTTGAATTGACTTTAGTTTATTCACTCACACAGCAATAATTTTACCAACTTGGGTGTCTCTGATTACCACGTTCTCCAAACTCCAGGCACAGATGTGAAGTAGTGTGCAAGTGACCCTGACTGCCTAGAGTATGTGAGGGGCATTCTAGGACCACAAACAAACACATTAGGAAACAGTGCCATGACCCAGAAGCCACCCCTGCCTTGGCCACAGAGAGGAAGAAAGACCACCTCCTAATACAGGAACATCACGAAGAATGACTCCCAATTAATGTTCTCCAGTACAGGGCCCCTTGGATTGTGATACCCAAACTTCACAAAAGTATACCTTTCTCAATGTGGTACTTTCAGACAATATCTACATAGAAATAGTTTATATGGACGTGCCTAAAATCAATGTGTGTGCACGCTCAGTCGCTTCAGTTGTGTTTGACTCTTCACTACCCCATGGACTGCAGCCCACCAGGCTCCTTGGTCCATGGGATTCTCCAGGCCAGAATACTGTAGTGGGTTGCCATGCCCTGTCTCCAGAAGATCTTCCCAACCCAGGGATCGAACCCATGTCACCTAAATCTTCTGCAATGCAGGCAGATTCTTTACCAGTGAGCCACTGGAGAAGTCCAAAATCAATGTAACAACTTTAATAAAATGAAATGCAGGAAAACTGGCAGTGTTGACTGAATATGGGGAAGCTAGTAACCTCTCTGGAAAAATCTATTTACAGCAGTTATATGTACAACTTTCACAACAATTTCAAGGAATTCTACAAAGTGATCCTAAGGGCATATTAAGAGACAAGCAAAAAGACATGCGTAAGAGAATTTTAACAAGACAATATTTATAAAAGCACAATAAAAGTGGAAAACTGACTTAAAAACCACAACAGATCATATAATTGAATAGCTGTTAAAAACCTTGTCAAAGGAGAATACACAAAACAATATAAAAATTTTGATACTTTAATATCACATACATATAAGAATAGAATTACATGCCAAAATGTTAACAGAAATTATTTATGGGAAAAATAATCATTTTCTTCGTACTTTCTTTCAATCCACCTCCTATGTCTCCTGTATTACTCTTTTACACTTGTAGAAAAATCTCCCACAGACCTGCTGAAAAGACTAAATAAGTAAGCTTAGGTCACAAGGTAAGGAAGGCAAGAATTAAAGCAAGATTTTTGTTTGTTTTCTTTAAGTTGCAAATAATCTAAATATATTCTTAGGCTATGAAAGATAGTTTGGCCTATTATATCAGATATTTTGGGATTCCCTGGTGGCTCAGTGGTAAGAATCTGCCTGCAAATGCAGGAGACCCAGGTTTGATTCCTGGGGCAGAATGATCCCCTGTAGAAGGAAATGGTTAACCCATTCTGGTATCCTTGCCTGGGAAATCCCATGGACAGAGCTGCCTGGTGGGCTGTAGTCCATGAGGTTGCAAAGAGTCAGACAGGACTTAGCGACTAAACGACAACATCAGATATTTCAAAACAAAGCAAAGTTAGAGAATATTTGCTGCTGTTCCTGCTGCTAAGTCATGTCAGTCGTGTCCGACTCTGTGCGACCCCATAGACGTCAGCCCACCAGGCTCTCCTGCCCCTGGGATTCTCCAGGCAAGAACACTGGAGTGGGTTGCCATTTCCCTCTCCAATGCATGAAAGTGAAAAGTGAAAGTGAAGTCACTCAGTCATGTCCAACTCTTAGCAACAAAAATGAGGACCCTTCCTCTTAGATAATTTCAATACTTGAATCCTTTTCTCAAATGGGTTATTATCTTTAATACTAACTTCTTAGATCTCTCCTTCATTTGCACAATCATAAATAAGAACAAATGCTCCAATCAAAGAAAAGTGATAAAACCATTTTCGTTTAATTTTTTGTTGTATATACCATATAATTGAGGCTTCCCAGGTGGCGCTAGCAGTAAAGAACCTGCTTGCCAATACAGGTAGATGTAAGAGACGTGGGTTCAGTCCCTGGGCGGGGAAGATCCCCTGGTGAAAGGCATGGCAACCCACTCCAGTATTCTTGCCTGGAGAATCCCATAGACTGAGGAGCCTGGCAGGTTACATTCCATAGGGTCACAAAGAGTCGGACACAACTGAAGCAACTTAGCACTAGCACCATATAACTACCTACCATTCAGCTACATATGTACAAGAAAATAGTTTTATATAAAAACATAATTACTTACTTTGGCACTTCTGATGTGTTGAGAGACCTTTTCAAAATTTCTGTTCAATTCAGCTAATTTTGGTTCTACAAGCTCCCGGCTTGAGCCTCCACGTGCATTCATCAAAACAACAGCTTGATCTCGGACATTTTGTACTTGGAGATTGACATCATCCATCTCAGAGAGTAAACGCTAATTGTAAGAAAGCATGAAATTATCACATGGGAAAAATCGACATCAAACATGGGTGCAGTGTTAACTGGGAAGTAAAGGGAGCTTAAACAAATGTCTGAGACTCCTAGTAAGAGACTTCAGTACCATCAGTTTGAATAAGAGCTGTTCATATATTTAAAGAGAGAGAGAGAGATTCATTCATGCTATAAGGGAAGCACTTTAAACTACTCCTAGTTTATATAAAACTTTACTTCATAATTGAATAGTCTATAAGATTTATTGTGTCATTTATTTCCTCAACCATCTTATTCTAAGAATTTCGAAGTTTCTTGAGGCTGATAAAAGATTAAGTAGCAAGGAACAAACTTTAACTTCTTTTCCCCCTAGAAATCTTGTTTACCGCCATCCCCCTTCCCTTGGTGAAGGTAAACTGATTTGGAAGGGAGTTGAATATTACCATTTAGTTTTTAACTAAAATGCACAACATTATGCAGTTTCCTCTGGCTAATTTCATAATGGTCATTAAATTCATTCTCAGGCCTAAGAAAGGGATGCAAATACCTGCCTCAATTCCTACTTCATTCGTAAGTTTTTGAAAAGTGCTGGAATTCTCTCAGAAGTATGGCTATGAGTACATGTTGAGTGAAGTACGAGCTTATCTGTATGTGTCTATAAATTCTGCAGATGTTCCTGGTGATTGACAAGAATGAAGGATACTGCAAGGCACTCAATGATCTAAGACGTGGAGCCTAATCCACTGCTCTGAAGAATCTGCTTACTTGTTAGGGTGGCTGAGAGAAAATAAGAAGTTTGAGGAAGTTTTAAAATTAGTGTATGTAGCTAGAAACAGGAGAACATCAGCTTAACTATGGAACTTTTAGAATGTGTTCTCTTGCATCTAAATCTGATTGTCACATTAAAAAACAACAACAACAACCACCAGCCACGGCTTGTCTCAAATTTTGCTAGTTGTGTAGCGATTCTTGAAATTCCCTTTAAGAAAAATCAAGCAGAAAGAAATAAACACTTTGCAGATAGGTCTTGGCTTTTATGAAAAAATTGTCTAAAGGTTATGTTAAACATATGTTAGTGATTTAATGTAATAAATTTAATAAATTCACTAAAAATGTAGTCCTGGAAATAAGGAAAATGTAGTGAAGAAAGGAATCTATCTCATTCTTTAAAGGTTTTATAGACGCATAATTAAACACTCTAAAATGGTTTTGTTTCATATGAACCATTCAGTGTGAAAAAGCTCTGTAACGTCTAAAGGACCTGAAATAATTGTTATTTTGCTGCCAACAGACACATTCTTTATTGTTTGCAGGTTCCTCATCAAATCTTTAATTATGCAGTGATTCCTGTCATTAATAAACAACATGAAGGGGAAAACAGATTCATTCAGTAATGTCTGCAAAATGTTGCAAGAGTATATTTGTAACCCAGAATTCAACTGTTCATCCGTGTCTGATGTGTCAGAGAGTTCCAAAGAAGGATTGGTGGGGCCTGAGCAGTAGATAGAAAAGATTTCCCAGGGGGAATTCTTAAAAGTTAGGTCTGACCTTCAACTTTGAAACAAAATGTAAAAACACAGGAAAGAATAAGGGCTACTCTTGGCACTTTTCTGAGACTCTGGAGTCCCCGAGACAAAAATTTCTTCTTTGCTTATCACCAGTGAGTAAGGGTATCAAGAAGCTGAGCAAAGTGAAGAAGTCTGCCATACTGCACTTCTGAAAAAGTGTACTATCTTTTTTTTCACAGCTGATCCCTCTAAAAAGCTGGGTCGGTGGAGAATATGCACCAAGAAATGAAAGCCAAATATACTCATTATGAAGTCAGTTCTGCTCCAACTTTCTATAAATTGAAGAAATTGAAGAAACTTTCAATTTCTTCCAAATGTTGCAAGTCATGAAAAAAATAACTTTTTCATGCACTTTCAAGCACTTTTGCTGTTAACTAACAATGCAGCATTCAACTATGCAGCATGACAAAATGAAGAAGTATTTTCTGGTTTCCTAAGCTTATTAAATTACAATGGAAAAATTATGTTAACAATCCCATAATGTGGCACTTTCAGATGCCAATTCTTATCTAAGAGGAATGGAACAAAAATTTAGCTAAGACAAAAACCAAAAAACAAACAAACAAACAAACAAAAAGACTCATTCTGTTTATCCCACCAACATAAAAGCACATGTGTACAAGTAACTTGAAGGATTCCTCAAGAGAAAGGTGACAGCTAAACCTTCCATTCTCAAAAGTGTTACTGATCCTCTATGCCTGCTACCTTCACAATTTCTTCCCGTTTGCTTGCTGGCTTCTTTTCGATCTCATCCAATAGTGCTTCAGCTTGATAAAGCCAGGTGCTTATGTGGGCAACATTTCCATCAAATATTTCCAACTGGTTCTGATGGTTCTAGAAAGGAATTAATAAAACACTGATACAACCATATGAAATAATTAAGACAATAATCTTCGAAGACATTTTAAAAGTCTTCAAAGACCTAAGTAATGCTGAATTTCAAGAAGAACTTCTACCTTCCTGCAAAGCTCTTCCCCAATGGATAAATCTCATTCCAAAAAATGCACAGATGTAAAAGTGAAAGTGTTAGTCACTCAGCCATGTCCGCCTCTGCAATCCCATGGACTGCAGCCTGCCAGGCTCCACTGTCCACGGAATTTTCCAGTCAAGAATACTGGAGTGGGTAGCCATTCCCTTCACCAGGGGATCTTCCCAACTGAGGGATCAAACCTGGGTCTCCCACATTGCCAGCAGATTCTTTACTGTCTGAGCACCAAGGAAGCACAGCTGTGGTTGGGTACTTTTTTATTTTAATTTAGACCTCAACATAATGAAAAATTGAAGAATAAAAGGCAAAAAGTTTCTTTATAAATTTCATTTTATTTTAATCCCTATTTCTCATTCATATATCACAAATAATCTTTTTGGCCTGCCTGGATCATATTAGTTAAGAACTCATTTAAGGCAGCAGCAGCATTTAAGGAAGTACTAGTAAAAAAGTAATTCAAATATGCTTGAATAGATTTTGCCTACTCAAAGCTTGAGTGCTTGAGGCAGGGCCCATGTCTTTTCACCTCAGTACCATCAGCACTTAACATGACACTTGGCATAGACCACAGTGATATTTCCTGAAGCATGATATAACATGTGATTGAGAGATAAATTTGAAAACAGAAGCAAACACTTAAACCAATTAAAACAGGGCAGACTTCCTGAGGCAAAAGCAAGAATTTAGAATGTGATCAAAAAGAGTGCAGAAGCCTTATGATGAAATTAACAACTTTTAGGAAATATATTTTATAGGATGAAGGAAGTTTAAAAATAAGCAAATTATTAATCTATAACATGAAATAAATCATTGAAAAGTAAAATGAGAATAAATGACATAAGTAAAGTTTTGACAGTGGTCTGGATTCTAATTAAGAATTGATAAACATCAGACCAAAGCAGATAAATCAAGTGAAATAGAAAGATATTATTTGAAAGGAGAATTTAGAAGGTACAGACTGCAGAAGACAGAAGGACGGACCATGAGAATGTGGAATAAAACTAGTTAAAATAAAAATGAATGTATAAAATAGTTAAAGAACATATTCTATGAGCCAAGATTTCACATTTGTTATTCAACACTTAACAACTTTGTTAGATATGTTCTTTTAATTCCATTTTATATATAGGGAAATTAAAACTTAGTGAAATTAAGTAATTAACACAAGGTTATGAAGATAGTAAGTTGTAGATGAACTCTGAATATCAATCTGACAGGTCAAGATGTAAGCCCACCAACTTCAATGCCCTACACATTCTGATTGATTTCAATAAATATTGAAACACATGATAATTTATTCTTCTCTGTTTCTATCCATTACCCAATAATTCTACGAATTTGGAAAAAGTCCTATCTCAGATATATCTGAAGAAATAATAATTTATAGATGAGAACTCTTTTTGAGGGAGGAGACGGTGATGCTGCTACATAGTATTCATTGCTAGTATTAATACAAGAGAAACAGAAAACATTATGAAAGTAGAGGGTCACTATTTTCATGAAATACTAGTTAATTGTGTAGTGGTGTAACAAAGATTAATAGCATATAACACTTAATTACTATAATTATCATAATAATATCTAAAATTGTTTTTAGTTATATAAGAGCAGTACATGTTTTATACTATATAATCACAAAAACTGTATGAGGTAAAAATTATAATAATGTCCATTTTACATATGAGAAAACTGAGATTTAGAGAATGCTTAATTTAAGTAATTTGACCAAGGTCCTCCAGTTTATAGTCAAAACTTTAACTTGGGTTATCCAATATTAGAACCTGTGCCCTTAACTAGTACACCAATTTTAGAACATTACAAACATTATATATATATATAGTCTATAATAGTATGAAAATTAAATACAATATTAAGTCATTTAAATGTAGCAAATAAGTTACATTTAGTAAGATGTTCAAGTACGTATTTCTAGGTATATCACAAATGGTTTATTACTTAATAGAAATGAAGTACTTTAAACTCTTTCTGGTTATTATCTTTTCAAAGCAAAAGATAAAATGTAGTCTAAATGAAATTAATTCACAAGCAAAACATTATTGTGACAAACAGAAAACAGGCTTTGGAATTCCAATCCAAACTGTCTTCATTTTCACGTATTCCCAAGAGAAACGATTTCGCCATGAGGCTCTTGCTGCAACTCACCATCAGGGTGCTGCACCAATCCTCAGCCCAGGTACGAACCCGGCTCCAGCCAGCACTAAGCACACAGAGCTTCTCTTCCAAGACGGCCTCGCTGCCCTCGATCAAGTTCCGTAGGGCAGCACTGCTCTCTGTGATGCTGTTCAAATCAGCTTTTCTTTTTTCCAGATCCTTCAGAATATTCTAGAAAATAAAAATTCCAAGACCCACTTGATCTTGCAGAACATTATAAAAGTTTACACAACCTTCACTTTTAAAATATTTTTCTTCCATATATATACAACTCCCTAGATTGCTTACACACGTCAAAACTGCACAAGATTCCCCAACTTGCTAACATGAGAGTTTTTAAGTTTCAAATAAAAATTAACTATTTAATTATATGAATACCAAAGACTGTAATGATCTTAGATGTGGAAAGGTAATTATTTCATTTCTTTTTAAGTATAAATTTATTACACACCAATAATTATCTGCATCATAAGTTTAGATATAAAGAATCAATTTCATTTTCAGTAAGTACAAGCGGGCGAAGCAGAACTACCCCAGAACTCAAAATTCTAAAATATTCATAGTGAATTTATCTCCTTGACTACTACAGGAAACAACTAACATGCGCTATATTTATATGCAAGGACTACAACCTGACGCGAAGAACCGACTCATTTGAAAAGACCCTGATGCTGCGAAAGACTGAAGGCGGGAGGAGAAGGGAACGACAGAGGATGAAATGGCTGGATGGCATCACTGACTCTATGGACATGAGTCTGGGTAAACTCCGGGAGTTGGTGATGGACAGGGAGGCTTGGCGTGTTGCACTCCATGGGGTTGCAAAGAACTGGACACAACTGAGTGACTGAACTGAACTGAACAGCCCTATAACTTAACATACAGTCTGTTCATAAACATTACAAAAAATATTTCATCTTAAGTACATCACAGGAAAAGTAGCACGTCTAAGCTTTGATTCTGCAATTGTCATATTATGTAACGGTAATACTCTGGATGGTATTATGATAACTTGATTCTCACATTTATAAGTTTGACCAGAGAATTATAAAGAGAATGTTGGGTTCCAAAATTAAAACTGCAAAGTTCTTTCAATCAAAAAGTGGCATGCACATATCTACCCTACTGCTGTTGTACCTTTTTAGAATAATATTTAAATAAATCATTTCAAGGAGCTCAAGTCCACATTCAGTCTCACATCATTCAATCACATTTTGAAAGATAAAAATCGCAAGTGAGTCAAGATGTAAGACTCATTTGGACTCATTAATTACCAGTATATTTATAAAGACATCAAAATACTTCTCTCAAGTAAATGTTCTTCTCCAGCAAGGAGGGGGAAAAAAAACAGAAAAACAGAATACCCACAGCCATGCTCTCTTCAGTTATTAACTTTTTACATTCCTTCAGTGGCTATGGACTGATTGGCTGCAATAGTCTTTAAAAACTATAAGAAATAATTAATTACATGCAACTAAATTTAAACAGTACACAAACTATGTTAACAGATTTTATTGTAAAGAAAATGGCTACACCGAAAATGCTGATTTTTAAGCTATGGAATAAAAACATTAAATTCTGGAATGAAGATGCTATTTAAATTTTGCATTGGAAAATAATTTTATATGATTTTATAGTGGTGGAATGGAGAAGGCAATGGCACCCCACTCCAGTACTCTTGCCTGGAAAATCCCATGGACAGAGGAGCCTGGTAGGCTGCAGTCCATGGGGTCACTAAGAGTCAGACACGACTGAGCAACTTCACTTTCACTTTTCACTTTCATGCATTGGAGAAGGAAATGGCAACCCACTCCAGCGTGCTTGCCTGGAGAATCCCAGGGACGGGGCGGGCCTAGTGGGCTGCCGTCATGGGGTCACACAGAGTCGGACACGACTGAAGCGACTTAGCAGTAGCAGCATAATGGTGGAAATACACTGAAGAGTTGTAAAATACGCATGGTTCTTAAATCTGACAATAAAACATTGAAAAAATTTGGTGATAACGTTACGTACTGATGTTTCATTTGGTTTACTTTAATGATGTGAATGTACTGTGAATTTGTGATTTGTATATACCATCTTCATTATTTCAAATCTGAAATAAGATTAAGTGGGAATTTAAGAGTGAATGGTTCCAGAAGAAATAAATATCATTACTCACTGTCTTTGCCTTAAAAATGATAAGAATCAACTGAAAAACTAATTGAATTTATGTGAGTGCACAAAGATGATTAAAAATTAAATATGCAAAAATTGATATTGCCTGTGTACCGGGTATAAGGAATTAGTTTAAAATAAAAAGAAAAGTATACTTTTTACATACCAATAAAATAAACACACAGGAATAAACTTTTTGGCATATATGCATAATGTTTACAAAGCATTATGTAGAGAGGGAATTTGGAGAGGAAATGAGACATTTACATGTTACTAAAAAGACTTAATTCAGTAAAGATGTCAATTCCCCTCAAAACAAATTTATAAATTTATGGCAATTCAAACCAAAGTTTTTAAAAGAATTTTTTTAAGAATTTAAGAGTAATAATTTTAAAATTCATATGAGTATATACAAAGGAAGGAACATAAAGTCAGGAAATCCTGTCATTAACTACATGCTGAAGTTTATTATAGAACCACATATTAAATACTTGAAGAACTTTTCAGAGGGTCAGATCAGTGAAGTAGAAAATAAAGGAAAGTAACAGACAAAAAGAATACATGAATTGAGCAGGTCAAATCAGTGAGGAAGGGATAATTATTCAACAAGTAGTGCTGAGATAACTAGCAAACTATTTGGGGAAAAAAGGGTTAGAGCCTTACCTCATTACATACACCAAACTAAATTCCAGAAGGATTAAAGTATTAAAGGTAAAAAAGATGAAACTATAAAAGAGCTAGAAGAGAATATAAGTAAATAATTATGTAATTTTGTTGTAAATTTGGCCTTTCTAAACACTAAAGGCAGAAATAATTAGGGGGAAAAAAAAGATTGTATTCTTTAAAAAATGCATAAAAACTGTTTTAAAAATATACAGAACAGAAAGGAAACTAGATGGCAAAAAATTGCATCAATATACAACATATTAAGCTTTAATAATTGTAACAGGTAAAGATCTCCAAATTATAAGATCAAATGGAGACAGAAGCTACAAATGGCCTATATGCTAAAGGAAAATGTTCTAATTAAATAACCAAGACATGTTATTTGCCTACCATTGTCAAAAGTTTAGTTAAAACAGGCAAGTAGGAATTCTCACTCACAGCTGTTGGGTAAAACATTTCTCAAGGACAATTTCATAACCAGTATTAGCTTTAAAATGGATACATCCCTTGACCCAATATTTTTAGAGCTAAGAATTTATCCTCAGAAAATTAATTACAAATATATGCTAGGATTTAACCACAAGTATACTCATCACAGCAGTTTTTACAGTAGTGAAAACTGGTAATAATTTAAATGGCTATGAATGGAGGAATGGGACAATAAGAAATAAAATATTCAATGAAATGCTATCTATCTCCAATGTGTGACACAAAACACTTGCAGATACAAGAAAATGTTAAAGATATAACCTGCTTTTCAAAAAGGTAATGAAAGACTAGATATAATTCTTTTTAAAAGATATACTTGTGCCTCCATGTCTACATGGGCCTACAAAAAAACTGAAATGATAACAGGGTATTCTTTGAACAAAGATCATTTTTGCTCCTGTCTCTTTTTTGGTATTACACTATGCAAATATCATTCAATTAGCTTATAAGACTCATGGGACTAATAAAAAATAATGACTTTCAAAATGTATTGTAGAAAAAAGATAATATTTCCTTGACAAAACTTTAATTAAAAAAAATATATAGTTAAGTGCCTTTGGTTGTCATTCATCCACCATAACCCATGAATTCCAGTGTTTTTCACTTCCTTCATGTATCCCTTTTACCCCACACAGCCCACAGCAATTATACATTCCATGAGCTATTAAACTGAGAACATTCTTTCTAGTGACTAATATCTTGAGTTTCTTACAACAGCTAACTCCAAAGAGCATTCAAATTAAGGAATTATATCACACCACCTCAGAGCACTTCCCTCTTCACACCCCAAAAGTCGACACCTGTAGAAGTCAAAACTGATACCTGGGGTTTTATATAAAGCTCTGTCACAGTACTGATCATTTATTTTCAGCATTTATCTCTAGTATATATGCTTCTTAGAAAATGAATTGAGAAAAAGAGAATGCCTTGGTTAAAAAAAAGAAAAACTACTTCGTGTTTCATTCAATTCTTTGTCCACCTCAAAAGAGAATTGGCAAATCAACTCTCTAATCTATGTGATTTCTAAGTAAATATAGAACTAGAGAAAATTCTTTGATCTTTTATTGATTTTTTTTTTAATTCTGTTTCTCTGCTCTCTACAGTTAGCAATTAGCTTGCAATAGAAAGATTAGTTACTGGTACAAAACTTACTATAGAAGAATTAATAAATTCAGCACAATACTTTGTGAAGAATGAATACTCAAAAAATGTCACTGATTTTGAAGGTGATAGTTACACTGTATAAGTATAATGACTACAAAGACTTTGTTGGGCCATGTGAGTTTAACTCTTCAGCATCAAGATAAAAATACCTTCTGGGGAATTCCTTTCCAGTTGTTTGGACTCTGCACTTTCACTGCCAAGGACCCGGGTTCAGTCCCTGGTGGGGAACGAAGATCCCACAAGCTGAGAGGTGTGGCCAAAATAGATCAATAAATCTTTCCCCTATCTTAATATACACATATGTATATATTATATGTATATGTGTATAATGCATGTGTGTGTGTGTCTTCTGAAGTTAGTTGCTTTTAAAGTATTCTTATTCTTTTTTAGGATAGAGATGTGGAAAAAAGAATGGAAAAAGGAAAAGACGATATTTAGTAAGAAATGGAGACAAATGACATAAACCCAGATTTCTCTGATCAAAATGCCACAGATTATACTGGTAATTTTCGTGGTTCACCTGAACTACAACTTACTTTAGCCCAGGAAATTTCTGTATCCAAATCACCAAGCAAAGTTTCTGAAGTGGATTTCTGTACCAATTCTGTTTCGGTAACAGAAAGCCATTCAGAGAGAGAAGCAGCCTCTTTCTTCATCTTCCGAGCCAACTGGGATGCTCTTTCCAGATCCTGTTTCCCCTCTGTCACCTTAAAAAAAAAAAACACGAGAGAGATGAACATGGGTGGAAACAAATATGAACTAAAGATCCACACAGATTCATAGTTAACCCCCAAGACATACCTAACCTTTATCTCTGGCACCTAGAATCACTCCATTCTTGCATTTCTGCAGGAAGACAATATACTGTAGTGGTTAAGTGTCAGGCAACCCTGGATTTTCATCTTAGTTCTACCACTTAACTTCCTAAGTGACCCTGGTAGAGATATAGCCCTCAGAAGGTTGTTATGAGTCTTTAGTGAGGAAAATATATACACGAAGGTCTTGCCCCAGTCCCTTCAACAAGATTAAGGAATCAATTAATGTCATCTTTCATCATTTTGAACAGAAGATGTCTTAAAACCCTCTCAATGAGGGATTCTGTTTAAAAAACAAACACACATCAACATGAGGGAGAAATAGCAAGATTTTTTACAATCATATGTTTCACAATTAACCGCTTAATTTAAAATACATTAAATGGCTATGGATTACAAACTTTTATTACTATTTTGTTCTTACTGTTGTTGTTAGAAAGCAAAATGAACTTAACAGACATTTACCAGCCTCTCATATTATACTAACGAATCTACACATGTTATACAATAAAACCCTCTGATCAGCACTATTTTTTCCACTTAACAGAACAGGACAGTGAAGCTTAAAAAGGTTAAGGCCATGAGCAGAGCGGCATGACCATGAGACTGAGCCTGGTCTGACCACTGGCATTACACAATGGTACGTTCAGGCTAAAGTGATTCGCAACCTAATGCTGAGCTGACACTTTAAAGGATGTCAAACACAATATATACAAGAAAATATGTTCCTCCGTTTATGTACACGTATGTATAGACGATAATATTATAAGTAGTACAGTGAAATGTCATGTATGGGATGAAATTTTTTAGATGATATAAAATAATATAAACTTTATTAGATATAGAAATCAAGTTTTCTTAGTAAGTAAAATGGGATTGCACTTCTTACTCATCCTATAAGTTTATTTTTACTCTTGCATGTCTCAAAGATTGATTATTATTCAATTCCTTCTTAAAAATGAATTTTTTTTCCTATGGAGTTTAATTAAAATTCATGACTCTAAATTAATAGCACCTCAAGGCAGACTTCAGGAGAAAAATATTTGAATTATGTTAAAAGATATTATGATACTTATCTGACTGACAAGCCCAGGCAACTACACAATCATCATAAAACTTAATGCTACCAAAGATTTTGGTATACCAGGAAGAAAATAATTTACAGTTCAACTTATAACAATTTACACTCTCTTCAGCTGATCTAATCAATACATTTTAAGATGTACTGCATATTAAATTAGGCAGTATCAATTGTAAATCTTTTACCTAATCATTTATCCCTTCTCTCTCCTAGATATGCAAACATTCCTTCTCAACAGGATCACTCCCACCAAGGATGAAACATACTCAAGTATCTGTCTGTCTATCTCTCTCTCACACACACACACACACATACACACACAAATTTCCTCCTTTGGCCCTACCTTCCCTCTCTCTCTCCTACCTTTCCCATACAAATTCTCAAAACCATTTGTCATCCCCCATACAGTGTTCAAGCCATGACATTCTGGCTTCTACCTCCATCATTCCACAGAAATCATCTTTGCTAAGCTCTGTGATGACCCCAATGGCAAAAGAGCTAATGTATGCTTTTAAGTGGATGCCTTGTTCAGTAATATTCCAAACAAAAACCTACACTCATTCTCCAAATACCCTCCTTCCTTCGGCTTCCCAGACCTAGCACGTTTCTGGTATACTACCACACTTCGTACCACCTTTTTATATGTAGTTTCTCATGCATATAAAATATATGGTGGCACAATGTATGTTTTTAAGGTGTATACTGTAATCATTTTATACACATATACACTGTGATATGAGTACCACAGTTAATTAACACCTCCATCATTACATAGTTACCTTTTTCTGTGGTAGATCTTAGGTAGATCTTAAGATCTACTTTCTTAGCAGATGTCAAGTTTGCAATTATGGAAAACAACATGGAGGGCCCTCAAAAAATTTAAAAAAGAAACTACTACTATATGATCCAGCAACTCTACTCCTGGTACACAACAAACGAAATGAAATCATTATTTTAAAGAGATATCTGCATTCCCATACTCACTGCAGCATTATTCACAATAGCCACTGATAAATAAATGGATAAAGAAATGTGGTACACACACACACACACACACACACAAACACACACATACATATATACTTTAGTCTCTTTTAAAAGCTCAGTCAGTTCAGTTCACTTCAGTCGCTCAGTCGTGTCCGACTGTTTGCGACCCCATGAATTACAGCACGCCAGGCCTCCCTGACTCGATGGACTTGAGTCTGAGTGAACTCCGGGAGTTGGTGATGGACAAGGAGGCCTGGTGTGCTGTGATTCATGGGGTCGCAAGAGTCGGACACGACTGAGTGACTGAACTGAACTGAACTGAGGCCTCCCTGTCCATCACAAACTCCTGGAGTTCACCCAAACTCACATCCATCGAGTCAGTGATGCCATCCAGCCATCTCATCCTCTGTCGTCCTCTTTTCCTCCTGCCCCCAATCCCTCCCAGCATCAGAGTCTTTTCCAATGAGTCAACTCTTCACATGAGGTGGCCAAAGTACTGGAGTTTCAGCTTTAGCATCACTCCTTCCAAAGAAATCCCAGGGCTGATCTCCTTCAGAATGGACTGGTTGGATCTCCTTGCAGTCCAAGGGACTCTCAAGAGTCTTCTCTAACACCACAGTTCAAAAGCATCAATTCTTCTGTGCTCAGCTTTCTTCACAGTCCAACTCTCACATCCATACACGACTACTGGAAAAACCATAGCCTTGACTAGATGGACCTTTGTTGGCAAAGTAATGTCTCTGCTTTTCAATATACTATCTAGGTTGGTCATAACTTTCCTTCCAAGGAGTAAGCGACTTTTAATTTCATGGCTGCGATCACCATCTGCAGTGATTTTGGAGCCCAGAAAAATAAAGTCTGAAACTGTTTCCACTGTTTCCCCATCTATTTCCCATGAAGTGATGGGACCAGATGCCATAATCTTCATTTTCTGAATGTTGAGCTTTAAGCCAACTTTTTCACTCTCCAAAGCTCATCTTCTTCAAATATCCTCCTAAGTGATGTAATCCCTCAAAACTTACTTAATTCAGGACCTTTTCCTTTTTCTCTATTGATATATCGTCTCCCTAGGCCATCTCATCATCACTGAAAATTTTAATTATCACCTCTATGCATATGACTCATAAAATTTATATCTTCATCCCAGATATATTCTCCAGACTTGAATAACTGTGTGAATATCTGACATATGCAATTAACTCTCTCAAAAAGAAGCTCTTACCATACGTGTTCCAGATGTGCAATGTATCAAAAATGGTATACAGTATATCACATCAGTAATCTAATCTTGCAGAAGTGAAATCCAAATTGCCCAGGAAATGTATGACTGTTAGTAATCTCAATGTGATCACAAAATTTCAGCTTGTATTCTCTGGGCTTGTGTAGAAACTTGGTTAATATTTAATAATCACAGAAGGGTCTAATATATTATCTAACACAGCTTTTCAATATTAATGAGAATGTTTCACTTCATTTGTTTCTGTGTTTTATCTTGTTTGTGCTTGTCTGGTTTCAGGGAAGAGATTCTCAATAAGAGAAGATGTTAAGCTTAATGGATCAAGTCAGTCACTCACAATAAAGGGCCTAACAACTTCCCCACAGATTCACTAAAATGTCCAAATTATAGATGTTTCTGAATAGGATTTTAAATCCTGCTGGATTAATGTGAAGTTCCTGATACTATTTATTACAGTCCTGATGTTTTTAACATTTCTCAATGGATTGTTCAATCTAGAAATCCAAGGACCAATAACCTGTGTTTATACAGAGACTATTACTTGTGGAGTTTCCTCATAATAACTTATGAAATGTCTGTAGCCTTTGAAAATATAGAAATTAGTCTGGATTAAATATTAAAAATACATTTCTATGTAACTATTCATCATTTTAATAGTAACATACTCTGTGAAAAGGTAAAAAGATATGATACTGAAAGATGAGCCCCACAGGTCAGTAGGTGTCTATATGGTTATAAGGTGTCTATAAGGTCAATATGCTACTGGAGGAGAGTGGAAAAATAGCTCCAGAAGGAATGAAGAGGCTGAGCCAAAGTGAAAACAATGCTCAGTTGTGGATGTGACTGGTGGTGAAAGGAAAATCCAATACTGTAAAGAAAATATTGCATAGGAACCTGGAATGTTAGGTCCACGAATCAAGGTAAATTGGAAGTGGTCAAACAGAAGATGGCAAGAGTGCAAATTGACATTTCAGGAATCAGTGAACTAAAATGGACAGGAATGGGTGAATTTAATTCAGATGACCATTATAACTACTACAAAGCTATGGTTTTTCCAGCCATCATGTATGGATGTGAAAGTTGGACTATAAAGAAAGCTGAGCACCAAAGAATTGATGCTTTTGAACTGAGGTGGTGGAGAGGACTCTTGAGAGTCCCTTGGACTGCAAAGAGATCCAACCAGTCCATCCTAAAGGAGATCAACGCTGAATATTCATTGGAAGGACTGATGCTGAAGTTGAAACTCCAATACTTTGGCCACCTGATGCGGAGAACTGACTCATTGGAAAAGACTCTGATGCTGGGAAAGACTGAAGGCGGGAGGAGAAGGGGACGACAGAGGATGAGATGGTTGGATGGCATCACTGACTCAATGGACATACGTTTGAGTGAGCTCCAGGAGTTGGTGATGGACAGGGAAGCCTGGTGTGCTATAGTCCATGGGGTCGCAAAGAGTCAAACATGACTGAGCAACTGAACTGAACTGAACTGTCGGCAAGAATCCCTTAGAAGAAATGGAGGGGCCCTCATAGTCAACACACACTTTTAAAGATATATAATAAAAATTATTGAAATAAATGAAAACATGTATTATTGATGCCATAAAATTCAAATAAGCATTCTTCTCCCAGAAGTAAAATTTTAGAATACACAAATGAGAGAGACAGAGGGGCAGTGCACCTGCCCTGCTCACCTGGGCACCCAGGTCATTGTAGAGAACCTTCAGAGAAGTCAGCTGCTCATCCATCCCCTTAGGGTTGTCGGTCTGCTGCTTCTGGACAATGTGCCTTCCTGTTTTGATCACAGTCTCCACTTCAAGCTTGACTTCACTCAAAATTTTATAGAGTTTCTTAAAAATAGAGCCAGACAAATTATACATATTAGTGAAAATGTGGTAACTGGAACCATTTCAGAACATGGATGACAAAGATTGACAGCTAAAAACTAACCATGGAGATCAAAGGGCTTTATCTCTCTCAGATCTGGTTCAAAGAATGAGTAAGATGAAATCAAGGTTGAAATAATTTTTTAAATTCAGATAAGAAAATACACTCATAGAGATTGCCTTTTAAAAAAGGCTCAAACCTGTATTTTAAAGGCTTAGGAAAGTACTTGATAATATGAACATTTTTCCTACAAAAAATGGGAAAACATGAAGACTAAAAATTGAAAGTCTAACATTTTTTTTAATTACATTTTTCAAAATCCTAAATGCCATTACTAGAAAAAAGCTAATGCTGGCTATTTCTGGCTGTGGGAATTTGGAAATATTAAGATTCAATTTTTTCTTACAGTTCTCTGAAGTACAAAGTCTACCACAATGAGCACATGTTAGTTATATAATGAAAAGACATATAAAACTTCCATACATCAATATGTATATGACCATAGAAAGTTGAAGTTATACAGGTCAAATTCAGAAATGCCCTCATCCTCGTTGCTTTGAAACTGAAAAGCGTTATCCTGGGCAAGTTATCTTATCTCTGTTCATCGTAGTGTTGACCTGAAACACCCATGTGGCATGGCCATGGACTAGATGACACAAGGTCAAGGGCAGTGCTTGCTTTGGTGATCTCTGTGTTCAGTAAATATGCATGTACATTCATACATGCACATGCACACATATTATGTATAAAAATTCATCCTATTTTTTCATCCTTCCATTCATTCCAGTTTTTAAGTAATCAAACAACCTTCAGTATGCAATAGACATGTGGAGATCGCAGTTTTGAAAAGCACAAAGAACTCTTCCCAGACTTTTCTTAACATGTGTCATCTTCAGTTTTCTCATGATTCTTCTCAAGCAGAATACTAATTCTAAGACTGTGAATACTCAGGCACGTGATCTTTAAATTTCTGTGCAACTGAATTTTAAAGTTCAAAATTAAAAGAGTAATAAAGTCTTTTAAATATTTTTTTCTTTTACATCTTAAGTTTAGATTTGATTTAAAATTTTATTTTCCTAGAGAATGATTTTTATGCTACCATATTACTGACATCCATTCTAAGTATAATTTCTTCTTTCACACTTTAGGCTTAAACTTTATAAATTAATATTTAAAATTTTACTTTCTTTGAGAATGAATTTGCTGTACTTGCAATATTCCTGACATTCATTCTAAGTATGGTTCTTCTGGTGGTGGTTTAGTTACTAAGTTGTGTCCGACTCTTGCAACCTCATGGACTGTACCCTGCCAGATTCCTCTTGTCCATGGGATTCTCCAGGCAGGAATACTGGAATGGGTTGCCATTTCCTGGTTCTTCTAGCTAACTCAAATTTATCCTTTCAAATTTAGCTGATTAGTCACATTCTGTCAAAGCCTTCCCCAACTTCATACTGTAATTAAGATATGTTTTCCTCTTGTTTTTAAATCATGTTATATACATGTCTATTTTAGTTTCCTTATCTCATTACACTGTACTTCAGTTCAGTTCAGTTCACTCAGTCGTGTCTGACTCTTTTCGACCCCATGAATCGCAGCATGCCAGGCCTCCCTGTCCATCACCAACTCCCGGAGTTCACTCAAACTCACGTCCATCAAGTTGGTGATGCCATCCAGCCATCTCATCCTCTGTTGTCCCCTTCTCCTCTTGCTCCCAATCCCTCCCAGCATCAGAGTCTTTTCCAATAAGTCAACTCTTCGCATGAAGTAGCCAAAGTATTGGAGTTTCAGCTTTAGCATCAGTCCTTCCAATGAACACCCAGGACTGATCTCCTTTAGAATGGACTGGTTGGATCTCCTTACACTGTACTAATTGATTTTAATCTCTGCTGTCTCTCTCTCCTATCTCTTCTAATTTCCTAGGAGGAAAGGACCATACTTCTAAATTTCTAACCTGTTTTTCACCATTTTTCCCTATTCTTAGCAGATTTTAGACTAACAGCAATTGAACAAACCATGTACATAAGCACTAGATGAAGCCATATTAGCAACAGGAAAACCCACTGGACACATTAACCGCCCAGCGGCCTCACCATACACTTGTCCAGGTGGGTCTGTATGACATCAGGGTCCACATCCCTCACGTCCAGAACATGAAGCTCCGCTTTCACACCATCAAGCACGCGCTTGCAGTCAAGCATGCGCTGTTCAAAGTTAGCAGGCTTCTGGAAAAGCTGGAACTTTGTGGACACCTCTCGAAGTTTCCTCTGTTGGCAGAAATGAAAATAATAATTCACATTAGAATGATAATCTCTCTCAGCAGAGAATATTAGTATAACACATACTTCAAGAAGGGGTAGAATAAAGGAACAATAAAAAATACTCCTTAACAGAAATCTGTGAGGTTGCCTGATCATCTTAAGGAACTGTACAGCCCAGTGTCATGAATTCCTTGACACTCAGGGTCTCAATCTGAAATATAATGAAAGGTTAAGCTAGCCTCTCTATGATGAAAACCACATTAATTTTCTCACCTGTCTGAAAATCACAGTTCAAAAACCTAGAATTCATAATGCCCTTCAACACAAGCTCAAAGTGAAAGTCAGTCTGCTTCTTCCATCACAAGGCTAAGTCCTACTGTGCCCCATGGACTCAGCCTGCCCAGCGTACCAGCCACACCAGTCCCGCTGGAGTGCATGCATGTAGTTGTGTTCAACTCTCTGCAACCCCGTGGACTGTAGCCCGCCAGGCTCCTCTGTCCATGAAATTTTCCAGGCAAGAATACTGGAGTGGGTTGCCATTTCCTTCTCCAGGGTACCTTCCCAACCCAGGGATCACACTCATGTCTCCTGCGTCTCCTGCATCGCCAGGCAGATTCTTTACCACTGAGCCTTCAGGGAAGCCTGTACTGATGGAGGTTCTGTGTCAATGGAAAGACTTATACAAAGTGAACTTCTATATTGACATTGCTCTGTCTTCTCAACTCAACTAGAAAATTCAGATCCAATAGTTTCCACCCAAACAACAATTTGTTTCTGCTGCCCACCTTAGGACATAGTGTGCCTTCAACCAGCCCCTTCTTCACATCACAGAGAAGACCAAAAGCATCCCAGTCATCAGTTCTTTCTCATTTTCTTTTTATGCCCAACACACTGAGAAGTAAAAGGAAGCTGCTCTCCCTCCTCACCTGCAGCACATCCATCTGACTTCCTCCCCTGGCAGTCCGGCCCTCTGGGGAGGTCTGGGGTGGAGACCTCGTATTTCTTCTTAACTCCTCTAGAGTCAGCTCATGGGCTGAGATCTCTGCTTGGATTTTCTAGAGAGATTAGAAAAGGAAGAGAATGTCGTTTTTAAGTTTCATAGAGTCATACAACAGGTAAAAACACACTCTGATACAAACTTTAATCAGCGTGCAGCATAATAATAACGTGTGTGTGTGTCCAGTCACTCAGTGGTGTCTGACTCTTTGCAGCCCTATGGACTGTAACCTGCCAGGTTCTGCTGCCCATGGGATCTTCCAGGCAAGAATACTGGCATGGGCTGCCATTTCCTCCTCCAGGATAATAACAATATGGCCACCCATACTGTAGGACTCTGTGCATGGTGCATGAAGGTCTTTGCACTGGTCATTTTGAATGCTCACCAATTATTTACAAAGACAGAATTTTCCCAATTTCATAGCTAAGAAAATTAGAATTTTTAAATGGTGGCCATTCACTAGGATCTCACATAAAAACTATGAGAACCCCCAAACCCACATGCTCCCCTGTAAGGTCAGCCTCTCTCATTGACTCTGGGTTGAATGGCAGGCAGGGCTGGTTCCCATGCAGGTGAGATGATTACAGATGCTCCCTTTATGACTGGAACACCCTCCCAACCATGGCAGTACCTGGGCTTCTTGAGGAACTTGGAAGGCATCTACCCTGTCAGTCAAGTACGTTGTGAGCTGCTTGTCCAGCTCCCCTAAGCTCTCCTGCAAGACCTGAAGCATGTGGTCAGTTTCCCGCAGGACCTGGAGCTGCTTTTCTAAAGAAATCTGCTTGCTCTCTGCCTACAGGAGGGGAAATGTAATCATTAGTCTCTCAGCACAAACAGAAATGGCTGAATATAAGAAAACCCTTGTGTTCTAACCACCAAGAAAAAGAGCAAACTATAAAAGCACTACTTCAAGACTTTGGCCTGCACTATAAACAATAATTAGCAAAATGGTGAAATTGTCCTTCTAATACCTTATGCATCTTGCAGGAAATTACTTCTTTCTATATATGTAACATGACAAAATAGGAAAATGCTTTTGCAGGCACTATGTTAAGTGAAATAAGTCAGAGGGTAAAAGACAAATACTGTATCACCTACTTATATGGGGAATCTAAAAAAATAACAAAAACAAGAAAAAAACAAAACAAACAAAAACAAACACCAAGCTAATAGAAATAGAGAATTGGTGGTTGCTAGAGGCTGGGGGCAGGGAGTAGGCAAAAAGGGTGACGAGGATCAAAAGTTACAAGCTTCTAGTTATAAATATATCAATCATGTCGAAGTGATATAAGGCATGATGGTTATGGTTAACAATACTGTATTGAGAGATTAGATCTCAGAAGTCCTCATATTGCAACTATGTATCATACCAGAGGTTAACTAGTCTTATAGTGGTAATTAATTTCTGCTGCTGCTGCTAAGTCATTTCAGTCATGTCCGACTCTGTGCGACCCCACAGAAGGCAGCCCACCAGGCTCCCCTGTCCCTGGGATTCTCCAGGCAAGAACACTGGAGTGGGTTGCCACTTCCTTCTCCAATGCATGAAAGTGAAAAAGTGAAAGTGAAGTCGCTCAGTCGTGTCCGACTCTTAGCAACCCCATGGACTGGAGCATACCAGGCTCCTCCATCCATGGGATTTTTCAGGCAAGAGTATTGGAGTGGGGTGCCATCACCTTCTCTAATTAATTTCTAATGTATACAAAAATCAGATCATTATGTTATACACCTGAAACTAATAAATGTCATATATCACTTATACCTCAATAAAAAAAGGGGGCCATTTATTAGACATTTAGGGCATTTTTAGGACTCAATAAAAAGCCTATAAACAAAAATATAAAATATAACAGAATGTCTATAAATAGAGTGAATACATAAATCTCTGTTTTTCCAAAGTTTACAAAAGTTCTACAGATATGCATAGTATCGAACCACTATTTGTTGCACTTTGGGGTTAAGTTTGAAGCTATTCATGATCTAATCATCAACAGTTATTTTTTAATATGTGTCTAAAAACTTCTAATACCCACTTATCCCTTCTATAAAGACAGTCTCCTTTCTTTGCTTACTGATATGAACATGCATGTTTGATACATTCTGAGTATATATCTAAGAGACAATGAATGGCTCTAATGTTTACTCGGATAATATGAGTTATTATCTTTATATAAAACTGTAATATAATCCTTAAAGAAAATTAAATAGTTCACAAGTAGCAACAATCTCAAAATTAAAAACTTTTTAATCATTAAGTTCTGCCTGCCTTATAAAGTCTGCTCCTCTCCACCTAGTATTTCAATGTCCTCAGCACCCCCATTGGTAACCAACTTTTCCCCTTGGTATAAGTTTTTGAGGTCAGCTCCATATCATAAACATTTAACCAACACTCAAGCGTGGCTCCATTCTTACCAGGTGACTGAGATCTTCATATCGACTGTTGAAAGCCTCCAGTTTCTCACTGATTATGTCATCAAGGATTCCTCCATCAATCAGAGTCTGGCCAAGTTCCCGAATCTGGGTGCGATTGTCTGCTGGATGTCGCAAAACAGATTCTAAAGACTGGACAGGGACAAAGAAAAACAAATAATGCATTTACCAAGGCAAAATATATCAACGATCCTAAAATTGTTCACTTTTTTAAGACAAGCACTGTATGATATCACATATATGTAGAATCTTTAAAAAGTCAAATTCATGGAAACAGGCACTTGCTGGGGGCGGTGGGTGGAGGAGAAGGGGAGAAATTGGCCAAAGGGTAAACATTTCCAACGATAAAATGAATAAATTCTGGGTGTATAATATATAGCATGGTGATTATAGTTAACAAAACTGTATAATATATTTGAAAGTTGCTAAGAGAGTTGAAGGAAATGGCAACCCATTCCAGTGTTCTTGCCTGGAGAATCCCAGGGACGGGGGAGCCTGGTGGGTTGCCGTCTATGGGGTCGCACAGAGTCGGACACGACTAAAGCGACTTAGCAGCAGCAGCAGCAAGAGAGTAGATCTTAAAGGTTTTCACCACAAAAAATAAACAGTAATTATGTAAAGCAATAGAGATTTAACTAACCCTGTTGTGGTAATCATTTTTCAATATATGAGTGTATCAAATCAATCCACTGTACATCTTAAGCTTACACAATATTATATGCCAATTGTATCTCAATAAAATTGGAAGAAAAAACAAAATTGTTCATTTTTTTAAAGAAATAATTCTGCCTTCTAGAAATCTATCAAAGGAACAAGATCACAAATAATTAGATAAAATAAATAAAACAGAATTCCACATGAATGATGATATGATAAATCCACAAAAATAATTTCAATAATTATTAATTACATAGAGAAATGTTCATGGTATGATTCAAAGTTTAAAAACAAAAAACAATTATTATACAAATAGCATTATTTCAAACTGTTATTAATTACATTATTAAAAATAGGTTCTTATTTTTCTACAACATATATAAAATGCAAGGCACTGTTTTATACACACACACACACACACATATATATACATGTGTGTGTGTTAGTCACTCAGTTGTGTCCAACTCCTTGCAACCCCATGGACTTTAGCCCACCAGACTCCTCTGTCCATGGAATTCTCCAGGCAAGGATACTGGAGTGGGTTGCCACTTTCTCCTCCAATACACACACACACACACACACACACACACACATACACACATAAATCTAATCATCGGGCTAAATACTATTTTCATATTACAGATGGGAAAACTGAAGCTCAGAGATATTAAGTAATTTGCCAACATACACACAGTAAAAAGAAGAGCTAAGGATTCCAACTTGGCTCCTAAGCTCCAAAGCCTTTGATCCTGCCACTAAAAGCACTACCTTTCAGCATGTAGATGTAAAAATAATAAGAAAAATAATTCTAAGGAAGTACACTAAAATGTTTTAAAGTGTTATCTTAGACTTGACTTTATACTTTTCTCCATGTTCCATATTTTTAGAATGTATATTTTGACTCTCATGTTAGGAAAGTATGTGTTTTTAAAATAAGCTTTGATTTTTTTTTTAATACATTCAGCCTCTGACTCTATTTTATCTGAGAAAATGACATCTTCTCTCCAGCAGAGCATGTGGTTCCTAGAATTTAGATACCACATCTGACCTATTTCAAAAGCATCAAAAGAACTGATGCTTTTGAACTATGGTGTTGGAGAAGACTCTTGAGAGTCCCTTGGACTGCAAGGAAATCCAACCAGTCGATTCTGAAGATCAGCCCTGGGATTTCTTTGGAAGGAATGATGCTAAAGCTGAAACTCCAGTACTTTGGCCACCTCATGTGAAGAGTTGACTCATTGGAAAAGACTCTGATGCTGGGAGGGATTGGGGGCAGGAGGAGAAGGGGACGACAGAGGATGAGATGGCTGGATTGCATCACCAACTCGATGGATGTGAGTCTGAGTGAACTCCGGGAGTTGGTGACGGACAGGGAGGCCTGGCGTGCTGCGATTCATGGAGTCGCAAAGAGTGGGACATGACTGAGCGACTGAACTGAACTGAACTGAACTCTGACCTGTTTCTGACCTTTAATCCAGTCATCTACTTAATCACTTCATCACTTTCTGTTCTTACAGTTTTAAAAGCATAGCTACAATCCTCCTCTTTTAAGAAAATCTGTTCTCTCCACACTTTATTCCACCTAAGAAACAGTTACTCAGTTATCATGTGCCACAGGCTGTGTTGGTAACTGGGGGAAAACAGAAAATTCAGGCACATTTCTTGGCCTCAAGGAGCTCACGTTCAGGCATGGGGATAGGATCCCAGGCCTCTAACACTGCCGTTTTCAATCTGTCCTCCAACTTTTCACATCTGAAGAAAACAGAGTAGGAGTCACTGTAAACACAGTGGCTCCTTGCCATGTCTAAGGAGCAAAAATAACTTCATGAAGAAACGGGAGAGCAACTGTCCTAATAACATAAGGCAGAGTCTTATCCAGGGACTGGTAAAAAGAATCTGGAGAATCACTAGAGTGCTTTATGGTGTCTAAAATGTACTAATCAGAAAACAACTAACCATCTCATGAGGCTGAGTTAGTGGCTCACCAATAATCTAAATATATGATGGTATGAATATTTCAGGCAATGCAAGAAAACACAAGTTACACCGAAAACCACGGAGGAAGCAAAAGCATTTGCTGGCAAAAGGCATTATGTTCCTCATTTGAATTCTCTTTCAGCCTCACTGCAACAAAAAGCTCCACTCAGAGCGCAGGCTCCTACCTCCAGGGCTTCGCTGACAGCTTCTGTCTTCTCAGGCAGGGCTTCTGTGCTCTTCATGCGCTCTTCCAAAGTGTTTAGCCAGGTGGTCTCAAGATCCAAATAGTGAAGCAGTTCAATCCAACAAGACCATACCTCCTGAAATAGGTGCGGAAAAGTTAGACAAGACACGAAGCCATTTAGAGATACAGTGCATCTCTATGACTGCGCATTCTCTCTAATCAAGAATAATTTCATTTAGACATGAGTATAAATGGGCGTTCAGAAACTGATGAAGCTGGAATTTCAAACAAGTGGAATAAAATCAAATTCTTCAATTAATTGTATTAGACCAGTTAGAGGGAAAGTCAGTCAGTCCCTCAGTCGTGTCCGACTCTTTGTGACTGCATCAACTAGCGTGCCAGGCTCTTCTGTCCATGGAATTCTCCAGGCAAGAATAGTGGAGAGGGCAGCCCTTTCCTTCTCCAGGGAATCTTCCAGACCCAGGGATCGATCCTGAGTCTCCTGCATTGCTGGCAGATTCTTTACCATCTGAGCCACAAGGGGAGCCCAAATGGAGGAAGGTGGAAGGCAAAGAGCAATTAGCTGCCTCATCTTTTTACCCTAAGATAAATTCCAAGGGTCTGTTTAAATGCCAAAAATAAAATTATGTAATTAGTAGAAGACGCCAGGAGGAAAACACTATTATTATGTTTTTTTTAATAGAAAGTTTTAAAAAATATACTCAGACTTGTAACTCTTTCTAACAACTATAAAGGAAATTGGAATTCCCTGGGGACCACCGTACTCCTATATAGACTTTTTCCAACTTTTTTCTAAATTCATATTAATGTGTCTGTATATGAAGAGAACCATATTTATCCAAATTGGAGTTTTACTATGCTTACTATATTAGCTGCTTCCCAGGTGGCTCAGTGGAAAAGAATCCACCTGTCAATGCATGGGACCCAAGAGATATGGGTTTGATCCATGGGTCGGGAAGATCCCCTAGAGAAGGAAATGGCAACCCACTCCAGTATTCTTGCCTATGAAATCCCATGGACAGGGGAGCCAGTTGAGCTATAGTCCATGGGGTCACAAGAGTTGGACACAACTTATTTTACTAAACAATAACAGCAATGCTATTAGTTGGGATCGACTTACTCCCTATTCCTATGGGGAGTTGGGTGTTAGAGCGTGAATTTATCCTCCAGTTCCTAAGAGTAAAATTATGGGAGGAACATGCCCCTTGGAAGAGCCTATCTGACTGATAAATTTAGGAGACAGAGCTCAGCATGGAGTCTCCTGCACTGGTCCTCTTTCAGACCCACTGAGAGAGGACACATTTTAGCATGGACTCCATGTGAGATATTCTTACCATGTCAGGGGTCAGCCAATTTTCCTATAAAAGGCCAGATAGTAAATATTTTAGGTTTTACAGACCACATTTGGTCTTTGTCACAGATTCTTCTTTGTTTATTCTTTCTGTCTGTGTTGTTCTGTTTTTAACAACGCTTTTAAAATATACAAACAATTTTTAGCTCCTGGGCCATACAAAAACAGCCACAAAGCAGATTTGACCTTTAGGCTATAATCTGCCAACTCCTGACTAAGACTGGAAGGGAAAAGAGGTTTCTTGTCCCCCACATTTCTATAGGCAGGAAGCAGGCTGAGAGATGTACTCAGCTGAGGGACTTCCCTGGTGGGCCACTGGCTAACACTCTGCGCTCCCAATGCAAGGGTCCTGGGTTCGATCCCTGGTCAGGGAACGAGATCCCACATGCAGCAATTAAGAGTTCTCATGCCACAACTAAAGACTCCACATGCTGTAACTAAGACCTGGCACAGCCAAATAAATAAATATTTAAAAAGAAAGAAAGAAATCTGCTGTAAAAAAAGTCATAAAACTGGTGGAGAGAGACCTGGAGGAGAGGCCATCAGGAAAGTTCCAGCTGAGATCCCACTTGAACGCAGCAGCGACCTGAGTGGAATATCCATAAACCACATGGAGCAGAAGAGCCACCCAGCTCAGCCAGATCATCCCACAAAACCATAAAAATTAATAAATGGGTGCTTCTGCAAGCTATTACATTTGGGAGACCTTTGTTATGCAGCCATGAATAACTGAAACATGAGAGTATACACTAAAAATATAAAAACATGTTTGGGAAGATTAAACACCATCTTCTGGATAACAGTTACTTCAAGAGAGGGATCAAGAGATGGGATGGAATGGGAAAGAAGGGAACAGGTTCTGTAATGCCAATGTATTCTATTTTAAAAACAAGATCTGGAAAAATTTGGGGAAATGTTAACATTAGCTATATCTGAGGGATGTATTTATGGGTGTTAGTAATATCATCTGTACTCTTCAAGAAGTTTGTAATACTTCATAATTTAAAACACTTTAAAGGAATATAGAAATAATCAAGGTAATAAAGTTGGACTCTTCAGAAGAAAGGCATCCTTACTTTAATTTAGAAATTTGGGCTGTTGCTACCCAAGGTCCATAATTCTGAGTGCTTGCATTCAAATCTCTTTCTTTTTGCCACTTTTCCATTCAAAGATACCAAGGTGTCATCTCTTCTCTTTTATCTATATTGTTTTCTTACACTTTTCCTTTATTCTCTTAAGATAATTCTCTCAAATTAATTCCCAAATAATTCTAAAAGTATTTCTCAAAGCAATACTAAAACCTTGAAATATTTTCATTCTTCATTCTCAAACTATCACCTCTGGGTGATAAAGACACCATGAAGAAATGACACAGAATTTATGGTGGTCTTTCATTAGCTTGGGATACCTTGGGACTCTATTATTTAAACATATGGTGAGTAGCTATTTTGGCTATAAATAAACAGGAAAACAAAGAAATAAAAGCAAAATCATGGATGGTTAGGACAGAAAAGACAAGACTGTAGTAGAACTCAATTCCAGAATCATCCAGCGGGACTTCAGATTAGCCATACATAATGTTACACACATGTTCACAGAATTTTAAATTCTCAGATGAGTAACCTCAGGCGTTTCATGTTAGACAATATCTTAATAAAGAATGAAGTAGCATTTGACTTGCAGCTTCGTTACTGTGACTTGATTAGCAGCAGTGCCTGTGTAATCCAAATTATACACAATTTATCTTAGCACAGGTCTTCCCTGGTAGCTCAGACAGTAAAGAATCCACCTGCAATGTGGGAGACCTGGGTTCCATCCCTGTGTTCGGAAGATCCTCTGGAGGAGGGCATGGCAACCCATTCCAGTATTCTTGCCTGGAGAATCCCATGGACAGAGGAGACTGGCAGGCTACAGTCCATGGGGTCACAAAGAGCCGGACACAACCAAGCAACACAGCACACAACACACATCTTAGCACAAAAGAGATTCAGAAAGAGTGACTAATGAGTGAATTTACTTTATAGATTACAATTGTCAGTGACATTTTAGGATTTATCACAATAGAATCATTTGTTTTAGGTTGAACTGAATTTAAATTAAAACTGCTATAAATTGAAGAGCTTCTTCGGAGAAGGCAATGGCACCCCACTCCAGTACTCCTGCCTGGAAAATCCCATGGACGGAGGAGCCTGGAAGGCTGCAGTCCATGGGGTCGCTGAGGGTCGGACACAACTGAGCAACTTCCCTTTCACTTTTCACTTTCATGCATTGGAGAAGGAAATGGCAACCCACTCCAGTGTTCTTGCCTGGAGAATCCCAGGGACAGGGGAGCCTGGTGGGCTTCCGTCTATGGGGTCGCACAGAGTCGGACACGACTGAAGTGACTTAGCAGCAGCAGTAGCAGTAGAAGAGCTTCTTAAGTTTTTTCAATGAGATGTAACAAAAATCACACATATGAAAACGAACAAGCAAACACTTAATATTAAAAAAAACTTCACAGAATCATCTACATCTTAAAGCTAATGGCCAAGGTACAGGAAACGGCCCAGCAAAATACCAGCACATTCAAGTTAGTGTTTCCTTCATTCTCGGTAAAACCTATAATTTTGTGTTCAGTTACTCAGTCACATCTGACTCTTTGAGACTGCATGGACTATAGCCTGCTAGGCTCCTCTATCCATGGAATTTTCCAGGCAAGTAAACTGGAGTGGGTTGCTTTTTCCTACTCCAGGGGATCTTCCCAACCCAGGGATTGAACCAGCATCTCCTAAACTGGCAGGCAGATTCTTTACCACTGTACTGTCTGAAAAGCCAAGGTAATCACCACCTATCTATAATTTCTTTTAATAAAATATAAGTGGGAAGGTATAACATTAAGTATTACAGTATCATTCTGGAATTTTAAAATGACACATGTACACATTTTTAACAATTACACATATTAAGCAGATACAAACTGTAATTTCCAAAAAATATTTTAAAAATTAAGCTCTGAAATTTTTGGCTTATAAAAATAAGCTTAAATGCAGGATGTCAAAAAGTTTAAATAACTATTATGATGGTCAGCCACATATAAGCCACATTTCTTTCAAGTTTAAAGTACCTCTCCTAAGAACTAGGCTAATGGTTGATTCTTCATTTATAAATTTAGACACCACTGTAAAAAAGAAACCTCAGTTCATCTCTGTGTACTACCAGGCAAAAAAAGAGGAAGTACTCATTGTACATTGTTTTAGAATTTCAGAACAGGAACAGACCCCACAGACCATCGGTATTATGAAAACCTTGCTTTCACATTTAGTCAATGTCTAAAGCTAAGAAGAAACTTTTCCAAGAACCTTCCACCAACTGCAGTCAGAGCCTTATATCCAATTTTCTTTTCTCTCTGCTTCATTTTTATCAACCTATTACCTAAATTATCATCTAATAATATAGTGTACTATTATTATTGCCAATCATTATCTCAATCATTAAAGAACTACTTTTATGATATAGTATTTGAAAAGAAAAATGGAGGGGTTTTTTCCAAGATATGGAAACAGCCAGTACATTACAGAGTTTGAATCTCAGAAAGGCATCTGAGAAAAGATCCCGTACCTCCAGGGTGTGGCACTTTCCTCGAATTCTATTACAAAGAAGTTGGTAATTCTCCAGCACGACATTCAGCTCAGATGTCAGCTCCTGGCCACCAGAGGGCACTTTTGCAGCTAGTAACTTGATGCTGTCCTTGAGAATCTTCACTCGCACCTCCTTCTGCAGCACGTCCTCTTTCGCCCTCTGCTCCAACACAGAATGAACTAAAAATCAGCTCCCTGTCTCAGTAACCAATTTCTTCTTCAAAAAATAACCAAACCAAAATTAAAACATCCAGATGATTCTAACTACCTAGTTGGAACTATAGAGTACTTTTTGAAATAAGAGTGCTAACTACAACAGCAGAAATTAATACAACATTGTAAAGCAATTATGTGAAATGAAAGTTGCTCAGTCGTGTCTGACTCTTTGCTACCCCATGGATTATACAGTCCATGGAATTCTCCAGGCCAAAATACTGGAGTGGGTAGCCTTTCCCTTGCATTGGTAAAACATAATCCTTTTAAAAACTATCTGCACAGAGACTTTTTGCTTTTGTTATACTTATAGGCAAGATGCAACTCATTTTTTTTTTTTAAGTAGCTTTCAAGACACTCTGTCCTTTGGCCTCAACACTGAAGGACAGTAAAAACAGTGTTGAAACGTGGGAATGATATCCAGTTCTTTTCGTATATATAAAAAAGAGACTGGGCAAGGCTATTGACACGGGAATATAAGTTTACAAGCAATACATCCTGTGGACCCCACTGACATTGAATCCCTTGACAATATTCCTATGACTATTCTTACCTGCCCCAGTGAAATGTGTGGTATTCATGTGTGCCCTGTGTATTAGCTGGAAGAATATGGCTGGTGAAATAAACACAGCTCCCAACTGAAATGGGTAAGTCTCGCTTGTTCCTTATGAAAAATAATTCTTCCTGACAATACTGGGAAATAAACAGTGGTGATGGTTACACAACATTGTGAATATAAAACTGAGGCCAGTAAATGAGTCATTCTCTGCAGTTCCTCAAGATTGTAACACAGAAGACTTTGTCAGGGGCCCTCATGGACTCAACTCATGGCCGAAGTTCCACACGTGGAGTCTCAGCTTCCTACCCCTACCCAAATCATTAATGGTAGCTGCCCTTCTACTTGTTTGAAATTTTCCTGTGAGAGATTTTATGTACATACTACCCTCTAAGGCTAGGTAGATGACTGACTGGTTTAAACAGAGGAGCTGAGATATCAAGCCCCTTGACCCTAACTGCCCCAGGCTCACCTTCATTTCTTCCACAGCACTCTCAAGTTCTTCTGGTGACTTGTATTCGAAGTCCCTCTCCAGGTAGTCCTCTTCTGCCTGGGTCATCCATTCCTGCATCTCCGCCAAGTCTTTTTTCAGGTTCACCACTTTTTCCTGACTTTCCGACAACCTATTTTTTTTAATAGCAATCTACAAAGGAAAAGTCATTCGCTCAAATAAACAAATATTAATATATTAAATGTCAACTTCTAGTCTTTAATATCTAAAGACAGAGTAATAAGTTTCCACCAAGAATCTCAAGATTTAAAAGTCAGATGAAGCCCTTAATACATTTGGTCCTGATGCTGTGGAATATAAGCAATAATGAAAACAACAATTATAACTGGGATTCACTATCACATTTTGGACATTAATGTGGAAATATCTAGTATAATTTTGAAAATGCAACCGAAGGACTCTAACTTACATCAATAAAAGCATACATCTCAAGGAAATCTATTAACTGAAGCAGCCAAAATGTTCATTTTCTCCTTCTTAACAGGATTCCGCATTAAAACTGCATTTTTAGAAAACAGAGAAGAGGGACTTCGCTGGTGGTCCAGTGGTTAAGAATGTGCCGGCTAATGCAGGGGTCACAGGTCTGGGAAAATTCCACATGCCGCAGGGCAACTAACCACTGACGGCTAACATGCACGCACCATAAATACTAAAGTCCACATCCCTAGAGCCCGCGCTCTGCCACAAGAGAAGCCACTGCAATGACAAGCCCATGCGCTGCAACTAGAGAGAAGTCCCTGCTCTCCACAACTGGAGAAAACCCGCAGCCACAAAGATCCGGCACAGCCAAAACTAAATAAATCAAAAATAATTCAAAAAATAGAGAAGACTACTACTAAAGATATTCATAAAACACTGCTTTACAAAACTTGGGTTTTGATAACCTGCTCTACTGGTATATTTCACGCAGCTACAAAAAAGTTACATTAGAAGATAGATATGTGTCTGAATCTGGTTCAATAACTTTGTCAACTATTTCAGGGAGCCTGAAAACACCCTTCAGAGAGATCCTACCTCTAACCACACACTGATTTCTACTGTGAAAGAAGATATTATACCACGTAGATCATCCAGGACTCATTCCACTATTCAACTTCCCGCTCAAATGAAATCTCACAGTACTGGTCACCTTGCCAGGGCTTGGTTGGCTGTGAAACTGATGGTGACGGAAGGGCAGTACAGGAATAGGATGGCTCTCACAAGAATAAGGGGGAATTCTTACTGGCTTTCCTGTTCCACTGTCCAAACAGGGTCATGGTCATAAAAATAGACGGGCACTAAACAAGGGCTTGGATTTCACTGCCCAACATGGAACTCAGAAAGCCTACTGCCAGCAACCCACAACAGCCCTGCTGAGCAACACTTCAACCTGATGAGCTTTAAAAAAAAGGAAATACAGATTTCGGGGACCCACATTCCCCAAATTCTTTTCACAAGTAGTCAGTTATATACAATTTTCATGGAGTCTCAGAGAAGTAAGAAAGATAAAGACACTGCAGCAAACTTCTCAAAAAAAGAAAAGCTCAAAGTTATCATTAGTTATTCCGAGATTATATACTTTCTATATTTTGGCATTAAGATGTTTTCCTTTCATGAGATTGGGAATATGGAAGACTGCTTTTACTTGTTGATTTTATATGTCTGTCCTTCCTTAGAAAAATAAAAATTTCACAACATGATGTTTGTCCAAAATTTCTTCAACCTTTTTACTACTCAATGAAATACAATAGTTTAGAACTGCTTTACATAATTACTCACACAGCACATGCTTGCCTCCTTGCTGGAGACACTTAAAAAATTTTCCTGTGCATTTATCCCCATACTTTGAGTTAATGCTAAGTTGCTAAGTCACTTCAGTCGTGTCCGACTCTGTGCAACCCCATAGATGGCAGCCCACCAGGCTCCCCCGTCCCTGGGATTCTCCAGGCAAGAACACTGGAGTGGGTTGCCATTTTCTTCTCCAATGCATGAAAGTGAAAAGTGAAAGTGAAGTCGCTCGGTCGAGCCTGACTCTTAGTGACCCCATGGACTCCAGCCTTCCAGGCTCCTCCATCCATGGGATTTTCCAGGCAAGAGTACTGGAGTGGGGTGTCATTGCCCTCTCCATATATACATAGATAGATACATATCTATCTATCAATAGATTAATAGATATAAATAACTACATGTATCTAAGGCTCTATCTATCAATCTATCCATCTATCTCTTGTCTTCCTTGGTCCTCATCATCACTTCCAAACCATTTTCCTTATTTACTTCCCCAAAATACCCCAGGTCCTTTTAAGCACATATCATCAAATTATAACACATTTAGAGGAGTCTGAATTTGACTAGAATATAAGATGATACTATGAAAGCATTTTCTTAAGTGTGACAATGATATCATACTTTTGTAAAAGACTGTCCTCATTCATGGAAGAAGCATGCTGAAGTATTTAAGAGTGAAGTGTCAAAATACTTTCAACTTCCTGTCAAAACTACATGTAGCAAAAAAAAAAAAAAAAGGCAAACATGGTAAAACACTAACAATTGGCAAATTTAGGAATGGCTTATGGCTGTTCCCTCAACCATAACTTTAACTGTTCCTTAAAATTCCACTTGTTCAAAATAAGGAAATTGTGGGGAAACAAAATACTCAGGGATGTAAATATAAAGTTTTCTTGTATAAACATTAAATAAAAAAACACTGTATTGAGAGATATATACCATCTACATGTAGAGTATTCCTGCATTTCACATTTTCACTTCTCATTCTTTTTTCCCTTCTCCCTCACTTCAGCTCTATGCAACCTCACTATTATTTCACTAACAAAATAAAACAATCAAAAGGAAACTACTACACCGTATTCCTACAGTACCCACAGTTGCTGCCCCATCCATTACCAGAGAGGGACCTCCTAACAGGAGCTCTTTCACTTAAAGGGTGGACCTCATCCACTCTTGCCTAACCACAGACTTTATTTCAGTCATTATCTTCTCTCAGTCTTCTGTATCATCCCCTCTTTCTAAGTGAAATCTTTTTTGACATGCAAACTTTCAATAATATATTTGAAAAAAAATAATTACAAAAACACTTCTTTGGATCCCCATGTCCCTTCTACTACAAATCTCATTTCTCTGTTCCCCCGAATAGAGAAATTCTCAAAGCTGGTTACCCTTGCCCCAGGACCTCATCTCCTTTCCTCTCCTCAACACTCTGTAGTATGACTTTATTTCCCACCACGCCATTGGAACCACTTTTCTCAAGGTCATCAAAAGCTTCCATCTAATGTGCTTTCCAGTTTTGGAAAGTTTTCTCCACCCAGCTTTTGGGGTCTTACTCCTCTGGCATTTCCCCTGGGGCAAACCTTTCCTCCTTAGCATCCTTGGCTGGTGATTAGTGCTGGAAACCCCATTTGCAGGTACTGTAATTTTGAATTTAGTCCCAGTATGGGCAGCATCACTTGACCTATTCCCCCTAGAGCTTCTCCTTGAGTTTTTCACCATTTCAGTAAATGGCACCACAATTTACACAAACTGGAAGCTTCGCAAAAATCCAGAACAGTTGCTAACTATTCACTTTTTCTCATATCACATTAATCTATTACTAGACTCCCATCTCCACTTTCAAAATTTAGTCCAAACCTAACACTTCCCATGACCTCCACCACTATCTCCCTAGTCCAAGGGGCCATCTTCTTTCTCTGAGACTGCAACAACCTTTTAAGTATTCTCCCTATTTTTATTCTTGCTTTCCCAGAGCAAATTATCCACATGGAAGCCAGAGTGATCTTAACAGATCTATCATATGTCAATTCAATGCTCAAAACCCTCTGCTTTCTAAGTGAAATCATACTTGAAATAAAATTCAAAACCTATGCCTCAAAAGCAATACACAACCCATCTCTTCCTACCTCCCGACCCCAAATCCTTCCCTCCAACCTGCTACCTCTTCCCCTCCATTCTATTCCAGCTACAATGACTTTCTTGTTCTTTATTGCACACATCAAGCTCATTCCCATCCAGGGACAGAGTGGACAACAGTCCCCACCCTTCATTTAAAAAGTTATCCAATTCTTGTCCCAACCTGCCACCCATGCTGTAGTTATTCTAGATCACTGGTTTTCGGTCTGGATGGGATATAAAATTATTCAGTCAAGAGAAGCCATTATCTACCTCTTGAAATTCACATGCAGGTTAAGCTGAAAAACTTACCTCCTTGCTAAATTTCTCCAGTTGTGATTGGCAGTCAACTAGTTTTGTTTGCATCCAGGCTTTGATTCCAGCAACTGGACAGCTTCGAAGGTTAGCCTCTATTTCTTTCATGTCTTTCAGAGATGATTCGATTGTTTCTATTTCATTAACAAATGCCTGAACACATAAAATAAGCCCTTGTTGAGTCCATTCCAACATAAGTGGATGCCATTATTATAGTCTGTCTGCCTCTATCCCTGCAAATATTTTAAGAACATACTGCTTGAGAGTAAAGATGTTTAACAACTTAAGAAATATTGTGTCTTAAGAAATTCATTTCACCTGGGTGATTCAAATAGCCATCTGCCAAATTAGACTGCAAATACTTGACTTTAAGAAGGGAATAGTACTTTTAATTATTTTTTTTTAAAGTTGCTCAGTCATGTCCGACTCTTTGCGACCCCATGGACTGTAGCCTACCAGGCTCCTCTGTCCACAGGATTTTCCAGGCAATAGTACTGGAGTGGATTGCCATTTCCTTACAGAAGCCTAATGATTCCACCAAATATAAAACGAATGAAGTATTACTGGCAAACTTCATTTGTAAAAAGCGTTTTTCTTAAAGTCTCACCATAAGTACAGTAAGAGTGATATACAATTAGTAATTATGACACTAAGACTGTCACTGCAACGTAAAACAGCAGCCACTAATGAACTAAAATTGCTCTTGTATTCTCCATCCAAGATTTATTCTGTAATAACCTATGTGGGAAAAGAATCTGAAAAAGAGATAGATATATGTATAACTGAATCACTTTGCTGTACATCTGCAACTATGTTCCAATATAAAATAAATAATTTTTTTAAAACTTTATAATCACAGCCAAAAATAGAAACGTGAACTATAAGTCATTCTTTGACTAGCTACAAAGTCAAAAAACAGGTTTATATTGAAACATATTTTATCTAGGTTTATTGTCATGCCATATTCTTACAATTTTAATAAAAGCAGCAAATAATAGAGGAAGAAGAAAATTTTATTTATTACAGCAGATTCCCCAGATCAGCAGAACTCACAGAGCATTGGTCAAGCTGTCTTTGGAGCCCTTCGGCATCTCCTTGGACAGCCTGCTCTTTCATTAAGAAGTCTTTCACACCATCCATCCACTTCTCAATGACTTTCGAATCAGCCTAGATCAAACACAATAACAAAGGGGGATATTACTCAGTGACATTCAACCTACTACATCTCAAGATCTACTGCTACAGGAGAAAAGGCAACTTTTCAAAACTTTGATAGCATCATTTTCATTTATTTTCTTTAAAAAAAAAAAAAACTTCCAACATTGAAAATAATTATTTCCTTCATTGTCGCCTAAAATCCTCATGAGATGATATCTTGGTGATCATTCTAAAAATTTCAAAATGTCCTCCAGTGAACAAAGCTATCTTGCTTAATAATGAGCTATATCTAAGATTAAAAATTCAAATTAAAGGGAGAAATGCTTTTCTAGGTATAATCAGCTTAAAAAAATCTCTCATTCTTATATAATTTAGCACTATTTTCTCCTTAAGTTAGCTACTCAAAGCAGGATTTGAAAAACAGCACAGTGGAGGGAGTCCAGTAGACTGCTCTTAGTTCTGTTACTGGTGCTTTGTTATCTAAGAACCCCGTATGGTCCACTACCCAGCGCCATGCCTTCATCCAGCACTTACTAAGCACTCACTGTTATCCAGTTCCTGCGTGTGGTGCTGGGGAAATGAGAAAGCAAACATTTTGCAGAAAGAATGAGACTTCAGAGACGTAGTAACATTGGAACTGGACCTTAAAGAATGCAAATAACTAGGTCCAACTTCAGCTCCAAAACTACATTAAAGTGACGGTCATTTCTTTACAGGTGCCCATTCATCACTGGTCAGTACGACTTGTTCCTTTCCTTGTACCTTCCTCAATTATTTGTTTCTTGTTCCTCCCTCCTCTCCAGGAACGGAGATAAATTAACTATCTTATTCAAAAATAACCTTCAGGCTGGAAAGCAGCCACTATGTCTTCCCTTAGTCTTTTAGTGGTTATAAACTCATAATTCATGCTGTAATGTCTCTGGAACATGATACTCAGATACTGTTCTCAACACCCTGATCAACATGCTCTGGTAATTACATCAACTTTTTAACATATTTAAAGTATGCCATAAAGAACCAATTACTCTCATCCTTAAAATACTGGAATGAATGACAAAGAGGGAACCTAAGTGGTATTTCAGTTATAGTTAGTAAATTCAGAAAATGTCATCTAAATTTTTTTTGTTTTATTTTTCTTATTGTAGAGTTGCATTTTGTTTCCTTTACAAAAATTTTCATAGATATATATTATTCATAATATTATGGTTAGCTAAAACTCCAAAATTTCCATAATGACCTCAAAAGGATATTTTCCCTACCCTATATTGTTTAATTAATTTCTGTAATAAATTCAGAACTTGAAATTTACAAATATCAACAATATTTAACAATACTACTTAGTAATAAAATAATAAAAAGCCAACAGAATGATTTGAATTTTTAGTCTCTCCACTTCCTTATCAGCTGCTCTTCCCAGCTTTCTCTTATCTGCAATCTGACAGTGAGGCATTGTTCTTCTGTTGGCTTGGGTTTTTTGTTGTTGTTGTTTGGTTGGGTTTGGGGGTTCTTTCCCAGGTGAAAAATAAGGCCAGTTACAGTGCCTTCCTGAGCATCCCCCCATGAGCACATCACCTCGTTCATTAGCCAACAAACTTCTCGGCTTAGTTTTCAAAACATGGGATAGCATCTAAGTAGCATTCCACTTAGGTTTTAAGGGATGTTCCCAAATACTTTGCTGAAATGAAGCTTTACCCATAATGATAGTCTGTGAGCACTATTTAAGCTAAATGAGCACACATGAAATGTGAGACTATGAATCTGTATATCTAATAATCTAGTATCCTCCTCCAAAAAATAAATAAAAGAAAGCAGTACTTAAAGAAATGAGGTCTGGACAAGGCTTCTGAGTGGTATCCATGCTGATTCCTGGGGACCACCACACTCTTTCCTAAGCACAGGTAAGGTCTCTGGTCAATCATTTATCTACAGCTTTGCCAGGAATTGACATCAAGCTTAGTGCAGGTCCTTAGCTTCTAGAAAAGAATGTTCCCCCTTATTTAGGACATTCACTCATCTCCCCCTTATTTAAGACATTCACCCATCTCCATTGTCCTGGTAATTTCCTCACAAGTCGCATAATGCGACCTTGAGATCATGGGTAAAACACCACATTACTGGGGATGTAGATTTAGGCATCAGAAGGACTGCGTGGTTTTTCCATCTAACTCATAATTCAGGCTCTAATGCACTCTCAGTAATGACCATTCTCCACTTTCCAGCTTGCAAGGTCATTCTCTGATGAAGATGGGAAGCAAAGAGGGCTTATGTGGCCGAGCCTTTCTGTCTCCTCTATTCATATTATACCACCCGGAGCAAGCATTTCTCATTCTCCTTGTCCCAAGCACAGCTTTGAAAGCCCTTTCAGTCACCCTGAGCTCTTTCCCCAAGCTTCCTTTCCCTCTGCTCTTTAGCCTGTTTCTGTCACTCTTCTCATACATCCATGCTACTCTGATAATATTTTCAATCGGTGACATCTCTCTTCTTTTGGGCTGGCTTCAGCATTCATGGGTCTTATCCAAGAAGACTGCTTAGGAAGATATAGTCAGGGCAGGGTAGGGTGGGGTGTGCAAAAGATAAAAACTGCAAAAGGAAAGTATAAATACATCTATAGAGTTCATGAGGGCCTTTTTAAACTGTTCACTTAATTTGTTACCACTTTTTGCACTGTTAATCTCTAGTCTGAACTTTTTAAGAATTCAAGGCAGCATTACAGCTGTGTAACTGGGCAATTCATTAAATCGAGTTTGGAGTAAGGAAAATTGACAGTCTCCCGGGCCAAGAATTTTTGAAATTTATATGGAGGTTTTAACCACAATCAGCCTTGACTGAAGTGAGCAGCCTGAGTGATCCCTGCCATTGGTACAGAAAGGGAAGTCCTGTGCCATCAACCTCTTTCTTCTCTCCCTCCTTCAGATACACACAGACCCTTGGTGAGCACACACAATTCACATGCACACACCCATTCCTCTTCTTACAGTTACATGTGTGCGTGCTCATTCACTCAGTCGTGTAGGACTCTTTGAGATCCCACGGACTTCAGTCCGCCAAGCTCCTCTGTCCATGGTATTATTCTCCAAGCAAGAATACTGGAGTGGGTTACCATGCCCTTCTCCAGCAGATCTTCCTGACCCAGGGACAAACCAGCATCTCCTGTGGCTCCTGCATTGGCATGCAGATTCTTTACCACTGAGCCACCTGAGAAGCCCCCTTGTACAGTTAAACATGAGAAAAAAGGAAGAGGGAAGCAACAGACACCAACAACCCATGGAGACCAATGGATCATCCCAGTGATAACAAAGGGAACAGAGAGGAATCCGAAAGCTGTTTTCACTACTAAAAGTCCTGCAGGTAATCCTGACCACGCTCAGTTCTAAGGCAGTGTGACCTTTGAAAAGAAAGACCAAGGTCTGACTACCTAGCTCAGCACCTAACCAGCCACGAGACCTTGAGAAACTTCTCAGTTTCTCTTCTGGGAGCTTCCATAGCTCACCTATAAAACAGGAATAATAACAACTACTTTGCCTGACTATACTGAAAAACAGAGATGGTTTAGATTGGCTCTGGTACAGAGTAGGTTTGCAGTAAATGGTAGCTATTATTACTCAGACCTACAAAATCAAGCGCCTTATTACCAAGGTTAAGCCCACAATAGAATTACCCCTTTGGGTTCTGGTGTCTGTTCCCAACAGACTTGGCAGAACCAGCAGCAAGGGTGAGGACATATTTGCATAAGCAGCAGTGTAAAGAGCTCAACTGCTGTCAACATCAATGCTGGCTCCATCCTATAACTGCTCAAAGTGACTGTGTGAAAGGGCTGCTGCTTATGATCTTTCTCACCAGACCTGGCTGAATTCAGCTCAGCAGAAGGAACCCAAGTACATGAGAAAAGGCCCAAAAGAAAGGGGCCTGATAACAGCAGCTGCACAAGGCCTCTCTACCCGGTGGCTGTACTGTGTGGGAAAGGTTATGAGGTCACTAAGATCACTACAGCAGCGACTTGTGTGCAGCTAAACCTGAAAGATGGAGAAGCCTTCCAATATCTCCTCTTTCCCTAGAAGAAAAATAACTGTCTTAGTCCACTTGTAGCAGATGTTTCCTGTGCTTTTAAAAAACACCGAAATCTGCTCATCTTTAAGTGAACTGTACAGATAAGAGGTTACAAAGAAAGTGAAAACGCTCAAATGAACAGTGTTTCTCTGTCCATTTAACAATCACTCAGCTGATGCCTTTATGAGTTTCTAATGTACACTAATGTGTATTTAATTTTTTTTTACCATCTCCATCCACTTGCAGAATGAATATAGGAATAGATAAATAGAGATAAAGAGAGATACTTAAACGGGGCAATTTCTAATGTTCTCTCTTCATTGGAGGGACTTCAGTTCTTTAAAGCATAACAAAAAAAATTGTTTAAATCCTAGTAAATTTCTAAAATGAATGTTATTATTTCACATGCAGAAACACACTATAAACACTAATCGAAGGTAACCATTTCTCATTCCTATTTATACTCATAAATTCTCAGTGAAATATAAAATGACTAATGCGGAAGTTATGAAAACCAAAGTATCAAATACTCCAGTTTGAAGGGGTCAAAATGCTGCACTGACCACCACGGCTCAAAAGCACTGATCTGTAAGCACTTTTGCTGAGCAACACCTGCTGCTGGGTCACAGAAGAGGAATGTGAGGTCATAAAAACAATTCCATTAAGCCTACACGTCCATCTCCCACACCCCAGCCCCTGAACCAGGGATGGAGGAAATCTGAAGCCTGGTCTCTCTGGACAGACGACAGTAAGATTCCAAGGTACACAACTACCACCCAAGATTTTATTTACAGTGAAATTCTTGGCATTTTATCTTGTTCCTCCCCCATCTGTTGGAACGTCCACAGCTTTTTAAATAGCCAATATCTAACCCAAGCCATAGGCAAGAAGAGTTGTGAAACCAAATTTAAAACAGCAACTTAGGGCAGTATGTTTCTGTTTTCTTTGATTTATATTCATTAACCTCAAAACACTCTCGGTGCTCCCTCACTTAGTAGAGAAGGCCAGCAGTGACACTGCTACTGCATTTATTAATCTGAAACCAATGGAATTCTTAACTTTAAGATCCAAAAAGCACCAGTATTTCCTGGATTGCAGTAAAACGCATTCACAATGAGGAGAAGAAAAAAAACCCCTATGAGATCATTCTATCAGTTACATGTTACCTAGAAAGAATTAAATCAGTTACACAGCACATTACTTTTAGAAAACGTTTACCGTCGGGTTTTCACCCTGAAATGTGTTCCAGAGTAATTTCTAAACCCGGTTCTCTTGTTTCGGAGCTCCAGCACGTTTCCTTCCGCACTCCGGGTGAGAACACACAGAGTGTTCAGTGTGCATCTTTTTCCATCAGTTGAAGGGAGGGTGTGACTACACGGGTGTCCTGCCAAGGACACCCAGGCATTTAGACTTTATAACAGATCCAACCTCACTAGAGAGGTATGAACGCGTATTATGCCTGCAGGCACCTGCAAAGCAGAGCCGTTCACATCCACTTGCCTGCTACATGCCAGACAAGGTTTCTGTGCTCAAAGAGCTGACGCCGTGGCAAAGGACAGACATACAGGTCTCAGCCTTAATAAAAGGTGGCCTGAGATTGGGTAACTGTGAAGGTGTAAACAACATGTAGTGGAGGAAGGAATAATTAGCTGTGAGTGTGATGGTGAATAAGACCAAAGACTGCCCATAGAAGCATCTTCTTTAAGGATGAACCGAGAAAAGGAGGCTGTAAATTCCTAGCAAGTAAGTGACTTTTCCGGAAAAGGGCAATCGTCCGCTGTGTTCTTTGTGACCCACTACACCGTCTCCCCACCCGACACAGCTCACAGGAGAAGATGCAGGCAGGGCTCGAGAACAAGGAGAGGGCAGGAGATATGAGATGCTTGAGAGCACTTTGTATTATCGTGGCAAAGACAACCAGACGCTTTCCAGAAACACAATTCTGGTATTAGTGCGACAGTGAATCCAAGAGAGAAGAGGCTGCAAGCAGGAGTCAGATTTAAACGGTAGTGGGATTATCGGGCATCAGGTTACAGAACAGTCTCCGAACAGAAGGGGCAAAAGAGAAGGTGAAAAGAGGAGGGTGGTAAATATGAGAGTTTGTGTGGGCCTTGAGGACAGTTTCATGACTTGGAGGTGCTGTGTCCAGCCCTGTGGGACTCTATGGACTGTAGCCACAAGGCCCCTCTGTCCATGGGATTTCCCAAGCAAGAATACTGGAGTGGGCTGCCATCCCTTCCTCCAGGGGATCTTCCTGACCCAGGGATCAAACCCACATCTCTTAAGTCACCTGTATTGGCAGGCGGGTTCTTTACCACTAGCGCCACTTGGGAGGCCCATGACATGCTACAGGGGATCTTGAACAGGATGAAGGAAACCATAGGAAATACACTTGCAGCCCCTGAACTCAAAGATATTACTGCTGGTGATAGCAGTGTCTTAGGACTTTATAACATTTAATCCCCATAATTCATAAGAAACTCATGTCAGTAAAATCAATAGTAAAACTTTTTATATGTTTTAAAATATTTTGCTGCCTGGAAAGAGTGGTAGGACTTTCTGTGAGAGTTTTTTTAAAGCACCAGTCTACATTTTAAGTACAAGAATTGAGATCATTAATTTGGCAAAAAATAGATTTAAAGAATTTACAAACATATTTGAACATGACACTGTGAATAACAATGCTGGCCCTACCACTATCTATATAAAAGAAACCAGCCATGTAGATATGTGAAAGGCAGGCATCTAAGAAAAACACTATTTGCCAACAAATAACAGAAAACTAAAATTGGCACATAAAAAGATACCAAGATCACCTTACAGGTATTGAAGGGATGGTAGGAAAACTATAAGTACACAGCTTTGAAAATACTCTCAAAGTTTAAATGTGCTGTGTCAATAAAAAGCATTACTATTTTGAGTAGTAAATTGATACTCTAATCCATATTCATGCATTTGTATACCATCTATTTAAATAGACGTGATACTGAGATACAAGTAATACTGGGAGTATCAATGCAGTCCCTCGTGGAGTCCCAGTATCACTTGGTTCTGTTAGTAAGGGGGAAAATGATTAGAATTAGTCATATTCATGAACGTTTCTTTCTTACTTTGAGTATGTTTATCTCCAGCAAGGATCGCTGTTACTGTTCACTACTCCCAGGAAAGGAAATGGTATTGGGGAAGAAAAGTGAAAGCTGGTCACTCAGTCACATCCAACTCTTTGCAAACCCATGAACTGTAGCCTGCCAGGCTTTTCTGTCCACAGAATTCTTCACACAAGAGTCCTGAAGTGGGTTGCCAATTCCTTCTGCAGGAGATCCCAACCCAGGGGTTGAACCTGGATCTCCTGCATTGCAGGCAGATTCTTTACCATTTGAGCCACCAGGGAAGCTCACTGGGAAAGAAAGGGAACTTCTCAGTGCTCATTCTCCGTCTCTATTACTCAATGTCTTCAATGAGCAGTATGTATGTATTTCTTACACAGTTCAAAATGCATTTGAAAAATAAACAAGTCAACCACTTTGTTCCTAAGAAACATCATCATAAATTGGCAGTGAATAGAAAACCTAGAGTACTTCACGCCTTAAAGACAAAATAGAACTTGAATGCCTAGAAAAAGACACCAGGTCAGTAAAAAAGGAAAAACAACTTTAATCTACAAGTGAATATTTATTGCAATTATCTTTAGGGAAAAAGTAAAAGTTTTCCTAAGTGAATTGTGAGTAGTTAAATAACAAGCAATTCATTCAAAGCAAATATAGGAGCAAAATGTTTTTTAGAACTGAAGAAACATATATTTCAATAAAGAAGCTGCATGTCTAGGGAATACAGACATCGCCAACAGTCTTACAGTTAGGACACAAAAAGTAAATTAAAAATTTGTAATTCACATTAAAATCTGTTAATGTAACACAAAACAACCAAAAAATCTAAGTATCCAGACACATGTGCTTGAAGTGAGTGAGACATTTTTAGTGGAAATAAAGTTGGCGTATGCTCCAACTGGGCTTCCCTGGTGGCTCAGACCGTAAAGAATTTGCTTGCAATGCAGGAGACCTGGGTTCAATCCCTATGTTGAGAAGATCCCCTGGAGAAAGGAAGGGCTACTCACTCCAGTATTCTTGCCTGGAGAATTCCATGGATAGAGGAGCCTGGCAGGCTGCAGTCCATGGGGTCACAAAGAGTCAGACACAACTGAACAACTTAAGAAAAAGAAAAGTTGGCATATGCTCCATTTGGCCTGGATTTGCAATGACAGAATTCTAGAACTCTCTTTTGTGTTCTGGAGGAATACTTATTCACTTTAAATTCCATATTAAAATATTGGCATGCATTTAGCTAACCCTAAAATAACAACAACAGACTGGTTCCAAATAGGAAAAGGAGTTCATCAAGGCTGTATATTTTCACCCTGTTTATTTAACTTCTATGCAGAGTACATCATGAGAAACGCTGGACTGGAAGAAACACAAGCTGGAATCAAGATTGCCAGGAGAAATATCAATAACCTCAGAAATGCACATGATACCACCCTTATGGCAGAAAGCGAAGAGGAACTAAAAAGCCTCTTGATGAAAGTGAAAGTGGAGAGTGAAAAAGTTGGCTTAAAGCTCAACATTCAGAAAATGAAGATCATGGCATCCAGTCCCATCACTTCATGGGAAATAGATGGGGAAACAGTGGAAACAGTGTCAGACTTTATTTTTATGGGCTCCAAAATCACTGCAGATGGTGATTGCAGCCATGAAATTAAAAGACGCTTACTCCTTGGAAGAAAAGTTATGACCAGCCTAGACAGCATATTCAAAAGCAGAGACATTACTTTGCCAACAAAGGTCCATCTAGTCAAGGCTATGGTTTTTCCAGTGGTCATGTATCGATGTGAGAGATGGACTGTGAAGAAGGCTGAGCGCCAAAGAATTGATGCTTTTGAACTGTGGTGTTGGAGAAGACTCTTGAGAGTCCCTTGGACTGCAAGGAAATCCAACCAGTCCCTTCTAAAGGAGATTAGCCCTGGGTGTTCTTCGGAAGGACTGATGCTAAAACTGAAACTCCAGTACTTTGGCCACCTCATGCGAAGAGTTGACTCATTGGAAAAGACTCTGATGCTGGGAGGGATTGGGGGCAGGAGGAGAAGGGGACAACAGAGGATGAGATGGCTGGATGGCATCACTGATTTGATGGACGTGAGTCTGGGTGAACTCCGGGAGTTGGTGATGGACAGGGAGGCCTGGTGTGCTGCAATTCATGGGGTCGCAAAGAGTCGGACACGACTGAGCAACTGAACTAAACTGAACTGAAAATAACACATCAGGAAGTCAGAAGAGATTAACCCTTGGGTTAATCTTCACCTGTAAATTTTCCTAACTACATCTCAGAATTTATGAAAATAAAGCAATGATCTTTTGAAAAGATAGGAAATACTTTAACCAGCATTGCTCAACCTTGGCCCTGATGACATCTGGACCAGAAAATTCTTCTGTTGTGTGGGCTGTCCTGTGCATCAGCTGTAACCATGGCCTCTACCCACTAAGTTGCCAACAGAACCTACCCTTTCCCTATAGTTGTGATAACAAAAAATGTCTCCAAACGTTAAAAACATGTCCTTCTGGGGGGAAATTTACCCATGGTTGAGAACCACTGATAATCCAATACTTGGAACATAACAAAAATTTAAAATCACAAATAAGAGTAATTGTGGTTTTTAATATTAGAAAGAATGACAATTGAAGACAGGTGGCTCAGACAGGAAAGAATCTGCCTGCAAAGCAGGTACCTGGGTTCAATCCCTGGTTCTGGAAGATCTCCTGGAGAAAGGAATGGCTACCCACTCTAGTATCCTTGCTTGGAGAATTGCACGGACAGAGGAGACTGGAGGGCTGCGATGAGGTTCGCAAAGAGTCTAACACTACTGAGCAACTAACATGCACGCCCACACACACACACACACACACAAAGGCAAGTGGATCCACTCACAAATTTAAATAAGCCAAAAACACTTAACTACAGAAAAACACACTCCTCTTCAAAATTAATGGATTGTTCGAATGAGATCTCAGTGTAGAACTACAGCTTACACTTCAAGAAAACTAATTCCTTCCACTACGACCACACACACAGAGCCCCTGCCATCCTTATTCTCCTGTCATGCCTTGGATCTGTCCATTAGTTTCTGTGTCAAACAGCTTCCCTCATATTTCAGTGATCCCCTCTCTTGCTCATCTTCCTGGATCCTGCCCTAGACTATATCGCCTACCAGCTTCTACCACATGCTCTGATTCTAATTTTTAAAACATCATTTTCATAAGTTTTGTCTTCATTTCAATATTTCCACTTTCTTTGAAACAACTTTTATAAAAATTCTCATATATATAAGTATATGTATAAAAAAACTCTAAGTATATATATATATATATGTGCACATCTAAATCTCATATTACTAATCTCATTTCATTCACTGAAAAATATCACTGCGTGTCTTCTCTGTGCCAGGCACTATATGAGAAGTATACCTTGGATACATCAGTAGAGAAAATAAACCACAAAAGACCGAGGTAAAGAGGCACTAAAAGTGAAAGTGAAAATCCCTCTGTTGTGTCCTACTTTTCATGACCCCATAGACTATATAGTCCATGGAATTCTCCAGGCAAGAATACTGGAGCGGGTAGCCTTTCCCTTCTCCAGGGGATCTTCCCAACCCAGAGATCGAACCCAGGTCTCCTGCATTATAGACAGATTCTTTACCAGCTGAGCCACAAAGGAAGCAAGGAGTGGGCTACAAAGAGAGTGTAATCAGGTCATCCTTCATCCCGACCTTGCCTACAAGGTGAGAAGGTAGAGAGGTTCATCCTTCTCTACCCGACCTTCATTACTTCCCTTCTTCATCCTCCTTGCAGGTGAAACGTTAAATCCTGACTGTCCCATCTGACATGGACCTTGACCAGTTTCTCCTTATATCCTCACATTATACTTTCCTCTGGAACTTTCTATCTGCCAACATTTTCAGATGGAACAAAGGATCTTGTTTCTGAATACCTCGGTTGGTAAAGAATCCACCTGCAATGCAGGAGACTCCTGTTTGATTCCTGGGTCAGGAAGATCCCCTGCTGAGTGGATAGGCTACCCACTCCAGTATTCTTGGGCTTCCCTTGCAACTCATCTGGCAAAGAATCCGCGTGCAATGCAGGAGACCTGGGTTCGATCCCTGGGTTGGGAAGATCCCCTGGAGAAGGCTACCCACTCCAATATTCTGGTCTGGAGAATTCCATGGACTGTAAGTTCATGAGGTAGCAAAGAGTCGGCTTTCACTTTCACTTTGCCGAATTTTCATGTCCCTCAAATCACCTGCTTTCCCAATCTGATACTGGTTTTTAGTAGCCTAGTTCAGGTTTTTCAAAGGTCTAAAAATGTCTGAAATCTTAACGGATCAGCTTCAAGAACTCAGCTATCTGCTACTATCCAGGCAACTTCTACCACTCTAACCGAGTCTCCACTGCAATCTAACCACCAGCTATTTCATACGGGCTCATCTCTGAAACATTATTTTGACAATTTTAAGCAATTTTCTCTTATCTGCAAGGTCCAGTTTACTGCTACCAATAAACCTTTTTGCCAGGCAAAAGGAGATAAATGTGTTTTCCAGCACCACTAAAAGTATGTCTTTGGTTGGAATTTTATATCCCATCTTAAGTACATTAACAAACATGGGACCAGAAAGAATGCAAACTGCTCAAATAATAGATATTTACTAACAATTACTACTTTACTCTGTAATAAACTAAACACCCTAGTGGCCTTTAGATTTACCTCAAAAGTTCTGAGTTTGGGGGTAATTTCTTCAAGCAAATGCAGATCTTTGGAAACCTTGACCTTCAGTTTGTTCCACTTTCCTTGAACATCATCAAATTCTTGCTTATATGTTTTTTCTATATCTGGAGAAACATTTTTCTCCAAAGCCTTTGTTTCTTCTGCAAGTTTATGTAAGGTAGGTTTTTGATTCACCAGGATTTCATCAAGAGCCTGGAAAACAGAGTTCAAGATTAAAAATACTCATATAATCTATCTGTGAAGATATTCAATAATAATGGTTATAAACAGTCAAAATCACTTTTTAAAGAGAATTTGATCAAAAAAGAATTGTGAAAAACTCATGAAAAAAGAATGTGCCCAGTCGCTTCAGTCATGTCCAACTCTTTGAGACCCCACGGACTGAATCTTTGTGGCCATGGGTTTCCCAGGCAAGAATACTGGAGTGACCTGTCATTCCCTCCTCCAAAGGATCTTCCAGATTGGGGGATCAAATCCACATCTGCTGCATCTCCTGCATTGCTGGCAGATTCTTTACCACTGAAACACCAGGGAAGTCCCATGAAAAACCAGTAAGTATAATCAAAAAAGTCATAGCTTTCCCTATATAAGTTGTGTGTGGTTTCAAGACCATATATTGGGTTGGCCAAAAGTTCATTTGGGTTTTCCTGTAATATCTTATGGAACACCTGAACAAACTTTTTGGCCAATCCAACATTCTCTGCACTAAAAACTAACAGAACAACAGGCCCAATGAGGGCCCAGTGTGCAAGGCTCGATGGGGAATCAGTTATATCTGATGAAATAGTGCAGACACATGCTCTAAGTGACCAGGGAAGCATTTTCAATCAACACAGAAAAAGAACACAATCGATATTCTTGATTTCATTAAAGATATTTTATCTAGTTGAGAATTTTAAGCTAGTCACAATAGAAGAAGAAAATATGCTTTTATTCTATTAGAGGGTTTCCCAGGTGGCACTAGTGGTAAAGAACCCACCTGCCAATGCAGGAGACATAGAGCCACAGGCTCGATCTCTGAGTCGGGAAGATCCCTGGAGGAGGAAATGGCAACCAGCTCCAGTATTCTTGCCTGGAGAATCCCATGGACAGAGAAGCCTGGCGGGTTATGGTCCATGGGGTCGCAAAGAGTTGGACACAACAGAAGTGACTTAGCAAATTCTATTAAAAACATTTAATAACTATCTTGCATCTGAGATCTTAAATTATAGTAACTCTCAAATTACAAGAAATATAAGCAATGTTTGATCAATTTTGACCAAAATGAATACATTTTTAAAAAACATTTCAAAATATATATGTTAGAAATGAACCTAGACCACTTAGGCCTAAAACATATATTACCTTTTTTTCTTGGAGGGCCTTCTCCACCTTTGCCAGATCATTCAAGACATTCAAAGACATCTGGGCCTTACTTTCAAAGTCATTTAGCAGATCTGTCAGTGTTTTCAATGTTTCCAAATACGCACGTCCAGGTCGGCTCTTCAGTTCTGTTCATGGAAAAGTACTCACTTTGAGAAACTATTGTTAGGAAATTAATATTGCTATATCTATTGTTAATCTTCATATATAATAGGTGAATTCTATTACACAAGAAGTTAAACTCCATAATTAAAATTACAAAGGGTCTCTCTTAGAGATCAAATAAATCACTCCACTGGCATTTCTTAGAGTCAGACAGTGGTGACTTCATTCCTGCGGATGTTGATGCTTGAAATATTAAGTAACCCACCATCATTTTTCTTCATTTCATCATGATGAAATGTCTCTCTGAAGACGGTACTACAATGATCCTTTTGTCTCATATAATCTCCTTTTCCCCAGTAGCCACACAAAGAATAAAAGGAGACAAAGATCCCCTCAGCCAGTTATCCTCTAAGTTCAAGTGTGTAGACAGACCACCACCCGCAGAGCGGTGGACGCTGTACAGAACACCACAGCCAGGCGCACAGGTACCCTGAGAAATAATGGCTGCCCCAGCCAGCTGGAGGGATGGGTACTTCAGCCACTGATGTCACATTTACAGACAAGCAACACTAGAGCGGAGAGGAAGCCAGCTCATATGAAGCACAAAGAGCTGAGACCAGCCAGCAGCAAAAGAAACCAGAAGTATTAGTCACAATAGCTGAACGGTGGAAACAACCCAAACGCTCATCTACAAATGAATAGATAAGCAAAACATGAAGTCTACAGAAAACAGAATACTATTCAGCCTCCAAAAGGAAGGAAATTCTGACATACCCAACCCACAAAAAGGAACTCTGAGGATAAGTGAAATGAAGCAGTCAACAAAAAGAAAAACTGTCTGATTCCACTTAGGAGAGGTTTCTAGAATAGTCAACCTCATGGAAACAGAGAGTAGAATGGTGGCTGCCAGGGGCTGGGGGGAGGAGGAAATGAAGAGCTGCTGCTGAACGGGTATATAGTTTCGGTTTTACAAAGTGAAAAAGTTCTGGGGCTGGGTTGCACAACAACGTGAATATATTTTACACTCCTGAACTCTACACTTTAAAATGGTTTAAATGGTAAGTTTTATGTTATGTATATGTTACCACAATCAAAAACAAAAACAAATAAACTTAGCAATTGTTTTAAAGGTAAGAATAAACATTTAAACTGCTCTTGTCAAAAATAAAAGCCTATTTCGTAACAGCAAATTGAATAGGAGGTCCTCTCAAACCCTTCACAGTCTAGATTAACTGAGTTCAGTCAACAGAAGTATGGTGTCCAAATGCCTTTCCAAAAGAAAGGAAACATGACCCAATCACTCACCACGCACACATACAGAGTCTTACACGTCATTACATAACCTACAATTGCCTCAAGGAAGGGTATGGTTAAATGTGTAGCTTTTTAGCATGCCTTTCCCAAAGTATTACATAATGCAACACAATTCCTGACTTAAAAGCCAAGGAGAAAATAATATATGAGGAATGAGTTTTAAAGATCTATAGGAATTAACTTTCCCAGACCAGTCCTAATCCAAAGGTAAAAATTCTTCAAAATGTTTCCGATGTTTAAAGAGGAACACTTTCTTTGAAAAGAGGAGATGGTATTGCTAAAACTTTAACCATTTGGAGCAAACAGGAGCAAGCAATCATTCTTTTTAGCCCTGTTAGTAATGATATCAGCTGGCCTCCTTCGGTGAAAGGGAGAAACAACACCCTAAAAAAAAAAAACTCTTTAAAAATCATTATATCCCATTAACACAGTCTGAATAGCATGTGAAAGATGTCGGCATTTTCACAAGCAAGTGTGAATCCAGGAAATAGTCTGAATGTACTTTAAGAAGTGGAACAGTGGCAGGCACAGAGGAAAATACAGTGAGGCTGGTGTAAAGCAAGCAGGTGTACTGAAGTTCTAAATGCATGCTATGCTATGTCACTTCAGTCGTGTCCAACTCTTTGCGACCCCATGGACTACAGCCCACCAGGCTCCTCTGTCTATGGGATTTCCCAGGGAAGAATATTGGAGTGGGTTGCCATTTCCTTCTCCAGGTTTAAATATTGGGAGTAATTTTTAAGTTAAGTCAAACTGAGAACGCAAGATGGTGGAATCATCTAATAGAAAAACGCAAGAGAGTGGGTTTACCGTTCTCGACCTGTTGGTGGCGCTCTTCTAAACCCTGTCGCACGGCTTGGTACCGGCCCACCAAGCTCTCTAAATCCTGCTGGACAAAATCTGGGGCGAAAGGCCGAGACTTCAAGGCTGAGCAGCTTGAACGCAGCATTTCAATTCTGGGGTGGAGGCTACGGAGGTTTGTCAACTCCCGCTAGGAAGAGAAAATGTGATCACACAACTCGCTGAGGATGAACATCCTCACAGAAAGTCAATCAGAGCAGAGTTTACCGAAAGCATGTGATACAAGGAGCATCTTCTTTATTTTTTTTAAATGTATACATGTATCCCCTCCCTTGTGAGCCTCCCTCCAACTCACCCACCCCATCCTTCTTGGTCATCACAGAGCGCCGAGCTGAGCTTCCTGTTCTACACTCAGGTAGCTATTGTGTGCAAGTCAAAGTGCTAGTTGATCAGTTGTGTCAGACTCTTTGAGACGCTACGCATGATAGCCCACCAGGTTTCTCTGTCATAGGGATTCTCCAGGCAGGAACACTGGAGTCAGTTGCCATTCCCTCTTACAGGGGATCTTCTCGACCCAGGGACTGAACCCAGGTCTCCCGCACTGCAGGCAGATTCTTTACCAACTGAGTCTCGGGGAACTAGCTATTTTACACACAGTAGGAGAAGGAAACGGCAACCCACTCCAGTATTCTTGCCTGGAGAATCCCAGGGACAGAGGAGCCTAAGTGGGCTGCCGTCTATGGGGTTGCACAGAGTCGGACACGACTGAAGCGACTTAGCAGCAGCAGCAGCAGTAGCAGTGTATATATGTCAGTGCTACTCTCTCGATTGGCCCAACCCTGCCCTACCCTCCTTGTGTCTATAAGTCCATGCTCTGTGTTTCTATTCTTCAATATTACCTTTCTCAATTCCTTTTATAGCTCAGAGGTTAAAGCGTCTGCCTGAAATGCGGGAGACCTAGGTTCGATTCCTGGGTCGGGAAGATCCCTTGGAGAAGGAAATGGCAACCCACTCCAGTATTCTTGCCTGGAGAATCCCATGGGCGGAGGAGCCTGGTGGGCTACAGTCCACGGTGTCGCAAAGAGTCGGACACGACTGAGCTATTTCACTTTCACTTTCTTTCTTTAAATACAGAACTGGACATAGAGCCCTTTCATGTGCTGGATGGCTGTGTCTTTACCTGATAGGAGTCCTTCAAGCTTGGCAAGGACTCCTGGGGAGATTCTGAAGAGGCAGTGTGTTTTACCCACTCTTCTTTTGTCTTTATGGTCTTTTCGAGCTCATCAAGATGCTTGAAATAAGCATTAATATCTTCCTGCAGCTGTATTTTTCTTGCCTGATCTTCCAAACGCTGTGATATATTCTTCCATTCCAATAATACCTTCTCTAAAATATTTTTTACTTCTTCGGTAGGAAGACCTTCTATGTAGACATAAAAAATAAGCAGACACTTTAGGTATTATTACAAAATTTGTTTTCAATTTGCTGTAAACATTTTAACACATTGAAAATAATGAGGCAGTATCATATTTACTGATCACTCTCTTAAGTTCCTTTTTACACAACAAACATTAAAATGATGCTCTCAAAAATAATTATGCTTAATTCCCTGATAAAAACAGGAGAGGGGGAGCTTATACTAGCAGTCCAGGAGTGGGGTGACCACCACAAAAAGCGTAACAGTGGAGTGTCAGCCACTGCCTTCTCTATAGGATGTGTGTTTCTGTCCTTAGCAACCTACTGCTCTACTAGTTTTTAGTCTGAGTCTGAGAAATAAAATGAAGGGTTTGGATTTGTCTGGGGCTCTGACATCAGAAGGTAGGCCCTCTGTCACCAGGAAAAAGAGAGAAAAAGGAGGAGACAGTTTGAGACTTTGGTGACCAAACCACACGTCATAGGAATTGCAAAATGAATGTCTAGAGCCCCTAGTGCTGGGAGCAACCTGGTAAGTGCAGGAATAGGAAGCCAGCAGGCAGGATTCAGCAAAAGGCATTAGCAAACCTATTGGAATGTTACACACAGACCAGGAAATCCAGTGCTGAGATTATCTACTTTAGAAACATATCAGGAAAAAAAAAAAAAAACATTATGTTTATTGTTGACATCTTATAATTTTGTTTGTCTCATATTTTTGAGAGGTAGAGAATGTACATAAAAATAAGTTATATATAATAACAGGCTTTATCATAGTCTTTCCCTTAATATAAAATACCATCAAGTCATAAAATTACTATGAAAATTATGGGAAATCTGCAAAAGAAATGTTATCTCCTGAGGAGGGCATGCATGTTGAAAAGATGGGCTTAACATCTTTATTATTTAAGCAGGAGGGCAATAAAACTTTGTAAATATATGCCATCAAAATCCAGGGTAATGAGAGCTCTAAGGGGGAAAAAATGGCATGTAAGACAAAAGATCACTTAGGATCCAGAGATGATGCAATTTTGAAAATTTTTCTAATACACCACATCCACTGAAAATTAGAAATACAAACGTGACATTACATAATGTGTATGTATCACCCATGTCAATTGCTGAAGTAAACTGTCCATCATTACAAAGATAATACAATATCACACCTAGACAAAACATTCACACCACAGTTCAAGTTCAATTATCCCTGTTAATTCAGGTCATAAACTAAATAAATTACTAAAAAAAATAGTTTTTTTCTGACAAACTACCTGAGCAATGGAAATCTAGCCTGTGCTTCTGCCTGGCCATTTCCATTTTAAGTGAGCAAAGAAATAACATCAGCCACTTCAAATTTACATGTCAGGGTAATTTATGATAAACAAGAAAGGAAATTAAGCTGGCAAATAAAATTCCTGAGATGGAAAATTGTCACCACAAATCCAGAAAATAGGTAAGAGGTACTTATTTTAGGTTCTAGGCAAGCTGAAAAATCTTCAATTTTTTTTTTTAATTCACTGACGATATTTCACCATTCATTCACTTTGCCCTTTCAAACCGGTTCTCAAAATTTAAATCTCCCTCCTCTAAGACTGATATTATTATAGTTTGGACCAGTATCAAAGTAATAAATAAAGCGCAGTTTACATCTTAAAAAAGGAAAACCATACACTGTCTTTTAAAACAATTGTTTTGCTCCTAGAGGTCCAGAGTTACAGCTTTTCTATTTCTATAGAACATCCAACTCTTAGATGACTGATCTAAAGCCAAAATCAATATCCCATCCTTGTATTAATTTTCTAGAAGAGATAAAATATAACATATTCTGGCTACTTATTCCCACTTGACTTTAGCTTTTCAATCTATCACTATTAAAACCAGGGAAATGTTTGCAAAACATTTCATCATTATCAAATTCCATAGGCTTATGTGTGTGCTAGTCATTCAGTCATGTCTGACTCTTTGCAACCCCATGGACTATAGCTCACCAGGCTCCTCTGTCCATGGAATTCTCCAGACAAGAATACTGGAGTGGGTTGCCCCATTTCCTTCCCCAGGGTATCTTCCCAACCCAGGGATCAAACCCGGGTCTCCCACATTGCAGACTCTTTACCATCTGAGCCACAAGGACTTTGCCAGACAAACAGGAGTCAGTTATTAAAGCTACATCATCCAAGTGCCCCACTTTCCTGTTATAGTAATTAACGATCTTTTGGAATAAAATAAGCTAAACCAAAAAAACCAGGTTTGGTGTGGCAGTTGTGAAAGTCAAACAAAACAAATTATTTCACTTTTTAAAAACATTTTTGCGCTACAAGAGATGTCACAAAACGTAATTCACACGTTAGTTAGAAAGGTCCTAACAGACTGCACTGTGCTGGAATGTTTTGATGAAACTAGTTTGAGAAAACCAGTGATGCAATTATTTGAACATCTGTCTACTGAAGAACTTGATGTGCTTTTCTAACTGAATTGATTCATGTATCTGCATCCTTACATAGGCAGACTCTGGGTAAATTTACACTCTATAAAAAAACTTCTACATTGATTATCCAAGGTCTAGGATTTATTTAATGGCAACCCACTCCAGTGTTCTTCCTGGAGAATCCCAGGGACAGGGGAGCCTGATAGGCCGCCGTCTCTGGGGTCGCACAGAGTCGGACACGACTGAAGCGAATTAGCAGCAGCAGGAGCAGGATTTATTTCTAATGTATTGAAGAGGAGGAAGGGCAGGGAGGATCACCCAGTTGTTCTTTCATTTCTGTTCAACATCTCTGGTTTTAAAACAGTAGTAGGATTAACAGCACTAACCACATGTTAAGAAGGAAAATGCAACACTGTAAAATTAGAATAATGGATAAAATGGAACGACAGTGGGAAATTTTTTAAATCACTTTTATTCTCTCACTATGGCAACCCACTCCAGTGTTCTTGCCTGGAGAATCCCAGGGAAGGGTGAGCCTGGTGGGCTGCCGTCTATGGGGTCACACAGAGTCGGACACAACTGCAGCGACTAAGCAGCAGCAGCAACAAAAGGCACAGACTCCCCAAAAATGAGAAAATTAAACCCAGAATATATAGACTCTGTTCAGATCAATGTCCCCATTTCGAAGCTTCCCATCCCATCTTAAAAAATTTTAACGACAGATGTTTTTTACAACAAACAGAATTGGGGCCCTGTAGGAATGAATGAATTTCCACTCCTACCAAAGCTAAAAAAAAAAAAAAGGTAATGGAAAATATCAAAGATTCACTATAAAATTAAACAAGTATACATAAGGTCACAAAACTCACCCCTTTATAAAATATCATATATTCCCTGATATTTGTACTTGATCTTTTGCAAATAGCACTTTCACATGAACTCAGTTTTCAGAGTATATATTATAGAAAATGCCTATTCACAGTAAGATTTTATCAAGCAAAAGTGTAGTCACCCATTGAAACTTCTTCACTTTCTAGACAAGGGAGCAGAGTAACAAAAGGGTTACTTGATTTGCCCGATGACACAAAACTAGGAAAAGACAGGAGACACCAAGGTCTCCCATTCATTCCCCAGTTGGGTGTGATTCTTGCTTTAACATATCACCTCTCACCACCTCCCTCCCTATGTAGTCTTCATATGAGTCTCTGAACTCTAAATCTGCCATACCCACCAAACGCTGACCCAGACAAGAAGTTAATTCAGTTCACAGACTTATGAAATTACCCCTTCATCACCCAGATAAAGTCTGGTTTCCAAGCTCAAATGTTGATGTAGAAGTGAAGAATCTATGATTGTAACTAACATGAATTTAACACACATTTATTGTAATTATTGAAGTATCTTAAAGGAAATTACAGTCTCTGTCTCTAGGTCCCTTCAAGTAAATACCTGAAAGAGTAATCTTCAAGTGGGGTGCCCATACCCAGGAATAAGACACTTAACAGTGGACTGTGAAAGAAATTACTATTCTACTTGGAAGGGGAAGTAGAGAGACAGGGAGGGAAAGAGAGACAAAAGGAACGAGGGAGGGAGAAGGAAAGAAAGAAATTAAGCTGTAGTAATAATTTAAAACAATGGTATATTTGCATAATTAATAAATGTATATATACTGGGCACATACATGTTTTTGTGTATGTGTATGTGACCTCAGTATATATACAAAATAAATTGACGTATTTTTCAAAAGGCAGAGGGAAAAACAATCTAAAGTGTTTTAAAATGTGGTTTTCTGGGATGGAAGCAATTGATTGATCCATTACAGACACCAGGAAACTTTCTGGAGGGGTGGAAATATTCTATATATTCATAAGTGTGTGTAGGTTTGTCAAAACAACACAGTTTCATATATTTCAATATAACTTTAAAAATGTGAAAATACTAATAATGATTAAGTGGATGAGGAGTGAGTAGGAATACATGTAATTTGGGAATGGTGGACTATCATTAATTACTGAAGGGATAATTGACACAGGAGGTGCACTGTACTATTCTGTCTGCTTTGTGTATATTTCCATTTTCTATAGTAAGAAGTCAAAAAATAAAAAGGTTGAAAACTACATTGTTGAAGAGTCTCATCTACTAATATTCACAACTCGGTTTTGGGTGTCTCTGGCTTTTATCAAGGAGAACTGCAACAGACTTCCAAATCACTTATTGTTGGAATAAAGAATAGGGCTTATAAGAAAAGCCTTTCAAAGCAAGACCGAAAAATAATCATATACAAAACTGTATTGCAGAAATATTAATCTTCACATTCTCCAGAGCCACTGGGTTTATGGGGGAAAAAAAGTTCTTTAGGTACAAATTTCAAATACAAGTAACACTTTGTCAAATTTAACTAAAATAAAACACCTGTACTAAATCAACATAATGCACTGAAAGCTATCAAAAATCAAATAATCTCAACGAATTTACCCTAAAGTAACTTCACATCCTTAATATTGCCAAAGTAACATTTTCTTTTACTGCCTCCCTCCAATATGTAACCCCAAGGACGAGATTTTAAAATGTCCCACACGATTGGATTTTAACTCCTGCTGAGTTATGAGAGTTTTATTTGGGTTCTCTTATCCATATAAATATCCATATAAATCCTAAAGGAAATCAGTCCTGAATATTCATTGGAAGGACTGATGTTGAAGCTGAAACTCCAATACTTTGGCCACCTGATGGGAAGAGCTGACTCATTTGAAAAGACCCTGATGCTGGGAAAGATTGAAGGCGAGAGGAGAAGGGAACAACAGAGGATGAGATGGTTGAATGGCATCACTGACTCAATGGACATAAATTTGAGTAAACTCTGGGAGTTGGTGATGGACAGGGAGGCCTGGCGTGCTGCAGTCCATGGGGTCGCAAAGAGTCGGACACGACTGAGTGATTGAACTGAACTGAACTGATCCATATAAAAGAACAACTTTGCTATTATCTATTTTATATAATCAGCTTCAGCATAAATTTTCATTTCTAAAAAGATTCTGCTGCCTAGAAATTTTTATGAAAAACCATTTTCCTAGCAAAAAGAGGGCTAGAGTGTTACAAGTAAATATTTGATTGTTAAACTGTAAATAGCATTACTTTGCCAACAAAGGTCTGTCTAGTCAAAGCAATGGTTTTTCCAGTAGTCATGTATGGATGTGAAAGTTGGACTATAAAGAAAGCTGAGCACCTAAGAATTGATGCTTTTGAACTGTGGTGTTGGAGAAGACTCTTGAGAGTCCCTTGGACTGCAAGGAGATCCAACCAGTCTATCCTAAAAAAAAATCAGTCCTGAATATTCATTAGAAGGACTGATGCTGAAGCTGAAACTCCAATACCTGGGCCACCTGACGAGAAGAACTGACTCATTTGAAAAGACCCTGATGCTGGGGAAGATTGAAGGCGGGAGAAGGGAACAACAGAGGATGAGTTGGCTGGATGACATCACTGACTCGATGGACACGAGTTTGAGTAATCTCCGGGAGTTGGTGGTGGACAGGGAAGCCTGGCATGCTGCAGTCCATGGAGTTGCAAAGAGTGGGACACGACTGACTAAACTGAAACAGCATTCAGTGTCACCATCTAAGAAAATATTTTTTAAAAAGCAACGTTCTCACCTTTTCCCATTTGCTCCAAAAGGATTTGTCCAGTTTGGTTTAATTCATCCAGTCGGGGTTTTATTTCCATCTGTTCTTTTTCTAATCCCTGAAAATAAAGTTCCAAATAAGAATAGTTCAAACTCTCTTCTGAGTATAATGCTGATGCTTCTTGACATTTTTATATTTTATGGCCCTCTCATATTCTCTTTAGGGGTTACAGTCAAAGTTTACCTAAGAAAATACTACAAGATAAAACTATGCCATTTCAGGCTGCCCTCCAGAATGCCAGAGGTTATTAAATGTCAAAGGTAAATGCAAACAAACAGTATAAAACCTTCATTTCTTTTATAAGAGAAAAAGTTGTACACTACATTTATGAGTTTCTATCAGGAGGAAATAATTAAAATTAGTATTTTAGATCCAGGATATCTAGTCACGTATGTGAAGTCAGTAAAAATAAGTCTGAATCAAATGAATGTGCTATAAAGACAGAGATTACTAAACAAAAATTATTTAAGATTTAAGAAAGAAATAATGAGTCTCAATATCATTTGTTTGTTTTATGTTAAGCATAGGGTATAATGCAAATTTTAACCACAAGCATAATTCACACATAATCTTTAGACACTGACAATATGTTTCAGGACCAAACTAAAGAATTTTATTCTTTATATTTAAAAAATGGCTGCTAATTTTCATATTTATGTCTGTATGATTTGATATTCTCAATGTCCCTATATCTCAGAGACAGAAGAACACAAAATCTTCCAGAATCAGTAAGAAAAGGCTGAGCAAAATCATGGACACACACAAACACCTCAAATTTTTGTGTACACAGTCAATATTAGAAATTTCTCCAATTGATAATTATCTATTAATTAACTACTCAAATAGTGTCCAAAATAGCACAATCAAATGTTCCAGGCAAAAACAACAAAAACTTCCAGGTAAACCATATTATTTCAACCAGATAACCTGGAGAAGAATCCCACTTTTAAGGTCTATGCAGGTAACCACAATCAAATATTCAATAAATTTAGCTCGCCTATTTTGATGCATACAAGCTTTACTGCAACTTAGCCATTTTTATAGTCAAAGATCAAGAAAGAACAAGAGATTCTAAGAAACACTACTTACTTTTGTTAAACTAACTACCAATGCAAAAAAGCTACCATCAAACTGGAGAAAATTATTACCTGCCTTATACTAAACTGATGTCCTGCTACTTTTTATGGCAGTGGTAGATTGAACAAAGGATTCTCCACTCAGATATTGCATCAGTTAGAACAAGTTATTCCTTCATTAAAGCAACACTAGCTGATATTTCCCAAATTTGCAACAAAAATTAGCAATGGTTAAATTTTCTTTATTTTACATATTTCCCATCCCACTGACACTATTTATCTAAAACAACAAAATAAGCAAACTTAAAAAGGAAAAACATAAGAACTGCCAATCATGCCTTACATACACATATCAAAGTTGCTCAGTCATGTCCGACTCTTTGCGACCCCATGGACTATACAGTCCATGGAATTCTCTAGGCCAGAATACTGGAGTGGGTAGCCTTTCCCTTCTCCAGGGGATCTTCTCAACCCAGGATCAAACCCAGGTCTCCCACAATGCAGGCAGATTCTTTTCCAGCTAAGCCACAAGAGAAGCCCAAGAATACCGGAGTGGGTAGCCTATCCCTTCCACAACTGTTATTTTTATCCTCTCAAATATTACAATAACAATTTCTGAAAGTAAAATTGTTTCTAGATCACAGGATGAAACTTATCAATATTTTATGGGATTTGTTCCATAAAGATCACTATAACTTCCAAGTTCTCTGCCAGTTTACTGCCTTTGATTAATATTCTCTGCTGGTCTTTCAGAAACACATGAAATCATGGAACACGGCTCTCACACCTGGCTCTCTTGATCCCCTGTGCAGAGGGCTCTGATAATGGTGCTTCCACATCCCCACTGTCCACAGCCATCATTCTCTCCTTCCATAAGCCAAGAACTTTACAGAGTGCTGAAAACACAGGCTTCCGTGGAAAATCATCCTCACTTTCTAAGCACTGGCAGCAGACATATAAACAATGATGTAAATGCAGTAAGGGTTTTCACAGAGGTATGGTCAAAGCAGTATGGAATCTGCCTATGGAGGCTAATGAAGCTTTCTGAAGTAGAGGGCGTTTCAGCCACAAAGCACAAAGGCTTACTAAACGGCCATCTGGAGCCCAGAAAACAACACATGGAGAAGGCAAAGGACTGAGAAAAGCACAGGAGCCAAGAGGACTGGAGCTCTAAGGAGTGAATGAGAGCTGCAGAGGCTGTGCTGAGAGGTAGAGAAGACCCCTGCCTGGGAGGCCTTGTATGCTGGGGCCCGGCAGCGTTCCCATCGTCTCCCCACAGCAGTGGGAAGTCATCAATTAACTGCAAGCACTGGAGCTGCAAAATCAGATTGATATCTTAGACTGACCATTGGTCAGAGAACCTAAGGCTGTGAGAATTTGAGAAGGGAAGGTGAACAGTGGCAAATGCTGCAGAGAAAGGAGATCTGAGGAAAATAGAAATCTATCCTTTTGAAAGCAATCGTCAGTGGTGACCTCTAACTAAGAACAGTCACAGTGGAATGATAAAGCAAAAATCAGTCTCAGCTTCTCACGCAAACATTCAAAGTCAGGTCTAACCCCAAACCACCTCTCTAGCCTTAACTCTCTACCACTTTTATACACACATCTAGCACAAAACAAAACAAATTCTCTGTTCCAAGAATTACAGCATGATTGCCCCACTCTGAACCTCTGCTCAAGGGCACTGCCTGCCAGGTTTGCCCTTGAGCCCAGCTCCAAGCCCCTCCCTTCAGTGTCACCTCCCCCTCTGGACTTCACCAGGAGATAGCAACAGCTGTAATCCTGGCCTCCTCTCAATTCCCATAGTACCTACTACTTTCTAACTCACATCATGAACATCTATATACACATCTTATTTTTTAAACGTTGTCCAAACTCTTTTCCAACAAAGGTCCGTCTAATCAAAGCTATGGTTTTTCCAGTAGTCATGTATGGATGTGAGAATTGGACCATAAAAAAAGCTGAGTGCAGAAGAATTGATGCTTTTGAACTGTGGTATTGGAGAAGACTCTTGAGAGTCTCTTGGACTGCAAGGAAATCAAACCAGTCAATCCTAAAGGAAATCAATCCTGAATATTCTTTGGAAGGACTGATGCTGAAGATGAAGCTCCAATACCTTGCCTACCTGATGCGAAGAACTGACTCACTGGAAAAGATCCTGATGCTGGGAAAGACTGAAAGCAGGAGGAGAAGGGGACAACAGAGGATGAAATGGTTGGATGGCATCACTGACTCGATGAACATGAGTTTGAGCAAGCTCCAGGAGTTGGTGATGGACAGGGATGCCTGGCGTGCTGCAGTCCATGGGGTTACAAAGAGTTGGACATGACTGAGCAACTGAACTGAACTAAAACTCACTCCACTGGTGATGGAGATGGCAATACAGACCTGCTCAAAGTGCCCAAATTATTGGGCATGCAAAGATGCACAGAGACTTCATGAACACCAACGAGATAAATCACTACAACCTCCTGCTTCAATTTACATTACTACTCACGCAGTATAAAGTAGCACAGCCAAGATCCCATACATTTTATAGTATTTATTTTTTAAAATACATCTCATCTTAAAAATATATATATAGAAGAAATCTGGAGATTCAAAATTGCTTATTGTATTCAGAAGCCAAAACATCTTCAGCTTACATGCATATAATATTAGGTGTCAGATTAAGATAGATCTAATCAAGCTAAAAAAGAATAGTAACAACTGGACCATGTTAGCAAGTGTCCCTTCCTGCACATCTCAGTGGTTAAAGAAGGAAGAAAAAAGGGAATTGATGTCAGCCTGCTTGAACAGATTGAAAATGTAATAGAGAGTTCTAAAAGCTACCTTACAGTTACATTTATTTTACAGGAAGATTTTTGGATCCCATCACATCTTTATGCCAACAGCAGAGCCATTCTGATGAAATATTTTATTCACTGGGATATTTTTGTTTTATCTTTTACCTTCAACTTCTTTTTCATTTCTGATGTTTCTTGCATCTTCTTATACTCTTTTATCTCTGTGGCTTGAATGGCAGTCTTTGATTTCAAGATCCAGTTCAACAGCTCAGCACTTATAGCATCAAACCTGATTTAAGATTCAGATGTTACCAACTATCATTCATTTTCTACTATTGTTTCACTTGGCTCAAGAAAGAGAGCAACCACAACACCAATACAGCATGTGGTTTTAAACACTCCTCAAAAATAAAGGCAACCCAGAAATACAGTAACCACACAAAATCACATCATACATTTACAGTTTAAAGTATGAAAAGAGAAACAAAGTTGTAATGTTAATAAATAAAATTATTAAATAAAAATTTTAAACATTATAAGAGCTTGTATTTTCACAAGCTTTTTGTAGATCATGAAAAATAGATATGGTGAGATACCCACAAGTAACAACAAGTACAGAGATTCCTAAACTAATACCTTCTTTAACTCAACATGTATTACTGAGCCTCATATATGCCAGGCACTGGACTGGGCTCTTAATATAAAGGTAAACCAGAAACAATCCCAGAAATTCACAGGATGCCTCCTAATTCAACTGGGGAGGGGTGGCTTCCTGGAGAACAACAGCTTTATGCCCAGGAGTTATCCTTGCAAAGGGAAAACAAAGAAAGGGAGGAACACACCTTGAGCACTGTAAGTAGTTAAGTGCAACTGGAATAGCGAGTACTAACTAAGCAGGGAGGAACGATAGATGATGTGGCAGAGAGCCTCTCGGACCAGTAACTGGAAGGCCCTGCAGGCTAGCTGAAGGAGCTGGACCTTAACCGAAAGGCAACAGAAAGCCAGTGAGGGGCTTAAAGCATGGGACTGACATGATTATATTTACCCTTTTGGGTCCCTGAAAAGAAAGAATAGAGACAAGTCCAGAAAATAGACGGTGGTAGTCACAGGAGCCAGAACTAAGTAAGAGTGGAAAGGAAAAAAGGGAACAGACCTGGGAGGTGTTGAGAAGGTCAGTTAAAACCACAGTGATGAGGAACAAGAGGAGAAACATTCAGTGGGCGCTGGCCATATGCCAGGCCCTTTCCAAATGGTTTCTGTGCATTATTAACTCCAGGAATCCTCACAACAACCCTGCGAGTATACACTATTATTATCCCTTCTAATGATGAAGGAATTGAGCTCACAGAGGTTTTAAATAACTTCTCCAGACCACAAAGCTAACAAAGGCTAGAGCTGGGATTTAAGCTGAGCAGTCTGTGCTTGTAACCAGGACTCTGCACACAGAACTCAAAGCAACTTCTGGATATTTTTAGATGATTCTCAGGTAAGCACAGGTTGTCCTTGCTGATTCTTTTGGGAAACTTGGCTGAACAGGTTTTCAGTGAATTCTGAGTATTCGTCTTTTCACCAAGGTAAATTTGTCTTGTCATTTGAATGGGATTTTGTGACACTCTAAGTAAATAACCAAAGGTCACAGTATCAGTCAAACCACAGTACACTCCTCATGTCATCTTCACAGCAGATTTCTACTTAATCTTTCAGGAGCACAAACCAAAGATCGTGTTTTAAATGACCTTGGAGACTGAGTCCATCTCTGCCCTCAATATGAGCGAGAACAATGTGAATGCATTAGAGCCACCATGATCATCTCAGGTCATGTTAATAGATAGGAATCTAGATGATAGGAAATGACTGTTACTATGGTGTTAAAAGAAAAAAAAAAAAAAAAAAACAGCCAGTAGCAGCACAGCAGAGGAGAAGGGGAAATAAACCATTACTTCTGAAGCATGTATTATAAGCTGTGCTACGCAGTTATTCAAAGTTCATACCTGTTCGGACAGCCCATTTTAAGACAAGCTAATAGTGCTTTCTACATCAGACTAAAAATAGTAAAGGATCTGAAAATCAAGTCTCACTAGGATGCTTAACAATATTTTGGACTTTAGGACAATGTAAATTAGATTATGAAGCGTATCCTTAAACTCTGAAGAGGTACCATATTGAAGGGGGTGATGTGGTTGCGTACCACTCCAAAATGCAAAACCAGCACCATTAGTAGACTCAGAGGGGTTTTAAAGTTTAAAAAAAAAACACAATATTTGGGCAAAATTTCTAATAATGAAATTTCACTGCTGTCTATTATAACAAACTGAATGTACTCAAGTCTCTATGTTGTCTAAGAAGGAACTGAAGCCATTTCTGCATCAATCAAATCTCAGAAGACTGTGGAACTCACAACTGGTTGCCCACCCAAAAGACACCTCCCTCCCCACATTTCTTCCTTGCTGCCTGAGTACCCCCAGAACACAACTACAGAGATGGAAAATGCAGGATAGTTTCAACCTCCCAGGAACCCAGGGCAGGGCAAATGTCTGAGTTTTGGCGAGTAAGACCAGAGTCAGGGAGTTAGTAATATCTTCCATAAAAGGTCCTTCTCCCTGATTAAAAAAAGAAAAAAGTTTTGTTTAGAAGACAAATAAGGAAAAACTTCCCTGCCTGCATATAAAGCAGGTTATACAAAGTTGTTACGCCAAGTGCTACAGCAGCATCTTGGGATCATGAGAAGACAGGTTTTGCCTTTTACCTTGCTAACATGCTGAGGATGGCAGAGACAGGGTGCCACGATGCTGACCCACACCATCCCATTAAAACTGCCCCACCTCCGGACTTTTTGCAACATGAGATAGTCAATGACCTCATTGTATAAGTCACTTTGGGCACAGTACTCTGTTTCTTGCAACAGAACTCACCCTATACAACATGGACATGTGTAAGATTGTATAGTTAGGCACCGTGACATTGCGATTTATAGTAAGAAACAAATATTTGGTCTTTGGCCTTGTTTCTAACACAGAGTTCCCAAACTCTTGGAATTTCCAAAGTGATAAGAGCAACAGAGGTGTCATTTGTCATGTTAGTGAGATGACTTTTGAATCCCATCTAAAATCCCATCTAAAAAGGTAGGCTGGTTGTCCGGAGACCCAACCTTGTAATTACAGGGTTGGAACTTTAGTCTCACCTTGCCCCCCTGACCTCAGGGGAGGGGAGAGGGGCTGGAGGTTGAATCAATCACCAAAGATCAACGATCTAATCAATCATGACTTTGTAATGCAGCCTCCCTAAAAAGTCACAAGGATAGGGATCAGAGAGCTTCGGGTAGGTGAGCATGTGGATGTTCAGGGAGACCAGGGCACCTGGAGAGGGCATGGGAGCCCACACCCTCTCCCCATGTCCTGCCCTGTGCAGCTCCTCAGTCCGGCTCTCCCTGAGTTGTATCCTTTTATAACAAACCAGTCATCTATTAAGCAAAACATTTTCCTGAGTTCTATAAGCTACTCTACGAAGCTAACTGAAGCAGAGGAGGTGGTGTTAGAAATCTCTGAATTATAGCCAATTGGTCAGAACTATAGGTAACAACCTAGATTTGTAACTGGCATCTGAAGTCCAAGGAAGAGGTGCTGGAACCCTCTAACCTGTAGCCAGTTGGTAAGAAGCATAGGTAACCTGGCATCTGATCTAAGATGGGGCAGGAGCAGGAAAAAGCAGACCTGGAGGAATAAACCTCTAACCTGTGAAGTTAGAATTGGTACCAGAACCTATTCATGCACCCTAGTCTTTCACAGCCTGCCCAGCTTCCAAATGCACAAAATCAACTGGCCGATACATGGACAGAATATAGACACTCAGGAAATAAAAGGTCCACAGTAAGATCAACATCACAAGCATCTCCCTCATCTGCTGCCTTGGCTCCAGAAGTAAAAGTTCCACAGCTGTTGTTTGCAACTCAGAGGTCCAACTCATGGTCCTAAAAGGAGATGCTGTTAGGATGCAGGAACGCAGCCTTATTACCAAAACTAAAGTCAACAGGTAAAACTGCAATCCTGCTTTGTCTAACAAAAGCTGAATTGGGGAAATCATATTATTTTTATTCAGGCAAAAGTAACTGCCCATGTACCCAAGCACTGGAATTCTACTGTCAAAGGGCATGAAAACAGCAGTATTCAAGGGCTGCTCTGAGACTATCTGTTCCAGGGCCGGTGAGTACGGTCCCTGGCCCATAGGAAAGCGCTGCAGAAGATTCAACATTAGTGAAAGCTCAATGCATGCCAGATATGACTGTTCCTCTTGTAAAGATCCTGAGTTTCCTTTGAGTCAGAAAATGAAACAAATTTTACCAAAGATGGATCTTTGGTAACATGAAGAATCTGTTACTAAAACAAAGGAATTAACAAGGAAAGAAAGAAGACATGAAGACAGCAAGGGAAGGAAAAGAGAAAGATCTAAAGGAATTACTTCCCTTAATTAAGTTTCTTTTAAAGGTAAGAAGAAGGAGAGTCACAAAGAATAAGGAGATAGATCTAAAGCAAAACTGTAGGAACTGTGACAGTGGAAGAAAGAATAAACAAAGGATCGTGGACAATTATATCCACCCACAGTAAATGATGGGAAAGAAAGAACTAAGGAAACGATATGTTCTGTCCATGAAGGCTACAGGCACACAGTTCTACCAAATGAACCAAAGATAAATAAAATCCAGATGACTTAGATGCTTAACCAGTATAAAGTGGAATATTCAGAAGACTGAGAGGTAGTGAGTGGTTCAGTAGTTGAATTTCCATTACAATAATTATGTTTAAATTTGCATATGATTAGTGATCAGTACAAAATAAGTACCGAGCACAAAATATTAATATATCATGTGCAAAATAGTTCTCACTTTTTTTTAGCTTCCAAATCCACAGGGATCTGTCTCTTCTTTGGGGGAGGAGGAGGAGGCAGCTCTTGCTTAGACCTTTTTGTAGTTACTTGTTCTCTTAGGCGAACCGTCTCTAAAAGATCCTTCTGAGGAATCTGGGACATTCCCAGCTTTGCAACAGCCTGAGTTACCTGAAATAAAAATCAACCAGGTTTAATGTTTTACAACAGCTTTATTGAAATATAATTCACAAGCCATAAAATTCTCCCTTGGAAAACATATGATCCCATGGTCATCAATACATTCAGAGTTGTTGTGCAACCATGCCCACTTTCTAATTCCAGAATAAGGCTTATCATTTCAAAAGGAAATCCCATACCCAGTAACAGTCACTCCCATCCTTCTCTCCCTCTTGCCCCTAGAAATGACTAATCTCCTTTCTGTCTCTACAGTTTTGCCTATTCTGGATATGTCATGTATTAATAGAATCAGTGCATTAACCTTGTGACCAGCTACTTTTACTTAGCACAATGTTTTCAGGGGTTCATCTCTGTTGTATCATATATTGGTACATTATTTTATTATTACTTAATAATATTCCCAGGTGGCAGTGGTAGTAAGGAACTTGCCTGCCAACACAGGAAATGTAAGAGATGCAGGTTTGATCTCTGGGTCAGGAACATCCCCTGAAGTAGGAAATGGCAACCCAATCCAGTATTCTTGCCTAAAGAATCCCACGGACAGAGGAGCCTAGAAGGCTACAGTCCACAGGGTCGCAAAGGGTGGGACATGACTACGTAACTTGGCACACAGCACACAATAATATTCCATTGTATGAATACACCACATTTTGTCCATCCATATATCTATTGATGGATGTATGGGTTGTTTCACTTTTTGGTTGTTGTGAATTTTGCTGCTCTAAATATTCATGTACAAACCAGTGTTATTTTTGATCAAGATGCTAAAATATTTTTTTAATTTATAAAATTATTTAAGATGAAAAAATCATTTTCGAGAAGGAAATGGCAACCCACTCCAGTATTCTTACCTGGTAAATCCCATGGACAGAGGAGCCTAACAAGGTCACAACTGAGTGACTGAGCACAAAGATCATGTCTAAGTGTTACCAGTTACTAATGGTCGAATGACTGGATATCAGAAGTTTTTTAAGGTCTGTTAAAATTCACTTTAGAAAACTAAAGAAAATACATGTCAATTTTTCAATTTTACAGTTAACCAGGTATAAAAAAACAACTTTTTAGTTTAACTACTACTTTTATTACACCAACACTAAAACAAAGCTGAATGTATAATTTCTACTTAATGGCACAAAGTATTCCCAAAGCATAGGTACCTGGTTGGAGGAATCTTCTAATCTCTGAACCAAGGAATCCCACCTCTGAGTCAGCTCCTCTGAGTCCCTGTTGATCTTCTTGGATGTCTTAGGATTATCAAGTAATTGACCCACATCCTGGCCAATCTCACTCAGCTGATCCAAAGCTTGGCGCTTCATTTCCATGTCTTCCTTCAAAATCTAGTATTTCAGATACGTATTAGATCACTGAATCACTTTAAACAGGAACGTATCTTCCTGTTCCCCCGTCAGAAAATGTAAACCTCTGTATTTTAGAGTAAAATTTACCTGCTTTAATTCCCTAAAGCTAAAACATAAGACTTCTGGTTTTAGATCATTGCAGAGCAGCATTCTAGTGTTAGGGAAATGAATTCACTCACTACATTCTATCAACCATTGACATAAAACACTAAGATATCATAGGCTCACAAGAGAGGTGCTGACAGCCACATCACTTACAGCCAGTCGTCGAACACTGACGCTTAGTTCCTTTTGGTCTTTGAAGTTGCTCGTCTGGACTTTATTTAAAGATTCTTCTTTTTCAGTTAACCATGCTTTCAACAAGCACTGCGAATAATAACCAAAGTTCGAAATATATTTAGGGAATCATTTGGTAGTTCAACTCAATCAAGTTCTAAAATCTCTTATTTTTATGTTACTGGAGGCTTTATCCAGATCTGGGAGAAGAAGGATTTCAAACCCCTAAGCCTGAGGCATAAAAAACTCAGAAAGATATCTTTGCTTAAGATATAACCCTTCACAGATTTGCAACTGATCAACCTAAAATTAACCCCAAACCTGGAAAATTAAACCTAATTCTCAGGGAGGCTGATGGCTCTAAAAGGCTAAATCCAACTATCCAAGTCTCCAAAAGAATCACTTTATAACTCTCCAGATGCCGAGGGAAGGTCAGAGATTTTCTTTTCTCAGTCCCTCTGTTAGGCAAAAAAGAGAGAAAAGTCAAGTTACATGGCTTGTAAACTGCAGAGCCAGATCACAGACCCACACCCCAAAGCTGATGGATTTTCCATGTATCTTGCAGGACAACCACACTAATGCTCCAGATTCAACAGCAGTTATGATTAGAAGAGGAAGCCTGAGGCTACTCCAAAGCCAATATGAAAAGCTTTAAACTTCATTGGCCAACAGTGCATGTCTTTTAGACATCAGATATTTAGTAAAGAGATAAATTTGAAGGAGGGATAAAAAAATGGTTGCCTTAATATAATTTTTCTCAAAATGTAGTATTTACCACAGAAACTTTCTTCTATAGAGTTGAGGTGGGCAATTCTTGGTTGTGTGTTTGGAGTCAACTCTTTTCTCAAGTTTGATTTATCAGTTTATTTAACAACCATTCTCTGCCTTTATATTTCACTCAGAAAAGGACAAATATTAAGAAAATAATGTAAATATGAATTCTGTCCTCAATGTAGTAAGAGTTACCACAAAAATACCCATAGCACCAGATAGAAAATGCAGACACCACAAAGAGACTGCTTCCAGTTTTGAAACAGTGGGGGAGGGAGAGGGAGTTCATAAATGACTTCATGGTCCCTGATGGATATGTCACTGGCAAAGTCCACTGGGATACTGGGAAAAATAAGGTGGAATCTAGGTGACATGGTCTGACCTCTTTTGGGTTTAGTCTAGCTTCACTTGCTTATAGGGGGCAGTGTGCAAAGCCCTCACACCTAACAGGATGGATTAGTGTTCCCAGAGGAGAGTTACTGTGCCCAACACCTCAACTGGGCAGCCTGTGTGCACAAGTGCTGTGTGGGATGCCTCAGTCCAAGATGGCGGCGACAGGCATAGAGAGGCTGCACCTGGTGTGATCTGGAGCCAAAGAGCTCTGCCCCCTCCCGCCAACAGGAACCCTCTAAATCAGCCCCACCAATGACTGACTGCCAGGGAGAGCACTGACTAGAGCGCAAGCTCACTCCTTTCCATTCTTTCATCAAAGAATAAAATTCTCCTTTGCTTCTGAACCAGACAGTTTCATTCTATGGGCTCAAATATCACTAGGCAAGAGGGCCCTCGTAGGAGCTGGACTCAAAAGAGTTGGTAACAGGTGGGGAGAACTTAAAAACAGATAGGCAAAAAGACATTTCAAGGCAGATGCCACACTTAAACAAAAACACAGAGACTAGAAAACTAGTTCGCTCTTTCAAAAAAAATGAAAACAATACAAAACCCATCAGGAATCTACCATGGACCGTGCATTGAGAATACAGCACTGAAAAGAAGTAGCACTGCTCTGCATTGAGAAGAAGTACTACTCTGCATGGCCACAAGGCCACGGCAGTCTTGGAATGAGCCACAAACTGGGAATTCAGGATTTGAACACTGAGTACATGAAAAGACAGAGGGAAAGTTTAGAAAGGTAGATTAAAGTCAATCACAGAATATCCAGCTGGCCACACTTGGCTCATGCTGGAGAAATTTTGAACTAATTCTCAGAGCCCATTTCTAACTATCTTAAAGCCTCTGCAACTAAGTGAACAATAATCCCTTGAAAGACTGTTTAATTCAGACACAGTTGATTGGTCTTATTCTCTGTAACAACAAATTATCAATTGAGTACCAATGTTGGCTTCGTTTCTACATTTTAACAAGATTTCTCCTTCCATATCACTAATAGAAGGCCATTCAAAGGTCAGTTTTAAACCTAACATAATAAATGGCCAAAATCCTAGCCACTCTCTATTTTTAAATATTTGTGATTACCAAATTTTGATTCTTTCTGAATTTTAAATTATTTTAAGAAGAGTAACACAATGGTTCCCTAGCAATCAGTCTCCTACAATCATTAATGAAGTTAAATTTCAATTATTCTATGTGACTTTTTGGCCTGAAGAAAAGATAAGTAAATTTAAATCTTTGTAAAGCAAAATGTAAACATTTCAGAAATCAGAATCAGGTCTATCATGCAATTCTTAAGAGGAAAATTCTGGCCAAAGATTGAGGGCAGGTGGCAGTAGCTTACAATTTACATGGGGACAAATTTTGCAACCTGCTTTTTAAGAGTTCTCTCTGCCACCATATTTAGTAAATCACAAAACAGCATACATTTATCCCATGAAAAGAATATAGCTGCTTTTTGTGGACAGAAATAAAAGGCATTTAAAAGAATCACAGTGAACCCTGGGATGTGGGAACAGAGTATCTGTTTATTTTCTACACCACAACTCTTTGGCATTTTGAAGAAAAGTCTTGCTTATTTGTATTCTGTTTTGATGGTTGCTTTTCTGGAAGGATGGAGATGGGCAAAAGGCCACCAATCAGACTGAAAACTCTAAGTGGCAGCTTTGCACCAAAGGTTCATTTTCTATGTTAATCCTTGGTGGAAAAAAATTAGCTACGTGTTCAATCATCGGTGTTGCTAAATAATATTTTTCTTGTTAATTTCAGCAGTTATTCTGATTAAAAATCACAGGTTTAAAGTTCACAAAATACTGAGTGGATTCATTTATCATTATGTACTGAGCACAAGCCATACACTAGGCTGTATGGCTACAAGTTCAAATACATTATCCAACACAAATGCAGTAAAAATTATGTCAAGTAAATCCTAAAACTAGCATATCTAAAAACTAATCTAACTAATGAGCAAGGTCAAATTGTTATTACAATAGAGCTAATTTATAATGCAATCGCTATGAAGAAACTGCATAATGGACTGAAATCTGACTTTTAACATAATAAATAATTATAAATTTTCGTTCTGAAGAAATATAAGTGATTTATTCAAATGCAATAATTAATGATGGTTACTGTTCACCATGTATTTTGCCCATTATGTATACAGCTTCATACCTGTTCTTCCAATAATTCCTGCCACAAAATGTTGATTTCCTGTAACCTATTCCAGCGTTCTTCAGTCCATCGGCACACAGCTGTCCAGCGTTCACCGAGTTTCTAGAAAAGGAAAAACCGATCCTTCATCAACAAAGCCTGAAGGGATAGTCATCACAATCCTTAAAGAAATTCTTGACATCCATTGTTCTTTATTACAGAGTAGTAATTATGAAAAATATTATGAATGTTGCTTTAAAAAAAACAGATGAATTCTATAAAATTATAGATAAGACAAACTAATTTCCATAGAATTTAACTATTTCATATTACACAGTTAGAATATGGCACAACTGGAACTCTATCTTGTAACTTTTTACTTCAAACTCCAGCTCTTTTCTATTTTATTGTGGCTTTTATATGAGAATTTGACAGTTTCACACACACCTTCAAAATACAGCAAACGTATCTACTTTCAAGGCTTCCATTTTTTCAGGCTATAATTAAGACAAAATTCAGTGTGTGGCTCATTTCTTAACCATTTTTACATGCCAAGACAATCTTCATCGGTAGTACCAAAAATTACAAAAAAAAAAAACTGTTTTGATTTGTTCTGTTTATATTGCATGATACACAGAAAATTCCACCAAACAGCAACAGAATATTATAAGTATTAGCAAGACTAAATCAATAAATTTGATACATTAAAAAAAATCAATCTTCATGATGACTTTCCCAACTAATTACTTTATTACCACTTTATAAATAATGATTAACAAATTCTGTTTTGTTTCTTCATTACTTACCTATAAGCAAGAATTATTTAATGCATATTATCTTATTTCATTTGTATTATCAAAATAGGCTTTGCATTGTGCAAAAGTAGAGAACATAGAGCCAGAAGAGAGATCTCTCATCTCCGAATGAAAACTCATTGCCTATTTAAACCTCGGGGCCTCCACTCAACCACTATGAATACCCTCACTGTTAAATAGACAAGACATGAATGCCTACCTCTACGATTACTGTAAAAACTAAATACTGTTGCACCAAAATCTCAAAACCACTGCCCAGTTTTAAATGTTGAAAAAGAATTCCATATGATAATTTATAGTTACTAAAAATCATCAACTGAAAGTTACTGAAATCATCACCTGGCAACATTATATCAGGTAATCCAAGTTCAAATAAAATACAGCTGACCCTTGAACAATTGGGCGGGTCCGCTCATACTTGGATTTTTTTCAGTAAATACATAGGAAAAAATTTTGAAGACTTGTGACAAAAATTTGAAATGAAGATGAACCACACAGCCTAGAAATATCAAAAAAAAAATTAAGAAAAAGTTAAAAATTCAGGAATGCATAAAATATCTGTGCTGCTGCTAAGTCACTTCAGTCGTGTCCGACTGTGTGTGACCCCATAGATGGCAGCCCACCAGGCTCCCCCGTCCCTGGGATTCTCCAGGCAAGAACACTGGAGTGGGTTGCCATTTCCTTCTCCAATGCATGAAAGTGAAAAGTGAAAGGGAAGTCGTTCAGTCGTGTCCGACTCTTAGCGACCCCATGGACTGCAGCCTACTAGGCTCCTCCATCCATGGGATTTTCCAGGCAAGAGTACTGTAGATACGTATATAACATACAAAATATGTTCTAATGGACTATTTGTTACCAGTACAACTTCCAGTCAACAATAGGCTATTGTTAGTTAAGTTTTGGGGAAGTAAAAATTATACTAGGATTTCTGACTGCTTGAGAGGTCAGTGCCCCAAACCCCATGTGTTTAAGAGTCAACTGTACCAAAAACTCTCTTTATAAAGACTTGTAAGCATACACTATAGTCACTGAGCAAAAGGAAGCAAGTTGTTGGGGTTCCCAAAACTGATGCTGACATTTACATATTGATCTACTAAAGAAACAGGGATATTAAATCCTACATGACTGAAATTCTCAAACTTCACATTTTTTTACATATTCACTGGCCCCACTCCCAGTGAGGCCCAGAAATATGCATTTTAACAAATTCATCAAGTGATTCTGGGCAAGAAGGCTGTGGATCATTTGTTGGCATCAGTTCTTGAGCTTCAAAATCTTGTTCATACACCCAAAGGCTGAAGTAAATGAATGATATCTTGGTTCTCCTATAAACCCCCATGCTGTGGAACCCCAGCTGGGAAGTACAACCTAAAGAAGATGGTTTTACTAACCTAAATAAACAGACTGAACATGAAGAATAGGAACAATGTGTGACTGAGGCTCAGACCCCAGGTGCCTTAGCACTATCGTACTTTATAAGTCCTTACCTGTAATTGATCTTCCAAAATAGCTGTAGCACTCTCGCCACTGTTTTCATCAACAATCACCACCATGTGAGTCAGGGAATTCACTTTCACTTGTTCAGCCTCAAGATCATTCTGCAAACTCTAGAGAAAAAATTCAGATAAACCATTATGTCTACTCTTTCCCATTTACATATTTAAAATCTACCCAGTTGTCAATAGTAATTAAGGACACTTAATGAGGCATCCTGTTTTAAATTTCCAACCATTAGCCTAAGTGTTCTCCTAAGGAAACAAACCCATTATATATCTTTACATTTCATTATGAACCAAAGCAATTTGAAAATGCAATGTCATAACAGACTGCAAATGTGATGTCATCACTTTTATTATTTTTATTCCAAGTTTTGGCTGAAAGAATAAGAGAAAAGGTGTCACATAATCAAGTTTAGTGCATACAGTAGGAATTAAGAATATAGAATCATTAAATCAAAAAAGTTCCAAATTTAAATACACAAAGTCAGAGATCATTTTATCTAGTACAGCACTGTATAAAGTGACATAAGTCAAATGTGATTTAATAGTCAGAAGCTGTTCTGATTCGTTACCCAGGAAAGCAACTGGGGTATACAGACAATTTTCTTCCCACCTCTTCCATGGGAAGAGAATGCCAGGTCACAAGACATATATTTAGGTGTATAGGTAATTTATTCAAATACTACCGATAGTGTTGTCAACTGCCTTGAGTTTTTGTGTTTAATGTATCCTTAAAGCTTAATTTACCCATTTATCTAGTTATTTCATTGAGAAATAAAATTCTTCAAACACTTTGCAGAGAAGCTATTTTACTCTACCTTTCCTTGACTATGAAAAGTTATCTCCTAAATTTGTGACCTCCCTCATAGCTAAGTTGGTAAAGAATCCACCTGCAGTGCAGGAGACCCCAGTTGGATTCCTGGGTTAGGAAGATCCCCTGGAGAAGGGATAGTCTACCCACTGCAGTATTCTTGAACTTCCCTTGTGACTCAGCTGGTAAAGAATCTGTCCACAATGCAGGAGACCTGGGTTCGATCTCTGAGCTGGGAAGATCCCCTGGAGAAGGGAAAGGCTACCCACTCCAGTATTCTGGCCTGAAGAATTTCATGGGCTGTACAGTCCATGGGGTCACAAAGAGTTGGAAACAACTGAGCAACTTTCACTTTTCAAACCACTCACAAAACTCATGAATCCTCACCTAGGAAAAGAAGCAATAGCTTTCCTGAAGGATTATGAACAGACCAATCTGAGGGTTTCCTTATTTCCCAACACGTTGCATTCATGCAATGGACTAGGGTTCTTAACCACTCATGAGTCCAAAAAATAAAAAAAAACTTTGAGAATCTTATGGACACTATGTACTTTCATAACAAATCTCTGCTGCTGCTGCTGCTGCTGCTGCTGCTAAGTCACTTCAGTCGTGTCCGACTCTGTGTGACCCCATAGACAGCAGCCCACCAGGCTCCCCCGTCCCTGGGATTCTCCAGGCAAGAACACTGGAGTGGGTTGTCATTTCCTTCTCCATAACAAACCTCTATATACCCATATAAAATTTGACCTTCGTTTTCATCCCTGGCTCAGAAAACCCACATCCCTATGCACTCCACCCTGCAAGTTACTGAATACAAGAGTGCACTGAAGGAGTGTCCCAGCTCTGTGCTAACGATAGACGCCATCAACCCCTGAGAATTCTAAGTGCTGCTTTTTCATATTTGATAAGGTATAAAAGAAATATGAGCCAGATTTACTTTATGATCTTCCAGCAGCTTTTGCAGGGATTTTAAGTCATCATCCAGGGGGCAAGTTTCCATCTTTTGAATGCGTTCTTCTGTGAGCGTTAACCAGGCGGACAGCTGCTGTAGCTGTTTCCTCTGGAGTTCCATGAGGACATCGTGCAACCTGTCCAAGGGGAGCAGAGCGTTATCCCTACTCCTTCTTCCCTTTGCAAAGGCAAACACACACTCCAGGCATCAAGGAAACGGGGCAGGGAACACACTCTTGTCTAACCTTTTAAAGCAACATTTAGTCTTTAAATATAGAAACCAGCAAAAAACTTATTTTCTTCCTAAATGCAGTCAATTAAATGCACTCCAAAAATGCAAATAACAGCACCCTCTATTTGTATCAGAATCATTGTTTCTTTAATCAGGAATTCCTGCCTATTAAATAGGTGGAAATTGCAGTGGAATAGTTTGCTCCTTAACATACAATACACGAAATAAAATGAACTGTACTCTTAAAAAAGGTTACAAAAGGGAGTTCTAGATAAATAAAACATAGCCCTATCTTCATGTCAGAGTTGGTGGTTAGCCAGCTTTAATACTGCAAAGTCCACATACAATGTCTTTGCCCTTTTTTTGCTGATTTCTGTATGGCCACTTTTACATTTTCATTTGGTTAACATATCAAAGGGGAAATAAAGATCATAAAAATTCCAGCAATGCTACATACAGAAAAGAGTCAAAATTTGACAAGGCAAGTTCCCACAGACATGTAGACTTTTAGTTGTGTTAAAGTGGGCAACTGGGACTTTCAGTGGTTAAGACTTCGCCTTCTAATGCAGAAGGTAAGGGTTCAATCCCTGCTCAGGGAACTAAGATCCCACAAGCCTTGTGGACAGAAAAACAGAACATAAACAGCAGAAGCAATATTGTAACAAACTCAATAAAGACTTTAAAAAAATTTTTTAAAGAAAACAACTAGGCCCCAACTTGCAGCAGTGTTCACTCCCAGGCCTCCACTCACCGGGACTGTCTGTCCATACTTTCGACCCTGAGCGCCTCCCATCTGGCATTCAGCAGGGACATTTGTTCCTGAATCTCAAACTCCTCTTCATCTGTCAGAGTTCCTTGTGTTATCAGTTGGTTTCCTGCCTGCAAGACGTTCCCCACGCTGCTCTGGTGAGCCGTCAGTTCCATCATAAAAGCCTGGGAAGGTACATTGTTATGATCTATGAGCTGCTCATTGAAGAAAAGCAAATCTTAATAAATTGTTAATGCCTAAATATCAATGCTGTGGGGGGAAAAAAAAGTAACCATGCAGACTTCAAATAAAGCAGACTTTGATCCACTTTTTTGTAAGCTCTGAATATAGGAAATAAGCAGCTGACCTAAGGAAAAAGATGAGATCAAAGAGGACCATATTATATCTGATAACACGAGCTATTTTTATGTCAATGCTGATTATGCGACTGATAGATCATTAACATGGAACTAAGAGAAGATATAATAAATAAAACACCACGCTCGCCCAAAAGGACTTGCTTAAATAAAATGACCATTTGTATTATTTTCAAACCAAAATAGCAAATAAAACCTGTCAATTAACATACCACCAAAAAACTACTTAATCAAAAGAATTCTTCACATAACCCAATCACTACAAAGCAATATATTCCTGAAATAGTAGGAAATTTTCATTATATAAAAGTATACAAGAATACTGGATACAAGTTTGTTTAATCATATAACAAATAAAAATAACCACTTCCTAGGGAGCATTCAAAATTTAAAGACTTGGTGTACTGATTAGCCATTTTATGTCTTAACTATAATAATACACTTCCAAAACGAGCAGTACTAAAGCGCTGATTTTTGTCAGTGGCTCCACTGAATCTACAAATTATGGTAAGACCAAAATCCAAAATTTAATTCCAACATAGAGTTAATCATGCACGCCAGTTTTATAATGAAGCCCTATTTAAAAATCTTAAGTCTTCCAAAAAAAAAAAAAAGTGTAAAGCAGAGACATTACTTTGCCAACAAAGGTCCACCTAGTCAAAGTTATGGTCTTTCCAGTAGTCATGTATGAATGTGAGAGTTGGACTATAAAGAAAGCTGAGTGCCAAAGAACTGATGTTTTTGAATTGTGGTCTAAGAGAAAACTCTTGAGTCTCCCTTGGACTGCAAGGAGATCCAACCAATTCATCCTAAAGGAAATCAGTCCTGAACATTCATTAGAAGGACTGATGCTAAAGCTGAAGCTCCAATACCTTGGCCACCTGATGCAAAGAACTGACTCATTTGAAAAGACTCTGATGCTGGGAAAGATTGAAGGCAGGAGAAAGGGACGACAGAGGATGAGATGGTTGGATGGCATCACCGACTCAATGGCCATGAGTTTGAGTAAGCTCCGGGAGTTGGTGATGGACGGGGAGGCCTGGTGTGCTGCAGTCCCTGGGGTCGCAAAGAGTTAGACACAACTGAGCAACTGAACTGAACTGAACTGAAGTTCTCAAATAATGCCATGAAATTTCTGTGGAGCAGAATTCAGTAAACAATATATATCAGGGTGCATCTCCTGATTAAGACACAGGCACCATGGCACATACTCCTGTTCATCAGCTACAGATTACTTACTTCATGGGTTGCAAACTGGTCTTTGACTTCTTCCACATCATCAGAAATGTCATCCTGCTCCTGAAAAGTATCCTCGGCAGAAAGCAACCAGGTCAGCACTTCCTCCAGTGCTATCTGATAGGTGTCTAGATCCATATCAACCTCCGTGACAGTGCTGGGGGTTTCAGCTCGGGGACTCTCTTGCTCCTCTTCTGGTGCCGAGCTCTATGAAAACAAATCCAAGAAAATCCACAAGCATCATGAAGACCAGAAGGTGTTCAACAAAGGCACACTGGATGGAGACCCAAGGTAAACACCACTGTGTCTTAAGGCATCTGTTGGACTCTCAGGAGCTGGGTGAGCAATGCTGTGAACTAGTCAGAAAGCATTTATTCATGCCAGGATGGCAAAGAGTACAAAAGCTGTATCACTCATGGATTCCATACTCAGACATACTCTAATATAGCTGTTATTGTTCAGTCGCTCAGTCCTGTCCAACTTTTTGCAACCCCATGGACTGCAGCACACCAAGCTTCCCTGTCCTTCACTATCTCCCAGAGTATATAGTTGGGAAGAGACAAATAACCCACATGAATCACTTCTAAACAAAAATAAAAAGGCTCTTAACAAAGTTATAAATTCCATGGGTCTAACAAGGGATGTTATTTGAATTCATCAAGGGATAGATCAGGACGTTTCACAGAGGATCTGGAACATGGTGGACCTTGAAAGGGTAGATGTCATTTAAAGAGAGCAATTAGAACCCTTGTTAAATTGCTTTTACTGAATAGCATCTTAGCATTGCATTTCAGACACTAAAAGACAACCATACATATACAGGCTACTGTACTGATGATATTTTTCTGAGGCAGTAGCCCTCTAGTTTACTAGCTGTTTTTTTTTGTTTGTTTGTTTGTTTGTTTTTAAGAGCCTGTGGAATAAGTTATTCCAAGCTCCTTCTAAGCAATGGAGTATTTTCTTATATACTTCAGAATTGTATAACCAAACTAACCACCTATCTCATTCACTAGTTCCCTTCCAGAGCAAAGTTCTTTAAAATTTGCTTATAGCCTGTCTCTACCTTTTCACCTCTCATCCACAACTTTCATGTATCTGAAACATACAAACATGTATAGAAAACAACATAAGAAAAGGTCATGTATTTCACAACTGCTTTTGTTAACACTCCCTTTCATGCTGATCAGGTATTGGTCCCTACCACACATCTGGAAAGTATTTTGCCACTGCTACCAATAACCTTCTCAATGACAAATCCATTCTTCTAGCATCATCTTCAGGATGATCATGTAATGAACACAAAACCAGAACATTTTTTTATAACCAAAGTGCTAGAACAACATACATAAGCCAGAACTGTTTAAAGCAAACCCAGAAGTCTGGTCACCTTCTGTTTCTTAAGCTCCCAGGGCATTCTATACATCTGACCTGTCCCCACCCTCTCGAAGTTCTCCTTTCCCTGCTTTAATAACACCACCTTGGTTCTTCTCCTAGTTCAAAAGCATTTGCCAACATGTAAGTACTGAAGCTCCTCAAAATTAAGTCCAGGCCCTTTTTTAATTCTCTTTATGTACTTGGCCTGCAAGGTTTCATCCATTGCTATTAGATTTCAAGAACCCTCTATTAATATATCCTATTACCTTTATATTTCTCATCCCAAACTCCTATGTCCCACCTTCCTTAACATTTCCACTTCAATTTTTCATAGGCATATCAAACCTTGTCAATATTCAAACCCTTCATTTTTTCCCCCAAACCTCTCCGGGCTTCCCATTTCAGTAAATGGCTCCTCCGTGCACTTAACTCCTCCAGCTAAACACCAGGGGGCCAGACATGGTTCCTCTTTTTCTTTCCCCTCCTACATTTAATATGGATAAGAATTCCTACCTTCAAAATTTATCTCAAACCCATCCAGGTCTTTCCATCTTCACAACTGTCATTTGACTTCAGCACTACAACAGCCTGATCACCAGTGTCTTCAGTTCCCTGTTACTATCCAGACGTCTACCTCCACCATCCACTTCTCACAGAGCAGCCGGAATGATGTTTGCAAAAATGCAATTATATCCTAAGACTTTCCCACTTAAAATCTTTCACTGCTTTCTCAATGCTTTTAAGATACAATTGAAAATTCTTAACATAGTTTGTAAAAATACTGTGACAGCGAGAAACAGAGTGAGTGAGTGTGTGTGTGTAGGGCCGGATTTCAATTAGGTTAATCCGGGAAGTCTTCTCTGAAAAAGTTCCATTGAAACTGGGGAAAGATGGGAAACTTGCCATGCAAACAGTGGGTGGAGGAGCGTTTCATGGAGATCAGCCCACAGGTACAAGAATCTGGGGGAAGGAGAGGAGAAGTCCACCACGACTGGAGTGCACTGGCCTGAGATGAGTTGGGGCAGTGGGCTGGGCCTTGTAAACTACAAGAGGAGATGAGGTCTTTAACAAGTATGAGAGCTGGAACAGACAGTAAACACACCCCAGGATATTTTGAAGGAAGAATCCAAAGGGACCCGGTAAATGACATGCAGGAGCTAAAAACAGTGAATCAGTGAGCCCATAGACGCAACACTGGATAATTAGGAGACAGATGATGCCAAAGAGATAGCAGGAAAAATGAGTTAAATTCTGGACCTAAAACTCTGAAACTGGAAAGCCAGCATGATCCTGGAGATTATTTAGTACCAAACCTCCATATTCTAATGAAGATATCTGAGAACTAGGAAACTTAGTGACCAGCTAAAGGTTATTAAGATAGGCACTAGGATCTATGAGGTGGAAAATGGAAGGCGTTATCTGACTGCAAGTGTCAGAAGGTATTCATTCAAATACAAGAGGAGATTTTTGACTGAGAGATCAATTTCAAGAGAAACTCAGGAATTATTTACTGATCACCTAATGCTCTAAGCACATACCTGTAGAAAGAGAAAGAGAGGAAGGCGGGCTATTAGCATTCATTGAAAAGTAAAAGATAGCAAGATACGTCAAAGAGTAGATGATTACAACTTGACCACATCATATTTCTTCCATTAACTTAATTCAACTTCTAAGGCATTAATGAAAGCATGCAAATGAAGAGTTTAATATCAATATACTGCTCTTTTTTATTAGTCAGTTATACATATACATGTATCTGGGCTTCCCTGGTAGCTCAGACAGTAAAAGAAGCCACCTGCAATGCAGGAAATCTGGGTTTAATCCCTAGGTTGGGAAGACGCCCTGGAGAAGGGAATGGTAACCCACTCCAGTATTCTTGCCTGGAGAATCTGTGGACAGAGGAGCCTGGTGGGCTCCAGTCTATGGTGTCATAAACAGTCAGACACGTCTGAGCGACTAACACATACTCTCACATATACACACACACACGTATCTATAGTCTTTCTAAAATTCTTTTCCCAGTTAGATTGTTAGTGAATATTGAGCAGAGTTCCCTGTGCTAGACAGTAGGTTATCCATTTTAAATACAGCAGTGTGTACATATCGATCCCAAACTCCCTAATACACTTGCTCTTAATCAAACAGCATGTTATGCAAAAGCATGACTATCCTAGGCCCTAACTCCAGCCTTGCTATATGAAACATACTTTTTCCCTTTTAAAAAGTAAAATCAGTAAAGTTGTGGTTTTCCATTACATGCGCATGATGGTGTCAGCACGCTAACTGACAAACTGAAGCTTTGATGCTGAGAAGTCAAGATTTCTCAGGCAAGCGAAAAATCCTCAGAATTATCTTACCTATTACCTTACAAAAAACAAATATGGCAAGTCAAATATATTAGTAAAAATTTACCTGTACCTGTATGTTAATTTCTCCTTCTTCACATTCTTTCTTATATTTCCTTGGAAGTGTTTCTACCTCACGGATGGCATCTATAGTGACTTGCTGAGGTAGCACTTCAAACAAAGACGTTAAATACATAATTATGGATTTCTTGTCAGGAAGCTGAACAGCAACATCTAATAGTGAAAGAAAATAAGAACCAGCTTAAATTAGATGTCCAAAGTATGTGAATTGCTCAATATTAGATATAAAATAACTGTCCTTAGTGCCCATAAACAATACTAGTATACTATCTTTGCAATACCACAGCTTGGTAACTTTCATATAATATATGAGACACAGGTAAAGATGATTACCTATGGATTTTTGTGCAATATCCCATTTCTTAAAAATCTTCCCTAAAAGTTTCCCCCACAAGGCTAAAAGATAAGCTACCATTTAAGGTAATGTCACAGATTTTCATTCATATTATGAAAATAAGTCTAGACTTCAGTCTTGCAACATTCATAAGTAATGTTTTCACATCGTATATAAGAAGCTCGTTTCATACAAAAAACACATTTTAATTAAATGAACCAAACACTAAATTGCTTGTCTAATAATTTTGTTTTCCTAAAACATTAAATCTTATGCTGATATTTATTAACTATTCTCCAGTGATGTAATTAAATTTCCTCCTGAAGGATCCTAGAAATTGTTAAGCACAGTATTATGTCTATAATAAAAAGTCTTGTACCATATTTCAAAAGAAAAAACACTTCCTTAACTCTCACAATTCTTTCTACAAAGAGAGAACAACAAAAACAAACAAACAAACAAAAATACTGCATTTCAAATATTCAAAATTATAAAGCAAAACCAAGATTGAAATTAAACACTGAATAATACCTTCAGGATCTAATAGCTTTTCAATTCCCAAATAAGTTTGAGCCTTGCTGAAGGCATGTTCAAGTCTCTCAGTTGGGGACATTTTGACAACTCTATCCCAGCTGAAGAGATCAGGTCTGAAATTAGCATGCAAATAAAATTTAGTGATGATAAAATATGTGGGGAAAAAGTTGTTACTGTTATAATCATATACATTTCAGTTTTTTGCTTTTTTATTTGTGAATATAAATTTAAAAGTTTATCTTTTATATCCCAAAAGCTTGTCAAATATATAATACTTTATAAAATATAAATATGAAAATGACAGGTAAAACATTCTAAGATTTTTGTATTGGTTAAATATGCTGTTAAAATTCTGGAGTAGCCACTGAATGACTAGAAATGATATATTTCCCAAATGGTGAAAGAAAGAAAAAAAAACAGGAGGAAGAACCTACAAGAAGACATGAAGAAAAAGTAAGAAAAATGAGCTCAAAATAAATTTAAGAAGGAACTTCTGTAAATACATCAGTTATCACAATAATGTTAATGGACTAAAATCTCTGATTAAAAGACCAAGATTAGCAGAACAGAAAATCCAGCTCTAATCACTTCACAGGATTTTTCTAACACAAAAATCCCTAATAGGATTTCCATCCACCCCACTCCATAGAGCTATTGTTTAGTATTTCATTTCTATCACGATTTTCTTTTAATCCCACAAACTGGACATTATTGTCACCCTGACTGCTTAAAAGCTGATCATTTTCTTTGCGCTCTATCTGCTCTTGCACCTTGGACCAACCTACCTTTCTGAGATTTGCCTCCCTCACCCCCAACCCCAGTTCCCTCTCTGACTCCATCTCCTGTTACACCCCTTACTCACACCCCTGCACCCAGGGACCTCCCACATGCCAGGTAATTCCTCTCATCTTGCCTGATAGATTTTTCTTCAGCAGTATTTACCACTTCAATATGCTACACAACTTACATTTCCATTTTTTAAAATTGCCTGCTTCCCTCTATTTGAACATTAATTCCAAGAAGGAGAACTGGGATTTTTGCTTGCTTTTATCTCTGTTCTACGTCCTATGCCCAGCACACAGAGGACACCGCATACATTTTTGTTCAGTCAAGCAATAGATAGAAAAATGTTTTAGCTACAATTCAAGTTTTCTGACAGCATCTCTTAACCAACTAGAAACAGAGGACAACCTCCTTAAACTGATAAAGGAGATGAAGAAGACTGGGGTTTTTTTTTCATCAGATAAAAGGTATATGAAAAAAAAAATACAGCAAATAACAGCGTTATGGTAAAACATTAAAGAACAAGACATTCTGCCTCAGTACTACCAATTTAGATCAATATTGTATTGAAGGACAAGGCACAAATGAAGGGAAAGAGAAGAGGAGGGAAAGAAAGAGGAAGGGAGGGAAGGAGAGAAAAATGATTATAATTCATGAAAAAAACCTATAGTAACAAAATAAAACCTACAATAACAAATTCAAAATTTATCAGAATTTAACAATCTTCTAGATATAAGCCATAGAAAAGTCAACTGCATTTTTATATATCAGTAAAGAACATACAGGAAATAAAACTTGAGACAATAAATAATTTATAAGAGGGATAAAACACATAACAAATTTTGCCTTTCACAATTAAATTCTTGCTGCGTCTGGAATTTATTTGGGATATGGTGATGCAGGGATCCAATTCATGCGTTTCCACTTATTCCATACCATCTATTAATTTGCAGCATTGACTCAGTTGTAGATCAGAATGGAGCTATTTCTGAGCTATTTATTCCCTTAGGTTGAACTACACGAAACTGCCATTCTTACGTATCAAAACAGTCAAATATTGGCAATTTCTTATGCTTCAGCTTTTTATTACATTGTATTTTATTTGTAGTGCTATATAGTCTCAATTAATATAGCTTCATAACTAGTCTTGCTTTCTGTTTGGAAACTACTTTAGCCTGTCTCTTCTTCAAGAGTGAAGTGGCTCCTTTTGATCCCTTGGTCTTTTATTATAGAATCAGACTATGATAACAAGTTTCATGAAAAAAAAATCATTTATCTATTTTTAATTGGGGTTACACTAAATTTATAGAGTTTTTTCTTTTAGCAGAAGGCTGAAAAGTATTACAATTCTTTGTGTATATTATTGGTGTAGTGCGGAATGAGTGGGCTTGAACTATGTGAATTATTTTACATTTTTTTACTTACAAATACATACAAGAAATCATGGATTTTGTGCACTGTGGCATTTAAGTCCTATGGAAATAAAACATGATGGGTGTTTTTTTTTCCTATGATATTTCTTTTTTTTATGTTTTCAGAGAGCATGTACAGAGGAGAGAGTGGTCATGGGAAGGGACCTTAGGAGGGATTAAGCAGGGAGAGACAGAAAGGATGTACAAATTTGTACAAATCTGCACAGCTAAGAAGAGTCACATCTCACTTATGTCGGTGGAGCACAGCATTAAAGGCAAGCCCATCTGTCCAGCTGGTGGTGAAGTTGAGGACGTTGACCTGACTGTATGGCCTTGTGGACTGGCGCACCCAGCTCAGCAGGATCTTTTCACTGTTCGTCTGCTGCAGGTCTGACATGATATCCTTCATGACATCTTTCACCTGTTCAAATGAAACAATGCCTGCCGATAACTTCAAGTGGTAACTAGAATCAAGTCCCTGAATGCTGCCGCTGCTGCTGCTAAGTCGCTTCAGTCATGTCCGATTCTGTGTGACCCCACAGATGGCAGCCTACCAGGCTCCGCCGTCCCAGGCATTCTCCAGGCAAGAACACTGGAGTGGTTTGCCACTGCCTTCTCCAATGCATAAAAGTGAAAAGTGAAGTCGCTAAGTCATGTCTGACTCTTCGAGACCCCATGGACTGCAGCCTACCAGGCTCCTCCATCCATGGGATTTTCCAGGCAAGAGTACTGGAGTGGGGTGCCATTGCCTCCTCCCCCATCAGTGTGCACAGATATATAAATGAATAGATAAACAGATACAGAGAAACAAGAGACGAGGGAAAGCTCTTCCTCACAAGTGGAAAGATAATTAACAAATGTAGAAGAAATGATGAAATTAGAAAATCACTTTGCAAAGCACCATAACAATAACTGATGGCTCAGTGGTAAAGAATTTGCTTGCCAATACAGGAGACATTGGTTTAGTCTTTGGGTCAGAAGGATCCCCTAGAGAAGGAAATGGCAACCCACTCCAGTATTCTTGCCTTGGAAATCCTATAGACAGAGGATCCTGGCAGGCTACGGTCCATGGGGTCACAAAAGAGTTGGACATGACTTAGCGACTAAACAACAACAACAAGAACTACGAATGGATCTTAAAAATAATGGACAAAAGTTTGATAAGCAGCTGAATATTTACAAAGCCTCAAAATAGATCTCCACAAGATACTTTTCAATAACAAAGGGCAGTCACCGTACAGTGGAGACACTGGCAGAGTTCACCTTACCCAAATGATGAGCTAATACAGCCGGAAAAAAAAATACCAGACAGCACTTGCTTTGTGATATGGTATATTAAACTCAGCATCATTTTTGTGGTGTTTATCCCACAAATGAATAACCTTAAGTCTAATCACGAGGAAATATCAGTCAAACCCACATGGAAGAACATTCTACAAAATAACTATTCAGTATGCTTCAAAAACGTCAATATCATGAAGTGCAAAGAAATACTCAAAAATTATGCCAGATTAAAGATGACTAAAAAGACAAGGAAAAAGAATGTAATTCATAATCCTGTATTGTTTTCTCTAAACGATATTATTGGGTCAATTGACAAAATCGCCATCAGATTTCTAAATCACATAATTATTTTGTTTCAATATTATCTTCCTGATTTTACTAATTATATACTATTTGTTAGGGTATAGTATAATAACTGTATAATGATTAATATTAGCATTATAAATATTATAATGTATGAATATATTTATAACAATATATATTATGTACTCAACATTTTATATTAATATATTATAGTTATATAAGAGAACTTCTTGTTTTTAGAAATAATTTGCTTTTACAAAAAATACACACTTAACTATTTCGTGAAAGAGGGAAAGAGAGAGAGAAAACACAAAAATACAAATAGCTGTTAACATTTGGAAAATCTGAGTGAAAAGTATCCAGGAATTCTTTGAGTTATTTTTGCAATGTTTCTATAAGCCTGGTACTTTTCAAATTTAATATTTAAAAAATAGATACTTTTTCTCTATGCCAGGAAAATAGAGCAGTTTGTCAGGCTTTTTATTCAAAATAAGTTGAATTATATCCTTTCTCCAAATTCGTATGTTGAAATCCCAACCCCCAGCACCTCACAATAGGGATGTATTTAGAAACAGAATCTGTAAAGAAGTTGTTAAGGTAAAATGAGATCACGTGGGTTAGCCCTAATCCAGTATGACTGGTATCTTGGAATAAGCAAAGGAGATTAGGACACAGACATACACAGACCACATGAGAAGACAAGAAGAAGGGAGCCACCTACCAATAAAGGAGAAGAAACCAACCTTGCTGACACCTGGATCTCCGATTTCTAGCCTCCAAAATTGTGAAAAAACAAATTTCTATTGTTGAAGCCACCCAGTCTGTGGTACCCTGTGGCAGCTCTAAGAAACTAATACACATATGATCCATTTCCAATTCCTATTAAAAAGTAATTGAAAATTTCCCCACCTGCCAGTGCAAAATGATGCTCCAAAGTAATCCTAAAGTCAGTTTGTGGTTTCCATCTACAATGTCCGTTCCTCCTATATTCACTAAATCCACCTAGTAAAATGAAAAAATAACTTTTAAGACAATTTTTCTACAGAAACCCATATTTTTGTTTTAGCACATTTGGACAACAATATAAGTAAACGATAAGAAAAATTTCACTTTAGAGAGTCAGGTAAACCTAAGTCACAAAAATGTATTACTTAAACAATAGATCAATAAAGCAATCACAAAAAAGCACAACTATTCCTTCACTCATAGAAAAGGTTCAATACTTCTCATATGAGAAATGTTTCTAAAAAATCGGTTGACACCGCTGCCCAGAGCAGGTGGCTGGTTTCGTAATAAATCATCCCAATGGCATCAAAGGACCCCCAAAGTCCCATGACAAACTTACATTATTCTGATGTAAAACCTGCAGCACTCTGTTGACATTATTTAAAGCGTGCACCCTCGTGGAGCCACGTTCTTTCGGCTGGAAAGCAAAACACAAAAGCAAATGAGACAGAATCCCTCCATGTTGCTGTCAATCACTGACACTGAGAGGCACGTGAAACAGCAGCTCAGCCTACAGGTCCTCTCTGTGCTAGGAGCCCACGCTGGGTTCTCAGGCCACCGTGGAGGCCAGCATTGACGGACTGCAAATCCTCCCACGAATAGCATCCTAAGATAGTAGTTCCTTAGCATGCCTGAACACTGGAATTCCCCAGGGATCTTCCCAAAACACCAATGCTGTGTCCAATCCCACTCCCTATGATTGTGTTTTAATGAGTCTTTAGTATAGTCTGGTTTGGGAATTTGTACAAGATTTCCCTGGTGATTCTAAGGTACAAACAAGCTTGAGAATCAATGCTCCACCAGGGAAAAAGCATATTCTGTCTCAATTGGGCTGGAGGCACAAAGATTTAGAAGTTATGTCCCCTCCACCTGCACTAGTGTAGACAGAGCAGAGAGGATTCAGAGGTGCTATATAGGATCCAGACAGCATTACGAGGGCCCTCGGGGAAGACTGGAATTGCCACCTGGGAGAGGTGACCTGGGACGCTTCTTTCTGCCTCACTGGCCAGGGAACCTTATCTAAGAAAGGGATCGGTTTCTCCAGTAGATGCCTACCCACCATCTGGTGCAAAAGGTAGAGTGTAACAACCCACACTCTAGCAAGAAAGAAATTCATCTTCAAAAGTGCATCTCTCTATACCTTTTATAGTAATTCTACCTCTAGTGTCAAAGTTTGTACCCATAAAATGCATCCTTTTCATTGGCAAAGTTACTTCTGTGTGAGAATTAGGTACCATGCACCTAAAGTAATAGAGTCGGATTTGATGATGAAACAAACATGAAGATAATACTGAAAATCTGAATAAAAATAGACGTCATCAGTTTTGATAACCTTTTTTAAACCATTTGTTAAATAACATTAAACATATTTGTCTCTACTTTCCACTATTCAGAATATCATACCTTCTTTACATATCCATCCTTCTTTGTAATTCTCTACTGCCTGAGAGCAATAAAAATAAAAAGTAATTTTTTGGATAAAAATAGAATCCTCAATAAAGCCTAAATATAGTTCCACCAAAAAATTCATTAAAACCCTTTTTTTATGTTCCTATATCAGCCTTTACATTGTAAGGACCCCCAGAGGGTCTTCAAGTATCAGCAATAAGAGATACTCCATTAGACTGGTTCTTGAAGATAACATCTCTCACCAGTGAGGTTCCAGTGAGGCCTTCTAGAAGATCCAATAGCTTCCTTCCATCCTTGAGGTCTGTGAACATATCACTGATGGGTGGTTTTCCACTCTATAAAAGAAAAATACAACATCAGCAGCAGAAATTTCACACATAAATTGCAATTTTTTTTCTCTAGTTACAAGTCTGGGTGATCGGCAGACAATACAAATTTGCCTTGTATGGAAAAAAGTACAAAGAACTTTGAATTCTATAAAAAAGGTTATAAGCTGAAAGATGGAAACTGCATTATTTCTTAGAAAAGGAGTAAATAAAACTGGTTAATGTCAATATGCTTTGACTATGGTAAATATGGTTGACCATTGAACAACACAGTTTAATCTTACAGGTCCATTTACAGGTGGATTTTCCTTTTTTTAGTAGTAAATACTACAATTTGGCAATAAGGAGTTCATGATCTGAGCCACAGTCAGCTCCTGGTCTTGTTTTTGCTGACTGTATAGAGCTTCTTCATCTTTGGCTGCAAAGAATGCAATCAATCTGATTTCGGTGTTGACCATCTGGTGATGTCTATGTGTAGAGTCTTCTCTTGTGTTGTTGGAAGAGGGTGTTTGCTATGACCAGTGCATTCTCTTGACAAAACTCTATAAGCCTTTGCCCTGTGTCATTCCGTATTCCAAGGCCAAATTTGCCTGTTACTCCAGGTGTTTCTTGGAGAAGGCAATGGCAGCCCACTCCAGTACTCCTGCCTGGAAAATCCCATGGACCGAGGAGCCCGGTAGGCTGCAGTCCATTGGGTTGCTAAGAGTCGGACACGACTGAGCGACTTCACTTTTACTTTTCACTTTCATGCATTGGAGAAGGAAATGGCAACCCACTCCAGTGTTCTTGCCTGGAGAATCCCAGGGACAGCGGAGCCTGGTGGGCTGCCGTCTATGGGGTTGCACAGAGTCGGACACGACTGAAGTGACTTAGCAGCCAGGTGTTTCTTGACTTCCTACTTTTGCATTCCAGTCCCATATAATGAAAAGGACATCTTTTTTGGGTGTTAGTTCTAAAAGGTCTTGTATGTCTTCATAGAACCATTCAACTTCAGCTTCTTCAGGATTACTGGTTGAGACATAGGCTTGGATTACCATGATATTGAATGGTTTGCCTTGGAAACAAACAGAGATCATTCTGTCATTTTTGAGATTACACCCAAGTACTGCATTTTGGACTCTTTTGTTGACCACGATGGCTACTCCATTTCTTCTAAGGGATTCCTACCCACAGTAGTAGATATAATGGTCCCATCACTTCATGGGAAATAGATGGGGAAACAGTGGAAATGGTGTCAGACTTTATTTTGGGGGGCTCCAAAATCACTGCAGATGGTGACTGCAGCCATGAAATTAAAAGACGCTTACTCCTTGGAAGGAAAGTTATGACCAACCTAGATAGCATATTCAAAAGCAGAGACATTACTTTGCCAACAAAGGTCCGTGTAGTCGAGGCTATGGTTTTTCCAGTGGTCATGTATGGATGTGAGAGTTGGACTGTGAAGAAAGCTGAGCACCAAAGAATTGATGCTTTTGAACTGTGGTGCTGGAGAAGACTCTTGAGAGTCCCTTGGACTGCAAGGAGATTCAACCAGTCCATCCTAAAGGAAACCAGTCCTGGGTATTCACTGAAAGGACTGATGCTGAGGCTGAAACTCCAACACTTTGGCCACCTCATGTGAAGAGTTGACTCATTGGAAAAGACCCTGATGCTGGGAGGGATTGGAGGATTGGGGGCATGAGGAGAGGGGGACGACAGAGGATGAGATGGCTGGATGGCATCACCGACTCAATGGACATGAGTTTGGGTGAACTCCGGGAGTTGGCAATGGACAGGGAGGCCTGGCATGCTGCGATTCATGAGGTCGCAAAGAGTCGGACATGACTGAGCGACTGAACTGAACTGAAATACTACAATATTATATGATCCGTGGTTGGTTGAATTCACTGATATGGAACTGGGACAGGAGAGAGCTAATTAAATTATTTGTGGGCTTTCAATTCTGCAGCATCAGCACCTATAATACCCCATGCTGTTCAAGAGTCCAATGTATTCCTGAGAAGGAAGAGGTGTTAAAAATATAAATGAGCATAGAGCACCTGGGTACAGAGACCAAAGAAGGCAGCGTATTCTTATTCCAGCTCCACGCTTACATTCACAGCATGACCGTGGCTTTCGCTATTTCCATTAATGGAAGCAGGTCATGTCGTCATCAGTTTCAGCTCTCCAGTTTCATCTCTGGTGCTTGGTCTGTGCTTGGTCTGTATTTCTAGCTACTAACTTCTGAATGATTAGGATATTTTTGGCTCTGTGTCTAAACTCAGTATGAGTCCTGTATTTTAAATGACAAAACTTACATAATTTCTAAACTCTTTGTTTCTGATGTTGTTAGTTGCTCAGTTGTGTTCAACTCTGCAACCCCATGGACTGTAGCCTACTAGGCTCCTCTGTGCATGGGATTTTCCAGGCAAGAATACTGGAGTGGGTTGCCATTTCCCACTCTTGGGGATCTTCCCAACTGAGGGATCAAAGCTGGGTCTCCTGAACTGAAGGCAGATTCTTTACCATTGAGCCACCAGAGAAGCATGAAGTTCCCCTGATGAATATATTCTATTGTCTAATGCCAGAAAATCCAAATTCATTCACAGATAGACCTTGTCTCTGTGTGACATCATAGTTGTATGCAACAGGACAATTACTCATGGAAAATGTCAATATGACCATTAACTAAGTAGTGAACCTAAATCACCAACTTAACTGTCTTCTAAATCACAGGTTATTATAAAAATCAAAAAATTAATATTAGGTGAAAAAGTTATAAAGCACAATATAATAAGTGTTTCATAATTATGTTGAATCAAATTATTCTCTTCCAACATGAAATCTCCAGAGATTAAGTCTTAGTTCTTATCAGTAATAAAGATATTTTATAATGATTAATTATTGTATCTTCATTATTCTTTACTTTAAAAAACATGAAATCATATGAAACAGAATTATAGTGAGCTTGACATGGATAAGCAGGAAGGAAACCATTCTGAAGTTTCCTAAAACTTTGCATTTTCCCTTTTTTTCCTCTCCTCTTGATTTGTTACAATTTTGATTCTATATAACATATACTCAACCAATGGTTTTTATCAGGTGGCTTTTCCATAGTTCACATATTCTAAATGAAGGGAAGTATGGTAAAGTCTTCACCGAAGACTTCAGAGAAGTCTTCACAGAAGTCTTCACAAAATCAGTAAAGAATAAACTATCATTTATTTATATCTGAAACAAGGCTGCTTTTTTATTTCCAGCTACCATTGCGTTAGCAGCAATGATGTCAGAAACATATGGATGATCTCCATCTATCACATAATAAACAGATTTGCGTGATGCAGGAGACCAGATCCAGAGGCAATGCCTTGAGGCAGAGCAGGAAAGATTCCTGCACATTAAAGACTTCTTGGGACGGTTCCATGTTTCCAATGCAGAGGTATGGGTTAGCTCCCGGGCAAAGAAACCAGGATCCCACATGCCTCAAGGTGTGGCCAAAAATTTAAAAAAATTTTTTAAAAATTTTAAAGACTCCTTACCTGCTGTCAATAAAAGCAAAGAGCAGAAATGGCCCCAATCATCTGCTACCCCTACCTTCCTCCTCTCAAAACCCATCCAAGTACACTTGAGCAAAGTAGCCACCAAATACCCAGACTCCCTTTCAGGAAGAGGTGAACAACTTTGGTCTTAGAGCAAAGAGACAAGAAATCAGGTAAAATTCATGGAAAAAACAAATAGGGATATCCCAGCACAGAAAGGATCTTAAGAATACGGAGGACATAGGCAGCTAAATAATGTCTGGGCAGCATTTGTGATTGTTGCTGTTTAGTCGATAAGTCATGTCAGACTCTTTGCAACCCCATGGACTGTAGCCCACCAGGCTCCTCTGTCCATAGGATTTCCCGGGCAAGAATACTGAAGTGGGTTGCCATTTCCTTCTCCAGGGGATTTTCCCAACCCAGGGATCGAATGTACATCTCCTATATTAATAGGTAGATTCTTTACCACTGAGCCACCAGTAAAGCCCCTGGGTGGCATTTATCCATTCTCAAATCCACTACATTACCCATTTTCCAAAAAAGAAATAAAGTAACACAGACCAGCATAGAATAAAATATAGTACATATATTAGTCAAGGACTTCCCTGGTAATCCAGGGGTTAAGAATCCACCTTCCAATGCAGGATTCCATGTTCATTCTAACTTGCTGCTCAATCTCTGGTCAGCAAACTAAGATCCCACATGCCACAGAGCAACTAAGCCCTCGCACTGCAACTAGAGAAAGTCCACAGGCCACAGTGAAGAGCCTGTGCGCCGCAACAAACAGCCAGTGCAGCCCAAAAACAGAATAAACACATAAATTGAAAAATACATAAATAAAAGTATTAGTCCATATTACAAACAATTATGAATGCCCATTCAGAACCTAATTGTAGACCAGCCTCTTACCAGCCATGTAACTTTGGAAAAGTGGCCTTTCTACATCTACTGACTCATCTGATGATGACAGAGATTCAATTAATGTTTGGAATTATCATTCATATCAGAAGCATAACCTTCATGCTTTCTACTGTCATAAAAGTGCCATAAAATGTCAACAACAGCTGAAAGAAAGGGTAAAACAAATAAGCACTTCATCTCAGGCAGGCATGTAAAAGCAAACTCGGAACTTGGGTATACGTTAGTTATATCTCACTTCACAGAGAAAGATCTTCCAAGTCCCAAATTCACCAATTCAACGACCCGTATGGATACATCCCTTTCAAAGACAATGAACATGATTCTACAAGAGCACACCCGCACTTTACGTATGCACCATGAGACAAGCATAACAGCAGCAAACGCAGTAGATTCTTCCTTAAGCTCCAGTGCTGCTCAGTGGTTAAAGCAGGAGGCATTCATCAAGAGGCAGTGTTCATTTTCCTGCATCAGACACCCTTTTTCTCTCTCTCGTCCAGCTCATTCATTTGTTCACTGAGCAACAAATCTTCAGAAAAACTCCTTGTGAAGCATTCTCTTGAAACAAAGGCAACTGAGACAGAGTTCTAGAAGTCCTTCTAAAAGTTAATCACTCATACAAGGTAAATCAATGCCTTTATATTTTTAAAAAACCAAAACAAATCCAACAGTAACAACTCAACTGCTTTATTCATTTTCCAAATTTCAGGAAAATACTGATGGCAATCCTTATGAAATATGCTTTGTGCTGTGTCCCTATTCTCCTAACTCCCCCACCCCACTCCCAATGATGACATGGTCATTGTGACTTCCACCTGGTACCTTCAGAAGCACCACATACACCTGCAGGAAGGAAAATACAGCCCATGGATCTCCTCAGTGGAGATTTTTCCCCTTAAACTAGGTTTCATTGCAATATAGATCATACTAAGCTCAGGAGACCCTGGTTCAATTCCTGAGTCGGGAAGATCCCCTGGAGAAGGGATAGGCTACCCACTCCAGTATTCTTGGGCTTCCCTTGTGGATCAGCTGGTAAAGAATCACCTGCAATGCAGGAAACCTGGGTTCGATCCCTGGGTTGAAAAGATCCCCTGGAGAAGGGAAAGGCTACCGATTCCTGTATTCTGGTCTGGAGAATTCCATGGACTGTATAGTCCATGGGGTCACAAAGAGTCAAGAGTCCAGCAGGACTGAGGGACTTTCACTTTCATGAAAAGACACTTAACATCCATCAGAGAGAGGCAAATTAAAATCACAATGAGAAACTTACCTCACATCTAAAATAGCTAATTTAAAAAGCAGCCACAACAGAAAATAACAAGATTGGAGAGAAATAACAAGTGCTGGGGAGCAAGTGAAAATACTGGAACCCTGGACTTTGCTGGCAACAGTGTAAGATGACGCAGCCACTGCGGAACACTGCTCCGTCATTCCTCAGGATGTTAAAGTACCAGACAACCCGAAGGCAGGAAGGGACCAGGGCTCCTACAAATTCAAAACTGTGATCCAGAACTTACATGTAAAACACACATTCACACTCCCCACACCCATGGCCAATCACTACAAAATGCTGCATATTCCTGAAAAAACACAATTCAGGAATGTCCCACACACAGATGGAAAGAACCACGACCCCTTTCCACCTACCAACTAGTAGAGTTACACCTGTAGGTATGGTGATTCAGTGCTTTGCGTCTTACAACAGAGGGCAGAAAATGTCTTTTGTAAAGCTTTAAATAGTATTTCATTTAGTCTTTGCTGGCCAGGAGGCCCCTACAGAAACTTCTCAAGCCTGTTGTCATGATGTAAAAGCAGCACAAGCAGTATATACACAGATAAGCCAAACGGAATGGTGACTGTGTTTCAACAAACTTGATCTGTGAACACTGAAATCTGAATTTCATATACTGTCCATGCATCATGAGATCTTTTTTTGATTTTGCTTTCATGCGAAGAGTTGACTCATTGGAAAAGACTCTGATGCTGGGAGGGATTGGGGGCAGGAGGAGAAGGGGACGACAGAGGATGACATGGCTGGATGGCATCACTGACTCGATGGACGTGAGTCTCAGTGAACTCCGGGAGTTGGTGATGGACAGGGAGGCCTGGCGTGCTGCGATTCATGGGGTCGAAAAGAGTAGGACACGACTGAGCGACTGATCTGATCTGAAAAATGTAAAAACCAGTCTTAGCTCATGGGCCATACAAAAACTGACAGTGGAAACATGAAAAGTTTAGACATAATAATAGGATGACTTACTATGTATCGGTTATGTTCTAAGAGATCAATACAGATTTAAATGCAGTCTTTGTTTCTTTAAATAGAACTATAAGGTAAGAAAACTGAGACACAGACGTGACATGGCAGGTGAGAGGCAGAACCAGACAATGATACCACAGGTCTGACTCCAAACCCAGGTTCTCAAAGTCCACACTGAATTGCAAATAAAATTACGAGAGCACGGGGTCCTGACATATAGGGAAGAACAGTTAATCAGAGGTGAGGTGGGAGGAGAAAAGGATGGGGTATATTAATTTAATGACTTCCCAAAGACAGCAAACAAGATATATGCCACAAGTAAATGAACTAAGAATGAAAATTCTGTTCCAAGTTCATGGCTTTAAAGCACCTCTGGTACTTTCAAATCACAGGCTCTAAACATGGGATCCACCCTCAGAAACAGCTGGAAATGTCAGAAGTCATTGCTGAATAAAAATAAAAGTTGATTCAGCCCGACAGTTAAACTCTTATTTAGATTTTTAATTCTCTGCCGAGGCTTATCTGCAGAAGCTTCTCTGACAGACAGAATACAGTTTAATAATTCAATTGGACAAATATTTGGTGAATAACTCCTTTGTGCCTGGCCCTGCAGAAATGCCAAACTCAAGTCACCCTCCCCATTTACAAGTGAGGGTTTCCATAGTTTTTCAATAAACACAAAATAGTACAAATGAATAATCCTGAATTTGAAAGACAAATAAGACTTGAGTAGCATTTAGCATTTTTTGTTGTTTAGTCACTAAGTTGTATCTGAATATTCTGCAATTCCATGGTCTGTACCCCGCCAGGCTCCTCTGTCCCTGGGATTTCCCACGCAAGAATACTGGAGTAGGTTGCCATTTCCTTCTCCAGGGAACCACCCCAACCCAGGAATTGAACCCAAGTCTCTTGTGTCTCCTGCATTGACAGGCAGATTCTTTACCACTGAGCCACCTGGGAAGCCCCCATAGATATGGCATCAGTTCAGTTCAGTCACTCAGTCATGTCCGACTCTTTGCGACCCCATGAATCGCAGCACGCCAGGCCTCCCTGTCCATCACCAACTCCCGGAGTTCACTCAAACTCACGTCCATCGAGTGGGTGATGCCATCCAGCCATCTCATCCTCTGTCATCCCCTTCTCCTCTTGCCCCCAATCCCTCCCAGCATCAGAGTCTTTTCCAATGAGTCGACTCTTCTCATGAGGTGGCCAAAGCACTGGAGTTTCAGCTTCAGCATCGTCCCATACACACACACATATACACACTCTCACACATTCACATATATAGTGTATATGTGCTGTGCTCAGTCGCTCAGTCATGTCTGACTCTTTGCAACCCCATGGACACAGCCCACCAGGCTCTTCTATCCATGGGGTTATTCCAGTCAAGAATACTGGAACGGGGTGCCATTTCCTACTCTAGAGGATCCTCCCAACTCAGGGATCAAACCTGAGTCTCTCGTGTCTCCTGCATCAGCAGGTAGATTCTTTACCACTAGAGCCACCTGGGAAGCCCATATAGTGTACATGCCATCATATTTTTTGCATTCTTCTCAGGTCAGTCTGATGCCCCAATCAATTTTAAAATGATGCTCCAGCATCTGATAACATATTGTAAGTTTTATAGTCTCTCTCTCTCTTTTCTTTTGAGTGATTTTTTTGCAAGGAGTTATTTTAAAAACTCAAAAGAAGTGAATGATTTGCTTTAATACTTCTTTTAATATTTTAAAAAAGAATCCTTAATTTATAATCCCAAATCTCAACACTAATAAAAATGTACCTCTTGTAATTCTTTTTTTCCTTAAAAATCAATAATGTATCCGTGAGCACTATGTACAATGTCATTTTGGTTAATTATGTGTATGTGTAAAAGGATTTTTTTTAAGTATTTTACAACAAAAATGTACTTTTTCTCTTGATGGCAGAATTAAAAGTGGTTTTAAAATGTCTCTTTGGATTTACTCTACCATCTAATTTTTGTAATGTGTACTAACATATAAAATAAATATACACTTTAAAAAGTGAGGTGAAGTGAAAGTCACTCAGCCGTGTCCAACTCTTTGTGACTCCATAGACTACACAGTCCATGGAATTCTCCAGGCCAGAATACTGCAGTGGGTAGCCTTTCCCCTCTCCAGAAGATCTTCCCAACCCAGGGATTGAAATCAGGTCTCCCACATTGCAGGTGGATTCTTTACCAGCTAAGCTACCAGGGAAGCCCAAATCATTTTAAAAATGGTATCAAAGGAGCTTCTCTGGTGGCTTAGATGGGTAAAGCATCTGCCTGCAATGTGGGAGACCCAGGTTCAATTCCAGGGTTTGGAAGATCCCCTGGAGAAAGGAACAGCAACCTACTCCAGTACTCTTGCCTGGAAAATCCCATGGACGGAGGAGCCTGGTAGGCTATAGTCCATGGGGTTGCAAAGAGTCAGACACAACTGAGCGACTTCACTTCATCAAAGGTCCGTCTAGTCAAAGCTATGGTTTTTCCAGTAGTCATATGGATGTGAGAGTTGGACTGTAAAGAAAGCTGAGTGCCAAAGAACTGATGCTTTTGAACTGTGGTGTTGGAGAATCCTCTTGAGAGTCCCATGGACTGCAAGGAGATCCAACCAGTCCATCCTAAAGGAAATCAGTCCTGAATATTTATTAGAAGGACTGATGCTGAAGCTGAAGCTCCAATACTTCAGCCACCTGATGTGAAAAACTGACTCATTGGAAAAAACTCTGATGCTGGGAAAGATTGAAGGCAGGAGGAGAAGAGGGTGACAGAGAATGAGATGGTTGGATGGCATCACTGACTCAATGACATAAGTTGGAGCAAACTTCAGGAGATAGTGAAGAACAGGAAAGCCTGGCATGCCTGAGTCCATGAGATCGCAAAGAGTTGGACACAACTGAGCGACTGAATTGACTGAACTGATCTCTAGTAAAAATTAAGCAAACTGATGAAATTAGGTTCATAATAATTATAAAGCATACAGCTTAATGGGTGAAATGAAGAATGCATAATCTTCAGTGCCTACTTTATGATTCAGTCCCGTGGCGAAAGAGTGAAAGCTGTACTGCTTTCAACTGAAAAGCAAAACAAGAGCAATAAAATGCCAAGGAGGTCAGTAAGCACCTTGACAAAGGAAAACCGGCAAAACACGCCACAGTCACTTGAAGAATGAGTGAGTGCGTGGCTCTCGGCCAGTCTCTTTAAGAATTCGTGGTGGTCTGCACAAGTCCTTATGCGCTGGACAAGATTCCATTTAGAAGCTTGTTTGGAAGAAGGGAGGGCAAGAGGAAAAGGAAGGAGAGAGATTCTGGAGAAGCAGATGGCTCAGGCAATCCAACTCACGTCACAGTAGCTACACAGCAGTGATAATTGCTGTGTTCACAAAGGAGTCAAAGTAATGAAGGTGCATTTGCCTTAGAAATTATAGAATACCCCAGAGGGAGGGTATGGGGAGGGAGGAGGGAGGAGGGTTCAGGATGGGGAACACAGGTATACCTGAGGCGGATTCATTTCAATATTTGGCAAAACTAATACAATATTGTAAAGTTTAAAAATAAAATAAAATTTAAAAAAAAATTATAGAATACCATAAAATACAAGTTAAATCCAATAATATCTTTCAGAAAATCAAAAGTAATACAGAGAGAAGTAAGTCAGAAAGAGAAAAACAAATGCCATATATTAGCACATACATATGGGATCTAGAAAAATGGTACAGATGAAATCATTGTGCAGGGCAGGAATAGAGACACAGACACAGAGAACAAACATGTGGACACAAGCAGGACAAGGGGGACAGGACGAACTGGGAGACTGGGATCGACATACATACACTACCATGAGCAAAATAGACAGCTAGGGAGACGCTGCCGTACAGCACAGGGAGCTCAGCTGGGTGATGACCTAGATGGGTGGGATGCAGGGTGAGGAGGTCCAAAAGGGAGGGGACATAGCCATACATATAGCAGATTCACTTTTTGGCACAGCAGAAACTAACACAACAGTGTACGGCAATTACACTCCAATAAAAATTACTTAATTATTTTAAAAGGTCATACACTATGTAACCAGAAGTGCCTCAGAAGGTAAAGAACCTGCCTTCAATGCAGGAGACCAGGGTTCGATCCCTGTGTCAGGAAGATCCTCTGGAGAAGGCAACGGCTACCCAATCCAGGATTCTTGCCTGGAGAATCCCATGGACAGAGGAGCATGGCGGTCCACAGTTCATGGATAGGACCGTGCAACTAACACTTTTGGTAAAAACAAAAGTAACTGAGAAATACTGAGAAAACTGGGATGATAAGGAACACAATCCTAAAAGAAATCAATCCTGAACATTCACTGGAAGGACTGATGCTGAAGCTGAAGTTCCAATACTTTGGCCACCTGATGTGAGGAGCCGACTCACTGGAAAAGACCCAATGCTGGGAAAGATTGAGGGCAGGAGGAGAAGGGGACAACAGAGGATGAGATGGTTGGATGGCATCACTGACTCAACAGACCTGAGTTTGAGCAAACTCCAGGAGATGGTGAAGGACAGGGAAGCCTGGCATGCTGCAGTCCATGGGGTCACAAAGAGTCAGACATGACTGAGCCACCGAACAACAAAAGGCTCCCACACCCAGCAGCCAGGGGCAAGGCTACTTGCACACTCCATGAACAAATAACCAGGTGAGGTCTGTTGAACCAATAAACAATACAGCTCATTCCATATATGCTCAACTAGCAAATCAGTGGAAATGGCTGCAGAATCCAGTGCCTCAGCAGACAGGCTTCCATGGGAAAGGGCAAGGCATCAGTTAGGGCATTGATAGTGGTAATGTAAAGGTAAAGAAAAGATTTCTTCTGTTTAACAAAGGAGAGGCAGTCACCCTGCCCCTTCCTTCTCCTTAGGGTCTCTCCTTAAAGGCATAACAGGCCTAATTTGGGGGCCAGGAATTTGATAAATCCATCCTCAATTTTCCAGTGCAAAATAACAAAGACTTCAAAATTATCTCAGAAGTCTCTCAGGAGATTGACAGGAGACCAGCACAAGGAGCATCCGTTTGTCTTTCCAGGAGAAACATACTTACTGGTCTTTGTTCTACTTTATTGTATGTTTGTATGAAATTCTGTCCAGATTTCTGGTCTTTTACCAACGGTCTGTGTGCACCTTATCTGACACAAACATTCAATAATAAATCGTGTTTTCTCTGTATTCTATGTTGAATAGAGATCTTGTAGTTGCCAGGATTTTTTTTATTTCCCCAACAAATTATAAAAATAAAAATAGCAGTGTCCGCTCCCCCTACTTCCCACCCAGTCTGACTCCCACCAGGACTGGTCATAGTTGAAGAGTGGCTACCAGTAGCCATTGGAGCCAAAAGCTTCCTAGGGCAAGTACAGTTGAAAACGGTTCCTAGATCTCATAGCCCTCTTTAACAGAAAGAGCTTCTTTTCCCCCCAAAACCACCATCTCTTTAAGAATCCTCTCTTTATAACTCACTGGCCCACAATGTCTTAGGTCTATACATCCATGTGCCAATCAGAGCCCATTTCTGAAGGTGGAGATGGTGGGGTCACATGGCTGAATGCAAAAGCACAAGGTAGGTGGCTCTGCTCTCCTCTCTCTAGGGGAAGGCTGAAAAGCCATTTCCTATCAGCAGATCAATCCCAAAATTGATTATCAATGACAAAGGCTTAGCATATACGACCAAATTTCCAAACTTGTTTACCGATTACAAATACTAAAGTTCAGTTGCTAAGTCATGTCCAATTCTTTGCAGTGCCATGGACTGTAGCACACCAGGCTCTTCTGTCATCCAGTCATCCACCATCTCCCAGAGTTTGCTCAAATTCATGTCCATTGAATCAGTGATGCTTTATTTAACCGTCTCATCCTCTGCTGCCCACTTCTTCTTTGGCCTTCAGTCTTTCCCAGCATTAGGATCTTTTCCTATGAGTCGGTTCTTCGCATCTGGTGGCCAAAGTTCTGGAGCTTCAGCTTCAGCAATTGTCCTTCCAATGAATATTCAGGGTTGGTTTCCTTTCGAATTGGCTGGTTTGATCTCCTTGCCATCCAAGGGACTCTGAAGAGTCTTCTCCAGCACCACAATTCAAAGTTTCAATACTAATAAGCTCAATCAAAATTATTTATTAAATCCTCAATATGTATGAACACAGCATGTTAAATAATGTTTAATATATATATTTTTAACTTAACCACAGTAACTAAGTGAAGGTCATGTTTGCAAGTATGTTTGGAACCAAACCAATCAAACTGCATGAAAACAACAACAACAAAAACCAAATATTTACATAATATAGCTAAAACATGTCAGGAAGCCGTTCAGGAATATGAAATGCACTGTACTGTTTGCTTTATGGGTACTGGTGAATAGACTTAAATTGAAACTCAAGGAACCATGTGAATGTTTGCAGCCCCCTAAAATAATTAGTTGGCCACCGTACACATATTCATGAAAATAAGTCAATAGTAAACTCAGTGTGTAACTCCAACTCAAATCTCTACTACAGATGTTATTTATGGTCAAACAAGGAAGCCTGTACAGTCTCCCTCATAACACTAAGAAGGGGACTAAGCACATACAGGCAGCTTTTGTTGCAGTCTCCTACACATCCTTTCCCACTCCTATTTTTGTGACCCTCCACATCCAGTGTGAACAGAGTTGCAAACAACAGGACTCTGAAAGCAATGTCCCACTGTCTCTAAATGCAACATACTGGGAAAGCTCTTCACATTGAAATGGTTTTAAAATGCTTCACAGATTTCCTTTCTGATGTTCTACACATCTGAAGTTCAAGTTTGGAACAGTAACGAAATGAAAACTTGACTCATCTTTGTCTTCAAAAAAGGAAAAGCAGAAATCTGCCCAAATTGAAGTTCAGCATTTTTAAGTGGGCCTATTCTCTACCTAACCTTTATTCTTTAAACTTCTTTTGAGAACTGCCTCACCAAACTGATAAAAGAGCTTCTACAATTTGTACATCTCTGCTCTGACAGATGAGCAGTTCTGAAAGTCAGCCAAAGAAAATGCAGGCTTAAAGTCAGAACAAATTTCCAAACACTGAAAGAGTGAGGCCTTCGCTGCCTCCCTTGGGAGAAGAATCCGCTAATAAACGAGCCTCTTAAAATCAGACTGAACAAAACACTCAAACTTCACCCACCAGACCATGGAATAAAGTGGGCTTAATGAGCCAATGCCTTTTTCCATTTCTGCTTTAAAATATATGTACAGCACAGATCAGGGGTACCACAAATTGGAAGGGTCCCTGATAGAGTTTTAATTTAGCATTCCTAGGTAATTATAATCTCCTATAAAGTTTCACAATAATGCCTCAATATTTCTTAGCAATATGAGGCAAGTAAATGTGCTCCAGTGTGTTTTATAGCTAAAGGAATAAAAACCAAGTGACCTGGCAAAAAAAAAAAAAGCTGGCTAATAATTTGCCCGAGGTCATAAATAAATGAGCAGCATACCCAGGAATAAGTGTTTAATTTCCAAATTCTCAACTCCTCTAGATAATCATTTTTTCCCATGCTTTCCATAACTTCTCAAACCCAACACTCCTAAATTATTCTACACTGTGTGACTTCTCAGGATAACCAGACTCCAAAGTGGCATGGATTCTGTGATATACTAACAAGGACTTGCAGCAAAAAGAATATATATGTATAGTAGATGCTATCTTAGCTATGAAAGTGTTACACAGTATTCTCAAACTCTTAACCAAACCCCTTAGAGAGGAATGAATTGAGCAGATTATAAGTTTTAAAGTTCATTTTTCATCATTTTGCACTCAGTAGGTACATCCTATTTGAAGAAGCCTCTCCCATAAATAAGAGAACCATACGTATTAAATCCAAATAATGATTTAACAATCTTTCCAGCACATCTCCAAGACACCAGGTGAATGTGGAAACTTTGCACAGTTGGATTTGTTTTTGTGGATAAATGCAGCAAAAGCCCTAATGTTTGTTTCCATGAAATAAAGCAATTTATGCCATTCTGCGCTCAATTCCACACTCTACTCCATCTATTTCCGAGACAACCACTTTCACCTGGTTTTTGGACATACATACTGTTAGGCATTTAAATGTATGTTTCTGTCACTGCCATCCATTTATTTATTAAGCCTACAGACACTCATTGAATGCCTATTAAATGCTAGAGGTTGTCCAGTTAATAAAATAGACAATCCCTGCACCCATGGAACATACCACCGTCTAGAAAAGGGAAGACAAGTATTTTGAGATGCAATTAGTTAAAAGACAATTATGGTAAGTGCTTCAAAGGTTAACACTTTAGCATACAGAGCATATCTGCCCGAGTCTGGGAGCTCAGAAAAAGTGTCCTTGGGAAAGTGACATTTAAGCTCAGGCAAGAAAAAGGAGTAGGAGCTGCCTAAAAAAAGATGGAGGAAAAAGAATGTGCTAAAGCCATGAGAAGGTCCATTGCAGAGGCCAGAGTATAATGAGCTAGAGTAAAGTGAAATTAGAGTAGATTGGAGGGGCAACTTCTTAGGCTCTTAAAAGCCAAATAAGAACAAATAGACATTGAAAGATTTTACTGAAGAGAAAGAGGTATTTAGGCTTACACTTTAAGATACACTCCAGCTATTCTGTAGAAAATAGAAGGAAGGAGATGGATAAGGCGAACCATGGAAAGGAAGACCTAGTGGTAGATTATGATAATGGCCCACATATTCAGGGATAAATTTCCCAAATAGTAAAGTCATGACTCTCAAACAAATGTATTATTAAAGTACATTAAAGGCTTTAACTCATTAAGCAATCAGGAAACCAGTAAGGTATTACAACTGGTTCAAAGAAAACTTTTTTAAACCACATGTTAAATGCAATAAAGGAAAGTTGAAATAAATTGACAACAGATGCAAAACCTAGTCTACCCAAGGGGAAATAATCAATTGCATTCCAGCCACTCTGCATTTTTATGGATAAGAATCATTTCCATTACTATCCGTTTTCCACAACTCACTGAGTTGGACAGTAGCTCAAAGATGATGGAAGGCAGATACAGCCTATGGCTGAGCTGACAGGATTCCTACAGATTTTCTGCCCATCATAAAGGCTTTTAATTATTCTTAACTCAAATAAAAATGATTTGGCAAAAGGGGGTGTCAGTGTCAGGAAAGACGGAGAAAAATGGACAATGTTGAATGTATATGGTACTAGAATCAACAAGATTTGGCATTTGAGACTTTGGTTGGCAGGGGGGATGCTCAAGGAGATGTCCGGGGAAGGAATTTAAAACAAATTCCTAAATGGCAGAAGAGGCCATAAGGGTCTACTTGGATTTCTTAGCACAAGGACAGTACTACTCTGTAGAGAGACTCACATTGCACGGAAAAAGTAGACTCGATCAATAATTACATTTTAAAGTCCACCACAACATACCAAAGGACATGGATAAAAAAGAAATGAAATAAAATCCATTCCCTTCAATAGTACTTTATTTTCTCTTGCTAACCTCTGGAAAGAGGAGAGTGAAAAAGTTGGCTTAAAGCTCAACATTCAGAAAACTAAGATCATGGCATCCAGTCCCATCACTTCATGGGAAATAGATGGGGAAACAGTGGAAACAGTGTCAGACTTTATTTTGGGGGGCTCCAAAATCACTGCAGATGGTGATTGCAGCCATGAAATTAAAAGATGCTTACTCCTTGGAAGGAAAGTTATGACCAACCTAGATGACATATTCAAAAGCAGAGACATTACTTTGCCAACAAAGGTCCGTCTAGTCAAGGCTATTGTTTTTCCAGTGGTCATGTATGGATGTGAGAGTTGGACTGTGAAGAAAGCTGAGTGCCGAAGAACTGATGCCTTTGAATTGTGGTGTTGGAGAAGACTCTTGAGAGTCCCTTGGACTGCAAGGAAATCCAACCAGTCCATTCTAAGGGATATCAGTCCTGGGTGTTCTTTGGAAGGAATGATGTTGAAGCTGAAACTCCAGTACTTTGGCCACCTCATGCGAAGAGTTGACTCATTGGAAAAGACTCTGATGCTGGGAGGGATTGGGGGCAGGAGGAGAAGGGGATGACAGAGGATGAGATGGCTGGATGGCATCACTGATTCGATGGACGTAAGTCTGAGTGAACTCCGGGAGTTGGTGATGGACAGGGAGGCCAGGCATGCTGCAGTTCATGAGGCCGCAAAGAGTCGGACACGACTGAGAGACTGAACTGAACCTCTGGATTACCTAGTGACACCAGGCCCAAATACAACCTGATCCCAAACTCAGCAAGAATCTGTGGGGAGTTTATGGAAATCTTCCAGTTCAGAAGTTCCCTTTTCTGATCATCAGTGTGGAAGCAGCCCGACTTACAGAATCAAAACAACGAGAAGAGAGGAAACAATGTGCTTGGAATTTAGTGTGACAGTTATGAGCTCTTCTCTTTATATCCAAATAATCATAAATCCTTTGATAACTGTGTTCTAGGCTCCTCCAGATTTCCTTCTAGACTTTGATTTCTTACCAGAAGTAATCAGAAAGGAAATGTTTCCAGGGGCAGCTCTACTTTGATATTTTTTTCTCCAAACAACCTTTTAATAGTAGCCATAATAAAAAATTTAAAAAAAAAAACAACTGTTCTTAAAAAAAAAAAACCTAATAGTGGTCTTAACAAAAGTTGTTCTTGAAAACAACAACAAGCTTTTAGCTTACATGTCAGTCTACATAACTGGACCTTTTACTATAACTGATAATGTTACTTAATCATTTCATTGTCTTGCTAATAATTACAAGCTTCCTGGGGCAAAGAATTTACAAGGAACTTAAAGCCCATTATAAATGTATACATTTAAATATCAAATTCACTAAACAAGCTATTCCAGTACTACCGGACTTTGTGTTCAGATCTTTTTAAAGACATCATTGCTGTGCTGTGCTTAGTTGCTCAGTTGTATCCAACTCTTTGCAACCCCATGGACTGTAGCCCACCAGGTTCCTCTGTCCATGGGATTCTCCAGGCAAGCATACTGGAGTGGGTTGCCATGCCCTCCTCCAGGGGATCTTCCCGACTCAGGGATCAAACCCAGGTCTCCAGCATTACAGGAGGATTCTTTACCATCTAAGCCACCAGGGACACCCAAAGATATCAATGACCCACAATAAATACTGAGTTACTTCTTGAAAGAATTCGGTGGGGTGTATGACCCACATGATCAGTAAATACTGAGAACCATCCAGTGAAGAAGTCCCAGGACAATAACAGAAGTGAGGATATTTTTAAAGCTCAGAGTGAAGGAGTACTTGGGCAGCACTGGGTTCAAGGGTCTAACCTTACATGTATCAGCAATGGCTATGGACCTGGAAAGGACGTGGATCGTCCGGGTGATGCCCCAGTTCAATTATCTATCATGTGCCGTTAAGGGAGTGTCTTGTCTGGGTCAGAGTCATGGCAACAATGATAAGCTTAAACATTTTCAGTTATTCTTGCTCAACTGTCATCTCTACTCTACTTTTCCTCTTTTTGTGTCCTACGGTACTATCTAGGTCTCTCTAGTCTCACAAACAGGAACAAAGCAATTCACCTAGTTTCAAATGTTACCTAAATGCAAGCCTATCAATGCTACAAAGTTTTCAAATCAATCTTCAAAATCAGCTCTAAGGTGATTCTTCCACAATGACTCAAGCTGCTAAAAACAAGGTCTGCTTAACTTGGGCTGTCTAGAAAAGGACCGTATTAACCTCAGTAATAGTCAAAATAGAGAATCTCACACAACTGAGCACTCATGAGACCCTTGGGATGAAACATCTCCTGTATAGATTCTCTTCGTTCCTAAAACCATGTTGCCCAGAATCTGGTCCACATGAAGACGATTACTTCAAAAGTTTTGAATAATGTTGAATCCAAAGCACCCAGACGTTAACTGTACCTCTTGAACAAAACAAATAAAATTTTACCAAAAATCACCTATGTCTGCTTCAGAGTAATCCTACACTCAAAACCACCAATTATGGAGTAATTCTCTTCCTTGACCCTCTATCAAAGTCAGGCAGTTTTCACATTCCTTACATTCTCAGAAGCAAGATAAAATATTCCTCAACAAAAACTTGGAAAACCTAAAAATACACTGCAATCAAACAATGAACTGTAAATAGTGGGACGTGGAACAACTTTTAAACTGCACTGCAACTCAAAGTAATATTAAAACATTCTGATTTTGCCTCAAAGAAATGCCATGTTTATTTTCCTGACCTTTGCAACATTCTCAAATGGAAAAATAAAAAATTTTAAAACTAAAAACCCCAAAACAGGGTTTCTCTGAGAAACCTTTAGTTTTTTGCATAGTCCTATAATCAAAAAATCTAAAAATTCTTCTCCCATCTCAGATTTAGAAGACAAAATTCCAACTCCAATGACCAATGAATAATTATATTAGAACTAGTTGAAAAAGAGTAATATCAATTTCTCTCTTCAGCATTCTTGCTCCTAAAAAAATATTAATCAAAACTTGATTATGATCCAAGTGGTTAGAAATGCTGAGAAAGAACAGATTTGGGGGAAATAAATCAGGAAGTTCAAAAGAACAGAACAACAGGGCAGTAAACATTATTAGCCAGACCTATCAGTATGGACAATCCCCAAACACTGCACAAGGTAGAAAAGGCTACCTGAATGATAGCAAATTGATTTTAACCAGGCAAAAATGAAATCATCATCTTTTTAGCTAAGTAAGCACAAAAATTTCCCAATGAGATATTATTTCCTAAATGCACCAAGAAGTCACAGAATCCAAAGCAGCAAGCTAGCAGCTTCGTATCTAGAGAATGCTGTTGGTCTTTTTTTAGTTACTAAGTTGTGTCCGGCTCTTTTGCAACCCCATGGACTGTATTCCGCCAGCCTCCTCTGTCCATGGGATTCTCCAGGCAAGAATGCTGGAGTGGGTTGCCATTTTCTTCTCCAGGGTATCTTCCCGACCCAGGGATTGAACCCGTGTCTCTTGCATCTGCTGCACTAGAAGGCGGATTCTTTACTGCTAAGCCACCTGGGAAGCCCCTAGAGAATGTTAGATAGAAATACAGAGCTTTTTTACCATGAATGTTTATACCATGAACTTCTTACACCAGAATTTCTATTTAAACTTATTATAGACAGTAAAGGAAAAATAAATGTATCTGCATACTCAGAAGATTTCTGTTAGATCACATTTCCTGGGGAAAATTCACTGCACCTTCAACCAAACTCTATCAACAAGAATGAGGTATCCAAATCATCATAGTTTTTGAAAGTCTCCATTACCTTTGAAAATCGAGCATTTATCCATTTGGTAAAGGTTTTCTTCTGCACATCATTGTGTTCATCTGTGGGAGGGAAAAGGAGAGAGAAGGGAAAATATTAGAGTTTATAGTTTTACTCAGGTGCTAAATAAGATTATCTCCATCCTGGAGAGTTTTACATTGTCTGTTAGTAGAGTTCCTGAGGCACAATGATCCATAGTTAATGAAGGGATGACTAATGGGTTCAATATGTATGGAGTCTGCTAACAAACATCCATAGCAGAGGGAGGCCCAGACACCTTTCCAGAGAAGCTGGCTTTCTCACCCCACATCTTAGCATGTCGCCACCAACCATTAAATCCATGTTCATGAGAAAAGAATCAAGACGTTGCTTTCAAAGTATTATATACATATACACATAGACTTTCTATTGCATTTTGTTTAAATACAGTTTCAGCATGACAAAAATGTTATACATGTTCAAGACAAAAAATGGGAGTTCTCTTTTCAAAAAACTAAGAAACTCATGATTTCCCCCCTTTTCATACAATTCCTATAGAACAAAAACTACGATAAAGTGTATAGCTAATTGTGTAACCCATTTTCCTGTATAAAGACTGACATGACAAAGTTTTAATGATCTTATCTTTGAAAGCAATCTACACCCACCACTGGGCACATACCCTGAGGAAACCATAACTGAAAAAGACATCTGCACCTCAGGGTTCATTGTAGCACTATTTACAATGGCTTGGACATGGAAGCAACCTAGATGTCCAGAGACAGATGAATAGATTAAAAAGTTGTGGTATATATACACAGTGGAATATTACTCAGCCATAAAAAGGAACACAACTGAGTTAGTTCTAATGAGGTGGATGAACTTAGAGCCTATTAGATGGAGTGAAGTAAGTCAGAAAGAGAAAGACAAATATCATATATTAACACATATATATGGAATCTAGAAAAATGATACTAATGAACCTATCTGCAGGGCAGCAACAGAGATGCAGAGACAACAGACTTGTGGACACAGGGTGGGAAGAACTGAGAGAGTCGCATTAAAACGTGTACATTACCATATGAAAAACAGAGAGCCAGTGGGAATTTACTGTATGACTCAGGGAGCTCAAATCCTATGCTCTGTGACAACCTAGAGGGATGGGAGGCGATGGGAGATGGGAAGGAGGTCTAGGAGGGAGGGGACACACATATACCTGTGGCTGATTCATGTTACTCTATGGCAGAAACCAACACAATAGTGTAAAGCAATTATCCTCCAACTGAAAATATACAACCTCCTAAAAAAAAAAAAAAAAAAATCTACACATTTTACAAGCAGAGAAATCACAGAAGTTTATTTCTTTATTTTTTAATGACTAATGTTGGCTTGAATTACAAATTCATTGTCCAGGTCAAACAAATAAAAATTGACCTTAAAAAATCTAAAGCATCCTGAACCTCTTGAAGATGGGGAAAGTGATCTAATTAGGTATAAGGAAGTCATGTGAAATGGGAGTTAATAACACTTACAAGGCACCGTGAGGGCTGGTGGATACAAGCGGAAACACTTGGCAAAGAGCTGGCATTGAGCTCTTTGTTGTTATTCTAGTTATAATTATTATGATAGTATATGTGTGAACAAGACAAAAATATCCATGTTACCCTTTCTGTTACTTCTAATCATACCCTCTTCAATAGCTCCTCAATTATCTGTTAAAATGAGCAACAGTCACTGTTGGCATAAATCCTACAAAAGAGCATGTTAATAGTCTCTGAGTTGTTCTAAAAGCTGTGTAAGGAATATCTGGAATAATGCAGAAAGCTTGCGGTACTGTCTGAACACACACACATACCTTGTTCCACCACTGTCCATGTAAGGAAAATTTGGCAGAAAGCTTGTGGTACTATCTGAACACACACACCTTGTTCCACTACTGTCCATCCTGCCAGGCTGCTTCCCACATGATAACAGTAAAACAGTAACAAGAGAAGGCTCAAGTGCACTCTGTCCTCAATGCATCAATTTCACAGAGCTGCCTTCAACCCAGACCTCCTCACTCATCTCTAATAGCATAATTACAAGTTCAACCATGACTTCACCAAGTTAGTGGTATCTTTGGGCCTTATTCTGTTCTGGAAGGAGTGCTTGTAATTAAAAGGTCACTCCTGCAACAAATATAGCAACAGTTTCAGAAAAGAGTGCCCTTCTACAGATCTATAAAGGTAACTGGAGACTGACTCTGAAACACAAAGACGGCAATGGATGAAAAAACTTCCAAGCAACTTCGTGTTGTCAACTGAGCTTAGACTTAGCCTTTCACAAAGGACAACAGAGTCAGCATCAGCCTCAATTTCAGGCTTTCTACCATCTGATCAATGCCACATATGAGCCATTTATTAACCAAGAGGACTTGCTGACACACTCTGAATGTCGCAGCCTTGACCATCACATGGAAGAGAGACAGAGCTGAGATTATACGCAGTATGTAAGGCACACACCAGCCTGCACAGTGCCATACCAGCTACTAATATGAACTTAATCTTAAATATGTGTTCAGAGTACATGGCAAATTCAATTATTTTGCTATGAACAAAAATATATGTATTGGTCATAAGTATTACATTTTCTCAGACCCATAAAATTCATTGAATTTAATAACTTTTACCAAATTATTGGGAATTTGGGAAATTCTGAGAAGCAATTTTTATTTCACATTTTATTTCTCTACATTTCTACATTTTTTTAAACCTCTTTTCTGAGCATTTAACCTTCTTACTTTCAAAAAATATATTAAAATAGCTAATAAATACTATATGGGTTCCTCTCCAGAGATAATGCAAACAAAGAAATGAGTACCTGTCACCTTATCAAATGCTGACTGTGTGGGTACTGTCATTTCAGTCATGTCTGAGTCTTTGAGACCCCATGGACTATAGCTCACCAGGCTCCTCTGTCCATGTGATTCTCCAGGCAAGAGTACTGAAATGGGCTGCCATGCCCTCCGTAGGGGATCTTCCCAACCCACGGATCAAACCTTCATCTCCTGAGTCTCCTCCATTGGCAGGCAGGTTATTTATCACTAGTGCCACCTAGGGAGCCCCCAAATGATAACTAAAAACCTCCAGTTGTATCACATATAGAATGAGATCAACTATTTAAAATAGGTTCCCATTATACAGCTGCTAAGTCACTTCAGTCGTGTCCGACTCTGTGCGACCCCATAGACGGCAGCCCACTAGGCTCCTCTGTCCCTGGGATTCTCCAGGCAAGAACACTGGAGTGGGTTGCCATTTCCTTCTCCAGTGCATGAAAGTGAAAAGTGAAAGTGAAGTTGCTCAGTCATGTCCAACTCTTAGCGACCCCATGGACTGCAGCCAACCAGACTCCTCCGTCCATGGGATTTTCCAGGCAAGAGTACTGGAGTGGGGTGCCATTGCCTTCTCTGATACTATATTCCATCATACAGAGATGTGTGTAAAAACTAGAAGTTAATGTTTCTATAATAAAAGTCTTTATCTTTGGTTCAAATAAAAGTCTGAATATGTGTCTAATTAAGTAAATGATATGAAATGAAGTTATTGTTGTTTAGTTGTGAAGTCATGTCCAATTCTTTTGCAACCCCATGGATTACAGCCCGCCAGGTTCCTCTGTTCATGGAATTTCCCAGGTGAGAGTACTGGAGTGGGTTACCATTTTCTTCTCCAGGGTATCTTTCCAGGGATCAAACCTGCATCCCCTGCATTGGCAGGCAGGTTCTTCACCCCTGAGCCATCAGAAATAACGTACTGCATTGTAAAAGATAAAATGTCTTGCATTCAAACTTTTTAAAAATACTCCAAACTTGATAAAACTCTTCTTTATTCATTTTCCTGGTACAGTTAAAGGGGAAAGGGGGAATTTACATCTCAATAAGCCTTGATTTCACATTTCCTTTTCACACAACACACACATACACACACACACAAACCTCTTATTTTCTATCAGATATGAATTCAGTAAAGGAATAGGAATTAGCCTGCAGTTTTTCAATTATGAGATTTTTTTTTAATGTAACAAATTTAGAACACTTACTAGTACAGAACTGCCCTCCACACCACAAAAAATTAAGCTAACAACCTTGGCCCAAGTCAGTGTTTCAAGGAGACAGAAATTTCCTAGCAAAATTGGTAGCATGACAACTAAAATCCTAAATCATGTTATTACGATCAATTGTTTTGATCATATATATAGAAATGTATACCAAATTTCAAATCTCAAATTTGTTCAACTCTCCATTACAAGTCAAGTAGTTATTTTAATGTTTCCAAAATAAAGATGTGTAAGCAGATAATACAAATTTACAGATAACTGGATTATTTATATGTGTATTGAGTATAATTAACATGCTAAATATATTCTTTCAGGTTTCCAAACAAGTGTTTTCTTTATATTTGAATTTTAGAGAAAACATCTAGCTTTTGAAAGCCTTTTTTGGCTTAGTAAATCTTAGCCATTAATGACCTTTCTCCATTAGGGGGACGAACACGGGACTGAATTAGGAGAAGAAAAATGTGTTAAATCCCTTAAGGCTGATTTTCCAAATTCTTCCTCTAAATATTTTGCTCTTCTTAAAATGCTTTTGACAAGCTCACACAGATCCAAGGGCCGCTGCCCAGCCTGGAATTTTATTTTTGTGATGGGTAAGAGAAGTGAAGCAAGAAACATCAACAAAACCATCTGATAAATCTTCCAGGAAACTAGCTAAAATTTTTGTTCACTTCACCAGCTCAAGGGCACATCAAAAATTCTTTTAGCAGAACCTAGAAACAAATCTCAATTTAAATCTTAATCAATAATGTTTCTGTAAAAAAAAAATAATAATCCAACACTACAACCATAAAACAAAATTCTGTATTTCCATAGGTCTATCTATATGTATATAATATAAACATAAACTTAGGATAATTGCTGTACAATATTGTGTGGTTTCTCCCTTCACCCCGCTTGTCCACAAGTCTCTTCTCTATGTCTTTGTTTTCATGCTGCCCTGCAAACACATTCATCAGTACCATCTTTCTAGATTCCATATAAATGCATTAATATATATTTCTCTTTCTGACTTACTTCACTCTGTATAGCAGGCTCTAGGTTCATCCACCTCATTAGAACTGACTCAAATGTGTTCCTTTTTATGGCTGAGTAATATTCCATTTTGCCTATGGACCACAGTTTCTCTATTGATTCATCTGTTGACAGACATCTGGGTTGCTTTCATGTCCTAGCTATTGCAAATAGTGCTGCAATGAACACTGGGGTACCTGTGTCTTTTTCAATTATGGTTTTCTCAGGATACATGTCCAGTAGTGGGACTGTTGGGTCACTGGGTAGTTTTATTCCTAGTTTTCTCCATAGAGATTGCCTTTTTTTAAAAATATCTTTCTGCAGATATAATTCACATATCATATAAGTCAGCCATTTCAAGCACGCAATTTAATGAGTTTTGGTACATTAAAATGTCAATGTTTTATGTAGAATATATATAACATAAAATCTGCTATTTTAATTATGTTAAAGTACTCAATTTAGTAACATTGATTTCATTTACAATGTTGTACAACCATTCTCATTATTTTCAAATTTTTCATCCACCAAAACAGAAATTCTGTAACCATTTAGCAACACTTCTCCCATTCCCCCACTTCCCCAGGCCCCAGTAACCTCTAAACCACTTTCTAATTCTATGCATTTAACCCACCTTAATATTTCACAGATGTGAATTCACACAACGTCTGTCCCTTGGTGTCTGATTTATTTCACTTAGCATAAGGTTTTCAAGACTCATCTGTGTTGTAGCCTGTGTCAGAACCTCATTTCTTTTTTGTGGCTAGTCATAATATGTAGTAGTCATTGCATGTATATGCCACATGTTCTTACCCATTCATCTGTTGATAGACATGGGTTGTTTCTATCTTACAGCTATTGTAAATAATGTTACAGTGAAAACTGTATATTAGTGTCTGTTCCAATCCCTGCTTTCAGTTTCCCTGGATATACACCTAGGAGTGGAACTGTGGGGTCATACGGTAATTCTATCTTTAGATTTTTGAGGAACTGCTGAAATGTTCTCCATAGCAGGTGCATTATTTTATACTCCCAGTAGCAATGTATATGGGTTTCAAATTCTCTACATCCTCACTAACACTTTCTTTTTTAAAATTATTATTATTATAGCCATCCTGGTAAGTGTGAAGTGGTATACAATGGTTTGTATTTGCATTTCTCTAATGACTTAATGATGCTGACCATAAAAAGGCATTTTGGAAACTCAAAAATTACCAAGAAAAATCCCCTAAACTCTGAAATTTCCTGAAGACTCCAAACTAACCCAAGTTCAAAAGCATACTACTACAAAGTGGCTAGGATTCAGCGACAGCTCTTTTGCACTTAATCCATAAAAGATTGCAGAACGATTAATTTATTCCTTGAAGAATTATTTTCAGAATTTGATATAACCATTAATTCCTGTCCATCTTCTAATTCTAGAGTGTATTTACCTCTTACCTATTTTCTCCTTGATGAGTTCCTCATGCTTTTTAAGTGAATGCACAGGAATACAGGAGGGAATGTTTTCCTACTTCAACTCTTTATAACTGCTAATCTTAACTGAAGAGTGTCTGTAAGTCCTACAGGCACCTGGCATTGTTTGAAACTTTCTTTGTGGAAGTATTCTTTGGAAAAACTTTTTACATCTTAGATATAGCCATATTATATGTGTTGCAAATGCAGAAGAACAAGGAGAAAGAAACTGTAAACTTTACATACAAAACACTTCACTTTGGACTTCTATCCTGAGAGTAAGAGACTTTTATTAAAATCACTGGAAATATCACAGAATAAGGAGAGGTTATTTAGGAGGAGCTAAATGAGTCATAAAGATGATGAGTCACTGTCATGAAAAGTCAATAGAAAACTAATTGTTTCTTAATGATTGACAAAAGTTAGACTAATTAAAAATTTTTCTGTAAATCTTGATTCTTCACTTTATTCCAACTAAATAAAGATCCATTGTGTTCTAAAAACTGTCTTCAGTTCAGTTCAGTTCAGTCACTCAGTTGTGTCCAACTCTTTGCAACCCCATGAACCACAGCATGCCAGGCCTCCCTGTCCATCACCAACGCCCAGAGTCTACCCAAACTCATGTCCATTGAGTCGGTGATGCCATTCAACCATCTCATCCTCTGTCGGCCCCTTCTCCTCCCACCCTGTCTACGAACCCTCAAAAAACTATTTCCTAAAAATATATCTCAAGATGGAGAAAATCCATGCAAGTAAGTTTCCATGAAAATTCTCTAAAAGAATCCCCAGGCACATTTTTAAGTTGACAACCAATATTTATAGTAAATTTAAATACTGAAACAGACATAAGTCCTAGCACATTGTTAACGAGGTACAAACCTGATCGTTCGATTATAGAAAATGTCTCCTCTATTCCCTAATTGGCAAAACTAATGCCTCATTGTCAAAGTAATAGCTAAATCAGACATAATTTCTGACATGGGAAGTCTGACTTTAGTTTTCTATTTAAAGACACATTTGGATTTTAAAGATTCGGTAATAAAGAGCCTACAATCTTAAAAAATTAAAATGAAATAAAATAGAAACCACTTTCAGGGAATTCCCTTGTGGTCCAGTAATTAGGACTCAGTGCTTTCACTACCAGGGCCTGGATTCAATCCCTGGTTAGGGAACTAAGATCCGGCAAGCCTCACGGTATGGTCAAATAAATAAATTTCAAAAAAATTTTTAAAAATTAAAACTACTTTCACATGTACTCCAGGGCAACAACTCAATTCAGAATTCTGATTCTAAGGTGAGTAGATGGATAAACAGATGGATGAATGGATGGCCGAAAGGATGGATGGATGGATGGGAGGACAGAAAGAGGCACAAAGCCTGGCCCCAGATACAGTAAGTCACTGACTATTTTAAAAATTCTTAAGGAAGTGTTCTTTACTTTGCATTCCTAAACTGCCCTGTGTTTGGAGCCTCACAATAATGCAGTCCAGTAAGATGGATGAAGGGTAAGAAGTATGTCCTCCTCTTGAAAACTGCAGGAGGAGAATTCTAAAAGGAAAGACAGGAAAGCATAAAGCAGGTACCTAAGATGCCTCCTCACGTGGCTTAAACAACTTGGAAAAGTTGGCTACAAGGGGACACACACATGCCAGTGTGCAAACCACTCTAGGGGCTTGCTCACAGTTGTCCCAACCCAAGATAACACTCCAGAGATGATGAGCTGTAATTTAATTAGAAAGGCTAAACTCCAGAGGTGGCTGCTACAAAGGCATCAATTATCTTTGTCTCCATTAACAGCAGAGCCTTTGCTAATTAATTTAATGAATGTGAGAAATGCGCTTTTTCTGTGGCTTGAGAACTGGCATAATTAGAAGGTTGGAAACAATCTCCGACTAGTGTATTTAGTGTTATTCAATGCATGTGAATTGGCCAAAATATTTAACAGACGTGTCCCAACATCAATTAAACAAGTGAAATCTAGCAAGTCTAGAAGGCCCTGCACTCGGCCATGAGCTGGGAGGGTACTAGTTATCCAGTACTGTCTATAAGTCTAACTAAATTGTTTCTCTAAACCAGCACTGTCCAACAGAAAGACACATAATTTTAAATTTTCTAGTAGGCACATTAAAAAAAAAGAGGTAAAAATAATTTTAGTAATGTTATTTAACCCAATATATCCAAAATAGTATCATTTCAATATATATTCAATATTTTTAAAACTATTAATATCTTATATTCTTTTTTCTGTCTTTGAAATTCAGTGTGTATTTCATACCTTTAGCATGTCTCAGCTTGGACCAGTCACAACAGCCTTCACACTGCACTGCACAGGTCTAGGATATTGCTGCATCTCTTGCAACTAAAACCTCATGTCCTTCAAAAGGACAGAGCACCAAGCTCATGAAACAGGCTGCATGAACTTTTTCTGAGCCTGCTTGCTAATAATGATTGTTTAATAAATGCCAATGTGCACGCCAGGTATGGTCCAAAAGTTGCCTTCATTTTAACCCTGATGGTGGGACAATGGTTACCCTTCACACCCTACTTTTAAGCACTTGGAGCTAGCATTAACTGAGCAAAAATAAAGCAGTGGTGGGCATGACCAAATTGGTCTTGTTCATTTTGTAAGACTTTTGGTCTAAGAAATAGACAGTAAGGATAGGAAATATTTCTAAGTCATTCTTACATTCATCATTTAGTTTTAATATTTTCTACTCTTTCAATGGAAATCAGTTGTTCATCTATTTTGAGGAAAACATTATATAAAGAAACAGATGGTGACACTTACTGAGCACCAGACAAATTCTATTGGTCCCAAAAAAGATCCAAGTGCTGCTTTTAAGAAGCTATCAAGGGGAGGTGTGTGAAGAAGAATTGGGAGATGGGTATGAGGCAAGTACATAAATAACAGATGGACAATTATAACTAACACATTAGGGGGTGTGTGTGTGTTAGTTGCTCAGTCATGTCCAACTCTTTGTGACCATAGCCCAACAGGCTCCTCTGTCCATGGGATTTCCCAGGCAAGAATATTGGAATGGGTTACCATTCCTTCTCCAAGGGATCTTCCCAACCCTGGGATCGAACCTAGATCTCCCACATTGCAAGCAGATTCTTTACCATTTGATGCCCATATATTAGGTACAAATATGTTTATAAATTCAGAGGAAAAATGTTTCTTCTTGGTGGAAGTGAGGAGGAGATCAGAGAAGAATTCAAGGAAAAAGTTGCATTAGGCCTTGAATTGACATGTTAAAAGCATATATAAATGGTGGGGGGCGGGGGGGCGGCATTCATGGAAGAGACCAGCTGAAGCAAACAGTCTTAAAGACCTGAAAAGAACAGGACAGGCAGACAAAAATGTGAGCCCTTTCTCTGGCTGGATGATTATGGACTGGAGTTACAATGCCCCAGACTCCTCTGTCGATGGGATTCTCTAGGCAAGAATACTGGAGTGGGTTGCCATGCCCTCCTCCAAGGGATCTTCCTGACCCAGGGATCAAATCCACATCTCATGTCTCCTGAACTGGCATGCAGGGTCTTTACCAGTAGCACCAACTGGGAAGCCCGGAAGGTCAATAGTGTCTCTCTATTAGGGAAAAAAAAGGACCAGACGAGAAATGGATTAGGAAAGGAAACTCTTTTCACCTGAGTTAGAGATTAGCAGGATATTTGGGTGAAGATACCAAGCAGGATTAGAGCAAACGGGAGAGAGTTTTCACATAAAGGAGACCATTTCAGAAGCTCGAGTTTTCAGAAGAAAGACATAACCCACAATGTGAAAGCAAGTTACCAGAATTGCTGGGGAAAATGAGGCCTGAAAAAAAGATAAGTGAACTTAACCCCTAAGACCAGCTGACATATGATGCTATGAGGGAACAGGGAAGCTGGGCTGGCAGACCCGCCAATTATTACAAGTTTCCTGGCACAATATAACAGTATCTATATTAAAATATTTTTATATTACATAACCATTGACCCAGAAATCCTGAGAATTTATCTTACGAAATCATTAGACACACAAATATTTAGAAATCTTTCAAAGGATGTTTTTCAAAACATTCTTCATAATTGAAAAAAAATGTTATTCTAAATGTTCATCCTTGGGCATTATTCAGAAGTATATTTTCATGTATAAATGAAAACATCAAAAATGATACTAAAAAAGAATATATAAAGACGGGAGGATTTTTCACACTATATTAAGGAATAAAAGTGCAGGCCGAAGAGTATATACAATGCGTCATTTATATAAAATGACCAGAAAAGTAAGAGCCAAAACATTAGCTCTGTTTATTTCTCAAGAGAAAAAGAGCCTGAGAGACTCTTACAGTCTACTATATTTTTAAGTTCTGAAATACACACATAATACTCTGCACATAATACACACAATTTTCTTTAAAACACTGACCCTGCAAAAGGTATTTTTCTCCATTTCAATGTGCACAAGCAGAATGGTTAGAGAATTTAGCAGCTATAAAAATAAACCAGGCTTGGAGGAGGTCTGCCTGCCTGTCGGTCTGCTTTGGACTGGGATGGCGAGAATAAAGAGACTTCCGTGTGTTTGTAATTACATGCAGACAGGAAGGATCTAGTGGGGAGGAAGAGATCGTAGATGCCAAGACTCAGTACCCGAGAAGGGTTCCCTCAGGGAACCAAACCCCAGAGGATGAGTGAGAGAAATGTATCAGAATCCACACTTCTAAATTAGATGTAGTTAAGGGCACATATTTCTAAAAATGAAATTCTCTAGGTTAAATTGCCTGTATCTGCCTTTCTAGTGAGTTTTCCACTCTAGTCTGAAGAGATTATTAGACAGATATAAAGTAAAGGTACCTAAGTGGGTCCATCTCTCCCCGCCTTCTAGTCTATTCACTCTGGAAACACTGTTGAAAAGGAGGTTCCATCGTTTAAAACACACCACTTGCAATAAATTCAAGTATATCTAGGCAAAATGATCAGGGCACTGATCAGTTAGGAAGATGAGAAGACAAAATGTAAGATTAAGGCAAAACAGAATGTTATCCACAGTTCAGGCCTTCCCTCATAGTTCAGTTGGTAAAGAATCTGCCTGCAGTGCAAGAGACCTGGGTTCAGTTCCTGGGTCGGGAAGATCCCCTGGAGCAGGAAATGGCAACCCATTCCAGCACTGTTGCCTGGAGAATCCCATGGACAGAGGAGCTTGTCAGGCTGTAGTCCATGGGGTTGCAACAGTCGGACCCGACTTAGCAACTAAAGAGAAGAGAGATCCACAGTTCACACAAGCTACCTAGACTTTATAAAAAGCCTAATATTATACTCACTTTGAGAAAAAGAACATATACCTGGGGAAAAAAGAAGTATTTGTCCTTTGATCATGTACTCTGATGAAATGCCATGCAGTGCAAATGCAATTTTCAAATTAAAAAAAATAGAGTATATCAGAAGTAGCTTTTGAACTTTTTTCCTCTATTTTAGAATGTTTTAACATTGAGCCACAGCAAAATCAAGATGTAAGATAATTTTTTAAAAAGGAAGTCATTTTACTAAATTTTCAAAATTGCAAGTCCATTAAAATGCAATCCTTTGCCCAAGATAAATATTTATAATAAGCAGGAAGAAAATGCCAGAAAGGAACACTATGTTTCCCCTTAAAAACTCAGGGGTAAAGATTTTTCCCATGAACCTCAGAGTTAAGAAATCAGCCCATGAAACACAGCACTCTTTGCTTAAAGGTGTATAAATTTAAAGTTAATAAACAAATTAAATATAGCCTTTATGTTGAAAAATGCATATTTCCTCATTTTCAGTTTATATAACTATGTAAAAAGTTCACAGGAGTTATTAATAATTTTTATTGAAAAGCTTATTCAAGTAGGGTTAGACAAAGAAACTAAAAGATAAAATCTAGAGTATGAACAATGCAAGCAACCACTCCCCAGCACACTAAAGTTATCGTCTATGATCATTTATCCCCTAAAATCACTGTTGAAAATTAGGATCCTGCTTCAAATTAGCACTGTCTTTATTTAATAGTCTACAATGTGGGTCTGATTTTTTTGCTGTTTATAAAAATTCGTAAAGTCAGTTTATACCATTTCTGGGAATTGCAAACTTGGCAATTATTTCTGTATATCATAGATCTTCCTTCTCTTTGTCTTAAATGTACCTCATTAAAGCATCAAAATGGGCTTCCCTGGTGGCTCAGATAGTAAAGAATCTGCCTTCAATGTAGAAGCCCTGGGTTGGGAAGATCCCCTGGAGAAGGGAATGGTAACCCATTCCCTTCAGTATTCTTGCCTGGAAAATCCCACGGACAGAGGAGTCTGGCAGGCTACAGTTCATGGGGTCACAAAGAGTCAGACATGACTGAGTGACTAATAAAGCATCAATAAGTCTAGATTAACTTGAAGATTAATTTAATCAATTTAGTTGATGATTAGAAGAAACTCATGCTTGCTTTTCTGAAATAAATGATTTTATAGCTAGTAATTATATCTTCTCTCTTCCATCATTTTGGACTGAAAAGTCTTAATCATTTTAGTCAGTTTTATAAAAACACCAAAAGCATTTGCTGCAAGACTTATGCTTCCTTACTAGACCTCTCTCACTCTCAAATCATTTCTAAAGTAGGAGACCAATATTCCCTGTGCACAGTCAAAACAGCTTTGCAAAGAAAGGATAATGTTTTCTGTTTTCTCCCATATTTCCTTCCTACTGACCCTAACAACTAGGGTCCTTTGACCTTGCAGCAGCCCAATGACAGAGTCTTCTGAGAACACTGCAATTGCTACCTCTATTCCATCATCCTAGACATTATACTGTAAAACATAATTCATGATGACAAAGTTTTTTTGGAGTTAGCAAGAGAGTGAATTAAACAAAAAAGATTTGGACAGATAATCTTTCTTCAGAGCATTAGCACTTCCCTCAGGATAAAGTAAACTAGCAAACCTGACTGAACCTGAGTTAAAAGGACACGCAAAAATATGCCCAAAAGAGCTGAAAACAGAACCTTGAATAAACATCTGCACACCCGTATTCATAGCAGTATTAGTCACAATAGTTTAAAAAATGGAAGCAACCCAAGTTTCCACCCACAGATGAAATGGATAAACAAAACATAGCACATACAGACAATGGCATATTGCTTGCCCCTCAAAAAGGAGAAAATTCTGACACGCTGTATGACATGAATAAACCTTGAGGACATTTTGCTAAACAAAGTAACAAGAAGAAACATACTGTATGATTCCATTTATACAAGTTGCCTACAGTAGTCAGATTTATAAAAACAGAAAGTAGAACAGTGGTTTCCAGAGACTGGGGGAGAGTCAGGAATTGGGAGTCATTGTTTAATAGGTACAGAGCTTCTGTTTTCCAAGATAAAAAGAGTTATAGAGGTGGATGGTGGTCATAACAATGTAAATGTACTTAATATCACTGAACTGTTCACTTAGAAGTGATCATGATGGTAAATTTTATGCTGAGTATTGCATCACAAAGAAAAATTAGGGGGGGATAAAGCACATCAATAACCATTTTCATTTCTATTTTCAAATCAAAAACATGATTTTCAAAGAAGAGATATTTGATATGTTTCAATGCATATATTCCCCAACAAGACAAATAAGGAAATTTTTCTTGGTTTAAATTTCATCTTTTAAAAGCCATGTATTAGAGCTCAGTAGCTCAGATGGTAAAGCGTCTGCCTACAATGCGGGAGACCCGGGTTTGATCCCTGGGTGGGGAAGATCCCCTGGAGAAGGAAATGGCAACCCACTCCAGTATTCCTGCCTGGAAAGTCCCATGGACAGAGGAGCCTGGGAGGCTACAGTCCATGGGGTCGCAAAGAGTCGGACACAACTAAGCAACTTCACTTCACTTTCACTTTGAATAGAAAGGCTGCTGCTGCTGCTGCTAAGTCTCTTCAGTCGTGTCCGACTCTCTGCAACCCCATAGACGGCAGCCCACCAGGTTCCCTCGTCCCTGGGATTCTGCAGGCAGGTATTGTGAATTCTAGAATCAGACTTGTTTTTCACTATGACCATACCTCTTAGTCATCTTCAGAGGGAAACACTGGTTCAAACTCAGGGTGGTAGATAATGCTGGTTTCCTACTCAGTCCTCCTTTTCCCTTCCTTGCTTTCATGTCTAATCTCACTTTTTTCTTCCTTGAAGCAAGTTAGCCATTTATAACAGTCACCTCCCCCTGAAACTAAGGATAACCACATGGCCCAGTTTGCACTGATGGTGAGCCAAAAGCCATGTGCATAAATCATCCCAAGATCAGATCTTCCAGCCTCAGTCAGGCTTGCAGTCCTGGCCAACACACTGACTGCAACCTCATAAGAGATCCTGGGCCGCAATCACCAAGCAAAGCCACTCCCAAATTCCTGACCAAAGAAATTGCATGAGATAATAAATATTTGTTTCAAACTGCTAAAGGCTGGGATAATTTGTTAGACAGCAATGGATAACTAACATAGATTTGATGCTAAGTTTCAGAGTAATTTGTTATGCAGCAAGAGATAAATAACACAGCAGGCATTCAGCCATCAATCTGACACCTGCAGACTCATTTCAAATTGAACACATCTGAAACTGAACTGCTGGTCTTCTCTCAAATCAGTTCTGTCCAGTCTTTCTTAACTCAGAGCATGACACCTTCATCCATTTGCTTTTTTATGCCAGGACCCTGAAACCAATCCCTGGCATTCCACAATCTATCTGATACCAAAATCTATCACCAAATTTTGTTGGTCCCAATTCCTAAATATACTTTAACTCCAGCCATAACTCTTCATCTCCCAGCCATCTCCAGTCCGAGCTACTGTCATCTCCTGCTTGGAATCCACGAATCTAAAACCAATAACCTGGCACCATCTCCTAATTTCTGTTCTTGTCCCTTTACAATACACTTTCTAAATGTAGCCAGCTTAACAATGAACTTTGAAACAATTAAGTTAACATGGTTTACAAAGCTCTGAACCTTCTGACCCTTGCCTATGCCAAGTCTTATCTTGCATGCCTTCTCCTCTCTGTAGCTCCAGTCAGTGGCCTCTGTGTTTCTCAGATGTACCCAGCCCTTTCTGGCCCCAGGTATTTTGCTCATGCTGCTATGTCTACTTAGAGCCCATTCTCAACCTGCTGAACCTATATGGGTATTTCAGGTCTAATTTTAAACATCTTTTCTTCAGAGCAGACTTCTAACTTCCCCAGTCTTTCAAAGTATCCAGCTTCCTTTTGCACCCTATATCTATCTGAATGTGGTTATATTTTGATTTGTGTAAGCCCATTAGGGCAAGAAAAGTCTACTTTGATCACCATAGTATACACAGCTCCCAATACAGGTTGTCGATTTTAAAAATTTTTGAGTGGATGTATTTAATGTGTTCATTAAGTTCAAACAAACTATATATTGACTATAATTCAATCTAGACTTCACAACTGTCCACTCCAATAAAAGAACATGAATCTGCTATATCTATGGCCTTTCTATCTATCCATCTGCAAAATATTAAAACCATGATCACTGAGATGACCCAGATGTTCTTTCTCATTTCCTCTTATCCACGTGCTTAAAGATCATTTTATTATTGGCAAAGAATGAAAATGTGACTTCTAGAAACATTAAAAAGAAGAAGAGCAAGAACTAAAATAGCCCCTAAAGGCAGACAAGAAAAGTAATTCTAAAGCTCATTAGAAAACTAAATTGACCCCTGATTCCTCTAAACAAGAACGTTTTATCCTGGTGCTTAGAGTTTTGATGAACAATCATTTCCCTTTCCAAAGCTTGGCTGATTTGTGAAGGCAGGAGGATCATGGCTCTGTACAGGATGATTTTGTGATGAAATCAGAGACCTGCTGCTGGGAGAACCAAGAAATACTAATAAGGGCAAGCTGGAGCACAGCATAAAGCAACCGTCCCCAGTTACTCACTGCCAGTAAGTACTACCCTGACTTGCAACCAGAGAAGGAGCGGGTCTGGGAGCAGACACTGCCGGTTCTGAAGCCACGCCACACCCAGTGAGCAGCCCGATGACAATGCCAGCAGCAACTGCAGAGAAGAAACTGTGCAGTGCCCTCCCCAGCAGGAAGAAGTAGAAACCACGCATCAGTCTTTGCCCTGTACTCATACACACTGGCCATCAGCCCAGCTGCAAGACTAAACTCCAAGAGCACACGGGTACATAATACAAAGGCATGACGGTGCCAAACTTTCACAAACAGCACACATATTTTGACTTAATAGATCTATATGAATACACATTAGTAGAATACAACTGCAATTATACATACAGTCCATGGAGTCGAAAAGAGTCAGACACGACTGAGTGACTTTCACTTCACTTCACTTCATTCATATAAATACATGTTATATTATATTACACACATACACACAGAAAGAATGGTAAGTTTTTCGCTTCACTAAAAGTGAAGTTTTAATAAAAGAATTTAATCAAAGACACCTATGGCAGTCGTATACATAATTTTTTAATGTATAAAGTACTGGAGCTTACTGATTAAACTATTTTTTCTTAATAATAAAAAGAAAATAAATAACATTTAGGATATTATTATAGAAATTCTCAAATCAAAACAATAACCATATAAAATGTATTCATACATGAATAAGATTTTAGTGTTAATACTCATGTTAAACGACTTTTAAAAAGGCTGCTACCTTTTGTTGGGGGGTTGGGAATCATGCCATAAAACTGCCATGCAGAAGGTAATGACCATCAGAGAGTCACTAGAACAGAAAAAAGGTATCCCCAGGCATAAGCCAAGCAGGAGCCAGGAAACAAGGATACCAGTTTTTAAAGCCATCAGGGGATACACTCCAACCAGCAAGCAAGACCAAAGCACCCAACTGGCAGGGCAACCAGGTAGGTCCCCACTAGGAAAGAAAGAGTCAGTGTAACAGCTCTATCAGAGGTCAAAGTGAAATAGCAAATCAATAGCCAGGCAAATCACAATGAGTAGAGATATATAATAATCAAAGACAAGTCAGGCAAGGTCACACATTCAAACAAGAGCCTGGCCAAAAAAAAAAAAAAAGTCACTGTGACACCCAGCTACAAGGAAACTGAAATGATCTTGTGTTAATATGGATAGTAATGAAATTAGAACATTCTATAAACTTGAAGGAGTACATCTAGAAATGAAAGTTACAGCTCAGATCAATTTCATATTCTATAACAGGCAGATAATGTGCATTTCCCTAGCCATAAGCAAATATTCTAACATGTTATAAACTAGAATGTATTACAGTTTATATACTTGCATAAATACCATTTAATCCTGAAAACCATGAAATCCTCTCAAGTCTCACCTATTATTAGTCCTAAAAGGATCAGTGTTGAGGATAAGGTAGACTTATGCAAGATCTCCTGGAGAAGAGAATGGCTACCCACTCCAGTATTCTTGCCTGGAGAATCCCACAGATAGAGGAACCTGGTGGGCTACAGTCCATGGAGTCACACAGAGTCAGACATGACTGAGCGACCAACACTTGTAAATTTGTAAGTGTTATTCCATATAACTGACTACATAAAGAAAAGACTCAATTTTTACATATATTTTATTTTTAAAAATGTAAAACTAAATCCAAGTATGATTATGTTAGCATGTTGTACTACTACAAGTTCCATACTATGTAGCTATTGCCAGAAGGAGAAAAATTCCTGGTCTAAGAGTGGGAAGAAAAATATTGAAAGGAGATTTCATCAAGATTAAGGAATTCTAGATCATCTTATTCTTGATTTTTCTGCTTTTTATTCATTACAAGAGTGGACTTTATTACAAATCCAATCAGAAAAATGAAATGAAAGAGAGTAAAAAGAAAAAAAAAAGCCTATCAATATAAATGTCACTTGACTTGCCAAGAAGTACTCTATTTTATCTAAAAAGACGCAGTGGAAGCAAATGGAAAAGACATGCCAGCGGTAATCCAAAGGCTTTTCTTCACAGAACCTGTTCACAAATGCAAATCTTAAAAGACATTGTGAAAGCACCAAATTACTAATATTTGTGTAGTTTGAAGAAAATAACTAGAAATAATATAAGCACATTACAAGCAATTGCTCTTTTATAATAACGATGATAGCAATGGCAGAAGTAGTTAATATGTGCAGAGTTCTTACCACGTGAGGGAATGGTATCACTCCCCTTAATTATCTTATTTTTTGGTCAGTTGAGATATAATTCACATGTCACAAAATCCATCCATTTAAAGTATATAATTCAGTGGGCTTTGGTACATTTGCAAAGTTGTGCAACAGTCATCTAATTCCAGAACATTTTCATTATTCCCAAAACTCTCTACCCTTTATCAGTCATTCCCCATTCCCTCCCCTCCCTCAGCCCCAGGCAACCACTAATCTACTTCCTTCGGTTATTCCTATTCTAGACAATTCATATAAATAGATTACATGGAACGTGATCTTCTGTGCCAGGCTTCCTTCATTTAGCATTATGTTCCTAAGGTTCATGTTTATATCAATACTGCATTGCTTTTTATGGCTAAATAATGTTCAATTGTATGAGTGTGTGTGTGCGCTCAGTTGTGTCCAACTCTTTGCGGCCCCATGGATTGTAGCCTGCCAGGCTCCTTTGTCCACGGGATTTTCCAGGCAAGAATACTGGAGTAGGGTGCCATTCCCTTCTCCACGGAATCTTTCCAACCCAGGGATCAAACCTGGGTCTCCTGCATTGCAGGCGGATTCTTTACCAGCTGAGCCACCAGGGAAGCTCAAGCAGTGCATAAGGGTTCTAATTTCTCCATATCCTCATCAACACTTCTTTCCTGTATTTATTATACTCATCTTAGTAGAATCTCATTGTGGTTTTAATTTGCTTTGCCGTAAAGACTAAGGATGTTGAACATATTTTCATGAGCTTACTGGCCATTTGTGTATATCTTTGCAGAAATGTCTTTTTAAAAGTTAGCCCACTTTCCAACTGGGCTATTTGTCCTTTTATTGTTGAGCTGTAAGACTTCTTTACATATTCTGGATCCTAGGTCCTCATCAGAAATATGATTTCTAAATATTTTCTCCTGTTTGCTGCACTGTCTTTTCACTTGTGTTATCTTACTTAGTCCTCATAACAACCATGAGATCATAACATGATCCTGCATTTTATTGATGAGGAAACGGAGTTAATAAACTTGTCTGAGGTTTCATAGCTAATAAGAATTGAAGAACAGATTCCAACCCAGGCAGCATGCCTCCACTAATCAGTAGGATGTACTGTCAGAAACACTAAGTACTAAATAAATAAGCAGGATTAAAAATAATTAACTTAAAAAAAAAACCAGCAGCATTACTGAAGCTTTGCATAGAAATACCAGAGGGCCCTCCTCTTGTTTATACCAATCTTCTTGAGAAGAAAGGGTAGCTTAAAATAAAGCACATTCAGCCTTTAAAAGGCAAAACTTGGCCTCTAAACAGTGTCTATTCTTTTCAATTGTAGGAAACTTTCTTACTGAGTTATGTAGTTGAAACAAAGGAATTCAGAATATAAGGGGTATTTTTGCTGAGATTTAAACATTGTAAATCATCATAGTGGGTGTTCTGTTAGGTGGAGGCCCGTTTCTTGGCCAACAAGCCCCTCTGTTCGAAATGTATGCCTCCCCCAGCTCTACACAACCACACTTGGAGGAGATGAACAAAGCAGAGTTTTAGCAACTAAGATGTCATTCTGACAAGTTGCTCTGGACTCTCCTCTTATTCCTGCCACCAACCATATTAAATATAAAAGTCAATCTACAAATGATTTTATTGTTTCTGTAGAATGATGTTCATGCTAAATAAAGAGTGAAGCAGTGGTTTTAAAGGAATACACTAGATCTACCACTACTGGCATGAAAAGGAATTCAATATGTATAGCTGAAGCAAAAACAAAAACCTGTAAAAAATATGATTTTGTATTTGTTAAAAATATGAATTATGAATATATAATAATATAGTCTGTGATCATATGTACACAAACAAACAAACAAAAAATCTAATGATGAGGCTTTCCCTCCCTAGAAGCAGGGCTTAATTTTTATGTGATTAAATGCTCAACTTTTTAAACATATATAAAAAATATTTTGTTTTTTTTTTAAGGGGAGCATTCTCTCCAGTAATTCCACAAACCTTAAAAGTCATGGAAATGAATGAATAAATATGAATAAATGAATGAAAGTTTATATTTTGTGCTATATCTGGATAAGTTTTAGTGACTTTACAAACTTCTTGAAGTTTGTGAGAAAAACTGTGTATTGTATGTCATTTGGAGTGAGGGCAGAAATTCCACAGTTCTCATCAATTTTTAAATGACTCTTTGGCCCCAAAAATGTTTAAGCACATAATCTCAAAAGATTATTAAAGAGTCTCTGTTTATGAAAGGTCAAGACAGAAACTAAAGGATCAAATAACAAAACAAAATCCCTTAAGCCAAATATAGTACAGACATCTTCTAAATCATGAAAAAACAGTCACTAAATCTCATTTAGATCCTCTTCTAAAATTCTTAGGATGACACTAAGCCAATCTTACTTTTAAGCTTATAATTTATAGGTCTAAACATGGAAAGATACGTTTCTCTTTCCTTTATTTACAACACAAACACCTTTCCCAAAGCAAAAAGAGAGGAAGGGAAAGAGGGAGTCCACCCTGGGAAAAATAACTTTAAACACATCTAGGAAGTATTTGATATTTCCTTTAATCATTGTTTATCAAGCATCTACTACAAGTCAGACTCACTGTTCTCTATTTAATGTCATTCTTACTGTGATAGCACAGGGCTTTCCTTCTTTCTTCTACTCACTACAGAATATAGAAACTGAAGGAATGAATGTACAGAATCAGGCCATCTTAAATGTCCATGTGATCATTCTCAACTGCCTGTACAAAAGATCTTTATTGGAAATGAAAAGGAAGAGTAGTGAGAAACTTGCCAATCCTTAGATCACCAAGGATTATCAAAATTCCCCTTACAAAGGGCACAACTTTCCTAGACTTTTTCTCTTGGCCTTCATCCAACAAATAATTATCTCCTTGAAGATAAGTTTCTCCTTGAAAATAAAAGCTAATCAAATTTATCACAGGAAAACAAAAGACTTAGGTAGTGTCTAAGCTAGTAGGCTATTAAACTGACATCTATCTATCTTTGACAAAACCCTACTTTAACAGTAAACTGAGTATTTCTGAAATGTACACTTTCTAAAAATAATTCTAAATATTTGTTATTTTTTAAATTCTAAATATTAATCAGTGACAATTACATTATTTATATAATGATGCCTGGGATGGAGGTCAGAAAAAAATCACTATCTATAAAGTAATCAAGGAAGAAGCAACATGTTTCAGTCTTGGAAGTATTTTCTTTTTTCTGGAAGTATTTTCTTAAATCCTTATTTCACATATAAGTCCTTAAAAATGTATGTAGAAATTTCTTGGAAGTGACATCCCCCAAAATATGCTCCTTAGTTCAAACTAAATTAACAGATTCAGTGGGTAAAGAATCCCCTTACAATGCAGGAGACGAAAGAGACACGGGTTTGATCCCTGGGTCGGGAAGATCCTCTGGAGGAGGAAATGGCAACTCCAGTATTCTTGCATGGAGAATCCCATGGACAGAGGAGCATGGTAGGCCATTGTCCACGGGATTGCAAAGAGTCAGACACGACTAAAGCGACTGAGCATGTGCTTATTACTATAACATATCAACTTTTATATTCATATGATAATTGTAATGTCCAAGTTCTTATGCCAACAGTAGAAGGCAATGAACATAAAATCTGTATCATCTGCCATAATAACACTGAATGACCTGAAATAAATTCCTTCCAAAGGCCAAACTATCATTGAATTCACAGATGAACAAAGAAGCACCTTTTAACTAACCTCGACCTTCTTCACTTTTCAAAAAATGAATCATTTAAATTTCACTTTTAATTTAGCTACTCACTTGTTTTGTTCCCAAATACACTTCAACACCATGTTGGATATTTCTCCTTAATAACATCCTGCCAAATGACACTGACAGAAACCCCTCAATCACAGTAACTGAAGTACATGGCTTCAGAATGAAGTGCCAGTGGTTTACATGTTTTTGTCAGAGCAAAGTTAAGTCCACTCTTCACTGTTCATTTCAGAACTGCAGTCCTATACTGTCCTTTCAGTTGAAAGCACATGGGTCATTCCTTCCCTTTTCCCCATCATCAGATAAATATGCAGATGATAACACAATTACACACACACTCACACACTTCTTCCAACATTTTTAAAAATTAATTATAAGTCAGCTGCCCAAAAAAAAGTGCTGAAATTTATTTCACACATGCAAGGAATGATTGGGGAATTAACCACCATGCCAAATTGTTTGCGCAGAGGTTCTTTCCCCCTGCCCCCACCAAAAAAGTACAAATCAAGAGTTATTCACCACAGCATGAGAAGGACTTGACCCACCATTACTGGCTTTGAAGATGGAAGGGAGCCATGAGCCAAAGAACATGGGCAGCCCCTTGAAGCCAGAAAAGACGAGAAAACTGATTCTCCCCTAGGGCTTTCAGGAGGAATGGAGGCCTGCCAACACCCTGATTTTAGTACAGTGAGAACTATGTCTGACTTCTGACCTCCAGGACTGTAAGATATAAATTTGTGGTTGTTTTAAGCCATCCAAAATGTTCACTTGGAAGGACTGTTGCTGAAGCTCCAATACTTTGGCCACCTGATGGGAAGAGCCAACTCACTGGAAAGACTCTGATGCTGGGAAAAACTGAAGACAAAAGGAAGAGGAGGCGGCAAAGGAAGAGATGGTTAGAGAGCATCACTGACTCAATGGACATGAACTTGAACAAACTCTGGAAGACAGTTGAGGACAGAGGAGGCTGGCATGCTGCAGTTCCTGGGGTTGCAAAGAGTCAGAGATGACTGACATTGCACACATGCAATGTGATACAGATAAGTAGATGTTATCTACTTATCTGCAACATTTCTTCATCATTCATCCTTGCCAGTGAATCACAAACTTGGAAATATAAAATCAGAAGTAATGATATCAACACAAAGCAGGAAGCGCAAAGCTATAGCTGTCTAAGCTTCTAGCCCTCCTTGGGCAAAATATACTTGCCCAAGGAGATCAGCAGCTACTAACAAAGCCCACACAAACTGCATCAAAAGAATGAAATTTGGCCTCAGAGCCTCTTTTTATCTTTCAAGGGAAAAATAACTAGGAAAAAAAAACACAAAACAGAGTGCAAAGACGACACAGATCACAATCGAAGCAGTTTCTGCAGGTATTGGCTGAGCTCCTAAACCAGAATCCAACACTGAACTTGCAACAGCAGGGAACAGTCATTCACACACAAGTTCTTTCAATCACAGTTACATCCAGGAGAAGGGCGAGCTCAGCTTTTGGCAGCAGAATCTTAAATACTTAAAACCATGAAGTGAGCTTTGCCATAACTCAAGTTAATTCTTCAGCAGAGCCAAGACATTCCCAAGCTACCAACTCCAGTGTCCAGATCCTCCATCCCTCTCTCGATGTACTACAAGTAGAACTATCCACCCTCCTATTTGCATCCTAAAGATTTTGGAAAGATTTAAGTTCTTCCGATCACAAGTCCTGCACACACAACATCTCCAAACATTACCCAATGCCTTCAAAGTCATGCAAAGTTATCTCTATTAAACAGTGCAAAGTAACCTACTTCACATGGCATTTGGCACACCTGCCTATAGTCACCCCCTACTCATTGGTGCCCTCTGCCTGGAAATTCTCCTCCAGCCCAGTACCCCCATCAGTGTTCATATCAGCTGGTAATCTGTCTTTCAAGAAGCCTTTGACAGATTTTCTCCCTCTATCCAGCTCTATACTCCACCCCCACCTTTTGTTTTTTGAGTTTTTGTGGGGTTTTTTTCTTTTTGGTTGTGCTGTGTCTTTGTTGCTGCACATGGGCTTTCTCTAGTTGTGGAGAGAGGGGGCTACTCTCTAGTTTTGATGCACAGACTTCTCGTTGCAGTGACTTCTCTCGTTGCGGAACACAGGATCTAGCCACGCAGACTTCAGTAGTTGCAGCACATGGGCCTCACTGCTCCTCGGCAGGTGGAATCCTCCTAGACCAGGGATTGAACCCATGTCCCCTGCACCCACCAAGTGGATTTCCATCCACTGTACCGCCAGGGAAGTCCCACTCCCACCTTTTGAATTCACATTGTATTTTATTCATTACTTATAACAAAACAATTGGGGGATTTTGAAAATTAGTAATATTATGAAAGTGTTAGTCACTCAGCCGTGCCTGACTCTTTGTGACCCCATGGACTGCAGCCCACCAATTTCCTCTGTGCATGGAATTCTCCAGGCAAAAATACTGGAGTCAGTTGCCATTCCCTTCTCCAGGAGATCTTCCCAACCCAGGGATCGAACCCAGGTCTCCCACATTACAGGCAGATTATTTCCATCTGAGCCACCAAGGAATCCCTAAAATATATACATATACATGGCCTATACACACACACACACATTATATATATCCATAATACACATATTATATATCCATGCCTATGTTGATCTCCCCTCCTAATGAGATTCTTAATTCCCTGAAGGAAGAAATTTTCTTATTCCCTGGCCTCTCTCACATGGTTCCTTACACACCATAAATATACAATAAGAAATCACCCAATATATCCTTAGGGGAAAGAGAAAAGTCTTGATCATTAAGAAGAAATTAAGAGTTAGCCATGTAAGAAAATTTCTTTAACAGGGGTAATTCAATTCCAACAGAATTATAATGTTTGGGGTGAGGGGAGCTTTGTTGTGTTCTGTTTGCTTGCTTTAAGCAGGGAAATATTCTAATGGGAACTAATGTAATGAGTAGTTTGTATCTCTGCCCATCTGCAGTTATTCCTAGCATACAATCAAATTCCTACCTGCTGACTTACAGCCTAGAAGCTGTCCTGAAAGAGGAGATGTAAGACCAACTGGAAAGCAAGCAAGTAATAACAGGAGGAACAGAATGAAATCAGGCCCACTCACCTCTCAACCATTTTACATCACACCAGTCCTGGGAAGGCCAGGCTCTCAATGCACTGCTTTTCAAATGAATCTGTCCCAAGTATGTAACAGTTATAGCTACGAGATCTTGTGACAACTCACCATAGTAATGGACATGTGTGCATAAACAAATAACTAAGAGCAGGGGCACTTCCATCTCCAATGGATGGAAGTAAAAATGGACTGCCTAATCTCCACCTCACTTCTGATTCCAAAGCCCAGAAAACGCACAGAAAAGAAAATAAGCGCAAAGCACAGTCCTGGATGATACTGGGTTTCATATCATAATATTTTGTCTGTCTTTAAATTAAAGTAGTAAATTATTATGTGCTACTCTTAAATCATTATGCGTTATTCTTAAATTCTCCTGAAAACATAAAATTCAAAGTGCTAAGTACTGAGAAATGATTCAAAATCATATTTCAAAGAGCAAACCAATACAATATCAAACTTTAAAATCAAGCTACTAACAAAGCCAGATCAGATCAGATCAGTCGCTCAGTCGTGTCCTACTCTTTTCGACCCCATGAATCGCAGCACGCCAGGCCTCCCTGTCCATCACCAACTCCCGGAGTTCACTGAGACTCACGTCCATCGAGTCAGTGATGTCATCCAGCCATGTCATCCTCTGTCGTCCCCTTCTCCTCCTGCCCCCAATCCCTGCCAGCATCAGAGTCTTTTCCAATGAGTCAACTCTTCACATGAGGTGGCCAAAGTATTGGAGTTTCAGCTTTAGTATCAGTCCTTCCAGTGAACATCCAGGGCTGATCTCCTTTAGAATGGACTGGTTGGATTTCCTTGCAGTCCAAGGGACTCTCAAGAGTCTTCTCCAACACCACAGTTGATAGCATCAATTCCTCAGCGCTCAGCCTTCTTCACAGTCCAACTCTCACATCCATACATGACCACAGGAAAAACCATAGCCTTGACTAGACAAACCTTTGTTAGCAAAGTAATGTCTCTGCTTTTGAGTAGACATACCTATAACTAATTCTTCACCATATTTCTATTCTGAACAACTTGCACACAGTAGGTCCTCAAATGCACCTTTATTTCAAAGTGTTACAGTGCAAACTCAGCTTCATAAGTCATCATCCATCCTAAGGCTCTAATGATCCGTTCACCTAACTAAAATCAACTTTCCCATCATATAAAGAACAACCTTTTATCTTTTTTTTTCTTTTTTCTCTGCCTTGCTTCAAAAACTATCCAGGTGTAAATGCAGACCTATTCTCCATATCTTGGCAAAGCTTACTTTGAACAAGCAGTTTCTCACGACCTTCAAGTCTGTTTTCAACAATGAAATCATTTGGCACTACATCCTATTCAGTTATTAATCACAAACAACAAAGGAAGACCTTTCACATGAAAAATGTAAAACCTATGTGGGCCAACATTCACTACGGGTCACTCTGGGTCACGTTCATAACTAAGGCCACTGAAGCCCTTGGAATGACCTCAGCCTTTTAGAATACATTCAACATTGTGCTGGCGAGGAAACAGCCCAGTTCTGTGACTTCTAGATAAGTACTTCTCAAGGTCTGCATGGGGAAGAGGGTGTGCTGACAGACAGTGGCTGGGTGATGGGCAGACGGGAGGGTGTCGGGAGGGGCAGAGATGCAGGTGCCTCTGTGTGTGCTAAGCACTTCCCCTCCCTGGGTGGGCTCTTTCTAGGGGGAAAATTTCTACCCCATCTAGGGTACCCACACCAGGACCTCAGTATTCTGACTCCACCCATTTAAAGAAACAGAGTCATTGCTTTCTGACCAAATTTGACTTTTTAAAAATCAGCTCCAGTGAGTTGATTTTTTTTTAATTAATGAAGCAAATATTTTACTCCTTTTCTCTGTTTCCATTACTATTTCTATCCCTATTATTAATTTGGACTTTGTTTTTATACTTTAAATTTTAGTAAGGCAGTGGCAGCATAATGAAAAAAAAATCCCTGGAATCAAGTTGAGCCTCTAATTTAAAAGGCCCTTCTTTATCACCTGTCCCTTTTAGGATCTGTAAATAAACTCATCTGGTTTTCCCCTCAATTCCTTGATGCTTTTAACTCAAACATAGCCCTCCAGACTAAGCCTGAAATAGAAATTAATATTGCCCCACCTGCAGCAAAGGAGATGCAGACATAGAGAACAGACTTGTAGACACAGTGGAGCAAGGAGAGGGTGGGACGAATCGAGAGGGTAGCATGGAAACATATACACTACCATATGTAAAATAGATAGCCAGTGGGGATTCGCGGTATGACTCAGGGAGCTCACACCAGTGCTCTATGACAACCCAGAGGTGTGGGATGGGGTGGGAAGAGGGAGGGGACATATGTATACCTATGGCTGATTCATGTTGATGTTTGGCAGAAACCAACACAATATTATAAAGCAAATATTTCCAAACTAAAAATTAATAATTCTTTTTTTTTAAATATCGCCCTGCCTGACCCAGGACAGATGCAGCTCTTCTTCAGAGAACCAGGGTGGTGGGCCTGGTTGGGCCCATTGAGCAGAGGGAGGCAGACACCTGTCCAGCCACACAAGCTCTAAATGATCTAAGCTGCTACTCTGTGATTTGTGCGGAATGCTGGCCGTAACTTAATGTACTGCAAACTTGTAAAGAATGTATGTAAAGTTTTACATAACAAAAAGTTTTAATTTTTACAAGTAAAAGTATGTACGTTGGTTGACAAGAAAAAAAAATGTTGTTGTTGTTAAGTCACTAAGTCACCTCTGACTCTTTCTGCAACCCCATGGACTGTGTAGCCCACCAGGCTCCTCTGTCCAGGGAATTTTCCAGGTAAGAATATTGGAGTGTGCTGCCATTTCCTTCTCCAGGGAATCTTCACAATCCAAGGACTAAACCTGTGTCTCCTGCATTGGCAAATGGATTCTTTACTGCTGAGCCACCAGGCTATATACATACATACATACATATATATATATATATATATATATATTGCCCTGCCTGTCAAACTAGCAGAGCTGCAAGCTAAATAGCATTAATAATTAGCTCAAATTCAAGAACAAAATTCAGAGGATAGTAGATGAGGATTTTTTTTCTTTCTAACCTTATTCTCTCTATATATGGAGAAAGTCACAAACTGAAAACCAGCAAGCCCTGGAATCACTCCATGGTGTGAAGGAAGTGGCAGAAAGTCACATTAGGCAGGGGCACGGAAAGCCAACCTACTGTGGCTTTAATCTCACCATGTAGTCCAGAGACTCTTTCCTGGCAGTAGCATAACTAGAATTTTTGCTTGTCCAAATGGTGTCTTCAGCCACTGAAACTAAACTCATCTACCTCCTACACAGTCAAGTCTTTCAAAGATTTCTGTTTTTCTGGTCTGTTTTTTCTCTCCTTCCACCAAGGTCAAAGGAAAAGTTGGCTAACAGCCTAGCCCGCTTTACCCCAGAAGCAGCCCATGAGATAAGGATTCTAGTATAAGTAGTTTATCTTGGAGACGACCCCAGGAAACACTGGTAGGAAGAGATGAATTGAGTCAGGAAAGAAAAAGTAGCCAACAAAAGAATCATTTCAATTATCAGTGAATCTTAGTTCAACAGGGAACTTGGGAGAACCCATATAAAATGCTCATCTCAAAGGTATCTTACCTGAGATTTGCAAGAGAGCTAGGGACTTATACTATAGCAGTCACTGGCTGTGAGTTGCTGGGGGCTGGCACTTCCTACCAACCCTGGGTATGAGCTTTTCCAGAAAAGTAAAAGAATGCAGGTGCCTGAACTGGCAACCCCCCTGTGCAACAAAGTGTTGGAAGCAGGGGTTACGAGAAGGGCACCGACAGCCTCTGCTACAGCTAGGATCCAGATTGTTTCCAAAAGGGTAAACCAGAGGCAACCACATTAGATGACACATATCACAGAATACAAGGTTGAGTGCTTTTCCACCAAAATATCCTTCAAAAAAAGAGGATGCCACCTTATATTTAAATCCAGAAAGTTCTCATATTACAGGACACTGTCAATTACTGTGTCTTAATCTGAAACAGTAAAGGACTATTTGGGTAAAACACAGTAATCTGAAAGGACCTCAACAGTGTTCAACTTGGATGCTATTAAAGGTCAAGCAAAGAAACTTGATGCAAGCTTGCTTATTGAGGGTATGACTTTTCAACTTCATATGGCGGATGGCAAACAGCTCAAAAGCAAAAGTGTGGGGAGAAAAGGGGTGTCAGGATGGATAAGCCAGAATCCTCAGATATGACAACACAAATAAAGAAACATAGGCAATGCTTGTCTCGACTAGTAATTACAGGAACTGAAAATAAAACAATATGTGGTACTAACGACTGCATACTGGCCGGATCTCAGAGATACTGACATAATTATACGCAACTGATGGCATTTAACTTAACACAGTCCTTCTGGGGAGTGATATTTAGTCATACAAGTCAGAAACCCTAAAACTAAACCTCTTGTCCCAGAAATTCTGTGTCTAGGAACTTATCAGAAACAAGTTAACTGAAATGAAGAATGGTAGCAAAAAACAATAACAGTAATAACAAATATTTATATAGCACACATTAGAGCAGCGCCCAGCTGTTCTAAATGTTTTATTTCAGGGTTTCCAACTGAGAGCCAATCTGCCTTCTAGGACACACTGGACAATGTCTGGAGACATTTTTGTTTATCACTAGTGGGTAGCGGCCAGAGATGCTGTTAAACATCTACAGAGTACAAGACAGCCCCCCAGCAAAGAATTTTTGTGTATTTGTGTGCTCAGTCACTCAGTTGTGTCCAACTGTTTGTGACCCTTTAGACTGTAGCCCGCCAAGCACCTCCATCCATAAAATTTTTTAGGCAAGAATACTGGAGTGGGTTGCCATTTCCTTCTCCAGGGGATCTTCTCGACCCAAGAATCAAACTTGCGTTTCCTGTGTCTCCTGCATTGCAGGCGGACTGTGTACCACCGAGCCATCAGGGACCCTCCAGCAAAAATGTACCTGGCCCAAAACAGCAAAAGTGCCATGGTTGAGAAACCCTGCTTTATATCTACTCACTTCTATAATCCACAAGACAATCCTATAGTACTTTCATTACCTTCATTTTACACATCCATGAAGATTATTTTTCAATGCACTGTTACCCATAATGTTGAAAAACTAGTAATAAACTAAATACCAAAAAAAAAAACCAGGGAGCTAAATAAATTATATAAAGCTACCCAGTGGAAACATGAAAATTACTTATAAAATATTATAAAACTAAAATAACCAAAACAAAGAGTTAGAAGAGTTATGTAATTACAATCATTTTTAAGATATGAACACAAAGACTAAACGGGAAAATAAGACCTGAAAGGTACTAATGTGCTACGATGGCAGATATAGGAATATTTTTCTTTTCTAACATTCTTTCATATTTCTGTGATATATAAAAGAAAAATTACTCAAAAATGTAGGTAAGAAATCTGGAATTTTCTTTAAAGAATGAAAGTGTTTATGAAATAAGACATTATCTTTTTTTTAACAACACAAAAATTAACAGGCTGAGAAGATAGTTAATATCAAGACATTTAGGAAGAAGGATTTCCATGGAATAGCACCAAATATTAGTTCTCTAAATTCTGAAGTCATAATATTTCTGTTCAGTGTAAGAATAAAGAAGCTAGATTTTATATCTCTTTCTCTTCCCTGGTAACTCAGTTGGTAAAGAATCTGCCTACAGTGCAGGAGACCCAGGTTCAGTCCTGGGTCAGAAAGATCCCCTGGAGAAGGAAATGGCAAACCACTCCAGCATCCTTGCCTGGAAAATCCCATGGACAGAGGAGCCTGGCAGGCTGCAATCCATGGGGTTGCAAAGAGTTGGGCATGACTGAGAGACTAACACACACACTGTACCTATTTTATGGCTCACTATCACCTAAAGGGGTTTCCCTGGTGGCTCAGACAGTCAAAATCTGACTGCAATGCAGGAGACCTGGGTTCAATTCCTGGGTCGGAAAGATCACCTAAAGAGAATGGGCAAAAAGAATCAAATTTTAATTCAGCTAAGTTTGAGTCCTATTAGCATCTCTAAGTCCTCTCTGACTCTTTGTGACCCCATGAACTGTAGCCTACCAGGCTCCTCTGTCTATGAAATTCTCCAGGCAAGAATACTGGAGTGGGTTGCCATGCCCTCCTCCAGGGGATCTTCCCAACCCAGGGACCAAATCCGCGTCACCTGCATTGGCAGACACAATTCTTTACTTCTAAGCCACATGGGAAGCCCATAATACTAGTCTTAGTAGTAGTAACATTATTATTGTTGCCATTATTAGCAACATGTATTTAATGCTTCCTTCATGGGTTACTATGTAATCTAACCCCTATAACATCCATATGATGTAAATGCTTCTGCTGCTGCTGCTGCTAAGTCACTTCAGTTGTGCCTGACTCTGTGTGACTCCATAGACAGCAGCCCACCAGGCTCCCCCATCCCTGGGATTCTCCAGGCAACAACACTGAAGTGGGTTGCCATTTCCTTCTCCAAAGCATGAAAGTGAAAAGTGAAAGTGAAGTTGCTCTGTCGTGTCCAACTCCTAGCGAGCCCATGGTCTGCAGCCTACCAGGCTCCTCCATCCATGGGATTTTCCAGGCAAGAGTACTGGAGTGGGGTGCCATTGCCTTCTCCGGTAAATGCTTCTATGGTTCCCATTTTTCAGCAGAGTTCATAGACATTAAAAACTAAGGAACTTGCCCAGGGTGTACAGAGGTAGTAAATGGAGGTACCTGGATTGAAATTCAGATAGTCTGACTCCTCTGAAACCCAATTGCTTCAATCAAAATATAAGTGTGCTTGGGACAAGGTGGGGGTCGGGGGGAAGACAGGCTCTGTCCTTGTTCCTCTCCCTACGGCAATGAACTGACCGTATCTGATACATGGGATGTAAACCTGCCTTTTGAAGTACATATCCTGGGACCTCCCTGGCAGTCCAATGGTTACAACTTTAGCTTCCAATGCAGGGAGTGTGGGTGCGATCCCTGGCTGGGGAGATAAGATCCCTCAGGCCTTGCAGCCAAAAAAATCAAAACATAGGACAGAAACAATATTGTAACAAATTCAATAAAGATTTTAGAAAATGGTTCACATCAAAAAAAAAAATCTAAAAAGAAAAAGAAATATATTTCCTAATTTTTCTGAGTAGACCTACCTAACAATGAGTTAACCAACAGGCTCTCACATTTTAAATAATTTTAAATCACTAAAATTAATTTTTATTATTGCAGATTTATATACCATAAATAATTATGATTTTAATTATAATTATAATTTAATTATAATTATGATTTTTAAAATCAATCAATATTGACAAATAATTATTTGTGAGGATGCAAAAGAGAAAAAAAATTAGGCTTTCAGAATTTTCATAAGAAGTCCTACAACCAACGATTCTCACTTGAGGGGATTTCATCTGATCCTGGACCCCTATTGGGATATTCTCCCTCTCACAGATCTGAAGATTAAAATAATAAGTCTATCTATCTCCTTTCAATAGGAAAATGGATACCTAAGACTAAGGAAGAAGGGATGTCTATTTAAACAATTTAAGCATCTGTTTCTAGAACACTGAAGAGGAATGGATAGGAAGGTTAAATATAAAACACTATTTGTAGATATTAAATTATTGGGCTTAAACGTCTCTAGTCGTCTCACCTCCCCAGAGTATTTATTACAAAATGAAGTGGCTGAAAACAAAATGCTGTGATCTTCTGAGATCCCTGAAGCAAAGATTAACTTAACAAATAACAGGGATCAGGACACTAATAACATATCATCATGGGAAACGAGGGGAATTTGGCATGAACCAAAGTGCAGGCTTCTGCCCAGGCTGAGCCACTATCAACTCAAAGCAGGCTACAGGTTGGTGGGAGGAAGGGGGAGAACAACAGATCTTTACATTCCACACCTACAGAAACCTCCAAATTCCACACCTGTGAGCTGTCTTAGTCACCGGCTACAACCTCAGGAAAGAAAACAGCAGGTGAGGAAAGCAGAAAACCTCCTTTGTGAACAGAGCTGAGATTTCTTCTGCACGTGTCTGACAAACTGAGTAAATATAAAAAAATACAGCCTTAAGAATCCTGATGCGTCTTTCTTAGTTAGCTGAATGCTTTTAACCATCACCAATAACTGAAATGAACACACCAACAACAGCAGCAATAATAGCAAGTATTTAGAAAGAACTTACAGAAGCAGTAATCAGTTCAGTTCAGTTCAGTCGCTCAGTCGTGTCCAACTCTTTGCGACCCCATGAATCACAGCATACCAGGCCTCCCTCTCCATCACCAACTCCCGGAGTTTACCCAAATTCATGTCCATCAAGTCAGTGATAGATGGCTCAAAAAGCTTTCTATCAAGGGTTTACGACCAGGAGCAATCATTCCCCATAGGAGACATTTGACAATGTCTGGAGATATTTTGGGTAGATTTTAGACATTAGTAGGTGAGTTTCCCCGGAGAAGGCAATGGCAACCCACTCCAGTAGTCTTGCCTAGAAACTCCCATGGATGGAGGAGCTTGGTAGGCTGCAGTCCATGGGGTCGCTAAGAGTCGGACACGACTGAGAGACTTCACTTTCACTTTTCGCTTTCATGCATTGGAGAAGGAAATGGCAACCCACTCCAGTGTTCTTGCCTGGAGAATCCCAGGGACAGGGGAGCCTGGTGGGCTGCCGTCTATGGGGTCGCAAAGAGTCAGACATGACTGAAGCGACTTAGCAGCAGCAGCAGCTGAGCTTCCCAGGTGAAACTAATGATAAAGAATCTGCCTGCCAATGCAGGAGATGTAAGAGATGCAGGATGGATCTCTGGGTCGAGAAGATTCCCTGGAGGACAAAATGGCATCCAACTACTATATTCTTGCCTGAGAAATCCCATGGACAGAGAAGCCTGGCAAGCTTTAGCCCATGGGGTCAAAAAGAGTTGGACCTGACTGAACATCTGAGCACCAGGACTGACAAATACACTTGCCCACCATTATTCCTTCCAATGGAGAAGGCAATGGCACCCCACTCCAGTACTCTTGCCTGGAAAATCCCATGGACGGAGGAGCCTGGTAGGCTGCAGTCCATGGGGTCACTAAGAGTCGGACACGACTGAGCAACTTCACTTTCACTTTTCACTTTCATGCATTGGGCAAGGAAATGGCAACCCACTCCAGTATTCTTGCCTGGAGAATCCCAGGGATAAGGGAGCCTGGTGGGCTGCCGTCTATGGGGTCACACAGAGTCGGACACGACTGAAGTGACTTAGCAGCATTCCTTCCAATCATTTGGACATCATTCTGACTGGTGAGGACCCAGGCCATCAGTTCAGTTCAGTTCAGTTCAGTCACTCAGTCATGTCTGACCCAGGCCATACCAGTTGTTAAATAGTTTTTTAATAGTATACCTCTACCTGGATACACTACAAATTGTTAAAACAAGCCTCATACCTAACAACACCTGAGAGGTCAATAAATATTTTCATTAATACAGAGTGCTTCAGATATATTAACTGAATGTCAGCCTTTGAAAATAACCTTTCCCTTTTCCAGGTCCCAAAAAACCAATGACACCTGAAAAATCTATTGCATAATCTAATTATCATAGGAATTAGCCTACTCGCTTTGTGAATATACTTGCAACTATGACTGCATGCAAGAATTCAAATACAAAAGCCTAACTTAAAGAAAAACGAGGTAGAAGTTATAAATATTATTTCATCTGTAAATCTACAAACTTTTAATAATAACCCTTAGGGAGGCCTTTAGTTCATGTTATTTAATAATGACTTAATGAATAATAATACATTATTATTGTTCACTAATTGTGACATAGTAAGGGCTTCCCTGGGAATTCAGATGGTAAAGAATCTGCCTGCAATTCGGGAGACCTGGATTCAATCCCTGGGTCAGGAAGATCTCCTAGAGGAGGGCATGGTAACCCACTCTAGTCAGTATTCTTTCCTGGAAAATGCCATGGACAGAGAAGCCTGGCAGGCTACAGTCCAGGGTCACAAAGAGTTGGACATGACTGAGCAACTAAGCAAACACAAATATTACATAGTAATAAAATATATCAACAACAGAGGGAAGGGAACACAGAAAGGGGTATATGAGAATTCCCTGTACCATCTTTGCATTTAATTTCTATAATTGTAAAACTATCCTAAAATAAAATTTGCTTCAAACAAGGTAAAAATATAAATAACAAAGTTACAGTATATTTTTCTGGGCAAGAAAACTTTTAAAAAGCTAATTCTCATATATCCACATTACATTTTCACTCTCACATGCTGTTGATTTACAAAACCATAAAGAAAAATGGTCAAGAATTATCCAGGTGGCTTCTGACTGTGCTGCTGTATTCCACATGCACACCTGCTCTCAAAACACTTCTGACTGGGATTCTATCTCATTCAATGGAGAGGGGGGGAAAAAGCAACTAAAATGTGCCAGGAACTGTGGTAGGTCTGAGGATTCAAAGACAGGAACAAGCCCTGCCTCTAAGCTCAAAGTCTAGAGTTGGGGTTCTCGAACAGGCAAAATCACTTGTGGAGATTTTTAAATGTGATAGATCACACTTTCAAAAACACTGATCTATAACATCTGTAAATGGAAATCAAGAAGAAAAACAAATACCAAGGAAAGATAGGTAATTATCATTTCTAAAGTTTAATAAGTCATCAAACCAAAATATAAATTAGTATGTTCAAATTATGTTTAAAAGCCACCTACTTTATGTGCTGTGCCCTCAGTACATTTATATCATAAATATGGAGTTTATATGTAATCTATAATAAGATCTTGGGGCTTCTCTGGTGGTTCAGATGGTAAAGAATCTGCCTACAATGTGGGAGATCCAGGTTCAATGAACAGAGGAGCCTGGCAGGCCACAGTCCATGGCGTTGCAGAGTCAGCACACATAACCGAGCACACACACACATGTAAGATCTTGCCTATTGGAAATATATGTTGAGCTAAACACAGTGAAGTAGGTGGCTCAGTGGTGAAAAAAAATCCACCCAGCAGTGCAGGAGACGTGAGTTCAATCCTGGGTCAGGAAGATCCCCTGGAAAAGGAAATGGCAACCCACTCCAGTATTCTTGCCTGGGAAACCCCATGGGCAGAGAGCCTGGTGGGCTATAGTCCAGGGGGTTGCAGAGAGTCAGACACGACTTAGTGACTGAGCACAATAATACCTGTCATAAATGCTGGGACAGATGAACACTCTAGGGATTGCTGACTTTGATCCTGGTGGGGAAGCTGTGCGAGAAGCAGAGAGGAGGGTAGCCAATCCATACCTGGAAGGCAGGAAAGAATTCCTAGAAAAGATTTACTTGACCAGCCATGAAGTAAATTGGTTTTACTCCAATAGCAGAACGAATTTGAGGGACTTCCCTAGTGGTCCGGTATTTAAGAATCTGCCTGCCAATGCAGGGGACACAGGTTTGATCCCTGGTCAGGGAAGATTCCACATGGCATGGGGCAAGTGGGCCCCTGTGCTGCAACTACTGAGCCCATGCTCTAGAGCCTGTGCAATTAGAAGCCCACACACTGCAACTAGAGAGTAACCCCTGCTTGCCGCAACTACAGAGAGCCTATGTGCAGTAACAAAAATTCAGTGCAGCCAAAAATAAATAAACAAATAAATATATTTTTAAAAAATAAAATAAATAGTTGTAGGATGGGAGAAAAAAAAAAAAGAATGAAAGAACTTGAGGACACACTGCTCAGAGCAGGGAAGGCTCCGTACCAAGAATATTTACAGCTTCCGAAAGTGAACACTGGCTGCAAAGTACTGACCCTCTGCAGCTGGAAACCAGCAACACAGATTAGCCTAACTCAGGCCATCCAGGGTCAGAGAAGGGGGCTTTGTTCATTTGAATTCAAGTGGCTTCCCTGGTAGCTCAGAGGGTAAAGAATCTGCCTGCAAAGCAAGAGACCTGGTTTTGATCCCTGGGTCGGGAAGATCCCCTGGAGAAGGGAATGGCTACCCACTCCAGTCTTCTTGCCGGGAGAATTCCATGGACAAAGGAGCTTGGAGAGCTACAGTCCACGGAATCCCAAAGAGTCAGACCCAACTGAGTGACTAACACTAACCCAGACAAAATATGCAAAGAGGACTTTAGAGCCTGAAAGGATGCTGCAGAAAACCATCCTGCCTCCTCTCACTTGCATGGTCATCTCACTGCGAGAGCTGTTTCACGTGCTAATAGTTTTTTCAATTTAGCCTATGTGAATAGCAAAATATTTGCGTCATACGGACTCTTGTTGCTTGGCTTTGACATTTCTTTGCTCTTTACTTTTTTGTCTTCTCTAGGATTAGCCTGCCAATAGGCCTGTCTCATGATTGTCAGTGTTTCTATTTTTAGCAGCCCTCAGGCCCCCTACCTTTCAAATTTACTTTCAAACTGAATATCATAGTCTGAGTTAAGGAAACAGTCACTAAAATGAGGGCCTAAGACCCATAAGGAAAGCTGAGCACGGAAGAATTGATGCTTTTGAACTGTGGTGTTGGGGAAAACTCTTGAGAGTCCCTTGGACTGCAAAGAGATCAAACCAGTCAGTCGTAAAAGAAATCAGTCCTGAATATTCATAGGAAGGACTGATGCTGAAGCTGAAGATCCAATCCTTTGGCCACCTGATGCAAAGAACTGACTCCTTGGAAAAGACTCTGATGCTGGGAAAGACTGAGGGCAGGAGGAGAAGGGGAAGACAGAGGATGAGATGGTTGGATGGCATCCCCAACTCCATGGACATGAGTTTGAGCAAGCTCTGGGAGTTGGTGATGGACGGGGAGGCCTGGTGTGCTGCAGTCCATGGGGTCGCAAAGAGTTGGACACGACTGAGCAACTGAACTGAACGGAAGACACTTCACTGATGTCCCCATCTGCACAGTGGTGATGTCCCTCAACATTTATGTGCAGCCTGCAGGGCACACAGCGGTCCTGGAATGCCAGTGAGAAGAATCATTTAGTTCAAACCCTGACTTAAAACACCCAGTGAGACTTATCTGGTGGTCTAGAGGCTAAGACTCTGAGCTCTCAACGCAGGGGGCCCAGGTTCTATCCCTGGTCAGGAAACTAGATCCTGCATGTCACAACGAATATCCCACATGTTGCAACTAAGACCTGGTACAGTCAAATAAATTAGTCAAACAAACAAACAAAAGCACTCAGCAATTACAACAGGACTCAGAAAACAGCAGGTCTCCATAAGTATTCTCTGAATCATTTATTTTGGGCTCTTTTTTTTTCTTCTCTCTTATTCTTAACCATGTGTAGCTGGGATGAGATTGACAGAAAACTGAACACTACTCCAGGTAAGAATCAAGGATGAGAAAAATAAAATTAGAAACTTACAGGGAAATCAATGCTTACTTTCTTCCTAACACAAATCCAATATGATAAGAATTATTCGTCATAAAACACCAGACAAATATTACCTAACTGACTGACTTTCAAATTATGGGAAATAAATGTCAATTCTTTATTACAGTAATCAAGAAGGAGATTTACCTTCAACACCATTCTTTTTTATTTAGATTTTATTACTTTGAGAAATTCTGCAGCATAAGGCCTAGCAACAAATTCAGTAAATACACAGGACTTTTTTCAAGGATGCTCAGTTAATTCAGCCACAGACAATTCAACCACAACATAAAGCATAGGATTTTTCTTGTAACAGCAAAAGAAATGGATAGGAAGTAGCTGGATGGATAAGAAGGATCCAGAGGGACACAGGAAAATGAGAACAGCTTTCTCAACCCACTTGCAAAATATCCATAACTTCTCAGCTTAAAGTCCATTACGATGAAATCCACCATGATTTTTTAAATGAATGTGAGTAAAGATGGAATATAATCTTTATTTTAAAGAATCCACATGGTCAGGGATAAAATATAGTAAGTATTTCATTTCATGATTTTTTTTTCCTTCTCCAAATGTCCCATGAATCAGTGGACCTGAAAATACACACAAACTTTAATTTTCCTTTGCCTGCTATAATACTAGTTATTCAGAGTTCGACAATAAATATTTGTTAACAACTAACTAAACAGTTATCAGAGTACTGTCAGATACCAGACTGCATGGATAGGTCAGGGTTATCTAGGGAGCAAATGTACCTGACGGGGAAATATATTTCTTCCGTCAAACACAATCCAGGAGCTTCTAACACCAGAAAGAGAGTTATTGCCTGAAAGTCAAAGCAGAAATTAAAAGCACAGAATCCAGGAGTCAAACTAGAAAACAGGCCAAGTCAAAAGCCTGGAGACTCGCTATGGCAGCAGGTACCTAGCTGGTGGCTAGAGGGCTGGACCAGAAGCCTGTGTTGGTGTGTCAAGAGGAGCTGTTTCTCAGAAGGTCATGTGAATAGCTATCAGAGGAGGCACTCCCACTGATGATATATGAAGACTTCGTGCAAGATACCTATCTCAAAACTTCAGTGTAGCCCAGCCTCTAACAGTATCCCGATCAATGGCATTAAACTGAAATCTATCACGCTTCCAGACCATCACAACAGTTTTCCTCTATTTGGAGAAATAGTCCTCTCTACAGACTATACAAAGCTTTCTATATAATAGGCACCAAAAGGCAAACAGGTCACACGGCACAGATTCACATGGGAAGCTGTGCACCCTTTCCCTTTGCTTGCCTTGCTTGCCCGCAAACAATACAAACCTTTCTGAACAAATGAAAGTGAACTTTGAAACTAGCAAAACATTTCAGGCACCCTGCCACAGATACTCTCTAAGCAACTGCAGGCCGTGTGCCACCCTGCATAGCTTGAAATTTCTTGCCACGTACTGGATCTGTGGTTAAATGAGCCCAGCAGAGAATTACAGCTTTGATGCTTTGATGTGAAAAATCACTAACAGATCTTGATTGAAGGATGAGAAGAAGCTGGTAAATTTTCAGTATGATGGTGTATGTGGGCCTCACTGAAGCCAATATTATCTTCATTTAGCATCTAAACTGTATTTTTTTTCCATTAACTTAAAAAGCTCTACTATAATCTTTCCTGCAATTTACCAAGTAATGTCCAAGAGATCTTACATGCATACACTTTTTTTAAACTTTTTCATTATATATTTTTATTTTTGGCTCTCCTGGGTCTTCGCTGCTGCTTGGGCTTTTCTCCTTTTCGGTGAACGGGGGGTACTCTCTAGTTGCGGCCCTTGTGCTTCAACTGTGGTGGCTTCTCCTTTTGCAGACCACAGGCTCTAGGGCTCACAGGCTTCAGCAGTTGTGGCTCCCAGGCTCTAGAGCACAGGCTCAGTGGTTGTGGTGCATAGGCTTAGTTGCTCGGAGGCATGCGGTATCTTCCCAGATCAGGGTTCGAACCCATGTCTCTTGTATTGGCAGGCGGATTCTTTACCATTGAGTCACCAGGGAAGCCCTTACATGCATACACTTTTAAAGACTTGGAACAGCTCCACTATCTCCATTTTGCAAAAAAGGAAACTAAGACTCAGGATGCAACATAGCTGGGATTCAACCATGCAATTCCAAGTCCAGATCCTTTCTGATAACTCTAACATGTTCCATAAATTGCACAGAACATGGGCTATTGTAAAAATAATCCTGGGATTCACCATCGCTATGAAAATAAGTTATCAGGATGTGAAAATGTAATAAAATAGTGAAGGCACCTAAATAATTACCAGTCTCAAGGGCTCCTAAATAATTATCAGCCTCAGCACAGATCGGGATGATGACAGCTTCCACAGCTGAAAGAGAACAAGAAAACACAGAGCCCAAGTCCAAAGACACAAACTTCTGTCCCAGAGACCCAGAAATCAGGTTTGTCTTTTAGATTGGAAGTTAAGCATCTTAAAACTCAAAATTCAAGTAAGTCATCCAAAATTTGCCATTTTGCATTAATTTCCTTTGAAATCAGTAGAGGTTTAAAAGTCAGGGATCCAAACACCGTGGGGGTGGGGTTGGGGGGGAGCAATGCATAAAAAGGCAATTCGTTGAAGAATTTGTCCAAAGAGCCAAAAAATATATGCAGAGTTCAATTTCACACACAAACACAATGCAAGTCCAAACAAATATATACTAGTTTTCATTTTTCTCCCTTTTGTAGATGGCAGTTTAACAGTGAAAGCATATTTGCCCCAGAAATTACCCAAATGAACTAAATTATATGTACACAGGTCATTATTGTTAATATTTTTTAAATGGGATACACTATGGCCAGATGGTTTCAACTTCAGTTTAAAAAAGAAAAAGTGTGCTTGTAGGAATTTAGACCTAAAAGTATACACTTGTACAGTCACAAAAAGAAAAGTTGTGGCAGGACAAACAAAACAATGATATGGGGGGAGAGAGGAACTGGAAATGTGCCACTTTGTATAATTTTAATACTGCATTGAATTTTTTAAGAAGGGATCTGATTATTTAAATATATCACTAAAAATTAGATTTAGGATCAAAAATGCACTTCAATAAACAGAGTGAGAAAGTGAAAGTCACTCAACTGTGTCCAACTCTTTGTGACCCCATGGACTAAAGCCTGCAAGGCTCCTCTGTCCATGGGATTCTCCAGGCAAGAACACTGGAGTGGGTTGCCATTTATCTTTCCTACCCAGGGAGCGAACCCAGGTCTCCTGCACTGCAGGCCGATTCTTTATCATCTGAGCCAATGCTTCATTAACTTGAGAGTAACCCCACAGAGAGGGCCACACTAATTCCCATCCAGCTCACAATCCAAATTTCAACACTTTCTGGTTTAGACAGAAAGTTTCTAAGCTGTGTTCCTTTAGCTCTGGACTAAAATTTCACTTTGTCACAATGGTAGGACTGGGCTATGACTCATCTTCCTCTGCCAAACAATGAAAGTTCTAGTTCAGTGGGAAAAAACTACTTGAGCTGCCAGTTCATTGAACTGTTCAAATCAAGGTCAAAATATGGCAGCAGGGGTGAGGGAGACACCAAGCCCAAATCCCATCTAATTCTCACACCGGTCTATCAGTGGCCCTCCAACCAAATCCTAAATTTGCCAACAATTAGAGTAGGAAGCACCTGGTGCCCTCTAACTAGGGTCAAAGAACCGTAGTGAAACATGAAACCAGGACCCATGTCATAACCATACCTTTCAAGTAATGCCAAGGAAAACCACAACTAAAAAGATGACAGAGTGTACAGCGTCAGCTTAAATACATTTAAGTACCATTTTAAGCCTAAATACATTTTAAGTGCCATACAAACACAATATTTGATTTTCCATTCCTATATTGTAGGTAGCAGGCACAGTTTATTATCAACTGTCTATACATATTTTTACAGAACTTACTATTCCTTTTATTTACCTGGAACTGTTACTACAGCTTGCAAGGTGCTTTAAAACGTTACCTAATTATTCGTGATCAAAATCACCTGGGGGATGCTACTGATTGGGGATCCGTCTCAGAAGTTCCACGACTTACACATTGATGGCACAGGCAACTGAGATGCAGGTCCCCTTCCTCAAACAACTCTTCATTACCGTGTTAATTACACTTCTCATTTCCCCCCAAAATACTTCAGTTTCAAACAACTCACTCCATCTACCCTTCACCCAACTGAACAATTATTTTTCTCTCAAGCCTCGGCAAATTACATTCCACCTGCTCTCCCTAACCACTAACTCATTTTCTTTATAAACATTAAGATCAGCTAAAATTTCACAAGCCCTGAGAAACTCCCTCAGACAAACCTCACTGCACTCTGACCACTCTAAATACTCATACAGCCAATGGGTGGGTCAGGCAGCCACTAATTCCTGGCAAAGATAATCACACTTCTTCCTTTAAAACTAACTCTGGCACCCAGAACCTTCCTGTAGTGTCCACAACGGGCCCCACCTCCATATTCAGACAGACACAGACACCCCAGCCCCTGATGACATTCTTATTCCAAAGTTCTCCACTTGCCTTGCTTCATGAAGACACTACCATCTAGGAGCTCTGTCTCTTCAGAGTCGTCTGTTCAGTGCACTCCGAGTTGGCCTATTCCCCAGTGATCTTCCAAGAGCTTCTTCCCAATGACAGCCATCTTCAGACAGACCACAGTCTCATGTAACACACTCTTCTCCATCAGCTCAAACCAGAAACCAGGAGGCCTGGTCCTCATGTAGCCTCCTCCAGCTCAGAGGAATTTGTTCATCCACCCATTCCTCAAGCAGAACCTGAGACTCCGCATGAGTTGAGTATGGAAGGACAGCATAAACTTCCTTCTTACCCTTCTGGAGCTTTCAGTCTAACAGGGAACCATACACTCCCCCATATGCTTCCATCTTGAATCCCCATCAGAATCACTTGGCCAGCTTTTGAACAGTTAGAGTCAAGGCCTCAGTCTCATTATATCAGGATTCCAGGTGTGGGGCTCCAGCACGCTGGTGATTCTAACGTGCAGCCAAGGTTGAGAATATGTGAACCCATTCAAAACGACTGACACAGAGTTCTGTCAGCCTGAAGAGAAAGCAGGAAGGATGGCAAGAAAAGCAAGGCCTCCCAGAAGTGGCTTCCTGAGCAGACCTAAATCATCTGTGCATCGGTAGCTGCCTACAACTCCAAGTAATTTTTTATTTCACACCTTCAAGCCTTTTTTTATTAAACTTATTCTCCTTCAATTAGACTATTTGTTAACATTTGGGCATTTGTACACAGACATCAAGATTAAGAAAAGGAAAAGGAAATATTTTAAATATTTTAAAATGTAATGATTCTATACCAAAGATAGATAGATACAGATAATCAGGTTTCAACTTACTGAGAGGCAAACGCACTAAATTAGAGTTGCACATTTTAGAAGATAACACAGGGCAAAAGGATGGGCAGTTTCAAAAATAACACTGAAAGGCTTATTTTCAACAAATATATATTTCAATTTATTCCATTTTATTACTTGTTTTATTACTCCCTTTAAGTTTTGCAAAAGTCATTTGAAACCTCAACCCCAGTAACATCAACAGTTTAATGCAAAACACTTATGGTTTCATTCTTTCCACCTTCCTTGAGGTCTGTAAATAAAGGATTCACCCCAAAGTTTAATCTATTATGGAGACTGCTTGAAGATCAAAAATAGCTACATATTGCAATGGAATATGCCATCCATAAACATGTACTTTTTATACCTTTATTTACAAAATCACTATCCTGTAGATATAAAAGATATCTTATAAGATATAAGATATAAAGATATAAGATATATATATATAAGATATCTTATAAGATATAAGAGAGCTATCCTGTAGATATAATAAAATAGTAAATTAATAACAGCCAATAAGAAAAGAACCTAGGCCCTTGCAAATCATATACACACTAATCTTCTATTTTTATTAAAATAATGTGCCTAAAAATATATATATATATATTTTTTTTAATGCTTTATAATGGCACCCCACTCCAGTACTCTTGCCTGGAAAATCCCATGGATGGAGGAGCCTGGTGGGCTGCAGTCTATGGGGTCGCTCAGAGTCAGACACGACTGAGCGACTTCACTTTCACTTTTCACTTTCATGCATTGGAGAAGGAAATGGCAACCCATTCCAGTACTCTTGTCTGGAAAATCCCATGGACAGAGAAGCCTGGTAGGCTGCAGTTCATGAGGTCGCTAAGAGTCGGACACGACTGATCGACTTCACTTTGACTTTTCACTTTAATGCATTGGGGAAGGAAATGGCAACCCACTCCAGTGTTCTTGCCTGGAGAATCCCAGGGACGGGGGAGCCTAGTGGGCTGCCGTCTCAGGGGTCACACAGAGTCGGACACGACTGAAGCGACTTAGCAGTAGCAGCAAAGCCTTTGGACTGATCACAGGGTAGGAAATAATGCTATCTGAATGAATGAGAATTCATATTTAAAGCTGAAGCCTACCCATATAAAAGTTTGCTTATTATTTAAAAGTTTATTTGAATTTTTTTTTTCTAATTATCTTCCTATTTCTGAGACCCTTGGTAGCAAGATATTACTGTGCAGACTAGCAGGTGATGAGGATTATTCGTGCTGGGAAAAGGAAGAGAATTAAGTGAAAGTCAAGAGAGATATTTGAAAGACTACAAGCTGCAATGCTGCTCTTATACCTGAGGTTTTAATTCAGGTTTCTGACAGATATTTTAATTTTCTGTTGAAGACCACACAGTTCTTTAAATAAGAGAGAAAAGTAACAGCCAACAAAGTGAATTATAGCATGCTGATCTCTTATAACACTTGGCCAAGAAGCCAAATTTGCTAAGAAAACATGGGCTCCTCCAATCATTCTAGTTGAGAATTCACTCCAGGGAGAGGATGCCTCCCAGCATTTACCACCACATTCACATGGAGTTAGGAAGGAAAACTAGAGGGAAAGAGTAATTCCAAAAGAAAGAAAGCCATTTTTTAAAAAATTCTAGCCAGTCTAAAAGTTGTTCCATACTAACAACATTCAAACATGATATGTAAGGTCAAATATTACACATCACTTGAGTTTTTTATTTTTTTTCTCAGAAAGCTTATTGGACCAGAACATGAATATATAGATTAAACAAGATATGGACATTAGAACTAATCAACAAATCTAGGTCCCCCTGGAAGTAAACTCCAGCGACAGAAAAGTGCATGATCACATCTAACATGAAGTTTCGCGTCTGAGTTCTCCTGTACAAGACAGCCTAAACACAAAACCCCTCCATTTACAATCCGCCCAAAAGTACAATGTCTGATTCTCCCCTTAATCGGCTCTGAACCACTTTTAAAAGTAAAATACATTTTTAGTCAGCACAGTCAATCAAGTACAATAAACACTATCACTACACAACCGCACAAAGGAAACTCTCGCTATAGGACAGAAAATAGTCAACGCATAATAAGCTAGTTCAAAAATACACGAAGCACGTTTGTCACAATAAATATATGGTTCCTTGTGTACTTTTTTTCCAAGAAGCCAAGAACTGGAAAATCATCGCATTCTGAAGAAAAGATGAAACCCCACAATGCTGGTCTCGACTCCTCAGACTCTACAACAGATGCGACATCAGGAAGAACTTGCCGGGGTGTTCCCATCCCCAGCTTGGTCCTGCCTCCAGCGGCTCTGTTACTTAACACACTGGGTTCAGTAAGTGACTGAGAGAGCCCTGTCTTTGCTGACATCCTCTTTTCAAAACCCCACGGGACGGAGGGCAGGGAGTCAGGCAAGCTGACAAACTTACCTGGTAAATGCTTGCCAGACTGGCGAGCTGCGTGTCCTGGCACATCAAATCTGTACTTTTTCCAACGAAACGCGGTGGCCGCCGGGCCGCTCATCACCTACATTTGCTTAAGTGACGAGGAAAAAGATGCAGAGGAAGTGGATTTTAACAGAAGCAGCCTGCGAACTGCACACTGGGATGTCCTGTTTCGCCTGTGGCTTTTATTTTTCCCATGAGAGGATCTGACTAAAACCTAACTGAATCTCCTCTAAATACCAGACAGGATGTTACACTTCGCAGTTAGTGAAAATTCCTTAGGTCATTTTCTGTCACTGTTCTTTTAATTGTCACAAAGGAGGGCCTTTGAATGTTTCTGATCCACTACAAAGAGATTATAACTTTGCTTCCTGTTTTTGACAGCGTCAGCTGATAAGGACACCTCCACCCACCTCCTTACCCACATGCATATAAATAGAGGCGTTTGCCCTGGGTATACAACTGGACCGGAGAGTTTGGTTATATATTAACTCTACTTCAAAGCATAAATTGAACTTGTTATTTCACTTCAATATGCATATACACCTTGGGAAAAATGGAACTCAAAAGAATTTCTTCTTCATTCCTTAGAGATCGCTATTATGGAAAAAAAATACATTCAACCACACAGAATCATAAGATCAGAGGTAACAGTTTTGACTCATATTTTCCAGCCTGTTCTATCTTGTGTATTTGCCTCGCTCTTTTATTATCACAGAACACAGACGTCAGGTGGCTCAGTGGTAAAGAATCATTTGCTGGAGTCACGAGTTCAATCCCTGGGTCGGGAAGATCCCAGGGAGAAGAAAATGGCAGCCCACTCTAGTATTCTTGCCCAGAAAACCCCATGGACAGAGGAGCCTGATGGGCTACAGTCCATGGGGTTGCAAAAGAGCTGGACACAACTTAGCAACACAACAACAACAACATACAGATATCATCCACACACACACAACAGCAAGGAAAATCATGACCCATATTGCCTCATGGGCTTCTTTATTCCTGTTTAACTCTTTTTTTCTCTCCTGCTTCAAAACAGAAACTTTCGACTTATAAGCAAAGATTTTCATAACTTAGGTTCTCTTGTCAGGATACATACAGATTTAAATCAGAAGGCATCTCTCTTCCTGCTACTGGCTGAGATACAGTCAGTCCTTGCCCCACTCTCTTCTTCCTTATCTCTATTTTCTAGACTAGAAACCATATGCCTGGCAAAACACCCTCTCTAAGCCTCAATATCCAAACCTGTAAAATGAGAGTAGAGACCTCACCTGTCTCGTGGGATTGTAGTGAAAGAGTGAAAAGCACAATGCTATAGATTAGGTCACATGGTCAAAGCCTGATTTTTTTTTTTTTGTAACAGCTTTATTTAGATATAATTCACACAGCATGCAATTAACACATTTAAAGTATATAATTCAGTGGTTATTAGTATATTCACAGAGTTATGTATCCATCACACAATCAATTTTAGAACATTTTCATCACCCCGAAAAGCACTCAAGCTCCATCTTCTCTCTGCACTGCCCCCAATTCTAGTCAACCATGAAAATCTAATTTCAATCACTTTAGATTTGCCTCTCCTGAGCATTTCACATAAATGAAATCATAGAATATGTAGTCCTTTATGACCGACTTGTTTTACTTAGCATAATGTTTTCAAAGTTTCATTCATGCTGTAGTATGTCAGCATATCATTTTGTTTTACAGCTGAATAATCTTCCTTGTATGAATATCCTACATTTTATTGATTCACTTATCAATTGGCAGACATTTGGGTTGTCTTTACCTTTCAGCTAACATGAATAATACTGCTATGAGCATTCATGTACAAATTTTTATATCAACATATGTTTTTATTTCTCTTGAGTATAAATACCCAGGAGTAGCATTACTGGATCATACAATAGGATTCTACAGTTAACCTTTGGAAGAACTGCCAGACAGCTTTCCAAAGTAGCTGCACCATCTTCCATTCCTTCACTAGCAGTACATGAAGGATAAAATTCTCTCTATCCTCACCAACACCTGTTTTTATCTAGTTTTTATTTTATTTTTTTTATTATAGCCACCCTAGTGGGTGTAAAGTGACATATCATCATGGCTTGATACACATTTCCCTGATGGTTGTCGAAGCCCAAATACAAAAATATATTTCAACATTTTAATCTGGTATAACATACCATCTAAATACTGCTGGTGTTCAAATTACATCTCTAAGCAAGAGGCTGCTAAAGCAGTTAGTTTATCTTCCCCTACCCAAGGGCTGCTTATGAAAACTTATTAAATTCTAAATCAGTTGTTTCCACATGTCTTTCTGTATTTGTCTTCTTTCTAAATAGAAACAGTCTCAAATAAAGCAGCCTTTTATAAGTGAATAACCATAATTATTTATAGGAAGAAATTTTAGACAAGATTTGATTTAAGATTAAGGTTATTACAAAATTTTAAGGAAGCCAAGAGGAACAAGTCAGGATTCTAGACACTACCGATGTTTTTCCCTTTTCTCTAAAAAATGTGATATTGAGAGGATAGTAATTATTCTAATTCAAAGGGATTATCCAATAAAATTCAAAGAGATTATCTAATCCAAAATTCAAAACATATAATCCAATCTAACTTGAGGGATTATCATCTTTTCTAATTTGAAGTCTTTATCTAATCTAACTCATTCAAAGAGATGTTCATTTTTTTCAGATTTCTGATGTTTGAAAAAATTCATGTACAATGAAATGAATTATCTTATTCCTAAAACATTCTATTTTAAATTATTTTTAATGCCTTAAAAAATTAAAAAGAATAAAGTCTACATAAAACACAAGAAAGAAAATACAAAAAGGCTACAAGCTTTAAAAAAATAACAACTTTTCCCCTGTTTTTCAGTATAAGGCCTCAGGCCCCACAAGATGTATTAATAATATGATTCATTCATCTTCCAAGAAATTTTCCATGTCCCAAGGCTGCACTATGCAATCCACTGTTTTCGTTATTTCTTGGCATACAGCTGACTATGAAACTGACCGCTGAACTTTCCTATGTCAAATAGAACTTTCCATTGTGGGAAATTTCTAAAACATTCATATTAAGCTAAGTGGAAATGTCATCAGAGTTCAGGAGCAAATACGGCTTATATCACCCAGTACAATTTCTAAATCAGATTTTACACAGGAATGGCAAACCATTGAACGAAAACAACAAGTACAAAGGCCACGTTGGAGTTTCTGTAAATACTTGACGGTGAAGAAAATCAGAAGCAACAATCAGTTTATCAAGGTTATCTGAAAGTTCTTCCAAAAAAAGTCTAAAAGAAGGGCACTTTTACAAACTGTTCTGTAATGTCTACCCACTGACCCCTTCTTCTGCTAGATTACACGGTGGCCTCATTTCTAGTTCTCGTGAAATCAATAGACCATTTATGTCCCAAGTATCTGTCTAGGGTATGCACTTTCTTATTCAATCTGGTGTTGACAGCAGTAATCAAATTTTGTACATACCACTAGCTCTATTATAGCTCAATGGCTACTGGCTGCCAGCCTAGGTCTAGTCTCACCCAAAAGGAAGGAAAAGAGTAGACTGCAGAGAGAATTACAGACCGCATCAGCTGAGACTATAGAAGGGGGTGTGGAAGTGAGACAGTGAAGCAGAGGGATTCAAGACAAACCCTCCTCCCACCGGAGAGACACACGCCAGGCACATCAGCACAGCCAACCTGGACCATTAAAGGCAGACATTTTCTTCATTTCCTCTGCAAACCTCTGGGTTTTGAACATCTTATGACAACTTTCCATTCTAACCAATGAACCTACACCTACACCTGCAGAGCAGCAGACAAAAGCCAGAAATAAACCACACCCTCCAACACAAGAGAGACGAAAAGTGAGGGAACCTAAGTGACAACGCTTCCCATGAACCGTCCAGACACAGTTTCATGTTGTAACTAGGATCAAGGCTTTTTCTTGGATCAGAAGTTTTTCAATTAATCGTCTTCTGCTAAAACAAGGTCAGCTTTTAAAAAAAAAATGAGGAGGGATAGAAACCTGGAAGTCTACTCAACCTGCATTTTTAGAGTTCAAAATCTCTAAGAAAACCATACTCCTGCTAACAGATATTCTCTGCTTAAAGGGAGCATGGATGATACCACTTCTTGCTATCTAAGGCTGGCTAAAGCAACTATTTCCTCAATTTTTACAACTTGAAATAATTTTAGACTTACCCAAAAAGTTGTAAAAAAAAAATTGTACAGGGTTTTCATAGTCCCTTCATCCAGCTTCCCCAAATGTTACCATCTTACAGAACCAGAGTACTTCTGTCAAAACCAGAAAATTAGCACTGATGCAATACAATGAACTACTCCACAGATCTTATTTAAATGTCCCTAGTTGTTCCCTTTTTCAGTTTCATGATTGAATCCCAGGACCTGCACACAAGCAACACTTCAAAAACACATCCTTTCATTCACTCTCTAATGAATGTTTCTGATCCCCCCACCAAAAGTCCTATTTTCTTTCATGTTGATGAGGTGGTTTCATTATTAACCATTGAGTGTTCCAGTCTAGAAATGCTTATTTCCTCCACAATTCTCTCCACAACTAATCTGAGGGTCTTATCAGCCTCATCTTGTAAACACAGGTCAAACTGAGTCTCACAATTCCTTGTTCAGAACCCTTAGAACATAGAGGAGCTGCCAAATCAGAGCTTTTCCCACCTGAGAAAAGTTACATAGGCTATGCATTCCACTGGAGGAGCTAGTGGTAAAGAACCTGCCTGCCAATGCAGGAGACATAAGAGACAGGGGTTCCATCCCTGGATCAGAAAGATCCTCTGGAGAAGGAAATGGCAACCCACTTCAGTAATCGTACCTGGAGAATCCCACAGACAGGAGAACCTGGAAGGCTACAGTCCATAGTATCTCATAGAGTCAGACACAACTGAAGCGACTTAGCACAGCACACAAGACAAAAACAGCGAGATGTAGGATAATTTCCCCCAATCAAATACACTAATACTTCTGCAGTAAATATGTGTGTTTTAGGAGGTAAGTGTGATAAGGAAAGATTTCAAAAGCATCCCAACACTTCTGGTCAAATTGCCCAAAAAATGAGCTCAGGTCAAGCTCAGGTTTTACTATCAAATGAATTACAAAAACCTTTCTGTTTTCAGAGTTCATTTTAACTATTATAACTGCAAATGAGAGTGTGTGGACCTCTACCAATGAAATCTGTGGCTTCATGTGTCGCCCACCCACCCTCACACCACATCCTCTTTCACCTCCAGTGTTACCTCTGCCTCCAGGCTCTCTTCACTCCAATCAACCCTCCCAGAGTCTCCAGGGTGACCTTTGTAAATTACTTGCAGCTCTCTAGCTTCAAAATCCTTCGAGATTTCCCATGCAACAAAAAGGAGGTTGGAGTCTAATCTTAGGAAGTTTAGTTTACAAGGCTCTCCACCATCTAAGCCAACCCTTTTGACTATAACAGTGCTACACCCAAGAAGAAAACAGAAGTGAAAAAGGTGTAATCTCTGTCCTCAAGATGCCGCCAATCTAATTCAGTCTCTTGAATATTTTCATCAAACTGAAAATATAGAATGTAGCTTCTCCAACCATCAAAGAAATATGGGAATATTTTTTTAACTCATTCTTTTCTAGCTAGGAAATTCTACCTTAGCTCTTGATCACATTAAAGATTACTAATAAAATCCCATATGTTGACATGAAAAGGATTTTTCACATGATTTTAACAACACATGTCTAAAAATAATTGCTATGCTACTGTTCCAAATACAAAGAGCAAAAGCCAGAAAAACTTTTCTAAAAACAAGCAAACCCAAAAAAGCAACGTCAAAGATGGTATTTAATGGGCTGAGTGAGTTCTCATGAGATTGTTTTTCCAAAGCACAAAGATATAAATAAAATCTGAAACCATGTCTTTGTTTCCATATTAGTATATTAATGGAAGTGAATGATATTATAACCAGCAAAATTATGTTAGAGAGAGCTAAACAAAAATCCCCACTACCAAACAGCTCAGAATTTATCCCCAACCACAAAGAGACTTATCTCTGATGCAGACTTTAAGGAACATACACCAAGGAAAGAGGAAAGAAATCATATTTTAAGTATTTTGGTTTTATTTTCTAATGTGCAAATAGACACAGAATGGTAAAAGTTCCTAGATATTGTATTTGAAGATAAATTATAACCTTTCTTACAATCATCTCAGGAAAAGTGCACAAAAGCAATAAGAGTAAGAGATAAAGAATAGTACCACTGAATCCCATAATGATGGGGGTAGAGAGAAGTGGTCGGTATATACCTGCTTCTCCCTACACCAAGAGAGGGGAGGAGGCTTCCCTCCCAGGGCTGTCTTCCTCTCACAGCAGACTGTGTGTGTCACTGTGTACACGCACACATGGCAGGATTTTCACTGGCAGTGTTAAGTTACTTCCAAACAGAAGTGACAAGTGCTGTGATCCGACCAAGGTGAGATATACGTGGCTGACAGCAGTCATGGTAGAAAAGGCCGACACTGCATGGACATCAAGTGATGCCACCACTCTGTAAAAGCCAGGATCCACTCTGCCAGGGACCTGGTAGAATCCTGTAGTGCCTGCCGCTCAAGACGGGGGTTCCTGGGACAACCACTCATGTGGCAAACACCTCACTCTAGCAGAAGGAAGGAGGTTATCACCAGGGTTCTTCAGGGAGCAGGAACAGGTATTTAAGGAGACATGAAGAGACAAATAAAACTCAGATGCTTTAAAAAGTGGACTTTTAAAACACTACCAAACAAGAACGGAAGGGAGTATTTTTCCTGAATTTTCTACATGTTCCGTTTCTATCAATCAGGCAAAAAATAGACATTGTCATTTTTCATTTACCTTTGTATTGTCATCCTTTAGTATCGGAGCCTGAAATGTTGTAAGGACTTAGTAAATGAGCATTTACTGAAAGACTAGACACAAGCTGATGTGGAAGACATCAGAACAAAAATAAGAGTGAACCAGGATAGTGAGAGGAACCCTGGGCATCTCTCACACCCACAGAGCTTCCACAACAAGGCCATCTGATGCAGAAAGGAGGTACCACAGTCTATGACATGAGCAAAATCAAAAATAGCAGTTCTGGGGCAGACTCTGCTCTGGGGCAGACCACAGCATTCCAGAAAGGGATCAGAGAACTGTGACCAAGAAGGGTGCTTTCAGGAATGTAAAAAGGAAGGATACATTTGGAAATAAAAGTGCTGTAAAGATAGAGGCAATATCATTTGCAACCTGCTGGGCTGTGGAGCAAAGATCAGCCAGTGAGTTTTCGTGAAGTACATCTGCTGTCACTGTGAGGAAAACCTCTCTAGTTTCCAGAAGGTTCCAGAACCCTCCAGCTTCATGGAAAAGTATGAAAAAAGAAGTGTGGGGATTATTTTTTGTTGTTAGCTGTAAAAACATCTAGTGGGAGAGCTGACTTAAGTATCCTAGTGACTTAAAAAGCAGTCACAACCTAAAAGTTGAGAGGTGTGTTATATTCAGTGTGAATTTTTAGGACTTCAAGGCCAGGAGACAGCATCTCAAGTGACCCCCAAGAGAACTGCTCGGAGGTTGCAGGGGGAGGAGTCAGGTTATATAGAAATTTACAACAAAGGGCAGGTAGTCTGAACAACAAAAGTATTTTTGTGAATTAAAGAAAACCAGATTATCTGAAGTTAAGGAATTTAGTGCTTTTCTATGTATGGGAAGATGCAAGAGTCTGAGCTCACTGAAATCATTCCTTTCATATGCATCTCAGCTACCTGGGGCCAGTACTCAGTATTTTTTTTCTCAGTGCTCACCAGAGGGAGTGGCTGCAGCCCAGTGGCTGCCAGATCACAGGTATTCTTCTCCTTCTTAGTTGCCCTTGAGGGCTGGAATCGCTGATGACTGTGACATCCTAGTTTATTGACACAGCAGGAAATACTCCATTTCTCACTCCCATAGGGCACAACACCCTGTGAAGCTGGACATGTCACTCATAACAGTTTGTCCTTTGGTCACCTGCAGTGACAATCTCAATTCAGTGTTTCCTGTGGAGCTCTTGGGCCCTTATGCAAATCTGAAGCTGTGGGCCACTCATTAGACAAGGGTATTAACTTGCATGAGTCATCTGTATATTCAGCCTGCAGCTGATACTACACAAAGATAGTCCTGCCTACTCACGGCACACCCACCCCACTCCCATGTGGGAATGAGACATAATCACCTGCTGAGGGCTGGGAGTGGGGAGAAAATGAAGGATCCAGGTAATAATGAGGCAGAACCAATGCCAAAGAACTGACCTTGGGTATTTTAAATCTGTTTCAGGATTTCTAGGATGATGTAGCTGCCAAGAGATATCCAGGTGCATGCTATGTTGCTTCAGTCGTGTCCAACTCTTTGCGACCCTATACAGCCTTCCAGGCTCCTTTGTCCAAGGGACTCTCCAGGCAAGAATACTGGAGAGGGTTGCCATTTCCTTCTCCAGGGGATCTTCCCGACCCAGGAATTGAACCTGGGTCTCTTGTGTCTCCTGCATTGACCAGCGGATTCTTTCTTTACCACTAGCACCACCTGGGAAATCCAATAACCAGGTGAGGAACAGAGAATGCAAGTAATGGTTGTCAGCCCAGAACTTATGAGCCATGTGACTTATAAACAAGGTGCCTGAGCCTTGGACCCATGGCAGTCAGTCAGCTAATTGATTTGTTGACTTAGCGCCTACTCCTGTTTCATGCAGTGCAGACAAGAACCAGTTCCCAGGCCCGGCAAAGTGAGGCAACTGCAGAGGGAATGTGTGGTGCCTGCTGTCACTCCCTCCGGGATCAGCCCCAACACAGGCTGGGGCCTGCAAAAGGGGAAAGGAGAGGGCAGGGGCTGCCAAACGAGGTGGGAGTGAACACGACAGAGGCAAGAAATGCACAAACAGCCTATGATTAGAGCATCTAAGGAGTGACAGAGAACAGGGAGGGAGACGGCAGGGTGGAGCTCGGAAACAGCACCAGAAGGTACAAAAGAGAAAACAGCGATCCAGAAAGAAGAGAAGAGAGCCAGGCCCGTACTCCAGGGCTGCCCCTGACAGGAAGCAAGTTCTTCCACAGTCTGCACGTTGGGACCACTTACGTGCCACTTCATTTCCATAAAATCTCTCTCCTCCAGATAATGTTCATGAGTAAATCCGTCTATCTATAAAAAGATTTAAAAATGGAGCCGATAGAACAAACCTGATTTTAAATGAGGAACCTGACACTAAAAATAACTTCCCTGAGGCTGCCAATTCAGTAGAGGGTTGGAACGACTCATGTTTCTATTGGAACCTCAGTCTATAATTCGGTCAGTAAAAAGTGACCAATTTTAGGGACCTCTGAACGTCAGAGTCCTTTCACATTTATTTTCATGGATGCCTGCAAAATTCTTACAGGTTAAGCTGTGTCAGTATCTCAGCCTCTCTTTAAAAAATGAGGTAACTAAGGTTTCATAACACCAAGTTAGTGGTACTCGCTCAGTTATGTCCAACTCTTTGCGACCACATGGACTGCAGCCTGCCAGGCTCCTCTGTTCATGGGATTCTCGGGTCAAGAATACTGGAGTGGGTTGCCGTTTCCTTCTCCATTCATGACACCAAATTCATGCCGTGGGTGTTCTGAACCTCAGAAGCAACTCCCTGCCCCCAAGTATTTCCTCCCATCCCATCGTGAGCCTTCGAGAAGCAGCTCACTGGCTGTCAACAGCACTGCCTGAACCATCATGAAGCCCAGAGGTTTCAAAGATGTTTCTAAGAGGGTAAATAATACTATATAATACTTCCTCTCTTCCTCAAAGTCACAGCCAAAAACCAAATGAAACCAAAAGGAAATGCATGTTCCTCAACAGCAGTCAGGTCCCAGGTATCAGGTAGCCGGCTCCACCCCCATCGCAGTCCCAAACTCTGGCACAAACACAAGCTGCAGAATCTTGAGGCCAGTCAGAGGTGAGCCTTTCTGCAAGAGAATGACAAAAGGCCCCCGACACTTCCACTCCCCAGGGCATTAAAACCGTAGTCCCGAAGGAACAAGGTGGTTACTCTTCATCTGAGTTACTAAACTGAGCCCCTCCACGCCGGAAAGAGGGGGCAGGAAAAGGAAATGAAAGCAAGTGACTCGAGGTTCTGGATTTTGTATGCAAGATTAGCTAGCAACAGGTGCAGCGTTCCGGTGAAATTAAGCGTCTCCAAATGCCTCTTGTCTGCACCGCACAAAGGCCCAGGCACAGAAACCCAACATTAGCAGCACTGTCAGAAGTGCAAGCCATCATCATTTTCTAGCCAGTAGCAATTTGGGAAAAAAAAAAAAATTACCAGGCAGACCACAAAATATTTCTCTGCTGACATAAGACTTCTTTCACATTATCCTCTTCCGAAACACTGTAAAATAATTTAAATGTTGGTAACCGTAAGTCATTTTTTAGTGCCTGGTGACCACCACAGTGCCTGGTACGGAGTACGTGGGCAGCAAACATTTAGTGGATGAATGAATGAAACCAACAGGTAAATAAGATGTTGCCTTCACAAAGAGCGATAACCAAAATCTCACTTTCAAAATAGTATATAAATGTATTTTTCCCCATTTCTCCAAGAAGGGAACAAAAAGCTGGGATCAGAAGCCAGGGAAAGAGATATGAATAATGAAACATATCAGGAGGTGCCAATCACCCAGCCACTGACTAAAGCCGAGAAGCCCTGTCTGCCGCCCCTTGGGATTAACAGATCTGCACGGGCATTCTCATTTGGAGGAGAACAAATGGGGAAAACAATGATAACCATTGAAGCAATTCACTTTCGGATTTTCCTTTCATGCAGAGTGCCATTTCACGTAGCAGTTTCCACCTGCCATCACTATAGAACTTACAAAATAAATGTTGTTGCGTAATCTTTCAATATGATGAAAATAATCTGCTGACGGTATGTCATGGAAAATATCTTGTGCTATATGTGACATGTATAAGAAAATATGAGTGTGGGTAAGATGAAGTGGAATTGAAGCCATTTTACTGACTCTAAGAACTGAAGAAAAAGTGGAGGGAAATAGCAATGCAAGTGATGGGGAATGTTTATGAATACTGTTTTACATAAAAAGAATAATTACTAATATGAGAACACCACTGATTTATATAAGGGTTTAAATAATGATATTAATTATAAAAATAAGATTTCAGAGCACAGATAAGAGTAAATCACTAAAATTATCAGGACAAGTCAGAGAACTAAGCAGTACAAATAGAAATGCATTATAATAAATATTTTTATAAAATGACTATAAAGAATGACTTGATTTAATAATGCAGTTCATTCAGCTTTCTTTAAATTCACAAATTTCTCTTCTGTTTATAACTTAAGCCTTCTGAATAGAATTTCTCTCACCCTTGTATATTCAATTTAAAGAATCCTTAGATTTTTTTTTCGCATCACTCCTTCCAAGATCCAGAGGAAATTCCCACTTTCTTTTACCTCAAGGTAACACCCAAAGGTCTTGAACAAAATTCTTCACTGAGATACTAAATGCCTAGTTAAGAACTACCTCAAACTTCAAGGAATAAACTGGAATTGCAAGTCCATTAAGAATGTGTTTGATGAACCTAGAGTCTGTCATACAGAATGAAGTAAGTCAGAAAGAGAAAAACAAATATCGTATACTAACGCATATATATGGAATCTAGAAAGATAGTGCTGATGAACCTATCTGCAGGGCAGCAGTGGAGACAGACACAGAACAGACTTGTGGGCACAATGGGGAAAGAGAAGGTGGGGTGAACCGAGAGAGTAGCATGCAAACATACACATGACCATACGTAAGATAGAGAGCCAGGGGGAATTTGCTGCATGACTCAGGGAGCTCCAACCGGGGCTCTGAGACAACCTAGAGGGGTGGGGTGGGGCGGAAGGTGGGAGGGACATTCAAGAGGGAGGGGACATATGTATACCTATGGCTGATTCATATTTATGTATGGCAGAAACCAACAAGATATTGTAAAGCAATCATCCTTCAGTTAAAAATAAATAAATTTTAAAATGTTTAAAAAATAAACAAAAGGACAATAAAAAAAAATGTCTTTGGTTTTCAAGTGAGGCCTTTTCATTCATTCCTTCATCCATTCATTCCCTCATCTATAAGGATCTATCATCCCTACGGGTCAGGCGTTGTGCAAAGCACTATGGACACACCAGTAAACATGGAACGCCCTGATGGAGATGACAGTCTGGGGACCTCTCAGCAACAAAGTAAACAAGCAATCAGCATTGTGACAAGTGAGCTGAAGCAAGCAACAGGATGGATGGTAGGAATAACAGGACGAATCTACTTCAGACGGGTAGTCAGGATGGGCATCTCGGAAAAGGTGCAATTTAATCCATCACCCAATTATAGTCAAAGGGGCTAGCCAAGAGCTGGGGAAGGTATCCAGGCGTAGGAAAGAGCCTGTACAGAGGCTGTTTCCGGACCTGCAAGCTGGCCGCGGCTGAGGCGATGGGCAGCGACAGAAGAGACTCATTAATAACTACAGAAACAGCATCTCACCACATAATTCACCCAACATGCCTATGCCCTGACACACACTTTCCCTTCAGCCTGGAATCCCTGTCTTCCTCACTCTCCTCTGCCATCTCGCAGATGCCTCCTCTGGAAAACATCCCCTGACTCTCCAAAGAAGAGTCAAACTCCAGAAATGAATCCCCCCTAGTCCATGGTCCCACCACCCCTAGTACTCCCCACTATTACGCTCCTTAGCAACTGGCCCTGAGTCATTCTTCAAAAGCCACTAAGCACAGGTCTTGCTTTATTTGTCTCTGTTTCTCAACAGTCTATCATGGAATTCGGCACCAGCAGACATGCAATAAATGAAGAGTGAGTCAGCGAACAAATCGAGAGAGGAATGGCCAAATGAAGCGAACACAGGATGGCTGCTCATGCCAATTCATTACTCAGCCTTGGAGCTTTGGAATAGCACCACGCCACAGTTTTAGCTGATTAACCCATTTATAGTTTGGGGATGGGGGGGTGGAGATTTCTATCCCTTTATGATTTCCATACAACAAACACTTTGGGACAAATCTCCTGGCATCACAGACAAATGATGGATAATTTTCAGAGTGTCATTAGATACAGACTCCAGTCCATCCGCATCAACAAGCATGCGTAAAGTGCCAGGTTTGGTATTAGGCTCAAGGGCTGAGCGGTTCTGTTCTGCCCTGGAAGGTCTACAGCACTAGCAAACAGAGCAAATCCTGTTTCCAAAATACTGTAAACTAACTTCTTTCATAATATTTTTACAAGAAAATGGTGGTCAAAAAATTCCAAGGTCACCCATGGGACAAAATGATTTAGAATCTGTTACTCAGTCATTTTTACACTAATTCTTGGCTTAATGAGTCCTGCTGAGGTTTCCTTTCTACAAGCAATGCACAAAAGTTTAAGGGCCATTGTAAGTTCTTTACCTGCCTGTGACCCTCCATCGTCCCCATGTGTAGAAGTGGATGTCACTTCCATTTCCTGATGGCTCAGCATGTCCTCCAAAAGTAGTTAAGGTTCACAAGCCAACTGTGCATGTTTCCTGAAGTCACAAAGATGTGTGTACCCCTCGGCTGGAGAGTGTGCTTTGCTGGAGTCAAATTTTAAATGAGGGCCAAACAGTGTGGGAACTGTGGGGAGAAGAGTCCCTCCCCAACTGGCCTGACCAGAATGGTTGCATTCCTGCCCTGTGCTCAGCCCAATCCCCTTCTGCTCCGTCTGAGCCTCTGCCAGGCTGTGGAGCCTGTTGCCTTAAAACCCAGAAGAGTGAACAACACTTATTTGCCCAGGACTAGCCAGGTAAGGAAGGTGTGTATCTTTACAAACACGAAGGAGCGTAGCGCCTCCTCAATGCTCTTTAGGCTTTTCTTACATTTGTGCCAAATGAAAACATGGGTGAAGAATAACGTTTAGGAATTAAATGATAAAAAATGTTAAGGGTCCAGCTCTCTCAAGAAAGCTGGTTCTCATAAATTTTATAATCAATTTTTCAACCTATATACTCCAAACGAATTTCTAAAGCTTTTAGAGGTCGAGCCATTAATACACTAAATAATACATGCCATCAAGCTAAAAGGTAAACTCGGCCTCTTCAACCAGAAGTAAAAACATTACCGAGTGAAATACAAACTGCATCTTTTTGCCAAGCTCACCACACAGTCTCAGCTCACTTCGTTCCCAATCACTGCCCTCATTCAGGTTTTCCATGGACCAAGTTCCACCCTCAGACAACACCCCAGCATCAACTTAAATGTGGCTTCCTTAAGGAGGCCTTCCCACCACTAGAGCCCTCCCAGGTCCAGTGAAGCCCCCTGGTGACACACTATCACAGCATTGCAGGACATTCCTATGCCCTAGGCAATCACACTACTCTGTATATTCTGCAGCATGGTGTCTGCTTCTTCTCCTAGTCTATACTCTGCAAAGGCTGGGCACATCACTGTGTGTTCATCGGTTTTGTTGACCACGGCCAGTACAGTGCCCAGCCTAGGGGGCACTCAGCGAAGAGTTATTCCCATTCAAACTGTTGTCCCTGTAAAAATACTCAACATGAATATCATATGATACAGCTTATAGGTGGAATCTAAAAAATTGGTACAAATGAACTTTCTTACAAAACAGAAAAAGAGTCACAGATGTAGAAACCAAACTTACGTTACCAAGGAGAACCGTGGGGGGAGAGAGAAATTGGGAGACTTGGATTGACATATACACACTACTATGTATGAAATAGGACCTGCTGTATAGCCCAGGGAACTCTATTCAATACTCTGTAATGACTGTATGGGAAAAGAATTGAAAAAGGAGTGGACATATATATACATTTAACTGATTCACTTTGCTGCACAGCAGAAACATGTAAATCAACTATACTCCAATAAAAATTAAGTTAAAAAACATACTTTTCATGACATATTGCTATCACTGCCAAAGCTCTAAGGAAATAGATGTTCATCTTAAATAATCACCATCATCCAAGGTGATTACAACGCCAAGGGTCCCTGAACTCGGACAGGGAAAAAAATAATGAGATATCCTCACCCACTTCTTCCATCCAAGTACTAACCAAGCCCAACCCTGCTTTGCTTTCAAGATCAGACGAGATCAGGCGCGTTCAGGGTGGTGTGGCCCTAGACTCTTCAACCCACTTGTAACAGAAATTTGCATCTCCTACTAAGAAGTTAGATCACAAAACACACTCTTAGGAGTATCTTTGGCAGGATCACCAACAAAAATCACAGCCATTTTCCCATCACATTATAGCTGAAAGTCATTTGGCTCATAATCACTTCAGAACAGACCAGACTAGACTAGAATAAAAGTTACCGTATCCACTGTTGGAACTTGTCATTCCAATGCATTAATATAAAAAAAGAATTACTCTATCACAGGTTTGTTCAGCATTTTGTAACTGAATTTCAATATGAATTGTTTTTCTTTGTAATGCCAAATATTTTATTCTATACGCATTTAAAAACATCTGCCTTGATTCACCTAACTTCCAAAGGACTCCAGAGGTAAAACAGGAAAGGATGTGATGATAAACAATAAAAATCCTAATCTCTATCATTATCAAAAGATTTAATCATTTGATGTACTGAGAAACACTTCTTTTTTTTGTTCGGTTTTGGTTTTGGCCACACCACACAGCCTGCAAGATAATTACTCAAGTAGAGACTGAACCTCACCCTTGGTAGTGAAAGCATGGAGTCTTAACCACTGGACTACTGGGGAATTCCCAGGAAACACTTATATTCGGTTTTCAATGGGTTGAACATATATTTACTCACTGGGGAAATGAATAAAACATTTCCAAAAGAAAGACAATTTAAAATTAGCAGAATTATTAAACCAAGAAGTTATTTTTTATGATAAATAAAAATAAGTATTTCAATAGTTTTAGTATAAAATAACTTTTAAACAGGTGGCACTAGTGGTAAAGAACCTGCCTGTCAATGCAGGAGACGTAAGAGACACGGGTTCGATCCCTCACTCTGGAAGATCCCCTGGAGGAAGAAATGGCAACCCACTCCAATATTTTTGCCTGGAGAATCCCATGGACAGAGGAACCTGGAGAATTATAGTCCATGGAGTCACAAAAAGTCAGACAGGACTGAAGTGACAAAGCACACACACAGTTTTTAAAGAAGGAATTCTCAAAGCACATTCACAGGTTTTAGTAGTTACTGTACAAGTCAACTGATATCGTCAACATACTATTTTTGTGATATATAGCTGACATATAATATTAGTTTTAAGTGCACAGCACAAATAATGGATATATGTATATACTACAAAGTGATTACCACAATAAGAAAATCAGTTAACATCCATCACCACACATAATTACAATTCTTTTTCTTGTGATGAGAATTTTAAGATTTACTCTCTTACTAACTTTCAAATATACAATATAGTATTGCTAACTGTAGTCACTCCACTGTACATTAAATCACTAGAATTTATTTTTGTAGCTTTTAAACAACTTTACCCATCTATCCCTCCCCAGTCATGCAACACTCGTCCCCCTTTGTATGACTTATTTCACTTAGAATAATGCCTTCAAGGTTTACCCATGTTGTGACAAGGGGCAGGATTGTGTGTGTGTGTGTGTGTGTGTGTGTGTGTGTGTGTATTTACATCTTTTTTGTGTGTCAGTAGACATTTAATTGTTTCTGTGTCTTGGCTATTATCAAAAATAATACAAAGAACATGGGAGTGCAGATACCTCTTGGAGATAGAGATTTCATTTCCTTTGGATATATACCCAGAAGTGGAATTGCTAGATCACATTGTAGGTCTATTTTTAATTTTTTGAGGACCTTCTATACTGTTTTCCATAGTGGCTGTACCAATTTGCATTCCCACCAACAGTGCAGAAGGGTTCCCTTTGCCCCACATTATTGCCAACACTTACTATTTGTTATTTTTGACAACAGTCATTCCAACAGGTGTGAGATGATATCTCATTCTGGTTCTGATTTGCATTTCCCTGATAATTAGTGATGTTAGCACCTTTTTTTAAACATATTCTTGATAATGATGAAACTTCTCCAGATTTTTTCCAGAAAGACTCATTTTTGGGTCACTAAGCCCCTGGGGTTTGCAAAGCACAGATACTAGGCAGGTAAGATTACAAAGGCTTCCCTGATAGCTCAGTTGGTAAAGAATCCATCTGCAATCCAGGAGACCCTGGTTCGATTCCTGGGTCAGGAAGATCCACTGGAGAAGGGATAGGCTACCTTCTCCAGTATTCTTGGGCTTCCCTTTGTGGCTCAGCTGGTAAAGAATCTGCCTGCAATAGGCCCATGGGATCACAAAGAGTCAAACACAACTGAGCGACTTTCACTTACATGTTTCAGGATTACAAAACATACCACATTCTAATTGCTATCAGGAGCTTCCATAGCAACAACTGAGGTTTACCCCATCTTGCTTCTGGAACAGCTCTGTGAGAATAGACACATACCCTCCAGGAGAAGTAAAGAGTAATCATTAACACCCTTGCTGTGAGTTCCTTTAATCAGCCAACCATTAATACCCACAACACTCCAATAAAAAAGGGGCCCCAGGAGATGCCAAGCCTAGATGGAGTTAGAAGGCCAGTGAACAACATTTAGGGGCTGGATCAGAGGGAAAAAGTTCAGAGAAGGTACAAACACCCAATTTTGCACAAACCTTGATGGCAGCAAGCAGGTCTCTGCCACATTGTAAAAACTGCTCTCGACTTAATACCACAGCTTTTCTTTCACATAAACCAAAAAGAAAATAACAAGAAAGAACTGGTGTTCACACCTCTACTCTCTTTCCCCTCCTTTTGTTTCCCCTCTCTCTCACCCTATCTCTGTTTGTGCTAAAACTGAAGACTTCAAGCCCAAGATCTGCCTGTTTTAATCCACAGGTGTATGTCGCATTTCTTTCAGGAAATTAACAAAACCCTGGGCTTCCCTGGTGGCTCAGACAGTAAAAGAATCAGCCTGCAATGCAGGAGACCTAGGTTCAATCCCTGGGTCAGGAAGATCCCCTGGAAAGGGAATGGCAACCCACTCCAGTATTCTTGTCTGGAAACTCCCATGGACAAAGGAGCCTGGCGGGCTACAGTCCATGGGGTCGCAAGGAGTCGGACACAACTGAGTGATTAACACACACAGCACAGTAAATATAAACTTAGAATCCTTCAAGAAGTCCACAGACCCCACCCTTAAACATACAAATATTTCCTGGAAAGCTGTCTCTTCTCAGATACAAATCCATAGACAACCATCAAGAACAGAATGAGATTTGAAGGAAAGTGAGCAAGACATTTTCCTGCAGTCCAGGCAACCCAGAGAAGCAGAAAGAATATTGCGTCTGGGGCCACTGTGTAACCCAGGGAAAGTCATTTCCCGGGTCCTTGAATGAATTTCAACAATCATCAGGCAACGGATGTGGACTAGACGGCCCCTCAAAGCATCTTCCAGCTCTGACGTTCTGTGGAGGTCCATGTTTTCACAACAGCCATTCACAGTTATCAAATGAAGCGCTGAAGGAAACCGTTTAACTCTAAAAAATGGTTTCTAAGTCTGGAAATGCTGGAAAGAGTCCACTTCGGCTGGAAGGTCTGCAGGCTCTCACTGTTCATTTAAAATGTTCCATTCCTCACATTTGTATTCCATTACAACCGCAACTTGTGAAATGTCTAACAGAAAATCTTCCCACCGTCACTGGCAATGTGGAAAGTTCGTGGTGGTAACGTGAGGAGAAGCCTGTCTCAAAATAATCTGCATCTTTGCAGTTCACACGCACAATAAAGGATTTCAAAAGCCACAAAGCTTGCCAAGCCTGGCAGAAGGTATAGAAAATGGTAGGATAGCCATACCTAACTTGGCAAGAAGTTGGGTGCTGGAAAAAGATAGCGACTAAAAAAATTTAGGGGACCGTACTACTTCCGGAATTGCCAAAAAGTAATATTGTGCCGCATTTCCTATCCTGTCATAATTTTTTTCAACAAAATGATTTCTGAAGTAAATCTCTCATTACATGCTTCTCCATTTTTACCAAGGTAATACGTGCACATAGTTTTTTAAATCAAATAGGACTGCAACAAAATGCAGTAGTCCTGCTTCAGTTTTACTTCCATGAGGCTGCCCCCTTTCATCTGTTATCTATTTATTCTAACATTCATTTACCCATTTCTAAATACTGTGCTTGGGACTTCCCTGGTGGTCCAACCGCTAAGACTCCAGACTCCCAATCAGGGGGCCCGGGTTCAATCCCTGATCAGGGAACTAGATCCCACACGCCACAACCAAAAAGATCCCGCATGCCGCAAATAAGACCCGATGCACCCAAATGAATAAATCAATATTAAATAAAAAAATAATGTTGAAGAGGTCTGATCCAGATTAAAAATTAAATAAAACATTCATTTAAAAAAAAATACTATGCTTACACTACTATTTTCTGACTGTCAGACATGATTTACAGAGTTTCCATATAACTTACATTCACTCTCCCAATTTCTAATGTCATACTTTCAATTTCCAAGATCTCTTATTCTCTGAATCTGATTTTTATAGCATTTTCTTGTTTCAAAGATGCAATTATTTTCCCAAATCTCTGATATATATAATATCAGGTATCTTTTTCTCTGTTTCCCCTAAATTCCTTTTTCCTGTTGTTCGGGTGTGGCTGTAATGACAGAGGCTCCCCTCCAACATCTGACTTCTGGCATCCTCTCACATTTCAAAACAAGGCAGTCAACCGCCCAAGTTCTATGAGCTTGGGTGTCACCTGCCAAATCCTGGGCTCAAAGTAGGTCATCCAATTCCATGCTGTGACTTCACTGTACTCCAAGGGCTTCCTTAGTGGCTCAAATGGTAAAGAATCTGTCTGCAATGCAGGAGACCCAGGTTCAATCCCTGGATGGGGAAGATCCCCAGGAGAAGAGAATGGCAACCCACTCCAGTATTCTTGCCTGGGGAATTCCATGGACAGAGGAGCCTGGCAGGCTACAGTCCATGGGGTCGCAAAGAGCTGGAGACAACTGAGTGATTAACACTTTTACACTTTCATACTATACTCCCAAAAAAAGCATTCTCTGATTTGGGCTGGGATAGCTTCAAGAATTCTGATGTCCCTTCATGTTCCTGATGTCAAACCAGAACCTCACCATCCTCCGTGAAATGTATAAATCTCTGTTCTCCTGTGCGGGAGGGGATGAAGGGGGAAAGACCCGACAGACAAAGTATACTGTTTACCGTTTTTAGCCCCAAACTCCCTCCACTTCCCCTGACCCTACCTCAGACAGTACTGGTGACTCTAAGCCAGGCGCCTGCCAAGTCTGGGAGGTGCATCAGGCCACCTCTGCCTGCCAACACCCTGCCCTGGCCCGCTGGGCAGTCCCCACCAGTCTACCATCATTTTCCTCAACCACACACAGCTACCTTGTCTCCACTTTCCTTTGGCCACGTAAGTTTATTCCTTTTGGGGATTTTGCTCTAACTCCAGTGCTATGACAGCAACAGCAAAAATAGGCACATACAGACTCTTTCACTTTCAACCACACGTTCTGCTTTCTTCAGTTTATCTTCAGGAAGGCTGCTTCCCCGGAGCTGGGCATGGGTTGCTCGTGGCAGTAGGAGGCAAGTAAGACCTGGTTCTTGCAGTCTCAAATTCTAAAAGACGATCCTGCCGAATATTTTAGAGTCAAACCGGACTTTGCATAGTAATACCTGTCACATCAGACTTAACTGTGCTTTACTCATTCTCTCCATGACTGGGCCCAGTTTAGAAGTAGAATTCAATACTTACAGTACAACACAGTGACTGCATACATAACGAGATTTAACAGTTATAGGAGGAGAAGGGGATGACAGAGGATGAGATGGTTGGATGGCACTACCAACTCAATGGACACGAGTCTGAGCAAACTCTGGGAGATGGTGAAGGACAGGAAAGCCTGGTGTGCTACAGTCCACGGGGTCACAAAGAGTCAGACATGACTTAGCAACTGAACAACAACAAACGGTTACAGTATAACATTACATCTCTTTCTTTTATCTTCAAATATGAAAATTTACACTTAGTAATTCAATACAGCCAAATTATAGCTGCTATTTGGGGACCTCAATGCAGGTTGACTGGTATGTACTGAAAATACTAAATTGCCTTAACAAAAATTAAATAAATTCAAATGAATTTTATCTCTGAAAAATGTATGCTAAAATAAACACAGAAATTCAAAGCCCATATTTACTAAAGAAAAAATTCTATAACCGTATCAAGGATACTGAAAGAAAAAACACCCAATGTAAGACGTTCCTATAACCCAGATGCTAACTGTCTCAAAGAACTGACTGTAAGCTTTAAAACACAGAAAGCATTTCCCATAATTTCTCAATACCTTACTTTTGGACTAGAAAGAATTTCACATCTAGATGTCAATATTCCCCTATAAAATCCAACAAAAAGAAAGAAGAAACTTCTCAAGCTAAGAAAGTAAAGGTTTTCAGCATATTCATAACATTGCAAACCTTTGCCCAAAACACTTCATTTACAAGCCAATCTGATTAAGCCTCTGAAAGTCATGGAAGCTCACAGAAAATATTTTACCAACATTGTGATATATCTTTAATGTATCACAAAAAGTTACTAAGTGATGACAGAAAACAAGAAATGTAATAATAGGTTCTTTCCTTTATTCCCTTTAAACCCTTTATGTGTTTCTAAGATAGATGAAGTTAAAAATTAAGGTAATTACTATTAAGTGACTTCAAACTTGAAAGCAAAATATGTATTAATATTGTGCTCCACGGATTCTGACCCAGGAATATTTAATAACTCTAACATTCAAAACAGAGGATCTCAAAAATATATTTCTTTGCTCTTTTCTATCATATCATTAGAGTGGGAGGATCATTTTGCTCTCATTCAAACAATAATAGTTATATCAATTATAATAATTACTCTTGAGGCGTAAAGATGAAGATACTAAAATATTTACAAATACTATTTATAGTATTTAATCTTAAATTTGCCTGGCGGTCATGACAATTTAATGGCCTACTGAAGTAAGCATAATTGATCCAATCTCATCAAATTTAAGAATTACTACGAATTACCTTCTTTGTGTCTTTGCTACATAAATGTGGAAATTATTCCTTGAGTTCCTAGGCAAGCCAAAATAGTTCCTAGGCAAGCCACTCTCTACATCTAAACAGAATTCACCTTCTAAAAAATCAAAATCAAACACTCCCTACATTAATACGTATTCTACGTATTAATCCATTATACAAGTATCCAGTCCCTAAATGTCAAGCATCACTCTAGGCAGGGACATAAAATGGTCCATGAAATCCTTTTTCTTTTTCTCCAACACTCAGCGTACTGAAATATCAGTCTCACCTAATGGGTCTCTGTGTGGGAAACATTTCTGAGTTTCGTTAACTTCCGATACCTAATAAGGAAAGATAGAAGCCCTACATGACAAGTCACAACAACGTTTCTGGTGGCTGAAATAAATTCCTGGCCCACAAAGTTATCTGCAGGGCACTGAGAAAGGCCACTCACAGACTTCCGGGGATCGGTTGATACAGGTTTCCAGACGAGAGACAGTAAATTCCATGGACACACTTGCTGGGTGCTCACTAACGCAGGACACAGTTCAGGAAGTCACAAAGATGTTGGTCACAGAAACATCTAGACAATTAAACTCTCTACTTAAACAGAGATAGCCAAATCCCAGACAAAGGCCCATTTTGTTCCATGCCACAGAACCAGGTTCCATTTTTTAAATTACAGTTGACTGCTGAGCAAGGCGAGAGTTGATCCAAGTATAATTGTATAGCTGCCCTGCCATGTCCATGGCTCCTCCTTAGGTAGGGATTCAATCAACCTCGCAGTCAGGTAGCACTGTAGTATTTACTATTGAAAATAGCCATGTATATAAGTGGCCCTGCTCGAACAGTTCAAACTAGCAATGTCCAAGGGTCAACCATACATCGTTTTTAGATTTTCTTGTAATAAAAAAACTCTGGATGGACTTATCATGATTATTATTTGCCTGGAGTTAAATACTAAGCACCGAGAAGTACTACAGGGTAATGGTATGGACTGCGGCACAGCTGCTTGGATTTAAACTCCAGTTGAGCCACACACCACCTGTGCTACATTGGGTAAGTTACTTAAGCACCCTGTTCCTTGATTTTGTCACTGTAAAATGCAAATAACGAAAGCACCACTTTCATACAGTTGTTGTGAGAAATAAATAAATGCATATGTGTGTGTGTCCATGTGTATATATACATACATGGATGTTTGAGTCAATAAGTAATATTAAAACAGTTGAACAGTGGCTGGCAGAGGAAGCATGCAAAAACCATTAAGCTACTCTCCTTGTTACTGCAATGCTTCTTATACAACAAACGTTTTTACACGGCATTTCAGAAAAGCGTCTGCCTACAGAGTGGAAGACCCAGGTTCGATCCCTGGGTCGGGAAGATCCTCTGGAGAAGGAAACGGCAACCCACTCCAGTATTCTTGTCTGGAAAATCCATGGATGGAGGAGCCTGGCAGGCTACAGTCCGTGGGGTTTCAAAGAGTCGGACACGACTGAGCAACTTCACAACAACAACCACTAAACGTGTGCAAATGTATTTAATATGATGAGGTAGAGATTATTTAAAATTATCAGCTGATTCCAAACATCTGTGCCCATGAGGCTGTTCATACACAGCAAGCTCATGTGAGTGCCTTCAACCAACACTTTCTCCTACTCATCCCCATCAGCAGAAAAAGGCCATAAGAGAATACGGTAAATAAAGCCAGAGTACCATCTACCTTGGAGTTGAGAAAGTACTTAACAGATTCTAAAAAGCTGACTCTAATGAATGTTCCCAGTATTAAATGAGGCTTACATGAGTCCAGCATCAACCTGAATGCTAATGTTTCACACCCAGACTGAAAGGAAGGGCTGAAAAACAAAGAGATTACACTGTTTTGATGAATGTTTTTACACTAATTTGTTTTGATTAATGTTCTTGTCTCAGTAATCCTACCTATGAGAAACTGTCCTTTGCTCCAGGACGCACCCTCTCACCTTACTTACTACACTTCCTCACTCTCTTGCTCTCCCCTTGTTCCCTACATTGCAGAACTCAACCAGAACGTCCCACTGTGTGAACATCAGGCATGTGGCAACCAACATAGTGGCCAGAAACATGGGTCAGAGTCCATTTGGCCAGACCTGGGAAACCTGGATCAACAGAGGCGCCCCCTGTCTCACTCCACAGCCTACCAAAGTCAAGAGCAAGGATGCAGAGGGGAAGGGAGGGTGGGAATAAAGGCAGAAAATAACAATAATAATAACAGCAGCAAAGCAAGAGCCTCCAACAGAATTCACCACTCTTAACTCATTTAATCCTCACAGCAACTCTCCAGATTCACTAAAATTTAGTAGAATCATTCTTTTCCTTCTACTTAATCCCCAGATTTAACATTTTTTAATTTTTCTTTAAATAAAGTGGAAGTGTTAGTCGCTCAGTCGAGTCCAACTCTGTGACAGCATGAAATATGTAGCCTGCCAGGCTCCCTCCAGGCAAGAATACTGAAGTGGGTTGCCATTTCCTTCTCGAGGGGATCTTCCAGACCCAGGGATCGAACACAAGTCTTCTGCACTGCAGGCAGTTTCTTTACCATCTGAGGCATCAGGGAAGTTTCTTTAAATAACTTGGGACCAAAAATCGAAGACAGATACAATGCCTCAAATAAATCTCATGATATATAAAATCCTACAGGAAAACACACCAGGCTCCCTTATTTATAGAAATGATGACATGAAAACAAGAAGCAGGATATGAGTGACCCAAGTTACTCTTAAGGAACAATCATCTAAATCTCTAGAACCAAGTGAATGTCTCATAAAACAAACAACTGAAAGCATTTTATCAAGAAATCCTTAAGTGTCAAGGTCTCCGGCAAAGGGAACATGTTACGTGCAAAAGCTGTGGTACACTCAGAACAAGCACTCCCAAGGAAAAGACCTTACGGACAGGAACACCTTGGGACATGACATCATATGAGTGAAAGATAAAGACATGTGGCTTCATCTAGAAAATTACAAAAGAACAAGGGGCGGGGGGAGTCTAATTAAATATTGCACAAATTCACTTAATTTCAAAAAGATACCAAGCAAGTCTGTCTTTTTACTATTTTTTTCAATACAGATGATACAGGAATTAAACTTGCTAACCATGTATTTCTTGTATCTTCTAAAGAAACCTACAGGTGTGAGAAAGAAGGAATATCCTGAAGGAAGATAATTCCTCTAAGAACTGGGAGTGGCAAAGAAGTCCAGAGCACGGCATCATTAGCAGAGCTGTTGTGTGGCCTTATAAGAATTGCCAAGTGTCTTCAGGATGTATTACAGAGCAATAAAATCCTAACAGCAAAATGCCTAAGCCAAAAATGAGACTCAGAAAAAACAGGTAATAGGTCAAAAGATGGTAAAACATAAGGATTTGAGGTTTGTTTAAAAAAAAAAAAAATTAATTCCCATCTGGAAGCTGTTTCCAGGAAAGGAAAGGAAGAAAGACCAAAACCCAGAAAGAAAGCTTATGCTTAAGAATTACTGACTGTGAGACGAGAAATGTACACACAACTGTGGGAAAAGGTCCACACCACACGATCAAATATCAAAGGGTTTCTTGACAGGGAAGTCTGAGGACCACATTTTTTAAAAAAACCATTTCTGAAAAGAAAGGTAAGAGTTGATGTTATCCTCGTATTACAACAATTTGATAACTGACCAAGGTAACAGGATCTTTTAAATGTGTTGCTGATTTGAGGCAAAACACCGGAGAACTTCTTCCCATATCTATTATTTTAAATGACTTTACAAATCTGTACCAGGTTTACAATAAAAGATGCCACAAGTCAGAGTCAGTCTATTTAGTCCAGATATCATGTAGAGCTGGGGACGCAGCTTTCTCCACATCATTCACTGTCCCATTACAAGGTACCAGGGAAAAGGTTTGGAGGGCTCAGGGCCATGAAAACAACTGTTTCACATTAGTAAATGTCTTTTTGAAAATTTATGTATAATGCCAGTCTTCTAACTAACCATTTTCCTCTTTGCATTGCCTAACAGACATTCTGAAACAAACCTGCATTCAAAGTTTAATAATAGCACAGGGCATTTTATGCAAAACAAATAGAATGTCTGTGCACCAACTCCTCTTGGACTTATCTTATTAACTGGCTCATTTCTTCTTCTCTCTGCACTTTCGTTGATTTTTCCCCCCAAATTCTACTTCTTATGTGACTTTCTGTAGTAATCTGCAATAAGATGGGGGGTAAGGGCTTCTTTGGTGGCTCAGGCAGTAAAGATTCTGTCTGTAAGGTGGGAGACCCAGGTTCTATCCCTGGGTCAGGAAGATCCCCTGGAGAAGGGAAAGGCAACCCACTCCAGTATTCTTGCCTGGAGAATTGCAAGGACTGAGAAGCCAGGAAGGCTACAGTCCATGGGGTCACAAAGAGTTGGATACGACTTCATGGGAAATAGATGGGGAAACAGTGGAAATAGTGTCAGACTTTATTTTGGGGGGCTCCAAAATCACTGCAGATGGTGACTGCAGCCATGAAATTAAAAGACACTTACTCCTTGGAAGGAAAGTTATGACCAACCTAGATAGCATATTCAAAAGCAGAGACATTACTTTGCCAACAAAGGTCCGTCTAGTCAAGGCTATGGTTTTTCCAGGGGTCATGTATGGATGTGAGAGTTGGACTGTGAAGAAAGCTGAGTGCCGAAGAATTGATGCTTTTGAACTGTGGTGTTGGAGAAGACTCCTGAGAGTCCCTTGGACTGCAAGGAGATCCAACCAGTCCATTCTGAAGGAGATCAGCCCTGGGTGTTCTTTGGAGGGAATGATGCTAAAGCTGAAGCTCCAGTACTTTGGCCACCTCATGCTAAGAGTTGATTCATTAGGGATTGGGGGCAGGAGGAGAAGGGGACAACAGAGGATGAGATGGCTGGATGGCATCACTGGCTCGATGGACGTGAGTCTCAGTGAACTCCGGGAGTTGGTGATGGACAGGGAGGCCTGGGGTGCTGCGATTCATGGGGTCGCAGAGAGTCGGACACAACTGAGTGACAGAACTGAACTGAGCGACAAACACACATGCATCTTTTAAATATTACAGAAACTTACTGTAAGATCCAACTAATAACTCAAATGTATCCTGATTTATAAAACAGAAATGACTATATCTTTCCCACAGAATTAGTTTAGGGAGTAAATGAAATAATGCATGTGAAAGGTCCCAGTACATAAGCTGACCTCTCTACCTCCTTCTCTTTTAGGAAATACTTTCTCAACCTAAAACTAATTTTCCTCATGTTCTTCTGTTTAGCAAGCAATCAACTCATTCACACATTGCTAGCTTTTATGATATAACTAACCAGTTACAATTCTAAAAGGTTAGTGTATATCCAGACACTTCCCATTAAAAAAATTGACTTGGGCTAAGACTCCTGAACCCATCTATTACATGAAGTAAAAGTTTAACAAACTACGTTGAATTTTAAATAAGGGTCATATAAATGAAGACATTGTAACTAAGGGGTTGATATACTAACATATTTACCCAGACCTTCTGATTTCCAATATTTTCCTTTAACATGACTGCATTTCCCCACTCAGTGGCACACCAATGAGCCCACTATACCCCAAACTCAGGAGTGAGAGCTGTGAGATCAGTCAGAGCCAACAAGTGACAATTTCGCCAAATACTAGAGAAATAATATCTTCAATAATAATATCAGTTTATCCATTTCTAAATACAATAATGAAAGAGCTGCTGCTGTTCAGTCGCTCAGTCGTGTCCGACTCTTTGCGACCCCATGGACTGCAGCACATCAGGCTTCCCTGCCCTTCACCACCTCTTGAAGTTTGCTCAAACTCATGTCCATTGAGTTGGTGATGCCATCCAACCATTTCATCCTCTGTCATTCTCTTCTCCTCCTGCCTTCAATCTTTCCCAGCATCGGGGTCTTTTCCAATGAGTCAGCTCTTCATTCACATCAGGTGGCCAAAGTATTGGAGCTTCAGCCTCAGCATCAGTCCTTCCAATGAACATTCAGGGCTGATTTCCTTTAGGATTGTCTGGTTTGATCTCCTTGCAGTCCAAGAGGCAGCAGAGAGTGAAACGTTGGGGGAAACAGATACTGAAATTCCAAAGCTGCATCTTCCACCTAAGAGCAGGGAGTGGGCAGAAAATAGCCCTGACCAGGATACCAGGGAGCCAGGAATCACAGACTCTTGAGATGGGCTTAAACAGCCCCCAGGGCCACGGCACTCTCATCTGTCACCTGGTAGTCACATCTACTCCCTGCGTGTGTGTTAGTCACTCAGTCGTGCCTGACTCTTTGCAACTTCATGGACTGTAGCCCACCAGGCTGCTCTGTCCATGGAATTCTCCAGGCAAGAATACTGGAGTGGGTTGTCATTTCCTCTCTTCCCAACCCAGGGACCAAACCCGGGTCTCCAGGATTGCAGGCAGATTCTTTACCGTCTGAGCTACAAGGGAAGCCCCACCTACTCCCCAGTTCATCATAAAACAATCCCTAGGATTCTAACAAGGATACAGTTCTTTTCAGGCAGATCTCTACTAATGCCAAGCTGCCAAATTCGAAGTGAACTCTGTAAACAGTGTGAAGGCACCAGGTGAGAGGGCAGAGGGGCCGAAACCAGCCAGAACAACGACTCCAAAGAGAAGGAACACCATTTCTTAGCACAAAGGCACAGTCCACTAAGTCCAGCCATCGATTGCATCTCTCCAGAGGAGGTCATGTTTGTCCGATGCCCACCTAGAAAGGATGCTCTGGCCTAATATTCATAAAAACAAAACATTGCCAAGCAGCAGCCCTAACAGATCCACTGGACTCGTCAGGTCTCTGATCCCTCTTTCAGCAGCACCCATGGCAACCGCTCTGAAACAGTAACCAGTGCCTGGAGCTGGCCCTAACCACACAGTGTCAGAACCTCAGTCAATCTCCCCTTCCCTGACCTCTCCTATCACACCAAACACCCGAACCTTCCCCTCTCTGCCCTGCATTTTACCTACATCCCACCCACACTCCCACCAGCCCTGGAAGAGGGCGCTGACCCACTGCCTCTACCAGGCCTGGAGAAGGAGCTGCTGGAAGGACGATCACTACAGACAAGCCCAGTCCTGGACCCTGCTCCAGCTCTGCAGGTGAACCGAGAGGCGTTTATCAAGAAACGATGTTATAAAGGATGATTACCTCCAATGGCACTGTTAATGCTCTCATGTCTTTCTGTACCATTCAATGTGACATAGGATTCTGTCGGCTAGTTTAGAGTTTCAAACAAGCAAATCAGAAACTTTTTACAGCACAGTTGAGTGCCTCGGCCAGGGGTGCTGGGCCCCTCTTGATCTCAACCAAGTCACTCAGACTCACAAAATCTGTTTCCCTATCTATAAAAAAGAAAGAAAGAAAAGAGGTGGAGACAGAGAGAGGTGGGAGAGGAAGAAAAAGAGAAAGGGGGAAAAAAGAAAACAAGACAATAAAATATCTTCTTCCTCCCAGATCTGCTGTGAGCACTACAAAACTCAATACACAGGACTGTCTGGTCACTGAGCAAAACAGTGACCATCACAGGCACACAATTCCTAATATATGATGCCAGCATCCAAAAGCTCTGAAAACCAAAGGTTTTCTCATAGCCCACTCAGCAGCAAAACATGACCTGAACTGACCTGAGGCTATTTATAACCTTGTTTGTCTTCTATTTGTGTGAAATTCATACATTTTAATGCAGAAATATTCATCTATTTAATTATGGGATGCTGTCTCGAACTCCCCCCGAGACAGTTCATCATATTCGGCAGCGGTCCTCAACCTTTTTGGCACCAGGGATGGGTTTCATGGAAGACAACTTTTCCACGGACTGGGAAGGAGGGGGAGGGTTTCAGAATGAATCAAGCACGTTGCATTTATTCTGCACTTTATTTCTAATCTGATGCTGCCCTGATCTGACCGGAGGTACCGGTCCGTGGCCTGGAGGTTGGGGATCCCTGATATAGAGCATATGTACCATAAACTCTGAAACCAAAAAAAACAAACCATACATCTGGTCCCAACGGTTTTGGATATGCAATTGAGGGTATATCATAACTCATCTCTCAACTGAAGGAGGGGGTATTTTGCTGAATCAATCCAAGAGCAGTCTCACAGGTTGGATTTCGACTTTATTTCCCATCAGGGAGTCGTCAGGCTGTCAGAGCAGCTGAGGCTGAGCCCTGGGACAGGTTGGGATCTAAGCGGGCCAGGCACAGGGTCAGAGGAGGGAAAGCTGAAGGCAGAGCAGAGAGTGGACGAGGAACCCAAGCCCGCTGCGGTACCTCATTTGCTGTTAGAGGACACACACCATCAAGCACATTCTTATTATAACTTGCTTAGTCACTTTTCTTTCTAAATTTTCAAAGTGAATCTAGTTTTCATTCCTAGCACTGGCTCCCTCAAGTCTGGGCAAACTGCCATTGAATCACAAGGGCCACTCAAAGGGACTTTTTTTAAGCTGTTGACAACATTAAGCTAAATAAGTGAATATTCTCCAGCCTCTTCCACGGGTGACCTTCCCCACCTCACCATCCATTACAATGACACTCCATTCATTCCAAACATACTCCACTCCTAGTGGATTAAATATATAACAAGTATACTATAAATGATAAATATGAGTAAAATGTAGCATAGACAGGGAAAACAGAAAAGTTTAAGAACTAAATCAAGTTAATGTTTCCCTTTATAATACAAGCTCTGACCTAGAGGGGTGCTGCCTTCAACACTGCCCTTTTGAGGGGCTCTATTCTGCCTTCTACCAGCCTCATCCCTCCCCATGGGATGGAGAAAATACAGAGCCAAAGAGACACATGCACCCAGAGTCCACGTGACCTCTTCTGCCCAAACAAGCCCTGAGCTCACGTTCCAAGGGTGAGCCACACTATTCATCGCTTGCAAGTGAGATACGAAGAGAGACCGTGGAGGTTCGCCCAGGTGACCACCAGCCTGTGCATGTGGCCCTTCCCAGTGCAGAATGGAGCAGACATGGGAAAACCAGGGAAAAGGCTAGTTCTCCCGGCTGCCAGGTTCTGACACAAAGCTCCTCTACTTAGGAGGTAGAGAACTCTAAATTTAAACCTAGCCCACCAAGCTGTTATAACAGTACACTTGGCATTGTTATAAAAGTATACATGGCATTATCCATTCTTCCCTTCTTCTTTTTGCTATCAGACACCCAGCCCTCTTCTGTTCTCCTGCAATTTTAGGCTTAGCACATGGCCACCCACCACAAATCACACTTTCCAACCTCCCTCACCCCTGGATGAGACCATGTGACCAAGCTGCAGCCAACTGGACAACAAAAGGAAACCTGGATGCAGTCTCTGGGTCATATCTTTCAAAAAAGGCCATTGCTTATTTTTCACTCCTCTCTCCCCTTTCCTTGGAGTAGAACTTGGACGTAGTGTTGAGGGGCAGCCGCAAACAAGATGAGACAACACTGCAGAATGATGGAATTTATAAGAAAGAAGGAACCAGGATGCCTAAGAGACCGTATGGGGCAGAGCCACCAAGGCACCCAGCAACTCTGAACTGTAAGATGAGAGGGAAGACAACTTTGCTCATTTGAGCCACTGCTTTGGGGTTTCTTTGGTCTAGGCTCTTTCTAAGTAAACATTTGCAAATGATCTAAATAAACCAGTTATAAATTTGATACTTGGGGATACACTAATGCATTCAATATGTCAACTATAGTGACCCCAGACAAAAGACGACAGCACCAAGCCTTAGTAAGAAAAATAAAATGCAGAAAGGGAGGAGGGATTTTTGTATGCATGCAGAGCTTCTGTTTTTCCTCAAAAATCCTACCAGAAAAATGTATCAAATATATAGCTAAACATACAAGAAAAAATAAAAAGCTCCAAATAAGAATTAAGCATAGCATGAAAAGGTTTATAGCATGACCTGAAGATGCTCAGTCTATCCTAGACTGCTTTCTTATTGAATATAAAAAAAGGCAAAATTTTGGATATACTTAAAAAATAAAAACACAAATCCTGCTCATGTGATATGATTGAAGCTATTGTTACATGCTTGTTTAGAAAGACAGGAAAGAATACAGCCACAAGTATAATAAGTTCTTTTATGGCAGTAATAGCTAACATTTATTGAGTGCTTCTGTGTGCCAAAGTACTTTTACATATATTAATTTTTGCAACAACATGAGGAAGAAGGTACTATTACTATGCCCACTTCATTGATAAGGAAACTGAGCTGAGCAATTTGTCCAAGTTGACACAGCCAATGGGTGGTCACATTTAGATTCAAAATCATATCTTCTGATACAGTTTTGAACCAATCCCTATAGTATTGCTGCAAGAGAGTATTGATAAAAATTTTAAGTACTGCAGGATTTTCATATTCTGCTTTTCAAACATTGTATGAAGTAATAATATGCTATACTTCATCCCTAATCCTATTGAGACATTAAATGCTTAGCCCAAATGCTATCATATAATCCTTTCTATAATCCCAACAACAATACTGCCTATAAGAATCCAGGGATAGAGAATATTTGGGACAGTCACAAGATCAATGCAGACAAAACTGAAGTTCCAGCAATGAGGAAGATGGTAACAGAACGCACTGCTTCCCTAGCACAGCTTAGATAATTTTTGTTGATGTTATTTAATCGCTAAGGCGTGTAGTGACCCGATGGACTATATAGCCCGCCAGGCTCTTACGTCCACGGGATTTCCCAGGCAACGATATTGGAGTCGGTTGCCAACCCCTTCTCCAGGGGATCTTCCCAACTCAAGGATCGAACCCTGGTCTCCTGCATAAGGAGGCATGAGCCACCAGGGAAGCCCAATTCATTTATTTGAACAATTGGTTCTCTGGAGCTTCTAAAGCAATCTATGCAAGATCATCTAGCCCACAAACAAATTGGGTTAGAGCTGATTCTTACCCTACAAACAAATCAATTAACTGTGCAGAGAAACTGACTAGTTAATTCAAGGTCACATACCTGGTTATTTGAAGAACAAATCTAGACCCTTACTCCTCTCTGAGACTAAAGTAAGATCTTCCGTTTTAATAGAGTGCCCAGATTTTCGAGAATTTATCAACTAAAGCAGTGATTTTTAAGTTCCAAAAACTATAAAGGACTCTCAGGGGCCTGAGGTGGGCTTCCCACCACTCCCATCCCCCAAAGCTACCCTCTACCTGTCAGCTTGCATTAAAGAGAATAGCAATGCATCATCACAGTCCTAAAACGGGCGTCTAGCTAAGACTTGTTTTCAGAAAGACTTCCAAGATCTAAAAAAAAAAAAAGAAAGAAAGAAAGGAAAGAAGAAGGAAGGGAGGAAAGTTAACACAGTTAACAAAGTATGAGCATCAGGAACCCTATACCTGGATCCTTTTGGAGTGCTTCATCTAAAGAAAGTTTCCTGCTGCCAAAATTCATCTCATAGAAAAATTACCATGATCATTTCATTAAATGGGCATTTTTGTGCCAAATAAAAAGTTAATGCAGTCTCAGAATAAATGACAGTCTTGGAAAAGAAAAGGCAGTTGACAACCTTACACTAACAAATATGTACATTACACTGGCCTTAGTCTTCTCATTTCATGTCTGAGTGCTGAAAACATAAAGCTGTCTGCCAACCAGTAATTGGGAAACAGTCATAGGCTAACATGGAGCTACTCGATCACTACAATAAAGATATAATAAAGATTAAACTGACATTTATCTCAGGGATTACACGTTTATTGAAAGCAACAGAAAACCTTTATTTATTGAACACAAGGACTTCCCTGGTGGCTCAGTGGTAAAGAATCTGCCTGCAGTGCAAGAGATGCAGGTTTGATCCCTGGGTCGGGAAGATCCCCTGGAGTAGGAAATGGCAAACCACTCCAGTATATTCTTGCCTGGGAAATCCCACAGACAGAGAAACCTAACGGGCTACAGTCCATAGTGTTGCAAAGAGTCAGACACGACTGAGTGGCTGAGCACACATGTACAGTGAACACATACCATGTGTCAGGTACTGTTCTAGACACTAGCAACTGAACTCAGGAAAAGACCTACCCTCATGGAGTTTACATTCTAGTGGAAAGAGACACATGTCAGCACACCACACAAGTGAACTGTAGACCGTGCTAGTGGGTGAGAAGTGTCATGGGAAAAAACTAAGCCAGGTAAAGCGGGTGGCTTAGACGGTGAAGTCTGCTTACAATGTGGGAAACCCAGGTTCCATCCCTGGGTCGGGAAGACCCTCTGGAGAAGGAAATGGCACCCCACTCCAGTACTCTTGCCTGGAAAATCCCATGGATGGAGGAGCCTGGTAGGCTACAGTCCATGGCATCGCAAAGAGTTGGACAGGACGGAGTGACTTCACTTTCACTTTCACTTTAAAAAGTGGGTGGAAAGTGCTTCAGAAAGGAGGGTAAAGGTAGTAACACAAGTCACAGAGAATTGGAAAGAGTACTCAAGGCAGGGCGCCCAGGGCAAAGGTCCTGAACTGGGAGGGCACTGGCTGTGTACAAGGAGCAAGAGGTCAAGGGGAGATAAAGCCAGATCACCCAGGGCCTGTGGGTCACTGCCAGGTCTTTGGCTTTTTCAATAAGTAAAATGGGAAGTAGCTGCAGAACTGCGAATGCAGAATGACATAATCCTGTGCTTATGCCTTAAACAGAAGTTTAAAACTTCTGTTTTAACAGGCTCACTCTGCTGCTGGTTCAGACCAGCCTCAGTGGGACAAGGATGGAAGTAGGGAGACCATGGAGCAGGGGAGGGAGGCTGTAGAAATTCAGGCATGCGTCACAGTGGCCTCGCCCACGCCGGTGGCAGTGGAGATGCTAACACTGGACTAGGAATCTGTAGGAAGAGTGTCAGGAAAATAGAGCCACCAGGACTTCCTGAGGGACTGGATGTGGTTACAAGAGAAAGAAGGGACCACAGAGATGACTCCAGCATTTTCAACCTTCAACCTGAGCAACTGGAAAAATCAGATTGCCTTTAGGAGAGATGGGCAAAACGGTGGGATCAGGTTTGGCCTGGGGGGAGATGAGGAGTTCAGATTCGGGCATGTAAGTGGAGATGACAAGCAGGCATCTGTTAATGTAAGTATGAAGCTCAGGGGAAGATGCTGGGGCCAGAGATAGAAATGTGAGTCCAGTGTTCAGACGGTATTTAAAACAAGACTGAAGAAGGACAGAGGGAGTAACTGGTAATAATGAGGACGTCCAAGGACTATACCGTGGATCCTCCAACGGGAGGAAGAAGAATCAGCAAAGGAAAAGCAGAGGGAAACTGGGAAGAGTGTGGTGCTTTCCACTGGGAAAACTGTGGAAGACAAGTGAAGGAAGTGCTTCCTGGAGGAACAAACGACGGACTGTGTTGACACTATTGAGAGATCGAGTAAAACGAGGACTGGAAACTGACTGGCAGATTTAGCAACAGGGAAGTCTCCAGTAACTTTGCCAAGTGCAGTTTCAGTTGCATGGTAGAAGCTATGCACTTACGTGCCATTAAAGTGGTTTAGGAAAGAATGAAAGGAGAGGACTTGGCGACTGTGTATAACAACCTCTTCAGAGGAAGTATTTTTATACAGGGGAACAAAGAAATAAGATGATAAGTGGAGAGAGGTGGAAGATCAAGAGTGAAAGATATTTTTAGAGAATAAAAGTAGTAGTTCATATGCCGATGGAAAAAATCCACCAGAAAGGAAAATAGTAAGGACGCAGAAGGTACACTGAAAATATCCTCAAGTGAGCAATACATGAACCATGAACTTTCAGACATCCAAGCCGATTTTAGAAAAGGCAGAGGAACCAGAGATCAAATTGACAACATCCGCTGGATCATTGAAAAAGCAAGAGAGTTCCAGAAAGACATCTAGTTCTGCTTTATTGACTATGCCAAAGCCTTTGACTGTGTGGATCACAATAAACTGTGGAAAATTCTGAAAGAGATGGGAATTCCAGACCACCTGACCTGCCTCTTGAGAAACCTATATGCAGGTCAGGACGCAACAGTTAGAACTGGACATGGAACAACAGATTGGTTCCAAATAGGAAAAGGAGTACATCAAGGTTGTATATTGTCACCCTGCTTATTTAACTTATATGCAGAGTACATCATGAGAAACGCTGGGCTGGACGGGAGAAATATCACTAACCTCAGATATGCAGATACCACCCTTATGGCAGAAAGTGAAGAGGAACTAAAAAGCCTCTTGATGAAAGTGAAAGAGGAGAGTGAAAAAGTTGGCTTAAAGCTCAACATTCAGAAAACTAAGATCATGGCATCTGGTCCCATCACTTCATGGGAAATAGATGGGGAAACAGTGGAAATAGTGTCAGAATTTATTTTTGGGGGGCTCCAAAATCACTGCAGATGGTGATTGCAGCCATGAAATTAAAAGACGCTTACTCCTTGGAAGGAACGTTATGACCAACCTAGATAGCATATTGAAAAGCGAGACATTACTTTGCCAATAAAGGTCCGTCTAGTCAAGGCTATGGTTTTTCCAGTGGTCATGTATGGATGTGAGAGTTGAACTGTGAAGAAAGCTGAGCACCAAAGAATTGATGCTTTTGAACTGTGGTGTTGGAGAAGACTCTTGAGAGTCCCTTGGACTGCAAGGAGTTCCAACCAGTCCATCCTAAAGGAGATCACTTCTGGGTGTTCATTGGAAGGACTGATGCTGAGGCTGAAACTCTAATACTTTGGCCACCTCATGAGAAGAGTTGACTCATTGGAAAAGATCCTGATGCTGGGAGGGATTGGGGGCAGGAGGAGAAGGGGACGCCAGAGGATGAGATGGCTGGATGGCATCACTGACTCGATGGACTTGAGTCTGAGTGAACTCTGGGAGTTGGTGATGGACAGGGAGGCCTGGAGTGCTGTGATTCATGGGGTCGCAAAGAGTCGGACACGACTGAGCGATTGAACTGAACTGAACTGAGTCAGTGATGCTATCTAACCATCTCATCCTCTGGAACCCCCTTTTCCTTTTGCTTTCAATTGTTCCCAGCATCAGGGTCTTTTCCAAACAGTCGGCTCTTCATATCAAGTAGCCAAAGTACTAGAGATCCAGCTTTAGCAACAGTCCTCCCAGTGAATATTCAGGGTTGATTTCCTTTAGTATTAACTAGTTTGATCTCCCTGTGTCACATAGTAGGTCTTTGCTGGTCATCTGTTTTATATAGAGTAGTTTATATATGTTAATCCCAACCTTCTATTTTATCCCTCCCTGATCCTGTCGTCTTTGGTAGTCACAAGTTTTGTTTTAAAAAGAGTGACTTTAAGAGAGAGTTAACAGTGAACCAAGAGGTAAAATGACCAAGAAATGAGAGGGAGTGATGGGGGACAGAGTGACATCTCAACAGTGACATTTAGTGGGTGATGCAATTCAATGATATGAGACTTAAGCTGGGGGTGGTGGTGAGGGTGCGGTCTGGTCAGCATGTGGCATGAGAAGCAAAGGGTACATGACCTGATCTCTCAAAACAAAAAAAAAGAGGGTAGAAGAAAGATATCAGAAAGGCCATCAGGAAGTAGGGTTCTCATGTGAGGACCACTACTCTTACTCCAAGAGTACAAGAGAGACTGCTGGCCCATTTTCAAGTGACAAATATATCATCATTTGCAAAAAATGTTTGATGTTAAAAAAAATGAAGCATTGTGATACCCACTCCACCTGAGCTTGATGAAGCACAAGTTCCACTAATTAAAAAAAAAAGATCTGAGCCAGATTATTAATTAGCAATTTGTCTGATTATTTGCTACTTTTAGCAACAAAAGGGAAAGATTCATCAACAAATAAAAATTCATTATATGCAAAACTGGGATCAAACATTATCAGAAATTTTGCCCTTCAAGCTTTGTGTCTACTCACCCTCATCCTGGCAATCAGGTCTTTTGTTTGAATGGCCCTGAGACAAAAGAGGTGACATACAGGCAATAGTGTGGGTCCCCAAACTCATGTCAGCATGTCAGACCACCAATTTAGTTCCCATCAGAAAAGACTGAAACCCTACAAGAGACTAATAAGATGTAAGTTTCTGGTGGATGATAGGCCTCCTTTGAGAAAAAAAATTAAAACTGTGGACACCTTTTTCCCAGAAAACATGCAGAGGCATATTTAGTAAAAATTCTGGACACATTACAAGCATTTCTTAATAACCCTCTCCACTCCCTCCCAAGCTAACCAAGTCAGCGAGAATAATATCTGCAAGTTGGTTTCCTATGACTCTTGGAGATAAATACAGTCAACTCCGAAGGGGTTAACTACCAATATCTGCTAAAAATATTAAAAATCAAAAATCACTTCTTAATTCCTCATTTTCCACTGCCATCATCTACCATGTCTTAAATTACCCTTTTTCCAGATGCTCATTCTAGGGTCAGTCAAAAATCTCAGACAATATGAAAAGAAATAAAACAGTTCTTGACAAAATTTGAAAAATTTTAAGGATGTGTTTAAAAGAGTTCCATGGATATTGAGGGAAATAGTCAAGACTCCAGCTGTCAATTTTCAAGGATGTGATCCTAGTCTGGGCCACACTCCTAGGAGATGTAGATAATGGGTAGACAGGCAAACAGACAGACAGACAGACAGAAGGACAGAAAGAAAGAATACATCCCCTAATCATCTTTCTCCCCTAAAATGGCTCAGAAGGTAAAGAATCTGCCTACAATGCAGAAGACCTGGGTTCAATCCCTGGGTCAGGAAGATCCCCTGAAGGGAATGGCAACCCAATCTAGTCAGTATTCTTGTCTGGAGAATTCCATGGACAGAGGGGCCTGGAGGGCTACAGTCCATGGAGTCGCAAAAGAGTCAGACATGACTGAGCGAATAACACTAACACTCAACAATCTCTCTCCCCCAAAACTTTAACAGAAAGGCTACTCCTGCCAGGTGCTGAAAGCAGAAAGCAGACTCCTTCCCCACCACTCCATCCCATTCTGTCTATCTCTTGCCTAAAGCTTTCCAACTCTCCCCTCTTCTTATGCCAATCACCACTCCTTAGTTCAGGCCAACAATACCCCTCATTCTTCACCTGTGACAGTCACACAGTGTTCCTCCAGGCCTCTAGCCTAGCCCCATCCACCGCCCCCACACAAGTCATCTATTCTGCAAAGAAAAGCTCATCAGATCAGCCCTCTATTTAAAACTTCTCAGAGAAGCAAAACCTTCTAAAACCAGGAGTGAGAGAGAGGAGGACATCACCAATTGCCAGAGAAAAATAAATAGCGTGTGATCAGATACTTGAATTGAAGTTTATGTTGTAGTGTGTGTAATCTGTGTGTGTGTGTGTGTGTGTGTGTGTGTGTGTGTGGGGGAGGAATTTGGGAAATATCTGGAAACTGGACAACTTTTTTTTTAATGCTGAGGTTTGAAAAAATAAGAACTATTTCAAACCCACAAACAGGAGAATGGCACGGTGTATATCATTGAAGGGATGCTAGGCTGTATTACACAGAAGACAGCACACACCTTCATTCATTCTTCTAGCAGCTCCAAGTGCTGGCGCTGAGAAGCCATAGCTCTGCATAGCTCCAGGAATGGCAGTTGGCCCAATGTAGTTGACTTGGCCAGACTTTCACTTCTCCTCCTTCTGGGGTCAGCCTAAAGCCAGTACACAGGCCAAGACATGAGCCCCAAAGCTCGACACCATGGTCTCATTTGGGGAAACCTCTGAAGAGCCACCCCAGCTGTAGGGCTCTCTAAGGAGTCAGATGGTCCCCTGCTGTAACTGAGCTGAAGTTCAGATTTTCCCTACACTTTCCCAAACTTTCTTCCCTCATTTCTTTCAGGAACTATTCTCATATCCGGTATATCATTTCTACATTTTTTTTGGTATGGACTGCTTCATTATTTTTTAAAATAGTGTTAAATTTTAAATTAAAAAAAAAAATCCTTTCAGAGTTCCACGTGCTATACAGTAGGTCCTTGTGGTTACCCATTTTAAATAAAGTAGTGTATACATGTCCATCCCAAACTCCCTGACTATCCCTTCCCCCTATCCTCCCCACACCCCAGGAACCGTAACGTTGCTCTGGAAGTCTTTGCGTCTATTTCTGTTCAGTAAGTAAGTTCATTTGTATCATTTCTTTTTAGATTCCACGAATAAGTGATGTCACACAATATTTCTCCTTCTCGTCTGACTTGCTTCCCTAAGTATGACACTCTCTAGATCCATCCATGTTACTGCAAATGGCATTATTTCATTCTTTTTAATAGCTGAGTAGTATTGAATGCAGGAGAAGGGGATGACAGAGGATGAGATGGTTGGATGGCATCACCAACTCGATGGACATGAGTTTGAGCAACCTCCGGGAGTTGGTGAAGGACAGGGAAGCCTGGTGTGCCGCAGTCCATGGGGTCACAAAGAGTCGAGCACGACTAAGTGACTGAACTGAACTGAATATTCCATTGTATATATGGACCACATCTTCTTTATCCATCCCCCTGTCGATGGACATTTAGGTTGCATCCATGTCTTTTGCTGTTGTAAACAGCTCACTGTTATGTGACAGCCTGGATGGGAGGGGACTTGGGGAAGAATGGATACCTATATGTGTATGGCTGAGTCCCTTCTCTGTTCACCTGAAACCATCACAACATTGCTTGTTAATCGGCTATACCCCAGTCCAAAACAAAACAAAATTTTTAAATCCTTTCAGAGTTACTCAGGATACAACCCAAACTCCCAACCATGGCTTATAAGACTTCAACAGTTGGTCTCAGCTTAACTTCCCAGCCTTTACTTTTACTTCTCAACCCCACTTCGGCCACACTGAGTGATCTGCGGTTTTAACCTCCAAACCTCTGACATGTCATTGACTCCCTTTATTTCAATAGCCCTCCTCATCTCCCTCTGCCCACTTTTTGTCTCACTTGTATTCACTCTTCTGATCTTAGTTTAAATATCTCTCCTCAGGAAAGAAACCTTTCCTGAGACCCCTAGACATCAGCTACCCTTCCAGGGAGCTCACACAGCAACCTGTGCTGTTTCACTTTTTAAAACTCTAACTGCCTGCTCAATCTGTTTACTTAAAAGCTTGCGCAACCGCCCTCTCCGGGCAAAAGATTAACTGACCTCTGAAACTATGTCTTAGTCAGCCTGTGCCAATCCAAGGGCTTGACATATAGTAGGCGACAACACGCTAGTTAAAATGTCTTTTACAGATAGGATGGATGGACGGTTGGTTAGAAGGACAGATGGATGAATAGATAGATAGGGAAGTAGGTAGGCAGAGACAGACAAGTAAGTCCTTCCCTAACAATGTCCATAATAGAAAATAAAGCTGAATCTTGAAGCCAGATTCACAACCTCAAGATACAATTAAATTGGCCAAGTCAAAACCTTAGAAACCACAATATACAACCCAACAACATAGAATTTTCTAGCTAGCTCTTCTGTTTCTCCTTAAAGGTCAAGGGAATGACTGTTCTGAAATATCAGCTTCTATATTAGAATTTAAAGTTAGCCCACTGAATATTAGGATTTGAAAGACAGAACTCAAGAGAAAAAACAATATGACAATAGTAACTTCTTCTTTCTTCTATTCCTCAAACCTCTACAACAGAGCATCACATTAGGAAAAGCATCTGTTATCTGAATAATTATGATTTTTGAGCATCCCTGCTTTATTGACTGGACTCCAATGACCTTTGCACCACTTAATTGTTTCCTAAATGAGAGGTATTTCTCAACGTCTGTTCTTGATTTGTTTTTAATTTGCATTTACTCTATCCTAAAACTCCAGTACTTTGGCCACCTCATGCGAAGAGTTGACTCATTGGAAAAGACTCTGATGCTGGGAGGGATTGGGGGCAGGAGGAGAAGGGGACGACAGAGGATGAGATGGCTGGATGGCATCACTGACTCGACGGACGTGAGTCTGAGTGAACTCCGGGAGTTGGTGATGGACGGGGAGGCCTGGCGTGCTGCGATTCATGGGGTCGCAAAGAGTCGGACACGACTGAGCAACTGAACTGAACTGAACTGATCTGTTGAAAGTGAAATCAGTTATATAGGATGACACTATCCTCACATGAAACATCCTATTCTTCATTTAAGTTTCCTCTGAAATAGTTTTCCAGGCTCTTTTCACACATAAATTTTCTTCCCACTGTCCAAGACTATTCCCTTCAAGATAAAATTAATATTACCTTTCTTTGCCTCCTTTTCAAAGAGCTTTTATATTATCTTTTTTCTTATTTTAATCAACCTACTTTTTTCCTAAAGCATGACATTTCTTTCGGAATATACATATAGAAAAAAATTACAAATGCTATTAAAACAATTCAATTCAAAGTCACCTGAACAAGCCGACCAAGAGCACTACTTTAGAAAAACAGCAATTGTTAATGTAATTAAGGAGTAAAAGCTACCTTTAAAATGTAGAAATTAATCAAGTTAAGCATATTAATTCTGGAGGAAGAGCAAATACTAAAAGGGCTGTAACATGATTTATAACATAATTTTTAAAATTATACATCTGATTGAAAAATATATATATATGAATTATAATGTGAAAAGCTATCTATCAGGTTGAAGAATAGAAAACAAATCCCTTGAAGAGAAGTTTACCTTATAGCTTTAAACATGTTGTTACTAACTGCAAACCATCTTTCAAATCCTCTCCCCTACTCCTCTACACTCATACCACTCTGGTCCAAGCTCCCATGATCTCTAACCTTAGTTATTTTCACAACTTATCTGCTCCCTTCCTCCATTCAACTCTGCTCCCTTTGAAATGTATCATTCATACTGTGCACCAAGCTATCTTTTTGAAAAACAATACTTACTCCATCATTAACCCACTTAAAATCCTATAGTAGCTCCCAACAGGGAAAAGATCAAACCTCTTAGCCTGCTTTCAAAGAGCTTTCAAAATCTGGTCCCAACCTCTCTCCTCATCTACAACACCCCAGCCACACTTACCTACCAGCTGCAGGCTCAAAATACACTGTTCTTTCCCATCACCTTGGAATGCCCTCCCTTCACAGCCACACAACTACCTCTTATGCATCCCTCAAGGCCCACCTCAACTTTCTTCCTCTTAGGGCTCTCTCTTTCCCAATGAAGTAGGACATGTCCTTCCTCCTCCCCTGATTCCCCAGCTTTGGATACACTACACAGGGTTTGTGCAGGGCTGTCTCCTTACACCTCTCTTCCCAACCAGCCTGAGAACACCTGAATGAAGCAGAGACCGATGTCTTGCTCACCTCTGGACCCATCATCGAGCTACACTGAATGAATGACAAGCATGTGCTGAGTGAATAAGGTACGTATAACAGCAAGTCTGATTATTTTAAACCATGAAAGAACATGGCGAGCCTTTATTGAGCACTTAGTGTGTGCGGAGACTAAGCTAAAGGCGGCATCAGAAGGTCGTTAGGAAAGCACGTGCCCATACACAAGCAAGAGGAGCCAAAAATAGAAATAAAGAGTGAACAAGAGGGATTGATTGTGGCTCTGTGATCGATCAAAGACTAGAATGCTTTGTGGCATTTATGCTGATGTTTGAAAGATGGAGGTTTCAAAACCAAGGGGTGGGGAGGGAAGAACAATCAAACAGAGAAAACAAAGCAAGCCACGTCCCAAAGACAAGAAAAGGACCACAGGCCATCCTCACTAGCACCATGCACCTCCCTCACAGGGTATTTTTTGGAGGGAGGGAGACATAAAAAGATAGGTCAGCATCAGACTTCCCTAAGTGTTTCATTGAAACTTGCATGCAAATGAGTTCCCCTCTCTGAGCAATCTGCCTTGATGCCAGGTCCCCAGAGTAAGATCTGTGCTACACCAAATGCTCCAAAAGGCTAGTCCCAGACAGACAGCAAGCATGCGTGTGCATTCTCCAAATAACAACACCCTTCTATCTTCTAACAGGCTACATCTCTTGAAAAAGCACATGTAAGTTAGAATAATTCAAGTCACTCTGATTTTTTTTCTAGAGACACAGTATTACAATGGGATTTAATACATGATTAAGGGTCTGTTCTTGATGAAAGTTAAAGAGAGTGAAAAAGTTGGCTTAAAGCTCAACATTCAGAAAACTAAGATCATGGCACCTGGTCCCATCATTTCATGGGAAATAGATGGGGAAACAGTGGAACAGTGTCAGACTTTATTTTTCTGGGCTCCAAAATCACCACAGATGGTGATTGCAGCCATGAAATTAAAAGACGCTTATTCCTTGGAAGGAAAGTTATGACCAGCCTAGATAGCATATTCAAAAGCAGAGACATTACTTTGCCAACAAGGGTCCGTCTAGTCAAGGCTATGGTTTTTCCAGTGGTCATGTATGGATGTGAGAGTTGGACTGTGAAGAAAGCTGAGCACCAAAGAATTGATGTTTTTGAACTGTGGTGTTGGAGAAGACTCTTGAGAGTCCCTTGGACTGCAAGGAGATCCAACCAGTCCATCCTAAAGGAGACCAGTCCTGGGCGTTCATTGGAAGGACTGATGCTGAGGCTGAAACTCCAGTACTTTGGCCACCTCATGCGAAGAGTTGACTCACTGGAAAAGACCCTGATGCTGGGAGGGATTGGGGGCAGGAGGAGAAGGGGACAACAGAGGATGAGATGGCTGGATGGCATCACCAACTCGATGGACATGAGTCTGAGTGAACTCCGGGAGTTGGTGATGAACAGGGAGGCCTGGCATGCTGTGATTCATGGAGTCGCAAAGAGTCGGACACGACTGAGCAACTCAACTGAACTAAACTGAACTGATGTTATAGAACTGACCACAGATACTATAAGTAGAAGCACAAAAATAAATAGCTTTACATTCCACAGTATAACATTTTCTAAACACCTTACAAAGGGACTACAAGGATAACAAAGTAAATAGAGCATAAAGTGAAAGTCGCTCAGTTGTGTCTGACTCTTTGAGACCCCATGGACTGCATAGTCCATGGAATTTTCTAGGTCAGAATACTGGAGTGGGTATCCTTTCCCTTCTCCAGGGCATCGTCCCAACCCAGGGATCAAACCCAGGTCTCCCACATTGCAGGCAATTCTTTACCAGCTGAGCCACAAGGGAAGCCCAGGAATACTGGAGTGGGTAGCCTACTCCTCCTCCAAGGGATCTTCCCAACTCAGGAATTGAACCAGGGTCTCCTGCTTTGCAGGCGGATTCTTTACCAACTGAGCTATGAAGGAAGTATCAAATAGAGTATACCTGGAGTTTTATCTCAGAGCATCCCAGGAGGTGGCTTCTGGATATGGCCCAAGGCCTTCAACACCAAAGAAGACTCAGTCACTCTCCCAGCTGTAAGTCAGACTTGCATTTTAAAAGACAGTATTTTGATAAGGGGTCACTTTTCTTGCAAACTTTAGAATTCCCTGAGTAAAATCCAAACATGGCTCGTACACAAAAAGTAAAGAAAGATGAAAGAAAGAAGTAGACCATTCCACATGGATAGGAATCCATTTCACCGGTATCTCAGTTGGTAAAGAATTTACCTGCAATGCAGGAGACCAGGGTTCAATCCCTGGGTTGGGAAGATCCCCTGGAGAAGGAAATGACAATCCACTGCAGTATTCTTGCCTGGAAAAATCTCATGGACAGACAAGCCTGGCAGGCTACAGTCTATGAGGTAGCAAGGGTCGGAAACGACTTAGCGACTAAACCTATGTATAGGGTTACCCACTCCAGTACTCTTGCCTGGAAAATCCCATGGACGGAGGAGCCTGGTAGGCTGCAGTCCATGGGGTCGCTGAGAGTCAGACATGACTGAACGACTTCACTTTCATGCATTGGAGAAGGAAATGGCAACCCACTCCAGTGTTCTTGCCTGGAGAATCCCAGGGACCGGGGAGCCTGGTGGGCTGCTGTCTATGGGGTCACACAGAGTTGGACACGACTGAAGTGACTTAGCATAGCATAGCATAGCACAGCACTGTATAGCCCAGGGAACTCTACTTGGTGCTCTGTGGTCACCTAAACTGGAAGGAAATCCAAGAAAGAGGGGATATATGTATGCATGCATGCTCAATCACTCAGTCATGTCCGACTCTTTGCAACACCATGGACTGTAGCCCTCTAGATTCCTCTGTCCATGGGATTTCCCAGGCAAGAATACTGGAGTGGGTTGCCATTTCCTTCTCCAGGGGATCTTCCCAACTCAGGGATCAAACCTGTGTCTCCTGCGTTGGCAGGAGGATTCTTTACCACTGAGCCATCTGGGAAGCCCAATGTATGTATACATATGGATGGTTCACTTTGCTGTACAGCAGAAACTGACACAGCAGTGTAAACCAACTATACTCCAATTTTTAGAAAAAGAGGCAGAAGTTGGAGGGATGCTGCCACAAGCCAGTGAAAGCCAGGAGCCACCAGAAGCTGAAAGAGGCAAGGGGAATTCTTTCCTGGAAACTTCAGAAGGAACAAGGCCCTGCTGACACCTCTGTCTTGGGCTTCTAGCCTCCAGAACTGGGAAACTATAGACTTTTATTGTTTTAAACCATAAAACTTGTGGTCATTTTGTTACAGAAGCCATAGAAACTAATACAGGGGGGTTGATCCTTGGTTTCCTTTACAAACTTAAACTCCTTTCAGCAGCTTAAACCGCAGTTGATGTATTTGATTATCTTTTAAGACAATTCAATTATCTGATAAGTAAACCTCAAATGTACTTAAATTCTTATAACTCTAATATTGGACTTGGAGGGCATTATCCTCCAAGCGAAATAAATGAGACAGAGAAAGACAAATGCTATATGTTATCACATGTGGAATCTAAAAAATACAACAAACTAGGGAATATGACAAAAAAGTAGCAGACTCATGGACACAAAGAACATACTAGTTCACAAAATGCAGAATAGAGTTAATAATTTATAATAACTATAAATGGAGTGTAACATTTAAAACTTGTGAATTACTATATTGTACACCCACAACAGATTGTATTACTGTACATCAAACATGGCTCAATAAAAAATAAAGATTATTAAAAAAATAAATACAATTACAAAAACAAAGAGGCAAATACAATTGTAATACCTTATTAACCTTAAAGAAGATAAGAAAACTAGCATCAAGTTACTATGTTCTTGCACTTTATATCTTAGAGACCATCCCATATCAATACAGAAAGAACCTGTGATTTTTCATTGCAAATAATTACACTGTGTGAATAAATTATAACTTAAGTAAAAAGAAAGAAAATCAACATAAAGGATGGATGTGGGATTTTTCCTCACCATGAGTCAAACCATATCTGTCTTGGAAATTTTTCTTAGAAAAAACAGACAATAAGTTTTTATGATAAGCCCAGAGTATTCCATGAAAGAATTCAGGTTTCTACTCTAACCTTGCAGCAGGAAGAGGTTAAATGCACCAAACTGAAGACCAAGGTGCTCCAAGAAGAACTATTTCAAGGCTGAATATTTTGGTAGGATCTTCCAGTTCAACAGTCCACAATAAGAAATGCACCAAAGTTTCATCACTCTCCTGCTCTCTTTACACAATTTTACCTTTGCTCAGCACAAGAATACAAGGAAAAAGAAAAAAAGTCCAAAACCACAAAATCCACTACCTCTTAAAATTATTTAAAAAGAAGAGGTTGTAAGTAGAAATAGTCTTCAACATTGGACCGTAACTCTCCTTTCTCCTCTGAAATGCACAGACCACTTTCACTTTGGTTCCAAGAGTCTTAAACCTGCTTCCGTTGCCCATAAATCAATGGCACTAAACAGAGTAACTGCAGAGCTTGTTAGAACTCCAGACGCCGGGACCCCACCCCACGTGACTGAGTCGGAATCCCAAAGGGTGGTTCTGACACGCAGCCAGAGTTAGGAACTCTGAGAGGCTGAGCCCAAAACCCGACTTTCAAAATAAAAGCATATGTCGACATCTATGTAATTACTGAACTAATGAAAATCACAAGACTCACCCATAAGGAGCAAGAGAACCAATCAATTCGTATTAAAGCCTTTTTCACATAAATATCCTACACCAAAATCTTAATCAGAACAAGGCATGAGACAAATCTGCAAACATTCAAACAATGGAATTAGAGAAGATGATCTCATCAGATAATATCTTTTTAATCATGGGATTTTTCTAACGTGCCAGTTTAGAGACAGAAAGTCATATTTTTTACTGGATTTCTCTGCTCTATCAGAAATGTCATTATCAATGTGCTTGTCAATGTGCTTTGTTCTGATCTTCAGGAAAAAGAATGTTACATAATTCAATAAATTCAATACTGAGATTGATGAACTGGACAGAAATTATAATAATTAGCCTGCCACCCACCCACCAAAAAAAGTTCATTCGAAAATATTCACCTACAAAATGTTATTCTCCTGCTTTACACCTTGATTTTAATGACTGTGACAAACATAACAGATTTTTTGTTTGTTTGTTTGTTTTTTTAAGTGAACAGATCTCAAAATCGGTATAAGGTTGTGCCAATGCAAACTTTAATCTTAACTGCCAAGAGGGCACACACACAAACAATTCCTATTACTCGCTAGGCTAGGAGAACAAGCTTCTGACAGAGAAGGTTCACAGAATATAAATAAATCTCAGGTGTTTGGTTGTGAAAAGGCACGAATGTCAAGGCCAGAGAGCTACATGGAACCTGGGACGATCTGCCTCCCACACTTGACCTATGTAAATCCAGGGGTAGAGCAAGGAAAAGGGAAAGGACTAGGTCTAGCTCAGATTTCTCAGTCCACAACCGTCATTTCGACAGTGAATATATACTAAAGTTTCACACCGATTCACCTCTCAAATACTAAACTGACTGTATTTATTATTAAGCAATTAAAGCACGCCAAAAAATAAAAAGAGTAAAACAGTAAATATGTATGCCTACACACACACACACAAACCGCTTAAAGAGGAAAAAAAAAATCTAACCAGTACATGTGAAACCACCTAAGTAATCTTTCGCAATAGAATTTTAACTAATATTTACAACTGCTTCAATGATCTTGCATGTTCCCTTGTTTCTTGAAAATCATCCTATCAACGTCTAGTTCAAATCTGGGCTCAAATAAGGTTCAATAAAACTGAGCTTTCCATTCTGTCTATATACTAAAGACTTCTACTGCTTAGAACATTCTCCAAAATTTATGTTTTCCTGTGGAGAACAGATCACCTACACAGCTTTCCCAACCTTAGTAACAGGTCATGAGAATTACATGAATGCAGAAATCTTTTTTATGATGGCACTATTTCAGCCTAATGAGGTACCAACACAGAATATTTTATGTGCATGACAAGAATAGCTGCTCTCCTCTGTTAGAGCTGAATTTCCACCAGGGTCACTGTCCCTCACCACAAATCCCCAGGGCTCATGGAAAAAAACCAAACACGCTCAAAGACTCCCTTCAAAGCACAGGCATTCCAGCCAAGTAATGCTTCTAGGGGCGGGGGAGAGAAAAAACTATTTTTCACAGTCCCTTAAACTCTTTAGGAAAATTCCCCACACAGATACTTCTTTAAAGGAAAGATAAAGAAGACCAATACAACGTAACCACTGTTTTTCCTAAAGAAAGGCCTCTAAAAGATAAACAAATAAGGTAACCTTCCTCCCAGCTTCATAAAACCACATCTTTTAAGAAAGTTTAAACATAGTATCATGCAAACACAGTATCATTGTCAGGCCTGTTATAAATGTAACCAGGTATAATATTCCATAGTAAAGAATTCATTTTATTTTTATTTCACTGGGCTCCCTTTTCTCCCCTCCCAGTCGACTCCCAACCAACCCTTTCAATGCCATAGATACCCATCCAGGCATCAGACCAGGCCTCAAACTGTGCCAGACTGCAGTTCATCTGAAATCCAGTACCTTTTTTTTTCACCAGCCAGTTAAAAGCCTTGAGCAGCAGGCAAAGGAAAAGAGAAAAGGGAATTCATGTCAGAAACAGATTATTAGTTTTTCTACCTTCCACCCAGAGGACTGCCAGTCCTCTGCTATTTTCCTTTGCTAACTTCTAGAAGAGAATGATAGAGACCAGAGCCAATAATCAGGGCTGAGAGCGGCAGGTCGTGTCTCCTGTGATCGACCTTCCCATGGCAGGACAGGATGCCCGCCAGCGGCTGGAGCAGCTCTATCTCACAGCCAAAGGCCCCAATTTTGTAACCACAAAGGCAGAGGCAGAGGGATGTAGCAAAACAATTAATACTCTGCAAAATTTCTAAGGAATTAATTTAGGCATGAAAAAAACAAAGGACCATCTGGCAGCAACAAAATAAACTACCTGGTAAATTAGGAAACTGGGTACTCTATACAGAGTTCGAATGCAGAGTTTCTGGAGTCAGATCAGCTGAGTTCTCACCCCAGCTCTGACATTTCTAACTCCGTAGCCTTTTTCATTGAATAGACATTCATTGCTTACCTGCTATGAGCTAGACACTGGGCTGAGTCCCAGGGATGCATGGGTCCCTGCTCTTGTGGAATTAAGCTGAGTAGGACATTGAAAGAAAAGTTCAGGTGTTAGTTGCCCAGTTGTGTCTGACTCTTGATGACGGCATGGACTGTAAGGCTTCTCTGTCAGTGGAATTCTCCAGGCAAGAATACTGGAGTGGGTAGCCATTCTCTTCTCCAGGGGATCTTTCCCACCCAGGGATCAAACCTGGGTCTCCTGCATTCCAGGCAGATTCTTTACTATCTCAGCTACCAAGGAAGCTAACACACACACACACACACACACACACACACAAAGAGAAACAAGAAAACTACCAGAGAGTGACTGGGCATAGGGGGAACTTAAATATACAGATACAGTCAAAAGTGACTGGGAGTGACCTTCCTCATGGTCTTCTGGCTAAGACTCTGCACTCCCGATGCAGGGGGCCCGGTTCGATCCCTAGTTGGAGAACTAGATCCCGCACGTCACAACTAAAAGATTCTGTATGCCGAAACAAAGACTGAAGATCCCTGGTGCCACAACTAAGGCCTGGCACAGCCCAACATTAAAGATTTATTTATTTGACTGTGCCAGGTCTTCGTTGCATTACGTGGGATTTTTCATCGCCCAGACTCTACTGTGTCGGTCGAGCTTAGCTGCTCCACAGCATGTGGGACCTTAGTTCCCAGTGTTGTTGTTTAGTCACTAAGTCATGTCTGACTCTTTTGTGACCACAGACTGTAGCCTGCTAGGCTCCTCTGTCCGTGGGATTTCCCAGGCAAGAATACTGGAGCCGGTTGCCATTTCCTTCTCCAGGGGATCCTCCCAACCCAGGGATCGAACCTGCATCTCCTGCATCTCCTGCATTAGCAGGTGGATTCTTTACCAGGTTTAGCCACCAGGGAAAACCCTTAGATCCTGAACCAGGGATCAACCCACATTCCTGCACTGCAAGGCAGATTCTTAACCACTGGAGGGACAGGAAAGTCTTGTAAATAAATAGTAACAACAACAACAAAAAGATGACTGGGAGAGTTACTTCCTAAAGTCAGCAGGCAAGTTTTCTCAGAGGTGATACTAAAGCCTAGATCTACCTAATAAGAGGAGCCCATCAGGCAAAGACAGGGAAAGAGGGATGTGCAAAGGCCCTCAGCCAGGCATGGCTGGGCCGCTGCAGAAATAGAAAGAAGGTCAGTTTGGCAAATTAGTTCTGTGTGGCTCATGTCTGTCATGTGTAAAACAGTCGTTGTGAGGATGAAACTCTGAGCACCACATCTGCACACTGTATGTATTCAATAAATGTCAGTTGCTAGAATTATCATAATCAATGACATCCCATCACTAGAGGTGTGCAAGAAGAGGTTGGGTACACAGGGGCATGGCCAGGCAACAGGACCTCTCGGGTTCCATCAACAATTAGGTCAGGATTACACAAGAAGAGAAAAAGTGAAGGAAGCAATGATAAAAATGTTACACTCAGGCTTCCTGCCTAAAGGCTGTTAAAGAACGCTTTGAATCATATAACAATGAGGAGTTTTACCGACTAATTCATTCAACAAATGGCCCCTTCCCATGTGAAAATCTATGATTCTAATCCCTACTAGTCAAAATCCCCACAAAGAGCTAGTTGGCACAGTCTTTAGCCCTGAGGTCTACCCTCTTTATGGGGCTTTGAGCTAAAACTTACCAGAACAGCATTGAGAAGAACAGAAAAGGTTGACTTATTCTATGTTAGTGGCATTAAAGTGTCAGTATTGATAGAATAAAATAGCAGTGAGGCTATTCTTTGATTTTACACATATCTCAAACCACTTTATTATTTCATGTTTAAAATGTTCCAAGCAGAAGTTTACACACCACAGACTCCATTGATAATATATTTCACTTAAAAAAAAAAAAAATCTTACTCTTGATCTACTCTCAAAATATGTAATAAACTGTAAAACTTTCTGAAGCTCACTAATTCCGGCTATCAAAGATGTACTGATTAATGACAGACAAATTTGTCTTGCATGTCTTTAAGTTAGGGAAAGATTTATTTTTACCCAACCCCAAGCCCTGAATCATTAAAGATCATATTCTTTCAAGTTCTTTTCTAAAATTCACTCAAATCCAAGACAAATGTATTACAATCATTAAAAAATACATGATTTTTATATTCATGAAATATTTCATCACCTACTCTTGATATTTCAGATTTCTGTTTAGTTGGTAGAAATTACTTTAAAAATTATTAAACCTCATACACTGCATAAAGCAAATTAATATTGAATGAGGGCAATATAAACAATCTTAATACCTTAACATAAAATGCACCAATACTTAAGCCAGGCTTTTAGACTGTTCAAACTTAAGGATTTGAGGAGGAACAAGATAAATCTTCACAAACCAAGACAAAAGTTTATCAGTATAATCTCAGCATCAGGTCTTCCCTACCCCAATCTCTATCCCCTCCACCATAACTAGACCCTCAAAAGGTAGAAACACAGAATAGATTTGAATCAAAATTCTCCTATAGGAGAATATGAATTATATGTATATGATTCCTTTGACTTTCAGAAAGCAAGATTGACATTAACAGGCCCATTCAAATCCAAATTTATCTACTGCCTTTTGCAACATAATCCAGCCAAAAGAATGTGATTCAGATCTCAGCTATGCAACAGCTAAATTTTCAATGCTTTTTGAAGTAGGAGCCATCAAAAATAAAAAAGAAAGTAACAGTCATCACCTTGGCATTAAAACACTTGAAGCAATTTGAGATTTTTAAGAATACTTTAGAAATACTTTAAGAAGTAATACAGGCTCATTGAAAAGCCTTTAACGTGCATATGAGTAAAAAAGAGAAAAATAATAGTCCCCAAATACAAGGATGACCACCATTAACATTTTCATGTACATTCTATTGAACTTTATTGGAAAAAAAATTTTTTTCACATAAATGACTTTATATTGCACATAATTTTTATATAACAACATCAAGAACATGTTTCTATGTTCATATATATACATATTCATTAACATTTTTATGAATGTATAATCTTTACTTTATGAATACACCTTAATTAGCTCCACTGAGATTCTATATGATTTAGTCAAGTGCCCTACACTTAAGGAACAGCATAGGCTAATCATTGTTTCCTAAAGTTATTTGCCTATCACATTCTTTTTTAACTTATATATTAGAATTTACGCTTATTTCAAATGTTTTGGTAAATTATGATTTTATCAACCCTCAGTATTGGATTTTTATGGTATTTCTAATTTTTTTTCTATAATAAAAATGCTATGATCAACTTTTTGCTTGTATATTTCTGTATCTTCCCTAGGAACAAAACTCCAAAAATAGAGGTACTGAGCCAACTGGAATGCCTATGTTAAAAATACAATAAGTTCAACCCAACTGTCCCCAATAGTATATGAGAATAGTCAGTCTTTTGAAATGGTCATTTTTATTTTATTTTTTTTTAACTTATTATTTTTTAATTTATTTGGCTGCCTCAGATCTTAGTTGCTGTACACAAGATCTTTTGATACTGTGCTTGGGCCCCAAGGCATGTGGGATTTAGTTCCCTGACCAGAGGTTGAACCTGAGTCGTCTGCATTGCAAGGCAGATTCTTAACCACTGGACCACCAGGGAAGTCCCAGAAATGATCATTTTTAATTTAAAGAGTAGTTTAAAAGTTATGTGTACTCATCATATATAATGAGTATTTTTAAACTTATATAATTACTTTTTTATGGACATGGTTAAAGTACACAGTTATAAATATCAAAGGTCTTACCATAATGGAGGTTGACTCAGAAAACTATTTAAGAACATAACTCCTCACAATTTATAGAACATGACAAGCATGGATGCATTAAATTGTCTCACTGTCATCTTCCTCCTTGTTAACATCTATATTTTTCTGGACATACATTCTGTACTGTTTAGAAGATATTAGTAATCCCTTACATCAACACAGTACTTTATACAAGTAAAGCATTTAAATCAAGACAGATTTTAGGGGGCATTAAACTTTCTCGGAACATACTTTAAAATAGGATGTTAAGCTGTACCCCCCGAAAAGATCCTTCAAACTACACAGTAGTGGCTACACATTTAGAGCCAAGACTGTAATAACCAATCTTTACCAATCAACCAACACCAGGGCCATGAAGGGAAATATACCTTAAATGTGTGTGTGTCAGTAGATCAGTCATGTCCAACTCTTTGTGACCCCATGAACTGTAGCTCACCAGGCTCCTCTGTCCATGGAATTCTCTAGGCTAGAACACTGGAGTGGGTTACCATTCCCTTCTCTGGGGGATCTTCCTGACCCAGAGATCAAAGCCGGGTCTCCCATTGCAGGCAGATTCTTTACCATCTGAACCACCAGAGAAACCCTCATCTCTATTAATTTAGAGCCTATTTTCAGTGCATATTTCTACAGATTCATACAATAAAAAGCAACCTTCTAACATAATATAAAGATGGTTCACATAGCAAAAACAGACATGAGGTTCCTTTTTTGGTTTTAAAGTGACACTGGGTATTAAGTTTATAGCCCAAACTAACTCTCAAAGTTACTTAAGTATAGTGTTCACACCCCGGGTGAAGTTCTGTGTAATTTTCAAAACTCAGGTCCTGGCTCCTCAAAAATATCCCCCCATAGAGTCTATCTCAGACTCATATTTGTTGCTTTTTAAAAATACCAAAATTTTTACTTAGTAGGTCTGGAGTGGAGCCAATTTCTCTGTATTAAAAAAAATAAAAACAAACCCTCCCCAGTTGATTCAGTTATACAGCCAGAGTGGTAAAGTACTTGGTTATATAAAAAGACTGGGGGAGGGAGTGATATCCTTACATAATCAATTTAAATCTTCAATGAAAACCATTCATCTGTCTTAATCTGGTTTCCTAGATAACCTAGGTAAAACTGTACCTTGAGAGGTTTATAAGATGCTTCGAAAAGGGAAACAGAGGTAGAAGAACACCTGTTGGCCTAGCACTGGATAGAAATGGGATGGGGGAGAGGGTGTATGAAAGCAAATCTCAAGAGGACTACCCACCCCATCTGAAACCACACCATTTCTTACCTAAAGAATCATTTTTTAAGCTGCATTTTTATGTTCAAGAGGTTTCTTATAAATGAACAGCAATCAGCTAACAGGTAGCAGTTTCACCAAGCAATGCCAATCAACATACCAGGAGACCAAGATGGATTGAGAAATTAAGACAGAATACACAGAGATATCAAGAAGGACATGGCAGCCCACTCCAGCATTCCTGCCTAGAGAATCCCCATGGACAGAGGAGCCTGGCAGGCTACAGTCCATGGGGTTGCAAAGAGTTGGACACAACTAAGCGACTAAGCACAGCACACACAGAGATATTGTATTACCTTTTACAGTGTAATAGTCATTTGTCAGATTTCTGTTTCTCAAAAGAAGTTTGTCTCATAAGAACAGTACAAAACAAACAAAATCTCGTGTCTTCTAAGTAGCTTATGAACAAAAATCAGCCATTTTCTGAAGCTTCCGTTACTTACCAGATCTGGACTTAATGATGTCGCTGAACTCATTCTGCCCATCGTCTGCTCTGGCCTCATGTTCTCCATACTTGGCCATCTTAGTTGTGTTTCAATATAATCCAAAGGCTTGACAAGATCCTCTTTTAAAGACTTTCAATTTTCTATAATTATCAACATCAATACCTAAAGAGAAAGGGAAAACATAGATTTTAAAAAATATACAAGACTATATTAATATGTTGTAATATATTAATACATGCTGACATATTATATATAACATATTTCATATAGATGTAACATATAACCATAATATATATCAGAGCTGTATAATATATATGCCTATAAATATTAAAATATATGTATATATATTATATATGGGCTTCCTGGTGGCTCAGTGGTAAAGAATCCACCTGCCATTGCAGGAGACGCAGGGGTCTAGGATTCAATCCCTAGGTCAGGAAGATCCCCTGGAGAAGGACATGACAATCCACTCCAGTATCCTTGCCTGGAGAATCCCATGGACAGAGGAGCCTGGTGGACTAACGTCCATGGGGTTGCAAAGAGTCGGACATGACTGAGCAACTAACACTTTCACTTTCATATATAATGCACTGATCTGGGCAATGGAAATATGACTATCAAAGAGACAAAACCTATACTAGTTTGAAATCCACAGACACCAAGCAATTAATTATATAATGGAGTGTTTCATTATACTACTAATATGTTACAAAAGTACAAAGGAGAAGCATAGAGTAATATGAGCATACTGCAGAGACGAATCTGACCTGCTCTGGGCAATTAAAGAAGGCTTTCTTGAAGATGTGACATTTGAGCCAAGCCTTCAAGGATGAGAGATGGGAAGAGAAAAAAGGTAAGAATCTCCCATGTAACATGACAGGAAGCATCAAAGAACATTCAAAAATCTGAGCATAGGCCAGTGCTTTTGGAGCCTAAGAGGAGAGGGATTTGTTGAACTAGGTGAGGTAACAGACAGGACCAGGAACAGGGCTGTGAATACAGCCTGTACATGATTTTGTTATTTCTCCAAAGAGCAGTAGGAAAATAGTAGATGATTTTGAGCTGGGAAGCAACATACGATTGTGACCTAAATAAGTGTAGATTGAAAGAAGTGGGTGGACATGTGGGCTATTAGATATTAAATGAAGGCCAATAGGATTTGGGAACTGACTGGATATGAGAGTTTCAGGATACTGAGGCAACAAAATGACTGCCCAATTTTGGCTTGGGCAATTGAGTCACTGGAGCATGAGTGTCTGAAGGAAGAAATAAGTAGTGTGATTTGGATTGCTGGAGTTTGAGATATACAAGTGGAGATAACCAAAAAGTCTGATCTCAGGAATGGTCCAGATTATATGTAAATCTGGAGAGTTACATGTTATATCCATTGAGACAGATTTTTTTCTGGAAAACACATCATGTGAATTCTCCTGAGAACAGACATCACTCAAAATAATTTTAATCTTTTAGTAATTAATGAGTCGAGGCATGTTGAGAATTTACAGAATCGAGGATTCTACCCTGCACTACCACTTTTCTTTTAAAATGTCATCTGCCTTAGAACTTTCTGGAACACAATGCCAAGCAACCCAAATAGAATCAGAATTCAAGTTTATGTTCAGCAACTTGGCTATATCCTAACATCCTCTTATGAGCACCCCAAATGCCAGCTAAATAAATCAATCATTTAATTGGGAAAATAACAGTCAAGACATCCCAATATTAATCTACAATAATAGACATTAATTCACATATTATAATAGATATCAAAACAAGAGTTTATTGTTAGCTAGGATTAGACAAAGGAGTACGTCAAGGCTGTATATTGTCACCCTGCTTATTTAACTTATATGCAGAGTACATCATGAGAAACACTGGACTGGAAGAAACACAAGCTGGAATTAAGATTGCCGGGAGAAATATCAACGACCTCAGATATGCAGATGACACCACCCTTATGGCAGAAAGTGAAGAGGAACTAAAAAACCTCTTGATGAAAAGTGAAAGAGGAGAGTGAAAAAGTTGGCTTAAAGCTCAACATTCAGAAAATGAAGATCATGGCATCCGGTCCCATCACTTCATGGGAAATAGATGGGGAAACAGTGGAAATAGTGGCTGACTTTATTTTTGGGGGCTCCAAGGTCAACTGCAGATGGTGACTGCAGCCATGAAATTAAAAGACGCTTACTCCTTGGAAGGAAAGTTATGACCAGCCTAGATAGCATATTCAAAAGCAGAGACATTACTTTGCCAACATAGGTCCGTCTAGTCAAGGCTATGGTTTTTCCTGTGGTAATGTATGGATGTGAGAGTTGGACTGTGAAGAAGGCTGACGCTGAAGAATTGATGCTTTTGAACTGTGGTGTTGGAGAAGATTCGAGAGTCCCTTGGACTACAAGGAGATCCAACCAGTCCATTCTAAAGGAGACCAGTCCTGGGATTTCTTTGGAAGGAATGATGCTAAAGCTGAAACTCCAGTACTTTGGCCACTTCATGCGAAGAGTTGACTCACTGGAAAAGACTCTGATGCTGGGAGGGATTGGGGGCAGGAGGAGAAGGCGATGACAGAGGATGAGATGGCTGGATGGCATCACCAACTCAACGGACCTGAGTCTCAGTGAACTCCGGGAGTTAGTGATGGACAGGGAGGCCTGTCGTGCTGCGATTCATGGGGTCGCAAAGAGTTGGACATGACTGAGCGACTGAACTGAGCTGAACTGAGGATTAGACAACTCAATTATTTAATTCAAGGATACATAATATGCCATTACTATTTTGTAATATAGTTCATTTTACATATCTATTCACTATTTGCTTCCCTGGTGGCTCAGACGGTAAAGTGTCTGCCCGAAATGCGGGAGACCCAGGTTCGATCCCTGGGTTGGGAAGATCTCCTGGAGAAGGAAATGGCAACTCACTCCAGTACTCTTGCCTGGAAAATCCCATGGAGGGAGGAGCCTGGTACCAGGCTACAGTCCATGGGGTCTCAAATAGTTGGACACGACTGAGCGACTTCACTCATTCACTATTTAGAAGTTCTTACATATTATGTTTACAATATACAACATTCAAAGACACATCATATTGTTTTATGATATATTTCATAACAATATAAATACATAAAATGTAAAATTTCTTTTCCTTAGTAGTTAGGAAAGGGTATGTTCTAATAATAAAGAGGTCAAAGTTCCCTTAAAAAAGATTTTAAATGTTAAAGTGTTTGAGGCAGATGAAAACTGATGAACTACTAAAGCTTTAGGAACAATTTCCTCTCCAAAAGGGAGAAATACATGGATTGGATCATCAGCCTGAATCTGAGAGATTTTGTGAGAGTATAAAAACATTTCTCCCTTTTTATACTGTCCACTACTATTGCACTTTATGGATTACTATGTAATTAGGTTCCTTTTGGGGGGTAAATACCTGCTAAAGATTTGCTAAATTCTTAAATCTATTTTATTACATTCAAGTACCAAAAATTTTGTTCAGAAGAATACACATAAAATTTTACTATGAAAATCAATTTTTCCCAACAAAAAATTCTCTTTACTGGAAAGCAACTAATTATTTCCTTTAAAATACATTTCTAATTCTCTCTTTCATAAGTGGTCTTAGCCAAGGTCTTCAAAAGATTTTTCCCATTCCACAAAAGAGAAAAGTAAACTGCTTGCACAGAACTGTGTTTCATTTGCACATTAATATTCCTTCATCATAAAGTTCTACTTTGCCAGCTCCTTAAGATAATCTCAGATTTTCTCTTGATAATCAAAATCCTTTATAGGCTACACAGATTCAGCAGTAAGGGGGATCAGAGGACAAGGAAAGCCTGGGCAACTTGGGAGAACTGCAAATGACCATTTTAACAGTGACATAGCCACTGACTGATACTTTGTGCCACTAATTGGCAGGGGTCTCCAAGTTGAGTAACATTTGGCAGCAAGTCATTATTGGTTGCCGGAAGACAGGATCAAAGTTTCATCACAAGGCGCCTCTGTGCGACCCTCCACTTCCACATATATACTATGGAAACACCACCATCTTCCACACCAAGGTAGGTGACAAACCGAATAAAAGAAAGAGATATTGCTTTATAATTATAATTTATTGTTACCTCTGCTCTAAGTTCTGTTTCCCCAAAATGAAGTGCTGCAAAGTTTAGCCAGCTCTTTCTCACTGAAACCAATACCCTCAACTCTACATCCAGTTCCTTCTTCAAAACTTCTCTGGCTGTCATAGGGAACCAGAAGCTACCACAATAAGCCTGGGTTAAAAGGACGGGGGATGGCCTTAACAGGCAAAACTCATGCTTTAATTTTTTTTTTTAATTTGGAAATTACAAGATGTAAAAATACAAACATGTTTAACAATGTACAATTATGATGGAAATATGCTGTAGGTCCTTGGGCAAAAAGTACTCATTCGTTTACATAATCCTAAGAATGCCAGAGATAGTGGAAAGGAAAGCCCGGGGGCCAGAGTTTGAGGCTCAGTGTGAAACTTAGTAAAAGACACCGCCCAGTGCCAAGAATTGCCATTCATTCTCGGAAGCGCTCCAAGGGAAGTTCATACTGTTGTGGTTAATGCCATTTACGGGGGCAATCAATTTCAGGTAAACAAACACCTGAAGGAGAGTTAAAGCGCAGTCTTCTCGGTCTCAGAAACTGGTCCAGGGGGCGGGGAATGACTCCGCGTAAACCATGGCCCTCGCTCCCCGGTGCTCTGGAAGCCGAAGCACCCAGGTGCTCCGCATTCCTGCAGCTGTCGCCTGATTCCCGGGTCCTCTGGTCCACTAGCAACCAGCCCAGGGGCGCCCACCCGACTCCCGAGGCCCATGCAAGTTACAAGGGAATAGATGCGGCTACTGCCGGGTTCCCAGGAGCACAAAGCTCCCGCCCGGACCCAGAGGATCCGGGCTTCCCAGAACTCGGTTCACTCCCCCACAAGGGGTTACAACCCGCGAGGCCCTGGTAACCCAGGTCACCTGGGAGCTGGCAAAGAGAAGACTCTCCCCGGGGCGTGCCTGGAGCGGGGGAGCAGTTAGACCCAGGTTAGACCCGGGCTCCCCAGTTCAGTGGAAAACAAAGTGTGAGTCCTCTGGCTTCTGCAAGTCGGGCACACTCTCAACCCTGGAGTCACTCCCTTTCGTAATCTGGGGCTTGGCTTAAAAAAAAAAAAAAAAAATCCACTTTTAACAGCGTGCCTTCTAAAAGTTGCACAGCGTAAAATTTGTGCTGTGTCGCTTTCCTAAAGGGGCCTTGAGCAACCAGTGCCTCGCACCCCAAGCCACACAAGGACATGAATTACCTTACCAATTGCCGCAAGAGATGCCAAGGATCCGGGACCCCAGAAGAGTCAATCGCGCGGGACTACGCACCGACTGAGCGCTCCTTGTCACCTCACCAAAGCCCCACCCTCGGGAGCAGCAACGGCCTGGAGATCGAGCACGTTTCCTGCCAGGCGGATGGCTGGGAACGTCTCCCCACCCGGTCCTGGCGGACACCTCCGGGGCCCCGCCTTCCCGGGGCTGAGGTGTGTGTGTGTGTGTGTGTGTGTGTGTGTGTGTGTGCGTGCGCGCGCGACAGGCCCTCCTAGGAAGCCACGTCCCCTCTTGGAGATCACTGGCCCAGAGCGCATGGAGGAACGACCCTCTCACCCTAGCCAGGAGAAAAAATTCAGGGAGTCAAGAGGCTGCCCAGAACCAGTCGAAGGAGTTCGGGTCGTTAGGAAATACTACACGGATTCCGAGGACTTCCGAGCCCGAGCTCTCCCCCACGTTTCTGGCATTCCCTGTCCCGGGGCGGGGAGCTGAACTAAGGTTCCAAGGAAAGTGCACGCAAAAGTTGGTTACATCTTAGGCTCAGCCTTGAGAAGGAGCTCGGGATCCTGTGCTGATCCTGGGCACAGGAGCCGCTGAAAACTCCATCCTCCCCGCAGCCTACGTCCCGTGTCCCGGGGCTGTGGTCACATTACCCGGCCCGAGGCTCAATAATGCATGGACTTACCTGCTCCCATGCCCCGCGGGCTGCCTCGCCCGCCCGCCGCCGCCGAGTCCCAAGCCGGCCCAGGCCTCCTCGGATGTGTTTCAGGCGTAGTAATCGCGGGTGTGTGTGCAAACGTGGGCTTTGTGGTGCGGTATATATATATATATATATTTTTTTTTTTGGTTTGTTTGTTTTTTTTTTTTTTAAGGAAATATGGAAAACCAGACCAGATCCGAAAGAAAAAAAAAAATTTTCTTTTTGACACTCGATTGTAAACGCCCCTAACTTGTGCAATCTTCCTGCCCCGTAGTTCCGCCAAAAACAAAACAGTCCCAGTGCAAACCTGGAACGGGCGCACAGGCACCAAGTTTGCCAAACACTGGAGAGTTTTCCGTCTGCAGAAATGACCCCGAAGGAGGGTGGCGGAGGGTGGGGGGGCACCGCTCCCCGAGATTCCCCAATCGGCTTCGGGAGCCGGAGGCTCCTCCTCGCCCCTCGGCGGGAGAAAGCCCGCGGGCCGCTGCGGCCGCCCGCTCCCCTCCTCCGAGGAAAGGCGACTCCACAACTTCGTGCGCCGGCGGCTCGCGCCCCCGGCTCCTCCTCCTCCCCTCACCCGCCCGCCGGCCGGCCCCTTTGTTGAAGCGGGGAAAGGAGCGCCGGAGGCCGGGGAGGGCGGAGGACCGCGGGGTGCGCGCCGCCGCCCTCCTGGGAACCGGCTCCGGTCCCGGCACACGGGTTCGTCCTCCCCAGTAGAGGGGCGCCGAGCAGGTCCGGCTGCCCCTCGGCTCTCCCGTCCCGGCTGCCGCAGGGCCGGCAACTTTGTTCCGGGAGATGAGGTCTTCTCGGCTCCGGGTTCGGCCCCAGCCCGGTCCAGGCGGCCACCGCAGGCTGGGCTCCGGGGAACGTGGCGCCCCGGGTCACCTGACCGCGCGCCCCGTCAATCAGCGCCCGCCCCGCGCTCCCTCCCCGCGGGCAGCAGCCGGGCTGGCACTCGGCTGGCCTGGAGCGGCGCACCCGGAGCGGACGGTGCGTGCCGAGAGCCCGGAGCTAGCATGGATGCCTGGTGCTGCCACGGTCCCGTTTATTCAGATTAACCGAAAATGTGAGTCACACCCACCCCAGGCCAACCCGGTCTCGTTTTCCTCCTTTGAGAAATGAATTCTCATTTGCCCCTCCACTCGCCCCATCTCAGAGTGTTGACGTTGTCAAATTTTTGGTCCTAGTTCCAAGGGTATATTTATTTAATATAATTTTCTTGGTGTCGTTTTTAATATTAAGAAAAACTTGACAATTTCGTTTTACATTCGTTCATACATATATACAAATAGTGTTTGCGCTGATCTTATTTTTCCATTTTTCCACTATACATACACACTAAAACATCTGTTACAGAGTCTATTTCAAGGCTAAGGTGCTGGTCAAAATAATATCTGGTAAGAAATGCCTTTGTGCTGTGTATGCATTTTTTAAATTTACATATTCCATTCCCAGTGTGTTCCTGTGTTTCTCTCACATGATCAATACACTTGGAGGGGGAAAAAAAAAACCAGCAACCTAAATTCCTAGTTCCTATAAACAATGAGAAAAGGAACTCTGGTTTGTTGCTGGTTTAATATTTGAGAGTTAACAACTTATGAGTTAGTAAAGACAAACGCTAGGGGCCTTAAACAGTTTTTTCAGAAAGAACTCACTAGTCTTTTATTAGTTACAGAGTAAAAGGTCTGAGGGTGGCCTGGAGGGGGTTGCATTCTGAAACACAGTATTCCTTATAAAATCTCTAGCTTAGACTCCTTCCTTTATGTAGAGTTTCTTCACATAAGCCAAATAAAATCCAGAATATTAATAGGAAATAAGTATAATTAATCATCTGCTTTCATTCATTCATTCATTTTACAAACATCGATTTGGGGCCTGCCAGGTTCACTGGTGCTATGAAAAATACACAGATAAATCTGGCAGAGGTGTTGCTTTAAAGAATTTCAAATCTACTAAGTGAGATAAGGCAAGTAAAAAAATAAAAATATACAAGATCAGCGATAAGTGCTATAAGAAAAGGATAGATCAAATGCTTTCTGAGTCGGGCTATATCACAGGAGACTGGGGCTTCTTTTAACTGATAATTCTACAAGCTCTTAAAGCTACTTGCCATGCACTGTGACTTGGTGGAGTTAATGGAAACTCAAACTTCCTTGTTTAAAATAAAACCACTTGGGAATGTTTGAGGATTTCATTACTCAAAATTATGTACGTGAAAAGCACTTTGTAAATTGCAAAATGCTACACAAAGATTAATTTATTAAACTCAAAATTTTGAAGAAAAACAGTCATTTGGGAACCTAGAATTTCTGAGATTTCAAGCTCTGAGGGATGTTTAGTTAAGTTTCCCAGAAAACCCTAAGGAAGGGGACACAGGGACCAGTAGGCACCACCTGTATGAGACCAACTCCAGCCACATCCAGCTTCAGGGGTTTCCGGTGTCTTCCCTGGGACCTGTGCCCTGCCTGTTTCTAGCCCTTCTCTCACCCAGACACCGATTTTCTTTGCGATGGAGGCCAAAGAACTTGCTGCTGATGGCATAACCCAGTCGTCCCACTCTGGTCCTGCTCCCCATTTGCTTGGTAAGTAGAGAAACCACAGTTGGTTGGAGACTTTGTCCTCAGAGGACTACCTCTCCATACAGCAGCCAGTGTGACCTTGAGAATGGAGTTGAGGGGAAAGTGGAGACAGACCACCAGGACGTAGATAGCAGTTAGTGCACCTGCAATCAACATTATTCCAGCTGCAGTCCATGCAACAGGGACAGTAGCCTATAATGGGGTTTTGTCCCCTCAACCCCAAAGTGGATGTAGAACATTCAGAAAAAGTGATAGGAATGTGGCCCGTGTTTGTCATTAATTCAAACTCTGAATTGCCCCACAGTCACCAGAGAACATGAAAATTCAAGAAAACTGAACTGATGTCTCGGGGATAAAGTCCTTGACATAGGAGAAAATATGATGATATGAGTAGTGGATAGATTTCTATATAAAGATATATGCATATGTAGGTATATATAATGGAGAAGGCAATGGCAACCCACTCCAGCACTCCATGGGGTCGCTAAGAGTCAGACACGACTGAGCGACTTCACTTTCATGCATTGGAGAAGGAAATGGCAACCCACTCCAGTGTTCTTGCCTGGAGAATCCCAGGGACAGGGGAGCCTGGTGGGCTGCCGTCTATGGGGTTGCACAGAGTCAGACACGACTGAAGCGACTTAGCAGCAGCAGGAGCAGCAGCAAGTATATATAATATCAAGAGACATGATTCTACATAGATATGGTTCATATATAGGAAACTGCATACTAACATAAGAGCCAAAAAGAAAAGTTTCCAACTAAACTTTAAATGCAGATCCTCTCTGAACAATAGAAGCATCGTGAAATACACAATGTATTAAAAAGCAAGGTGTTGCGTAATATTCCGTTATATATATATGGAATCTAGAAAGATGATACTGATGAACCTATTTGCTGGGCAGCAATGGAGATGCAGACAGAGAGAACAGACTTACGGACATGGGGGTGACAGGAAAGGAGAGGGTGGGATGAATGGAGAGAGTAGCACAAGACCCATACACTAACATGTGTAAAATAGATAGCCAGTGGGAATTTGCTGTGTGACTCAGGGAACTCAAACCAGGGCTCTGTGACAACCTAGAGGGGTGGGATGGGGTGGGAGGTAGGAGTGAGATTCAAGAGGGAAGGGACATGTATGTACCTATGGCTGACTCATGCTGATGTGTGGCAGAAACCAAGACAGTATTATAAAGCAAATATCCTTTAATTTAAAATAAATAATTGTTTTTTAAAGCAAGGTGCTCCTTCAACTTTTTCCTTTGTTTCTTCAGTCTAATATCTAATATCTAACACTTGCACAAGTTAAAGGTACATATAAATAAAATTCTTTGTGATATAAAGAGGGAAAATTATAATGGATTTTTAGAGGATAATGATTTTTAGATGATAATTAGCACAATGGCAGAGTTTCTCACAATTTAGTGAATTTAAAAATTGCCAAGGAGCATATTTTGAATTCAGATTGTCTGCCAGCTGTGAGAAATTCTGATATACTGGGCTGGTGAGGCCCAGGAAGCTGCAGTTTTAATTAACAACCCATGAGGTTAGATCACGATGGTTGGGGAATCACACTTTGAGCCACTGTTCCCTAAGGGGTTGGCCTCAAATAGGCCATTCTGGATGATTGAATGGGTCTAGAAATTGCCCTACAAGGAAAAAAATCCATACTGGATCAATCATAATTTCAAAATACCCACAATTAGCCTTAACACTTCATATTCAAGTGTTTCGTTCAGTTGTAGATCACTCTTGAGATTACCAGAAGTCATTCACACCTCAGGAGCCATCTGGGCAATTCCACCTGCTCTGTGGTTCAAAGCCTGCCTGGATGATCTGCAAGGAAAAGTCTGATGGTGTGAGAGCAGAGAGGACAGGACCCTGGAGGGTACGCATGCTGAAATGCCAGGTCCAGGGAAACTAAGGATAAAATAAAAGGACTAAGCTGTTGGGGAGGAAAGAGCAACTGATAAAAAAGGAGAGAATAAAGGAGGCTCCGAAGCAGAAGGAAGGGGAGCAGAGAGTGGAAGGTGTAAATGCACACCAGCTCCTTCTCTGTGTGCCTGCCCACTGACAACCAGAAAACTGGAGTTATCATCAGTTCAGTTCAGTCCCTCAGTCGTGTCCAAATGTTTGTGACCCCGTGGACTGCAGCATACCAGCCTTCCCTGTTCTTCACCAACTCCAGGACCTTACTCAAACTCTTGTCCATCAAGTCAGTGATGCCACCCAACCACCTCATCCTCTATCGTCCCCTTCTCCTCCTGCCCTCAATCTTTCCCAGCATCAGGGTGTTTTCAAATGAGTCAGTTTTTCGCATCAGGTGGCCAAAGTATTGGAGCTTCAGCTCCAGCATCAGTCCTTCCAGTGAATATTCAGGACTGATTTCCTTTAGGATTGATTGGTTTGATCTCCTTGTAGTCCAAGGGACTCTCAAGAGTCTTCTCCAACACCACAGTTCAAAAGCATCAGTTCCTCAGCACTCAGCTTTCTTTATGGAGTTAGCATACTTGTTACTTTTACTTGGTTTCATTTACTTTGTATAATTTTATAATGTTGCCACTGGCAGAGATTATACAGAGTCTCTCCTTCAACCCTTTAATTTCATGGATAAAAAAAACAAATGGACCCTCCTACACTGTTGTTGGAAATGTAAATTGGTGCAGTCATTATGAAAAATAGTATGGAGCTTTCTTAAAACTGAAAATAGAGTTACCATATGACTCTGCAATCCCACTCTTGGGCATATATCCAGAGAAAAACATGGTCCAAAAGGATACATGCACCCCAATACTCATTGGAGCACTGTTTACAATAGCCAAGACATGGAAGCAACCTACATGTCCCTCACAGAGGAATGGATAAAGAAGATGTGGGATATATATTCAATGAACTGTTTGTTACTCAGACATTAAAAAGAATGAAATAAAACCATTTGCAGCAACAAATGGTTGGACCTAGGGTTTGTCATACTGAGTGAAGTAAGCCAGACAGAGAAAGAGAAATATTGTATGATATTGCTTATGTGCAGAATCTAAAAAGAAATGATACATATGAACTGATTCAAGAAAAAGAAAAGGACTCCCTGACTTAGAGAACAAAATTATGATTACCAGGGGGTAAGGATGGGAGGAAGGGATAATTAGGGAGTTTGGGATTGACAGGTACACACTGCTATATTTAAAATGGGTAACTAACAAGGACCTATTGCATAGCACAGGGAACTCTGCTCAATGTTATGTGACAGACTGAATGGGAGAACAGATACATGTGTATGTGTGGCTGAATGGCTCTGATGTGCATCTGAAACTATCACAGCTCTGTTCATTGGCTATACTCCAATATAAAATTTAAAAAAAAATTTTTAAGATATAAACAAATGAAAAATACAAAACTTACTAGGGAGTACCTTTAGGTAAAATAAAACAATCTTGGCAGAAAATGTCCAAATTACCAAGAAGGGGGAAGAGCACCACTAAGTTATATAAGTTCATTGTTAACCTGAAGGAGGAGGGCAGAAGATAGTGTAGCTGAAAGCCAACAGGCTGATTTAAGTTACCTGTGTGCATGCTAAGTTGTGTCCAACTCTTTGTAACCCCATGGACTGTAGCCCACCAGGCTCCTCTATCCATGGGATTCTCCTGGCAAGAATCCTGGAGTGGGTTGCCATGCCGTCCTCCAGGGGATCTTCCCAACCCAGGGATTGAACCCCATGTCTCCTTTGTCTCCTGCACTGTGGATTCTTTACCACTGAGCAAGTGCTTATTATTATATTGACACATCATTTGTATGAGGTTGTGGGACCTTGATCTCTAACCTCCTGTCTGTGAAATAAAACAATAGCTCCCTCAAATGCTGTTGTGAAAAATCAAATGAATCTCTTGATATAAACCATTTGTCACAATGTTTGATACTTTTAAGCTTTTATTTTGTTCTTTCCTCTCAATTCAAAAGGATTTGCTGCCATTTTGTAATAATCTTTACTTTTTTTTTAAACATTCCTGGAACGCCCACTATCTGCTGAGGGTCTGGGTGTGCAAATGGGAATAAGCTACAGCTGTCTTCAGAAAGCTCCTGTTTGGTAAGAAAGACCAACACATAGACAATTATAAATTAATATGGATGCACATATAAATTAATATGGATGCAGTACAGCCAAGATGTAACATGAACCCAGAAAGGGACATGTAACCCAGTAGAATTACTTTGCCAACAAAGGTCTGTCTAGTCAAAGCTATGATTTTTCTAGTAGTCATGTATGAATGTGAGAGTTGGACTATAAAGAAAGCTGAGCACCAAAGAATTGATGCTTTTGAACTGTGGTGTTAGAAAAGACCCTTGAGAGTCCCTTGGATTTCAAGGAGATCAAACCAGTCAATCTTGAAGGAAATCAGTCCTGAATATTCACTGGAAGTCCAGAAACTCCAATACTTTTGCTACCTGATGTGAAGAATTGACTCATTGGAAAAGACCCTGATGCCAGGAAAGATTGAAGGCAGGACGAAAAGGGGATGATAGAGGATGAAATGGTTGGATGGCATCACCGACCTGATGGACATGAGTTTGAGTAAGGTCTCAGAGTTGGTGAAGGACAGGGAAGGCTGATGTGCTGCAGTCCATGGGGTCACAAAGAGTCGGACACAACTGAGCGACTGAACTGAGCTGAACTGAACTGAGGGGGTAGAGGGTATCAAGAAATGACACCCAAGTTGATCCTTAAGAGAGCATAGAGATCATAAAGGACATCTATGGTCTTGACTCTGCCCAACATCTTTTCTCCTCTTTTGGAAGGAATGTTACCTCTTCCTTTAAGTAATTGCTCCTCCCTTGCACCAGTCAAGTTTTGTGGAGTTGTCAATCACTTCTCTACCTTGCCTTGGGGTGGGCTTATGACTCAAGAACAGCCAATCATAGGCTTCAAACCCTGTGATAATGATTAACCTAAAAGAGAAGATGGGAGATCCAGGCTGGGCCCATCTGAGTCCTTCCAGAAGAGTTTTCACAATAACACTGGAAGGGAATCTTCTTTTTTCTCTTTGGAATTAGTTTACTAGAGGAGCATAAAATAGAATCTCTCCACACCTCTCTCCTGCTCCTACTTCTAGCTTCAGTTCTGTACCTATAGAGGAGAAAATAAAGTACCACATCTGGAGCTGAATAAATGTGGAAAAGGAGACTTGAGGATGTGAGAATTCCCGGTTTCCACATACAAAGGAGTGCCCTTTCTATGGCTCCTTTTTTCTCAGTGTTAGCCTGGGTTGGAATTCTATCGCTTGTGACTGAACAAGCCCAGTATAATATAAAAATTAACCAGGGACTTCCCTGGTGGTCCAGTGGCTAAGACTCTGCACTTCCAAGGCAGGAGGCCCAGGGTTCAATCCCTGGTCAGGGAACTAGATTCCACATGCCACAACTAAAGATTCTGCATGTCGAAACTAAGACCCGGTGCAGCCAAATATATAAATAAATACTTTTAAAATAACAATAAATAAATCATTATCTTCATGATAGGAAGTCAATAGTTAAAATCTAAACTTAAAAAAAAAAAGAAGAACGAGGAGCATTCCAAGCTTGTTACTTAGAGATTTGGAGGTAATATCAGAAGAATAGCTTAAAAGTACAAAGTAGATGCTTCTGAGAAAGAGGATATGGAGAAAAGCCATTAGAGACTGACATTTGTCTTTGCAAACTTTGTAGAACTAGCTGATTCTTACTTATGGGCATATTTTAATTAAAATAAAATAATAGGCTGACAGAATTCATAAGTGAATGAAGAATAGTATGAAAAGAAATGGTTTACGGTTAGAACTAGAGACCTAGATCTGAGTAGACCCTATAGGCACTTTTGACTCTGTGGCTCCCTCCCACTCTAATATCAATATTTTAAATTCTTTTTATGTAATTTATATGCGTCAACATTTTTTTTCTTCTTAGACAAAATTTAATAAAATTTCACGGGCTTTTTAAAATCTCATGGTCCCTAAGTACTGTACCTACTGATTAGATCCCCCTACAGGAGAAAGAAAGGAGAAACATAGAGAAAAATACAGAGTTCATTTACTCTGTAGTTAATGCTCTCTCTGCTAAGTATCAAAATTTCTAGGTAAGAATGATGGCAAATTAAATAATTTTATAAACAATAAAACTTTCTTTTGGTCTGATTCCAACACTGTTAGTACATTACACAGTATTTTCTCTTGATTTTTCTAAATTTATTTCATAGCAGTAACATCATATTGAAATGCTTGAACCTAGCAGCTTAATATAGGCTTCCCTGGTGGCACAGCAGTAAAGAATCCTCCTGGAATTCAGGAGATGCAGGTTCAATCCTTGGGTCAGGCAGATTCCCTGAAGAAGGAAATGGCTACCCACGCCAGTATTCTTGCCTGGAAAATTCCATGGACAGAGGAGCCTGGTGGGGCTATAGTCCATGGGGTTGCAAGAGTCAGACAGGACTTAGCAACTAAACCACCACCACAGCAACTTAACGTAAACCAATATTAAACTTGCTGGATGTATTTGCAATTTTCCATAGGGTTATTCTCAACCGAATACAATATTAAAAGGCTTTCTGTCTCCAGTTCTTTCTCTGTAATTATAAAGGGAACCTGATATTTGCCATTGAGCTACAGTCCTTCCACTTCTGCATGAAGATTATGGCATACATTGTGATCAACTTAATCATTCCCATTTCAGTTAGTTAAGTTGAGGAGATCAAGACTTTGTGCCAAAGATGCAGGTACAAATTAAAAGAATTTGTTTAAAATGTGTTTGTATAATAATCCCTGACCAGGAATTAAACCCACATCCCTTGCATCAGAAGGCAGAGCCTTAACCACTGGACCAGCAGGGAAATCCCTCCCTTTCAGCATATCTAAAACTGAACTTCCCTTTACTATTCTCTCCCTCTTGACTTAATCCAGTCTTTGGTACCACAATTCTGGTCACTCTAGCTTGAACCTAGGATTCTTGCTTCTCCTCCTCATTTTGAATATCTAATTGATTAATAAGTTCTATTGGTTCTCGCTTTGCAATAGTTCATATCTCTACGGCACCACATCCCAGCCCCACCGTTCCTTCTTTTCTCGGTACTAAAACTTTCATAATGGCCTCCTAATTACAGCTCTTTCTCTTTCCATCCATCCTACACTTTTCATTGCAACGTGCTGTTAAAATCATGTTGTTCAAGAATCTTCAACAGCTCCCAATAAAATGGCCTCTTGCATAGCATTGGCCGTTTGAATCTGGTAGCAAGCTACTCTTTTGCTATGCTCAGCCTTTTTAATTTACTTTTTGTCAAAAAGTCTTTTGCAGTGTAGCTCTATAGCGTGGGTCACTCTGTTCTTTCCTCTGGAGATTCTTGGGACTCCCGTTTTATTAATGTGGCTCAAGTCCTTCTTCTCTTAGAAGCTTTTCCTGACTACTCATCACAAAACAAGGCTTTCCTAGGTGGCACAGAGGTGAAAAATCCATCTATCAAGCAAAAGACGCAGGTTCAATCCCTGGGTCAGGAAGATCCCCTGGAGAAGGAAATCGCAACCCACTCCAGTATTCCTCCTGAGAAATCCCGTGGACAGAGGAGCCTGGTGGGTTGCAGTCCATGAGGTTGCAAAGAGTCAGACACAACTGAAGTAACTGAGCAGAATGCACATAGCTCGTAATGATTTTTGTCCTTTGGATTCCACACACTTATTCTCATTATCATTCATTTAAAAATGTATCATACTGCCTTTGGAGTTCCCTGGTGGTCTAGTGGTTAGGATTTAGCACTTTCACTATATTCTTTGCAGCCAAAGATGGAGAACCTCTATACGGTCAGCAAAAACAAGACCCGGAGCTAACTGTGGCTCAAATCATGAACTCCTTATTGCCAAATTCAGACTGAAATTGAAGAAAGTGGAGAAAACCACTAGACCATTCAGATATGACCTAAATCAAATCCCTTATGACTATACAGTGTAAGTGAGAAATAGATTTAAGGGACTAGATCTGATAGACAGAGTGCTTGAAGAACTATGGACGGAGGTTCATGACATTGTACAGGAGACAGGAACCAAGACCATCCCCAAGAAAAAGAAATGCAAAAAAGCAAAACGACTGAGGAGGCCTTACAAATAGCTATGAAAAGAAGGGAAATGAAAAACAAAGGAGAAAAGGAAAGATATACCCATCTGAATGCAGAGTTCCAAAGAATAGCAAGAAGAGATAAGAAAGCCTTCCTCAGGGATGAATGCAAAGAAATAGAGGAAAACAACAGAATGGGAAAAACTAGAGATCTCTTCAAGAAAATTAGAGATACCAAGGGAACATTTCATGCAAAGATGGGCTCGATAAAGGACAGAAATGGTAGGGACCTAACAGAAGCAGAAGATATTAAGAAGAGGTGGCAAGAATATGCAGAAGAACTGTACAAAAAAGATCTTCATGACCCAGATAATCACAATGGTGTGATCACTCAGCTAGAGCCAGACACGCTGGAATGTGAAGTCAAGTGGGCCTTAGGAAGCATCACTGTGAACAAAGCTAGTGGAGGTGATGGAATTCCAGTTGAGCTATTTCAAATCCTGAAAGATGATGCTGTGAAAGTGTTGCACTCAATATGCCAGCAAATCTGGAAAGCTCAGCAGTGGCCACAGGACTGGAAAAGATCAGTTTTCATTCCAATCCCAAAGAAAGACAATGCCAAAGAATGCTCAAACTACCGCACAATTGCCCTCATCTCACATGCCAGTAAAGTGATGCTTAAAATTCTCCAAGCCAGGCTTCAGTAATGCGTGAACTGTGAACTTCCAGATGTTCAAGCTGGTTTTAGAAAAGGCAGAGGAACCAGAAATCAATCAAATTGCCAACATCCGCTGGATCATCGAAAAAGCAAGAGAGTTCAAAAAAAAAAACATCTATTTCTGCTTTATTGACTAAGCCAAAGCCTTTGACTGTGTGGATCACAATAAACTGTGGAAAATTCTGAAAGAGATAGGAATACCAGACCACCTGACCTGCCTCTTGAAAAACCTGTATGCAAGTCAGGAAGCAACAGTTAGAACTGGACATGGAACAACAGACTGGTTCCAAATAGGAAAAGGAGTACATCAAGGCTGTATATTGTCACCCTGCTTATTTAACTTATATGCAGAGTACATCATGAGAAACGCTGGGCTGGAAGAAGCACAAGCTGGAATCAAGATTGTGGGGAGAAATATCAATAACCTCAGATATGCAGATGACACCACCCTGATGGCAGAAAGTAAAGAAGAATGAAAGAGCCTCTTGATGAAACTGAAAGAGGAGAGTGAAAAAGTTGGCTTAAAACTCAACATTCAGAAAACGAAGATCATGGCCTCCGGTCCCATCACTTCATGGCAAATAGATGGGGAAATAGTGGAAACAGTGGCTGACTTTATTTTTCTGGGCTCCAAAATCACTGCAGATAGTGATTGCAGCCATGAAATTAAAAGATGCTTACTCCTTGGAAGGAAAGTCATGACCAACCTAGACAGCATATTAAAAAGCAGAGACATTACTTTGTCAACAAAGGTCTGTCTAGTCAAGGCTATGGTTTTTCCAGTGGTCAGAGTGCCGAAGAATCGATGCTTTTGAACTGTGGTGTTGGAGAAGACTCTTGTAAGTCCCTTGGACTGCAAGGAGATCCAGCCAGTCCATCCTAAAAGAGATGAGTCCTGGGTGTTCATTGGAAGGACTGATGTTGAAGCTGAAACTCCAACACTTTGACCACCTGATGGGAAGAACTGACTCATTTGAAAAGACCCTGATGCTGGGAAAGATTGAAGGCAGGAGGAGAAGGGGACGACAGAAGATGAGATGGTTTGATGGCATCACCGACTCAATGGACATGGGTTTGGGCGGACTCCGAGAGTTGGTGATGGACTGGGAGGCCTGGCATGCTACGGTTCATGGGGTCACAAAGAGTCGGAGACAACTGAGCGACTGAACTGAACTGTACTGAACTGTACTGAACTGTCATGGCCCAGGTTCAATTCCTGGTCAAGGACCTGAGATCCCACATGCTGTGTGACCAAAAAGAAAAAGGCATCAAACTGCCTTTTATGTTTAGTTACAGCCTCCTATTTATGAATCTTGTTTCCTGAACAAGTTATAAACTCCTGAGGTCCTAGAGTCTGTCAGATTCTAACATGGTAGACATAGTAAGCCATGTTCAGTTCACTTCAGTTCTGTCTGACTCTTTGCGACCCCATGAATCGAAGCACGCCAGGCCTCCCTGTCCATCACCAACTCCCACAGTTCACTTAAACTCACGTCCATCGAGTCGGTGATGCCATCCAGCCATCTCATCCTCTGTCGTCCCCTTTTCCTCCTGCCCCCAATCCCTCCCAGCATCAGAGTCTTTTCCAATGAGTCAACTCTTTGCATAAGGTGGCCAAAGTACTGGAGTTTCAGCTTTAGCATCATTCCTTCCAAAGAACATCCAGGACTGATCTCCTTTAGACATGGCCTAACATGGCCACATAGTAGGTTCCCATTCAATAACTGATTGAGAAGAGAAAAATATTTTTGGCTGAACTTTTCCATTTCCATGCAGATAGCGGGCATTGTAAAATATATATGCGTATATGAATGTGAATGTACTTAATACCACTGAACTGTACACTTAAATATTTTATGTTATATAAATTTTACTACATTAAAATTATTATATGTATAGTAAACCAAAGTCCATGTTTTATATATCTTCAAATTATATCTGACAATTTTGATTACTATCTACTTGGTTTATTAGACATGAATGAGTTGGAAGAAAACACTGGGTTTGAGTCCCTGCTGTCAAGAGAACATCTATGTGATGACCTAGGACACTATTATTTTACATTTTGTGCCTCCATTGCATGTTCTGGAAAACAAATGGACAGATTCACCGGATGATCTCCGAAGACCCAGTTCTATGAGTCTGTAACTTCACATGTCTCTGGAGAGCACACGTCATCTCCAGAATCATGTGAGAACTCTATCTGGCTCCCTTCCCAGATCCGCAAACCAAACTGTGCAGAGCATAATCTATCCCACTCCCAACCCTGGAGATTCTAAAAACAGTTTGGGAAACTGATAGCAGCTGTGAATTTGGAGGCCTGTGCTTCTGCCCCACCCTGGCTGTGCCTCTTTTTTGGGAATTCCAGCTAGGCGTCTGCTCAACCAGCATGCAGTCCTAGTAGGACCGACTGTCTTTCAGGTTTGGGGAGGGCTGGGGAAGGAGCCTCTTCTTCCCTCAACTACAACAGGAAGTGCTTGGGAAACCAGTCTCATTCATTACTTTAGCGAGATTTCTGAAGTTTATTAACCTCAAATTTTAAGTAGAGGAACTTTCGTCTGTTTTGCAGTTTGCAAAATCCTTTACAATACATTTTTCTTTTTTTAATTTCCCACATTGGGGTAAAGAATATTGTTCTGATGGTTGTCCTTTGAAATTAAGTATGGAGGCTGAGTTGGTGGCTTGTTTTTTGTTGTGTGTTTTTTTTTTTTCTTCAAAATAATAATAGGTTTTGTTTGAACATGCAAAAACCTCTACATCTTTTAGCTCAGATTAGTTACCGTAACTACAAATCTGTCAACTAAAAAGGCAACAATATTAATAGGGTTTTAGAGTGCTAGCACATTGCAAAATCCCAAAGCCTCCATTTGTACAGGCAAAGCATGGGGCAAAAGAGTAGGGAGCGGGGATGACATCTTAATTGTAGATCAATGGACCACCCCAGCTTTCCAGGAGTCCTGAACAAAAGGCAGAGCTGAATATTTTAGGCCTGAGATCACTGCATTCTCAACGAATCTTTGTATAAAGAAAAGAGAGGCGAGAGAGAGAGCTAGAGAGAAAGGAGGGAGAGAGAAATTTCTTGCTGTCATTGTCTTAATAAGTATTTAATTATTTAATGATCTGCTGACTCTCCATGGGATTTAAGGTTATTTATATAATGATTAAATAAAATTCAAGCTAAATGGCTGAGGAAAGCTGAACCAAATTAAAATTATAGGTTGGAAAGATAAGATGAGGTCAGAAACAAGGTTAAGACACAAAAACACATGAATAAATTTTTGATTACTTCTTGGTATTGTGCCACAATGATTGTGAATAGCAGTGCTTATTTAAGTATCACAAAATGTTAGATGTTACCAGGGTGTTACTCATAGACCCTTCTTCAAGAGCTATTCCCTGAAGTGGCTCAATGCAGATGTGCCAGAGCCCTACATACTTTGCTTATCTCCCTTCAGATAATACGGTCTGTCCAATATTAACCTAAGGGGTCACTGCATGACAGGGCCAAGATTCCTGGGGTTAACTTCTTCAAATTCTCGTGTCTCCTTGTTCATCTTTCTGTCTTTGTGGTTGATTAATGGTCTTGGGTTGGCTGGATGAATACTGTAGTGTGGTTTCTCTGTGGCACCTCCTTGGACTCCACCGCCAGCCTCTCCAGTGGTTACCTTAAGAAGCCACGTCTTCGGATCCTGCCAAATAGAGATTCAGCGGTTAGATTCACTTTTCCGGTGATGCTGGAAAGGAGGCTTTTCTGTCAGTGCTTTTGTTTCTAATACCAGTTGTGTGGTTTTGTGATTATAATGCAATTTCTTCAGAACATTTCTATGCTACTTTATATTTTTCTCCATGAATTTGATAGCCAACATATTTTTAAAATATTAAAATGATACTGCTATTTTTTTAATCTAGAAAATTTTTCCTAAAAAGGAAACTCAATCCCAGTTTATTTATCGTTTCCTCTAAAAACCGAAGCTTAAAAAAAAATAAAAATAAAAACCGAAGCTTTTCTATCTTTAACCTAGTTGTTCAGCCTGTAGGCTAGGCTGGAGGTGAAAAGGTCACAGAAGAATTACTCCAAAGGAGAAAGTATTAAATATTTCCACACTCCATTGATGAATCAGAAACAGAGAAGGAGGGGCTGGATGATGGCTCATACACTAAAGAATTCTAGAGCTAGAAAAGAACGTTGCCCTTAGGCTAAAGATTTCACAGCTGTATTTCTCCCCTTGAAGTTGGCCTTGGGTAACAGAGGTCAAGAGTTGGGGGCAGGGTGGGAGGAACTGGGAGATTGACATATATATGCATGATTGATGGGCTTCCCTATATGGGCTCATCTGGTAAAGAATCTGCCTGCAATGAGGGAGACCTGGGTTCCATCCCTGGGTTGGGAAGATCCCCTGGAGAAGGGAATGGCTACCCACTCCAGTATTCTGGCCTGGTAAATCCCACAGACAGAGGAGCTTGGCAGGTTACAGTTGCAAAGAGTCAGACACGACTGTGTGACTTTCACTTCACACTATTGATACCATGTGTAAAATAGATAACTAATGAGAACCATTCTTTGGAAGGAATGATGCTAAAGCTGTAACTCCAGTGCTTTGGTCACCTCATGCGAAGAGTTGACTCATTGGAAAAGACTGATGCTGGGAGGGATTGGGGGCAGGAGGAGAAGGGGACGACAGAGGATGAGATGGCTGGATGGCATCACTGACTCGATGAACGTGAGTCTGAGTGAACTCCGGGAGTTGGTGATGGACAGGGAGGCCTGGCGTGCTGTGATTCATGAGGTTGCAAAGAGTCAGACACGACTGAGCGACTGAACTGAACTGATTGAGAACCTACTGTATAGCTCAGGGAACTCTACTCACTCTGTGCTTACCTAAATGGGAAGGAAATCCAAAAAAGTGGGGCTATAAGTACATGTAGAGCTGATTCACTTTGTTGTACAGCAGAAACTAACACAACATTGTAAAACAACTATACTCCAATGAAAATTAATTTTAGAAAAAAAAAAAAAAAGAGTAAAGGGTGGGACAGGGGCAAAGCAGAGACTATGGCTACTTTATTGTTTTTAAGTCAATTTGCTCCACTGTAAGTCCATGATTTGAGGAGGTGGGGGGCATATGACTGACACACTAAAAAGCTGAACATATTTAATGCATATGTTTTGGTGAGTTTGAAAATAAAAGTGTATACCATGAGACTATCACAATGCGTTAGTTGCTCGGGTTTCCCTGGTGGCTCAGACAGGAAAGAATCTGCCTGCAATGATCCCTGGGTCAGGAAGATCCTCTGAAGAAGGGAGTGGGTACCCAACCCAGTATTCTTGCCTGGTAAATCTCATGGACAGAAGATCCTGATGAGTTACAGTCCATGGGGTCACAAAGAGACACAACTGCTAGACTAATATGTAATCAGTACATAATCAATAATAGTTTTGAAAGTTTTGCTTTGGTTTTATTATGGGACCAAGCTATGGCCTTATAAAAATCTTACTTTGTGTCATTTTCAAACCTTACAAATAGCTATGATATGTAATATGAAGATTAAAAAAAATTGAAACTTGGTACTATGGACTGAATGGTATGTGTTCTTGAAGTTCCTATATTAAGTTCTAACCTCCAACATGATAGCGTTTGAAGGGGGAACTTGGGGAGATAATTAGGTTTGGGTGAAGTCATGAGGGTGGATCCCCCATGATGGGATTAGTGCCCATATAAGAAGAGGGAAAGATCAGAACTTTCTCTCTCTGAGTCATACGAGCATACAACAAGAAGATGGCCTTCTGCAAACCAAGAAGAGGCCTCTCACTGGGAACTGAAGTCACTGGCATCTTGATCTCGGATTTCCCAGTCTTCAGATATGTGAGAAATAAATGTCTGTTCTTTAGCCACCCAGTCTACATGGTGCAGTGGTGAAGAATCCACCTGCCAATGCAGGAGACACAAGAGACATGGGTCAGGAAGATCCCCCGGAGAAGGAAATGGCAACTCACTCCAGCACTCTTGCTTGGGAAATCCTATGGACAGAGGAGTCTAGCAGGCTACAGTTCCTGTGTTGCAAAGAGTTGGGCACGACTTAGCAACTAAACAACAACAACTATGCTATTTTAGTAAGATCACTCAGGACCACACAAGCAGTGAGTAATTGTACCAGAATTGAATAAGTGTTTGAAACCAAAGCCTTGCTTTTTCCAGAAAACTATACTGCCTACAAATGTCAGAGGGAAACTACTAGAATATCTCCAGACAGAATGTTCCTCTGGCCCAGCCTGAATCCAACAGCTTTATTTTGCTATCTGTGTTACTATGTGTAAGTTACTTGAGTTCTTCGTGCTTTGGCTTCCTCATATGTCAAATGGACTAATGGTAATACTCTATCTCACAGGGTTGTTGAGATAATTGTATGAAGACCTATGAAGTGTTTAGGACAGTGCCTGGCATGTAGTTAAGTTTTAATATTATTGTTATTGTTACTAGTGCTTATAACTTTGGGGTTAACTCAGATTATCAGTCTTTGGGAGATGGGAGGAAAGAGAACCAACTGCTGTATTTTTCAGCACATATTTTAATACTTTATATAGTATCAATACTAGTATATTCCTTGTGGAATATTAACTTTGTGGTTTTCTGAAATCATCTCTGAAAAATTTACAACAGAATGTGACAGGCTGCCCAGCAGAGCCACCAGCAGAGCTTCTAGAAAACAGGTTTCAACACACACTCTTACCCCTAACCCAGCTCCTATCCTCATGCCACCACTTATTCGAATCTGCAAGGATGGGCCAGAAATACGTTTTCTTTTTTTCTTTTAATATTTTATTTGTTTGGCTGCACTGGGTGTTCGTTGCTGCATGTGAACTCAGCTGCACTATGTGGGATCTAGTTCCCTGACGAGGGATCGAACCCGGACCCTCTACATTGGGAGTGCGGCGTCTTTGTCACTGGGTCCCTAGGGAAGTCCCCAGAAATACCTACTTTTAATAAGTATCCCAGGTGATTCAGATGTGCAGTCTTCTAATCTAGTCCATTTTAAAACAAGGGGAAAATGAGACCCAGAGAGGTTATGTGATTTTACCAAGACCTGGAACTCTTTCCACCATAAGGTGCTAACATTCACACAGATGTGCGGCCTATTATTCTAGGTCTGTTGCCAGCAAAACCTTTTGTCCTTGTCAGCCAGAAGATTATAGACTCAATCAAAATGCCAAACTGGCCTCACAGATCCACCCATGCACACCAGGGATGTTAGGAAGCAGAGGGTTGGGGGAAGATTTGAGTGGCAGGTACCCAAACTCTCCTCCCCTCCTCTGTGAACTGGGGTGACAAACGCAGAGAGAAAACAACTCACTTAAGCTGGCCTGGACTCTGGGTCTGCACAAATATGATGGGATTCTGCAGGTAAACATGTCTTTTATCTTCTATTTGGTTTAGCCCTGGTTGAAAGATAATCCTAGGTTAGCCTTTTGAAAAGCATCTTATCTCTTTTATATTTTTCACCAGGTGTGAGTCTCTTTTTCTGTTTCAGCTGCTGTTGACACTGGGGTTGAGTTTGGACCTAATGATCTTTCAGAAGACGCCTAAGTTGTAGTTGTTCATTTACTTACCCTCTGACAAGCTTAACTGTGCTTATAGAGCCACCAAACAGCTTTCATAGCAAAAATGTTTTTGAGCTATTGACTTGTAAACATGGCCTTAAAGTCAATAAAGTCTTTTCTCTGAGAGCCCCCAGGTATGTCAAGAAATCTAAAACTGAAGAAAACAAAAAAATCTCCTTAAGGCTCCCACGAAACCAATTTGTAGATAAGGTCTAACAACTCTCTGAACTATTGTTTAAAAACATAGGAAAACAATCTTCCACAAGGGTGTTTCTTCTAAGTATCTCCCAGGCAGTGATAGCTTATAAAATGTGGGGAACAGCTGTAGACAGCAAGAAAAAACTTGGAGAATTGTTATAAATACCTAGTCTTGCTCAGCCGGCAGCTAAACTAGAAGAATGGCTACTCTTAAGAAGGATGTTTTGACTTTCCTAAAAAGGAAAAACAAAATGTCATGAGGACTTGTTTCTACTTCTTGACACAATATTGCCTATGTGGAATCTTTCCTATGGATTGCCAGGAGCAGGGAGTTGGAAGAAATACATATCATTTTTTAAGCTAGTGGGTTTGCCCCTCAAAGCCCAAAGGCAAAAGAAATGCTCCCATAGCAAACATCTTGGTCTTGTACTTCCTTTATTTTTACACTTATCAACCTTATAACTGCTTGTTCAATATCTGTCTTCCAGTTAGACTACAAATTCCATGAGAGTGATTGTTTTTCCTTATTCGCAACCATATCTCTGGTATAGAGACCTGGCACATAGTTTGATGTTCAATAAATATCTTTTGAATAAAATGCTGAATAAATTATGTTGAAGCCATAGCCTTCAAGAGAGACGATGGGAGCCAGTAGATTTAAATTGCAGATAAAACCACTAGGTGGATTTGGAGTTGCTATAGGTGTACAAAGTGATGCAGTATATAATGGAATCAATTAGATGAAAAAGTGAGAATTTTCTAGTTTTGAAGACGAAAAAGGGAAGAATCTTGCATTGACCCTGGAATGATTACATTGGTAATAACTAAGAATCAAAGAGAAAAATGTCAAATTGCCCCTAGGCCTGCCTATCTTAAAACATCTTTCATCTATCATAGAGCACATATTAGTATTTTAGGTTCAGTTGCTTCAACAAAGAGGGGTTGTAGATTTTTCAAAGTACTAGTGTCAAAGGAGTCACATCTATTATTGAAACTGTACAACATCCGTGACACAATTAGCATCTTAAAGCCACTGGGGGTAGTGTAACATCATTGGTTTTCATACTGATAAATAAAGCTCTTGAAAAGTAAAACTCCAAAGTTAAATGCATAAAGTGTCTGCAATCATGTCAGAAATGCTATCTGTTTTTAAAAATTAAGAGAACAAGATTATTTCATAGGCACAACCTCCTTTGATGGGATGAATATCAATCTGAAAATGCAATGATGAAAGAGTCTAATTGGAAAATGGTTGAGAAAATATTTCTGTTGAACTTCTTTATAGTGCTGCCTCTACTCAAGAAGACTGGGAGTGATTAGCTCAGAGTTGAAGAGCAGATCAGGATCAAAACCGGAGATCCAGGAACAGGCAAAGTACATGAGACAAATATACAAATACTGACTTTGTAGTGAAGGAATTTTGAATAGACTAAACTTAGAAAAAAAAATCACTTGAAATAACGTATGCCTGCAAATTTAAAATTTTTACTTGTTTTTAGAAATCTGCAATTTGATAGCTTTATTAAGGTATAATTACATACAATAAACTGTACAAATGCAAAATGTACAATTTAATGAGTTCTGACATATGCTTATATCTGTGAAACCATCGCCACAATCAAAATCCATCAGTCTTGAAAAATTTCCTCAGGACCCTTCTCATTCTTGTTCCTTCTCCCAGGAAAATTGACCTCCTTTTTAAAAGATGTTTAAATTTTTTTTTTTTTAATTATCATAAAAACATAACATAAAAATTACTATTTTAAAGATATAATAAAGACTAGAGCAGAAATTAATGACATTTAGAATAGAAAAAGATTTTTTAAGTCAATAAAACTAATGGCTGCTTTATTTAAAAGACCAACATAATTGAGAAACCCTTAGTTCAATTAAGAAAAAAATAACTAAAATCAGAAATGAAAAGGGGGGCATTTCAACCAATGCCACATACATAAAAACATTATAAGAGAATACTGTGAACAATTGTATGCCAACAAATTGGATAACCTAGAAGAAATGGAAAAATTCCTAGATACCCGCCAGAACTAAATTATAAAGAAAAAGAAAATCTGAACACACCAGTAACTCGTAAGGAGATTGAATCAGTAAACGAAAACCTCCCAACAAATCTCTGAGCTCTCAGACATCAGGGCTAGAGCATCAGGAAGACTAACAATTGCAGACTAACAAAAAATAAACCATGTTTCAAAAACCTGTATTACAGGTATTTTCTAGGTTTATGAGTCTCAAATAACTAGCAGTTTGGTTCTCAAAAGATCTCTGAATTGTGTGCAGTTATTTGAGCAAGTGAGTCAGGACTCTGTCATGAGACAGGTGAAAAGGGAAAATCCAGCCACAGTGTTTTCTCTAGCAATAAATGAGATGTTGTGATCAGGGGAAACGGAGATGTACCAAATGGGCGATGTCCGTCAAAAGGCGACATGGCACAGAATAGCAGCTTTCTGGCCAGGCCTCAGAGACTTGGCAGAACAGTATGTGAAAAAGGGGTCTTCGGAAGGGAAAGCAGGGGCAACTAAATGCACAAATAAAAAATAATTGGAAGTGACAAGCAAAAGCCACTAGCTGCTGTATTTCTGAGTGACCCAACAGAAGAGAAGGCATGGAATGGATGAGTCTTCTTCAGTCATTGCTTGGTAGAGTCTCATTTCCAGATACAGTATAGTCTTTATCGTTTCTAATGACAGAGAGATCTATACAGAGAGAGACAGATGGATATATATCTCCCAACAAAGAAAAACTCAAGACCAGATATTACTGAAGAAGTTTACCAAACATTTAAAGAAATAATTAACTATAGTTCTTCTCAAACTCTTGTGAAAAACTTGAGCAGAAGGGAACACATTCAAATTCATTCTCTGAGTGTAACATTACCCTGATTCCAAAACCAGATAAAAACGCTACCAGAAACCTACAGACTAATTTCCCTGATGAAAATTAATGCAAAAACCCTCAACAAAATACTAGCAAACTAAATTGAAAAGCACATTTAAAAGGATTATACACCATGACTGAGCCGGATTTATTTCTGAGATGCAAGAATTGTTCAGTATATGAAAATCAACATAACAGACCAAATTCACAAAATGAAGGACAAGAAACACATGATCATCTCAACTTTTGCAGAAAAAATATTTGACAAGTTCTAACATTCCTTCATGGTAAAAACAGCCAAATAGGAGTTGAAGGAAACTACCTTCATAATAAAGCCAATATATGAAAAGCCTGCAGCTAATATCATACTCAGTGGTGAAAAACTGAAAACTCTTCCTCTGAGATCAAGAATAAGACAAGGATGCCAACTTTAACCACTTCTCTTCAACACAGTGCTGTCAGTACTGGCCAGTACAATTAAACAAGAAAAAGAAGGAATAAAAGGCATCTAAATTGGAAAGGAAGAAGTAAAATTTTCTATATGAAATTACTTATCACAAAAGGACAAATGGTGTATGATTTCACTTACATGGGATATCTAAGGTAGTAAAATTCATAGAGACAGAAAGTAAAATAGTAGTTGCCAGGGGTTAGGGAGAAGGGACAACGGGGACTTGTTTAATGGATATAGATTTTCAGTTTTGTAAGATCAAAATGTTCTGAACATGTTTCAAACAATGTAAATATACTTAACACTAATGAACTGTACACTAAAAATAGTCAAGATGGCAAATTTTATTTGTTTAACCACACACAGCAATTCAATAAATAAATAAACTGACTATCCCAAGTATTAATAGCAATGTGAAGAACTGGAACTCTCATTCACTGTTAGTGGGAATACCAAATGGCACGACCACTTAGGAAAATACCTTGGAGACTTTTTTTTTGTATTATTTAAAAAAATTTTATTGGAGTATATTTGCTTTACAATGTTGTGTTAGTTTCTACTGTACAGCAAAGCGCATCAGTGATATGTATACATATATCGTCTCTTTGTAAATTTCCTTCCCATTTAGATCATGAGAGAGCACTGAGTAGAGCTTCCTGTGCTATGCAGCAGGTTCCTATAGTTATCTACTTTATATACAGTAGTGTATAGATGTCAGTCCCAACCTCCCAATTCATCCCACCCACCTCCTTTCCCTTGGTACACTTTGGGAATTTTGTAAAAATTAAAAATACATCTCCTATTCCACTCTAGAAATTTACCCAAGAGAAATTAAAGCATCAGTTCAGTTCAGTCGCTCAGTCGTGTCCGACTCTTTGCTACCCCATGAATTGCAGCACACCAGGCCTCCCTGTGCATTACCAACTCCTGAAGTTCACTCAAACTCATGTCCATCGAGTCAGTAATGCCATCCAGCCATCTCATCCTCTGTCGTCCCCTTCTCCTCCTGCCCGCAATTCCTCCCAGCATCAGGGTCTTTTCCAATGAGTCAACTCTTCGCATGATGTGGCCAAAGTATTGGAGTTTCAGCTTCAGCATCATTCCTTCCAAAGAACACCCAACATCCTGATCTCCTTTAGGATGGACTGGTTGGACCTCCTTGCAGTCCAAGGGACTCTCAAGAGTCTTCTCCAACACCACAGTTCAAAAGCATCAATTCTTCAGTGCTCAGCCTTCTTCACAGTCCAACTCTCACATCCATACATGACCACTGGAAAAACCATAGCCTTGACTAGACGGACCTTTGTTGGCAAAGTAATGTCTCTGCTTTTGAATATGCTATCTAGGTTGGTCATAACTTTCCTTCCAAGGAGTAAGCGTCTTTTAATTTCATGGCTGCAATCACCATCTGCAGTGATTTTGGACATATAAGAATGTTCAACTAGCTTGATTTGCAATAAATCAGAAGCTAGTAACAACTCAAATATATATCAACAGTGAATAAATAATTTGTGTAAATTCATACAATGACATATTACATACAAAATAGGTGTACTTTTGGGATACTGTTATGGAGTATTTGTTGTGTACTAAGAATTGTGCTAAACGCTTTAAACATGAAATCACAACTCTATGAGGTAGCAATAATTAGCCTTATTTTATAGATGATGAAACTGAGTTTGGAAAAGTTGAGTAGCACAGAGTTACACAGCCACACTATGCCAAAGCCAAAATTTGAACTTAGGTGTAAAGTAATGCCAAAGATAGAATGCAGAATCATTATAGTGTATTTCTTGACTTCAACAGGAGGAATACACTAATAAGCTAATAGCAAACCTCTCAGTTGAAGAATTCCTTAGAAAAAGGATGCTCTGGATCTCTGGCTATTCACCAGTGATACTAACTGATGTACAGAACAACGGTTGAATATGTGGACCATGATGATTATAAATGTATTGTGAATTCTCGTGCTTACTTCCCTACTTGTGTGAGCTATTTAATCTGTTTCTTTCTCTTTAGGATGGAGATAATTGAGTCTACCTCTGTCTCTGATTATATTTATAGCAGTTTCCAGCAAGTAGAGTTTTACTTTAACTCCTTAAATTTAACTTTGAAAACTTTTAATCTCTGTTAAGGGAGATAAGCCACTTTTTTAAAAACTTCATTGAATTTAATGTATCAGAAACCTGCTCTGTGCAGTGCCCTGGGCTAGGCACTGTTGGGGATCGAAGCTGAGTCAGATGGCAGAATCTCTCTCCTTAGGAATTTTGCAGTCTATTAAGCAAAATGCCCTGTTGGCCGATTCAATATTGTTAATATTTACATATCCTGTGCTTTGTGATTGATTGGACTTTAAAAATTTGACTCTGTATCGCTCTTACCTATTTTGCATTATGAGGTACTTCCAGTGTAGCTTACTAAGTAGTAAAGAGTCCTCCTGCCAATTCAAGAGACTCCAGAGACATAGATTCTATCCCTGGGTCAGAAAGATATCCTGGAGGAAGGCATGGCAACCCACTCCAGTATTCTTGCCTGGAGAATCCCATGGACAGAGGACCCTGGCGGAATACAGTCCATGGGGCTGCAAAGAGCTGGACACGACTCAAGCACACAATACACAGAGGTCTGCTCTTTGGAACTCAGGGAAGGTCTAGAAGGATGCAGCCTTTTCCCTACAAACAAGAAATGAGGGACACTGAAAGGCTTTGTACCCAGGAAGGCCCCACAGGGACCTGCTCAGTTTCAATATTTCATTTCCTTTTACTTCTGAAACTTAGTGAAAGTTACTAAGTTAAATCCACTTTGAAATAAAGTTTAAGCATTTTAAGCATCATCAAACATAACTTCTAGATATTGTAATGTTATACGCAGAAACCAACACACCCCTTTAGTGAGGGTCAGAAGAAATCAAAGTTTATTGTGACTTAAGGCAAACTGAGTTTTTGGAGTTATGTAGGTGACCTCGTTTGTTTATGAGAAAAACTTACTCACATTGGAGCTGGTGACTGTAGGACAGCTACATCTATTGAAGATCAAAGCTAAAGCTAGGTTCAATTTTGGCACAGTGAAACTTGTCTAAATTGATCACTTGACCCCTCAGCAGTGTTGGCTTTGGGAAAGGGCAAATAGCACAACTACATCAGGTTCTGTAACTTAGGGATCAGCATTGTGAGAAGAGCTATGTAGTAGAAATCTGTTATGGGTTATGTCAACTGAAAAATTCTCACAACCTAAACGTTGAGAATTAGGGTTTATTCAGCAGACACACCGCGGCTGGGAGACACTCTCCCAGATAGCTCTGAGGGGCTCTTCTGAAGAGGATACATAGGAAGATATAAGGGACGATATATAGGAATTTTTACAAAAAAGAAAAACAAACCAACAAATCCTCGTGGTCAGAACATCCAAAGACCACTGTCACTTGCAATTTCCCTGGTGGTCCAGCGGCTAAGACTCTGCACTCCCAGTGCAGGGGCACAGGTTTGATCCCTGGTCAGGGAACTAGATTCCACAAGCTGCAACATAAGAGTTCACATGCCACAACTAAAGATCCCATGTGCTGCAACTAAGACCTGTTGCAGCCAAATAAATAAATACACAAATATATTTTTAAAAATGATTATTGTTGCTTAAAAAACATATCTCAAGTTAATATATTTAGTACTTTTCTATGTATGGGAAGATGCAAGAATCTGGACTCTTTGAAATCATCCCTTTGATATGCACCTTAATCTAGGGCCAGTGTTTAGTTTTCTTCATCCTGAATTCTCTCAGTGTGCACCATAGCAGGGAGGCTGATGGCTTTATGACAAGGCAGTCAGTGACATTCTTTGTCCACAGCTGAAATGTGTCCCGTAGACATTCATATGTGAAGTCTTAACCCATGGTAGCTTAGAATGTGACCTTATTTGGAAATGGGATTGTTAACTTACATAATTAGTTAAGGTGAGGTCAGTAGGTTGGGTCCCTAATCCAATATGACTGATCCTCATGAAAAGGGGAAATTTGGGCGCAGGGATTGACACACAGGATGAACACCATGGAAGAGCAGAGTTATGCAGCCTTAAACCAAGGAACTACCAGAAGCTGGGGTTGGGAGGAGACTGAGAACAAATATTTCCCTGCACATTCAGAGGGCTTTTGGTCCTGCTGACACCTTGACCTCAGACTTCTAGCCTCTAGGGCTGTGAGATAGTAAGTTTCTGTTATTACAACCACTCAATATGTGTGCTTGGTTACAGCACCTTAGCAAACTAATAGAAGACAGGAAGGGAATTCTGTTCTTTTATTTATTTTTTTTTTTCTCTTTAATGTTACACTAATGTTAGAACTCTTCTGAAACACTCATGGTGAAAAAAAAAAACGTGAACCAAGGCATTGTGTCCCCAAAACACAAGTAGTGAGGCTTAGGCTGGAGGGTTTTTAGCCTAACTGTCTTCCTTAGAGAACACCCCTGACAACCTTGACTTAAGTGGTTTCCCACCCCCGCCCATCCCTCTGTATCTCATCACCCTATTTATTTCCTTTTTCTTAGCTATATCACAGACTGTAATTCTTCTGCTTATTTACCTATTTATCTGTCTGTCGTCTGTAAGGGTAGTCTGTCTGTTATTCAGATATATATCCCAAGTGCATGCTCAATAAATATTTGCTGGAAGGAAGGGAGAAAAAGAGAGATAGAAGGGAACTATATGTCTGTGTGTGTGTGTGTGTGTGCTGTGCTCAGTCATGTTCTTTGGGACCCCATGGACTGCAGCCCACCAGGCTCCTCTGTCCTTGGGATTCTCCACGTAAGAATACTGGAGTGGGTTGCCATTTTCTCCTCTAGGGAATCTTCTGAACCTGGGGACCACTTCTCCTGCATTGCAGGCAGATTCTTTACCACTGAGCCACCTGGAAAGCCCCTGAAGGGAAGGATGAAAATGAATGAAGGGAGAGTAGAGGAGTACTGGTAAGTCAGGTCAGGATGTAGCGTGGAACCATAGCATGAAGAGGTTCTTAAAGTGGCAGACTAGAGACCCCAAAGGAGACCTCTGAATCAGTGTTCCAGGGGAAAGATTTGGTATTTGTATATATAACAGTTACTTCTGATGAGCCTTAAGCTCAGGCAAATTCGGGAAAGACTATCACAGTGGTTCTTGAAGTATGGTGCCTCAATCAGCAGCATCAGTATCATCTTGGAACTTGTTAGAAAGGCAATTTCTCAGTCCCCACTCCAGACCTACTAGCTCAAAATCTGCATTTTAACAAGGTCCTCAGATGATTGAAAACTGAGAGTCAAAATACTGCCTCTTACTATACCATCCAGTCTTAATCTTTTTGAGCTACTCTAACAAAAATACCATAAACTCAGTAGCTTGAGTAACAAGCATTTGTTTCTTAAAATTCTGGAGACTGAAAAGTTTAAGATCATGATGCCAGCAAATTTGGTGTCTGGTTTATAAATACCTGTCTTTTGGCTATATCTTCACAGGGCAGAAGGGGGAAGGGAGCTCTCTGGGGTCTTTTTTTATAAAGGCACTAATCCCTTTCAAAAGGGCTCCACCCTCATGACCTAATAACCTCCCAGAGACCGCCCCACCCCCACCTCCAAATACCATCACACTGGCGATTAGATTTCAACTTATGGGTTTTGGGGACATAAAAAATTGAGTCTATAGCATACTTTGATGTCCTTTTACTGCTTTGCTTCTTCTAGGCCCGAGTAGAGAATTGGGCTAAATGTACTCTGAAGTAATGGGAGTCTTAGCACAGAAATCAGAGATATAAATATTCCCACCCTATTTGGGACCTATAGATAGATCTCGGGCCTCAATCATGAGAGTTCCTTAAAACTGCAACACACAAGTAGTCTTTTAAACAGAAGTTATTCTGGGACATTCCAGTCTGAAGCCAAAAATGATCTCCCACCCAAGAAAGGAACTCAAAAGAAAAACACCAGTGACAGTAAATCACGACAATTAGGAAAAAAAGACAAGGAAAAAATAAATCACACAAATAAACTCAGAGAAATAATCTGTCCATTTAGGAAAATGCTGAAATCTGTTTGTGGGGAAATCTTTAGGATAAAGACAGGGCACTAAAGGAGTAGAAACAGACCAAAATCCTTTAATGAATCATGGAATCTGTAAACTGGTATCAGATGTTCTCCATCAGTCATAGAGCCACAGGGAGCCTTAGCAACATTTCAGATTCTTCCAAATAAGGTAACCCCAGTCAAAAGCTGTGCTCTTAAAGACAACAATTTCCTCTTACCTGCTCATCTACTTGGTTTAGAATGAACCAGTTGTTTTCAGAACTAAAGTGCCTTTATACATGTAAGATTAGAAGAATTGTAAAGAAGATTTCTTTACACACACACACCCCCACCCCCCACATTTTTACTGAGTCAGACTTTCCAATGTCAGTTGGAGAGAAGGATTTATAATCTGAGAAGAGAAGCTGTCTGTGGTTTCACTTGGTGGTTAGGGAGCAAGGACGATGTGTTTTCCCATTGTAACATAGCAACTTGATTTCATTGCTGTTCCTCTGTCATATGTACAAAGGGAGATGTCAAATATCCCAAAAGAGAATATTCCAGAAGGTGCAGAGGTGGTCTTTAGTTAGCCTATGAGTTTGCAGACCTAGAGACAAAAGGTAACGACTTCATGTTTTATGGGAGTTGTATCTAAAACTTGATTAGATTTAGGTTAAACAATTTTGGCAAGAATACTTCATGACACCACGTGTTTTATTTGCATCCCATCAGGAGACAGTGTATCACCAGAGATGGAGAGGGCCCCCAGCGCTCACTGGAGTTTTCATTCACTGCTATTCTCTGCAACAGCATTGGAGAGCTGACAAAGTAGAAAAATCATTTTATTTGATGGGTTACTAGTAACATAAACTGTATTAATTTATGTGAACTGTTTACTATTCTTTCCTAATCAGAGAACAGATTATGAAAATGTGAAGTAAAATTCGCTCAGTCGAGCCCAACTCTTTGCCACCCCACGGACTATAACCCTCCAGGCTCCTCTGTCCATGGGATTCTCCAGGCAAGAGTACTGGTGTGGGTTGCCATTTCCTCCTCCAGGGGATCTTCCCAACCCAGGGATCAAAACTGAGTCTCCTGCATTGCAGGCAGACGCTTTACTGTTGAGGCACCAGGGAAACCCCTATTAATGATTACATATTTCATTAACTCCTGAGCCTAAATCATTTTGTGACATGTTCTATTTACTCAGACTGGAAAACCTTACACATGTAATCTTCATAGATTGCTGTTGGGCCAAATAAACAAACAAATGCATATTTTTTAAAAAGAGGAATAAAGCGAGAAACTATTTATTTAGGATTTACTAAGAAATGTGTCTATTTGATAAGGAAAATGAATGCAGGTGGGAAATCTTTGCATCTTTTTATCCCATCCTTATTATTCAATATATTTAGAGGAAGACTCTCATTTATTATCTAATTGTTTATTGCTCCTCGGAGTGTCCCTCCCCTCCATCTACTGCTCCTTATAATACCAATAAGAAAAATTCAGATAGTTCCCTTGGGCTGTCATCTTGATTTTCTTCTATAGTGATGTAAACATTAGTAATTTCACTGCTATTTGATTCTTATGTTACCTTTTTATTGTCCTGGGTTATTTTCCCTGATCATAAGAAAGTAGAAGTGTTATCTGTTTTCACATCAAGCAATCTTAATGTTTATATGATTATAAACATCATAGAGTGAATTCAATAGATGATGTTTTCTGAACTTTGGTCATTTGAATATGGTCTTTACTGGTACCCTACTATCCTACCCTACTATCTTGAGGACTATAGCTTTGTAGTGTAGTCTAAAGTCATGAAGTGACTCTCCTCCTTTCTTCCACCTGCTGCTCCATCACTTCTCAGTTTTTATACTTTAATTTGTTTGCTATTGAAAAGGCAAAATGTATTCTATTATTTGCTCTATGTATAATTCTATTTTCTTTAATCTGGGGGTAGATATGAATGTTTGGGGGAAGCTTTTCATTCTGTTTCTAGACCTCCTTTGTATATAATTTTTTAAATGGATACTAGAAAGTCGACTCTGTGCACAGTGAAGAAGAGTTTGAAGATTTTAAGTGACTCCTGCTTTTATTTCATTTGTTCTTATGGGCTTCCCGCGTGGCTCAGTGGTAAAGAATCTGCATGCCAAGGCAGGAGTGAAGGAGACGGGAGGTGGGGAGGTTCAGTCCTTGGGTCAGGAAGATCCCCTGGAGGAGGAAATGGCAACCTGCTCCAGTTTGTTCCCTGGAGAATCCCATAGACAGAGGAGCCTGGTGGGCTGCAGTCCATGGGGTCACAGAGTCAGACATGACTGAGCACATATGCATACATGCACTGCTTTAATCTCATTTGTTCTTATGGTCCTCTGAACATATTTTATGACTTTTCAAGTTTTGGTATATCAATAGGCTTTTCTAGTTTTTGTTATGTTGTCTTTATAAAATGTTTATAAGATAAATAAATTTGCAGTCAACCCTCCAAAAAAAAGGAGTAACTACTTCAAACTGAATTTTGGATTTCATAAACGTGAAGAGTAAATAATGTAGCATTGTAGACTTCTAGAAAGAACTCTTGGGACTTCCTTGGTCATCCAGTGGTTAAGAATCTACCTGCTACTTCATGACTTTAGACTACACTACAAAGCTATAGTCCTCAAGATAGTATGGTACTGGCACAAAACCAGTAAAGACCATATTCAAAAGACCAAAGTTCAGAAAACACCATCTATTGAATTCACTCTATGATATCTCTGATAAGTGATTTAGAATGCTTTTAGACTTAGCAAGTGTATTATCAACACAATTTATCCGATTTTCAGACACATTAAATTGTTCAAATTGTAACACTTTGAGTTGAAATTTATTTCCCAGGTTCTTGCTATTATGAATTCTAACTAAATATTTGAAGATATTTTTCTTTGTTATCCTGCTCCATACTTTTAACATCCTTCTTTTCCTGGAACACATACACACCAGACTTTCTTTCCTCAAGTCAAACTCTCTTAGATTTCTCCCTTTTAACATAATTCTGATCACACTCACCCGCAATGGCAATTCTTCTCTAGGCTTATTCTAATTTATCAATGTCTGTCTTAAAACGAATTAGTAAAAACTATTTTTGTTGCATATGGCAGAAAACTCAGTTTAAGCTAGCTTAGGCCAAAAAAAAAAAAGGTTTATTGGCTCATATAATTTAAAATTCGAAGGTCAGTTTCATTTAAGACATGACCGGGTTCATAGAAGATCCCCAGAACCAGGATTTGCTATCTCTTTCCTCTCCCAGCTCTCATCTTTCTAAGAAAGATTTTTTAGGCAGGCTTTTCCCTCAAGACAGTAAGTTGATTAAAGAATTCCAGTCTTATCTTCTTACAGTCTCAAGTCTAACAGAGAAGAGTGGGAATCTTTCAGGAATTCCAGACAAAGTTTCATTGCATATTAGTAGCTCTGCATGTGTCAAATGCCAAATGCTTTCCCCTGAGCTCGTCCCTGTCACCAAAAGAATGTCATATGCTGACTGGTCAAGAGTAAGGAATAAAGACATCTTTATTGGAAATGCATGCACTTAGGTGGGGAAGCAGTTGGTGTCTCAGAGGGAAAGCAAGTTGTGTTTACTAGAAGAACTTCCCTTGTGATGTCCAGATATGAACTCAGTATCCTGGGTGAGGTAAGTCCAGAGAATACAGCAGGACAATCACCTTCTTTATAATGAATGTTATATATCAATATAGGAGGGACTGAGAGTGTGTTCTCCATTCTGAAACTATACCTCTTTCTTTGGGATTCCCTCGTAGCTCAGACGGTAAAGAATCCACCTGCAATGTGGGAGACCTGGGTTTGATCCCCGGATTGAGATGATCCCCTGGAGGACAGCATGGCAACCGACTCCAGTATTCTTGCCTAGAGAATCCTCATGGACAGAGGAGCCTGGCAGGCTATAGTCAACGGGTCGCAAAGAGTCAGACATGACTGAGCAAGTAAGCACAGCACACTTAATAACTGGAGCTGTTATTTTCCAATCCTCTTTCTACGTTGGTAACTCACATATGATGTGGGAAATGTAAAGCCCTACATCAACATACGACAATGTTCTTTGGTTTCCAGACCTAAGTATATGATTAAAATGACCTGGTGGAAAAAAGAAAAAAAGAAGAAAGAGGAAAAGAAGGAGAAGAGAAAAAGGGAGTCCTAGTATTAGATACCATGATAGCAACCAGATATGGGAAATGACAACAAGAAAGGAAATAGAATAAACATACCAAGTGGTGACTATATCTCAAAGAACAGAGCAGAACTGCCAAAAAGAAAAACAAAGATACTAATTTCCAAACTCCATGTAAAACTACAGTAATCAAGATAGTGTGGTACTGATTTAAAAAAAAAAAAAACAGAATTTATAGCTCAGAAACATTTATGGTCATTAGATTTTTAAAAGGGGGGGCAAGACAATTCAATGTGACTTATCTTTTCAACAAATGGTATTAGAATAATTAAATATCCACATGAACAAAGACGAATTTAGATTCTTACCTCACATTATACTCCAGAAAAATTGAAAACAGATCATACAGCAAGGTGCAAATCATGCTAAATTAGACTTCATCAAAATTAAAACATTTTGCGCTTCAAAGGATATCATCAAGAAAATGAAAAGATAAGTTGTAGAAAAAGAAAAAAAATTTGTAAATCATATATCTGATAAATTACTAGTATCTAAAATATATAAGAGTTTTCCTTGTGGCTCAGATGGCAAAGAATCTGCCTGCAATGCAGGAGACCCGAGTTCAATCCCTGAGCCAGGAACATCCTCTGGAGAAGAGAATGGTAACCCACTCCAGTATTCCTGCCTGGAAAATCTCATGGAAGACTTCTTTCAAATCAATAGTAAGAAGACATCATCTTAGGAAAATGCAAGTTGAAACCATAACAAGATACTGCTTCACACCTATTAGAATACAATAAAAAAAATCAGGCAATACCAAGTGCAGGCAATAATATGAAAAAATTGGAAATGTCGTACATGGCTGGTGGGAATTTTAAATGGTGAAACCACTTTAAAAAGAGTTTGACAGTTTCTTAAAATGTTAAACATAAATTTACCATGTGGTGCACCAGTTTCACTTCTAGGTATCTACTCAAAAGGAAGTGAACCATATGTCCACACAAAGATATGCACATACATGTTCACAGAATCATTATTCATTAATAATCAATAAGTGGAAACCATCCAAACTTCTCTCAAGTAGTGAATGGTTAAGTTAGGTGTGGTATATCCATGCTATGCTAAGTCACTTCAGTCGTGTCCGACTCTGTGCGACCCCATAGACGGCAGCCCACCAGGCTCCCCCATCCCTGGGATTCTCCAGGCAAGAACACTGGAGTGGGCTACCATTTCCTTCTCCAATGCATGAAAGTGAAAAGTGAAAGTGAAGTCGCTCAGTCGTGTCCCACTCTTAGTGACCCCATGGATTGCAGCCTAACAGGCTCCTCCATCCACGAAAGAGTACTGGGGTGGGGTGCCATTGCCTTCTCCGGTGGTATGTCCATAATGGAAGACTATTCTACAATAAAAAGGAACAATACATGCTACAACATAGATGAGCCTCAAAAACTTTACACTAAGTGAAAGAAGACAGTAACAAAAAATCAAATATTATATGATCCATTTCTAGGAAATGTCCAGAAAGGCCAATCTATGGACACAGGTGGATTAGTGGTTGACAGAGGTGGAGGTAGGAATGGGCTCCAGCCAATGGGCATGAGGGTTGATCTGAACTGATGTAAATGTTCTAAAATTGGATTGTGGTGATGGTTACACAGTTCCATATATTTACTAACAATCACTGAAATGGGTGAACTTTACATGTAAATTTTGTATCAATAGAATTGTTTTAAAAAAGCAGTTCTCTTGATAGAACATTCACAGTTATGCAGAAACAAACTCTGTAATTAAAAAATATGTTTCAACTAGATGGTGGAATTATGAATTATCTTTATATTTTTCTGAATTTTCCAATAAAAAGTGCATTTTTAGAGGAGATCAGGCGCATTCAGGGTGCTATGACCAGAGACTGAAAAGTGTATTTTTAAATCAAAAGAAAACAATAAAGATAATTTTAAAAGCTACTGTCTGAAAACCAAACATAAACTCACTACATGACAGACCAGAGGAAAGTTGTGTAAAGTCACCTTGATAAAGAGACAGAGTGGCTTTCAGACCTGAAAGATTTGATAGTAACCTGATTAAAGTTAACAACACATTTGAAAAAAGAAGAAGCGATCAACAGAGAACACTGATCAATAAAGAAAGCAAAGAAAAGGGGCGGAGGGAGAGGCAAGTGTGGCCGGCCTTACTTGTGCCAGGCAGAGAGTCTGAAGGCTGAGCAAAGCAGGTGTGTGCAGTCCCAAGGTAGAGACGGAGGCCGTACATCTCACAGAGCTTCGGGCCATTAGGCATTCTAAATCTACCGCATGCTCACCACAAAGTATTTTCTAACATTTTTTTTCCCCAAGTAGTCTTCTGTATAGGGAAACCCTAGTCATATTGATATATTGTGAATTAACACATATTTGGGTTTACATACATCAGGCTCCTGATGTTTACACAGCATGAGTTGGCTTGTCCAAATTGAATTGACTCTAGAGTGATGGCAAGCTGGAAATTATGCATCTGGAAAACTGGGATAGTCATTAAGATAAATGCCACCTGGTGAGACCTCTTGGAAGCCAGCCCATCAGTCCACCTTTCTCAGTGACAACCCAACCTTGACGAGAGTTTCTCATTCAGACTTCAATATCAAGAAATCCAAGACACCAAGACATACTGAAATAATCATACGTGCAGCCTACTTTTTTAAGAAGCCACTTGTGAAAAAGTTTGCTTAAAGCTCAACATTCAGAAAACTAAGATCATGGCATCTGGTCCCATCACTTTATGGGAAATAGATGGGGAAACAGTGGAAACAGTGTCAGACTTTATTTTGGGGGGCTCCAAAATCACTGCAGATGGTGATTACAGCCATGAAATTAAAAGACGCTTACTCCTTGGAAGAAAAGTTATGACCAACCTAGACAGCATATTCAAAAGCAGAGACATTACTTTGCCAACAAAGGTCTGTCTAGTCAAGGCTATGGTTTTTCCAGTGGTCATGTATGGATGTGAGAGTTGGACTGTGAAGAAAGCTGAGCGCCAAAGAATTGATGCTTTTGAACTGTGGTGTTGGAGAAGACTCTTGAGAGTCCCTTGGACTGCAAGGAAATCCAACCAGACCATTCCAAAGGAGATCAGTCCTGGGTGTTCTTTGGAAGGAATGATGCTAAAGCTAAAACTCCAATACTTTGGCCACCTCATGCGAAGAGTTGACTCATTGGAAAAGACTCTGATGCTGGGAGGGATTGGGGGCAGGAGGAGAAGGGGACAACAGAGGATGAGATGGCTGGATGGCATCACCAACTCGATGGACGTGAGTTTGAATGAACTCCGGGAGTTGTTGATGGACAGGGAGGCCTAGTGTGCTGCAATTCATGAGGTCACAAGGAGTCGGACACGACTGAGCAACTGAACTGAACTGAACTGAACTGAAATTTTGTACTTGCTGACTCCAGATCCATCCAGTCCCAACAATAAGAACTCTAGCATCCACTGGTTCAATTGTACCCTAGTCATAAAATGAGTCCTGGTTAAATAGAGCTTCCTTTCAATACAGGGAAAGGTTAGTTTCCTGATCAGGGATCAAACCTGTGCCCCTGCATTGGGGGTGTGGAGTCTTAACCCCTGGATGACCAAGGAAGTCCCTATCAGCTTTCACTTTTAATTTTGAATGTAAAACTGTCTAAAATAAATAAAAATTATCTAAAACAATCTTATATATTAAGAAAAAAGCAAGAGCTGAAAGATTTCCACATGAAATGCTAATATTTTGTTAAATATTTTGCAAAAGAGAATAGTGAATTTTGTAAATTCATAAAAATATGACATATTAGCCTACAGATTAGCTTTCAAAAAAACTGGCCTTCAATGAATTGGAACCTGCATGTTATTTTCTTGGCTTTTGCTTATTACTAGCATCCATCATATAAAATGAAGGGGAGAAGAGGCTGGATGGCATCACCAACTCTGGGATATGGGGAAGGACAGGAAAGCCTGACATGCTGCAGTCTATGGGGTCACAAAGAGTTGGACACGACTTAGCAACCGAGCAACAAATCATATAAAAATTTTTGCTTATGTGAAAATGATTTACAAAGAAAATGGGTTAAACCCAAATATTTTCCACTAATATTTCTTAAGAGATAGCATTTTTAAAGTGTTTAAAATTAAAAGGCAGGAGTAGGGAGAAGGAAAACATGAGCCACTTCTGATCCACCCAGGTTTTTCCCAAAGGTCTGGGAGGTACTCTTCAACAATGAACCAAGACATTTTTGCTGTAGAAAATAAACATTTTTAAAGCAGAACTTGGCAACTGTGTCAGGGTAAGAGGTCGTATTTGACATTAAGGCCCTGACACTGGCATATTTCCTGAAGAAAACAGTGATCATCTTTGTGTACATTATCCTTGCAAAGCCAGTTCAAGGTATATATGTGGGCCAATTTTTTGGTCTATCCATCTAAAGAAAAAATTCTCCAGAAAACTTCTCTTTCTACCTCAGACTGGAATAGGAAATATATTTTTTAAATGTATTTACTTATGACTGCATCAGGTCTTAGTCGTGGTGTGCAGGCTTAGCTGGCCCATGGCATGTGGGATCTTAGTTCCCCAACCAGAGATCAAACCCAAGTTCCCTGCGTTGCAAGACAGATTTTTAACCACTGGACCACCAGGGAAGTCCAGGAAATAATTTTTTAAAAACTTCTTTTTCTGCCACTGTGAAGGGAAGGTAATTATTTGTGAGTAGGATCGCATTTTAAGTTATCTAAGAAAAAAGTTGATGCTGAAGCTGAAGCTCCAATACTTTGGCCACCTGATGGGAATACTTGGGCCACTGACTCATTGGAAAAGACCCTGATGCTGGGAAAGATTGGGGGCAGGAGGAGAAGGGGGTGACAGAGGATGAGATGGTTGGATGGCATTACCAACTTGATGGACAAGAGTTTCTGCAAGCTCTGGGAGATAGTGAAGGACAGGGAAGCCTGGTGGGCTGCAGTCCAAGGGGTCACAAAGAGTCGGACACAACTTAGTGACTAAACAACAATGAAGAAGAATGTTACTGAGAGAAAAAATGGCCTTCTAGAAATAAACCCTAGCACCTGAATAAAAACTTTGCTAGTCCTAGCACTGAAAGCTCATCCTGAATTCGAAACCTCTAGTTGTCAGTTTATCTTTGAGTTTTTGATGAATTTACCAGCCCTGAAAGCTGACACTCTAGGGCTCATACAAATCCTAATAAATAGGGACTTGCCTGGTAGTCCAGCAGGTAAGACTCCCCAGACTTTCACGGCAGGGGCTGGTTCCATCTCTGGTCCCAGGGACACTAAGACCCCACATGCTGCTTGGTGTGGCCAAAAAAATAAATCCTAATAAATATGTAGCTATGGTTGGTAGTCTTTGAAAGGTAAGTAAAATTTCCCAACTTGTTCTATGAACCTCAATTATCTCAGACTATTAGAGGATCTGGAAATAGGGAGGGAAAAGTTAAGAGTTCAGAGCAATCAGAGCAGTTGGCTTCCAAAGTGTCATTTGGGTGGGCTAAAAGGTGCATATTAGTTTGGCTTTTACACCTCCTGCTCCTTTTCAGGAGAATAAATAATTACAGTGATTTATCTTTGAAATGTGCAGCTTCGAGTTGGATGTGGAAAAGTCACATAATGGTGTCAGCGCTTCAGCCCGAAGTAAATAAAATGGCGAAGTATATTTAGCACAAGATAAGGCGAGGCACTGAGAAACAGAGATAAAAAGAAGAAACTATCTCTACATGATTAGAGAACTTTACCAAATACTCAGCGTTTGCAGAAAGAACATGATTTTTAAAATATAATCAGTGGGGAAAAAAAAGTCCAAGTTCCAGATTTCCATCCTAATTCTAGCTCCCAAAAGGCAGGGCAGTTTCTCAGGCACTTCTGGTTCCTTTTCTCCCAGTTTTCAGCCTCCCTGCCCATTTTAAGTGCCTGATTTTGGATACAGGGGAGCAGTTGTTTAGATAGCTAATGCCTTTCAAGGCTGATGTGAAGATTCAACCTAGCAGCGTCCATTAGGGCTTCCCTGCCGTTTCCACATGTTCCAACCAGGCACTTTGGCAGCACTATGGTGCCTGCCACTAGCTTCCCTGGTGGCTCAGACAGTAAAGAATCTGCCTGCATTGCAGGGGATGCAGGTTCTATCTCTGGATCAGAAAGATCCCGTGGAGAAGGGAATGGCTACCCACTCCAGTATTCTTGCCTGAAGAAATTCTATGGACAGAGAAGCCTGGCAGGCTACAGTCCATGGGGTCACAAAGTGTCGGATACGACTGAGCAATTAACACATGTAACCATAGGGAGCCTGCCAACCATGAAGATTTTACCCTCCAAGAAAAGCTGCTTTGCAGTTGTTCTCCTTCCTCTAACAGAGGTTGGGTTTGCACACAAATGCTAAGATGCATCAAAGGACTTGAAAAGTCCAGTCAACTGACTTTTAAACTGATTTTGCCATTGAATGCAAAAAAGAAAAAAAGCAGCCCAGTAGTTTGGGTGTTGGATGTACTCTTGGATATATCTATACACAGAATCTCAGCCCTTCTCCAGCCCGATCCTCTCCCATCCCCAATCCTGCCACCTGAAACTGCTCGTTGCATCAGTCCTCACTGATGACCTCCTACTTGCTAGATCCAAAGAACTATCCATCAATTCGTATCTTATTTCCCAGGTCACAAGAAGTTGATACTGTTTGCCAATTGATCAACAAAAGGCACAGTAATGTCTTTTTCTTTTGCCAGCCAGGGATCTTAGCTTCCCAGCCAGGGATGGGACGCACACACCCTGCAGGGGAAGCAGGGGGTCCTAACCACTGGACCACCAGGGAAGTCCCAGATAGTGTCTTTTTTTGTTTTTCTACCGCTGACCACTTCTTCATGGTCTTCATTGTACTATTGATGCCCTTTCTGTACCCATTACTTAGATGTGAACTTTCTGCAGAACTTCATCTGAGACTGTCTTTTCACTGATCTCTTTATTCTTGATTGGATTCAACCAATCCAGTTGGATTCAGCCCTTTGCTTTCATTGTCACCTGTAGCTTGGCAACGCTCATCTAATATCTCTAACCTGCCTCTCTCCTGGGTTTTAATATCATATATCTGAAGGTCCTTGGGAGAAGGCAATGGCACCCCACTCCAGTACTGTTGCCCGGAAAATCCCATGGATGGAGGAGCCTGGTAGGCTGCAGTCCATGGAGTCGATAAGAGTTGGACACGACTGAGCGACTTGACTTTCACTTTCCACTTTCATGCATTGGAGAAGGAAATGGCAACCCACTCCAGTGTTCTTGCCTGGAGAATCCCAGGGACGGGCGAGCCTGGTGGGCTGCTGTCTATGGGGTCGCACAGAGTCGGACACGACTGAAGCGACTTAGCAGCAGCAGCATAAGGTCCTTGGGCAAGCAGAGAATGGGAGGATCCAGAGGGGAGGGACACAATCATGAGGCCAGAAGCAAAAAAAAATTTAAGTATGTGAGTATTTCTCTAAGTCAATATTCAGATACAGAAATTGAAAATTTAACAATTTTTTTTTTAGATTCTATAGCATTATTTCAGAGAAGGATTGAGAGGACATGATAAAAAAAAGAAAAAGCTAGAGTATTCTGGGGAGATGGTTAGTGACTTCTTTCTTGTATTTCTTATACTAATAGTTAAACTAATTTGTACTAGTATCAGGTAGGTCTAGCATTGGCTGCAGATGAAAGAAATCTTCTCCAAGTAACAGCTTATTTCAGTCTTCATGAAAGTCTGAAGGTTGGTAGTCCAGAGTTGGGATAGAGACTTGACTAAGGCATCAGGAAAAAAACCAACTCACTTCTCCCCCAGTTCTGGGCTGTGACCTCCATCGTTATGGTCCAATACAATGGCTGAAGTATCAGTCATGAAATTGGTGTTCCCAGGAGCAGACAAAGGGCACACTGACACAATCTTTTAAGTATGTTTTCCTGGAAGCTTTCCAGTACCATTTATAAGTCACTGGCCAATTATTCACATTGCAGCTTGCAGTTAAAAGAAAACTGGACAATATGGTCTTTATTCAAGGCAGCTCTGTGTGCCCTCGAACACAGCTTCAATTACAACCAATGACGTGAAGAATACACGTGGGGAGGGGCACAACATGCAGTCTAGCAATACTGTTTTCTGAACAATGGATAAAACCTTGAGAAAATACCTAGATATTTGATCATGAAAGTGAATGCTACTTTTTTTTTGGCCACATGGCATGTGGGATCTTGGTTTCCCAATCAGGGATCACAGCCATGACCCCTGCATTGGAAGTTCAGAGTGGACCACCAGGGAACATGCCAGAAATGTTACTTTTGTTTTTGTAGAGAAAAATAAAGATATTCATATGGATAAAGTCAATGAGCTCATAAGATGTTTTTCAACGATCCTCCTGCTTCTTCAGTTCCAGGTGCAATCCAGCATGGTGGGAATCACTTTAGCCGGGACTTAAAGGCCTGCAGGCCATTTTCCTGAGAGGCTGGAGACAGGGAACTCTTCCACAGAAACTGAGAGAGCCCTAGAGCCATCATCGACTCTGGTCCTGGTGGGTGGACTCGTCTGAGCAACTGCCAGCTTGGGCTGCTTTCCCACAGAAGGGCCTCTATTATTTTATGCAGTTCATCTCCGAGTATTCCAGCGGGAACTCCCACCACTGCTTTTGAATTTACAGACTCCTCTGTGGGGATTTTTCGCCCTGCCAGTCAGCTTAAATCTTCCTTTGTTCAGACTCTTTCCTCGTCCTCTGTTCTTACCCCTTCAGCACGACCACAACCTCAAGAATGTGATCTTTGCACAAAACATTCTATCAAATCCAGCAAAAAGCCTCAATAGACCACTTCTAGTACTTGAGATTTTTGTTTGTTCCTCTGTTTTTTTTTTGGCTAGCAATGCCACCTTCATCAGGTTCTTGGATATGGGTATATCTTCCGTGGCTTCTGTGGCATTTCTAAGCTGTAGATTTAGATTTAAAGGTGTTATAAAAAATTTGTAACTTTCTTGAACTAAAAAGCTGCATAAAAATCCATATTTGAAATATTGATATTCTGAGAGATAAAACAATGTTGACTAAATATTTCACATGTACAAATAATTAAATTTCATATTTGCGTTTTAGAAATGCTTGACTCTTGAAGAAACACACATGTTTTTCTATGTTAGGTTTCTATCTGTATATGTCCATGGAATTCTCCAAGCAAGAATACTGGAGTGGGTTGCCATGTCCTTCTCCAGGGGATCTTCCCGACCCAGGGATCAAACCCATGTCTCTTATGTCTTCTGAATGGGCAGACGGGTTCTTTACCAGTAGCACCACCTGGGAAAACAAATGACAAAACAAAGGTTAATCTGGTAAGACTCAGGAGTTACCACTGTCTCAGGTCCCTGAGGGTGGGGTGGGGGAAGGGGAGGTGTGGGGTGTGGGGTCAGAGCCGGGGGGAGCGGAGGTATACAGGAAACTGTTATTTACAGCTTTTTGAGCCCTTTCCCAAGATATCCTTGGCTGCGAATGGGGAAATAGGAGATCCTTTCCCCATCCTTTCCCCATCTCCATGTAAACTGATGGAGGTGTTGTAAAAAGAGCAAGGCTTTGGAGACACATCAGCCTGAATTCAAATTCCAGGACTTCATTTAGTAGCAATACCTTGAGCAAGTTACTTAACCTCTCTGATAAGAAAGCCATGAGCAGTAAAAGTCAGTGTAGATTCATTAATAACATCTTAGGTCAAACTAACATAATTCTTATCTTTTACAAGGTCACTACCATGCATAGACAGAGTGCATTTTAATTTTGGCACACCAGAGGGAAAAATACCTTAAGTTATTCTTGTGGTCACAATAAATAAAAGTAAACTGGATAATTATTAAAAGTAAGTCTGGAAATAGTTGAACAATGACATACACAGATGTGTATTAATGTATTAATTCTCCTAGAAAGAATATCTCTAATCGCAGGAAATTCTCGCTCTGTTATGTTTGAGATTTTATCAGCAACTTGAATATAAAATGTATTAAATGCTTGGGTGGTTCAACAGTAGGAGAGACAGTGGATGACAGAATCAAAATTCAAAATGATCTCAATAACCTAAAAAAAAAAAATAGCTTAAAAAAAAAGGCTATTAAAAGACCTGTGTCAGGTTCAGTATTTAGATTCATAACTGCTTGGGATATGGATATGGCCCAGAATTGGGAAGGGTGTCAGGTCAACATGACCACAGCAAGTGGACTGGGGCCACTGGTTGGCAAGTGTGGAAAGAGTCAGGCAGAAGAGGACCACCTTGAAGGGGCTCCCGCAGACCAAATCTTAAAAAAGTCTGAGCAGTGAAATTTTAGTTGTGGATTGTATAGATTATAATTAATTGACTAAAATAGGAATCCATGAGCTTACATTGATAATAAATAAGTAAACAAATTAATAGGTAAGGGAGAACAGTCTTATAGAAAAAGGTCAACTAAGAAATACAGAAAGAACGATGGACGTAGAAAAAAAATCATAGTAATTTTTCCAAACAAAATCAACAGAGGCTAGTACTAGTGGGTGAAAGTATAAAATACTTAGTAAGTAATTTTACAATGGAGAACCTGTCCAATACCATCTTATCAAAATTATAAGACCAGAGAGGCCTTTTTATTTTTTTAATTTTTATTATTTTAAAAATGTATTTATTTTTAATTGGAGGATAATTGCTTTACCTTGTTGCATTAGTTTCTGCCATACATCAAGATGAATCAGCCATAGGTATATATATGTCCCCTCCCTCTTGAACGTCCCTCCCACCTCCCACTCTATCCCACCCCTCTAGGTTGTCACAGAGCACTGATTTGAGTTCCCTGAATCATAACAGCAAATCCCCACTGGCTATCTATTTTACATATGGTAATGTATATGTTTCATGCTACCCTCTCCATTCGTCCCGCCCTCTTCTTCCCCCACTGTGTCCACAAGTCTGTTCTGTATGTCTGTGTCTCTATTGCCTGCTACGTTGCTTCAGTCATGTCTGACTCTTTGCAACCCATGGACTGTAGCCCACCAGGCTCCTCTGTCCACGGGATTCTCCAGGCAAGAATACTGGAGTGGGTTACCATGCTCTCCTCTAGGAGATCTTCCCACACCAAGGATTGAACCCATGTCTCTTACACCTCCTGCACTGGCAGGCATGTTCTTTACCACTACCACCACCTGGGAAGCCCCCCTGTGTCTCTATTGCTTCCCTGCAAATAGGTTCATCAGTATCCTTTTTCTAGATTCCATATATACACATTAATATATGATATTTGTTTTTCTATTTCTGACTTGCGTCACTCTGTATAACAGGCTCTAGGTTCATCCACCTCACTAGAATGGACTCAAATCCATTCCTTTTTATGGCTGAGTAATATTCCATCATATATATGTACCACAGCTTCTTTTATCCATTCATCTGATGATGTTCATTGCAGCACTGTTTACAATAGCTGGGACACAGAAAGGCCTATCTTGATGAGTGAGAAGGTTGAAGACTTCTGATTCTAAGTTATATCTCAATATGTAAGTGTTAGAGCATGACTATAGAAGACAGAGCCAGTTGAACCAGGAGGAATACAGCAGCTATGAACACACGCTGAAGCAGGTGTGTTGAATCAATGACTCAAATGCCACCAATGCTTTTGCTGTGAGTGAAGTGAGTTTTCCAACATGGAAACAAACTCTTGATGAAGTTCTATATAAAACAAAATACAGTGTTCCCTTGATTTACATGGTAGTGGTATACTTTGAAAATCCACTGCATATTGAAAGCTTGCAAAAACTTTTTATGTTTAATATGAAAAATCGATTTAGTTTGTAGTTTCAGGTAAACGGGCTTTTAACCTACAGGGATACCCTGCTGGACATTCCAAAATCTTGCAGGATGAAGGGTAATTTTTTAATGTGTGGGACACCCATACATTGCAGTATGCCCAACATCTCTGCTCTCTCCCTAATGGCAGTAAACTCCAAAAATTATGATGACAAGCCCAAAGTGCCCTACTTTCTTCTAGAATGTCCCCCAGGACCAGTGTTAAGGACTACTGATTTGGAAACAAGTTTACATCTGGCAGGAGTCGGTGAGTTATTTCTGCCTTATTGGAAGCTTTGTCTATGTAAATCCCTTCAAACTCTAATCTTCAATAAGCCCACAATTACATCTCATGAAGCCATTACTTGTTTGCCTTCTGAAATACTAAATTTTTTTGCTTCTTTGATATTCAAAAAGATACTCAATTTATATGAATATTAGTTATTTTAGTCAGAACTCTTAGCTTCAAATAACAAGAAACCAACACAAACTATGTCCATCCACATACAAAAGAAGACTTTACTGTCTTAACTCAGTGGCTCAGTGGGTCAAGAATCTGCCTGTAATGCAGGAGACGCAGGCAACGCGAGGTCCATCTCTTGGTTGGGAAGATCCCATGGAGGAGGAAATGGTGACCCACTCCAATATTCTTGCCTGGAAAATTCCAGAGACAGAGGAGCCTGGCGGACAATAGTTCAGGGGATTGCAAAAAGTCAGACACGACTGAGTGTGTGCGCGCACACACACTCACAAACTTGAAACCAAGAGTGTGCAGCTGGTTCTGAAATAACTGGATTCAGGAAGTCAAATGAGGGACTTCCCTGGTGGCACAGTGGATAAGAATCCACATACCAGAGCAGGGGACAAGGGTTCCATCCCTGGTCCCGGAAGACTCCACATGTGGTGGATCTGCTAAGTCCACTCGCCACAACTACTTAGCCCACGCACTGCAACTACTGAAAGCCCGGGTACCCTGGAGCCCACGCTCTGCAACAAGAGGAGCCGCCACAATGGGAAGTTCACGCACCACAACGAAGAGCAGCCCCTGCTCACCACAAACAGAGAGAGCTGGCACAAAGCAGTGAAGACCCGTCCACCCAAAAGCAAATACAATTATTTAAAAAAAAACTTTTAAAAGAAGTCAAGTGAGGTCATGCCCTTATCTTCCTTCCTCCTTTCCTTCCTCTCGCTCTCTGTTTCTCTCTCCCTTTCTATCCTTCGTCCCCTCCTCTGTCCCTCTTTCCTTCCCCTCCCTCTCTCTCTCCCTCTTTTCCTCTTTCTTTCTGTAGGCTGAATCCAGGTCGTCTCCCGGTGATGATGCACAGGTGGTTATGGGCATCACTCACATTCTATCTGCTCTCTGAAAGGTCTCTGCTTCTCTTCTCCTACTCCAAACTGTGTCCCATGGTTCAAGAAAGACATTGTGATGATGAAAAAGTTAATGCTGCAAGTAGTTAACACCTGCGTTCCCTAATAAAATGTAAGCTCTATTGACAGGACCTTGTCTTTCTTATTCATTGCTGTATCCCAGCAGCCAGCATAGCATTGCTCATTCCAGTCACTTAAAAAATACTCACAGAGGACTTCCTTGTAGGCTCAATGGTAAAGAATCCACCTGCCAATGCAGGAGACACGGGTTCGATCCCTGATTCAGGAAGATCCCACAGGGAGCAATTAAGCCTGTGCACCACAGCTACTGAGCCTGTGTTCTAGAGCCCTCGAGTGCTGAATCCTAGTGCATGTGCTCCACCACAAGAAAAGCCACCGTAGTGAGGAGCCTGGGCACTGCGACAAGAGAGTAGACCCCACTCACCCCAACTAGAGAAAAGCCTGTGCAGCAACAAAGACCCAGCACAGCCAAAAATAAAGAAATAAAATTAATTTTTAGATACTTACAGAATGAATGACTTGCCCTGTTGAAACTAGAGGTTGCCCAGTTCTGATATTTTGCCACAAGAGTTTCCTAGATATTTGAAAACATGGGCAAAAGGCAGCAGTAGCTGTGTGTTCTATAAGCAGGCAGTGGACTGACTCATGGTACTGAGATGTAGAAACAGAACAGGGAAACCCAATGGGAGGGAGCCTCTGCATCCCAGATTCACCTAGGGGGCTCCTCCATCCAGAATCATCCAGATTCATCCCCATTTCACTTTACTCTGAGAATTACTCATAGGAGACCAAAAGCAGCATCAAAGAAATTGATTAACTGATTCAGTTAGTATATTGCTGTGGTAATTTCAATTCTTCAGGCCACTGTAAAATTTCATTCTATGTATACTTACCCAAATTGGGAAAGGAGTACATCAAGGCTGTATATTGTCGCCCTGCTTATTTAACTTACATGCAGAGTACATCATGTGAAATGCCGGGCTGGATGAAACACAAGCTGGAATCAAGATTGCAGAGAGAAATATCAATAACCTCAGACATGCAGATGACACCACCCTTATGGCAGAAAGAGAAGAACTAAAGAGCCTCTCAATGAGACTGAAAACGTTGGCTTAAAAGTCAAAATTCAAAAAACTAAGATCATGGCATCCAGTCCCACCTCTTAATGGCAAACAGATGGGGAAACAATAGAAACAGGGACAGACTTTATTTTTCTGGGCTCCAAAATCACTGCAGAGGGTGACTGCGGCCATGAAATTAAAAGACGCTTACTCCTTGGAAGAAAAGCTATGACCAACCTAGACAGCATATTAAAAAGCAGAGACATTAGTTTGCCAAAAAAAAGTCTATCTAGTCAAAGCTATGGTTTTTCCAGTAGTCGTGTATTGATGTGAGAGTTGGACTATAAAGAAAGCTGAGCGCCAAAGAATTGATGCTTTTGAACTGTGGTGTTGGAGAAGGCTCTTGAAAGTCCCTTGGACTACAAGGAAATCAAACTAGTCACTCCTAAGGGAAATCAATCCTGAATATTCATTGAAAGGACTGATACTGAAGCTTCAATACTTTGGCCACCTGATGCTAAAAACTGACTCATTGGAAAAGACCGTGATGCTGGGGAAGACTGAAGGCAAGAGGAGAAGGGGACGATAGAGGATGAGATGGTTGGATGGCATCACCAACTCTATGGACATGAGTATGAGCAAGCTCCAGGAGTTAGTGATAGACAGGGAAGCCTGGTGTGCTGCCGTCCACTATCCATGGGGTCACAAAGAATCGGACATGACTGAGTGACTGAACTGAACTGTATACTTTTCCAGGGCTTCCCCAGTGGCTCAGCGGTAAAGAATCTGCCTACTCTGCAGGAGACTTGGGAGACAGAGGTTCAATCCCTAGGTGGAGAAGATCCCCTGGAGGAAGGCATGGCAACTCATTCTCGCCTGGAAAATACCCATGGACAGAGGAGCCTAACAGGCTACAGTCCATAAGGTCACGAAGAGTCAGACACAACGAGTCAGACACAACGAGTCAGACAGGATTGAAGGGACTTAGCATACATGCACATACTTTTCCCTGTTCTTTGTAATGCACTAATAAAATTAGGCATTCCACTGAAATCACTATGAAAGAGTTCTCCTGCATAATAATAGACTTCAATGCCAGTCCATAGTGTAAGAAGCACTTTTCCATACTTAAAAGCATTACATTATATATTATTTTGCATATGTTCCAGTGACAGGCATTTCTTATTTTTCTTATGTGAAATTAAAAAAAAATTTGTCAGGTTCCTCTTAAAATTGAAGCCAAACTGGGTGGGTCAGAATTGCTAGTGTTTAAAAAAATGTGAACAACATCCTTAATATAGCTATCTGTGACTAACCCAGTGGGTGTAACACCCAAAGGAAAACAATAAGTTCACTTATAATGAATTTGGAAACTTAGAGTTTAGAACTCTGTGCTATTTTTTAAGATACAAATTATTAAAGGCCTTATAGAAGTTTTTTTTAATAAAGAGAATGTTGATTATGGAATATTAACATGTAAAGACTTTTAAATGGAAAAATAAAGTTTAATGAACAAATCAGAAGACTGAAATCTAAGTCCTTCTTCCAAATATTCATGTCTTTAAAATCTGTGTCTTTTGTTGCAGTTTCTATGGCAAATATAATGTATCTCCTACAGCAGAATCAGGAGAAGGCAATGGCACTCAATTCCAGTACTCTTGCCTGGAAAATCCCATGGACAGAGGGACCTGGTGGGCTGCAGTCCATGGGGTCGCTAGGAGTCGGACATGACTGAGCGACTTCACTTTATTTTTTCACTTTCATGCATTGGAGAAGGAAATGGCAGCCCACTCCAGTGTTCTTGCCTGGAGAATCCCAGGGACGGGGGAGCCTGGTGGGCTGCGGTCTATGGGGTCACACAGAGTCGGACACAACTGAAGCGACTTAGCAGCAGCAGCAGCAGCAGCAGAATCAATTCCATGAAGAACTTTTACCATTTTAATAAATCTGGTCTCATACTGAATTTTGTAAACGTACCTTACAAAATAGGCACATTTTATAAGAATCACAAAGTATCAGTCAGTCAGTCAGTTCAGTCATTCAGTCATGTCTGACTCTTTGTCACGCCATGAACTGCAGCATGCCAGGCTTCCCTGTTCATCACCAACTCCTGGAGCTTACTCAAACTCCTCTCCATTGAGTCAGTGATGCCATTCAACCATCTTATCCTCTGTTGTCCCCTTCTCATCCTGCCTTCAATCTTTCCCAGCTTCAGGGTTTTTTCCAGTGAGTCAGTTCTTCGCATCAAGTGGCCAAGGTATTGGAGCTTCAGCTTCAGCATCAGTCCTTCCAATGAACATTCAGGACTGATCTCCTCTAGGAGTGACTGGTTTGATCTCCTTGCACTCCAAGGGACCTTCAAGAGTCTTCTCTAACACCACAGTTCAAAAGCATCAATTCTTCATTGCTCAGCTTTCTTTATAGTCCAACTCTCACATCCATACATGACTACTGGGAAAACCAAAGCTTCAACTATACAGACCTTTGTCACAAAGTATAACAATGGATTAATCTTTTGGTCATTCTACATGCCACTACTTTCTAAGAACTTTCTCAACACTGACTTAATTCTCACAACAAGCTGTTTGATAGGTACCTTTGTTATCACCCATTTTACTTGTGAGAAATCAAAGTCTTGGAAATGTTAAATAATTAGTCTGCAGTCACATGTGCTAAGTTCCTTTAGTTGTGTCTGATTCTTTGCGACACCATGGACTGCAGCCCACCAGGCTCCTCTGTCTGTGGGACTCTCCAGACAAGAATACTGGAGTGGTTGCCATGCCCTCCTCCAGGGGATCTTCTTGACCCAGAGATCGAGCTTGCATCTCCGAAAGTCACACAGCTATTAATAATAAAAAGGGGAGATGGGATTAAAACTTGGAATGGCCATGGCCAGGCCCTGCTGCCCACCAGCCAGCAGTCCAGGTCCAGTCCAGCCCACCAGCATGCCACAACAGTAGCCACAACCCTGACACAACAAGAAAGTGTATGTAGCCCATATTCAGGACATCCCTTGAGCTCCTGCTCTTGTGGCTAGGCAGGATTTTAACTCTGAGCCCCACAGAACATCTCCTTCAAGACCGGGAGAACTGATTTGCTTAATATAGAAAAACAAATACAAAAAATTAGGCAAAATAAGGAGACAAAAGAATATATTCCAATCAAAAGAACAAGACAAAAAACTCAGAGAAAAGAACTAAATGAAACAGGGATAAGCAAACTAACTGATTTTTCTTGCAATGGCGATGGCCAGGGATGACAGAGAATGAGATGGTTGGATGGCATCACCGACTTCATGGACATGATTTTGAGCAAGCTCTGGGAGTTGATGATAGCCAGGGAAGCCTGGCGTGCTGCAGTCTATGGGGTCGCAAACAGTTGGACATGACTGAATGACTAAACTGAAACTAACTAATAAATAATTCAAAGTAGTGGTCATAAAAATGATCACTGAACTCAGGATGGATGAACACAGTGAGAACTTCAACAAAGAGATAAAAACATAAGCAAGTTCAAAACAAAAGTTATAACTGAATTGAAAAATACATTAAAGAGGTTCACTAGCAGACCGGATAAGGCAGAAGAACAAATCATTGAGATGGAAGTCAAGAACTCAAGTCAAACAGAGCAGCAAAATTTAAAAAGAATTAAGAAAAGCAAATGTACTTTAATAGACCTTTGGGACAACAAGAAGAGCAACATTCACATTACAGACGGTGAAAAGATAAAGCTTTGGAAAGTATTCAAATTAAAGTTGTTACCAACTTAAACAAACAGGCCACTATAGTATGTTACATGTGAACCTCATAGTAACCACAAGTAAACAACCTATATAGCAAATAACTGAAAGAAAATGAGAAAGAAATCAAAACATAACACTAAAGGAAACCATCAAAACACAAGAGAAGAGAGAAGGAGAAGAAAGAACAGACAGGAAATACATAAACAGTCAGAAAACAACAAAATTAACAAATGTATCAATAAGACCTTTATGAAAATGGACCATATTTGACAATCAAAATATATAATGGCTGAATGGACTGAAAAAACCAAGACCCACTTATGTGCTGTGTATAACAGACTCATTTCAGAAGTGAGTAAGAGACTGAAAGTGAAGGAATGGAAAAATATATTCAAGTGTATGAAGATGCAAAGAAAGCCGAAGTAGTTATAACTCATATCAGACAAAATAAATTTTAAAATAGAGACTGTACTAAAAGATGAATAAGGGCATTACATCATAATAAACAGGCCAATCTAGCAAGGAGATATAATATTTATAACTGTACACGAACCCAACAGAGGAGCCCAATGTACATAAAGTAAATATTAATGGGCTTAAAGGGGGAAAATGAAAGCAGTGCAACAGTAGCACGGAACCTTAACACCCCACTTACATCAACGGAATGTTCAATTAGAAAATCAATACGGAAAGCTCAGAAATAAATTAAGTAGAGACCGAGAAAGCAACAGAAAAGATCAATGAAACTAAGAGGTGGTTCTTTGAAAAGACAAACAAAATCAACAAACCTTAAGCTAAACTCACCAAGAAAATGAGAGAGGACTCAAATAAATAAAATCAGAAATGAAAAAGAAATTACAAACTGAAACAGAAGAAACACAAAGGATCATAAGAGACCGTTATGAACAAGTCTATGTCATCAAATTGAACAATCTAGAAGAGATGGATAAATTCCTAGAAATATACAATCTAATACTGAATTGTAAAGAAATAGGAAATCTGAACAGACCAATTACAAGTAAGCAGAATGAAACAGTAATAAAAAACTTGGATCTGATTACCCAGGCAAGGGAAACAAAAGCAAACATAAATAAATGGGACTATATCAAATTAAAATGTTTCTGCATAGCAAAGGAAACCAATACAATATTGTAAAGTAAAAAATAAAAATAAATCAATGAGAAAAAAAATGAAAAGGCAACCTACTGAATGGGAGAAAATACTTCCAAATCGTATATCTAATAAGAGTTTAATATCCAAAATATATAAAGAACTTGTATAGCTCAAAAGCAACAACAAACCCCAAACAACTTGATTTTAAAAAGGGGAAAGGATCTGAATAAACTTTTTTCTAAAGAAGACATAGGTACAAGAAAAGATGCTCAACATCACTAATTGTTAGGGAAATTAAAATCGAAATCAAATGAGAAATCACCTCACACCTGTTAGAATGGCTATTATAGAAAAGACCAGAAATAGCAAATCTTGGAGAGGATGTAGAGAAAAGGGAACCCTTGAACACTATTGGTGGAATTGTAAATTGCTGTGGACATAATAGAAAACAGCACGGAGTTACGTCAAAAAATTAAAAATAGAACTATTGTTGTTGTTGTTGTTCGGTCACCAAGTCTGACTCTTCACAACCCCATGGACTGCAGCACACCAGGCCTCCCTGTCCCTCACCGTCTCCTGGAGTTTGCCCTAACTTCATGTCCACTGAATCAGTGATGCCATCCAACCATCTCATCCTCTGTTACCCTTTTCTCCTCTGCCTTCAATCTTTCCCAGCATCAGGGCTTTTTTCAATGAGTCAGCTATTCACATCAGGTGGCCAAAGTTTTGGAGCTTCAGCATCAGTCCTTCCAAGGAGTATTCAGGGTTGATTTCCTTTAAGATTGACTGGTTGGATCTCCTTGCTTTCCAAGGGACTCTCAAGAGTCTTCTCCAGCACCACAGTTCAAAAGCATCAGTTCTTCAGGGCTCTGCCTTTAGTGTCTAGCTCTCGCATCTGTACATGACTACTGGAAAGACCATAGCCTTGACTATATGGATCTTTGTCGGCAAAGTGATGTCTTTGCCTTTTAACACACTGTCCAGGTTGTCATAGTTTTCCTGCCAAGAAGCAATTATCTTCTAATTTCATGGCTGCAGTCACCATCCGCAGATATTTGAGAGCCCAAGAAGAGGAAATTTGTCACTGCTTTCATCTTCTCCCCTTCTGTGTGCTATGAAGTGATGGGGCCGGATGCCATGATCTTAGTTCTTTAAATGTTTAAGCCATCTCTTTCACTCTCTTCCTTCACCCTCATCAAGAGGCTCTTTAGTTTCTCTTCGCTTTCTGCCATTAGAGAGGTATCATCTGCATATCTAAGGTTCTTGATATTTCTACCTGCAATTTTGATTCTAGCTTGTAACTCATTCAGTCCGGCATTTCACATGATGTGCTCTGCTTATAAGTTAAATAAACAGGGTGATAATAAACAACCTTGTCATACTCCTTTGTCAATCCTGAACCAGTCAGTTATTCCATGCAGAGTTCTAACTGTTGCTTCTTGACCCTCATACAGGTTTCACAGTTCCACACTGGGTATTTATCCAAAGAACACAAAAACACTAATTCAAAATGATGTATGCAACTGTATATTCATTGCAGCAATTTTTACAACAGCCAAAATATGGAAACAACCTAATTTTCCATGATGGATGGATAAAGAAGCTGTGGTATCCATATGTATATATACAATGGACTATTTTCAGCCATTTAAAAAAAGAACAAAATTCTACCCTTTTCAACAACATGGATGAACTTTGGAGATATTATGCTAAATGAAATGTCAGAAGAAAGACAAATACTGTATGATTTCACAGATATGTGGAATCAAAAAACAAACAAAATAAACAGACAAATTCACAGATGCAGAGATCAGCTTAGGGTTACCAGGGTGGAGGTGGGAAGGGGGATGGGTGAAATGAATAAGGAGGCCAACTGTGTGGCGATCAGTGGTAACTACACTTGTGGTGGAGATAACGTCATAGTGCACACATATGTCAAAGTATGATGGTATACACACCTGACACTAAATGCACCATCTTCCTCCTAATCACAGTTCTATGTTGCCACTTAGCACCTATGTTGCATATTTCACAAATACATGGATTCCTACATTTATTTATAAAGACGACTGTGGAATTGAGACAAACACGCAACACTCCTTTTTGTAATCCATCTTTCCGATGCTATGTTACAAGTTAACTTACTCAGTAACTGCTAGCCTCATTATTCTATAGTAATGAAGAAAAGGACTGAAAACACAATCTAAACCCAACAATACATCTGAGACTTGAATTGCACAGGTATATCGTATAGCTGATCCAGATAGAAATGATTTTTAAAACTCCCAGTATTTAAGTGCTTGTCTGTTTGGGCTTCTGAATCTTGATTCTCCTGAGTAGGGTCTACCCTAGATGAAGATGGAGAAGGAAGAAGGGTAAAAAGTGTGAGAATGTCTGACCGACTATACTAACTCTACTTTCTTACTTTCTGTATTCTTGATGTGCTGGCGTCTGGGGCCTTGCTGACCAGGGAGGGACGGCTTCTCCGAGGGTTAGGTAATTCCTAGAAATATCAGAAAACTCAGGGCAACCCCAACACTCCAGAGCCTGCTGAAATTATTCAAACTAGCCAATCCTCAGCCTGTTTACTCTGCCTTGCTCATTTCTTCCTGTAAAAACAGAAATAAAAGTTTTCCCAGGTGACTCAGTGGTAAAGAATCTACCTGCCAAGGAGACACGGGTTTAATTCCTGGGTTGAAAAGATCTGGAGAAGGAAATGGCAACTCACTCCAGTATTCTTGCCTGGAGAATCCCATGGACATAGGGCTTGGCGGACTATAGTCCATGGGGTGGCAAAGAGTAGGACACTTAGCGACTAAACAACAACAACAAAATCACAATAAAAGTTCTTGCCCTTGCTTTCCCCTTGTTCCCTCTGCCTCCTGATCCTGACCCTGTGTGGTGTGCCATGGCTCTTGCTTCTAGGGATCTGTGAATATAAAAAATTCTTCTTCATGACAGTCATGTCCGTGTCTTAACATGCCTGATTGAAGAAAATCCTGGGGACATTTTAAAACACATATCCTAAGTGAAAATTAGTGTGTGCACAATAAATAGAATGAACTGTGAAATATACTCAGCGGACTTCAAGGCTGTTCGTTTATTTAACAAGCATTTATATAGTGCATACCACGTATAGAAGAGATACTCTGCTAAGCAGTTTCCATCTCACTTTAGTAAGGACCCAATGCAATCACTGCTTCTTTGCCAAGCACTGATAAGTGGTTCAGAAACATCAAAACCTATATGAATAGAAATGAAACCAAGTGGTTCACAAATGAACCAGGTGGCTCACGATGGCCCTCTCTTCAATAGTAAGGTGGATGCAAAGGACCTAGGATTATGTTTCTGATTCCTACATGGCATCTTCATAATTGGACACATTCATTAAAACTTTGGGCATTATCATTTACATCATTTGAACAATTAGCAAACAAAAGTTAGTCAATCCGTCGTGTCCGACTCTTTGTGACCCCATGGACTGTAGCCCACCAGGCTCCTCTGTCCATGGGATTTTCCAGGCAAGAATACTGGAGTGTTTCCTCCTCTTGGGGATCTTCCTGACATAGTGATTGAATCCATGTCTTCAGCATTGGCAGGTGGATTCTTTACCACTGAGCCCACCAGGGAAGCCCCATTTGTTCATGAAATAGCTGCAACTGTATTTAAAAGCAAAATGTAAAAGAAAGGGCATAATTAAGCTCTCCAGGGAAACCTTCTTGTTCAGGATTTCTCAAATGGGGTATGATTTCTGTAAAGCACATGACTAATCCAAATCTCTATTTTCCTTCAACTTCATAGTGAGTTTTGGAAGAAAAATATTATATTGGAAGAAACAAAGATGATGGATATGATGAGATAAAAGCCCTGTTCATACAATTAAAATAATAGCTCATGCGAGTGGTGTCAGTGATTTGAGATTCTCTTCAATGGCAGCTTTATCTTTAATAATAGAAAGAGAGAGAGAAAAAGTTCAATTTACTGGTTGGATTACACATAGCCTTAATGTACTCCTAAATACAGTAACTGTGGAGAAACTATCAGGATTTTACAGTAAAAGTATAGTAAATTCTGTCTGAGTAAAGCAGACAGAATTTAGCAAACATTTTTACCTCAGATGAACCAGTAGATGTCACTATTTAAATACATTGGCAACACTTCTCCTATGTTCTATGTAAAGTCCCATAGAAAAAGATCAATTTTTTAATAACTTAAAGTATGGCATCACCGACTCGATGGACATGATTTTAAGCAAGCTCCAGGAACTGGTGATGGAACAGAAAGCCTGGCGCGCTGCAGTCCATGGGGTCACAAAGAGTCAGACACGACTGAGCAACTGAACTGAAAATATGCTCATAAATCTACACTCATATTTATAGTTTGACTTAATGACTTAATTTCTTATCGTTAAAATAATCATTGGAACATCATCCTAAATTTAGGTGTAGTATACCTACAAATGATTCAAATTTAAATTCAAAATATTTTAAGAAATTTTAAAAATAGTCAAATATAACAGGTCTGCTTCTCAAGGAAAAGTAAAAATTCTGCTACATTTTAGGAGAGAGTTTCCATTTTTTAAGAACTAATGCTATCTTCTAGCTCTATCTACGTCATTTGGAGTGAAAGAAAACATTATTCTTTACATTTATTAAAGGAAATTGTGTCTAATCGTATCCACCACCTAAGCACAATTAGTCTATGTATATGATATTGTCTGTCAAAGGAGGATATGAATGTGAAAGTGTTTGGGAAAACTGCAAAGTGGTCTATACAGGCAAGGTAAGCTTCCTTCCTACTTGCACAGTGTGGGTTCTACTGTACTTTCCACAAAAGATTGCTCCAGAAAAGGGAAGTGAACGCAGTTACAAAACACCCACTTTTACGAGAAGAATATTACAGCCTCACAACCAGTTTGTGTGCGTAAAATATTATTTTCCTATTTGCAAATGAAGAAAGAAGGCTGATAACCTGAGAATGTTGGTACATTCTGTCTGACCCCAAAGCCTGGATTCTTCCTACCGAGTCACTTTGGGATATGTACTTCATAAACTGAATCATAGTCTTAGAGTTTGCCACACTAAATTGAAATTCACTTAGAGAATTCTTCTAACCTGAGGAAATCAATGATAGAACATTTCATAGAGAAGGATATAGTAAAGCAGAAAATTTCGTCTAAATTGCCATGTGAAGATTGCGATTAAATGGGCCAACTATATTGATCAATCACAGTGCCCTAGGATTCATCTAATAAATTTTCTTGTTTCCAGACCAGCAGATTTCAGACATCATTTCACTCCTTTTCGTGGCATCTCAGGGATCTGTCAGAATTTTAACAAGCACAAGAAAGAATACTAGCTGTCTTTTACCGTCTTTGCTATAGCACAGTAGCTGGTTACTACTGACTAGAACCTTGATATTCAACATACTTCTAAAGGAACAAAGTACAATTCTACACTACTCTGCCTGTTCTTGGAAGTTTTGTTCCATTTTTGCACGTGAACATATTAATAAAAACAAATCAGCAAGAACTCCTGGGTTCAGACTGGGAAGGCTTCAAGTCAATATTGTTTCTCTCCTTGCTCAGCTTTTAAGGAAGAAGAGAGGCATAGAACTCAGTCTAACTGGCTACTGACCGCATTAAACAATTTTTCCCTAAGAAATATTTTTTCTGCCAATTCAACAAGCCCCCTGTCCTGAGCATAAAGAGACCCATTGAGTTGGTACATTAAGAGTTTGCACATCAATAGACAAGAGATACTTTCAAATGCAACACTGATCAGGTTGCTTCTTGTTTCGGATCCTTCAGTGGACTTCAGGCACCATATTTAGTATGGTTTCAAGATGTTTTCCCCGACATGTACCCCTCTTCCTCCCTGCCCTTCTCTGCTGCTGCTGCTGCTGCTAAGTCGCTTCAGTCGTGTTCCTCTGGGCAACCCCATAGACGGAAGCCCACCAGGCTCCCCCGTCCCCGGGATTCTCCAGGCAAGAACACTGGAGTGGGTTGCCATTTCCTTCCCCAATGCAGGAAAGTGAAAAGTGAAAGTGAAGTCTCTCAGTCATGCCTGACTCGAAGCGACCCCATGGACGGCAGCCCACCAGGCTCCTCCGTCCATGGGATTTTCCAGGCAAGAGTACTGGAGTGGGGTGCCATTGCCTTCTCTGCTGCTACCCTATTCCTCTTCCTTCAGTTTTCATCTAAAGCTGACTCTCTGGGAAAGAGGGCTTTCAGCACTGCTCCTTTAGCATCTTGGGTATAGTTTATATTTTCTCATCATAAATGTAGTTTATTACAATCGGTCTCTCACTATCTAATCTCATTGAAGGAAAAGCTGGCTTATTTATCTGTACATCTGAAAAGTCCAAAGGTGACTGTTCATAGCCAGTTCTAGGTGCTGGCAGGATGCTTATGTCTAACCTGTTTAGACCCTCTTTCTTTTCTTCTTCCCTTCTTCTTGAACAATTCAATTCTAAATCCATTAGATGGGCCCAAAAAAGGTAGATGGTACACTGGGGCAGGGGACCAAGGGGCAATTTTGGGAATTACAAATATGGATAGAAAAACTAGAACAAAATGTATAGTGTTGTATCAGAATTAGAGTATTGGTATGAACTCCTAAATATAAATAGATATATAGATAAATACAGGTGTGTACACACACACACATATCTCCTTCTGTCCACTGAGAGGGCCTGGGAACAGTAACACATCAAAACCAAGGAGCACACCTACTACTGAGAGCTTGGTTTCTAATTACCATTGTCCACTAAAGGAAACCGAGGTTCTTTTCAAAATGTCTGATCCTGCATCGTCTGGATCAAGAGCAATACAAGGTAAGCATGGACCATCTTGGACTAGGACGTAAGGACGTGCTAAAAAATGCAGGCATGTCAAAAGTCAGTTTGAATAGACTCCCACTGGGGCCAAATCTGGGACACGTTCAGCATCAAAAGAAATAAAATAGATTGGAACCATTAATTAAAAATAGGACACCATGAATGCATACTTGCCCAACTTGTGATTCTATAATAATTGAATAAACAGAAAGTTTAATGAGTAATGAGATATTTACATAGCTTCAAAGCACTTCACATCAAAATATGCGTCAATCACAAAGGGTTAAGTATAGTCGGGGAAACTGGCAGAAAAGCCTAATCAAGTGAATTCAGATCAGTAACAGGACACACCAAAATCATGCCATCTAAGAGGCCACAAAGCAAACACACATCAATTCTGGGATAGCTCTGGGCTTTATAAGTATAACCTGAATCGAATCACGAGAAAACGTTAGACAAACCCAAATTGACAAAGAGATATTCTGCAAAATGACGAGCTTGTCATCTTCAGAAGTTTCAAGATCATGAAAGTCAGGAAACAGTGAAGAATTATTTCAGATTGCAGAAGCTTAAGGCAATGTGACCAGTAAATGCAACGTATTATTCAGAACAGGAGCCTTTTAAAGGACGACTGGTGATTAAATGGGGCCTGGGGATTAGATGGTAGTAAATTATCAACGTTAATTTACTGATTTTAATGGTTGTCCTGGAGCATCTATTTGGTATCTTACTCTCAAATGATTTTGTGGTGGGGGGGAAGTAATTTTCACTGTACTTGCAACTCCGCCCCTCTAGATTTTAGATTACTTTCACTTTTTAAAAGTATTTTAAAAACAACAAAGACAAAAAATTAAAAAACCTAGACAGTGTATTTTATTTTAAAATTCTTAGCCGATTACAGAGTGGAGTCCATTTTGTAGCTGTGATTCATATTGTATCCGCCTTCATGGATTTAACGAAAGAATTCTGGGCACACAATTAATTTTGGCGAGAAATTAGGAAACGGGAGAGAGGCATTCTTGACTTTTCTGCACTTTTCTAACTACGCTGCCTGCCGTGGTCACAGGCGGCCTTCCTGCCCAGCTAGCGAGGGAGGTGAGCCCCCCGGGGCGCGGCTGCCTCCCGAGTCCGGACCCCGCCTGGACCCCCGAAGCAGTTGAGCGCGTGCGACGCCCACCCCACCCGACCCCGCCGCCCCGACCCTGGGTCAGCGCCCGCGCCCCAGCCCCACGCCCGGCCCACTCGCTGGGTTGCCTCTGGCCTGTGGGAAGCCGAGCCGCGTGTTGTGGGACTTAATTAGGAGACAGAATTCTCTCAACTAGGAGACAGAATTCCTGAGTCTAAGTCGTAGAGTGCTTAGTGAAAATGTATATATATTTTTAAAAAATTTTTAGTATGAGAAAAAAACGTAACTACCAGGAGTGGGGTTCGAACCCACGCGGACATACGTCCATTGGATCTTAAGTCCAACGCCTTAACCACTCGGCCATCCTGGTGTCTCACTCGCTCACCCTACAAGGCGTACTACACCGTCTCCCTCTTCGCCTCCGCTTTTTTTTTTTTTTTTCCCCCAGCTGGAGCAGCAGCTGCCCGCCAGCCGGAGCCTGCTTTTTCTGCCGCCGCAATTCACTGTTGCTGTCGGCCGGCCGCTGCCGCCAAGGCAACTGCAGCCGAGCTCGGCGCGCTTTGGGCGGCGGCGGCGGGCCCAGCCGCTCGCTCAGGCGGGCTTCGGGCCCAGGCACTCTGCTTTCGGTTTCGAGGTGCGCGGGCGCGGGAAACAAACACGCCGGTGAACCTCTGGATTCTGCCGACCACGTTTGGGAGCGGCGCTGCGACGCCGCCCAGATAGTGGCGGTTGGTTTGTTTTATACCAGGTAGGATAAACTTCAAGGAGTGAGTTGCACGGGCAGCAGCAGAGTTCGGGGACACCCTCCCCTCCCCGGCCCTGTCCCTGTGGGCTGCTTTTCTCCTCGACAGGTCACACGGGCAGGGAGTGTTGTAGCAACGTGGGTCGACACAGAGCCGCCAAGTGCACGACGGGCCCGCCCGGCTGGCTGCGGACACGGCCTCTGTGCAGTGCGGGGACCTCGTCTCTCTTCCTGACCCGCCCGTGCACCTAAATGTTTACGTTCTTATCTTAACTGTTCTGCAATGCTGTCCTTCCGTCCTGTGCACCGGAGATTGCAGATGGCCCTTTCACTTCGCTTCCTTTTCTAGGGCTTTCTCTCCATTCTCCACCACCTAGGACCTGGAATCCAGCGCAGAGCCGAGGCATCTGCGTTCTGGAGCGTCAGGGAGGCACCATCTGGCAGCCAGGCCCTTGTCCAGATAGTGCAGGCTGGCTGTCTTTGAGTGAGAGCTTCCATCGTCCTGGTGACTGCACACACATTCACATCACCAACTGGCTCCTCACCCACTGGGTCACACGGAGAAGCCCATTGCCCTGCCACCTCCTGGATGCCAGTGATCCCCGGGAACGTTGCCATGACCCTGGGAAGCTTTGGCCCAGCCCGTTGCCCTGGTTCTCTGAGTACCAGTCAACAGTATGGACCACCCCTGAGAGAGCTCCTCAGGAGAGGAATGGATGGAATTGCCCCCTACCCACTTGGCCACGTAACGTCGTGGGGAATCAGTGGCCTGCATGTACATTCCAGCCTGAACACTGTCCCACCCACTGGCCATGAGGCCTGGCCCTCCCAGAGCCTGCAGAGGAGAACAGAGCCAGAACATCTCTCAGGCCGGCCCTGCCCTGCTGAGAGGAGATGAACCTGGACTCTTGCCAGGGTCTACAGGCACCAATGTGGTGCTCACGCACCACCCACTACTCACCACCTCCATCTTGGAGGCCGAGTGCTGGCTTGTACCTTAGGAAGCCGGCCTCAGAATGGAGGAGATTCCTCAAATGTCAGAAGGTGTTCAAAAATGCTGACAACTGCAGGACATGACAGATATCCACCTGAAAGCTAGAACAAAATATGAAAAGCACCGTGCAATGACATTTGTTATGACTGACACTACTAGAGTGCAAAAGACAGTATTAAAATGGATTTTTTAAGGTTGAAATGGGCTCATGTTCAGGAAATTGCATTTGACATAATTCTCGTGGGGAAATGTTTTACTCTATTTAAACTACTTTTCACTGTGTACGTGTTTATTTAATATGTGACATGCTTTATGCACTCTATAGTGGTTTAAAAAATATGTTCATAACTGCCTTGATACTCCCTTCAAGACTGTGCTCAGTAGCTTCAGTCATGTTTGACTCTTTGCGACCCCATGGATCATAGCCCACCAGCCTCCTCTGTCCATGGGATTCTCCAGGCAAGAATTCTGGACTGGGCTGCCATGCTCTCCTCCAAGGGATCTTCACCTGCACTGGCAGGTGGGTTCCTTACCATTAGGACCATCTAGGAAGCCCCCCTCCCTTTAAGATATGGAGGCTAATTACCTTCTCCTTCAGTGTGGGCTGGATCCTGTTTCTTTAGTTTTTAAAGGCTTATTTATTTATTTGGCTGCTTGGGGTCCTAGCTGTGGTGTGTGGGATCTAATTCCTGACCAGGGATCTAATTCCTGACCAGGGATCAAACCCCGGGTCCCCAGCATTGGGAGTGTGGATGGATCTTGTTTCTAACAAGAAGAATAAAACAGAGGAGACAATATGCAAGCTGGGAGACTAGGTCATCAAAGGCACTGCTCTATCAGCTTGGTTTCTCTCTGTTGGATGATTCCCTCTGGAGGAAACCAGCTGCCACCTCCTGAGAAGCTTTTTGGAGGCCCATGTGGTAAAACGCAGCCCGCAAGGAACTGAGGCCTCAGTCCAATCAAGCCTTTGAATGACTGTAGCCTTGGCCAGTATCTCGACTACAACCTCTTGAGAGATCCTGCATCAGAACCACCCAGAGAAACCCTGATTTCCTGACCCTCAGAAACACTGTAAGATAATAAATATTTTTGTGATTATTTTTATGCAGCTATAGATAACTAATAGACATACTTAATGAAAGTGAAGTCACTCAGTCGTGTCCAACCCTTTGCGACCCCATGGATTGTAGCCTACCAGGCTTCTTCGTCCATGGGATTTTCCTGGCAAGAGTGCTGGAATGGGTTGCCATCTCTAGCTTTGACAGTGCATTCACAGGCATATATTTTGTTTCTATATGTATATCTTAAAAAAATTTTTTTTATTGGAGTATGGTTGCTGTACAGTGTTGTGTTAGTTTCTGCTGCTAAGTCATTTCGGTCGTGCCTGACTCTGTGCGACCCCACAAATGGCAGCCCACCAGGCTCCCCCGTGCCTGGGATTCTCGAGGCAAAAACACTGGAGTGGGCTGCCATTTCCTTCTCCAAAGCATGAAAGTGAAAAGTGAAAGTGAAGTCGCTCAGTCGTATCCGACTCTTAGCAACCCCATGGACTGCAGCCCACTAGGCTCCTCCGTCCATGGGATTTTCCAGGCAAGAGTACTGGGGTGCCATTGCCTTCTCCTGTACACCAAAGTGAATCAGCTACATGTACACATATATCACCTCTTTGTTGTATTTCCTTCCCATTTAGGTCACCACAGAGCACTGAGTAGAGTTCCCTGTGCTATGCAGTAGACTTGCATTAGTTCCTATTCTATACATAGTATCCATAGTGTGTGTATGTTAGCACCAACCTCCCATTCATCCCACACCCCCTTTCCCCCCTTGGTATCTGTATGTTTGTTCTCTACATCTGTCCATACATACATCTTAAAAGAATAATCCAGCTGACCCTTTTGCTAAAATTGAACTTTCCCTCTTCCATTTCTTTTCAAACTCTTAAATGGAGTTGCCCACACTTCCCAAGTCCTCTCATTTGCTTTCACTTTTCTCCAGAATCCTCTACTGTGGGGCTTCTACCCTTACTTTTCTCTCTATCTTTTCAGAATGAAAACATCTTTACTAAAACAGATTCAAATTGAAAAAGTTGTATGAAGTTCAAACAATATAGAAATGAATAAAGTAGAGTGCATAACCCTTTTCCATAAGCCCTGTCATTCCAGTCATACTGAATCAGGACTCTTGTCCCTTAGAAATGCTGAGCCATTTTCTGTTTCTCTCCTCCTGTTTCTTTCTGCCCAACTCTCCTCCAAGGCTCAGCATAAACCCTACCTCCCCACTACACATTGAATTGTAAAGTGAAATGAGTGTCAGTTACATTTACCTGCAAATATGAGTGCACAAAACTTAGGAAGTTCCAAATTAGACTTTAGAAGCATCCATATCACTCTGCTTGACCTTGTTTATTATAATAATTAAGGTATGTGATAACATTAGTGTGTGTGATAGCAATGTGTGATAACATGTTATTGTTAGTAACATAATTTCCTGAGGTATAGAGTTTGTCTCAAAACTCATAAAATGTAGAATACACATTTTCTATATATTAAGCAGCATATAAATTAGCCTTTTTGTCTAAGGGTTGTTGTTATGACAGCAGTGATTTTTCTACAGATGAAACACGAGGAAGCAGGATGTCATACTATAAAGACATTATTTAGGCTGTGGAGTCAATAGATCTAGTTCAAACTCTGATTTTTCCCAAGCTGTGTAGACAATATACTTACTGTCTTCAAGTCTCAATTTCCTCATCTGTAAAGTGGGACTGATAATACCTGTCTCAGAGAAATCTTGTGAGAATTGAGTGAAAAACCACATGGAGAGCATCGAGCAGGCTGCTTGGCTGGAAGGGGACTCCTGTGATAGTCACTGTTTGTTGCTTTTCAAACGGTCATTCCCAGTTTGATTTCAAGGAAGGAAGATTTTCCCCCTCCCCATGGGGTAAATTATTGTTGGCCTCTTGCCAATAATTGGCCTGGGCAGGGAATAAGGGGGAGAGTGAACCAGAGATCTAGTTCTGCTTAGTAGGAGATAAGGAAAGTTGGCTTGAGCTTCTGAGAAAGGTATTCTTTCAGAATTTTTTTCCTTTAAAAAAGGAGTCTTGGGAAGTGAAAGCTTGTGCTATGCCTTCCCCTGTTCTTCCTGCCTTCAATGACATGGTGTGAGATGAAATTCTTGGAACTGTGTTAACATCCTGTGGCCACAAGATGATGAGCCTGTGGCTGAGGAGCTAACACCCAATGATGTCAGAAAGGTGTGTTTGAAAGAAACTTTGCCCTTAAAGACCTTTAAGAGCCACTGCTAGCCAGAAACTACCTACCTCCAATCTATCTGCCATATGGGATAATTGGCATGTCTTGAAATACATGCCAGTGGGTCTCAGAACACCAGGATCATCAGGAAACTTGTTGGAAACGCCGATTCTCAGGCCCCAGCCCGACTTCCTGAATCTGTGTCTCAGAACTGGGGCATGCTCAGGTTTTTTTTAATTTATTTATTTAATTTTTTTTTAATTTAATTTTTAAAAATATTTTTAAGTTTTTAAAATTTAAAAATTCTTTTAATTTATTTTTAATTGGAGGATAATTGCTTTATAATGTTGTGTTGGTTTCTGCCATACATCAACATGAATCAGACATAGGTATACATATGTTCCCTCCTTGAATCCCCTCCCACCTTCCATCCCATCCCACCCCTCTAGGTTGTCATGGAGCCCAGGTTTGAGCTCCCTGTGTCTCACAGCAAATTCCTACTGGCTATCTATTTTACATATGCTAATGTATGAGTTTCAGTTCTTCCCACTTCGCTATCCCCCACTGTGTCCATAATTTGCTCTCTATGTCTGTGTCTGCACTGCTGCCCTGTAGATAGGTTCATCGGTACCATCCTTCTAGATTCCACATATATGCATTCATATGGTAGCACTGTTTTCACCACAGGGTTTCTGCCAAAACGTTCCTAAGGGCTCAGACAGTACATGTAGAATTCATGAAGGGTTCTGCAGTATTCCCCCAAGGTCACGAATCCATCCTTGACTGATTCCCCATTACTGGCATGACGTCTTATCATTTATCTTTTTTCCCCTGAGACTGTCCCCTGAGAATGCACTTGCTATCTTTCTGTTATTTAAATAAATATATAAATTACTGTGTAGAGCCCCGAAGCTGCCTTCTCTCTAGCTGTGTCTTGCCTTTGATAGAATCTTCACTTTCACCTTCCCTGAAATCTCTCATTTCCTGACTTCATTCTAACACCCTTTTATTTCAACATCAGTTAAACACTTCAACTTCCAGCTTCCTTTAAACCCCTTCTTTATCTCTATAATGAAGAAATATGACCATATCATAGATTTTTAGAATATTATTATGACAGGCTTGCACCTGGGACCTGGGACCCTTTGCTGCAGTGCTTGCGCCTGGACAGACCTCTCCTCGAGTAACAGGATACAAAGAAACTGTAAGGGACTAAAAATAACTGTGTATACAGGCAGTTGGTTTGATAAGATCAAAAACCCAACTGCCACTTCTCAGGTGTCAGGAGCTAACACAGATTACTTCCTATGATCCCTGCACACAGCACCACCAAGTGGGTGGGTAGACCACTTAATCCACCCCTCTCCCAATGCCTAAATCTGGCCCTACCCTCACCCCGTTTAAGGGACAACCTCACCCTGCCGAGGGAGCAAGCAAGGGAATCTATTATTTGCTTTCACTCCCTTGAGCTGCAGCCCAAGTCCCAATACAACTTTGCATGAATTTCTTGTCTGGCCTGTTACTAATTTCTATTGATTAAAGAGACCAAGAACCAGACTGGATAACATTACCACTAAACAGCATTAACACCAGGACATATTTTTTCATCTGAAGGTGAGAAAGAGAAGCATTTTGTTTGCTTACAGTGGGGATTACCAAATACTTCCCAGGCACTTTCAGCTACCTCGGTGTGCTTTTCTTCTGGGTTCCAAAGAACAGTGTTGGTGACTGAGCAAGTGTGAGCTCAACCAGCTCTGACTCTGCTGAAATAGTGATGAGGTTCTTTCAGAAAGTTAAGGGCTAGAAGTATCACTGGAGAAGGCAATGGCAACCCACTCCAGTACTCTTGCCTGGAAAATCCCATGGACGGAGGAGCCTAGTAGGCTGCAGTCCATGGGGTTGCTAAGAGTCGGATACGACTGAGCGACTTCACTTTACTTTTCACTTTCATGCTTTGGAGAAGGAAATGGCAGCCCACTCCAGTGTTTTTGCCTGGAGAATCCCAGGGACGGGGGAGCCTGGTGGGCTGCCGTCTGTGGGGTCGCACAGAGTCGGACACGACTGAAGCAACTTAGCAGCAGCAGCAGCAGAGGTATCACCAAGGGATGCAAGGTTGCTGGGACAAGGGACGGACAGGGGAGGGAGGTTTGTGTTGCCTGGTGCCCTCTGCCTCCCGGCAATTCAGGACTCAACTACAGAGAAGCCCCCTGGGAATTTTGCAAAGGACTTTTAGCCTGCTTTCAACAGGGCTGTTTACTCCCTTCTCTCCTTCCTTCCCCCTCATCTTTTGTTTTCCAGTTTTATCAAAGACAAATTTTGTTTTTTGGAGCAGTGTTTTCAGATCACTTTACTGTGAGAAACACTTTCCACTATTTACTTATTTATTTGACTGTGCTGGGTCTTGGTTGTGGCACACAGGATCCTTGTAGCATGCTGGAGCTAGTTCTTTGACCAGGGGTCGAACCTGAACCCCCTGTATTGGGAGCTCAGAGTCTTAACCACCAGACCACCAGGGATGTGTCCCATTTATATTTTAGTTCTTTATTATTGAAGTGTTATGTCTCTATCTTGTTTTCCTTACTTTTACCTTTATTTGCATTTCCTTTAGAAGTATTATTACTTTTATATCTGATTGAAGTTATATTTAGTCTTAGTTTAGATTTTTTTTCTTAATCTATAGTTATGCTTTGATTTTATTTTATTTAGCTTTTAATTTTTATTTTATAGTTAAATCTAGTTATTTTATCTTGCTATAGTTCACTTGTCATGATATTTCTATTTTAACCTGTATTTGGATTTTAACATTTTCAGTTCAGTTCAGTTCAGTCGCTCAGTCGTGTCCGACTCTTTGGGACCCCATGAATAGCAGCACGCCAGGCCTCCCTGTCCATCACCAACTCCCGGAGTTCACCCAAACCCATGTCCATGGAGTCAGTGATGCCATCCAGCCATCTCATCCTCTGTCATCCCCTTCTCCTCCTGCCCCCAACCCCTCCCAGCATTAGAGTCTTTTCCAATGAGTCAACTCTTTGCGTGAGGTGGCCAAAATATTGGAGTTTCAGCTTTAGCATCATTCCTTCCAATGAACACCCAGGACTGATCTCTTTTAGGATGGACTGCTTGGATCTCCTTGCAGTCCAAGGGACTCTCAAGAGTCTTCTCCAACACCACAGTTCAAAAGCATCAATTCTTTGGCGCTCAGCTTTCTTCATAGGCCAACTCTCACATCCATACATGACTACTGGAAAAACCATAGCCTTGACTAGACGGACCTTTGTTAGCAAAGTAATGTCTCTGCTTTTGAATATGCTATCTAGGTTGGTCATAACTTTCCTTCCAAGGAGTAAGAGTCTTTTAATTTCATGGCTGCAATCACCATCTGCAGTGATTTTGGAGCCCCCCAAAATAAAGTCTGACACTGTTTCCTTACTTTGCCTTTATTTGCATTGCCTTTAAAAGTATTATTGTTTTTATATCTGATTGAAGTTATATTTAGTCTTAGTTTAGATTTTTTTCTTAATCTATATTTAAGCTTTTATTTTATTTTATTTAGCTTTTAATTTTTAGTTTATAGTTACATCTAGTTATTTTATCTTGCTATAGTTCACTTGTCATGATATTTCTATTTTAACCTCTATTTGGATTTTAACATTTTAGTTTTTCTTAATTTTCTCTCTTCTTTGCATTATTATACTTAATTTTTTTAGGGGTATTTATTTTACTTTCTGTTTTTAGCAAGTAGGAAATACAGAGTCAGGAAGTGGCAGTGAGACAGGCCATATCCTCTGTCCCCATGGTCTTACAACAAGGAGAGGGACAGTCTAACAAAGAGTAGAGTCTTCCTGCAGCCACTCACAATGGGGACTCAGACTATATTGGCTAGATATTAAAGGGCGCAGTGAACTTAGAAAATGTACAAAAGGACACCCAAATTACACATCAGATATATGTTGGGTGACCATACAATTATCATCCACACTCAGACACTTGTGAAAGTGAAAGGAGAAGCTATTAAAAGTTATGCTGGGATGACAGATCTGCAAGAAGCTGGTGCTAGGCAACTTATGTATTTGAAAGAAATAGATATGCAAGTTTAGACCAGAATTAAGTAATATCAGCTCTGCACTTAATAGACAGTTATTGAATGAACAACCACATTGATGGTTGTATAAACTTAAAGTATTAGTCAGTCTTGTCTAACTCTTTGTGACCCCAGAGACTGTAGCCCACCAGACTCCTTTGTCCATGGAATTCTCCAGGCAAGAATACTGGAGTGGGTTGCCATCCCCTTCTCCAGGGGATTCCCCAACCCAGGGATGGAACCTGGGGTCTCCTGCATTACAGGCAGATTCTTTACTTTCTAAGCAGCCAGGGAAGCCCCTATATAAACTTAAATATAAATCAAAACACAATTCCTGAGATGTGAAACTTTCTTGTTGGGTCACTTAGAAAAATCCAGACAGAAAATTGTAGGTGCTTTTAGAGTTCAAGTATCTCATGTGCATTTTGGATTAAATTAACCACATGTATGTGTGGTTAGTCTCTCAGTCATGTCCAACTCTTTGCGACCCTATGGAATGCAGCCCACCAGGCTCCTCTGGCCATGGGGATTCTCCAGGCAAGAATACTGGAGTGGTTTGCCATGCCCTCTTCCAGGAGATCTTCCCAACCCAGGGATCAAACATTGGGATCAAATGTCTCCCACATTGTAGGCAGATTTTTTACCAACTGAGTCACCAGGGAAGCCCACATTAACCACATAATAACCCACAAATATTCATCTTTTTTCAAAAAGTATACACAGCAATTCTTTAATTTTTTTTTTTTTTTTTTGGTTGTGGACAGAGGGGACAGAATTGAATGAAAGCAATTCTGATGTTTTGCCTGGGATATCTGGGAGGGTGATGATTCCATTAACTGAAGGAGGTCCATCGGAGGAGGAAGAAAGAGCTGAGTTTGAGGAATCTGTGGGACATTCAGGAAGGGAATTCAAGTAGACAGTAGGATATAAAAGTCTGCAGTTCAGGCGACAAGTCCAGGCTTAAGATATAGATTATTGAGTGAATGGCTCAGGCAAACGTCTGAGTGTCCCATGGTGCAGGCAGAACCACAGGCTGGCGGGAGGGAGATGCCATGGTGTCATATCTAGTGATCCCAGGATATCCTTGGGCAGGACCCGGTGCGGTCATTATGAGCTCACCCTTGCTACTCAAAACCAGTATTTTCCAAAGGTGAGCATAAGAGTGGTCTTGCAACTAGAAGAGTCTGACTTGGGGGCCACCTGCCCAGGGAGATGAGCCACTCATGCTGATGGCACCAGGACACCTTGAGTGCACTTAAAACTGTACATTTCCTCCTTGTCAGGCAAACTCAAGAGAGATGCTGGGGGCATCAGTGAGCAGTCTTCTCTCCACAAAGGTTTGAGAATTATCACCATAAAGCAGTGAAGCCATGGGATGGATGCAGTCATCTACAAAGAAGGTAGAGAGAGGAGAGAGTCAAGGGTACACTCCCTTGGCCATTTCACATGACAGTGTGTAGGCAAACTCATTTGACCCACTACTCTGAAAAATATATGTGGCACCTCTGTGTTTTTATGCTGCCAAGCACTGGGGAGCAGTCACTTCCCTCCCCCTTTATTCTTAGTTGCCTTACTCATTTGATAATTTAGCTATGTAGTATAGCTATGGAGAAGGCAAACACTGTCTACTAAGCCCACAAGAGCATGTGGACATTGACAGACCACAGCTTGTTTTTCCAGTCAAATAAATCAGAGGAAATGGTAATATAAATCTGAATGCATAAATATTTCCTTTGTTTTGTTTTATTTTAGCAATATTTTTTAAGAAGGTAATTCAGTTGTTCAGTTGCTACATGATGCACCTTTAATCCGAGGAGTTACTGTTTAAGGTGTAAAGTGTAGTATTTATTTTGTTTTTAAGTGTTGCAAAAATTTTGAAAAGGGAAATATATATATATGTATATATTATACATTTTATTACATATATACATACATATACATTTTCTTCTGAATGAAAAAGCAGGCCAGGTGAAGAAACAATAGACTAAATGGAATTAATGGCATCAGCCTCTCCCAGTTTTATTTATTGTTAAAGAAAAATGTAATAGTAGGATGAAGAGAGTAGTGACAATCATATTTTATCAAACTTTGAGGCACAGTTTTTTCATTTTTGTTTTATAAAAAATGTGAAAGGAAAATAAATTAATATGCAAGTGAGTATAAAGACTCTGAGTTATCAGAAATTTATAGAAGCCTTTAGGTGTTAAGAAAAATTTCCAAAATTTTCAACCCACTTACTACACTGAATTTAGGTTAGGTCCAAACAAAATTATACTCTAGAATGTTATAGTACATAATGTAACCAAATTATACTCACAGGGCATACACAGAGGAGAAAAAAAGAAGACAACCTGCCAACATCTAGTTGAAACCATTGTCCCTGTTGACACATCAGCCAAGTAAGTCATTTGCTCACAATTTCTATTTCTTAGCACACAGATGAAAATCAATCAGGTTAATTCACTGAAAACTCTACGTTTGTATTTTCATCTTCCCCTTTCAACTTCTTTCCACTTCATCATGTCCCCTGATCCTCCTCCCTTTAGGGTATCCAGGGTTCTCTTGCTTTCTGATTTTAGGAACAGGTCGTCCTTCCTTCTTCCTATTTTAAATATCAAATTCATTCACACCATTCCTTCCAAACATATTGATTTTAAGCCTCTTGTCTCTTATCAAGAAGGAAAGGATTTCTCGTCATCGTTTTTATATTCCCCGGTATGCTCTGCCAGTCATATTTAATATAACACTGAAATTCTTATCAGTGAGAAGGGATGCAACTTTTGCTAATAAAGCTGTGGTTTCTTTTTGGAAATGAACACTTGTTGCAAAATTATTCATGTATTGATAAGACCCAAGGCAGGGTGCCAAACCCAAGAAGCTCTCCTACTGAGGAGTCCCAGCATTGAAAGAATAGGTACTTTGTTTCATATCCCAGACGGTGTTACTTTCTCCTGCGCTGGTGCCTGTTTTAACATCTTGCCACCCAGTAACATTTCTTGTTTGACAGGTTTCTTCCATGAACCGGATTATCAAGTGCGATGAAAATCGCGAAAGAGAGGCTCTGTAACCTCATCTGTTCCCTTTTAAGGGTGCTTTAGACCAGGGTAAACCACAGGGCAGGGCGAAAGAATGAACTAGTTAAACATGTCTCGCTGCAAGAGAAATTCCTGTTTTGTCACGTGCAGGCTAAATCATTTCTTTTTATCTAGGGGTGACATTCCTCCTATATCCTCTACCCGCTGGAGATTCTTTCCTTGATTTGGTCCCAAACCGTCTTTTGAAAGTGTTGGAGCACCAGCTGCTGGCAGCTGGGAGAACGTTAACAGTAGTTCTGCCAGGATGGTTTCCAAAGGTGGAGAGTGAGGCCTCATAGCCCAGAAAAGCTCACAGCTCAAAGGATGGGCAGTTTGGGGTCCTCCGATCTCTCCTTGATCTTCAACTACTGCAGGAGAAGGAATGGCCTTGCCAGTTATTTCTCTGCTCAATCCGCCTGCAGCTGAACATTTTTGTACTGGACAAGTATTATGGATCTCTAAGGAATCTGTATTGGGATGTGGATATAGCCTGGCATACTTAGGAAAATGGACTGACGCATCTCAGGGCAGCCTCACAAAAAGACCTCAGTGACTGCGGACAGTTTAGGACTGATGCCCAAAGCCACTGCCCTGAAATACAGCCTTTTATGACCAGATTTTTACACTAGTATCTTGTGTAAATGACCCCACTAGATGCCATATGAGAGAGGAATATGGATAGCTGAAACCTGAGCCAACATATTTTGTCCACAATTTTAAAAAAATTTATTTATTTCATTGACTTTTGGCTGTGCTGGGTCTTTGCTGCTGTGCGGGCGTTTCTCTAGTTGCAGCGAGCAGGAACTACTCTCTAATTGTGGTGCGTGGGCTTCTCATTGAGCGGCTTCTCTTTCGGGGGAGCTCGGCCCTAGGGCGCAGGCTTCAGGAGTTGCAGCACCTGGGCTCAGTAGCTGTGGCAAGTGAACTTAGTGGCTCCGCGGCACGTGGAATCTTCCTGGACGGGGAGTGAACCCACGTCCCCTGCATTGGCAGGTGGATTTTTAATCCCTGGACCACCAGGGAAGCCCTTGTGCACAATTTTGAAAATAATCTTTGTTTGGCTGAAAGAATAAAAAAGAAAAAAAAATCCCTTCTTAAAACTGAAATTTAAAACAGTTTTATAGCTTTCTTTGCAGCCCACCTTAGTCTGTACCTTTAATAAGGTACAGAGTCTTCCTGGTCCCAATTTGACCCCAATTCTGCCGACTTCAGTCCCTGAGACAGACTTTCATTCTCTCTCCATGAAGTCTTTTGGACTGACCATTCTCTTGGATGATCTGCTTCTCCCCAAGTAGCTTTTTCTCCAGTCCTGTCTGTCTTCCTCTCACCAAGACCTACCCCTGCTCCCAGGACACTGCCCCTACTCTGGGCCCAGCACCCAGCATAGGACTGCTTCTTAGTTTCCACTTTAAAAAAAAAAGGGAAGGTAATATTACTTCACAGAATTGTCATGAAAATAATGAAATCAAAGAATTTTATAGGGGAGTTTCCTGGTGGCCTAGTGGTTAGGATTCTGAGCTTTCACTGCTAGGGCCTGTGTTTGATCCCTGATTGGGGATCAAACCTCCCAGGTGCGCAGCCAAAAAAAAAGGTGTTATGCCAACAGATGTTGTTATGGGCCTTTCCTGATGACTCAGACGGTAAAGAATCCACCTGCAATGTGGGAGACCTGGGTTTGATCCCTGGGTTGGGAAGATCCCCTGGAGGAGGGTATGGAAACCCACTCCAGTATTCTTGCCTGGAGAATCCCATGAACAGAGGAGCCTGGTGGGCTACAGCCCAGGCGGTCCCAAAGAGTCAGACACGACTGAGCGACTACACACAGCACATTGTTATGTGTATAAAGATATCTTGTTCATTCTTCATAACACATGTTGCTAATAAAGATGCTTAATTTTTACATGATGGTGTAGTTACATTCTAGATCTTATTTATTTTCCATTTCTAATAGTCTTATTTTATTAATTCCAATGATTTTTAATTCTGCTATCAAAAGTAAGTCAACTGTTCAGTTCAGTTCAGTTCAGTCGCTCAGTCGTGTCGGGCTCTTTGCGACCCCATGAATCGCAGCACGCCAGGCCTCCCTGTCCATCACCAACTCCCAGAGTTCACTCAAACTTACGTCCATTGAGTCGGTGATGCCATCCAGCCATCTCATCTGTCATCCCCTTCTCCTCCTGCCCCCAATCCCTCCCAGCATCAGAGTCTTTTCCAATGAGTCAGCTCTTCGCATGAGATGGCCAAAGTACTGGAGTTTCAGCTTTAGCATCATTCCTCCAAAGAACACCCAGGGCTGATCTCCTTTAGAATGGACTGCATGTTTCAAACCATCACCTTGATTACAAATGAGAGACTTGCATGCTGCAGTTTGAGATACCTTCCGTATTTTTTTAAACTGGAGTAGAGCTGCTTACAGCAACACTGCTGTGTTAGTTTCTGCCGTACAGCAAAGTGGATCAGTCATACATATACATATATCCCCCTTTTTGGATTTCCTTTCCATTTAGGTCACCACAGATCACTGAGTTTCCTCTGCTATGCATTAGGTTCTCATTTTATCGATTAATATTTACCTTTCATATTTTGAAGACAGAGTTCTGATAGTATTAATAGAAAGTAGAATGGCAAAATTTATACAGAGAAACCAAGACTACTGGCACCCTATTATTTTTAAGCTGTGTACAATATTCGGTAGTTGCCTGTCAAGATAGCAAGTTTATACTGTAGAGCCTGAAAAATCTTGGCATGTGACATTTAACTACAAAGCATTGGAACTGTTTTCAAGAATATATAAAGCATCGACACAAGAAGAACCCTATTCTCTTTCCAAGTTGTTATCTTGAAAGACTATACACTAACTCTTGTGATGTCACAGTTCAAACATTTTAATGTTATTGATCAGCTTTTTTAAAATTCTAACTCTTTTTATCCTGGATACTGATGCATCCAAGGTGACCGTCTTTCCTATTATTTACATTTCTGGAGTTGTCACCACCTAAAGTCTGTGGCTTTTGGCTAGTTCGGAATCTCTTCATATGTTAAAATAGCTTTAAGCTGGCGGGGGTAGGGCACGGTGGGGGGAAGAAGGTGGGATGGTATGAGAGAATAGCATTGAAACCTATGCATTGCCATATGTAAAACTGATAGCCAGTGGAAGTCCAGTATATGCTGCAGGGAACCCAAACCCAGTGCTGTGACAACCTAGAGGGATGGAATGGGAAGGACAATGGAAGGGAAGTTCAAGAGGGAGGGCACATATGTATACCCATGACTGATTCATGTTGATGTATGACAAAAACCATCATAATATTGTAATTAGCCTCTAATTTAAAAAAAGTAAAATATAAAAGTTAAAAAAAAAAAAAGCTTTAAGGGACTTCCCTTGTGGTCCAGTGGCTAAGACTTTGTACTCCAAATGCAGGGGGCCTGGGTTCAATCCCTGGTCAGGGAACTAGATCCTGTGTGCTGCAACTAAGGCCTGGTGCAGCCAAACCTTTTAAAGGAAAAAGGTTTTTAAAAATAGCTTTAAAATATTTTACCTTCAGCCCCTGAAGGATCTATTGTTCCTTGTGATTGGTTCTTTCATTTTGTACCTAAGTGACGTAGTGACCAGGTTTGCCTCAAAGTCTGCTTCTTACCCACAGGCAACTTTCAGAGTTTACCAAGTGAGCATCACACGATGAGGTAAACCCCACTCTCAGCACCCATTCATGGCACTGGAGCCCCCTTTCTTAAGGAAAAAGCCAGCATTTCACCCACCCCAAGGCAGGGCAGTCAGAGCCAGGAAGGGCTTTGAAGAAATAGGGTGGGATATGGGAAGAGTCTTTGGTCTATTGTGATCTGGCCTCCACAGCTGAACTTCTGGGACTTTCTGACTCATAGCTTGGAAGGATCAGGGGAAAGCACTTGTCACATGGAGCAGAACGGCTGCTTCCTGCTTAACTTTTTTGGAGTGGAACATCTTATTTCATCTTCGTAACATACTTGAATATAAGAAGCATGAAATGCCACTGTGAAAACAGCTCTTTCATTGTAAAAAAAAAAAAATTTAAACCCTAATATTCAAAAAAGATAAGGTCTTGGTTTCTTCTATTTTATTAAAGATTATTAACAGAAGAATGGAAGTTTAAGTGTTATTTGCTCAGTTGTGTCCAGCTCATCATGACCCCATGGTTTTGTAGTCCACCAGGCTCCTCTGTACATGGAATTCTCCAGGCAAGAATATTGGAGTGGGTAGCCACTCCTTTATCCAGGGGATCTTCCCAACCCAGGGATTGAACTCAGGTCTCCTGCATTGCAGGCAGATTCTTTACTGTCTGAGCCACCAGGGAAGCCCTTATAAGCATGTATTTTTCCTCAGAAGTTAATAGCTATTAATTAATAGCAGCTCTATCAGTCTATAAGAAAGTTATGCAATAACAATAATGAATATAGTACTTAGCATGTGCCAGGCACTATCCTAAGTACCTTTACATATTTAGTCATTTACTTCTTCCAACAACTTTAGGAGGTGGGTTCTATCATATCCTTTTTACAGATGAGGAAACAGGCACAAGTCATATGGCTGGTGTGTGGCAAAGTCATGATTTAAACCCAGAGAGTGTGTCCTGAATCTGTGTTCTTTTCTGCTATGCCACAGTTGGATAGTTACTGAAGAGCAGGAAGAGAAATGCTTGCCTTTTCAATAAGCAACAGTTCACAAATCTCTGAGTATATTAAAGTGAAATTTTTACCTAACTTTACAATGTGAAAAATTTAAAAATACCCAGAACCAGCAAACTCCTTGACTTTCATGAATGGTTCCAAACAAAGAAAATGCATTATGGGGTAAACTCAGGAAGTATTCTCTTTTATGGAAACTAGTAATAGCCCATGTCCTGTATTCCCAGTTATCTCTTCACTACCATGGAAGACTTAGTAATGGAGCTGTGTGAACTTTTTTTTTTTTAGAGAAAGGGAATTAGGTGAAAGGTGAAACATATCATCCCTGGAATTAGCTGAGAAAGAATTGGGAGAAGTCTAAGAAGAATCCAGTGGGACTTGGTTTCCACAATTCTCATATTAACCATGAAATTAAAATTAGGAGCAGGGCTAGATTTCATGGTCATAAGCAGATTAGTTAGTGAGTTCCAAAGAGTTCAGCTATTCTTTCTACTCCTTTTAAAATTTCACTGTCTGAAGCACCTGAGAATAATGACCACTGAATAAACCCTCTTATCTATTAAACAATGAGTAGAAAGAGTTCAGAGTTGATTCATAAAAAAGACAGGAAACATGGTGAGTGTAGGTAAGGATATTACAAAGTTTGCAAACGAAACCAAATCTCCGAAACATGATGATTTTGCTAAACTATTACTAATAACTCAGGAGAGAAAGCAACACATCCCTGTGTGAATTCTTTTTCATCCCCCTCACCCCCATTCAGAGGTCCATTCACCAGCTGCAGCCTCAAACAAGGTGGTAGAAGAATTTTTAGAACAATAATTGAAAAGTTAGATAAAGATTTAAATGGTCAGGACACAAATACATAAAAAGCATGCTTATAATGTAATGTTTATTTAACTTGAAAAACAAGACTATTCACTCAGTTGTGTCCAACTCTTTGCGACCCCGTCCATGGCATTCTCCAGGCAAGAATACTGGAGTGGGTTGCCATTTCCTTCTCCAGGGCATCTTCTTGACCCAGGGATAGAACCCAGGTTTCCCGCATTGTAGGCAGACGCTTTAACCTCTGAGCCATCAGGGAATCCCTATTTTAAATTACATTTCAATGCATGAAAGGAATGGGTCACAGTAAAACAAAAGTAATTATTTCTGACCTTTTTTTTTTTAATATTTCTAACTCTGTATGCATTTTCAGCATTTTATATCTGTTCTTTACCACCATAACCAACCAACTCAAAATAAACAGGTGGTTTTGATCCAAACTGAACTACGGAGATGCAGACAGGAGCAAGATAAACTCAAAACAAGCAAACCAACATCAACACAGTAAAAATGTTTTTCTTGATATTTATATATTTACAAAGGTAAAGCTAAACCAACTGGTCATTATGTACATACATTAGTAAATATTGGCACTTTACATTTACATATAAGTGTATTTCATAATTATCAAGTAAAAAGATAAATTTTAAATTATTTTTATGAAAAATATATATAATGTGATGTACATACTTCAATTTGAGTGCTTGTTCAATATTGAGTGCTCAAAAAACTTTTGGGGAAAAAATATCCCATAATGTATTCTGATGGAAGATACTGAAAGTAAAGACGTAAGGAAATAAGTGTTAAATGTGATTTTAGTAAGTAGAGGACATGAGCAGAAGATATACATTCAGATGGGGATAGCACAGCATAAACCAGAGGAAGACTCAGAAATGGAAGATGTGCAGTTTTTCCCAAGGTCAGTTTCACTCGAAAAGGAATAGAACCGAGGTACTTTCAGGATAAGGTAAACGAACTGGAATTTTGATGACAAGTTCATACTGTGAGCCGATCCAGAATTGACTTCCGGCTAGAGGTTCATGTACAAACATGCCTTGGACATCTACCGTAGAGTTAAGTCACAACGGCAGTTCCTTATGTGGCTTCCTTTAAGAGGCAAGGGTGTTATGTGCCCTTTAAACGACCTCAGAAAACTTCAGGTGGCATCTGTCGTGACTGAAGAATCAGCGGGTGGGATCCACCCTTGTTCCAAGTACGAGCTGGGCTGGAATTCTTGCACCTCGTGTTTTTCCTTTTTTTCCTTTCTCTAAGGGCTCAGGTCCATAGTGATTAGCGCAACTCACCCGAGGACAGATGGCCTCAAAATCTACCCCCAGAGTGCTTCCTCGTCCATCCCGCTCGGGGATGGAGGTGTGGCGGCCCGGGGCCACTTGCTAGTTGAGGCAGGGGCAGCAGAAACAGCAGATTGTCCGGCAGGGGTTCTTCTTCTTGTACTGCACAGCCTTGCGCACCTGCACCTTGGCCTGCCCGGTGTATTCGACGGTCTTCTGCACGTTGAACTCGATGACGTCCAGGGTGTCCGCCTGCTGCTCCACGAGCAGGGCCATCTGCAGAAAGAGGTCGTGCAGGTCGCGGATGCGGCCCTCCAGCTGCAGCAGTTCCCGGTGGCGGCTCTCGATCTCGTTGAGAGCCGCCCGTGCGCCCTTCACGTCGGCCAGCAGGTTCTCGGAGAACACGTCCCACTTGCCCTGTTCGAACATGTCCTCGATCTCGTCGCCCGACACGTCCTTGCCCATGATCTCCAGCTGGCGCTGGATGCGGATCTTGCAATTCTCGCGTTGCTTCATCTCGGCGCAGTTGTACTCGTGCATGGCGGCCTGGAAGATGCAGGCGAGCGCGCTGTACTGCGCACGCGCGATGCGCGCCACGGCAGAGTGCGCGCCGTGCTGGACTTCCGCCTGCTCGCTCAGCGCCTTCATGGCGCCCAGCTTGCGGTTAATGCTCTCGCCCCGGGCCTTGATGTCCTTGCCGATGGAGTTGGTGTCCCGCTTGATGCTGCTGAGGCGCCGCATGGACGTGAGGAAGCGGGTGTTCTGCTTTCCCAGCCGCCTCACGTCGGCAATCAGGTGCTGGTTTTCCTCCTGAAGGTCTTGGATGTCTCGGTACAAGGATTCCAGGATGTGGTCGGTCTCGAACACGATGTCCTCGTGAGGCGAGTCAAAATCGTCGTCGTCGTCTGGGAACTGCTGGTCAAACTGCTTGGTTAACTCCACGAGTTCTCCTAGTCGGTCCTTCATTTTGCCTGCAAATAGAAACATGGAGGTTAAATTCCTCTAGCGAGAGTCAAAGTATTTGCATTGAGAGAATTAAAGATTAAAATAGATGTTCCGCTCACTGCTCATCACTCTCAATTCTTTACTCCTGGGTGTAGGTAACAAATGCACTACAGGAGCTAAATGGTTCAAAACATGAGTGAAGGACTGATGTGACTGGGAGTCACCTTTGTGTTTTATAGCTTGTAGGTATCTGCAGTTCTTATGCAACATTGTTCTTTACAGCAAGGGACTTTACTTTCACCACCAGACACATCCACAAAGAGGGTCTTTCCCGCTTTGGCCCAGCCTCTTCATTCTTCATTGTTTTAGCCCCTAAGTCACTGCCTGCCAGGCTTCTCTGTCCATGGGATTTCCCAGGCAAGAATACTGGAGTGGGTTGCCATTTCCTCCTCCAGTGCATCCTCCCCACACAGGAAGATATGAACCGGCATCTCCTGCATTGGCAGGTGGAATCTTTACCACTGAGCCACTAGGGAAGCCCTTTCTATATGTATGTGTGCGTGCATGCTAATTCACTTGAATCCTGTGGGAATCTGCGACCCTATGGACTGTGGTCCACCAGCCTCCTCTGTCCATAGGATTCTCCAGGCAAGCATACTGGAGTGGGTTTCTATGCCCTTCTCCAGGTGATCTTCCCGACCCATGGATTGATCGCACATTTCTTATGTTTCCTGCATTGGCAGGTAGGTTCTTTACCACTAGTGCCACCTGAGATCCCCTTAGCAAAGATAAAGATTGTTAAATAAGTAAAATACATACTTATAAAAAAAAAAAACATTGACACATTAATGACGAATTTCTGCCTTGAGTTTCAGAATATTTTTTGGATCTTTTTCTGCATTTTATTTATTTTCTTATTTAAATAATTTCTGTATTTTACTATTTACTGTTGAGACATCTAACAGTTTTTATTTACCACTATTTATTGTTGTTATCTCTTGATTTAAACTTATAGCATATGTAGTATCCATCACCTGAAAATGTTGCTTTACTTATCAAAGTTCAAGCAATCAGATAGCCTCAGTCTACTTGCAGAAAAATAAAGGCCAATAAGAAGCAAAAAAAAAAAAAAAGATTGTTAAATAAGGATAGTCAATTTATAAGCTTTGAGACCAACTCTAAGTGTTGTCTATTCTGTGTCTATTTCAGCACTGGTGAGCATCTTCAGTCTTGTATATCATAACAATTTTTTAATGATATAAATCATGGTTTAATTTTTTATCTTAAAGACATAAAAGTTGAACCTGCTTAAAGTAAAACAACAAAATGAACAAAGATCAAAATCTAATAAGGAAGTATAAAATTTGGAAGTTGAAATTTCCTTGCTCTCATGCCCAATATCCGGAGAAGGCAATGGCACCCCACTCCAGTACTCTTGCCTGGAAAATCCCATGGACGAAGGAGCCTGGTAGGTTGCAGTCCATGGGGTCGCTAAGAGTTGGACACGACTGAGCGACTTGACTTTTACTTTTCACTTTCATGCATTGGAGAAGGAAATGGCAACCCACTCCAGTGTTCTTGCCTGGAGAATCCCAGGGACGGGGGAGCCTGGTGGGCTGCCGTCTCGGGGGTCAGAGTTGGACACGACTGAAGCGACTTAGCAGCAGCAGCAGCAGCAGCAGCAGCAGCAGCAGCATGCCCAATATTACCAATACATACTTTGAGTATTTGTTTGAGACTCAGTGCTTAAAAATATTTTGGGGCAAAATCCCCAAATACAAGCTAATGAACGATATTGAGTAAAAGAGATCAGTAAATAGTTAAGTGTGGCTCAGCTGGTAAAAAATCCGCCTGCAATGCGGGAGACCTGGGTTCCATCCCTAGGTTGAGAAGATCCTCTGGAGAAGGGAAAGGCTACCCACTCCAGTATTCTGGCCTGGAGAGTTCCATGGAGTGTATAGTCCATGGGTCGCAAAGAGTCGGACATGACTGAGCGACTTTCACTGACTGACTGATGTGATTTTAATAAGTAGGAGGAGTGAGCAGAAAGAAGATATTTATCTATGTGGGAATCACATGGCAAAAGCCAAAGGAAGAATCAGAAGTAAAAGACGTTCAATTTTTCCCAATATCGCTAGTGGTAAATGTTGTTAACAAAACTGCTTTTTTAAAAAAGTTTTACATGGAAAATTTCAATCGTACACAAGCCTACTAGCAATAATATAACACACTCCCATATACCCATCACACAGCAGCAATATTTGCCCGTTTTTAATAGCTTTTTGAAATAAGTTGGCAGCTCAAGCAGAATTTCCATGCTTTTATAAGGGTGGTTCTGATCAATTCCCTGTTTAGCAAGGCAAAATAATGTTCTGTGTGTCCATATTTTTTCCAGTGAAGTGAAAAACTTTCATTATTAATACTGTATATATGCCAAAATAATGAACATTTTGCTCTTTTATACAAGATCTTTCTATACAAATAGAAAGATTTCTATTATATAATTTGCAGGAAACAGGAGAAAAGTAGTAGCATTTAATGGCTACTCAATCTATCAGGGATCTTGATCTCAAAAGCTTCCCTCAATTTGAAGTAATTAATTTCACAACACCACTAATGGAATGCTGACAACTTGGATTCAGTGATAAATGGAAAATGGTGAAATATTAACCATGGATTCCCATCTGCCATGACCATTAGTTACATAAATTAAGCAAAGTTTTATTCCATAGTGGTGATTTTTAATACAACAAGTTACCTGCTTAAAATGCCATTTCTGCTTTCTGATGACAAAGATCAATACCAGACCTTCTCACTGAGGGGAAAGTGACTCCAAGAAGCACAGTTGAGAGGCAGAAAAAAGAACCAGGCTGGACCAAAACTATGCCTTCCCTGGCCTGAATTACCTGATACCTAAATATTTCCTCATTTTGAATAAAATTTAAAGACAAAGCACAAGTTGGTGGGGGTGAGGGGATTGCAATATATAGTAGATAATGAGTTAACATACTTACTATATTAAAAACTCTTGCCCCTCCAAAAAAAAAAAAAAAACCAATAGAAAAACCACTTGCCCTAGCAAAGACAATGAGAAGGCAATTCATATAAGAAGAAATATAAGTGCCAGAGAACATGGAGATAGTTAGTAGGTATCAGGTACTTATTGTAATGCCAGTAAGCATGTTCTAAGCACTTCTCACGTGATACTGTCTTTAATCTTCATACAGACTTCATGAAGTAGGTATTGTCATTATCAGAGTTGGTGAGTTTAGGGAGATGAAGGAACATACCCAAGGTCACAAGTAAGTGACTAGTCCAGCTCTAGAGTGGCCCTGCTTAATCACTACCTTCAATTATTTCCAGCAGGTGTAAAAAAGTGAGGCATGAGGGACTTTACTATCAAAACAAGGAAATGCAAGTTAAACCATTGAAATTTATTTTGGTCATCAAGCTGGCAAGAATTTTAAAAAAATAATAATTTAGGGACCTCTTTGGCAGTCCAGTGGTTGAGATTTGAACTCCCAGTGCAGGGGGCTTGGGTTCAATCTTTGGTTGGAGAACTAAGATCCTTCATGCCACAGGGCAGGATGAAGGGCAGTTGAATAATATGTATTAAAAACTTTTAAAATGTGTTCTTGTTTTAGGTACATTTATTCTAAGCATATATTCAGAGTTATATGAAGCTAATCATTGTAAATATTTTCATCACCACAGTTTTCACAGGAATTCAAAAATAATTTAAAGGTGCAAAAATGAGATAGTGATGGCTACATAATCACAGAGTTTAGAAGGCTATCTAATGGGATGAAAAGCATAAATATCATTTTAGATAGAAAAAAATCTGTAAAGGGAAGAGAATGAGCAGTGCTGTCATGCAAACGTCTTGAAATAAAGGCTTGAATAATACACATCAAAATGTTCAGTTCAGTTCAGTCGCTCAGTTGTGTCCGACTCTTTGCGACCCCATGAATTGCAGCACGCCAGGCCTCCCTGTTCATCACTAACTCCTGGAATTCACTCAAACTCACGTCCATCGAGTCAGTGATGCCATCCAGCCATCTCATCCTCTGTCGTCCCCTTTTCCTCCTGCCCCCAATCCCTCCCAGCATCAGTCTTTTCCAATGAGTCAACTCTTCGCATGAGGTGGCCAAAGTACTGGAGTTTCAGCTTTAGCATCATTCCTTCCAAAGAAATCCCAGGGCTGATCTCCTTCAGAATGGACTGGTTGGACCTCCTTGCAGTCCAAGAGACTCTCAAGAGTCTTCTCCAACACCACAATTCAAAAGCATCAATTCTTTGGTGCTCAGCTTTCATCAAAATGTAGTTTTCTTCAAATTGTGGAAATATAAATCACTTTAATTACTTCCTTGTGCTCTTCTCTATTTTCCAACATTTTTATAATGTCCTGTAGATTTATCAATTAGATAAAACCCCACAAAACCATAAGTATTTGTTTAAAAGGCTAATTCCTTTAAGATGTATGCATTACAATCAGGTTACCACCTTATGTGACACAAGGAAAGTACACGAGTTGACTAGTATGGAGTTGAGCTTTATTTATCTGCTTAAGTTAGCAGCCAACATATGCTACTCTGCAAGTGTAGAATTAATAATTTTTGAAGATAGATACAGATAGAATAAAATATAAATAACTTTTTTTTACATAAATAGAACAGAGAATGAATAATTTTTGAAGGACAAGACAAGAAATGGTGATGGATGCAAGGAAGGCTTGGGAAGCACCACCACAGAAGGTAAGGGGTGGTTAAAGGACAGCATCACACACCGGAATGTTAGGGACCTGCTTGTTGGTCTGTGCTAGTCGTAGACAAGTCCCGGGCCCAGTACTGCTCTCCTGAAGCCCTGAAAAAGCTATCATTTCATTCACAGTAGGACGAGCAAAGTGCACTGCAATTATATAGAAAGTGGCCTTTGAAGATGTTCAGAGATAGTCATTCCTTCCCAAGACCTACCAACGTGAAGCCATGGATCCTAAATGAGATGAAGGTCTAAGTTCACTTGAAGGCTCAAGTCTACAAACTGGTCAGGAGAGAGGCAGGACGTGGAAGCCAGAGATTCTCTAGAAGGTGTACACAAGGAAGTGGCCTTCAGTGCCTTCCTGCCCACCTTTCTTGACCCAGCTCAGCCCCAAATGAGCTGGTCCCACTGATCTAAAAGGTTTTCTGGTTGCCAAGGTGCAAACATTAGGAAAACTACAACAGAAAGTCAACCAAGAGGCTACTACTTCTAACAATATTCCCTAAATGGTTTAAATGTACTCCTTACTGTCCATCCCAACTACCAGAGTTACTCAAACTCATGTCAATCAAGTCAGTGATGCTCTTCTAAACTGCACTGATATATTTCACTGTTTCCTTAAAGAGAGGGAACTGAATACAATTTATTGGTGACTCAGATTATCATTACTAAAATCCCTGAATTGTGTAATGATGCGCTTTTGTTTTAAAACGTTTCTCTTTCCGCACGGTTACAATTTCAGGGTTCATCTCAGTTACTTCCCTATACTGCTACTGACATTCCTCTCACTTCCCACACAGGTTGTATCAGGCCAAGAAATTACATAAAAATCAAGCATTTAACAATGTAAGCTATGAGTGGGTCAGCAGCCCTCTAGGGTCAAACCTAAGCACAGCAGGGAAGGAAAAGCTAGTGCCTGTGGCAAACTGAGTGTCCAGTGCGACCCTGCCTTTGTACTGGACAAATGATATATAACCCATCAACAAGATTCATAATAATTATGAAAGCATCAAATTGTTAGGTTATTGCCATGATGTGATTGACCATCAATTCATAATATACTTTCTTAACCTGACTTCCTATAGGGCCCATTTTCCCCTCCCAAATATGGACATACTCTTGTGAAAGGTTGAAAAAATTTTACTACACATTCTTTGCATGTCCTCTAATCAAGAAGTATAGACTACTTCCCAACTCCTTGAATTTGGAGTGTGGCCATGAGACTGGAACTTGCTCTGGCTAATGAGACAGTAGTAAATACAATGCAAGCAGAGGCTTGAAAAGCACATCTGCAAAAGAGCTTGTTACTTGGGACCCTGATATCAAACATATGAAAAAGCCTCGACTTGCCTACAGAATAAGACCCAGGAGTCTTAGTAATCCTGGCTGAACCCAGCCCCCAGCTAATCCATCAAGTGACTGCAGCTACACAAATGAGCCAGGAGACAATCAATAGAAAACCGATGAGCCAACTGATAGAACTGTAAGAAATAATTAATCATTGAAGTTTAAAAGTGAAAGTGAAGTCGCTCAGTCATGTCCATCTCTTTGCAACCCATGGACTATAGCCTACTAGGCTTCTCCGTCCATGGGATTTTCCAGGCAAGAGTACCAGAGAGCGTTGCCATTTCCTTCTCCAGGGGATCTTCCTAACCCAGGGATAGAATCTGGGGCTCCCACATTGCAGGCAGACACTTGACCCTCTGAGCCACCAGGGAAGCCCATTGCTGCTTAAGCCATTAAGATATGTGGCAGTTTCTTAAGCCACAAAAACTAACTGATAGAGAAATTGTTACCTACAAGCAGCACGTTGCCATGACAGGCTTAAAACATGCAGCATCAGCTTTGGGAGCAAACAGCAGGTGAAAAGCAGAGAGGTAGCTATTAGCAAAAACCAGGAAAATGGCAGGCAAACTCTTAGTGGAGGCTGGATAGTGATGAGGAAACTGTACAGTTCAGTTCAGTTGCTCAGTCGTGTCCAACTCTTTGCGAGCCCATGAACTGCAGCACGCCAGGCCTCCCTGTCCATCACCAACTCCTGGAGTCCACCCAAACCCATGTCTATCGAGTCAGTGATGCCATCCAGCCATCTCATCTTCTGTCGTCTCCTTTTCCTCCTGCCCTCAATCTTCCCCAGCATCAGGGTCTTTTCCAGTGAGTCAACTCTTCGCATCAAGTAGCCAAAGTATTGGAGTTTCAACTTCAACATCAGTCCTTCCAATGAACACCTGGGACTGATCTCCTTTAGGATGGACTGGTTGGATCTCCTTGCAGTCCAAGGGACTCTCAATAGTCTTCTCCAACACCACAGTTCAAAAGCATCAATTCTTCTGTGCTCAGCTTTCTTTATAGTCCAACTCTCTCACATCCATACATGACCACTGGAAAAACCATAGCCTTGACTAGACGGACCTTTGTTAGCAAAGTAATGTCTCTGCTTTTGAATATGCCGTCTAGGTTGGTCACAACTTTCCTTCTAAGGAGCAAGCATCTCTTAATTTCATGGCTGCAATCACCATCTGCAGTGATTTTGGAGCCCAGAAAAATAAAGTCAGCCATTGTTTCCACTGTTTCCCCATCTATTTGCCATGAAGTGATGGGACCAGATGCCATGATCTTAGTTTTCTGAATGTTGAGCTTTAAGCCAACTTTCTCACTCTCTTCTTTCACTTTCATCAAGAGGCTCTTTAGTTCTTCTTCATTTTCTGCCATAAGGGTGGTGTCATCTGTTTATCTGAGGTTATTGATATTTATCCCAGCAATCTTGATTCCAGCTTGTGCTTCTTCCAGCCCAGCATTTCTCATGATGTACTCTGCATAGAAGTTAAATAAGCAGGGTGACAATATACAGCCTTGATGTACTCCTTTTCCTATTTGGAATCAGTCTGTTGTTCCATGTCCAGTTCCAGCTGTAAGGCAAAAAGGCAACCCACATTCTTTAGTAGCAAAACAACTGGTAAAAGTGATGCCTGCAGCAGCATAAAGGACAGAAAATGTACACAATGAATTTTGAATCTAGCTGCCAAGTTCTCCAGGCAGAAGCTTGGAAGCATTCATTGAGTGTTTCTAGCTGCATAGAAGGTTCTGCAAAGGACAGATGGGCTGCAAAATGATTTATCCAGTTAATAAGCACTATTTTGAGAAAATAGAGAAGAACCAGAACTCATGATATTGGAAAAGAAAATCTTTTATATCTCCAGTCTCTTCAGCTGGAAGACAAGCTTCTTAATGCAAGAAATGGCCTCAGAGAGAAGACTTCTGTAAAATTTAACGTGATGCCTCGTAGCCCTTCTCAGCTGGACAAGAGGGGCTCTGAGACTCCTAGAGTCACTGTCTCATAGCAGTCTGATGCTCAGCCCAGAGTCAAGGGAGGTCTGTCTGACTTGGAAAAAAAAAAGAAGAACTGTGGCTGTGGATTTTAGGGGCATGGACTCTATGGGATTCTAAGGAAATCCTCAAAGTTTTTAAGCGAGTTTTACTGACAAGCATGGGCTTCCTAGGTGGTGCTAGTGGTAAAGAACCTGCCAGCCAAAGCAGGAAATATTAGAAAAGGTGGGTCGGGAAGATCCCCTGGAGGAGGGCATGGCAACCCAATCCAGTATTCTTGACTGGAGAATCCCATGGACAGAGGAGCCTGGCAGGCTATGGTCCATAGCGTCAGACAGAGTTGGACACAACTGAAGCGACTTAGCATGCACGCCTGCAATGACAAGCACAAAAATATGATCTAAAGGATACAGAGATCATTCAAAGGAAAAGAGGCCTCTAGAAGCTTGGGTTTTTATAAGAATGAGGCCACAGAAATTATTTAGAAGCAAGCATAAGCCATTTCTTATGGAAAAAGGAAGAATGTTTCAGAGGATGGAGCCAAGGACAGTAGAGAGACACAAGTGAACCATTCCCGAGCAAGAGAACTGGGTCCTAATCAAGGAACCTCCACTGGCCCAGGAGTGGGGCACCTAACCATACGGGCCTGAGTTGCTGTGGATTGCTGAGTGCTGCCTGTATTCTGTTTCTGTAGTTTTGAGGGGTTATCTTTTGCCTTTTCACCATTATGTGTTGGGTGCGTATAAGGAGATAATTTGTCCATGATAAGTAAAAACTATGATAACTATTGATAGATAACTAAAATATATGTTATCATATATACTGTGTATGTATAATATCTAGATGCAATATAGATACAATATATGATCGTAAAAAGTTATCTAGTTATCGGATCCACATCTAGATCCACAGATCCAGATCCTCTTGACCCAACTAGATCAAGAGGATCCATATCTGATGTGCTGTATCTGAGGGGGGCTTGTCTGTGCCCAGAAGTGATGCAGATCATGGATAGGCCTCTGGACTTCAGAGGCTGATGCCTGAATGTGATAAGGCTTCTTCGAATTCTATGATAGGAGTGAATGTATCTTTCTTATAGCAGAAATGTGAGTAATTTTTACCAAAGGCAGACTATATTTGATTGCACACACACAAAAAAAGGCCACAAATTCTTAGCAGTACCTCCTGATCAAGAAGTGGTATTGACAGAAAAGACATGCCCTGTTAATAAAAGTTCATCACCCTCAGTATTCTGGGGGAGTGAGGTAAAGCTTCATTGAGAGTAATCGGCTGGCTTCTCAGCAGTCACAACTCACAGGAGGGCAGAGGGCTAGGAAACTCACAGCCCTGACAATAAATGGGGTCTGCATAGAAGAGCAGGTGCAACAGAACGAGAGAGCACATGAAAGAAGAGGAACCAGCCTGTGTTGAGCAGAGGCCAACACATCAACTGGACCTGTCTGGCAAAGTGTTCTTAACAGTTCTTTAGTGAGGGGGCACCAAAAGCTGGCAATCTATGTACTTGTATGTATACATGCTTATATTATTTGTATTAAAACAGAAAGTATCATTCTCAAAAACAAAAACGTAGTGTCAATTCCCCTACACTTTCAATCTGGGTTTGGCCATGAGACTTTTACAGACAGGACAATAGAAAACATGATGCCAGCAGACGCTTGAATAGCACTAGCAGACTGGGGCTTGTGTCCTGTTAGCACCAAGAACACCAAAGCCTCATGTCAGGAAGCTCAGACTAGCCTCCTGGAAGATAATGACTACATGGAGAGAGAGGCCAGCCCCCGCAGGTGACCCACCCCTACATCTGTATGACCGACCTCAAAGTGAACCCACTGGAAGAACTAATCAGAATTTACTTTCTGCCAGGTACTATTGTAGAAGCTTTACATATTGTGGATTATCTCATTTAATCTTCAAAATGATGAGAAATAACAATGGTAATTTGGGAGTATTTTGTTATACTGACAGAGCTAACTGATACACCCCTCTTTAGGTTTCTCTATACCCCCAAATTTGTGTTCTTCTTAAAGAGCACCTAGGAGGATGATGTGACTCACGGATAAATCATAATTCTTCAAAAGTAAAGGCTGCTGCACTTAAACCAAAGTTCATTGCTACAATTTAAACACACAAACATAAGAAACATGTACCAAATCCTTGTCCTGATGATCATGGCCTAATTACACACCTGGGTTTTGACAGTCTACATTTACAACTTCCTGTTCATACTGTATACACACATTAATGTAAAGCATACACATAAAAGGAGCATGTGTTTCTTAACAAGTCTGAGAACAGCCTTCCTTTCCTTTTGAGGATTGTGGTCATAAGCATGGTAAGGAGAAAAAAAATGATGCTAAAAAAAGACTATCTCACACACAAGCAGCCTCCACAAGAAAGACTGCAGAAGCTGTTTGATAATGCAGTATGCTAAATCGAGGTTCTTGAGCAGTGGGGGCAGGACAGCACAGAGAGGCTAGGCAGCTTTAACTCTGGCTGAGTTTCAGTCTGATAAGAGGTTCTGAGAACTTGAAAAGCCAGCTTTGAAATGGAGGTAGATAGTTTAAGTGTATCATCCACTTTAAGTGTATTGTCCAAATCAGTAAAGTAAACACCAGGTAGGCAAAATGCAACCTCCAAACATCATTCTCCTGCCATGTTCCAGTCCTTCGTCACCCAAGACTGAACCAGAGACATTTCTTGCTGACTAAAAGGAATAAAAATTAGTGTGACATGAACCAGGTTCCTAAGGAGCACTGGATTAAGACCTTACTAGTCTTTCAGAGTGTTTAAGGCAATCAGGATACTGCTTCCCAGTTGTAGAATCTGCTTAGAATGCCATACCCACTCAGGGCAGTGGAAGAGCGTGGCAAAGGGTTCAGCCTGGGGAGAGAACTCTTTTGCCTTTGGGAGTAGCCTGGGCTTCCTCACTGGTTTCAGGGTTCCTGGCAGTAAGAGAGGGCAATCCTAACAGAGAAGTGCTTTGCAAATGTCTGCTGATGTCACGTTTCCTTATACTCACCTCCTCTCTGTCTTATCTTCCACATGTATAAATACTGACTGCAGAAGGTGAGGAAGAAAATTAAATGAGATAATCCAAGCTGAGTAGGAGAGGGTGGGACGAATTGAGAGAGTAGCGCTGGTGGCTCAGACGTTAAGGAGTCTGCCTGCAACGCGGGAGACCCCGGTTCAATCCCTGGATGGGGAAGATCCCCTGGAGAAGGAAATGGCAACCCATTCCAGTATTCTTGCCTGGAAAATCCAAAGGATGGAGGAGCCCGGCAGGCTGCAGTCCATGGGGTCACAAAGAGTGAGACACAACTGAGTGGACACTCCCATGTGTAAAATAAACAGCTAGTGGGAAGTTGCTGTGAAACACAGGGAGCTCAGCCTGGTCCTCTGGGATGACCCAGAGGGGTGGGATGAGGAGGTGGTGCGAGAGAGGCTCTAGAGGGTGGGGATATGTATACACTAATGGCTGATTCACTTACTGTATAGCAGAAACCGACACAGCATTGTAAAGTAATTATCTTCCCATTAAAAAAAAAAAAGGTCTTAGAAGAGTGTCCAGCAGAGAGTAAGTACTCTGTATATGTGTTCTGTTATCATCTATTCTGTGATTTTAATTCACTCAAAAACTAATGCAGATTCAGTAACTATCAGTATAAATAGTGCATTGGCTGATTTACCACTAACAGTTTATTACTAACATCTTGTTACTCATATCATAATCATAAGTGAACTCTAATACCCATGGGTCAGCAGATTATTTAAGGTTTTCTTTGTAAAAGTCTCTCTTCTTTTCTCTGATTATGAAAGCAACCCTTGCTCTTTGAAAAGATAAAGAAGAAATAATCCAATGATACAGAATTGTTTTACAGAGAAAGTAAAAATGTCTCATCATTTAATACCACTATATATAATATCTAGGACTTCCCTGGTAGCTCAGCTGTAAAGAATCCACCTGCCAATGCAGGAGACACAGGTTCAATCCCTGGTCCAGGAAGATCCCCTGGAGAAGGAAATGGTAACCCACTCCAGTATTCTTGACTGGAGAACCTCATAGACAGAGAAACCTGGAGGGCTACAGTCCATGGGGTTGCAAAAAGTAGGATACGACTTAGCAAATGAACAACAACAATAGCAATATGTAATAACTGTAAAATAGCCAATGATTAACATCTAATACATAGTCTTCCAGACTCTTTTCTATTCAAGAAGGCTGTGAATACTTAACAGTATCCAGAAGAACTGACCCTGATTACAAACTATGGAACATTTTTCTGGTAAACTGCAAGAGTTCTCTAGGGGTTTATTCTCGCCAGGGGACCACTGTACTTTCCACCACCAACATTTTTGTGCAGGTGATATCAGGTAAAAAAGGAACACCAAGGAGCAACCTAGAAAAGGAAAGGAAATTCTTTTAAAAAAGAGAGGGGACTTCCTTGGCGGTTCAGTGGTTAACACTTCACCTTCCAACACAGGGGGTGCAGGTTCAATCCTTGGTGGGGAGGATAAGATCTCACATGCCTCGAGGCAAAAAATAAATAAATAAAACACCATAAAACAGAAGCAGTATTTTAACAAATTCAATAAAGACTTAATTAAAAAAAAAAAAGAATGAGAGAATCCTTGTGTTTTATTTTCATGTTCAAGAATCCCAAAGCGGGATACTGAGGACTGGTATCTTCAGGATTCAGTGGTTATAAAGTCAGTGGCCAGGCTTTCTTTCAGGAACAGAGGAACAATTTTAATTCAATAAACACCCTGCAAACACCTCCCCTATAAATGTCTATAGAGATAAGCCCTGTTCCCCACCCCACCCCGCCAGGTTTGTTGTTGGTCGGGGAGGGGTTTGTTTTACTTTCCAAGCACATTCACGGAAGAGTCTAGCTCATCGGCTAACTGCCTCATCCTGAAAACAAATGAGGTGTGGGAGAATGAATGCTCCCCTAGGTGTCAGAGGCCTTCCTGTCTCTAACTCTAGCTGTATAAAGTGGATGCAGACATTTCATACCTCTGAGTGTCAGTTTCTCCACTGTACAATGGTAATGACACTACCTATAAAGGTTTCTTTTTCTGATAATTAAATGAGGTTTAAAATGTATATAAAAGCACTCTGTAAATTTTTAAGTATTTACAATCATGATACTGCGTGCTCAGTCGCTTCAGTCATGTCCAACTCTTTGCAACCCTGTGGATTGTAGCCCGCCAGGCTCCTCTATCCACAGGATTCTCCAGGCGAGAATACTGGAGGGGGTTGCCATGCCCTCCTCCAGGGGAATCTTCCCCACCCAGGAATCAGAGTCTTGTCTCTTCCAACTCCAGCACTGCCAGACAGGTTCTTTACCACTAGCGTCACCTGGGAAACTCACAACATGATATTAGGAGTTACGGCTTTGCACATTTTCCATGCATAATCAGTTTATTTCATGAGGTAGTTTATTCAAAATACTTCAAGTACTATTCCTTAAGAAACCCATAGAGACCAAGTGATTTTAAATGATCCTATAAAACCAAACAACTATTCTGATATCAGTTTCTATATTATTCCTATAACTCAGGTGACAGAATATTAATGCCCTAGATTCAACATTAAAAAAACGAAGATCATGGCATCTGGTCCCATTACTTCATGGCAAATAGAAGGGGAAAAAATGGAAACAGTGACAGACTTTATTTTTTGGGGCTCCAAAATCACTGCAGATAATGACTGCAGCATGAAATTAAGATTCTTGCTCCTTGGAAGGAAAGCTATGACAAACCTAGATAGTGTATTAAAAAGCAGAAACCACTTTGCTGACAAAGGTCGATATAGTCAAAGCTGTGTAGTCATGTATGGATGTGATAGCTGAACCATAAATAAGGCTGAAAGCCAAAAAATTGATGCTTTCGAATTGTGATGCTGGAGAAGACTCTTGAGAGTCCCTTGGACAGCAAGGAGATCAAACCAGTCAATCCAAAGGAAATCAACCCTGAATATTCACTGGAAGGACTGATGCTGAAGCTGAAGCTCCAATACATTGGCCACATTATAAAAGAAGTTGCTGCTGGGAAAGACTGAAGGCAAAAGGAGAAGGGGGCAGCAGAGAATGAGATGGTTAGACAGCATCACCAACTCAATGGACATGAAATTGAGCAAACTCCAGGAGATAGTCCATGGGATAGCAGAGAGTTGGATACGACTGAGTGACTAACACACACACACACACACACACACATGTTTAAACAAGATCTATATTCTGAGTAAAATGGCAAATTGAACATTACTTTTTCTTTCTTCCAAAATTCCACTAAAGGAACTTTGGAAAAGGCATACACCAACAAGATAAAGAACAACATAGAAGAAAGCAGCAACAAAATTTCAGAATTTGTAAAGCAAATGGGCCAATGGTAACTAACGCAGCAGATTCAAGAAAGTCGAATCCTAAGAAAAAAGTGGAGAAGACCAAGAAATGATTACATCATAAACAAGTACTCAAAGGCTTAGGAACCAGAACTGAAAGCTGAGGACAGAAAAGGAGGCTGTGGTGGTGGGGTGATAACAAATATGTTTGGTTAGAAGCCTTCTTAAAAAGTGAGTGTAGGAATTCCTCTGGTGGTTCAGTGGGTAAAACATCACACTCCCAGTGCAGGAGGCCTGGTCAGGGAACTAGATCCCACATGCCACACTAAGAATTTGCATGCTGCAACTAAAAGATTTCACATGCTGCGACTAAGACCCGGCACAAAAGAATAAAAATATTTATAAAAATATTTTTTAAAAAAGAGGTGAGTGTATCCTACTGTGGCAGGAGGGTAGCAAAGCTAGAATCTGAACCGAGACTGGGTTAGAGATGCCCACCTAAAGAGAAGATGTTTAAGTGAATGTCTTCATTTGCCTACCGTCCAGCACACTGACCTGCAGCCTATAGGCGGGAGAATGGAAGACCCTTTTCCATAAAGTAGAAAGAAAGAAAAAGAAGCAAAAAATAACAGAATAGATGGGACTTTAGGGGTCCAACCGTTTAAGTTCAAATTCCAAATAATAGGAATTCCAGAGAGAAAGAAATAGAAACTAACAGCAACAATAGAAAAACACAATTAACTTCTAGAAAAGCAAAAAGAAATATGTAGTTACAGGAAAGTAATCATGGCTCAGCTGTGATTGGCATTTTCATAATCATAAAATATAATCATAGAATACTGACCTAACAAAGTATAATGGAATTGTGTTGGGAGAACGGGACAGGAAGAGTGTGTGTCTATGGAAAAGAGGTGTGAAAGTGAATTAAAACACCATCTTCCACACAGAGAAGTCAATAGGTCACACCTAAAACAAAATAGAAAGCAATCAACGAATAGTAATAGAAATGTGTTATTTAGAGACATGAATATACATACTAAAAGATACAGCAAAAATAGTCGAAAGTAGCTGCCTTTGGGAAGGGGAAGTGAAATAGACTTTTTTGTCATTAGACTTTTCTTTTTATTAAATGTTTTATGTAATTAGTTCACTCTACATGTAAGTTTGATGAAATTAAAAAAGAGAAAAAGAAACAGAAAGAAGAAGGAAGTGGGGCAGGAAGGAAGGGAGAAGAGGAGGGTGGGAGGGGAGAAAGCAGGAAGGAAAAAAGAAGGCTTTCTAGAAATCCACACCACCAGTCCAAAGGGCAATGATACAAATTTATGAGTTTGGCTTGGGGTTAACCAGAAGCTCTCTAGGAACCCTCCGTCTTGTCTGCTCATTTCCTTCTCATGTCAACATTTCTTTACAGGTTCTGCTATAGCACTGACACTTAGACACAGTTATAAGTGCAATCTGAAACTCTCCTCAAGTTAATATTTTGACGGAACTAAATCCAAAATTCCTGACAGAGTTAAAAAATAAATATGAAAACGAAAGTGATCCTAAAATAAAACTCAAATAATAAATGGTTAATTTTTTTAGAAATTGGAAAGAACACAACACTGGTGAAGCAGAGGAAGCCCCGCAGATATGAACGCCTATTATAAGACAAACATTCAAGGTGTGATCCCTGGAGAAGGAAATGGCAACCCACTCCAGTATTCTTGCTTGGAGAATCCCATGGACAGAGGAGCCTGGTGGGCTACTGTGCATAGAGTCACAGAGTCAGATGCGACTGAGTGAATAAGCACACAAAGATGTGATACTTTTGTGAACATGAAAAGCAAATAAATGGACATGAATAAAACAAGGAGAAATAAACCAATTATATATAAAATGTTAGTTTATGAAGAAGAAGCCATTGAAAAATAATAGGAGAGGAAAGAATTTAAGCAACTAGAATGATGTAACTGATAGGCAAGAATTTATTAAAAAAAATAATTTATTTCTCTCTAATCCTTATCACAGACCCCATAATATACCTCAGAAACATGAGAGAGTTAAAAATGCAAATGTCAATAACAGTAACATTAATAGAAAACAAAATGGAGTATTTATCAGTACTCTGGGATAATGATAACTTTAAACTGGATTGGAGGTTGTAAGGGAACTCGCAAAGAAAAAGATAACCAAATGTGACTACACAAAATTTGAAAATTCTGTGCAACAAAAATAATAATAAATGTTAAAAATCAAAGCAAGAGACCAGAAGAAAATATTTGCACAAAACATAATAGACAATAGATAGATATACAATGTTATATGAATACACAATCTTAAACAGAAATAAAATAAGATGACAAAATATATTGAGGAAAACATATAAAAAGACAATCACAGGAAATAAAATATTCTCAATAAAAATATGAAATGACAAGATCTGCTCTTTAGCAAATAAATACAAATTAAAAATAAGATACTACTTTAGACTAACAGAAATAAGAGAGAAAAAAACCACAATACAAGGTTTATTGATGCCCTAGTTACCGGATGGAAGGAACAAAATTGAAAATGTTTACTGTATGTTTATGCTCTGTCAGTGGTAGGTGTAGGGGTCTAGATGTCAACAGGAGAAAATGTCCATGCACTCAGTTTCAGCAAAGGGCAGTTAATATCTTGAGAAGTTTTCTAATTAAACAAAAACAAAAGAATGCTGACTACATGGAATTTTCTTCCACCAACTGTTAATCTTTTCAGATGGGTTGGTACTACTATAATTTTGACTCTTTAAGGAATAAGCTTCATCCTCTAAAGAGGTCTACATTTTCAAAAGAGAAAAATATTTCAGCTCACCAGCAGGAGCTGAAAAAAGTTTTTCTTCTCACAGTATAGTATTCCCTTTTATGTGGAATCCAAAAAAAGAAATGATACAAATGAACTTGTTTACAAAACAGTAAGAGACTCACAGAGAACTAGCTTACGGTTGCCAGGAGGAAGAATAGAAGGAAAGGGATAGTTAGGGAGTTTGGGATAGACATGTACACACTGCTTTATTTAAAATGGATAACCAACAAGGACTTACTGTATATCACAGGGAACTCTGCTCAGTATTATGTGGCAGTCTGGATGGGAGGGGAATTTGGGGGAGAATGGATACACATACATGTATGGCTGAGTCCCTTTGCTGTCCATCTGAAACTATCACAACATTGTCCATTGGCTACACTGCAATATAAAATAAAAAATTAAATATAGGGACTTCCCTTCTGGCCCAGTGATTAAGAAACTTCCTTGTAATGCAGGGGACATGGGTTCGATCCCAGGTCTGGTAACTAAAATTCCACATGCCTTGGGGCAACTACCTCACACTCCAGAGCTCACAGGCTGCAACGAAAGATCCCTCATGCTGCAACTGAGACCTGATGCAGCCATAAATAAAGATTTTTTAAGTTAAATATATTTTTAAAATCTCATGGAAGTTTCTCAATGAAAAAAACTCTCAATGAAAATATAAAAGCTGAACTAATTTACAAAAGTTTTCAATTGGATTCACCGTGGTTAAACTTGTCACCCACCTACACTCAGCAATAAACCAAGCTCGAACTATGAAAAATAGAAAGTATAAGAACTGATGCAATGATTTCCTCATCTTTCATATACTCCCTGTATATCAATACAATATTTATAGTAGAAGCAAGAAAAAAATGAGAACATAAATTACATTTGCAATACTAAGGAATATGCCAAGCATGGGCAGAAAGATAAGAGAAAACATGGCTTATGGTCATCACAGGACATCACTTGTCCATTCATTTAAAATCACACTTCAAATCTGAGTTATATTTTAACTCTCATTCTAGTCTTTAATTCCACTTTTTTAGTGTCAATGTTGTTTTGAGATGCTAGATGGTGGACAGTGCCGATGTGTTTAAGTTGACTGAAGTGAGACACAGCGGAGCATTCTACACTTCCATCTACATCTAGTAAACATTGTTCCATGACGACTTAACCCTCCCTTCCCGTAAATCAGCCAAACAGATTCTTTTTTTTTTTTTTTGGTCACACCATGAGGCTTGTGGGATCTTAGTTTCCTGACCAGAGATTGAATCTGGCCTTGTCAGTGAAAGTGCCCAAGTCCTAACCACTGGACCAACAGGGAATTCCCCAATGGATGGTATTCTTAGTAAAGCAGACATTCATAGGTTAAATGTGCACATATTTGCTTTGTGATATCTGGTTAAACAGGAAATAGATTCTTAGTAGAGAAGCAATCTGGTTACTTTCTCAACCCAAGGACTCTTAATTCAAATACTATGTTTATTTATTTACTGTAATCAGTTCAGTTCAGTTCCTCAGTCGTGTCCGACTCTTTACGACCCCGTGGACTGCAGCACACCAGGCTTCCCTGTCTATCACCAACTCCCAGAGCTTACTCACACTCATGTCCATCAAGGCGGTGATGCCATCCAACCAACTCATCCTCTGTCACCCCCTTCGCCTCCTGCCGTCCATCTTTCCCAGCATCATGGTTTTTTCAAATGAGTCAGTTCTTCCCACCAGGTGGCCAAAGTACTGGAGTTTCAGCTTCAGCATCAGTCCTTCCAATGAATATTCAGGACTGATTTCCTTTAGGATTGACTGGTTTGATCTTGCAGTCCAAGGGATCCACAAGAGTCTTCTCCAACACCACAGTTCAAAAGCATCAATTCTTCAGCACTCAGCTTTCTTTATAGTCCAACTCTCACATCCATACATGACCACTGGAAAAACCATAGCTTTAACTAGATGGACTTTTGTTGGACATAAATAAATTGCAGTAGAAGAGATGTAGAAGATTAAAAAATCAAGAAGTCACAATTGCTGCCCTCAACTAAGTTTTAAAATGTATAGTGAGAAATAAGCAGGTACAGAAATAATCAAAGAGCGAGAACTGGCCATAAAAGGAGTAAAAGGACTCAGCATGAGCTGCTAAGCCAGGCAGAGCGACAACACCAGTGCCAGGCCCTCCCACAGCAGGGCCAAGAAAATGAAGTGGAAAGACGAGAAGTCAGAGCAGACACTGACCTCTGAGCAAAGGTGCCTCTACCTTGATCTAAAACAAGATCCAAAGGCAAATCTGTCAAGCACCCTCCTAGGCTGTAATCATCAGATTCCTAAAGTTAACCCTTAAAAACACTGTAACATAAGCTCATAATTGTCAGCTTTAAATTTATATTCCTTCACTGTATATTACATATTAAAATATTTATACATTAGCTTCTAGCAATGGCACATTGAAAGAGATGAATAGAAACTTTCTTCTCAGTTCCTTGCTATCTATTTTATTCATTAAATGAAGGCATTGAGGACTTTCCTGGTGGGCCAGTGGTTAAGACTTCACACTTCCAATGCAGGGGGCGCAGGTTCAATCCCTGGTTAGGGAACTAAGACCCTACATGCCATGCAGCCAAAAAAAAAAAAAATGGAGTCACTTTCTTGTTCTATCTTTGCCAGTGTGTGTGCTCACAAACACACATGCGTGTGAAGGACTGGTCAATTTTGAACTAGATAGAACAAAAGATCTTCCTTTATTTAAAAAGAGGTCCCTTGTCTTAGAACCAGAGCCAGGCTCACAGATTCTATTTTTTATATAAACTGTGTTCCGTAAGAATGGGAAACTTTCTATGACCCAAGACTAAGCTGGGTTGCTGGCTCCATGATACTTCCTCTTTCCTGACATTCATCGTTTTCTATTGTTGATTGTTTCATTGCTTATCTTCTTTGTTGGCCAATAAGCTCAACGGGGTCAAGGGCTGTACTTACTGTGTTTGCCACGTGCCCTTGAGGGTCCAGCTCATAGAAGAGCCTCAGTAAATATCTGTTGAATAACTATGCTTGCCAGACTGGTTATTTCTTTCAACCATTTCTGATGAAGCTAGGTCTCTTGTACACAAAGAGGAAATGACACTCCTTATCTTCAAGATGAAGAAGACAAGGGACTTTCCTAGTGGTCCAGTGGTTATGACTCGACCCTTCCAATTCAGGGAAGTGGGTTCAATCCCTGGTGGGGGAACTAAATGCCACGCTTCAAGTTGCAGTCCCAAAAAAAGAGGACAGGCTGGTAGAAGGATAATAATAAATGTAAGAATAGAGGGATAGATGGTTGTACTTTCTGAACTCACTGGAAGATGGAGAACTCAACTGGATGCTTCTAAATGGCTTATCAGGAGTTTGCTGAGCAAGGAAAAGGGGAAGGGACCAGGCAGAGACAACCCAGACCATTGAAGGTATAGGAACTAGAGCAATTCGGTGCTGCAAGCGTGAACAAAACATCAAATTTTGCTAGGAGTTTATCAGACTACTCTTTAGGTGACTAATATTTCCTGCAATAACCTGCCTCAAAATCAGTGCTTTTCCCTTTGAAGAAAAATGTGCTGTGCTGTGCTTAGTCACTCAGTTGTATCCAACTCCTTGCAACCTCATGGACTACAGCGTGACAGGCTCCTCAGTCCATGGGGATTCTCCAGGCAAGAATACTGGAGTGGGTTGCCATTCCCTCCTCCAGGGAATCTTCCAACCCAGGGATCAAACCCAGGTCTCCCACACTGCAGGTGGATTCTTTACCATCTGAGCCACCACGGAAATAATTATTCCCTATTTCAATGAATCAGGTAATATATTTTCCTATCATAGTAATCTGTCTCATTCTATTAGATGGTCATTTAAAGCTTTAAGACAGCACCTCAAAGTTTCACCTGGCATAAGATTTTCTGGAACCTCCTTATCCTCCTAGAAATTACTGATTCCTATAAATTCGCTGATTCTCTCCCGACCCCCAACCTTTTTATCTACAACTATTCCAGGAATTTGGCATCTCTCCCCCAGTTATCAAGACAGTAAAAGGCCAAGCCAGAAACTCCTCTCTCAAGCAATCCCAGCCAGGAAATTTGGGCCAGGCTCTCCGGTGACCAAGCCAGGAATATGCTCTAAAGGACAAAGAGCAAATATCACTAAATCCATCCTGCTGGGATTAAGGCTCAGGTGCTCCTCTGCTCCACAGTTCCTGTGACTTTTCACTAACCTGAAAAATCCCAAGAGGCTCGGTCACCATCAAGGGCATAAGAGTTCAGGCAATGGAACTTGAACTATAGCACAGATCAAAACCATCTGTGGAAAATGGGTTGAAAATGTCAATTCATGGTTTCCACTATTAAAGATCCTACTCTATCAGATCTTGAATGTAAACCTGGACTTCCTTTTCTGTTTTCTTTTTGTTGCTTGTTTGTGGGGCATGTTTTAAAATATCCCAGGCAATTCTGATCTTATAATCTACAGGCTACACACTGAGATTCACTGGACTGATTTGGGGCCTTTCAAAGGCTTTTTAAAAAGGGAGAGGTGAGGAGGGAGAGGAGAGAGAAAATGTAGCCTAATGTAGCCTAATAAATATACTGTGCTTAGTCACTCAGTCGTGTCCAACTCTTTGCGACCCCATGGACTGTAGCCCTCCAAGCAGCCTAATAAATAGAGCCTAATAAAATCACTTACCATTTAACAATGGTAAAGCCTTGCTGCTGCTGTTGTTCAGTCACTAACTGGTATCTGATTCTTCAGGATCTCATGGACTGCAGCACACCACTCCCTTGTCCTTCACTATCTCTTGGAGTTTGCTCAAACTCATGTCCATTGAATCCGTGATGCCATCCAACCATCTCATCCTCTGCTATCCCCTTCTCCTGCCTTCAATCTTTCCCACCTTCAGGGTCTTTTCCAATGAGTCAGCTCTTCACATCAGGTGGCTAATACTTGAATTAGTAAGTACTAATTCAAATACAGTAAAGTCTTGAATTACAGGAAAGACCAGCTCTTCTGCCCGTTGTCTGAACGGCCTGCATGTTTGGTTAGCCTTCTCTGTGATGCACCCTTCTCCACTCATCCTGGTCGACTCTCACCTGGCTCTTCTGCTCATAATCTTCCCAGAATTAAGACTACTATCTTCTTGATCTCTGATTATCTCTTCTATATCCTCCAGGGTCTTGGACAAAACCCCAGCATTCTGGGCTCCACTTAGCAGGGCAAATCTGGCTCAGAAGGACATGGCAAAGCCCTCATGGAGGAGAATGCTGCCTTCCAGAGAAATGCAGTGGTTGACGAGATACTCACATCCCCTTCAGGACCAAGGCCCTTGCTCCTCCAGCTGCCAGGAATGTTGACTGTAGAAGGTTCACAGCTCCAGCAACTGCCTTTGACTAAATAAAGGGAGTTGCTTGGCCCAAGATTACACACTTCTGCCTGGATACAGCCCACATCCAATGACGAGTTGATGCCAGGGATACAATGACCAGGCCCCATGCTTCAAGATGGCATAACAATTCTGAAGGGCCATCCCACCTCCAAGCTTCCCCACTGTGAAGACCACCCTTGTACCTGCACTGCAGTTCATCCTTGCCTCTGCACATTCCTGCTCTCCTCTCCGCCTCCAAGTCCTCTCTCAGAGTACCTCCCAATAAGTTTCTCATATGCAAGTCTCAGAGTCTGTTCCCAGGAAACTTGACCTAAGGTCAAAAGAGGAAACTTGCCTCTTTTAGTCGAGTAATGACAGCATAGTGCACTGGGCCTCTTCTCAGGTAATGCTGGGAGGTCATTTAACCTCTCCAGTGGTCTCCTTCCTCATCTACACAACTAAAATACAGAAAATAATAATACTTGTCATATCTATTTTGCCAGAGTTTTATGAGAATTAAAAGAGAAAATATCTATGAGATTACTTTGTAAGGAACGAGAACTGTAGTATCCTGTCAACTGATATCACTGTATGTTGGTTTGAAGTGAAGTGAAGTGAAGTCCCTCAGTCGTGTCTGACTCTTTTCGACCCCATGGACTGTAGCATACTACACTCCTCCGTCCATGGGATTTTCCAGGCAAGAGTACTGGAGTGGGTTGCCATTTCCTTCTCCAGAGGATCTTCCTGACCCAGGGATCGAACCCAGGTCTCCCGCACTGTAGGCAGACGCTTTACTGCCTGAGCCACCAGGGAAGTCCATATGTTGGTTTAGCCATGTAATAATCAGGGAAGAGGGGGAAAAAAAGGGGGGGATATCTACTAATATTATAGAATTCCGCTTACACACTGTACTTGATTTTATCTCAAATCAATAGATTTGTGTCACCAATCTGTGTGTTATGTCACCCAGGAACATAACAGAAATTAAAAGCAAAACCAGGAATGAGACAGGCATTGATGCAACTCTGAAACAAAAGTGAGAACAATCCTTGTTGCCTCTTTTTCCATGTGAAGATAGCAACTGAGCCATTCCCATTACTCTAAAAAGTCAGAATTTACAATATTACCCAACAAGTTATGCAACAGCACGAAATGTCGTATATCTTTGAATAGAGAAATAAGTGAAACAATTGGATATACAAAATGGGGAACACTTTACTAAGCAACTTTGTACTTTCTAAATTACCTTGATACTGTATCCACTAGAAAGAAAAAAAGTATATAAACTAATTGAAAACATTCAATTAGCTCAAGAAAGATAAATGAAAATTACCAATCCTAAAACTTCTTCCTACTAAAAATAATCAAATTATTGAGTTTTACAAAGAACTTGAGTGAGATACACAAATAGTGTCTGGTATCCACAAACTCAGAAGAAGTAACCAGCAAACTTACTCTGACAGATGGTTTCATAGTCAGCAAAAGTCACAGAATAGTTAGAACTCAGAGGAGGCTGAGAGACCTACAAGAGCCCTTAACTCTGGCAATTCTCTGCACTCAGGGAAACCACAGTGGAAATGAGGAGGCTAGACAAACCCACATGAAATATTAACCAAAACCCTTCCTTGCTTGTTCTCTGAACACTGAATGAGTAACAGGCAGGCATATAGGAATTTAGAGCAAGGGGTAAGCACGTGGACTGGATTATCTCAGAAGGCTTTGTGTCAGTTTCATATAATGGAAAACTATAAATATCGAGATTTCCTGGTAAATCTAAAGAAACGCTGAATGAAACATTTTGTTCATGCGTGGAGAAAACATTTCAAAACTTTAAGTGTTAGATATTTGAGCATTTTATAATTTCAAACTTAAGTGAGTTTGTAGATTCATTTAGGTACTACAGTAATTCAGTGTCTATAACCTTTACATGATCCAAAGGAGAGGCCGCTGAGGAAAAAGAGAATTAGACCTTGCTTGCTGGGCAAAAATCAAAGAATTGTTTCAAGCCAAAAGAGAGCGAATCATGAGCTGATGAGAATAGTGAAGAGTTGGGGTCAGATTTCGGGGTTTGATAGTGAAAAATATATTTATCAGGACCAAAGGAATGGACTTGTAAATAAAAATGACAGCCCAAACCCAGGAAACTTGAATCATTTTGTCCAGCTTAAATCAAGACATCGGGAAACAGTGGCACCAGCCTCAACTTACCAAGATTCTGAAAGTTAGAAGCAGGAGAGGTTGGTAATTACCTGGTTTGGGGTAAAACCAAAGCAAAATCAGCCTCAGAATACAGATGATAAACCAAGAATGTAAGATCTGGAGCTGTTATGGACCTGCCTGCATCTGTTAGTAAATCTTCTACTATCAGACCCTGCTCAGTAGATGTATATCCCCTGGCCAGCCTTTCTGCTTCCCCATGGGAGGCATACTACAGATCTTAGCTATAAAACACTGAGCATCTAAGAAACACAAGCAGCTTCCCAGGTGGCTCAGTGGTAAAGAATCTGCCTGCCAATGCAGGAGCCATAGGAGATTCGAGTTAGATCCCTGGGTCAGGAAGATCCCCTGGAGGAGGAAATAGAAACCCCCTTCAGTATTGTTTGGAGAATTCTGTGGACAGAGGAGCCTGGTGGGCTACGGTCTCTGGGGCTGCAAAGAGTCGGACACGACCAAAGTGACTTAGCATGCATGCACAGGCAGGAAACACAAAGTGTTGTGCATCTAAGTGCTTTGGGAAGGGTAGTAACTGAGGCACCTCTGAGGACACAGCTGTGGAAGCTCTGGGAACCTTCAGACATGTTAAATCTCCATTAAAATATTTTCAATTCCCAGGAGAAATGCTCTGATTAAGCTAAGCTTATTCTTAGACCAACCAGGTACTTCTTGGGATAAGGGGAGGGCCAGAGGTGCTGCAGCACAATGGGACGCCTGGGAGCCATCTCAGGTACTGGGCTATTCCTCGCTGTGAGAGGATTGTCAGAATCAGGAGAATGACTCCAATCTGAGTTTACCACAGTGTCCAAAACATCACTCATTCATTCATAGAGACAGCCTATCAGAGCAAAGTGGTAAGAACATAAGCAAGTAAAACAAAACAAAACCCAAACACACAAAAAGTACACAAGCAAGCTCTGCATTTTGATGTATAGCTTTCTAAAGTGCATCATAAATGTACATGTACATATGAACATTTTTTTAGAGTTAAGAACATGCTATTCATACAGTTTATAACTCAGTAATAGACTGTTAATATTTAGTTATGTCAGTAAACATTCTAAACATAAAAAACGAAAACAGAATACAAGCAAGTTCTGGAGTCAAAGACGCTCAGGATCAAATCCTGGCTCTGACAATTACTAACACTGCACTTTCTGCACCAGTCAAAAGTAGTTAACAACAGTGCCTATCTCAGAGGATTGCAATAAGGAGTGAGAGACTTGATTCACATAATGAGCCTAGAATAAAGCCTAGAACTTAATATGTACTCAGTAAACGTTAGCTGTTATTAGTATTCCTTCAAAAGTGTTTTATGAGTACTGACTATATGCCAAACCCTGTAGAGGTCCTCATTATCCTTGAAACCAAGCCTACGCTTCTATTTATCTTCCCATCGTAGTCATTAACTAGAAATGTGGGAGTCATCCCAACCTCCTCTCGCTCTCTCACTGCCACTTCTGGGTTCCGGGCCAGATTCCACCTACTAAACACCTCTCAGCTCCTTCCCTCTTTTCTGTCCCTCACTATCACTGCTTGACTCAAGGCTTCTTTAATTTCTCATCTTGACTATTCCAACAATCTCCTCCATGTCACCCAACGGCCAGTGCCACGCTCATCCAACCTATTCTCTATCTTGAGTCAAAGTTGGCTTTTCCAAACACAGATGAATCTGATAATATCATTCACATGATTAAAATCCTTTATAGGATAAACTCAAACCTCTTACATGACATATGGGCCTATGTGATCTGACCCAGTCTGTCTCCAACCCTCTCCCCAGCCAGTGTCCACCCTGAACAGGCTGATCCTTCTGCTGGGTCATCTATCCCTCCATTGGATGACTAATCCTCCTCTTACATTAAGCTTCATTATTTAATCGATGCCTACTCCCTAAAACTTATCATGACAAAGCCTGTGCCAAATTCAAGGAGTACAATGATGAAGATCACACTCAATATTTTCTCACAGAAAAAGTAATTTTGAGGCTCTTGAAAGAAAAACAAAGTATGGAAATTAAGAAAAATTTGTGTCAAATTTAGCACTGTTTCCCTTACTTGGTGGATATCTTACAGAATTGGAAAAAACTGGATCTATTTTGGTATTAGCTCCAAAAAGTACTTCAGCAGATTTCAGTCCCAACAGTGGATTTACTCATGTTGAGTTATACAGCTATAACGTGTTAGAAAAGATTGATCTGAACTGTAAAAACAATGATCAGAAAGTTGTTTCAATATGGTGTTGTACTGTTGCTGCTGCTGCTAAGTTGCTTCAGTCGTGTCCGACTCTGTGTGACCCCATAGACGGCAGCCCATCAGGCTCCCCTGTCCCTGGGATTCTCCAGGCAAGAACACTGGAGTGGGTTGCCATTTCCTTCTCCAATGCATGAAAGTGAAAAGGGAAAGTGAAGTCGCTCAGTCATGTCTGACTCTTAGTGACCCCATGGACTGCAGCCCATCAGGCTCCTCCGTCCATGGGATTTTCCAGGCAAGAGTACTGGAGTGGGGTGCCATTGCCATTAATTAGTCACTTTAAAATGTCTGTGGTTATCTAGGGGTAATAACAGGTTGGGCTTATTTTTACATGATTACTAGATAATTTGAAATGTGATTAATTAAAAAATACACTCTAAAAACCATGCCTTTCTTATTAATATGTTTTAAAATCACTTATTGAGTGAAACACTGACTGAATGAGCTCAACAGGCTGCCTTCAAAGAAAAGTAGATGATTAAACTCAAACCCTCATCATTCTTCCAGCAATGATGATCCTCTTCATTCAGAATCCCAGAGCTGCAGGAACTTCAGTCATATTGGGACAGAGGCTCAACTGTGAGCATAGGTCTGTCATTGCACTCATCTCCTACTGGATTTTCTAGGGGATTTGCCAGCCTTCTACACTGGGCATTAGGGTTCTTGTCAGCAAGATCCTGTCTTATTATCAATTATATAACCAGAGTTCGATAAAGAGACTGGCACAGAGAAGGTGTCCAATAACTGTTTGCTGGGTTGAATTCAACTCAACTCCAACAGTGATGCTGTCCACATCTCTACTGTGTCTCTATCCAGCTGCAATAGGACTTACCAGCTTGAACATTTTAATTTCTCAGCTCCAAGGGGTATCCACCATCTTCACAATTTTTTACATGGCACTAATATATAAAGACAAACTGTCCAGAAGATTTCGATTCAGCGTGACATACAATTACTATGTAACATGACATGTTTCCACCACCCCATCCCAGCAGAAGCAGTAACAAACCAGTTATTGAATAACGAAATTAAATTTCTCTTGGGGCCTCTGTGGCAAAGCACATGATTTTAATGGTTATCTTCCATCAGCCTGGTGAGCCTAGCTGGTATGCTGTACCATCCAGGCGCTCTTGGAAACAAAACTTTAAACTATTACTTCCTTTACAACCAGTTCCAGTTTATCAGCGCCTGCATTTCACATCTTAATCTCATTTTAAATACAGCCAGAGCAAACCTCACTTTTCAAAAGTTCATTAACGAAGTCTCACATGTAAGAGAGCAGCTCTATGACTCATTTTTGTATACCCGAAATAACAACTCCTCCCTTTGCTGAGAAACGGCTTCAACAAGTGCGTGAGAATCACCGGAAGTAATACAGATCTTGAGCAGTGCGAGCCAAGCCTAGAATTCCCTCTCTGGACTGTGTGGAGCACCTAGGCGCTGCAACTATCTCTTGTCTCCATTCTACTAAAAAGAAGAAGAAGAAGGGGAAAAAAGTCTTCTGTAGGCTGGGAAGGAAATATTTCAAGTCAGTACGACTTCTCTGTATTTCTTGGCTCCTGAGTCATACTGCCAAGCTGGTTAGAAAGTGCAACCTAATAGGAAGTGAAGAGGTGATCGAAATCATGCCCCTTCTAATTCCAAAAACAAACACAATCCCCCCAAACTTCAGCCTTTCGACTGAAAAAACAAAAGCAGTCTTGGGTGGATACCGTATAAAAGAAGCCTACCAACAGGTGTCAGTGAAATAATTTCTAAGAAGCCCTAAATGGGCAGACCTTGTCCATTAGGTGGAAAAAACAATCACTCCTCTCAGAATTAGAGGTGTCCCCCGACGTGAACAGGCGGCGAGGGACCCGAGGCGCTCCCTCCCCGAAGGCATCCCTCGCGTCCCCGAGCGAGCGAGTACCCCTGCGGCCGCACGCCTACAGCGCTCAGCCTCTCCTGAAAGAGAGAAAAAGAGCCCCAAGGAGAGGAACACGAACCAGGAACGGGACCGCGCGGGCGACCCCAGGAGCCGGCTCCAGTGGGCGCGCGTCCCAGCGCGGGTGGAAACCTGCGGCTCGACTCCCGGTGGATGGGCTCCCGGCGCCTCCCGCGGCTCCTCCCGGGCCACCCGAGCTCCGCGCCGCCGCCGCCGCATCTGGGCGCCCGCCCGGCCCCGCGGGCGTCGGAAGCACCCACAGCTGGGGACCAGGCCCCGCCCCCGGGCGACGGCCCCGGCTCCCCGCCCCGCCCCGCCCCGCCCCTCCCCTCCCTGCCTTGAGCGTGTGCTTTCCGGACCCCGGGCAGCGGGGCCGACCCGCTCCAGCCTCCTCTCACTCACGTGCGCCCCGGATGCTCCGCGCGGGGGCGACGAGGATCAGCCGCGAAGTGTGCCGCCCGGGGCACTTCAGCGCGTTCCCTAGCCTCCTCTTCCTTGGAGGGCCCCCTGGAAGCCGGGTGGCGGGGGTGGCTCAAAGGCGCTGGATTTTCCCCGGGGATCCCCCCGCGCTGGTGACGTTTGCAGGCCGTGCCGGTGTGTTTCCCGCGCGGTTCTCAGTGCGGAGGTGACTGTGGCCGGCCCTGCACCTGTCCCTACCCTGTAGGCGGCCGGCAGGGAGGCTGCGAGTCACCCCGAGGCTGAGTATCTTCTTCCCAGAACTCACTCTAATTCACCCCTTTCCAGTGAGCTTTTAAACACCAGTCCGGCTCGTTCACTCATTCAGTACCAACCCAGCGTCCACACAGGCGATGAGGATGCTATGTGGTCTAAAGCACCGCCAAGACATTACCCGCAAAGACCTGGAATTCCAGTGAGGAAAGATCGACAGATAAAGTGCTTGTCATGTGAGATTAGTGGTATATTGAATAAGCCTGAGGCTTAAAAGTTAGAAAATGCTCAAGAAGGGGGATGAAATAGATCTTCGTTGATGGGGAATGTCAAAGAAATGCAGAGTCAACCGAAAGAGCTTCCACAGCCAGAGGGGGAGCAATTTGAACAGCAAGACAAAGTAGTATTAGATTACAAACTAGGCTGAAGCTGAAACTCCAATACTTTGGCCAACTGATGCGGAGAACTGACTCATTTGAAAAGACCCTGATGCTGGGAAAGACTGAAGGCAGAAGGAGAAGGGGATGACAGAGGATGAGATGGTTGGAAGGCATTACCAACTGGATGGACATGAGTTTGATTAAGCTCTGGGAGTTGGTGATGGACAGGGAAGCCTGGCCTGCTGCAGTCCATGGGGTCGCAAAGAGTCAGACACGACTGAGCTACTGAACTTAACTGAACTGAATATTTCTAAAAGCTGTGAATATTATAAAAAACAAAGAAAGTGTGAAAAACTGATACAGCCTAGAGCATCCTAAGGAAACCTGACAACTAAATATATGTGGGATCCTGGATGGGATCCTGGGACCGGGAAAGGCTTTTCTGTAAAAACTAAGGCAATATGAATAAAGTATGGACTTCTGTTACAATATCAAGATTAGTACATGAGTTATGATGATGTACCTTACTTAATTGTACAATGATAATAATAGGAGAAAATGGGAACAAGATTTACGGAAACTCTCTTATTATCTTTGTAATTTTTTTTCTGTAAATCTAAAACCATTTGAAAAAAAAACTAAGTTTAGGGACTTCCCTGGGGGTCCAGTGGTTAAGAATGTGCCTTCTGCTGTTTACAGTAGATAGGACATGGAAGCAACCTAGATGTCCATCAGCAGACAAATGGATAAGAAAGTTGTGACACATATACACAATGGAATATTACTCAGGTATTAAAAAGAAAGCATTTGAGTCAGTTCTAATGAGGTGGATGAAACTGGAGCCTATTATACACAGTGAAGTAAGTCAGAAAGAAAAGCACCAATACAGTATATTAACGCATACATATGGAATTTAGAAAGATGGTAACAAGACAGCAAGACAGCAAAAGAGACACAGATGCAAGACAGCAAAAGAGACACCAATGTAAAGAACACACTTTTGGACTCTGTGGCAGAAGGTAGGGTGGGATGATTTGAGAGAATAGCATTGAAACATGTATATTACCATATGTGAAATAGATGACCAGTCCAAACTTGATGCATGAAACAGGGCATTCAAAAGCTGTGCACTGGGACAACCTGGAAGGAAGGGATGGGGAGGGGGGAGGGGAAGGGGTTCGAGACAGGGGGACACATGTACACCCATGGCTGAGTCATGTCAACGTATGGCAAAACAACACAATATTGTAATTAGTCTCCAATTAAAATTAATAAAACAATTAAAAAAAAGAATGTGCCTTCCAATTCAGGGGAGACAGATTCGATCCCTGCTCTGGGAAGATACCACATGCTGTGGGGCAACTAAACCTACTCACCACAACTACACAATCCACGCATTCTGGAACCCATGAGCCATAGTTAGAGAGAAGTCTAGGCACCACAATGAAAAATCCTGGGTGCTGCAACTAAGACCAGATGTAGCCATAAATAAATAAAATAATAAAGTTCATTTTAAAGGTGAAGCAAAGTAAAAGACATGAGGGATGCTATAAGAACTGAAGAAAATGGGTTTAATGCAAAGGCATCTAAGATAAAACAGTTTAGGGAGGAAGCAATGTAGGTATTTTGACCATTTCTTTTTTGTTGTTGTTTGTTTTTTGTTTTTGTTGTTGTTGTTTGTTTCTGTGGAAAACTTTGTTTTTTTTCTTTTTTAAAAATAAATTTATTCATTTTAATTGGAAGCTAATTACTTTACAATATTGTAGTGGTTTTGCCATACAGTGCCATGAATCAGCCACAGGTGTACATGTGTTCCCCATCTTGAACCCCCCTCCCACCTACCTCCCTATCCCATCCCTCTAGGTCCTCCCAGTGCACCAGCCCCAAGCAACCCTGTCTCATGCATTGAACCTGGACTGGCGATCCGTTTCACATATGATAATATACATGTTTCAATGCCATTCTCCCAAATCATTCCACCCTTGCCCTCTCCCACAGAGTCCAAAAGACTGTTCTAGACATCTGTGTCTTTTTTGCTGTCTTGCATATAGGGTTATCGTTACTATCTTTCTAAATTCCGAATATATGCGTTAGTATACTGTATTGATGTTTTTCTTCCTGACTTACTTCACTCTGTATAATAGGCTCCAGTTTCATCCACCTCATTAGAACTGATTCAAATGTATTCTTTTTAATGGCTGAGTAATATTCCATTGTGTCTATGTACCACAGCTTTCTTATCCATGTCTGCTGATGGACATCTAGGTTGCTTCCATTTCCTGGCTATTATAAACAGTACTGTGATGAACACTGGGGTACACATGTCTCTTTCAATTCTGGTTACCTTGGTGTGTATGCCAGCATTGAGTTTACTGGGTCATATGGCAGTTCTATTTTCAGCTTTTTAAGGAATCTCCATAGTGGCTGTACTAGTTTGCATTCCCACCAACAGTGTAAGAGGGTTCCCTTTTCTCCACACCCTCTCCAGCATTTATTGTTTGTAGACTTTTGGATAGCATCCATTCTGACTGGCGTAAAATGGTACCTCATTGTGGTTTTGATTTACATTTCTCTGATAATGAGTGATGTTGAGCATCTTTTCATGTGTTTGTTAGCCATCTGTATGTCTTCTTTGGAGAAATGTCTATTTAGTTCTTTGGCCCATTTTTTGATTGGGTCGTTTATTTTTCTGGAATTGGGCTGCAGGAGTTGCTTGTATATTTTTGAGATTAATTCTTTGTCTGTTGTTTCATTTGCTATTATTTTCTCCCATTCTGAAGGCTGTCTTTTCACCTTGCTTATAGTTTCCTTCATTGTGCAAAAGCTTTTAAGTTTAATTAGGTCCCATTTGTTTATTTTTGCTTTTATTTCCATTACTCTGGGAGGTGAGTCATAGAGGATCCTGCTGTGATTTATGTGGAGAGTGTTTTGCCTATGTTTTCCTCTGGGAGTTTTATAGTTTCTGGTCTTACATTTAGATCTTTAATCCACTTTGAATTTATTTTTGTGTATGGTGTTAGAAAGTGTTCTAGTTTCATTCTTTTACAAGTGGTTGACCAGTTTTCCCAGCACCACTTGTTAAAGAGATTGTCTTTTCTCCATTGTATATTCTTGCCTCCTTTGTGAAAACTAAGGTGTCCATAGGTGTGTGGATTTGTCTCTGGGCTTTCTATTTTGTTCCTTTGATCTATATTTCTGTCTTTGTGCAGTACCATACTATCTTGATGACTGTAGCTTTGTAGTATAGCCTGAAGTCAGACAGGTTGATTCCTCCAGTTCCATTCTTCTTTCTCAAGATTGCTTTGGCTATTCGAGGTTTTTTTGTATTTCCATACAAATTGTGAAATTATTTGTTCTAGTTCTGTGAAAAATACCATTGGTAGCTTGATAGGGATTGCATTGAATTATAGATTGCTTTGGGTAGTATACTCATTTTCACTATATTGATTCTTCCAGTCCATGAACATGATATATTTCTCCATCTATTTGTGTCCTCTTTGATTTCTTTCATCAGAGTTTATAGTTTTCTATATACAGGTCTTTTGTTTTTTTAGGTAGATATATTCCTAAGTATTTTATTCTTTTTGTTGCAATAATGAATGGAATTGTTTCCTTAATTTCTCTTTCTGTTTTCTCATTGTTAGTGTATAGGAATGCAAGGGATTTCTGTGTGTTAATTTTATATCCTGCAACTTTACTATATTCATTGATTGAGTGAGTGAAGTTGTTCAGCCATGTCAGACTCTTTGCAACCCCATGGACTGTAGCCCGCCAGGCTCCTCCATCCATGGGATTCTCCAGGCAAGAATACTGGAGTGGGTTGCCATTTCCTTCTCCAGGGGATCTTCCTGACCCAGGGATCAAACCCAGGTCTCCCGCATTGCAGGCAGACGCTTTAACCTCTGAGCCACCAGGGAAGCATATTCATTGATTAGTTCTAGTAATTTTCTGGTGGAGTCTTTAGGGTTTTCTATGTAGAGGATCATGTCATCTGCAAACAGTGAGAGTTTTACTTCTTCTTTTCCAATCTGGATCCCTTTTATTTCTTTTTCTGCTCTGATTGCTGTGGCCAAAACTTCCAAAACTATGTTGAATAGTAGTAGTGAGAGTGGGCACCCTTGTCTTGTTCCTGACTTTAGGGGAAATGTTTTCAATTTTTCACCATTGAAGATAATGTTTGCTGTGGGTTTGTCATATGTAGCTTTTATTATGTTGAGGTATGTTCCTTCTATTCCTGCTTTCTGGAGGGTTTTTATCATAAATGGATGCTGAATTTTGTCAAAGGCTTTCTCTGCATCTATTGAGATAATCATATGGTTTTTATCTTTCAATTTGTTAATGTGGTGTATTACGTTGATTGATTTGTAGATATTGAAGAATCCTTGCATCTCTGGGATAAAGCCCACTTGGTCATGATACATGATCTTTTTAATATGTTGTTGGATTCTGATTGCTAGAATTTTGTTAAGGATTTTTGCATCTATGTTCATCAGTGATATTGGCCTGTAGTTTTCTTTTTGTGTGGCATCTTTGTCTGATTTGGGTGTTAGGGTGATGGTGGCCTCAGAGAATGAGTTTGGAAATTTACCTTCCTCTGCAATTTTCTGGAAGAGTTTGAGTAATATAGGTGTTAGCTCTTCTCTAAATTTTTGGTAGAATTCAGCTGTGAAGTTGTCTGGTCCTGGGCTTTTGTTTGCTGGAAGATTTCTGATTATAGTTTCAATTTCTGTGCTTGTGATGGGTGTGTTAAGCTTTTCTATTTCTTCTTGGGTCAGTTTTGGAAAGTTGTACTTTTCTAAGAATTTGTCCATTTCTTCCAAGTTGCCCATTTTATTGGCATATAGTTGCTGATATAGTAGTCTCTTATGATCCTTTGTATTTTTGTGTTATCTGTTGTGATTTCTCCATTTTCATTTCTAATTTTGTTGATTTGATTTTTCTCCCTTTGTTTCTTGATGAGTCTGGCTAATTGTTTGTCAATTTTATTTATCTTCTCAAAAAACCAGCTTTTAGCTTTGTTGATTTTTGCTCTTGTCTCTTTTGTTTCTTGTGCATTTATTTCTGCCCTAAGTTTTAAGATTTCTTTCCTTCTACTAACCTTGGGGTTCTTCATTTCTTCATTTTCTAGTTGCTTTAGGTGTAAAGTTAGGTTATTTAGTTGACTTTTTTCTTGTTTCTTGAGATAAGCCTGGAAGATGAACCTTCCCCTTAGCACTAATTTTACAGTGTCCCATAGGTTTTGGGTTGTTGTGTTTTCATTTTCATTCATTTCTATGCATATTTTGATTTCTTTTTTGATTTCTTCTGTGATTTGTTGGTTATTTAGCAGCGTGTTGTTCAGTCTCCATATGTTGGAATTTTAAATAGTTTTTCTCCTGTAATTGACATCTAATCTTACTGCATTGTGGTCAGAGAAGATGCTTGGAATGATTTAAGTTTTTTTTAACTTACCAAGGCTAGATTTATGGCCCAGGATGTGATCTATCCTGGAGAAGGTTCCATGTGCACTTGAGAAAAAGGTGAAATTCAGTGTTTTGGGGTGAAATGTCCTATAGATATCAATTAGGTCTAACTGGTCTACTGTATGATTTAAAGTTTGTGTTTCCTTGTTAATTTTCTGTTTAGTTGATCTATCCATAGGTGTGAGTGGGGTATTAAAGTCTCCTACTATTATTGTGTTATTGTTAATTTCCCCTTTCATACTTGTTAGCATTTGCCTTACATATTGTGGTGCTCTTATGTTGGGTGCATATATATTTATAATTGTTATATCTTCTTCTTGGATTGATCCTTTGATCATTATGTAGTGTCTTTCTTTGTCTCTTTTCACAACCTTTATTTTAGTCTATTTTATCTGATAGGAGTATTGCTACTTCTGCTTTCTTTTGGTTTCTATTTGTGTGGAATATCTTTTTCCAGCCATTCACTTTCAGTCTGTATGTGTCCTTTGTTTTGAGGTGGGTCTCTTGTAGACAACATGTATAGGGGTCTTATTTTTGTATCCATTCAGCCAGTCTTTGTCTTTGGGTTGGGGCATTCAACCTATTTACATTTAAGGTAATTATTGATAAGTATGACTGAAAGAGATGGGAACACCAGACCACCTGACCTGCCTCTTGAGAAAAATATATGCAGGTCAGGAAGCAACAGTTAGAACCGGACATGGAACAACAGACTGGTTCCAAATAGGAAAAGGAGTATGTCAAGGCTGTATATTGTCACCCTGCTTATTTAACTTCTATGCAGAGTACATCATGAGAAACACTGGGCTGGAAGAAGCACAAGCTGGAATCAAGATTGTTGGGAGAAATATCAATAACCTCAGATATGCAGATGACACCACCCTTATGGCAGAAAGTGAAGAGGAACTAAAAAGCCTCTTGTTGAAAGTGAAAGAGGAGAATGAAAAAGTTGGCTTAAAGCTCAACATTCAGAAAACGAAGATCATGGCATCTGGTCCCATCACTTCATCGCAAATAGATGGGGAAACAGTGGAAATACTGTCATACTTTATTTTGGGGGGCTCCAAAATCAGTGCAGATGGTGATTTCAGCCATGAAATTAAAAGACGCTTACTCCTTGGAAGGAAAGTTATGACCAACCTAGATAGCATATTAAGAAGCAGAGACATTACTTTACCAACAAAGATCCAGCAGTCAAGGCTATGGTTTTTCCAGTGGTCATGTATGGATGTGAGAGTTGGACTGTGACGAAGGCTGAACGCTGAAGAATTGATGCTTTTGAACTGTGGTGTTGGAGAAGACTCTTGAGAGTCCCTTGGACTGCAAGGAGGTCCAACCAGTCCATTCTAAAGGAGATTAGTCCTGGATGTTCATTGGAAGGACTGATGCTAAAGCTGAAACCCCAGTACTTTGGCCACCTCATGCGAAGAGTTGACTCATTGGAAAAGACTCTGATGCTGGGAGGGATTGGGGGCAGGAGGAGAAGGGGATGACAGAGGATGAGATGGCTGGATGGCATCACCGACTCGATGGACATGAGTTTGAGCAAGCTCCGGGAGATGGTGATGGACAGGGAGGCCTGGTGTACTGCTATTCATGGGGTCGCAATGAGTTGGACACAACTGAGTGACTGAACTGAACTGAACTGATGATCCCGTTGCCATTTACTTTGTTGTTTTGGGTTCGAATTTATACACCCTTTCTGTGTTTCTGGTCTAGAGAAGATCCTTTAGCATTTGTTGGAGGGTTGGTTTGATGATGCTGAATTCTCTCAGCTTTTGCTTGTCTGTAAAGCTTTTGATATCTTCCTCATATTTGAATGAGATCTTTGCTGGGTACAGTAACCTGGATTGTGGGTTTTTCTCTTTCATTACTTTAGTATGTCCTGCCATTCCCTTCTGGCCTGAAGAGTTTCTGTTGAAAGATCAGCTGTTATCCTTATGGGAATCCCCTTGTGTGTTATTTGTTATTTTTCCTTTGCTGCTTTTAACATTTATTCTTTGTGTTTGATCTTTGTTAATTTGATTAATATGTGTCTTGGGGTGTTTTGCCTTGGGTTTATCCTGTTTGGGACTCTCTGGGTTTCTTGGACTTGGGTGACTATTTCTTTCCCCATTTTAGGGAAAGTGAAGTCGCTCCATCGTGTCTGACTCTTTGTGACCCCGTGGACTGTAGCCAACCAGGCTCCTCCATTCATGGGATTCTCCAGGTAAGAATACTGGAATGAGTTGCCATAGTTTTCAACTATTATCTCCTCAAGTATTTTCTCATGGTCTTTCTTTTTTTCTTCTTCTTCTAAAACTCATATGATTTGAATGTTAGGGTGTTTAACATTGTCCCAGAGGTCTCTGAGGTTGTCCTCATTTCTTTTAATTCTCTTTTTTCCTCTCTGCTTCATTTATTTCTACCATTCTATCTTCTACCTCATTTATCCTATCTTCTGCCTCTGTTATTCTATTGTTGGTTCCTTCCAGAGTGTTTTTTATCTCATTTATTGCATTATTCATTATATATTGAATCTTTTTTATTTCTTCTAGGTCCTTGTTAAACATTTCTTGCATCTTCTCAATCCTTGTCTCCAAGTTATTTATCTGTAACTCCCATTTTGTTTTCAAGATTTTGGATCATTTTCACTATCATTATTCTGAATTCTTTTTCAGGTAGATTCCCTATCTCTTCCTCTTTGGTTTAGTGGGCATTTACCTGCTCCTTTACCATTTACCTGTTCCTTTACCTGCTCTGTATTTCTCTGCCTTTTCATCTTGTTTAGATTGCTGTGTTTGGGGTGGCCTTTCTGTATTCTGGCAGTTTGTGGTTCCTCTTTATTGTGGAGGTTCCTCACTGTGGGTGGGGTTGGATGGGTGACTTGTCAAGGTTTCCTGGTTAGAGAAGCTTGTGTCAGTGTTCTGGTAGATGGAGCTGGATTTCTTCTCTCTGGAGTGCAATGAAGTGTCCAGTAGTGAGTTTTGATATGTCTATGGGTTTGGTGTGACTTTGGGCAGCCTCTATATTGAAGCTCAGGGCTATGTTCCTGTGTTGCTGGAGAATTTGCATGGTATGTCTTGCTCTGGAACTTGTTGGCTCTTGGGTGGTGCTTGGTTTCAGTGTAGGTATGGAGGCTTTTGGATGAGCTCTTATTGATTAATGTTCCCTGGAGTCAGGAGTTCTCTGGTGTTCTCAGGTTTTGAATTTAAGCCTCCTGCCAGTGGTTTTAGTCTTATTCTTTTTTATTTTATTTTATTTTTTAACTTTACAATATTGTACTGGTTTTGCCATATATCAAGATGAATCTTTAGTCTTATTCTTATAGTAGCCTCAAGACTTCTCCATCTCTTTTCGAAGACAATGGGCTGCCTTTCTGGGTGCCTGATGTCCTCTGCCAACACTCAGAAGTTGTTTTGTGGAATTTGCTCAGCATTCAAATGTTCTTTTCATGAATATGTGGGGGAGAAAGTGGTCTACCCGTCCTATTCCTCTGCCATCTTAGGACCGCCCACCTATTTTGACCATTTCAAGCTGAGGAATCTGCAGATGTAAGGGCTCTCAGATGTCAAGCATGTAGGAGCATGCTTGACTTCCTGGAGCAATACCAGTGTGGTAGGGAAAGAAAATGGGGAAGAGTGATAACTGGTGAGAGTGGGTGGGGAGTAGAGCATGTAGAGCCTTGGTGGGCTTGATAGTTTTTAAATTTTACTTTGATTAAGAAGGGAAGACATTGGAAATTTTTTAACAGAGGAGTAACCTGATGTGGCTTTTTTTGTTTGTTTAGTCTACTGTTGTATTGATTAAGGGACAAGAATGGAAGTAGGCCAGCCAGTTAGGAAGCCGTGATGATTAATTTTATGTGTCGACTGGGCTGGGGTTGCTCAGGTATTTGGTTAAACATTATTCTGTTTAACCCTCTGTACATCTGTGAGGGTGTTTCTAGATGAGATTAACATCTGAATCCATGGACTGAGCAAAGCAGATTGCACTCCTCAGTGTTGGTGGGCCTCATCCAAGCTGTTGAAGGCCTGAACAGAACAAAAGGCAGGGTAAGACAGCATTTGTTCTCCCTAGGCCTGCCTGTCTTTGAACTAGGACATTAGTTTTCTCCTGACTTCAGACTTGACCTCAAACTGAAACTTAGGCCATTTGCTTTCCTCCTTCTCAGGCCCTTGGACTCAGACTAGAACTATACCACCAACTTTTCTGCATTCCAGCTTGTCATCTGCAGATCTTGGGACTGTTCAGCCTCCATAATCACGTGTGCCAATTCCTTCTATCTCAGTCTCTGGATATAGATGTATCTCCTATTGGTTCTGTTTCTGCAGAAAACCCGGATTGACACAAAGCCATGACAGTGGAACTGGTGAGAACTGGACAGATTCTGGATTTATACCCAAGGAGGGGCTGAGAGGACTGACTGATTAATTGGATGTGGAGGGAGAGAGAGAGGAGTCAAGGATGAGTCAAGGGTTTTCCTTGGAGCAACTAAAGGAAAGAAGTTCCTTAGACCGAGATGAGGAGACTGCCTGGGAAACAAATTGTGGGGGTTGGGGGAGGGGAGGGGAGGTTTGTGAGGACTAACAGCTCCATTTTGGACACTTGAAGTTTGGAGTCTTAAGTTTTCAAGAATATCAGTTGGACTGGTGAGTCTGGGATGATGGTTTCAATCTGGAAGTCTTCAGCACACAGAATTTAGATGTCTGAAGTCTGAGTCATAGGGTACTACAAAGTTTAGAGGTCAGGAAGATGAAGAACAAGAAAGGAGAATGAGAAAGTGTAATCAGTGAGATAGGAGGTAAACTGATGAAGAATGTTCCAGAAGCCAAATGAAAAAAATATTTCAAGAGTGGTCAATTCTATCAAAGGCTGCTAAAGTGGGTAAAATTAGGAATGAAAACTGAGCAATGGGCTTAGCCATACGGAGGTTGATGGCAAAATTGATAAGGGTTCAGTGGTGTGTGATGACCAATACTTCTGAGGAGCCCAGAGAGAGGTGGCAATAGCTGGAAGGAAATGTATGGTCAAGGGAGAATTTTTTTTAATTAGAAAATATACATATTTGTACGCTCACGGTTATGAGCCAGAAGACAAGTAAAAGGTGACAAGACAGAAGAGAAAAGGGATAATTGCCAAAGCAGTGCTCTTGAGCAGAGAGATGAAATCTCGAGCTCATCTCTCGATGAGCAGAGGTGGAATCCAGTGCACAGATGGAAAGCTGGGAATAAAAAGAGAAGATAGGTTTCTCCCCTCATGGCAGCAGAGGGGGAGGCAGGTACGGGTACAGATGCTACTGAATGTGGAAACAGGAACATGTATTATCAATGAAGAAGGAAGGTCATCAGCTGAGAGTGAGGAGTAAGAGGAAGTTTGAGAAGAGAGGGGAAAGTAGGAAATAGCATCTTGGGTCAGGGAGAGAGCAAATGGACTTTGAAAATATAGTCAGATGGTTAAGTGGTACTAAGAGTTCATTTGAAATCGGGGATCATGAATGTGAAGGGAGACCAGTTGGTATAGTTGTGTTTTCATGAACCTCAGGTGTCTACTTGGGCACCAATAAAATTAGGCAGAGGTCCAGAGATAATCAGAGTTTGGAGCTGCCAGATGAATATGATAGAGGCGACAGGGACCAGAGTGTTGAGGCTCTGTGCAAGGGAATAACCATAATTCAGGACCATGGCATCTAAACCGAGTAAGGAGAGAAGAGAGGACATGAATGATAGTTATGAGGCCATGTGAAAGGATATTAGGTCTATGGATCAGAAGATCCAGGGTATCAAGAAATTGCTGCAGTTGGGAGGGGAGTGGTTAGAGAGATTCAGTTGAAAAAAAAAGTTGGTTGTCAGAGAGCAGACTATGAATAGATGCAGATATTGATAATGGCAAGATCTAGACTGACCTGGTTCTCTGCACTTGGCCTGACCACCCTGGCTAGGCTCCCAGATAGGTCTTCTATATTTACAGACATTTTTCTGGAGATGTGGCTTTCACCTCCAGTCTAGATTTGTTTTATTCTTCTTTATTTATCTTTTGGCTGTACTGCACTGCAAGGGAGTATCTTAATTCCCTCCCTGACCAGGGAACCCGAGTCCCCTGCAATGACAGCATGGCGTCTTAACCACTGGATCACCAGGGAAGTCTCCCTCCAGTCTGGATTCTTGAATCCATTAGTACTTTAGGGTAAAGCTCAGATAAAGCAGGGCAAGCACTTGAAGAAGGGCACCACTGCCACATAAAGGCTCACCCCCTGGATACTGCGTACATCATCTTGTGTACCACTGCCATCCCTCATGGGAAGGGCTCTTAAACCCATTCAGTCTCTGTGTTAGAAGATCATCTATAAACAGTCATTTCATTTCACTTTTTAAAATTATAGTTGATTTATGACATTCTGCCAATCTCTGCTATAGAGCAATCTCTCCTTTCATACAATATTATAAATAGCCATTTTATATCCCTACACCATGTAGCAATCACCAGCTCCCATTTCTCTTTTCTATGCTAATTTTCAAATTCCTTGAGGACAGGTGTTTAACCTATCTTTTTAAAACTGCAATAAAATACATGTGACATAACACGTACCATTGTGGCCATTTAAAAAATGAGAAGTTCGGTTACATTCCGTACACTCACGTTGTGCAACCACCACCATCCATTTCCAGCACTTTTTCATTTTCCCTAACTGACAACTCTGTAGCCATTAAACACTAACTCCTCATTCCCCCTCTCCCTAGTCCCTGGCACCCACCACTTTACTTTCTGTCTCTGACTACTGTAGAGACCACAAATAAGTAAAACCGTGCAATATTTGCCCTTTTATAACTGGCTTATTTCAGTCTGTATAATAGTTTCAAGGTTTATGCATGTTATAACATGTGTCAAAATCTTCCTTTTAAAGACTGAATATTTTTTTTCAGTCTCTGCCTTCATTTTTCTGAGGTAGAGACCCAGAAGTGGAATTGCTGGATCATATGGTAATTCTCCCCTTCATGGATCACAGCCTTGTCGTGGCAAAGGGGCTTGCATAGCTCAGTGAAGCTATAAGCCATGCTGTGTAGGGCTACCCAAGATGGATGGGTCCTAGTGGAGAGTTCTGACAAAACGTGGTCCACTGGAGGAGGGAATGGCAAACCACTGCAGCATTCTTGCCATGAGAACCCCATGAGCAGCATGAAAAGGCAAAATGATATAATGTAGGAAGGTGAGCCCCCAGGTCGGAAGCTATCTAATATGCAAGGAGGGAAGAGCAAAGGGCAATTACTAAGAGCTCCAGAAAGAACGAAGCTGCTGGGCCAAAGCAAAAATGATGCTCAGTTGTGGATGTGTCAATGGACATGAATCTGAGCAAACTCCAGGAGATATTGAAGGACAGGGAAGCCTGGCATGCTGCAGTCCACAGGATCTCAAAGAGTTGGACACAACTTAGTGACTGAACAATAACAAAATGGTAATTCTGTTTCTTCTGGGATCATTATACTGTTTTCCACAACAGCTGCTCTACTTTACATTCACACAGCAACGCATAAGTGTTCCAAATTTTCCACTTCTTTGTTAACACTTGTTATTTTCATATAACCTATCTTTAATTTCCTCTCTATTTGACATCCTGCTGGGCCCATGATGTTGCATGAGTAAATAAATAACTGTTATTACCTCTGTAGAAAAGGGAAATGAGATTAAATGAATCAACTTGTATTCAGCAAGCCCCACCTCATACATCTTGTTCTTACTGTAGCCACATGTGGCTCTTTAAATTTAAATTAATTAAAATTAAGCAGATTTTAAAATTCAGTTCATCAGTCTCATTACTGACATGTCACCATAATAACTAGTGCTTATTAGTATCTAATGTATCAGTCAGTACAGAATAGAACATTTCCATTATTGCAGACAGCTCTTTAGCTACTGTGATGGACAGCACTTTCTAGATTCTGCTGCTGCTGCTGCTGCTGCTGCTGTTACTGCTGCTAAGTCACTTCAGTTGTGTCTGACTCTGTGCGACCCCACAGATGGCAGCCCACCAGGCTCCCCCGTCCCTGGGATTGTCCAGGCAAGAACACTGGAGTGGGTTGCCATTTCCTTCTCCAATGCGTGAAAGTGAAGTCGTTCAGTTGTGTCTGACTCTTAGCGACCCTATGGACTGCAGTCTACCAGGCTCCTTCATCCATGGGATTTTCCAGGCAAGAGTACTGGAGTGGGATACCATTGCCTTCTGTAGCCACTTATTCTTTGTCTCACTAATTATATTTGGATACATTTTCCCAGACCTGGATAACTAACTTTTAAGATAAAAATCCTTCTTAAATAAGAGAGGAAGTTGTTGTTGTTGTTGTTCAGTCACTCAGCCATGTCCAACTCTTTGCAACCCAATGGACTGCAGCACTCCAGACTTCCCTGTCCCTCACCATCTCCTAAAATTTGCCCAAGTTCATGCCCATTTCATCAGTGATGCCATTCAGTCATCTCATCCTCTGACGCCCTCTTCTCTGCCCTCAATCTTTCCCAGCATCAGGGACTTTTCCAATGAGTCAGATTTTTCACATCAGATAAACAAAATACTGGAGCTTCAGCTTCAGTATCAGTCCTTCCAAGGAATATTGAGGATTGATTTCCCTCAAGGCTAACTGGTTTGATCTTCTTCGGAGAGGGGAAAGTACACTGCCTAAAATGTCTGTGGCTTTTTAGTACATAAATGGCTACTCTGTGAATTCTCCCAAATTTTGTGCTTAAATATTAATTTGGACTTTTGATGAGCATGTGGTTCTGTTATTCTGGATGATTGCCTTTATGTACACAGACTTATAAATTATTTAAGTTTAAAAACATTTTTTTTTTTTTGGGCCACACCATGCAGCATGCAGGATCTTAGTTTGCTGACCAGGGATCGAACCAGTGTACCCTGTATTGGAAGGCAGACTCTTAAGCACTGGACCACCAGGAAAATCCCTATAAACTATTTAAATCTTTCTTTACATCCTTTAAACTACTTACCTACTAAACCATAAATTTTGAAAAACATTCTCAGATTCACAGTGGAGATTGTGACCATTCTACTTATTACTATTGATATCTGTTAAATAACGAATGAATAAATAACCAACGTAAGCCCCAAGTGGAACTTGAGGGAGCTCAGGGCACGGAGAGAACATTTTAGAGGTTGACGCCAGGTATAACGAGGTTTTGGAATTTGTCTCTAGCACTGGTGTAGCTTTAAAAGACTTTTTTAAAAAACCGAACATGGAATTTAAGCTTTGTTCTTTTATCCTACTGTTGAAAAAGTTGCTTTACAATTCCTCTAAGGATTCTATTGCATGTTTATAAAGCTTTAACTCTATTTTATGAATAGTGCTAGTTGCTCAGTCATGTCCGACTCTTTGCGACTCCATGGACTGTAGCCCGCCAGGCCACTCTTTCCAGAATTTTCTAGGCAAGAATACTGGAGTGGGTAGCCAAGTCCTTCTCCAGGGGATCTTCCTGACCCAGGGATCAAACCCAGGTCTCCTGCATTACAGGCAGATTCTTTACCATCTGAGCCACCAGAGAAACACTTGCCACCAATGGATATAACAAGAAAAAATGAACTCTAGATTTTATAATGTCAGCATGTGTGTAGCTATTTTCTGTTTGCTCCTTAAGATCCACTTTCTGTCACCCTCTGTTCTGCTCTCAACCCTGGGAGGTTGATCTGAATGGACTAATTCTTTTTTTTTTTTATTATTATTATTCATTTTAATAGAAGGCTAAGAATGGACTATTCTAACAGGCTCCTGTGCCCTTTGGCTTTCCTTGGGTTTGGCCAGAAGGGAAGTCCTGCAGGAGAGCAGAAGCAGGGGATGAGGTGAGGGAATTTATTCTCGACAGAAGGGCTATCTGAGTCTGTGTCCCTCAGCATAAGCTCATTCTTCCTCTAATGTAGTCTGTTCTACGTGATTCCCTCTCCCTTGGTTCCGGTTACCTCTCTCTACTCATGGTTCTCAGGCCTGGAATATGACAGCCCAGAGGTCCCTTTTAGTTCCCTCTCTGCTCACACCTTTACAATAGTACCCTTATTCATAAATCTTCCTTGAATTATTTTAATTTGAATGTGCCATTTCTTTCACATTGAGACTCTAACTGACACAGCATCCTTAAATGGTAGCTAGAGCATAGGTATTGTTGTTTAGTTGCTAAGTAGTGTCCAACCATTTTTGACCTCATGGATTATAGCCTGCCAGGCTCCTCTGTTCATGGGATTTCCCAAACAAGAACACTGGAGTGGATTGCCGTTTGCTTCTCTAAGAGCTCTTCCCGACCCAGTGATCAAATCAAGGTCTCTTGAACTGGCAGGCAGGTTCTTTACCACTGAGCCACCAGACCATAGAACCTGAATCTACTCTGAAATGTTTATACCCACAGTCTATGAAAAATGTTCCCTGATGATATTTTCATCTTATTTAGATCCACTGGTAAGTTTTTCAAAGAAACAATGTTGTACGTCATATGATATAAATTTTTCTCTAGTACACTCAGACTAGAAAAATATTCTCAGATTTACATCCAAATCTTTTTGCATATCGCTTATTTATATAAAATGTAATTTATGGAAATACAGAAATAAGACTTTATAAAGTAAATAGGTAAATTTTTAAGGTTTCATTTATCCAGTATCTAATAAGCTTTTTTTAAACATATTTATTTATTTTTCCCAAATAATTCCTTTTTAAAGGTATGTGAGGAAATTAGTACATCAGTACTTCAAACAAGCCATTGTTATTCAACACACACAGCATATAGGAGAACAAAGTTGCTAACCTTTCCTATACAATGAATGTTTCTGTCCCTCTAAAATTCATATGTTTAAACCCAATCCCTATGTGATGGTGGTTACATAGGGAGGTGGAACCTTGGAAGGTGATGAAGTCATGAATATAGAAACCTTAAGAACATGAATAGTACCCTTATAAAAGAAGCCCCAGGAAACTCTCTTGCCCCTTCTGCTGTGAGAGGATATAGCAATAAGATAGCCATCTATGAACCAGGAAGCAAGCTCTCATCAAACACCAAATTCATCACTACCATGATATAAGACTTCACACCCTCCAAAACTGTGAGAAATAAATTTCTGTCATTTATAAGACACTCAGTCTGAGTATTTTTGTGTACCATTTAGCCCAAACATATTAAGACACCTTGGAAACTCAAGATTTAAACGTACAAATATTAGCAAACAACAGATCATTACAAAAAAAAAAATAAACCCCATAATGCTAATAGATCAAAGTCGCTCAGTCATGTCCAACTCTTTGTGACCCCATGGACTATATGTAGCCCCTCAGGCTCTTCTGTCCATGGAATTCTCCAGGCAAAAATAATGGAGTGGTTAAACATTCCCTTCTTCAGGGGGATCTCCCCGAACCAGGGATTGAACCTGGGTCTCCCACATTGAGGGCAGGTTCATATCAAAGATAACCAACACTTATCATTTGCATCACAAAGCATGAGGTATGCACAACTCAACCCCATCTGACAGAGGAGGAAAAGAGCCTTCAAATCTCCTGCCCACTGTCTCAGGACCTGCAAGCAAAGGAACCTGGATCCAAATCTTAGCGTCCAACACAAAAGTTTATGTTCTTAACTACAAAAAAGTGTCCAAGAGCAACTCAAAGCCCACAGAAAAAAACAAAAAAGAAAAATTTTCCAAAGCAAATGACTTATTTCATCCTGTTATAGCAAACTCAGAGTAAGCTTAGAAAAACTACTAAAAAAAGAAAAGAAACAAGAATGCAGATATACACACTACTATATATAAAATAGATAACTAATAAGGGGAACTCTTTTCAATACTCTGTAATGGCCCATATGGGAAAAGAATCTAAAAAAGAGTGGCCGTGTGTATAACTGCCTCACTCTGCTGTACACCTGAACCTAGCATAACGTTGTATTAACAAATCAACTCTACTCAATAAAAAATTTAAAAAATTAAAAATATTTTTAAATTATTTATTTATATTCAAAAAATAAAGCATGCAACAGACATCTCTCTTAGAAAAGCAATTTCCTTTTTAATAAGTTTATTTTTCTGTGCATGGTACACAAGAAGGGGTAGAAAGTGAGGTTGCAAATTGTACTATCTTGGTATTAGTTAAATGTTATCTTTGCTTATAGTTCCTGAAATGACACCATTGTATTTTCAATTTAACAGAAATTGCAAATAAGTGAAAACTTTCCTCTGATATACTGGCATACTTGCTGTAAGAGGCCTGAAGTTTAGCATGTATTGGCTACTCTATGCATACAAACAGAACCTTCTCTGTGAAAGAGAATGGGCTAAAAAAATCTGGACTAGAGATAGCATAATTGATCTGTTTAATACCTCAATTTTTCTGCAACTGTGATTTTGCATAACTTGCAAAAGTATTTTAAGATGAGACTGTTGATCAATGCTCACTTCTGGTAAATCCCTTTTGCACCATAGCCCTGTCCTGAGGAACTGATAAAAGTGAAACAAAAAAAAATCACCAACAGAAGGTAACAAATAAGCCATGCCTTTTACAAATGTTTAGCAAATGCTGGTTTCGAATTTGAATAATTAAATTAGTTCTCAAAAGTGTAGTGTTCACAAATAGACTAAACATTTTTACATCTATAGTTTATTCATTTAGAAGAATTTGTGCCATCCATTTAGAAACTATAAGCCTATAGCAAAAAGCCTTACTTTGTGGTTGAGACGTGGTCTTCTTTTTTTCCTCGTCATCCATTTCATCCCCTTGAGGCAGCTCCATGTCTTTATTTGTCTTATTTTTCCCTTTAACACACGCTTCAAATGGATGGATTCCTTCATCAAAGGTGGTTTATAATTTCTGTGAGTTCATAGACCACAACCAGCATTCCTTCGTGATCCTAAAGAAAATGTAAAAGTACAATATTGGCGCCACAAAAAACAAGTGTGTTTTAAATGATGAGTATTTTAAAGATGAGCTTAGTACAAAAAAGTGACGCAATGAAAACAGACTGAAGTCCGAGCAGAGAAGTCACAGATTCAGCTTTCCTTGAGGATGCCTGCTTGGAACGATGAGATTGTTGAGGAGACCGTGGAGAAGCTGACAGATGGTCTTCTCAGGTGCACAGCTCCTCACCTTCCTTACGTGTCCCAGTGTGAGCAGGAATCCTTTCTAGCAGCTGACATGGTCTTGTGTCACCAGTACTGGGTGTTGAAAGCAGGCCACCCCATCTGATTTCTTAAAACCCCATTTTCTGTAGGCTGACGATGGCAAAGGTCAATTATGAAACAGGAACTTTTGACACAACTCAACATCCCTAGTCACAGAGAAACATTTACAAAACAAACGCCCCCATGCAATTGAAATTCCTAATTGATTACAATGTAGATATGAGTGTTGGACATAATCCATTCACTCCTTATTTCTTTTACGGCCCTACTACATCATCTTTCCAGCTTAAGTAAGGAGTACACTGCTCTTCAAGGAAAAAGAATAAATGGCACCCAGTGCCTGGAAAACCCCATGGACGGAGGAGCCTGGTAGGCTCCAGTCCATGGGTTGCGAAGAATCGGACCCGACTGAGCAACTTCACTTTCACTTTTCACTTTCATGCATTGGAGAAGGAAATGGCAACCCACTCCAGTGTTCTTGCCTGGAGAATCCCAGGGATAGGGGAGCCTGGTGGGCTGCCGTCTATGGGGTCGCGCAGAGTCGGACATGACTGAAGCAACTTAGCAGCAGCAGCAGCAGTGTTGACAAATTACTTGAATATAATATAAATACAATGTAGCTTATATAAATATGACATAAATTCTGTATGACTACAAGTTCTTTAAAAAACCATAAAATTTAAGGCAATCTACACGTTACAAGTATAAAGTTAATAATATTAAAATAAACAGCATTGATTTAATGTTTTTTTGATGAAGCAAAACCACAAATGTCTATTCCAAAAGTGCTTAGGGGGTAATTTGTATTTCATTTATCTATATGAGTCTCTTTATTTTGAAGATAACACTCATTTGAATGATTCTTATTATTGCTATGATTTTTCCTTTTAAACTATACATTCATCTTGAATCATCAAGCCATGATTTTTTTCAGTTTTACTGAGATGTAATTGACAAATAGAAATGTAAGGAACAAAGTATACGTGGTGGTGATTTGATATATGTATGCATTGTGAAAAGACTCCCACCATCTAATTAATTAACATATCCATCACCTCACATAATGATCTTTCTTTTTGTTTTTTCGGTGAGAACATTAAAGTTCTATTCTCTCAGCAAATTTCAATTATATTATACAGTTGACCCTTGAACAATATGGTAGTTAGAGGCATCAACCTCCCACACAGTAGAAAATCAAAGTATAATTTTAATAGGCTACTGTATCCGCAGTTTCACAGCCAAGTAGTCAACCAACCACAGATTGTGTAATATGTACTTAATTTTTTTAAAAAATGTGTGTATGTGGACCCATGCAGTTCAAACCTGTGTTGTACAAGAATCAACTGTACAGTGCTATCAACTATAGTCACCATGTTTTACACTGTGTTTACACATGGTTTACACATGTTTTAGTGTAAACTTATTCATCTCATAGCTGAAAGTTTGTAGCCTTTTACCAACCTCTCCTTATTTCCCCCAACCTGCAGATTCTGACAACCACTTTTGTAATCTCTGTTTCTATGAGATTCCACATGTAAGTGGAATCTTTTTTTTTAATTAAGATTCCACATATAAGTGACGCAGTGCAGTAGTTGCCTTTCTGTGACCAGCTTGCTTCACTTAATATAATGCCCTCAAGGTCCATCCATGTTGTTGCAAATGGCAGGATTTCCTTCTTTCTCATGACTAAATCATATTACAAATTTATTTTATGTATTATTTATATTTATTATGTTTGCTCAGTCATGTCTTACTCTTTGAAATCCATTGGATTGTAGCGCTCCAGGCTCATCTGTCCATGGGATTTTTCAGGCAAGAATACCAGAGAGGGTTGCCATTTCAGAAAAATATGTCCTTATGTATAACATATATCCCTTATCCATTTATCTGTGGATGGGCACTTAGGTTGTTTCCATAGTCTGGATATTGTGAATAGTACTCCAATAAACATGGGGGTGCAGATATATCTTCAGTACCTTTTTTTTAAATATCTTCAGTATCTTGTTTTTTTATTTCCTTTGGATTTATATCCAGAATTGGGATTGTTGGATCATATAATTGTTCTATTTAATTTGGAGGGAAACTTCCATACTCTCTTCCATAGTGGCTGCACCAATTTATATTCCCACCAACAGGGTGCGAGGGTTCTCTTTTCTCCACATTCTCACCAAGTTTTTATCTCTTGTCCCTCTGATGCTAGCCATTCTAACATATATGAGCAGATAACTCATAACTCATTAACCCCTGATGATTAGGCACATTGAGCACTTTTTCTTGTACTGATGGCCATTTGCATGTCCTTTTTTGGGAAAATGTCTACACAGTTCCTCTGTCCATTTTGAAATCCAATTGCTTGGTTTTTTGCTTTTGGCTTGTATGAAACCTTCGCATATTTTGGACATTAACCCCTTATCAAGATATATGATTTGCAAACATATTCTCTCATTCAGTAAACTAACTGTTCCTCTTGTTGATGATTTCCTTTGCTATGCAGAAGCTTTTTATTGATGTAGTCCCATTTCTTTATTTTTGCCTTTGTTGCCTTTGCTATGGTGTCCAATCCAAAAAAATCACTGCCAATGTCAAGGAGCTTACCCCTATGTTTCCTTCTAGGAGTTTTATGGTTTCAGGTCTTGTGCTCAAATATTTAATCCATTTTGAGTTGACTGTGGGGTAGGGTGTAGGAGAGAAGTCAAGTTTCATTCTTTTGCATTTGGCTGCCTTGTTTTCCTAACACCATTTATTGAAAATATTGTCCTTTTCCCACTATATTCTTGGCACCTTTATGGAAAATTAATTGACCATATATGCATGAGTTTACTTCTGGGCTCTTTATTCTAATCCATTGATCTATATGCCTGTATTTACATCAACTACCATACTTTGTCTATGAAAATGACATTGGAACTTTGATAGAGATTGCATTAAATACCTACCAAAATGCTTTGGGTAGTATGGATATTTTAACAACATTAATCCTACTAGTTCATGAGCACAGATTACCTTTTCATTTATTTTCGTCTTCTTCAATTTCTTTCACTTCTATCTTATAGTTTTAAGTGTATAGATCTTTCACCTATTTGGTTAAATTTATTTGTAGGTATATTATTCTTTTTGATGCAATTGTACATAGGACTGTTTTCCTAACTTCTCTTTCTGATAGTTCATTGTTAGTGTGTAGAAACACAACTGATTTTTGTGTATTAAATTTGTATCCTCCACCTTTACTGAATTCATTTGTTAGCTCTAACAGTATTTTTGGTGGTGTATTTATAGTTTTCTATTTATAAAATACCATCCACAAATAGAGAAAGTTTTACTTCTTCCTTTCTGATTTGGATACTTTTACTTCTTTTCCTTGCCTAATTTCTCTGGCTAGGACTTGCAGTAGTATATCAAAAGTGACAAGGGTATCTTCATCTTGTTCCTGATCTTAGAGGAAGAGTTTTCAACTTTTCACCGCTGAGCATGATGTCCACTGTGGGCTTGTTTTATGTGGCCTTTATTATGTTGAGGTATATTTTCTCTATACTTAGTTTGCTGAAAGATTTTATCATGAATGGATGTTAAAGTGAAAAGTGAAAGTCATACAGTCATGTCCAACTCTTTGTGACCCCATGGACTATACAGAATACTAGAGTGGATATCCGTTCCATTCTCCACTGGATCTGTTGAATTTTGTCAAATGCTTTTTCTGCGTCTATTGAGATAATTATATGATTTTTATCCTCCATTATGTTATTGTGATGTATTGCATTGACTGATTTGCAGATGTTGAACCATCCTTGCATCGCTGGAATAAATCCCACTTAACTGTATGATCCTTTTACTGTATTATTGAATTTGGTTTGCTAGTATTTTGCTGAGGATTTCTGTATTTATGCTTATCAGAAAAATTGGCCTGTAATTTCCTTTTCTTGTAGTGTCCTTGCCTGCATTTCATATTAGGGTAACGCTGGCCTCATAAGATGAGCTCAGAAGTGTTCCCTCGTTTTCCACTTTTTGGAAGAGTTAGACAAGGATTGGTAGTAATTCTTCTTTATTAAATGTTTGGTAGAACTCATCAGTTAAGCCATCTGATCCTGGACTATTGTTTGTTGGGATGTTTTTAAATTACTAATTCAGTCTTTTTATCAGTAATGGACCTGTTCAGATTTTCTATTTCTTAATATGGTGACCTGAATGGGAAGGACATCTAAAAGAGTGGATATTTGTATACATATAACTGATTCACTTTGTTATACAGCAGAAACTAACACATTTTAAAGAAACTATACTCCAATAAAAAAAATTAATAAAAGTGTTATATTGTGAAGGGAGGGTAAGTAGTGAGTAACAGTAGATTTTCCTGAAAATATGAGCTGAGAAACCCTACCCTACATTCTCCAATGTTTGTTGAAGATTAAATAGACAGATTTTTAGCAAGCCTTCTCTTTTAAGTTGATTTAGGAGCTGATTATGTATGTGTCATATGCATTTGATACCTTCTGGTCCTACAGCCAATTTATTATCTCTTGACCTGGAGTGGCTTTTAATTTTAATTTTTATTTATTTTTAATTTTTTAAAAATATGACTTCCCTGGCAGTCCAGTAGTTAAGACTTTGCCTTCCAATGCAGGGGGTGCGGGTTAAATCCCTGGTCAGGGAGCTAAGATCCACATGCCTTATGGCCAAAAACCCCATAAAACAGAAGCAATATTGTAACAAATTTAATAAAGAATTTTAAATGGTCTACACCAAAAAAATATCTTTAAAAAAAATTTGGGGGGCAGCACTGCATGCGGCATGTGGAATCCTAGTTCCCCAGCCAGGGAAGGAACCCACACCCCTGCATTAGGAGTGTGGAGTCTTAACCACTGGGCCACCAGAGAAGTCCCCTACTTTCAAAGGTCATTGTTACATTTGATTTTTTTTTTTTAAGTCACTGTGGAACTGATAAGTTTGCCAAGAAATTAAAAAAAAATTTTTTTTAGCTCTTTTGTTAGGCTATATTAACACAGCCCTCTAGCAAGGCAGGGTAATCATAGAAGTGAAGCTAGAAGACTGATTTTTAAGATGATAGTTCACAGAAAGTATCGGTTATAGAGTCAGCAGGCAGGACTACAGCCTTTTAAAATATTAGAAAGTGTTTTAATTGAAGTAGGGAGTTTCAGTAAGCAAATGATCCACTTTCAATTTGAGGTTGTACTTTTCCTAGCTGGATACTATTCAAAGTTCCTGGGCCTTGGTTTCATCATGTACATTATGGGATAATATCTCTATTCAGAATTAAATAAGACAGGGTACATAAAAGTGCTTGAAAATAGAGACAGAAAGGAGGGAGGGAAGGAGGGAAGATGGAAAGAAGGGAGAAAGGAAGAAAGAGAGAATACCAACTGTATTCCAAAGAAAGAGCCAGCCTTTTTAAATTTAAATTTAAGGTAAGAGTGTACTTGAGAAGTGTTTTGTTGTAACACTGACTTCAGTCCACCACTTTTTGAACTAAGTGCACTGAGTGCTGTGACTTTGTTGAGCTGCTTGCTTTCTTGTATTATTACTCGAATGACATATTAACCCATCATACATTTCACCTTTGAAACAGTTGAATTGCATTTCAGTGCCTGACCATGAGTTACTGTGGCTCAGAATACTTAAGAAAGTTGACTACATGCATAAAATTTGTGAGTAGCAGAGTGAGAACATGGCAGAATCCCATAAATCACTTTTATTGAGAGTTGAGTCACTCTTTGCTATGAAAATAATTTATAGGGCAATGTTCCATTTCAGGGAAAATGAAAATTAATGGCATTTGTCAAGATAATGATGAATAAAGTTTCCACACCAGTGGAAAAGAACCAGTTTCACAGAAAATGTAAACTTTCCACTATATTATTTATCATTATAAATATTTCAGGCTCTTTGGTAAAATGTTAAGAAGTTTGGCTGAATTGGATATTGTTCACAGTGCTAGCTAGTCTCTGTGTGTTCTCCCAGATCCATTTTCAGCCCTTCTATCTGCTGCTCTGAGCCCCAAGAGTTCCTAAGGCAGAATGATAATTGGCAGAATATTTCCTCTTCACTCCCTTCCAGGCTTGACACCGAGGTCCTGGCAGTAGCTGTGTCCCTGATCACAGCAGCTGCCATGCAGCTCTGGTCTGCTTATAAATCTGGGGAAGGAAAGCCTTCTGCTGGCACTTGTTCTGGATCATTCCAGAACATACTATATCATATGAAACATATGGTTTCATATGGAACATTCATACCGTATGAAACCCGCCTCAGGTTTTCTTCTTGGTTCCTTTCACCTGTCCTCACCTGTGTAAACTTAATTAGTGCTAAGACACTTCAGTTGTATCTGACTTTTTGCCACTCAGTGGGATGTAGCCCACCAGGCTTCTCTGTCCATAGGATTCTCCAGGTAAGAATACTGGAGTGGATTGCCATTTCCTCCTCCGGGGAGTCTTGGCAACCCAGGGAGCAAACCCACATCTCTATGTCTCCAGCACTGGCAGATGGGTTCTTTACCACCAGTGCCACCTGGGAAACCGATTCTTATCCAAATCCTGCCTGGAGGGACTTTTTTTTCCCTGGGGCCTAACCGGATATACGGAGAAGGCAATGGCACCCCACTCCAGTACTCTTGCCTGGAAAATCCCACGGACGGAGGAGCCTGGTACGCTGCAGTCCATGGGGTCGCTAAGAGTCGGACACGACTGAGAGACTTCACTTTCACTTTCCACTTTCATGCTTTGGAGAAGGAAATGGCAACCATCCAGTGTTCTTGCCTGGAGAATCCCAGGGACGGGGGAGCCTAGAGGGCTGCCAGCTATGGAGTCTCACAGAGTCGGACAGACTGAAGCGGCTTAGCAGCAGCAGCAGCAACCGGATATATTCTCCATAAACAAAATGTTTGAAACCCTTGTGGGGCATGTACTGGGGTGCCCGTTCTTGGTCTCCCCCATTTTCTGCCCATCTTCCTTTCCTGCCTGTCTGTTCTGGACTTTAAGTTCCAGTATCAGTCTTGCAAATCTGCTGAACAAGCAATCCAGTTGTGTAAGGTCAACTGCCTGTATGTATATGTGTACACACACATTCATATATGTATTCATGAAATTAAAATTAAAATATCAATAATTCCCTTTGTACCTTTTCTTTCAGCACTTTAAAGTCTATATTTAATGTACCTTTTTTCTTAGTTCCTTTTAAGGTTTTTCTCCATATTGCTGACTTTCAGTAGGTGGATTATGACATGCCTTTGTTTTTGTTTTTGTATATTTTTGGAACAGGGATAGGCAAGTTCTTAGACATGACACCAGAAGTATAATCACTGAGAACATTAATAAATTTCCATAATTAAAAACTTTTGTTCTATGAACAATCTTGCAAAGAAGATGAAAAGACAAACTACAGAATTGGGGTGGATTTGCAAGCTATATACAATATCTGGCAAAGGCTTTATATCTTGAATATCTAAAAAACCTCCAAAACTCTATAGTAAACAATTTAGTTATAGTATAAGCAAAAGGCATGAAGAAATTTTCACCAAAAAGAAATAAGGACGGCATATAAGCATGTGAAAACATGTTCAACATGATTAGCCATTAAGGAAATAAAAATTAAAACTGCAATGAGATATCGCTACGCACCTATTAGACCTACTAAAATTAAAATTTCTGTTAACACAAAAGACCACATATTATGATTACATCTATATGAAACGTCTAGAATAGGCAAGTCTCTAGAAACACAAAGTAGACAGGTGGTTGCCAGGGGCTGGGAGGAGGAGTGGGGAGGGAGGAAAAACTGCTAATGTGTGCAGGGTCTCTCTAGGGTATGATTAAAATGTTCTGCTGTTAAGTAGTGGTGATGGTGCATATGCTAAAACCCACTGAATCATATGCTTTAAAAGGGTGAGTTTTATGGTATTTGAACTGTATGACAATTAAGAAAATGGAAAAAATAGTGATAATACTAAATGCTGGCAAGGATACAGAGAAATTGCATTACTCATACATTGCTGGTGGAAATGTAAAACTGTATAGGTACTCTGGAAAATAATTTGGCAATTTTTTACAAAACAAAATATGCAATTACCATATAATTAAGCAGCCACATTCTTTAATCTCAGAGAAATTAAAACATATTCAAACAAAAAAATCTCTACATGGATGTTCACAGCAGCTTTATTCATAATAACAAAATACTACAAACAGCCCAAATGTTCCTTTATAGGTGAATGGTTTAAAAAATGTACATCCATACCATGTAATAGTACTCAGTAATGAAAAGAAGTTAACTGTTGATACAATTATCTACCTGGTTAGACCTCAAGAGCATTATGCTCAGTGAAAAATGGCCCTCCCAAAAGACTACCCACAGTAAGATTCCATTTATAAAGCATTCTCCAAATGATAACGTAATAGTGATGGAGACAGAATAGTGCTACAGGGATGAGAGTCAAGGAGTGGAGGAGGTGAAAGGTGGGTACAAATACAAAGAGGTAAATAATGGAATCACTTTATATCAGTTACTCTGGTGGTAACATGAATCTATACTTGGAATAAAATTGCACAGAATTACACACACACATGGGATTCCCTGGTGGCTCAGTGATAAAAAAAAAAAAAAATCCACCTGCCAATGCAGGAGACATGGGTTCAGTCCCTGGGTTGGAATGATCCCCTGGAGAATGGAATGAGTACCCAATCCAGTATACAGTCCATGGGGTCACTAAGAGTTGGAGACGACTGAGCGACTTTCACTTTCACTTTGCCTATGTAGGATAGCTAGGAGAGAAAGGCTGCTTTGCTGAGAGTGGTGGCATGTTCTTAGAGACAGTCTGCTCTGTTCATAGAAATGTATTGCGAATTACCTGAGATCATGCATATAAAGGGTTTAATACACTGCCTGGTACATAGTAAGTATTCCATGATTGCTATCTCCTCAAAAGCCTTGTCCGCAAGGCTGCTGCTGCTGCTAAGTCACTTCAGTCGTGTCTGACTCTGTGGGACCCCATAGATGGCAGCCCACCAGGCTCCCCCGTCCCTGGGATTCTCCAGGCAAGAACACTGGAGTGGGTTGCCATTTCCTTCTCCAATGCACGAAAGTGAAAAGTGAAAGGGAAGTCGCTCAGTCATGTCCGACTCTGAGCAACCCCACGGACTGCAGCCTACCAGGCTCCTCCATCCATGGGATTTTCCAGGCAAGAGTACTGGAGTGGGGTGCCATTGCCTTCTCCATCTGCAAGGCTAAGGAGTTGCAACAAGAAACCGTCAGGTTCATGTATGTGTTTGAAAGAGCACTATTAGCATGAACTAAATGAATGCACAAACTTTTATGGAAAAGTGAAACACTGAGAATGTTGAAGACAATGTCACAGGACTGGGTCTTGAAGGGGAAGTCTTTCTAATGAGAAGGCATAGCAAGAGCCAAAATGTAGGACTTGTGAGAGGGCTATGGGTATCTTCACAGAATAATTTCACATAGCCTTTCATTCCCGCTAACCCACTGTTGCTTAGGACCATCTCAAACCAGACTGGCTGCCGTATCATTCCAAGTTGTGTCTTTGCCTATTGATTTTCATCTCTCCAGTTCCTTCAAGATACAGTGAGCAAGCTTCTACAATTGATTATATTCATAATTCCATTCCTCTGCTTAAAACTTTTTGTGGCTCTTCACAGCTCACAGATAGGGTCAGTTATGAATGACAGAAAGCCCCAACAACAATGGCTAAAACCAGACCAAAGTTCATTTCCCTCAGACGAAGTTGCAGAGATAAGTATTCCAGGTCTCATATGTAGACCCAGATGTTAAGGACTTGGGGTGCTTCTAACTTGTTGCTCTATGAGTGGCTACCATGTTTGCCCTTATCTTGTGGCCCAAGAGCATGGCTGCTCCATTTCTAGTCATTTTGCCCTTATTTCTTAGTCCGTCCAGGCTGCTATAACAAAAGTACCAGAGACTGGGTGGCTTATAAACAACAGAAATCTATTTCTCATGGTTCTGGAGGCCAGAAAGTGCATAATGAAGGTGCTGGTAAATTTGGTGTCTGGTCAGAGTCTGATTTCTGACTCATAGATGTTTGTCTTTTTTCTGTGTCTTTACATAGGAAAAGGGTCAAGAGATCTCTTTTATAAGGGCATTAATCCATACACTGAAGCTGCACCTTTATGATCTAATCACCTCATTAGGCTCCACCTCCAAATACCATCACGCTGGAATTACGATTTGACATGCGAATTTGAGGGTAGGGAGCAGGGATAAAGGTTTAGTTTATATTCTAACCATCAGGAAGGAGAAAAGTTGAATATAATATCTATTCTTTAATACCACTCCACAGACGTTACACAGGCTATTTCCACTTACACACATTTACCAGACCTTAGACATATGGCCCATGTAACTGCAAGGGAGGCAGGGATTAATCTCTATTCCAAATGAACATATGTTTGACTAAAATGGGGTGATTTGTAAGTAGAGGAAGAAGAGGAAAATCGATCTTGGAGACAACAAGCTGTCCTCGTTTCAGGTGCCTCACATTTCAAGGCTGTCCAAAATTTGACCTTGTTTCCCACCTACAGTTTAGTCACACCGCCTCACCAGTCTATCTGCCTCCACTCTCAGATTCTTCTAGGTCACTGTCATTGTCCATCAATTCAAAATACAGGTTTACATGCGTAAAATATTAATAGTTACCTAGTGGGAAGTTGCTGTATAACACAGGGAACTCAGCCCAACGCTCTGTGATGACCTAGGGGCTGGGATGGAGGTGGGGCTGGGAGGGAGGTTCAAGAGGAAAGGGCTATATGTATACTTATCGCTGATTTGTGTTGTTGTACGGCAGAAACCAACACAACATTTTAAAGCAATTATCCTCCAATTAAAAATAAATAATTAAAAGTTTAAAGTACAGTAAGTTATTCTCTTGTCCCATAGTCTTCAATAGGTCCCTATTACTTACATAGAAGTTTAAACAAATTTTCTGAATACATGATTAAAATCCTCCCATAATACCATCTCAATACTTGGTCACTCTCTTCTTTCCCACCCTTCTCTATTCCTCTCAATTAGCCATTCTCTGAATACACCAAGATTTTTCTCATGACAGACCTTGTACCAGGATGATCTCCTAAAAGCCCATCACCAACTTTTGTGCTGCACATATGTCCAAGCCTCTCCCAGATGACATTTCTTTTGTAAAGTTATTTTCCATCACTTCCATTAAAAATAGCCTACCTGTTCTCTGAATAGTTGCTGTTTTTATACTGCGTTCCTTACAGTAATTGGAAAATATTCATATTCATAACAACAATTATATTGTAAATTACATAGTACTACATCTTACCTTTGTAGGGCTGGAAGCACCTAATCTCTGAATTTTTACCTAAGAGCTGCATAATACATGTTTATTAAATGAAATTGGTATATAAGTGCTAAATTTATGCAAGGTAAGAGAAAAGTCTCAAGCCAGCTCACTTTGTATGAGGCACTCATTTAAATCGGATTAAAGGCTTTATCAACAATCTAGTATTACTTACTGCATAATTCTCTCTAAGTCTATATGTGCTCATTTGGAATTGTTTTGAGTGATTTGTGTTTGTAATACAAAACTTAATATGGATTTGCATCAGGAAGAACAATTGGTAAGAGCTATTTTCAGCTTTAACAAGGAAGTGACAGTTTTTCAATTTTAGCCTAAGTGTTATAACTTATCTCTGTCAAACACTTGCTAGGTCATTTAGTATGTCACTTATATTACTTCACTTTCTATTTTAACCTTTCAGGCCTATTCAGAAATATGAAGAAAAGAAAATTATAGTTTTGACTGCTACTAAATTTTTTGTGACAGAGAGTAGAAATGAAAATAGTTACAGAATTAAATTGTGTTTTATAATACGACTACAATTTCTACTTCATATGAATCATTTGTCCATGTTGGCCAATTTCATTAGCTCTTTGTTAGAATGAGACAGGAAAAATACGGCTATATTTGTTGAAATAAACTCTAAGTTTAAGGTGAATAAATTATTTGAAAAAAGTGAAGCCGCTCCGTCGTGTCTGACTCTTAGCTACCCCATGGACTGCAGCCTACCAGGCTTCTCTGTCCATGGGATTTTCCAGGCAAGAGTACTGGAGTGGGGTGCCATTGCCTTCTCCAAAATTATTTGAAAGTAGATCCCATATTGGCCTTATAAGGACACCTCTTCCTAAGAAATAGGATTTCATATTAACCCTTTTGTAATTTCATGTTATTGGCCTCTATGTCTATTCTACATATGACCTCTTTTTTGGTCCATAGTTCTTGTTTCTGATCTGATTTAAACTATATCATGCACTTTGTATTAATCCTGGTTGTATGGGAATAATTGGGACACCCATCAGAGCTCAGGACCACACATCACTCAAGCATAATCCTAAGCTAGAAGAAGACAGAAAAGTATAAGGTAGGATGAAAGTAAACCATAAGACTAACACTTCTAGTTCTAACTCTATGTCAAATGTTGAGTCATTTTTGATATAAGGAAAATCAGTTACCTTTCTAGGGCAGGGAAAAACAAAAGAAAAGACATGTCATTTAGTCAGTGACTCATGGAATCATCTAGGTACAAAGCAAAGCATAACAAAACCAACAAACCAGGGTGTATGCTCAGTCACTAAGTCATGTCCCACTCTTTGCGACCGTGGACTGCAGCCTGCCAGGCTTCCCTGTCCGTGGGATTTTTCCAGGCAAGAATACTGGACTGGGTTGCCATTTCCTCCTCTAGGGAAACTTCCTGACCCAAGGATCAAACCCACGTATCCTGTGTCTCCTGAATAGGCAGGCAGATTCTTTACCACTGTGCCACTTAAGGAAAAAAACAGTATCTTTTTGTAAAGGTTAATTCTGAGCACTAGATTTTCCAGGTTCCTTCTACCCACTTCGTATAAATAGTTGCCATTTTGGAATTTAATAAAAAGATTTTAACAAAGACTTTATCCTTAAATGAAAGAATTTGGGAGGGTGTGTCTGGGAGCTAGAATGTTGCTTAAACTGACAGTAATTAAAATGTGCATTTAGGGTGCCTGCTTGGTGACCTAAGGGCAGCAAGGTCAAGGCACTGAACTGAGGAAGGACCGATGGAATAATGGGTTGAGTAATGAGAGTAAAGCTTTGCACACCCTGCTGAGTGTTCTAGACAGCCTAGAGCTGGAAGCAAGCTTCCTTAGGCTTCATCAGCCAGACGCTGAGGAGGGCCTGGGGAGTTTCTGACAGTGCCCAGAGGGCTCACACATGTACTCATGTACTCACAGATGTCCTCGTCTGTCTCCGACTGCTACAGTCCTGCAGAGTCACCGTGCTCTCTGTTGACAAGTCTTCCCAGCAGTGATCTCCCATCTCAGTCTCAGTGAACCCCTTGATGACAAAGCTCTTGCTGTTCTGCTGTGAAGTGGGAAGTAGTTGCCTCACTCCCTGCCCCCATTCATGTGCAAGACTTTGTCAGATGAGTTCCTAAGCTGTGCTCATTTCCACTACAGTAGAGATTTTAGTAAAATATTCTTTTTGTTTTTCCTTATTGCCCTCAGTCTTCCCAGGTCTCAGGCTCGGTCAGGCTCATCACGCCTGATTCATATTTCAATGTGTCTCAGCTCCAAGACAGAGAGGAAAGGACTTCTGATGGATCACCTCCCCAACTTCCACACATTTAAACCAGTCAAACATTCACAACCTAATAGAGGGCAGGTACATGAATGAAGAGCACTAAGCATTTGCCAGGGAGTGAAGGAATGAATCAGTCTTAACAGTCACAATTTGAATCTTCTCCCACAGTGCTTCTTACTCCACATCCAAACAGGCTCTTGGCAGGCTTAGTCAAGACTTTTCCACAGACATCCTATCCTGGCTTGTCCAAATTCCACTTAGATTCAAGCCACCTATCATTTAATTTCCTTTACTTCCAAATAAATCTGTGAACTAAATATTGATATCCATATTTTATAGATAAAGGAAATGAAGGCACAGAAATTTCAGGATCTTCCCCACCCAAATCACTTTTATCACATTCTTGAATGCATCCTCAACTGCTCTAGACACTGGCTGCTATCAACTTTTGAAGAAGTACCTTCTTCTCCAAGGAGTTGCCCCTGATTAAATAGGAGCCACCTTACCCTTGGTGCAGACCACAGTTAGTGATGGACACTGGGAAATTAAACACTGAGTGAGCCCCTTGTCTCAGTAGCACCAACTCTGAGATGCAATTAATGCTCCCGAACACCCACTGAATCAATGTCTTTCAGAAGCTCAGTGGTGGCTCTCCTCTATAGATTAGAATTGATAAAATAATTCTATTACAGAACTAGGGTCCCTAATAGCCATGGAGATGATGGGATCCAGGAAGAGCAGAAGCCATATGGTAGCACCTAACTACAAAAATCAACATGGGTATAATGTTTTTAATGGGCAACACATTTGGAATGCAGTGAATAGGGGGGCTGATCTTTAGGAATCTATGGAGATGTTTAATAGAATAAGGTTTCTAAGGAATAAGATAGATGTGCATCCACCAAGGATATAGTTTAATATATCTAATCAAAAGAGATCAAGAACAGATGAGCAGAAGACTGTGAATCAGCTGCCTCAAAGGCAAGTCATAATCCCTTGCATATTTTTCAAACCTAAGCCAGTTTTCAAACTCATCACAGAACATCTCCATTGACTGAAAAAGAGATTTGGTCCACATAGAGAAGGATCCTGCAGTACCGTGGCAGGTGTATATCGTACTTATTACTCTGGTTCTTCCCCAAAGGGTCTTATGGCTGTGTACTCGAGTAGCCATGAACTGGAGATAGGGGAATACATGCCTCCTTTAAGGACTACTAGATACAGAGTCTGAGTTGATGTTAATATCCAGAGACCCAGAGCACCTTCTGACACCCTTGTTAGAGTAGGAGCATGTGAGGGTCACTGTATTAATGGAGATCTAGCTAGGTATACGTGACCACTCATCCACAGATCCAAACAGATCATTTCCTTGGTTTTTTAAAGTATAATTGGAACAAACATTAGAATTTTACAGAATCTTCACACTAGTTCCTTGACTTGTAGACTAAAAGTTATTGTAGTAGGAAAGGCAAGTAGGAGTCCCCAAAACTTCACCCTCACCTCTCAGCAAAGATTGTAAATCAAAAATAGAATTACATCCCAGGAGAGGAAGGGCAGAGTTTAGTGTCATCCTCAAGAATTTAAAGGATGCAGGGGCGATGAGTCTCACTTTATCCTCCATTTAATTTACCCCTCTGGCCAAACTAAACTGGGTGAATCACCTTTTTTCTCTAAATATACTTTGATTCCTAATAATAAAGAAAAGAAAGGCTTTCATGCATGAATAAACTTTAAATTCTCCTACCCCCTCAATACAATTTTTGCATTCCTTCTCTGGTCTTCAACAAAGGGGCACCTCTTTTTTCCTCAATTAACACCCCCATTTAGATCTTATCATCTTCAACTTACTCCATCAAATTATTCTCTTCTCTTTTAACTTTAGGCTTTTGCCTTGACTTGTTCTCAACCCTCAGTATATAAAGATGCCTCAGTTAGCCACTAGTTAAAAATGAAATTATCATTCTACTAGCAACGGACATTTGGGTTCTTTCTATTTGGGAATCTGCTATAAACTTTCTTGTTTACATGTTGTTCTGTCTGCATGAACAGAAGTCAGTGGTTCTCAACTTTAGTTTTCATCAGAATCACCTAGAGGACTTGTTAAAACAGATTTCTGGGCCCCATTTCCCAAGTTTTTGATTGAGTAGATCTGATGTAGGGACCAAGAATCTGCATTGCTCACATGTTGCCAGGTGATACTAATGCTGCTAATTCAGGGAACTTACTTTGAAAACCACCTTGGAACAGCCAGGAGGGGCACTGCTTGGACATAGGATATGGATATCATCAATTTAGATAATACCAAACTGTTTTCCAAAGCGCCTGTATTTAACACCACCCAAAGTTAGATTTCCTCACCAATATGTGATGTGATAAAACTTTTGAAAGTTTGCTAATAATAGTGGGCATATCTTCTTTACTAAGTATGTTAAAAACACTTTTTAATGTTTATTAGCCATTTGGATTTCCTCCATTGTGTACTGCATAATCAAGTCACTTATTTTTCTATTGGATTTTCTGCCTTTTTTAAGACTCAAACTGCAAAAATTCTTTATATATTTAAAAACAAAATATTTATTGTTGTTATTGATTGGTTACATAGGCTGCAAATACCTTCTCCCAATCTGTGGTTTGTCTTTTTTACTTTTAAAGTGAATTATTGATAAACAGAGTGTGTTCCTTTAATGTAATTGATGTACTAATCTTTGCTTTAAAAAAATACATGATTGCTACTTTAATTTAATTACTATACCAAATCCAGCCTGATGAAAATAGCAAAATGTTCCTGTCAAAATTACATTGCAATGTTAGTATAGGTTTGATGTTTTGCTTTTGATACAACTCTAGAAAAACATTTGGCATCAAATGCACTTTTAGAAAGCTTTTAGGCTTAATAGAGTCTACAATTTCTCAACGCAGGCTAGAAGTTGAGAAAAAGAATGTTAAGAATTTTTGAATCTTCCAAGTTCAGGCAGTCCTTAATACACAAAATTTCTTCCTAATACGAATGACCGCCCCAATCAGGCACAGAAACCCCTCTTGTGCTTCTTACAGTGACCACACTACCCAGGCACTATAAACCCATGCTCACAGCCTCATGGGGGAAATGAAATGATGAGAAGGTTAAGAGAGTTCTGTCACTGCCACCCAGAGGCTTATGCTATAGTTCATGTTTTTCTCTTTCCTCCGGGTCTGTATTCCCATCTCTGGCTTCCCTCCTCTCCACTCCCCAAATCCCTGCCTTTGGTGGAACTGGAGAGCTTTCCCTCTCATTTGGCTGACAGCAACAGGTGGTGGGAGTGGGGTGGGCCGCAAGGCCAGCACTAAAATGTTAGGTTTCTTTCTGGCAATCCAATTTTGAATTCACAGATCATTTTCTTCTCTATTAAAAACAAAACCACAGACAAAAATGGTAGCTCATTTCTACAACTAGACCATTACACTGTAAGTTAAACAAGTTAGCATGTTTGGGCCTAAAAAGCTAACCACCATTTATGACATTTTTTAATGGGAGAAAAATGCTCTGAATTCCAATCAACTTTGTTATAACCACTTTTGAGCTGCAAACCATTTAAAGGATGGAGATAGGAAGTGCTCGATGGAGTCATGTGGGGTGAGTGTTTCTTGGCTCCAAAGTCAGCAGGGCAATTGAAAGAGGGAAAACTGGTTGACAAAGCCATGAACAGATCCCCTTGATGTGCCAAGTATGTAAAGTGGAGCTTGGCAGGTAACTCTTGCAGGCACTTAACCAGCAAGGCCAAAGGGAGTGTAGTGACTAAACACACTTTGGGCTTTTCTACATTTTAATAATGATGGAGGTATTTCTGGCACTTGGTGTCAGCTTTGTAGACACTCATACGAGTAGCTCCACCACCTGTACTCTCTCCTCTGTTAACAGTTGGTCCAACAGAAGTGAAGGGTGGGAACTGAGGCTGTAGCCCTGCACGAACTGACTGGGAGAAACTTTCACCTGACAGATTATAGCCACATGACTCGTGTGCGTGTGTGTGTGCTCAGTCCTGTCTGACTCTTTGCAACCCCATGGACTATAGCCCGCATGGCTCCTCTGTCCATGGGATTCTCCAGACAAAACTACTGAGGTGGGTTGACACTTCCTTCTCCAGAGGATCTTCCCTACCCAGGGATTGAACATGGGTCTCTTGGGTCTTCTGCACTGGCAGGTGGATTCTTTACCACTGCACCTCCTGGGAAGCCAACATAACTCTTGCCAGCCCATAATCTTTGGGCAAATCCCATGAATGTAGCCAGTTGACACTTCTCTGCTAAACAGCTTAACCTCCTGGCCTAAGGTCTCCAAGTCCTTTCTGGAAATTGTTTGTAAATATGATCTAGAGCTTCTGGAAAGCTTTATAAAGTAGCCTAATTGAACTTTTCTTCCTCTTTGGTGTACCTGAGCAACTGAATTTTTCCTGGAAAGATATCAGAAGCAGGCCAGAATCATATTCATTTATGGGAAGCAGATTTTTTAATTCTCTTTAATTATTACTAAAGAATTCAAACTTCAGGGCCTATGGTTCTTGAGCACCTCTTCTTCTCACAATTAACAGGAATAAAGAACTATTAAGGTTTTAAATAACCCCATTACCTAAATACACCTGAATAGATTAGTCTTACAGAAGTCAGTGGCCCAGAGAGAGGAAGAGTTGTAGCTTGTGAAGGAAATTGTCCATGACAGTGATGAAGGATAAAGATTGACCTTTAAGGCTGGTGAGAGAACAAAAGAACAATTAATTCATAAGCAAAACCACCTGTGAAGAGGCCAAAACCAGTCCCTCCTGAAGGAAGAGCAACATTTTGGGTTTTGTTGACAGCTAGAGAAGAAAAGAAATAAAGATCATTCAAGAAAAGACTGCAGAACAATAGCTAGGGATAAAATAAAATGTATGCATTGGGATTTAGCAGCAGGAGTTTCTCAGAACAGGAAACAGAATCCCCAAAGGGTAAATGGCATTGGGATCTAAACAAGGTTGTAACCAGAGACTCCCCACAACCTTTACTGTCCCTGCTTATGCCTTCCTTCTCTATCCCACAGCAGTGAAGAGGTTGGCTTTACAGTGGCTTTAAACTCTGCTACTGTTTTAGTCATTTCAAGATACTCAATTAGTTGGCAGAATCGCTGACGCAACAAGGACTCGGATAATCCCACTTCATCAAGCCTCATTGTGGCCTTGCATCTTATAAACTCCACCTTGGGGGAGCTGTCACCCTTTTAGATGTGTGCTGAGGTTATTCCATTGACCAAATATTTTAGGTGCCAGCCTATGGGGAGGAATAGCTTCTTGTGGACTTACAAAAGGACTGCTTGATCCTCCTCCTGGAGGCATCATGATTTGGAACTGGCCAGTCACCCTCTCCAGACCTTAAACCTGTTGCCTCCAGCTCAGAGTTTCCTTTAGCCCTCCTAATCTGTACGTTAGGGTTAGTGCATTTGTGTCTCATTTAAGAAACCCTTCACTACCCCCAAGGTCGTGAAGATACTCTCCTATACTAATCATTGAACAACTTTATAATTTGTTTCATATTAGATCCATATCTACCTGAGGTTGATTTTTATGTATAGTGTGAATTAGAAGTCCAATTTTATTTTTCTCCCACATGGTACACAACTGTCCAACCTCCACTTATTGAAAAGATAGTCTTCTTTTCTCACTTCCCTGTAATATACCACTGTCACTTATCAAGAGTCCTCTTTTATAGCGGCTGTTTCTTTCTTTTCTTTTCTTTTTTGCTGCTGGAATAAGGAAATAGTATTACTTTTTTATATTGATTTTTGTATCCAGCAATGTCACTTAAATATTTTAAACTATATTAATGAGTTTAATGTGTTCAAATTACTTTTAAGCACTTCAAATGCCTGACCAATCTAGTACATGATCCTTGTAAGAGAAACCATCCAAAACATTTCAGACTGTTGTAAATCTTACCTTACAAATTTGGTAAGCCTATTTCTCTTAAATATTAGAATACAACTTACAAAAAACTTGCTCACATTCTTTTAATTGGAAATTATAAGTCAATTACTTGTTTTAAATAAACAGTCATATTTTTCTATCAGATAGTCTACAATGCCAAAGTCTCTTAAGTATTACAAATACTTTAAATAACATACATAAACAGATCATTTCTAAACCTAACATGAAAATATTGAAGAAAAGCTATGACAAACCTAGACAGAATATTAAAAAGCAGAGAGATTACTTTGCTGACAAAAGTTCGTCTAGTCAGAGCTATGGTTTTTCCAGTAGTCATGTATGGATGTGAGAGTTGGACCATAAAGAAAGCTGAGCACTGAAGAATTGATGCTTTTGAACTGTGGTGTTGGAGAAGACTTTTGAGAGTCCCTCGGACTGCAAAGAGACCCAACCAGTCCATCCTAAAGGAAATTAGTCCTGAATATTCATTTGAAGGATTGATGCTGAAGTTGAAGCTCCAATACGTTGGCCACCTGATGTGAAGAACTGACTCATTGGAAAAGACCCTGATGTTGGGAAAGATTGAAGACAGGAGGAGAAGGGGATGACAGAGGATGAGATGGTTGGATGGCATCACCAACTCGATGGACATGAGTTTGAGCAAGCTCCGGGAGATGGTGATGGACAGGGAAGCCTGGCGTGCTGCAGTCCATGGGGTCTCAAAGAGTTGGACATGATCGAGAGACTGAACTGATAAATTCTCCTCTGGTTAAAAAGTCATTTACCTACTTAATGAAGCAACAGCTATAACACTGAAGATGATCTTTAGAAGTTCCATTTTAGGAGAACTGAGGTTACCACTTAGCACAAGTCACTGTTACTTATTCTACAATACAAAACCAAAAGATTACTTACTTATAAGAAATTTGAGACTGGGAAGGGAAACTGGAGGAAGTTTAGGGTCAGGGTAATCTTTTCTGAGGGCTTCTCAGGTGGCTCAGTGGTAAAGAATCCGCCTGCCTATGCAGGAGATACAAGTTCAATTCCTGGGTCGGGAAGATACCCTGGAAAAGGAAATGGCAACCCACTACAATATTCTTGCCTGGGAAATCCCACGGATAGAGGAGCCTGGTGGGCTACAGTCCAGGGGGTCACAAAAGAGTCAGCCATGACTTAGCAACTAAACAACAACAACCTTTTCTGAATTATGGGTAGAACTGTGAGCCCTTAAAGTCATCTCTAAGAGTGGCCTCCATGCAAACTCCTTCAAGTGAAATTCCTCAATTTGCTTCTTTGAGTTCATAAAGTAAACACCCCAGCCAACAGCCATTCTTTGGGCCCTTTGCAGGCCAAGGGTTGTGCACACCAGCAGTAAGGTTAGCCTTTAGGAGGACAGAGCAGGGAGGAAGCCTGCACAAGCTCTGTAGTTCTTGGAATTTGTGTTTCAAAACTTGGTCTGTGTGTGTGTGTGTGTGAGCCAGGGGTTAAAGGGAGTATCAACAGGGATAGGTACGTCCCTTGACCCAGGACTTTTCAGCTCGTGGGAGAGTGCAGCTAGAGGGGAGCCATGGCAGGACCCTCTAAACTGAGGGGGGCCCAGTTCAAGGCCCACTCTTGTCTTGATCCAGGGGCAGAACTGCACCTAGACTAGGACAAAACTTCAGGCGCTTTTCTGACTTTTTAAAGCTAAACTATTAAGCCGAATATAAAGATTATCCTAACAAATCAGGGGACACAAAAGTAGAGACAAAAGGCTAAACCAACAGCATTTTGCTCTCTCTCGGGCCCCATAGATTAGGCGGTAACTGGAGATATGTCTGTCTTTCTATAGAGCAAATCAGTTCCTCACTCAACAGAAACAGTTCACTCCCTAAAACTTATTATTAGAGCAGTCCTCAGTAGCTGTAATGCTAGAGTTCCTTTGTAAGAGAGGCTTAGAGCAGAGGTCTGGTTGGAAGTGGGGAGACTTGAAACTGCATTTGTAGAGTGGTTTACATAAGCTGAAAAGAATGCAAAAGGAACAGGTGGGGAAAGGGCACCGTTGGTACTTTGCCATGACTGTGTGTGCCAATCTCTCCCATCCTCCAAATTCCTTTTTGGCCTTAAGCTACCATAAATAAATCAACAGCATTAAAAGTATTAGGCCTGCTTCTGTGTCATTGTCTTTCTGGGCCACTGTACACAGCTTATTAACATAGAACCTTTCGGGAATGCTGTTAGAAAACACTCATAGGTGACATGTGAAGAAGAAATAATACAAAAGAATAAAGATCACAAAAGCACACATGCAGACTTTGAAACAGTTTTTTGTTTTATGAAATCAAGTGCAACTTGTGAAGAGTGAAAAACACCATACCTTGATAAGCCCAAAGTCTTCTCTTTCACACATACACTTGTTCTAAAAATTCAAGATGGAACAACTGCCCATGTTGATTCAAAACTGCAGGCGTTAAACCTCAACTAGTGGGCCTTCCCTGGTGGCGCAGTGGTAAAGAATCCACTTACCGGGAAGATCCCCCATGCTGCGGAGTAACTCAGCCCATGGGCCACAATTACTGAGCCCAGGAACCGTAGCTACTGAAACCTGCACTCTCCAGAGCCTGTGCTCCACGAGAAGAGAAGCTACCACGATGAGAATCCCGTGTATTGCAACTAGAGAGCAGCCCCTGTTCACTGCAACTAGAGAAAAAGTGCATGCAGCAGCGAAGACTCAGCACAGCCATAAATTAATTAAAATGAAACCCCAAAACTTACACTTGCTCAAATGCAAATCGGAAGAAAGGTATAAACTCAACTCCTTTCCTCCAGGTTCATCTTTGACTTTTACTGCACGTAGACAAGAATGAATCTTATGTTTAATTGGATAGCTGAAATGTTGCATACATCACTCCCATCCATTACATTTCTTGTTCTTAGATTCTGTATCCTAATTTCTGATTACGGATGTTCATGGACCTCACTTGAATTGGCTCAGCTATAAAAAACTATTCCTTGCAATCTTTTTAGAAAACTGATTGAAGCAATTCTAAAACAGTTAAAATGTAGTATAGTCATAATTTTGTAAAGCCTTGTCATGGGTCTTTTTCTCTGACATTAACTGCATAGGAAAAATCATTCCCTCCAAATCCATGTCTCTTATAAAGTAAAGGATGGTTGTGATTTTGAGGTGGACAGTCCCAATTCCTGGGGGATGCTTTGCGATTTGGGGCTACCCATGCTTAACCCAGTGTGAGAAAAATATTCTAATTCAATGAATATTTATTGAGCACTGACAATGGGTAAATCACCATGCTAATATGATGGAGAAAAAAGTCACACATTTCAAAGGAACTTATATTCACATGAGATTTGCCATGTGTACTCTGTTTACAGCATAATTTATGTAATTATTCCTGTATTGTTGGCACCAAGCTTGTTTCCAATCTTTTGTTGTCACTTAAGATGCTGTCATGAACATTCAGTCACTGATCTATTCACTGAATATTGATTCAGCACCTATGACACATAAATTATTAATCCTAATGCTGCAAGATTTCATATTACTGCAACAAATGGAAAATATGCAATAATACTTCAAAGTTCCTTTGTGCAACTTTTCCTATGAGAAATTTTTGTTCAAAAATTATACCAGTGTGTCATTGACTATTATTACTAAACAGAGAAGGACCAGCCTATAAAATCTCAAATGAAAAGTTATTGAATACAAACCCATGGCAATCATATCTGCCCAAGGAGAACTTTTAAAGTACAGAACACTTTACACTTTTAAAGTATGTGCCCAATTAGAAGTAAAAGCCTACAAAAATTAAGAGTTCTAGATCTGCTCCAATATATGAAACCTATGGTAGCTGGAAGAAGAAAAGCTGGAGTTAAAGACATTTTTAACCACAGCAAAGTAAGATCATGTCCAGCAAACTTCTTTTTAAAAGTTCCATAAATTCCATAATATCTAAATTCCACATCATCACTTATTCCAACTAAACATAAAACCCTAAAGTAAAATCTCTATGATGATAAAGATAACTTAGTTTTCTCCTATGTTATAAAAGTCTTGCTGCTGCTGCTGCTGCTAAGTTGCTTCAGTCATGTCTGACTCTGTGCGACCCCATAGATGGCAGCCCACCAGGCTCCCCCCTCCTGGGATTCTCCAGGCAAGAACACTGGAGTGGGTTACCATTTCCTTCTCCAATGCGGGAAAGTGAAAAGTGAAAGTGAAGTCACTCAGTCGTATCCGACTCCTAGCGACCCCATGGACTGCAGCCTACCAGGCTCCTCTGTCCATGGGATTTGCCAGGCATGAGTACTGGAGTGGGTTGCCATTGCCTTCTCTGTATAAAAGTCTTAGTTGCCTTTGAAAATACAGCAAACGAAAGTTTTGTCTTTACCATTTCAGTCATAATGTACCTTTCCTGCTTACCATAGTTGAGATACTCAAGGCGCCTAATAATAAAATGTTCTCAACTACAGGATTATATCTGATAGATAGAGTCCCTGAAGAACTATGGACAGAGGTTTGTGACATTGTACAGGAGGCAGTGATCAAGACCATCCCCAAGAAAAAGAAATGCAAAAAGGCAAAATGGTTTTCTGAGGAGGCCTTACGAATAGCTGAGAAAAGAAGAGAAGCTAAAGGCAAAGGAGAAAAGGAAGGATATATCCATTTGAATGCAGAGTTCCAAAGAATAGCAAGGAGAGATAAGAAAGCCTTCCTCAGCAATCAATGCAAAGAAATAGAGGAAAACAATAGAATGGGAAAGACTAGAGATCTCTTCAAGAATATTAGAGATACCAAAGGAACATTTCATGCAAAGATGGGCACAACAAAGGACAGAAATGATATGGACCTAACAGAAGCAGAAGATATTAAGAAGAGGTGGCAAGAATACACAGAAGAGCTATACAAAAAAATCTTCATGACCCAGATAACCGCAATGGTGTGATCACCCACCAAGAGCCAGACATCCTGGAATACGAAGTCAGGTGGGCCTTAGGAAGCATCACTGTGAACAAAGCTAGTGGAGGTGATGGAATTCCAGTTGAGCTATTTCAAATCCTGAAAGATGATGCTGTGAAAGTGCTGCACTCAATATGCCAGCAAATGTGGAAAACTCAGCAATGGCCACAGGACTGGAAAAGGTCAGTTTTCATTCCAGTCCCAAAGAAATGCCAAAGAATGTTTCATTCCAATGCCAAAGAATGTTCAAACTACCGCACAATTGCACTCATCTCACACACTAGCAAAGTAATGCTTAAAATTCTCCAAGCCAGGCTTCAACAGTACATGAACTGTGAACATCCAGATGGTCAAGCTGGATTTAGAAAAGGCAGAGGAACCAGAGATCAAGTTGCCAACATCCACTGGATCATCGAAAAAGCAAGAGAGTTCCAGAAAAACATCTATTTCTGCTTTATTGACTATGCCAAAGCCTTTGTCTATGTGGATGACAACAAACTGGAAAATTCTGAAAGAGATGGGAATACCAGACCACCTGACCTGCCTCCTGAGAAATCTGTATGCAGGTCAAGAAGCAACAGTTAGAATCAGACATGGAACAACAGACTGGTTCCAAATTGGGAAAGGAGTACGTCAAGGCTGTATATTGTCAGCCTTACATATTTAACTTATATGCAAAGTACATCATACGAAATGCCAGGCTGGATGAAGCACAAGCTGAAATCAAGATTGCCAGGAGAAATATCAATGACCTCAGATATGCAGATGACACCACCCTTATGAGAAAGTGAAAAAGAACTAAAGAGCCTCTCATGAAAGTGAAAGAGGAGAGTGAAAAGTTTGGCTTAAAGCTCAACATTCAGAAAACCAAGATCATGGCATCCGGTGGAGATCACTTCATGGCAAATAGATGGAGAAACAGTGGAAACCGTGACAGACTTTATATTTTTCGGCTCCAAAATCACTGCAGATGGTGCTTGCAGTCATGAAATTAAAAGACGCTTGCTCTTTGGAAGAAAAGCTATGACCTAGACAGCATATTAAAAAGCAGACATCACTTTGCCAACAAAGGTCCGTCTAGTCAAGGCTATGGTTTTCCAGTAGTCATGTATGGATATGAGAGTTGAACTATAAAGAAAACTGAGTGCCAAAGAATTGATGCTTTTGAACTGTGGTGTTTGAGAAGACTCTTGAGAGTCCCTTGGACCGCAAGGAGATCCAACCAGTCCATCCTAAGTGAAATCAGTCCTGAATATTCATTGGAAGGACTGATGCTGAAACTGCAACTCCAATACTTTGGCCAGCTGATGTGAAGAACTGACTCATTGGAAAAGACCCTGATGCTGGGAAAGATTGAAGGCGGGAGGAGAAGGGGACGACAGAGGATACGATGGTTGGATGGCATCACCAACTCGATGGACACGAGTTTGGGCAAGCTCCGGGAGTTGGTGATGGGCAGGGAGGCCTGGTGTGCTGCAGTCCATGGGGTTGCAAAGAGTCAGACACACTGAGCGACTGAACTGAACTACTGGCTTGTTTGTTGGCTTTGAATACTGTTTTGGCGACCCCTAGTGTGAAACATGATATCAACACCTGGACATACAGAAAATCCTTTTGATATTTTAAAATTTGCTTAGAGAAAAATGATATCTAAAATAATTATTTCACCAAAGGAGATGTGATTTTAGTTCATTTCAATTTGAACTTTGTATCTTTCTGCAGTAGTAATAAAACTTAAATATAATCTCTGAATACACAAGACATTTGATAATCAATAAGAGGATGCTTATTTATAGAGTATAATACACCCATACAATGAAATATTATGCAGGTTTAAAACAAGATCAAAAATAAAAAAGGATGAGGAAGTTTTTTATGTATTCATATGAGATGATCACCACGATATGTCTAAGAAAATAAAACAAAAAGTAAACAAAAAAGTCGAAGTAGAGAACTATAGCGAGCATTTACTACCATCTAAATTTTATAAGGAGTTAAATATCAAATATATCTGTAGGCACTTAAATAAGTATATCATATATATTTGTGCTTTCATTTTTAAAATCTCTGGAAGGATAAACAAGATACACATAGCAATCGTTACTTACTGAGAATGGGAAATGGGTAGATGTTGAAAAATGCATTCTTTTGTATACTTTTTTGGTCTTGAATGAAACCTTGACCATTCAAAATATTAAATGACTTTAAAAAAATTTTTTAAGCCAGCAGCTATAAAGATAGACCAAGAAAAGATGAAAAGAGAAAAATGTTGCCTTGCATTACTGGACTTAAGAAATGGATTAAAGCATAATTTTCCACCTAAAACAGATATTTTTTCCTTATACATTTTTTATTCTATATCCTTTCCATTGGAAACTTGTCTTGCTTATTTTCTTTACTTAAATGCCAAAATATAAGATGGCATTTGATAGTTGTATTGAAGTAATCTAACAGGCAGGGCTGACTTAAGGTAATATCTTGGGACAGGAAATAGTAACAGTTCTCCTGACATATCTCACCGACAAGACCACTGGTTCCAGACCAAAACTCTTTATTAGCAAGAAATGTAAGAAAATGTGATACTCTTCACAAGGTGACAATTTAAGACTCATAAGGAACATCTTTAAATACATATAGCATATACCCAGGGATAAATCTGATAGAAGACATAAAAGACCCATTTGGAGAAAATTACATAAGCTTTATTTAAAGTCAAAAAATTAGACTTAAATAAATGGAAATATTTACTATGTACCAGATGAGAAAATTCGATATAGTTAAGATGGCAATTCTCCCCAAATAAATCTATAAATTCAGTGTAACTACAATTAGAAGTGAAGCAGGGTTTTTGTGTTATCTGTATGCTGATCTTGATACATGGAAGGCTTTCTTGGTGACTCTGAGGATCTTTTGTACAAAATAATATTCAGAGGTTCATTTAGATTTTTAAAGCTAATGTTCAATTTATTAAAGACATAAATCGAAGAACCGCCTCTTTCCTTAAACTTTTTCTTTGTCGGCTGTGCCGGATCTTCATTGTTCGAGCTTTTCTCTAGTTGTGGCAAGCAGGGAATATTCTCAGGTTGTGGTGAGTGGACTTTTCTTTGCAGTGGTTTCTCCTGTTGCCGAGCACGGACTCTAGGGCACGTGGGCTTCAGTAGTTGCAGCTCCAGAACACAGGCTCAGTAGCCGTGGTGCATGGGTTTAGTTGCCCCACAGCATGTGGGATCTTCTCAGATCAGAGACTGAACCCATGTCTCCTGCACTGACCGGAGGATTCTTCACTACTGAGTCACCAAGGAAGCCCTCCTTAAACTTTCAAGCTCAGCAAAAAATCCTAAACTATTTATTTTCAGCAAATTTTCACAGTCATTTTTAACAGGCTTTTAGACAAAATTTAGTTTCATTCCAAATTTTTACTCTCAAATATTTTATACCATAACTTTCAATGTAATTCTTCAGTTTTCCTTTTAAGTATTGCAATTGTCTGACAACAAATACAAGATTTCACATACTTATATTATTTTCACAAATTATAAATGTTTTCAAGAGTTCTCATATATTCCACATCACTGTATTAAACAGTGATGAACCTCCCTACCCCCACCCTAGTTCAAACAAACACTGGAGTCCTCACCCCTCGTAACTTACAAGGTGATGCATTTAGAGATAGGGCCTTTACGTGAAATGAGGTGATATGGGCCGACTCTAATTCAGGATGACTTGTGCCTTGTTAAGAAGAGGAGATTAGGACACAGAAACACGGAGGAAAACCATGTGAAGACAGAGAGAAGATGGCCATATGTGAGACAATGAGGGAGTCCTCAGAATGAAACCAGTCTAGCCAACACGTTGATCTTGGGACTTCCAGGAAATAAATTTCTATTGTTTAAGTCATCCAGTTTGTGGCACTTTGTTTCGCCAGCCCTAGCAAACTAATACACCTTGGGTCTTAATTAATACATATAAATATTTTCTATCTAGCTCCAAAGGTCTTCGAATTTGAGGTTTTTCTCTTATATCCTTAGAATCATTCTTAATGATATGGAAATAATATTGACCTTCATGGCTTTATTTAACAACTCAATCACAGTTTCTGTGAGGATTTTACTGACAGTCTAAATTCGTGTGGAAGAGCACAGGATCAAGAATTGTGAAGACATTTATGAAAGATGGAAATTCTACAGACATTCATGCTGTCAGATATCAAGACTTATTATAAAGATACAATAATTAAGATCTGGTGTTACTGGTATGAGCACAGCAAAAAGACTAATAGAACATAATGCCCAGAAACAGGCCTATGTGTACAACAGAAGCATTAAAGATGGGTAGGGAAAGGATGTACTATTTAGTGAGTCACTGGTTATCACGGTTAGCCCTATAGAAACATATTTAACTAGTTAGCCATAGGAGTTGAGTTGAGTTTATGTGCTCAATCGTGTCCTACTCTTTGTGACCCCATGAACTGTATAGCCTGCCAGGCTCCTTTGTCTATAGGATTTTGCAGGCAAGAATACTGGAGTCGGTTGACATTTCCTTCTAATTAGATCCCTAAAGAAACAAAACCTTCCAGGTGAATTAAGTTTCTAAATATGAAAAAGCAAAATTCTAAAACTTTTACAAGAAAATGAATAAAACTATTTTTTATGGTCCCAGTGTAGAAAAGAGGTTTTTTAAATTTCATTTTTCAAACCAAATGCAAAAAGGATAAACCATAAAGGAAGGTTGGTACATCTGACTACTTTAAAATTAACTTCTGTATAACAAAACATACCATAAATAAAACGTAAAGATGAACCCTAGACTGGAAAAAAAATTTTTAATTGCATGTAAGTGGCAAGCCTAGTATCCTGAATATTTAAAGATCTCCTTAAAAATTAGTAAGAAGAAGACAAACATCCCTATAAGAAAATGGGCAAAGGATCAGATCAGATCAGTCGCTCAGTTGTGTCCGACTCTTTGCGACCCCATGAATCGCAGCACGCCAGGCCTCCCTGTCCATCACAAACTCCCGGAGTTCACCCAGACTCATGTCTATTGAGTCAGTGATGCCATCTAGCCATCTCATCCTCTGTCATCCCCTTCTCCTCCTGCCCCCAATCCCTCCCAGCATCAGAGTCTTTTCCAATGAGTCAACTCTTCGCATGAGGTGGCCAAAGTACTGGAGTTTCAGCTTTAGCATCATTCCTTCCAAAGAAATCCCAGGGCTGATCTCCTTCAGAATGGACTGGTTGGATCTCCTTGCAGTCCAAGGGATTCTCAAGAGTCTTCTCCAACACCACAGTTCAAAAGCATCAATTCTTCGGCACTCAGCCTTCTTCACAGTCCAACTCTCACATCCATACATGACCACAGGAAAAACCATAGCCTTGACTAGACGGACCTTTGTTGGCAAAGTAATGTCTCTGCTTTTGAATATGCTATCTAGGCTGGTCATAACTTTCCTTCCAAGGAGTAAGTGTCTTTTAATTTCATGGCTGCAGTCACGATCTGCAGTGATTTTGGAGCCCAGAAAAATAAAGTCTGACACTGTTTCCCCATCTATTTCCCATGAAGTGATGGGACCGGATGCCATGATCTTCGTTTTCTGAATGTTGAGCCAACTTTTTCACTCTCCACTTTCACTTTCATCAAGAGGCTTTTTAGTTCCTCTTCACTTTCTGCCATAAGGGTGGTGTCATCTGCATATCTGAGGCAAAGGATAAGAATATGCAATTCAGAGAAGCAGGAATACAATAGGTTAATAAATACATTTTTTAAATGCTAAATAAAACACATAGCTATAGCTATATATATCAACAAGGATGCTGGCAAGGAAAAAAACAACTTTCATAACAGTACACACATTTATCTGTTTCATTTATTGTCACTGTTTAGTTGCTAAGTCCTGTCCGACTCTTTGCAACCCCATGGAGGGCAGCACGCCAGGCTTCCCTGTCCATCACCATCTCATGTGCTTACTCAAACTCATGAGAGCACCTGAAATTTACTCTCTGGAAAATTTCGACATTCAATATAGCATTAACTATAATCATCATGCTGTACGTCTCTAGACTTACTGGTACTACGGAACTGCCACTTTGTACCAGAATAAAAGTATTTTAAAGTTGTCTTTCACCCCGTAAAGAGTTATTTCTATATGGCTACCATACAGTTTACCCATTGATCAGAAGTTTTTAGAGAAACAATCTCTGCCAGCTATGAGGATATCATAAAAGAAACATATGATACATCAAAAGAAGCAACAATTTTTCTTAAGTAGTTTGTATTCGTGTGAGGAAGTTCTTTAAACCAAAAATTGGATTTAAAGTGATAATAACAGAGGTAAAGAGGAAGAATTTCCATCTGTCTCGAGTAGCCAAAGTCAATTTCAAGGAGATACTTTTGAGGTGACTTAAAGGGAAAAGTGTTTGCCAGGGGGAACAAAACATTCCAAGCAGCGGGAACAGTAAGAAAGGAGAACTGGGGAGGCGAGCAGCATGGAACGTTGAGAAAGATTTATAGGCTGAGGGCGTGTAGGGCGGGGTGAGAAGTTGAAGGGAGAATATCAAAATAAGAAGCTCAAGAGGAAGGAACGGCTTGATGCAGGCGCCGGAACGTGTCGGAACTGGTGCTGTACTTTGGTGACTAGGCAGGAAATGGCAGCCCTGCAAGCGATGAAATAACTTTCCACACAACTTGTAAAACGTGGCTGGGACCAGAACTTGCGTCTCCTGACTTCAAGGTGACCCAGCCACGGTTGTGAACGGGCTACTACTGTGCCTCGTTAGCTCCGAAAGCGGTGTCATACCAAGACTTCACATTCCCAGTCCCTGCCCTGTCCTGCAGAGTTTCTCATGTCCATTTAGCCCCACACCACCTGAGGATGCCTCTTGCCTCCCAGACATCTCCCTCCATTAAGCCGCCAACATCCTTTTAAACATCTCATTTCTTATTGTTGTTTAGTCGCTAAATCGTGTCTGACTCTTTTTGCGAACCCATAGATTGTAGCCTGCCAGGCTTCTCTGTCCATGGGATTTCCCGGGCAAGAATACTGGAGTGGGTTGCCGTTTTCTTCTTCAAGAGATCTTCCCGACCCAAGGCTAGAACCCATGTCTCCTGAATTGGGTTCCTAAAAAGCATGTGTTACCAGCCCTCAGAGACCACAAGTCCCAGCATGCAAAGCTCCTTTTAGGAAAGGGCTACTAAAAGGACCAGCATGCAACGCTCTGCGAAGGGGGCGGGACTCCCTACAGGGGCGGCCCACTTGTAGCGTCGCCTAGGCAACTCCAATTCGGAGACAGAATACACTTCTGCTTCCGCCTCTGAGACCTGGGACCGCGAATCTGCGTGGCTTCGTCGCTGTGACGCCATCCGCCTGCGACCGCGTGGGTTCGGAGATTCCGCAGTCCTGCTTGAAGTTCCAGAGCGCCTTCCTGTAGTCGGCTGCCTTTCACCTGGGAGCAAAGGGAAAAGCGGTGAGATGACGGACCGCTACACCATTCACAGCCAGCTAGAGCATCTGCAGTCCAAGTACATCGGCACCGGCCACGCGGACACCACGAAGTGGGAATGGCTGGTGAACCAGCACCGCGACTCCTACTGCTCCTACATGGGCCACTTCGATCTTCTCAACTACTTCGCCATTGCCGAGAATGAGAGCAAAGCGCGAGTCCGCTTCAACTTGATGGAGAAGATGCTGCAGCCTTGCGGCCCACCAGCCGACAAGCCGGAGGAGAACTGAGACCCCGCGGTATCGCCGCTGTACGTGAGTACCTGTCCCTGAGTTCCCCGGGTTTGCCTGCATTCTCGCTTGTTTTTAAGTGAACTGATTCTCAATGTCTCTGCTTCTCGTGCTTCCTTGTACAGAGGTGCTTACCCAGGGCGTCCCGCATGACCTGCCTTCCTGTGGACCCTGTTTTCTTGTGGAACACAGCGTTGGGAGACCGCCAGGACCCCTGAGAACTGTGACTGGACCGTGGAGCAAACTTTAGAGAAGACGGCACTGGAGTGAGACGGAATTTAGAGGCTCGTTTTCGGCTAGTTGATTGTTGCTTTTTACATAAAGTTTAGAAATGTTTAAGTCTCTTGGTGTGGACTACTTGTGTTCTGGTGGAGGGGTCCAGGGAGGGCTTTGGAACTGTGGCTTCTGGGGAGGCGGGAGAATAGGAGGGATAAAGAAGGGGAGGGTTAGGAAGGGGTTGGGCAGGTAGTTCAGGGCCAGACACTTAAATGCATCCTGCCCAACCTTTATAACATTCCCCAACCCGGACTTTTCCCAAGAGCTTTTTTCAGGCCCATAACGCTTTCAGTATTGAAATTTGTGGTCATCGTATCCCTTCTTTTTCTTTCATTCAAAAAAAAAAAAAGTCTTTGCTGGCATTGTCCTCTCTCTGCAGATTGCATCCTTTTGGGACTTTGTGGATGTGTCTTGAGACTTGACAAGCTGTCAGACGAATTCTTTCATTCATTCAACATTCAACAAATATTTTTTGAGTCCTATGTGGCAGGCATTTTCCATACTTTAGGGGCTTATATTAACACTCGTTGGGGGAGCAGCACACTGCATCAGTTGTAGATAATAAGCAAATGTTAGAAGGTACTGTGGAGAATGGAGTAGCAGTAGCATTGCAGTTTTAAATAGGCTGCCTCATGTTAGACTATTGAGAAGGTGACATTTGTGCAGAGACTTTAAGGAAGTGAGGCAAATAGCCATGCAGAAAACAGGGGAAATTACTTTCCAGGCAGAGAAAACTTCCAGTGAAAAGTACCTAAGACGGATTGTGTATGGCTTATTGGACGAAGAGTAAAGAAACAAGTATGGCTGAAGGGAATGAGCCGGGGGAGAGTGGAGGTATAGCTTATGGAGAGGGAACAGATAAGAGTAGAGCCTGGTGGGCCTATGTAAGGACTTGTGGCTCTTATCCTGAGAATATGGGGAGCCATTGGAAGACTATTAGGCGATATGGTCTGACACATTTTAGATCAGTGAGTCTCAAGCATATTGGCCTTGGAATGCCATTACATCCTTTACAATTCTTCAAGGCTCCCATAGAGCTTTTGTCTTTGGTTATAGCTGTTGATAGTCACCAAATTAAAAATTAAAACTGAGAAATACTTAAAATACTTGGTAATTCATTTTAAAATAACAATAACAGGACTTCCCTGGTGGGCCAGCAGTTAAGAATCTGCCTGCCAATATAGGGGACATGGGTTTGATCTCTGGTCCAGGAAGTTTCCAAGTGCCGCGGGGCAACTAAACCTGGGCGCTGCAACTACCAAAGCTCATCTGCTCTAGAGCCTGTGCTCCGCTAAAAGAGAAGCCAGCACAATGAGAAACCCGCTCTCCACAACTAGAGAGAGCCTACACACGGCAACAAAGACCCAGTGCAACCATAAATAAATAAATAACAATAAAAGACCATTACATGTTAATGAGAATATTTTTTATGAAAAATAACTTTCAAAACAATTTAGTGAGAAAGATGGTGTCTTTTTTTTAAAACAACTTTGCATATGACTTCAGTGTCAGTATATAAAGGTGTTAATTGCTCAGTTATGTCTGACTCTGTGACCCCATGGACTGTACCCCACCAGGCTTCTCTGTTAATGGAATTCTCTAGGCAAGAATACTGGAATGGGTTGCCATTTCCTCCTCCAGGGGATCTTCCTGACCCAGGGATCAAACCTGCGTCTCCTGTGTTGCGGGCAGATTCTTTGCCATCTGAGTCACCAAGGAAGCCCCCTTCTTCAATGTCTGACTTAATATAAGACAGCTGTATTATTTTATCTGCTTTTGCATTCAAACTCCTAGAATACGAAATTTTGGCTGAAGTATGAAAAAACCCACTTCAGGACTTCCTGTACAAGGGTTTGATTCCTGGTCTGGGAACATTACCTGTGCTGCAGAGCAACTAAGCCTGTGCGCCATAACTACTGAAGCTTGTGCACCCTAGAAGCCGCAGGCAACAACAACTGAGCCCAAATCCTGCAAATACTGAAGCCCATGCACCTAAAGCCTGTGCTCCACAGCAAGAGAAGCCACTGCAGTGAGAAACCCATGGGCTGCAACAAAATAGCCCCCACTTGCTGCTACTAGAGAAAACCCTTGTGCATCAGTGAAGACCCAGCACAACCAAAGAACACACTTTTTTTTAAGTCATCTTTTAAAAAAAAACCCACTTCACATAAATATATAGTAGGGGAGAAATATTTTAATAGCCTTTTCAAATATCTTAGATACAACATAAGATATGATCAACCTTTCATTCTCTATTATATTAAAATTCATTAATCTATGTTGAGCATTGAATGGATCTAATCTTACCCATATATGATTTTGTAATATCTTGAATTGCTCATTTGGAAAGTGTTGGCTCACTGAATTATATAGGCCTTCTAAGTGTTGACACATTTCATTGTATGTACCAAAATACTGTACTTTGTGCATATTGTATCATTGCTGATCTCTTGAGAAAAGTCTTACAGTGTTCAGTCGCTCAAGTGTCTGACCCTTTGCGACCCTATGAACCGCAGCACGTCAGGCCTCTCTATCCATCACCAACTCCTGGAATCCACCCAAACCCACGTCCACTGAGTCGGTGATGCCATCCAACCATCTCATCCTCTATCGTCCCCTTTTCCTCCTGCCCTCAATCTTTCCCAACATCAGGGTGTTTTCAAATGAGTCAGCTCTTCGCATCAGGTGGCCAAGGTATTGGGAGTTTCAGCTTCAACATCAGTCCTTCCAATGAACACCCAGGACTGATCTCCTTTAGGATGGACTGGTTGGATCTCCTTGCAGTCCAAAGGACTCTCAAGAGTCTTCTCCAACACCACAGTTCAAAAGCATCAATTCTTTGGCACTCAGCTTTCCTTATAGTCCAACTCTCACATCCATACATGACCACAGGAGAAACCATAGCCTTGGACTAGATGGACCTTTGTTGGCAAAGTAATGTCTCTGCTTTTTAATATGATGTCTAGGTTGGTCATAACCTTCCTTCCAAGGAGTAAGTGTCTTTTAATTTCATGGCTGCAGTCACCATCTGCAATGATTTTGGAGCCCAGAAAAATAAAGTCAGCCACTGTTTCCACTATTTCCCCACCTATTTGCCATGAAGTGATGGGACCAGATGGCATGATCTTCGTTTTCTGAATGTTGAGCTTTAAGCCAACTTTTTCACTCTCCTCTTTCACTTTCATCAAGAGGCTCTTTAGTTCCTCTTCACTTTCTGCCATAAGGGTGGTGTCATCTGCATATCTGAGGTTATTGATATTTATCCCAGCAATCTTGCTTCCAGCTTGTGCTTCCTCCAGCCCAGCGTTTCTCATGATGTACTCTGCATAGAAGTTAAATAAGCAGGGTGACAATATACAGCCTTGATGTACTCCTTTTCCTATTTGGAACCAGTCTGTTCCATGTCCAGTTCTAACTGTTGCTTCCTGACCTGCATACAGGTTTCTTAAGAGGTAAGTCAGGCGGTCTGGTATTCCCATTCTCTTTCAGAGTTTTCCACAGTTTATTGTGCACACAGTCAAAGGCTTTGGCATAATCAGTAAAGCAGAAATAGTAAGCTGAAAAACTAACAGTGATGGTGTAAGTTTCCCACAGTTTGAAGTTTTTACTTGATAGCCTAAATTTGGTCACTGGTAGCAAATCTTGTCTGTTTTTTTCCTTAAAGTGACAAGCCTACTTGGTTCATTTTCAAGAAAATATCTGTCAAATACCAAATTCTACATAACTGCAGTTTGTCAGTCTTACAAGTAAAGAATGATGTTCCTTGAGAGAGAGAGAGAAAAAGAGTCCATTTAGTCTGCAACTCAAATAATAACAAGTGCTTTTTCTTGAAAAAACCACTGTGCTTTGGTGGCAGCAGAAATGGTTTATGCATACTACCAATTGTGATCACTTGAAAAGATGTGTCCTTGTGGGCTAAGAGTTCATAAAATCAGTTTTATTTCATCAAGGACATTCTTTTTAAAAATAATTTTATTTATTTTTGCCTGTGCTGGGTCTTGGTTGCTGCATGGGCTTTTCTCTAGTTGTGGTAAGCAGGGGCTACTCTTCGTTGCAATGCACGGGCTTCTCATTGTGGGCGGGCTTTTTTTGTTGTGGAGCACAGGTTCCAGGGCACGTGGGCTTCAGTAGTTGTGGCACGTGGGCTCTAGAGCACAGGCTCAATATTTGCAGCACATGGGCTATGCTGCTCCAAGACAAGTGGGATCTTCCCAGATCAGGGATTGAACCTGTGTCCCCGGATTTGGCATGGGGATTCTTTAGCACTGAGCCATCAGGGAAGCCCCAGTCAAGGACATTCTTAAGTGAAACGGAGTTGATTTTTTATTTTGTTTATTTTTGTTGAGAGTATATGGCAGTGAAGAATACAATGACTACTAGTAGTTTGGTGTCACTGTCTTGATTGATGCTAAGTGCTAGTAGTTTCGGAGAAGGCAATGGCACCCCACTCCAGTACTTGCCTGGAAAATCCCATGGACGGAGGAGCCTGGAAGGCTGCAGTCCATGAGGTCGCTAAGAGTCGGACACGACTGAGTGACTTCACTTTCACTTTTCACTTTCATGCAGTGGAGGAGGAAATGGCAACCCACCCCAGTGTTCTTGCCTGGAGAATCCCAGGGACGGGGGAGCCTCATGGGCTGCCATCTGTGGGGTCGCACAGAGTTGGACACAACTGAAGCGACTTAGCAGCAGCAGCAGCAGCTAGTAGTTTTATTTATGATTGCTTTTATATCAAGATAATGCAGTGAAAATGGCAAGTAAAATCTAAGTATTATTGTTAAAATAGTAAAATCTAAGTATTATTAAAATAGTGTCAACTTCACAGATTCTCTGAAATATCCACCATTTTCACTTGGAAAAAAAACCGATAGACTGATAGATTAAACTATATTATTTAGACTTGGTTGGATGGCATCACCAACTCAATGGACATGAGTTTGAGCAAGCACTGGGAGATGGTGAAGGACAGGGATGCCTGGCATGCTGCAGTCCATGTTGTAAAGAGTCGGACACGACTGAGCAACTGAACAACAACAAGACTTGAGTATTTAGCAGATATTTTCTCAGAAAATGAATGAAATGGGCCATCATTTCCAGGAAAACAACTGAACCACTTTTTAAAGGGGTCTTTCTGGCTGTTATGTTGAGAATAGATATAGGTAATGTAACAGAGAATGGACTATAATTGTCAGCAGATAAAGTGTCAGTACTGATGCTTTTCCCCCTATAAAGAATAGGAGTCAAGCTGTAAATCCTCATCCTTACAAAACTGGAATGAGAGTGAGCCCTTGTCTCTAATTGGAATGTGTAGCAGTAGACCAGGAGAGATGACAACCCACATTGGAAATAGGAAGAGACTGGATATATAGTATAGGGTAGTTTATATAAAGAATCAAATGAAAATGTGGACAGTAAAGAACTGCAGGAATTTAGAAGAAAGTTAGAAACATAGAGACATACATGAACTGGCTTGAATTTATACTATCAGGATTCACAGGGACAAGGATTTGGGTCTGTTTTACTACTTGATAAATCTCAAGTGTCTCAAATGGTGTCAGCATATCACAAGTGTTCAATAAATGTTGTGTTGAATGTGAAAAGATAAGGCTTAATTTAGACAGTATACTAATTTATGTTTTAGGCAGTCTTCAAGTTTACTAGAGTAGGTCAGAGCAAAGGAAGGAGATATTTGAAAACATGCTTCTCAGATAGTAATAATAGCTAATATATTGATAGCTTTTATGGTGTACTAAGTGTGCAGTTAGAACTGGACATGGAACAACAGACTGGTTCCAAATAGGAAAAGGAGTTCGTCAAGGCTGTATATTGTCACCCTGCTTATTTAACTTCTATGCAGAGTACATCATGAGAAACGCTGGACTGGAAGAAGCACAAGCTGGAATCAAGACTGCTGGGAGAAATATTAATAACCTCAGGTATGCAGATGACACCACCCTTATGGCAGAAAGTGAAGAGGAACTAAAAAGCCTCTTGGTGAAAGTGAAAGTGGAGAGTGAAAAAGTTGGCTTAAAGCTCAACATTCAGAAAACGAAGATCATGGCATCCAGTCCCATCACTTCATGGGAAATAGATGGGGAAACAGTGGAAACAGTGTCAGACTTTATTTTGGGAGGCTCCCAAATCACTGCAGATGGTGATTGCAGCCATGAAATTAAAAGACGCTTACTCCTTGGAAGGAAAGTTATGACCAACCTAGATAGCATATTCAAAAGCAGAGACATTACTTTGCCAACAAAGGTCCGTCTAGTCAAGGCTATGGTTTTTCCTGTGGTCATGTATGGATGTGAGAGTTGGACTGTGAAGAAGGCTGAGCGCCGAAGAATTGATGCTTTTGAACTGTGGTGTTGGAGAAGACTCTTGAGAGTCCCTTGGACTGCAAGGAGATCCAACCAGTCCATTCTGAAGGAGATCAGCCCTGGGATTTCTTTGGAAGGAATGATGCTAAAGCTGAAACTCCAGTACTTTGGCCACCTCATGCGAAGAGTTGACTCATTGGAAAAGACTCTGATGCTGGGAGGGATTGGGGGCAGGAGGAGAAGGGGACGACAGAGGATGAGATGGCTGGATGGCATCACTGACTCAATGGACATGAGTCTGAGTGAACTCCAGGAGTTGGTGATGGACAGGGAGGCCTGTTGTGCTGCGATTCATGGGGTCGCAAAGAGTCGGACACGACTGAGCGACTGAACTAAACTGAACTGAACTGAAGTGTTTTATCTGATGTGATCTCTAGGAGGAATTATCTTTGTTTTACAGATGAAACAGTTTCAGAAAAGCTGTTTGCCCAAGGTCACACAGATGCTCTGTGGCTAAGCCAGGATTTGAACCAGGTCTTTCTAGTTCCAAAGTACAAAGTCTTAAACATACTGTTGCCCAAACAGGTAGAAAATCATATTAGAATAATTGGAAATAAGTTACTGCCTCAGATGAAAAATGGAAATATTAAAAGTTTAGTAGGTTATAATGAAGGACTATCAAACCAATGTGAAAGTTCTTATATAACACTAAAAAAAAGTAATTTGAAATGTATTGAATAAAGATAATTTTAATGGGAATAATCACTTATGTAGGAAAAATCCACTCAAGGCTTTGAAAGTAAATAAAATGCGGTCCAAATACATATAATTGAACCTGTAACTCTGTACTGGTATGAAATAATTTTTGAATCAAACACAGGAGGGCAGCAGATGATGCTCTTTGGAAGGAGTTTTTGGAAGGAGCTCTAAGCTTGTAGATTTCTGCTAATGGGAGAAAACCAGTTCTTTTTATGTTTATTTCAGTGGTGTAATTAGAAAGCCACTTTGTGAACCATAAAGTGATAAACATATTTCTCTTTAACAGATATGTAATGAATACTACAGATCACAGTATCACACTTACAAGGATGGGACAAAATAAGGACGCTACCTTAGAAGGATACTTGTCAGGGAAATAAATACAGTACCATATAAATACCTGTGATCTGTAATGGCATGAGTTGAGTGCTAGAAGAAAGGTATAGGGAAAAAAAGGTGAGAGAGTTTACAAGAATTTACAAAATGCCTGTGAAGGAATGGAAGAGGGCATTGTTGAGAAAGAGGCTTTTGAGAAGGATCTTGAGTAATAAGTAAGACTTATATGTGTAAAACCAGGGCAAAGCATGACCATGCTCTGGAGATATGAACAAGCTGCCCTAGGAAGGGCAGGAGAATTCAAACACTTACTCCTATTTAAAACCTTACCATGACTTCCAATAACTCATGGCCCTTCACTCTCTGGTCCTTGTTTTCTTCAGAAGGCTGGAAAAGCAGGTTGAGGCCTAAATCCAGGGATAACAATGTTATCTCAGTTAATGTTCACAACGGCCCTGAAAAGGTGGTTATCCCTTTCTACCAAAAAGCAAACATAAATAGGAAAAATTAAGTTGTTAGCATAATATCACTCAGCTACTAAGTGGTTGAGCAGGGACTTACACCCAGGTCTGATTTTAGCATCCAGGCTTTTCACAAGGTCGTTCAAGATTTTCAAACTATGTCTCACAGACTTCTAATTCCATGAAAAGTTACAGATGGTTTTTTGGGGGTAGGGGTTTGGGAGGGAATAGGGGCAAGGGAATATTTTGGTTAAATAAGTTTCAGAGTTGCTCTACACCATGCAGTTGCATGCTTCAGGTTAATTTTTTAAAGTTCTGCAGTAAGAAATTTTGCTTATCATTTTCTAAACTTATTTGAACTAGTAGTTCCTTTTCTCAAGAAATACCAATATAATTTTGAGAAATTTTTTTGGGGGGGATATTGCTTTTGTCAGCGAGAGAAATTTGAATAGAGAAATGATGTATTCAGCCCTGAGCTTGAGGAAAATGAATTTGCTGGCAGTGTGTAGGTGGAACTCATAACCACAGATAACTTTCCTTTCCTTCTTAGATTATTCTAATTTCCTCAGCTGAAAATAAGTACATTTGTGAGTGAAGAGTTCTTTGTTCTCAGCCCTGATGCTGTTCGTGTCTCTAAAACTAGCAACTTAAAGACATTAGAAACAAAAGAGACTTAATTATATTGCACAAATTAGTTATGAAGCGATCTTTTTCCATGGCAAGGATGTGAAAAAAGAAATGTTATTGAGGAATTTGGAAGTTTTTGTTTACTAATTTTGTTAGTGTCTGGAAGATATATCTGACAAAGCGTCGGCTTTGAATGATCTGACAGCCAACAGTTGGTCTACTTCAGAGAGATGACAGTTTGTTCTTAATTTAACTGGCTTTTTATCTCACATCCCACATTCCTTCCAGGCTCCTCCTGTCCTTCGTTTTCCTTACCTACAATACACACATTACACATACCTGCCCTCTCAGTCACTTAGCACGGAAATAGTGAAACCTGGGAAGAGGTCAGGGGTGCTGGTAGGAAATCAAGACTTGGGAAAATCCATCTCATCTCTGGCTGGCACAAATGGCCTGCTGCAAACGGCCCTTTGAAGCTCTCTGACTTTGATCTGTGTTACTTCAGAATCCTTCCTTTCTTCCACTCCCCTCTTTTCCCATCAACTGTCCTCAGTTGTTATCTGTCCCCTAGCCTTGCCTCTTGTTGCTATATTCTCCTGAACCTCATTCTTTCTTCCTCCATGTTGCCTTACAAAAGCAGCCAACTTCAGATCAGAAATGTCTTCATATCATCAAAAATGGGGAACAAATAAGCAATTTCACGGGTTTTGGCACACAGCATCAAAGAATTTAGGGTGTTCACCTCTTCAGCCCCCCTTTCCTCTTCAAGCCCTCCACCAGCAGACCAGAGCCCTACTCCTGGTTCTGACCCACCACTATTTCAGAACTCTGCCTTTTACAGTAAGGATAATATTATATCATGATCCTATCTCCTTCACCAATTTTTATATAGATCAAGTAATATTTTTTTTAGAAAAAAAATTGTTTTCTCTAATTAAAAAAAAGAATGGTATAAAGAACAGTATAACATGGATATTCCTTCTACCTCAAATTGACAACTGTTTATATTCTATCAAATTTACTTCCCTCTTTCCCATTTTTAAAATAATTTTTCAAATAATATATGTGAGTATGGCCCTTCAAAAAACTGAAAAGAAGCACTACAGATAAAACTAATGTTCCCTTTGATCACTCCTAGCCTAATTTTTCCTCTCTTCTCATATCAATTCCATCCTCACCACTGAAATGACTTCTATGAGTGTTTTTTCAGTTTATCCATTCCCCCAGACATCTGTCTCTCTCAGTCTGTCTATCTACCTACCTACCCACCCATTTGACATAGAAGTATTTTGTGTTTTAAAAAATATACAAATGAAACTGTTTGTCAGTTCCTCAGAAAACTAAACATATAATTTAAAGAGGATAAAAATAAAGTCATAAATTACATAGTACATCAGGGCATCGCCCAATTCTAGAATATCAGGTACTCAATAACTTCATTTGCTGAATCACAAATAAATGGATAAATAAATAAATGAGTAAACAAGTACATAAGAAGCAATGGAGACTGGGTAAAATTGAGAGGGTCATTGAAAATGCTGAACATACATTGCCTGTCACTTGGTATATGAGTAAGCAATGTGAAAAATATCAAGTACTCAAATAACTTGAGAATTTCACATGAAATGAAAACCTTAAGCTAAGTCGATCTCAAAATATATTTTTGATTTAATAAGCAACTTCACAATATCCATTTTTATAGGCTCACGTGAGAATTCTTTTTCTTAGTTTCTTGGGGAAAGGATATTTTACCAAACACAGAACATCTCCTGTAGGTAGTAGAAGATAATTATTAGGACTTCCCTGGGGGTCCAGTGCTCAAGACTCTGCTTCCACTGTGGGGGTACTGGTTCCATCCCTGGTGGGAGAAGTTCCACATACCACGTGGTATGAAAAAGTAAAAATTAATTTTTTCATTTTGAAAAAATACAATTTTGAAATTAGAATGAAGAAATAAAAATAAAAACAACAAGGATCATGAAATGCTATTAACAATCATATACCAACAAATTAGACAACCTAAAAGAAATGGATATATTCCTATAAACATAAAATTTATCAACATATGGAAAATAAAATCTGGGGTTAGTACATCTCGGTAAGGACCCACTTTGGGGATGGTGAGTATAATATGCTCGCACAGGGCTAAATATGGACCTTGTTTGCCAGTGAAGTTAAATAGGCCTGTAATTATTAGAGTCTGGATTGTGAAAACATGTTTGTCCTCCTGCGGTTGTGAGCGGATTAGACATTCATTTTTTCCTGGTCTTTAGTGTTCTCTCTGGTTTAGGTTTTATCTCCCTCCTGTTTATCTCTTGATTCTTGCTGTTCTGTCATAAGAAACTCAACAGATGACTAGTGTAATGATGCCAGTACATCAATAACCTTTTCTCTCAGCCCTAGAACTTCTTTAGAATTTACCTTAGTAAGACATGTAGTGTTAATTAATTTCACATACTTTGTGAAGTTCATGTCATAGAAAATGAATTTTTAATGTATTTCTTAATTGGAAGATAATTGCTTTACAGTGTTATCTTGGTTTCTGCCATACAACAACGTGAATCAGCCAGAAGTGTACATGGGTCCCCTCTTTCTTGAACCTTCCTCCCACCCCCCATCCCATACCTCCCTTCTAGGTTGTCAGAGAGCCCCAGGTTGAGCTCCCTATGTTATACAGCAACTTCCCACTAGCTATCTGTTTTACATATGGTAACGTATTAATATATGTTTCAGTGCTACTCTCTCAGTTTCTCTCACCCTCTCCTTCCCTTGCATAGAGATGAATTTTTAAGGTAGCAAGTAAGATCTCTTTATACGAAGGATTCTATAGTTTGATAGCACACACTTATTTTTATTAAAAAACCATTATTAATGAGAAATTGAATGCATGCTAAATAATATTTACATATCTTTATGGGTGGCTACAGTAGAAGGGGCTTGTTGGGGTTATTCATATGTATTTGGAGCACTTGAGTATGTTTACTGTATGTATTATATTTAAGCTGGTTGTTCATGCTTCTGTATCACATCTCTTTTTAAAAAATTTAAGCGTGGTGAATTTATTTAACAGTATTTTTTTAACAAGACCATAAATGTAGGCTTATTCACTATTTAAGTCAGTAATTTGTCTCACTACAAACTCTATAATGAGATTAAAAATTGCAACCCTACATAGGCCAGGACTATTGGAAATGTTTCTAGTGAGAAGGAGGTGAAACTATCTGAATGCCATTTCCAGAGAGCCAGCCAAAGGGCATGTCTTTTTTTAATATGTATAATTTTATTTACTTATTTATTTTTGGCTATTCTGGGTCTCCGTTTTTGTGTGGACTTTTCTTCAGTTGCAGCAAGCAGGGGCTGCTCTCTAGTCGCAGGGCACAGGCTTCCCACGGTGGTGGCTTCTCTTGTGGAGCACAGGCCCTAGGGCACCCGGGTTTCAGGAGTTGCAGCACGTGGGCTCAGTAGTTGTGGCTGCCAGGCTCTAAAAGCACAGGCCCAGTAGATGTGGACCTGGGGCTGAGTTGCTCCTCAGCATGTGAGGTCTTCCCTCACCAAGGATTGACCCCATGTCTCCTGCATTGGCAGGTGGATTCTCTACCACTGAGCCACCAGAGAAGCCTCAAAGGGCATGTCTTGCTCAGTCAGTGCATCCTAACCAGGCCCAACCCCGCTTAGCTTCCGAGATCAGATGAGATTGGGAACATTCAGCACGGTATGGCCGTAGACTTGCTTAGAACATTCTGTGGGCTGTAAAATGCCAGCATTGCTCCTAACAGTGCTCTTCAGAGAGTCAAAGTTTGGGCATAGTGGTTATTGATTTTGTATTGTGGGAAGGATGAATTTTTACACTATATATATGTATATATTTATACATATTTCTAGATATGTGGATAGAAATAGATATAGATATCACCATACAGAAAGTTTCTTTGATATTCAAAGTCTGTAAAATTACCTCAAATTTGTTCTATGTCAGAGTAGGGCTGCCTGTTGCCTTTATAAAAATCATATTTTTATGTATTCAATTGATTATTCCTCTATAAATGAGGAGTTTGCCCTACATCTAGGTAATCTTACAGATCATTAAGGTCTCTTTTCATCCTAATGTATCATTACTAACTTATATGAAAGCTCACTTTTGCCTCTGACTCAAGGTTCTGGGCAATTAATAAGGTAAAGTTTGAGTCTCGTTGTGTCTACGTGTCCTTTTTTAAGTTTCAAATAATAATATTATATATGGACAGATTTCTACTGAAACTCTGTGTTTCACTTAGCCTTTGATTTTTTAAAATTCCAATTAGTATCAGTAATAACTGGCTCATTTTTTCAAGTATGAATGTAATAATACTGATTTTTATGAGCTTTTTATGAGCTTTATGACTAGCTCTAAATTGCTGAAATCTTTCAGTGTCGGACTATTTGTGGGATTGCTAAAATGCAGTTTTATATGCCTAGCATGTTAATAATCAGCATCAGTTGGTTTATCTGTCATATTAAGCACTGAAGTAAATAAGGCACTGATTTGTACAGCAAGTGCTGTACCCAGGATGGCCCTTCCTTTCTTTGTTCTTCAGCCTAATCTGCTGAATATTTTCTGTTCCAGATTTCCACCAATTAACTGAACCTTAAATATCAGAAGTGCACAGCACATAAATCTAAAAAAGGATTTAATTCAAACTACCCTCTAATTTTTATGTGGTATCTTTAATAAACAGCCCCCTTAAAACAGCACTGCTGCTTTTAAAAGATAGTGTTAAATCTATGCTCTAAATTGGTATCATGTCTTAATTTTTTGTAATGAGAGATTATGGTTTTCTAAGGGTAGAGTTTACCACAAATATGTGGTTAATAAAAGTCCAAATTGTGTCTGTTATAGTACTACTTTCAGAAATTCCTCCTGACATAGCCACTTACATGAAGCTCTATTTCTCTGGTTCAGGGTGTACAAAGGAGTCAAGGTAGAATGCCAGACTGACCTGGGTGAAGCTGCTGGAAGATTTTCCCTTCCTACCTAAGAGGAGCTTGACTGGAGAGATTATTTTACTTATTTTTATATACTCATTAATTATATGCAGTGCTGGTATATAGTAGGCATGCAATAAATATTTATTGAATGTGTCTTTATACCTAGGAACTTGTCTTCTCTATTCTAAATCAGGATTATTTTAGTTGCAAAAGAAAGACATTGAGATCCATACTGTCTGAAGCAAAAAGGGAACTTCGGGGTTTGTGTTACTAACCAGTCCAAGTGCTTCTGTCCTTGGTTCATTATGATCCAGGATTCAAATACCAAACCAGAACTTTGTTTTTCTCTTCTTAATTTCTGGTTCCTCAGGGCTACATCGATTTCCTGAAAGCTGCCAATAGCTCCAGGAGCTATATACTTCTAGGTTCAAATCCAAAACCCTTCCTGAACCAATCATATTGGCTAGGGGCATTAATACATTGATTAACTTGGACTTGGGAATGTGTTCCTCCCCTGGATTACAAGTGGAGTTAATGCCCTGAGTGGTACCTGACCCCACAGCAGAAAGTGGACCCACTGAGAGAAATAGGGAAACAGTTATTAGAAGATTGAATGGATGCTGGGAAAAAATACACCAGAGTTGTCCCCTATAAATATGTAGTCTGTTAAACATTGTCAGCTTCATGCTACATATTGCATTTAATTTATTTGAAAATACACATTCACCTCCCCTGCCCCATTTTTATATCTCTGAAATCGTGTCACATCATATAAGCAGGGACTCTCTTCTGAAAGAAGTGTGTATTGAACTTGGCATTTTAGTAAGCACATGACTCAGATAAGGGCTTCTCAGGTGGCTCAGTGATAAAGAATTTGCCCGCCAATGCAGGAACTGCAGGAGACTTAGATTCCATCCCTGGGTTGGGAAGATCCCCTGGAAGAGGAAATGGCAACCTGCTCCAGTATTCTTGCCTGGAAAATCCCATGGACAGAGGAGCCTGGCAGGGTACTTATGGGGTCTCAAAGGGTCGGACACGATTGAGCAAGGAGCAAAGGGTGACTGAGATAAACAAAAAGGAGGAAGGGAGAGGAGTTCTAGAAGGAGTAGAACAGATAATAAGAAAAAAAAAAATGGATGTAAAAATATGTACTTTAGGAAGAAAGATGCCCCTGGCCAGAATGGGTGGTTCAAAGAAAGTCAAGACTGAAGGTTTTTGAGAAAATCTATGTTGGAGGCCACATTGTGGGAGATTGGGAGAATGGCATTGAAACATGTAAAATATCATGTATGAAACGAGATGCCAGTCCAGGTTCAATGCACGATACTGGATGCTTGGGGCTGGTGCACTGGGACAACCCAGAGGGATGGTATGGGGAGGGAGGAGGGAGGAGGGTTCAGGATGGGGAACACATGTATACCTGTGGTGGATTCATAAAAAAAAAAAAAAAGAACAGATCCATGCTAAGATGGTGATTTAGGAGGATTCTGAACTCACTGCCTCCCACTGACACACAAAATCTATAGCTACATCTGGAACAAATTTCTCTGAAAAAACAAACAAGAAAGCCTACAAACTAGCTAAGTAACTCCAACAGAGTAGATAAATGAGAAAACACACACACACACATTGAAGAGGGTAGGAGAGGCTGAGAAACAGTCTTACCATAAACCCCAGCCTCAGTGCACCAACCCACAGTCAGGAAAGAACTCAGACCCTGAGCTTCTACTTCAGGAGTGAAGGGTTTGACTTATACCTAGTACTCCAGCTTTTAAGACCTGCCCCTGAGAATTAGCCCACAAAACATGTAGCTTTGAAAGCCAAGGGGCTCACATTCATGAGATCCACAAGATTATAGCAAACTGAGAAACCACTCTTTGAGGGCTCCCATAGACACACCCAGGCTCAGCACAGAGGCAGCTGACTGAAAAGTCACCAGTAAGACTCTGAAAGGGACTTCTCTGGTGGTCCAGTGGTTAAGAATCCGCCTGCTAATGCAGGGGACATGGGTTCGATCCCTGGCCTGGGAAGATCCTACATGCCGAGGAATAGCTAGGTCCAAGCGCCACAACTACTGAGATGGTGTTCTAGAGCCTGCAAGCCGCAGCTACTGAAGCCCACCTGCCAGGCACCGGTGCTCTGCACCAAGAAAAGCCACCGCTATGAGAAGCCGACTTACCACAACTGGAGGAGCTTCTCCTCACCGCAACTAGGAAAAACCCTCATGCAGTAACAAAGACCCAGCCAAAAAAATTAATTAATTAAAAAAGAAAAGACTCTGGGAGAGCTTATTTGCTTGTCTTAAAGCACCCACCTGAGAGGCAGGCATCTAACTGAACACACATATAGGGGCCATTGTTGTCTCCAAGAAATGAGCTTGTGTACATATCTGGCACCCTGGGTTTTTTGTCTGCCACCCAAAGGACACATCCCATGATTGCTTAGCTCTGGTGCACCTGGGACTTGTGTTCAGTAACAAAGAAAGAAACAGTCCTTAACTATTACCCCAGGGCTAAGTGCAGAGGGAACAGGCAGAAACACTGTTCTCCCAATCTTCCTCTGAAAGATGAATTATGTGCATACTTTAAAAGCTGCTGGCTGAGGGTCTGGATTCCAAGCAGCTTGAATCTAGGTGGGAGTCAGATTCTCACTTTTGAGACATTAGTTCTTGGAATATCCTCAACTGCTGGGAACCCCTTAAAATAATGTAGGCTGCCTGGGCAATCACGAAGATTTGAAAGACAAACCAAGAGCTAGGGCAAGTTTGAAAAGCTTTAACTCCTACATAAGGCCACTCCTTCAAGACTGTAATAAGAGACAAATAAGGTCATTATATAATGATAATAGGATCAGTCAAACAAGAGGATATAATGTTTGTTAACATTTATGCACATAACATAGGAATACCTAAATACATAAAGCAAATACTAACAGATCTAAAGAAAGAAATAGAAAGCAATACAATAGTGGTAGGAGATCTATCAATGGACAGATCATTGAGACAGAAAATCAATAAGGAAACGTTAGCTATAACCAAAATATTAGACCAAAGAGACTCAACAGATATATGCAGAACATTCCAACCAAAAACAACAGAATACACATTTTTCTCAGTGTGTATGGAACGTTTTCCAGGATAGATCATGTGTTAAGCTACAAAACAAGTAATACATTTAAGTCAATAGAATCATATCAAGCATCTTTTTCAGTCACAATGGTATAAAACTCAAAATCAATTACAAGAAGAAAGCTATACAATCCACAAATATGGGGAAATTAAGCAATGCTACTGAATAATCGGTGGGTCAAAAAAGAAATCAAAAGAGAGATTAAAAAATGTCTGAAGATAAATGAAAATGGAAGCACAATATCCACAAAGATATGTAGTACAGCAAAAGAAAGTCTAAGAGACAAGTCCATAGCAATAAATGCCTACATTAAGAAAAAAGAATTACTCAAAAAATAACTTTACACCTCAAAGACTAGAGAAGAAAGAATAAATGAAGTCCAAAGTTAGTAGGAGGAAGGAAATAAAAATCAGAAAATGAATGATAGAGACTAAAATGACAATAGAAAAGATAAATAAAACTATGAACTGATTTTTACAAAATTGACAAAACTTTGTCAAAAGGTCCGTCTAGTCAAGGCTATGGTTTTTCCAGTGGTCAAGTATGGATGTGAGAGTTGGACTATAAAGAAAGCTGAGTGCTGAAGAATTGATGCTTTTGAACTGTGGTGTTGGAGAAGACTCTTGAGAGTCCCTTGGACTGCAAGGAGATCCAACCAGTCCATTCTAAAGGAGATCAGTCCTGGGTGTTCATTGGAAGACTGATGTTGAAGCTGAAACTCCAATACTTTGGCCACCTCATGCGAAGAGTTGATTCATTGGAAAAGACCCTGATGCTGGGAGGGATTGGGGGCAGGAGGAATAGAGGACAACAGAGGATGAGATGGCTGGATGGCATCACCAACTCAATGGACATGAGTTTGAGTAAACTCCGGGAGTTGGTGATGGACAGGGAGGCCTGGTGTGCTGTGATTCGTGGGGTCGCAGAGTCGGACACGACTGAGCAACTGAACTGAACTGAACAAGGCTTTAGTAATCAAAACAGTATGATATTGGCATAAAAACAGACATGTAGGTCAATAAACCAAAATGGAGAGCCCAGGAATAAATCCAAATGGATATGTTGAGTTAATTTATGATTAAGGAGCCAAAAATGTACAGTGGAAAAAGAACAATTGCTTCAATAAATGATATTGGGAAAACTGAACAACCACATGCAAAAGTAGACTAGTGTCTTATACCTCACATTAAAGACTTGAACATGAGATCCGAAACCATAAATTCCTAGAAGAAAACACAGGAGGTAAGCTCCTTGACCTTTGTCTTTTCAACAACTTTATGAGTTTGACACCAAGGCAAAGACAACAAAAGCAAAAATAAACTAGTGGGACTACATCAAATAAAAAGCTTCTGCACAGCATAGGAGGCCATTGACAAAGTGAAATGGCAACCTACAGAATGAGAGAAAAGACTTGCAAATCATATATCTGATACAGGGTTTATATTCAAAATATATAAAGAACTCATGAAACTCAACAGCAAAAAAACAAACATGGGCAGAGGGTCTAAACAGACATTCCTCCAAAGACATATAGATGGCAAACAGGTACATGAATAGATGGTCAACCTCATTAGCCATCAGGAAGATGCAAATCAAAACCACAACAAGGACTTCCTGGTGACACAGTGGATGAGAATCTGCCTCCCAATGTAGGAGACATGGGTCAAATTTCTGGTCCAGAAAGATTCTGCATGCCACGGAGCAACTAAGCCCACATGCCACAATTACTTACCCTGAGCTCTAGAGCCTGTGTACTGCAAATTCTGAAGCCTGCACAACCGTTGAGCCTGTGCTGTGCAACAAGAGAAGTCACGGCAATGAGAAGCCCACGCTCCACAACAAAGAGTAGCCCCTGCTCGCTGCTCACACCTGTTAGAATGGCTATTTTCAAAAAGACTAGAAATAACAAGTGTTGGTAAGGATGTGGAGAGAAGAGAACCCTTGTGCACTGTTGGTGGGAATGTAAGTTGTACAGCCACTGTGGAAACATTATAACAATTTTTCAAAAAATTAAGAATAGAAAAAATTTTGTGGTGTAAGCCACCTAATTTGTTGTACATTGTTATAGCAACCCTAAGAAACTGATATATATATAGTTAAAACAAGTTCTAACAACAATTTTCCAGGTGCTGTAATATAGATACATAGAGGGGTTTTACAATAAAACAAAGCCCAACCAATCCAATTGCAACTTTTTGTCTTTTTATTCTAGACAGGTTTTCTTTGCTGAAGTCTTTGAAGATCTAAAGTGACATATTCAGCACAGGGACTTCTGAGGTGGTGCAGTGATACAGAATCCACCTGCCAATGCAGGAGACACAAGAGATCCTTGGGTTGGGAAGATCCTTGAAGTAGGAAATGGCAACACGCTCCAGTATTCTTGCCTAGAAAATTCCACAGATAGAAGAAGCCTGGCAGGCTTACAGGCCATAGGGCCACAAAGAGTCGGACTCAACTGAACACACACACCCATTCAGCATGAAGGATTAAAAAGGCACGTGTGACAAGCAGTTTGTCACGAAGTCAGTTCTATCAGAACTTATCTCCAAAATGCAAACTCCTCTATCCTCAGTGTTCTTGGAAGGCCTGGTGGAGCTAGGCAGTGTGGCCTGACACAGATTAGATCCGCACTCCTTCAAAGGCACTGATACCCACTTCTTTCTTGACCTGCTGCAGTCGCTAAAAACTAACTTTGACTAATTCTGTCAGAAGAGACAGGAAGGGAAATAGCTAGAATCTTTCAAGTCTCTCAATGGCTGGGGCTTTCCGCTTCTCATCAGCAGTATTCTCAGATCCATCCAGCAAGGCCTTATTTGGATGGGGATTCCCTGAATCCCCTCTGAAACTGGAGAAGTCTCCCCGGAGCCATGGGGGAAGTGGGCACTGGCCAGCACAGGCTGAGAACCAATTAGTGACTTCCGCCTCCCTTGTACTTAGACCACTTTAATACAGGCTTTGCACAGCATAGAAGTTAAGGATCTAAGGCTCAGGATCAGGCCTCTAAGGATCAGGGGGTTAAGCTGCCTAGATGCAAAACTTGTCTCTGCTACTTACTGGCTGTAAGAAAAAACTTGGAATCTAATCGGTTTATGACTCTGACTCCTCACCTATTAAATAGGAATAATTCTAGAATCTATTTTTAGGTTTATTATGAAGTTTAAATGCTTTATTAGATATAAAGAGTATAAACTAATATCTCAAAATTGTAGGTACCTAATAAATGTAAGTAATTATAATTGTGCCATATCCTTCATGAAATTTCCATACCATTGAGAAATTATCAAGACTTGAAAGAATACTTAGAAACTACATACTTATGAAAAAAGTTATATATATGATAAAATATATAAGTATGATATCTCTATATACTTAGGAAAGACACTTCATCTTACTAAGTTTCAGTTTTAATCTACAAACACAAGATTCTGCATGTACATTGCAAAGAATAGCATGCATGCACACACATAAGCTAAATCCCTCCAGTTATTTAAAAATAATTGCCTCTATACATCTAAAAACTTCAAAATCCGGCCCTCATAATCAGGAAAAGTAATTGGCATGTGGGAGTATTTTATTTCTTTTTAAATGGGTAAATTTTTAAAGAGAGAATATTCTTACAGTAGGGCATACTGAATCAAAGAACAGAATCACATAAAACAATGATCATTTCCTGAATTTCTTCTAAAATAATTTTATTTGACTCATGTTTATATGTCTTCAGATCCTACACTATGTCATCATTCCACTCAGGGAAACCATTAGAATATGACTAATTCATCACAATTGGTACCTATTAAAAGACTAAAACCAACTGAGATGAATTCAGAAGAAAAAAGGCATCACTGAAAGGCATGTTTTTATAAGTGACCCATAAGGTAGAGGGAATAAAACAAAACATAGAAAACAAACCAAATAGCACAGGTTTATGGGAAGCATGGGGCTAGAAGAACAAGAGTCGCAGGAATGAAGTGAACAGACAAATGCAGAATGTGGACATCATGGACCCGGTGTCTTCCACAAATCAATGGCATAGAAAATAAAACACATTTTAAAAAACTTAGGAAACACAACAATAAAATGCCCTGGATAGAACTTGTATGGGTCCTGACTGAAACAAAACAAGACAATATAAAAATCTGTTGTAAAAATACATTTTTACACTGTGAAGAGTTTGAATATGGACTAGGTTTTATACAATTCCAAGTTATTGTTAATTTTGTTAGTGTGGCAATGGCTTTGATGTTGTATACGGGGTGCACAGTGAAGGAAGGTGGGGTGAAATAAGCTGATGTCTAGGGTTCGCTTTAAATGCTTCAGCAAATGAAAGGAAGAAAATTATACATATGGCAAGATGTTGGTATTGTTGTCCCTCAGTATCCATAGAGGGTTGGTTCCAGAACCCCTCAGATACTAAAATTTGTGGATGTGCAAAGGCCTTATATAAAATAGTATAATATTATATTTGCATATAACCTAGGTACATTCTCCTATATCCTTCAAACCATCTCTAGATTACTTTTAATAACTAATACAATGTAAATGCAATGTAAATGTTATGTAAATTCCTGTCCACACATGGCAAATTTCAAGTTTTGCTTTTTGGAACTCTCCAGAATTTAAAAAATATACGTATTCTCAAACTGAGGGTACAGAACCCATGAATCCAGTGGTTCAACTGTAATTATTAAATTTGAGCAATGGTTATACGGGGGCTTATTTGACTATATTCTCTTCTTGTATATTTAGATTTTTCATAATGCATCGACTGTTGCCATAAGAAACAAAAATCAGAGACTGGCTGGCTCAAACAACAGAAATTTATTTTCTCACTGTTCTGGAGGCTGAAAATCTATGATCAAGGTGTCAACAGGATCGGTTTCAGGTGCAGATCTCTTCCTGGCTTACAGATAGTTGTTTTTTCCCTTCCCTATGTTATCACATAGCCTTTCCTCTGTGCATGTGAATCTCTGGTGTCTCTTCCTCTTCTTATAAGGACACAGCCGTGTTGGGTTAGGGCCCAACCCTTATTACTTCTTTTTACTTTACTTCTTTAAAGGCCCTATCTCTGAATGCAGGCACTTGGGTAGTTAAGGCTTCAACATATGAATTTGGGGGGAACATAATTCCATCCATAAAACATAATAAAATCAATTACTTTAAAAATATAGTTTACAATGTTACTAATTTTTTTTCTAGTAAGTACAAATATAATTGCATGTAATTTTAGCCTATTAAAATTTTAAAGTAGAGGTTGAGTTTTACATCTTGTTCTTGCCATAAAGAACATTTTTATAGAGTGAATAATAATATCATTGATATTAAAGTATCTAACTAGTAATGTTTAAATTTCCTTTTACAGAATTTTTCTCTTAAAATTGTCACATACTGTAATTCAAGAAGGTAGATAGGTATCCTAAGAATATACATGCCAAGCATATTCCCAGTACACTTATGATAACATTTAGGGAGTACGATATGGGAGAAATGGGACCGAGAAAAAACTTAAAAAGCACAAAGTTTTCAAGTAGGATATGTAGGAGAATGGCAGTGGTGATACAATTACGAAAATTGAAATATGAAACTGGTTAGAGTGACAAGATACTGCGTTCAGGTTGGAATGCTGAGTTAACAGGGCTGGTGGGAAGCCCAGGGGAAGATGACTCATGATCTTTCAGTGCTAGAAATTCACAATTTGTATGCCTGCAGGTGATTCATAACAGGCTTAATAATGACATGAGTGGAAAGGAGAATGAGAGAAGACAGAAAAGGGAAAAGGTCTGAAGCTAGAACACTGAGGAACCACCCCCACATTTAGGAAAGGGGAAGAGGAAAGGATGGAGATAAAGAGTGTTTCCGGTGTGTTTGAAAGATCAAGCAATACAGAATCACAGAGGCTAAATGAGAAATTGTTTACTGCCAGAGCTGACATTATTTCCTCAATTCAGAGATAATAGCTTTGAATGGACAGATAATTTCATGTAGGATTTTCTTTAGCTTCTTGATAATTGCTTTGCCTCTGCTTAGAGATGTTAGATGGGTCTCCCTGGTGGCTCAGACGGTAAAGAATCCACCTGCAATGCAGGAGACCTGGGTTCGATCCCTGGGTTGGGAAGATTCCCTGGAGGAGGGCATGGCAACCCACTCCAATATTCTTGCCTGGAGAAAGAATCCCCATGGACTGAGGAGCCTGGCGGGCTACAGTCCATGGGGTCACAAAGAGTTGGACACGACTGAGAGACTAAGCACAGCACAGAGATGTTAGATATTTCCTTGGGGCTCTTTCCAAGACTTTCTCTGTCTCCCCAGCAAGTTTATAGGTAGAAAATATTGAAAGAGTATATAAAATGTAGGTATTTGAAGTTCACATAATTTTGGATTATTGAGGTATGACATGGAATGTCAGGAATCTGGCTTGTTTTGAAGTGTGCAAACTGATGGGTTACCAAAGGAACCTTTAATAAGGGTAGTATCAGGTAGATGCCCCCTGGAGAAGGAAATGGCAACCCACTCCAGTACTCTTGCCTGGAAAATCCCATGGACGGAGGATCCTGGTAGGTTACAGTCCTTAGGGCCGCAAAGAGTCGGACATGACTGAGTGATTTCACTCACTCACTCACTCAGGTAGATGTCATGTAACCAATTTTTAAAAATACATTAATTTTCCTTTAAAAAAAGAAAAATCCCTGGGAGGAGAGTGAGAAGGAGGGGCAGGTCAACCTGGCAAACGGTTCAGAGACGTCAAGGATGAAGAAGACTGAGCTCAGTGTGCCAGCAATTAGGACATGACTGTTGATTGCTAGGTGGCTCAGTGGTAAAGAAGCTGCCTGCCAATGCAGGAGACACAAGAGATGCAGGTTCAATCCCTGGGTTGGGAAGATCCCCTAGAGAAGGAATATTACAGTATTCTTGCATGAGAGATCCCATGGACAGAAGAGCCTGGCAGTCTACAGTCCGTGGGGTCACAAAGGAGTTGGACACAACTTAGAGACTAAACAACAACAACAACATTTATTTCTAAGGAAGGAGGTAAAGTAGAATGGCTGGGAAGCCCAAATTCCAAAGCAGGTGGATTCTAAGACGTTTGGCAGAGAGCAAAGGCCAGAATTTGAGGCAATGATAATAGACATTCAGTGACAAAGTTTGATGGTAAAGGAACACTATCTATATGTAAATAGTTTAAGGAAATAGCAGAGATGTTGAACAATTTTATATTAATATTAATAATTTTTATTTAAAGAATAATAAAGACTTGGCTTGAAGGCAGAGACCCTAGAGCCCACAAAGTGGAGGACTTTGAAAACACAAGTTAAAGGTGACAAATGGTAGAGAGTCTGATCCTGGAGGAGGCTTCCCTGGTGGCTCAAACAGTAAAGAATCTGCCTGCAAAGCAGAAGACCTGAGCTCGATCCCTGGGTTGGGAAGATCTCCTGGAGAAGGGAATAGCTTACCCACTCCAGTATTCCTGCCTGGAGGATTCCATGGACAGAGGAGCCTGGCAGGCTACAGGGCTACAGTCTACGGAGTTGCAGAGTCAGACACGACTGAGCGACTACTATTACTACTAATCCTGGAGAAATTGGAGGTTTAAGGCCAAAGGATTAGCTTTTACGGGGAGTAGCAGTTTCTCAGAGAGAAGAAAGAAAGATAAATAATGGAAAGATGAAAAATTATTTGTGGAAACTCCTGGGGGTAGGAAGTACTCTACTTGAAGTAGAAAGTAGCCCCATTGGTTGAGTGTGAGAAGAGGCATCAGTTAAGGTCTTGGATGGAAAAGGTTTAGAATTGTAGAGATGGAGCATGCAATGGAGAGAGGATGAAAACGATACTAAAAATTTATAAATGCTTTTAGATTATATGAATTCACTGTGGATCCTATTAACATATTCCTCTGGTACTTCAGCAACATGCAAAACATTTGGGAAAGAACCGTAAAAGAGTAGGGGAGGTAGATTCCTGACCCAGAAGGGAATGAAGATTTTCACTGCTGCTGCTGCTAAGTCGCTTCAGTCGTGTCCGACTCTGTGCGACCCCACAGACGGCAGCCCACCAGGCTCCCCCGTCCCTGGGATTCTCCAGGCAAGAACACTGGAGTGGGTTGCCATTTCCTTCTCCAACACATGAAAGTGAAAAGTGAAAGTGAAGTTTCTCAGTCGTGTCCAACTCACAGCGACCCCATGGACTGCAGCCTACCAGGCTCCTCCGTCCATGGGATTTTCCAGGCAAGAGTACTGGAGTGGGGTGCCATCGCCTTCTCCGGAAGATTTTCACAGTGGTAAGGAAATATATGCATTAAAAAAATAATTACTGACCTATACCGGGTAGGCGGATAAAGGAAGTTAGAATGGAGGTAATGGACTGAGAAAATAGGAAGGGGGTCCAGGGATTAAAGGTCATTGAGGAGTTTTTTTTAAATAGGAAGCAAGAGAGAACAGAGCAGAATGGAAGGCTGTGGTGCGAGAAGAGAATTCCATAAACTTGGAGTAATGTATTCACTAAGGCAGTCCTTTACATCAGTAACTAATGAGCTCCTGGAAATGTGTCCAAAAGGCAAATGTATAAGGAAAGAAAACCCATAAATGTTATAAATGGTTCTCATTACTACAACAAAGAAATGATTGCAGAATTCCTCATTACGGTTTCTGTAAGCTCTGGCTCCTTCAGGCTTGAGCAGACTGGGGAGCAAGTGAGAGTTATAACCTCCCTGTTCCCACCCTGGAACCAAGAAGAAAGATGGACAGTGGCTGGCCATCAGGCTACTCCTGTTGCAGGCACCTAGAGAGATTAAACTTGGTGGTTCAGTGGGTAAAGAACCCACCTACCAGTGCAGGAGACATAAGAGATGTGGCTTCAATCCCTGAGTCGGGAAGAGGAGGGCATGGCAACCCACTCCAGTATTCTTGCCTGGAGAATCCCATGGACAAAGGAGCCTGTCAGGCTACAGTCCATGGGGTGGCAAAGAGTAGGACATGACAGAAGTGACTTAGCATGCACTCCAGGGTCATGCCAGGCTATCTAGCTGGAACAGGGAAGGGGACAAGGCTTGAAGCTGTCATTAAGGGTTAGAAGCTGTCTGCTGAAACAACCATGAACTCCCCACCACCCACTGGGTGGAGAATGTTCTAGCCTCTGGGACATGACCTCCCCCCCGCCAGCCCCCTTGCCCAGCCTCCTTCCAGATGCCATCTGAGGGGCAGCAGAGGTTGAAGAACACTGTCATTAGGTATGGGGCACTGAGCATTGGGGTCACAAGCCCCCAGCACTACTCAGGCTCTCCCAGGAGTCTGACCTGTTGGTGAGCAGTTAATACCACCCATCACTTAGCAGCTCATGTCATCTCTCAGCAGATGATGACCCAGATGGAACTGGGTGTATGAAAGGTAGCTGGGGTATGTGGGGAGCATAGGGCAATTAATGTAGAGTGTACAACTGTGCAGTATATTCACAACTAAGATACTGCATTCACAAGCCGAGGTCTGCTGGACATGCCAGTGAAACCTGGATATCAGGGTTGTCCTAACTAGATACATAACTAAGGAGAGCAGTATTCTCAATCTGAGGTTGGGGAACAAATTTTGCTTTGTTTTATTGTTATATATGTCTGATAGATCAAACTTGTTATTTATGTTTTTCAAACTTCCTGTATCCTTAATATTTTTGTCTGCTTAACCCAAAAGTAATGTAGAGAGATTCTGTTGAAATCTCCTGCTACAGTAGTGTTGGTTCTTAAACTGGTCCCTGTACACTGAGGGCAAGGAGAGAGCTAGTAAGAGGCAGACCACTCCAGATTGGCAGGTGGCAGGTTTAATAAGCAAGCAAACTTCATATGAGGCTCGTCTTGGGCAGCTGAAAGATAAATAGAACTCTGCACCTACTAATCTTAAAAAAGTTTATATAGAGGCCTTAACTGGGTTAAGTTTCATACACCATTCAGGTGGTCTCAGTAACACCTTTCTCTCTCAAGACTCTATCCTTGAACACAGTTTGCACTGTGGGAAAGGTGGGTAGAGTGAATAATCCAAGGACAGGGGAGGGGTCAGGGACCTCTGACTGCCCAGGTTCAGCTCTCAAGTCTACCAGTGGTCATGTCCTCTCCATGATCTCATCCAACAAGTAGTGGATTTGTCAACTTTTTCTTGAATTTCCATTATTTTTTGCCTTTTATATTTTGATTTAATTTTAATAGGGAGCTTCCCTGGTGGCTCAGAGATAAAGAATCAGTCTGCCAGTGCAGGAGACACAAGACAGATGGGTTCTATCCTTGGGTCAGGAAGATCCCCTGAAGAAGGAAATGGCAACCAGCTCCAGTATTCCTGCTGGGACACAGGAGCCTGGCAGGCTACAGTCTGTGAGGTCGCAAGAGTTGGACATGACTTTGAGACTAAACAACAACAGCAAAATTTTAATAGAGGTGCTCCATATTTTGCTTCAATAAAAAAGTTATGATATTTTGGGGTGTAAGTGTTAGTTGTTCAGTCGTGTCTGACTGTTTGCAACCCCATGGACTCCTCTGTCCATGAGATTTTCCAGGCAAGAATACAGAAGTGGGTTGCCATTCCCTTCTCCGTGGGATCTTCCCAACCCACGGATGGAACCCAGGTCTCCTTCATTTCAGATTCTTTACTGTCTGAGCCATCAGAGAAACCAATATTTCAGGGTATACTGTCTTATAACCTTACTCTTAAAATCTGTTCAGTTCAGTATCTCAGTCGTGTCCGACTCTTTGTGACCCCATGAACTGCAGCATGCTGGGCCTCCCTGTCCATCACCAACTCCCAGAGTTTACCCAAACTCATGTCCATTGAGTCAGTAATGCCATCCAACCATCTCATCCTCTGTCCCCCCCTTCTCCTCCTGCCTTCAATCTTTCCCAGCATCCGGGTCTTTTCAATGGAGTCAGCTCTTTGCATCAGGTGGCCAAAATATTGGAGTTTCAGCCTCAACATCAGACCTTCCAATGAACACCCAGGACTGATCTCCTTTAGGATGGACTGGTTGGATCTCCTTGCAGTCCAAGGGACTCTCAAGAGTCTTCAACACCACAGTTCAAAAGCATCCATTCTTCAGCACTCAGCTTTCTTTATAGTCCAACTCTCACATCTATACATGACTACTGGAAAAACCATAGCCTTGACTAGACTGACTTTTGTTGACAAAGTAATGTCTCTGCTTTTTAATATGCTGTCCATATTATCCAAGGAATAAGCATCTTTTAATTTCATGCCTGCAATCACCATCTGCAGTAATTTTGGAGCCCAAAAAATTAAAATCAGCAACTGTTTCCACTGTTTCCCCATCTATTTGCCATGAAGTGATGGGATCAAAAATCTGTGAGTAGAGACAAATATCCTTTTTAATCCTTGTATGTATTTATTGGTAAAAACATTTACTTTTTTGGTCTTGTTAGATAATTATACAGTAAGTGATTTTCTCTTCAAATATTAAAAATACAGAAGGATAATTAAAAAAATTATATTTCAGTTACTGAACATCAAAATTGATCTTGTGCTCAATGAAAAAAATGCAGAGTTGAAGTTTTCATTTTGTCTCAATATGGTTAACTTTGATGTTTATTCATCCATGAGTTGGACGTGTACATTGTGATAAAACTAAAAATACCAAATATTTATTGAATGAAAGTTGAATGAGTAAAGTCAATTCTGTATTCTTGTTTTTTATAAGAGATGACTCAGATTGCAGTTTGGCCAACATATTTATTCATTTAACAGATGTTCTTTGTGTTTTTGTTTTTGACCTTTTGACCCCCTTCACCTGTTTCTTTAAACTTTGCTTTAAACTTCAAGCTCCAGAAACTCACATCTTCTGCAGGTCATTTGGAGTTCCTTTCCCCCTCCCTTTCTGCTCTCTAGCCTGCCGTATCTACATCAGGTGGTCTAGCGTGAGCGCTTAATAGCATGGGCTACAGAGCACGGACCCTGAGTCAGCGAGCCTGGGTAAACATTAAAACGTTAGCTTCATTAGAGCTACCGTTTCATCCTGAGAATTTCTGAAAAAATTACCTATTCCTTGAAAGTTGCCTGTAGGCCCCCTCTCTCACTTCCTTTATTGAATTCGTTTCTGAAAGTCTTTGAAAGTTCACTTCCTGCATGATTGCTTCCCTGCCTGAGGGAGAGGTAGTGAACTTGACTTTCTTATCTAAAAGCGTACCTCCGTCCCCTACCCCCTCCAAAGTCACTGCAGGACTAACCAGTTGGTGGGGGTGGCACCAACAAGTTGCTTAGAGGCAGGTTTTATTTTCTGCCTCAACAAAATATTGCCTTTTGTTATATTAATGCAATAAAAACAAAGCTATGGCTTCAATCTCACCATTTAGAGGATTTAATGTCTTTGATCATTACATTTTTGAACATTGAATTTTTTTTTCTTTCGTATTTTTTAGGTATAAAATCTTTTCCTGAGAAACAGGCAAGGAAAAGGATGTCCCTCTTCGTTCTTCCCCGTCACCGCGCCCACCTCTTGCTGCTGCTGTTTAGTCACTAAATCGTGTCTCATTCTTCATGACCCCATGGAGTGCAGTCTGCCAGCCTCCTCTGTTCATGGGATTCCCCAGGCAAGAATACTGGAGTGGGTTGCCATTTTTTTCTCCACACCTCTTGCTTATGTTCCTTTTTCCTTTGTGCTTTCCTTTTTGCTTTTGCTTCCTCTTAACATTTGATTTGCACATTTTACTGGTCAATAGTGACTGAAGAGTGAAGACAGTGAGGAAAAAAAATAGAGGGAGAAGGAAAACCTCTTTGCTATAGTGTCATTTTTACAAGAATCACACCTATTGACTTAACAGACACCACCAAGTACCACATCATTAATTCTTTGCTGAATTCATTCATTCATTCAACAAATATATGGTTATATGTGTGGCACTATACTAGGCCCTTTTCTCATTCTACAAAAACAAGCTGTGAATCTAGGCATTATGTTTGGTTCTTCTGCTATAGAAACTTAATTTAAGAAAATAACTACTAGAATTTGATATCTTCTTTCTTCCCACTTTGCAAGACATGTGACTTCATGTATTTTTGTTAGTGTCTTCTCTTCTCCCTGAAGTGTAGGAAAAAGAGCCAAGGTTTAGGATCCAAGCAAAACTGGGTTCAAATCCCCATTATCTGTGTGAAAGTACACAAACTTACACAGTTTTGAGATTTCGTCTGTTAATGGAGGGTAACTACAATTAGAGCAAAGAGATGTGGCGATTTCAATAAGATTCAAAAGTATGTAATTTTTTAATAAGTGCCTTATACAAGGAGACTTCCTTGCATTATACTATTATCTTACTTTATAAGCCCTTTGCAGATAGTTTATAAATTCATTAATCTGAATTGCAGTAGTATTAATAATCGATAGAAAAAGTAAACACATAATGCTAGCAGAGCAAGCAAATGTGTCACCTGATCACCTTTAAGTAAAGCCATTTATTGATTTTCCAACAGGGTACTTCACAGGCAGGCCGGGTAGTTTCAAGGGCAATCCATTTGCTGTTGTACTTAGCTGGGGAAATTTTGCAATGAAAATTCAGAAATACAGGTATTTCTGAGGCACTTTGCTCTCTCATGGAGGGAATTTCTTCTTTTCCTGCCCAAACGACAACTTATAGTGATATATTTACTTATTACTACCTGAGGGGTGGAAAAACCGGGAAGTTGCAAGATGGCAGAACTGGCTTGTGTGTGACCATGGGCCACGAGCAAGTTACATGGCTTTTCTGCGCTTGAAACTTTTGAGCTGTAAAATTGGCCTAACGTTTGTGCATGAATTAAGCACATGTGTACTTAAAACATCTGTCACATAATTGACAATCAGTGTCATTTCCTCCCCTCTCAGATCCACCTGACCGATTACAGAGAAATTGTCCCGACAAACAACACCTGTTGAGTGTTCCAGGCCCCCATTCCAGGCCTTTCTCACCGTTTGCCTCATTTAATTCTTGCAACAAACTGAGCGTTTGACACGTTGAGTTAATGAGGCTTCAGCAGTAGGCCCTCACTTCCTCGAGTCCCTCGCAAGGTCCTGAGAGAACACTCCTTCTCTCCCTGTTTTAAGTTTCAGGCCCCACAAAGTCTGAATTCGCCCTGGACGGGGACCGTTTTCCTAATTTTGCAAAGAAGGGTAAACTAAATTGCCTAATAAGTGTTCATGCGCCCTCAATCGTGTGCGAATCTTTGTCGCCCCATGAACTGCAGCCCTGCAGGCTTCTCTGTCCAAGGGATTTCCCAGGCAGGAATCCTGAAGTGGATTGTAATTTCCAACTCCAGGGGAATCTTCTTGACCTAGGGATCCAACCCACGTCTCCTGCATTGGCAGGCGGGTTCTTCACCACTGAGCCAAAGGGCATTCAGTTTTACAAAGAGGGGTAAAGTAAGTTGTCTAAGACAACACACTTTTAAGTAGTGGAGCGAGATCGAACAGGAGTGGCCTGACCCAAGAGCTCGAGCTCTTAGCCACTGGAGGTGGTAACAATGGTGTCACTGGGAGAGAAGCAGAGTGGTCAAGGCCCCGGGCGGAAAACCAGCGCCCGCATCCCCCGATGCGGCTACGCGGGGCAGGCCGGGGTCGGAGGGGATCACCCCGCTGAGCCTCCCCTCCCCTTCTTCCCCTTCCTCTTTTCCGCGCCGCCGAGCCGGAGCCGCGCCGCTCGCCCTGCGGCCGCCGGGCCCGACCCGGCCCGCTTCCCCCAAGCTGCCGGCGCCAGGCCGTGGGGTCCGGCTTGAGAACTTTGCAGGGAAGAGAAACTTGGCAGCCAGTCGGGAGGACAAGAAAGTGAGGCGCGGGGCGGGGAAGCGGCGTTCAGGTGGGCGCGCGGTGAGGCAGGTGCCCGGCGCGGGGTGCAGGCCGCCCGGAGGAGGCGGCTCCCACGTGCCGCGGGCGGCCGCCCTGGTGCAGCTCCGGGCGGTCTTCCTCTTCGCCTCTAGCCCGCGGCTCCTCGCTCGTGCGCGGGGCCGGGCGGGCGACGTTGACTGGGGAGCCGATGGCGCTGCCCACTCCCGCCAGGCCCGCCGTCCCCCCGCGGGGGTACGTTTTGGCGGGATCCAAGTTCAGGGTGCGCGGGGGCTGGGGGGCGGTGGGTGCGGCAGGTCTGCATTACCGCAGGGGAATCATTTCTGAACCACCCCAAACGTGAGAACCTCAAGTTCAAGCGTAGCCCTTCCCCCGAGAGACCGAGCTGTTGGCAAGAAAATGACCTAGTGAAGGCGAGGGAAGTCCCCACAGACTTCGGGAGAAAAGGGACCGGCGGCCGTGGCACCCCCCGGGACCCTCGGCGACGCACGGAGCGGAATGATGGGGGTTGGGTGTCCTTGTTGGGTGGCGGGCGGGACACGCTGCCCGTGGCGACAGTGGCCATAGGGTTTGCAGGTGCGCAACTGAATTGTTGGTATCAGCGACTGGCGCCGGACGTGTGTGTGTGTGTGTGTGTGTGTGTGTGTTGGGGGCGATGAGGAGGGCGGGGTACGAAAGGAAAACGACCGCCTGTGCTCCTTTCGTTTACCAAGTGTGAGGAGGTCCACAGGAGCCCCTTGTACTACTGAGAAAATCGAGTCAAGTGATAACTGTTGCAGCTACTTCACTGGGATTGCGCGTCTGTTTGGCCACTTCGATGGAAAGAAGTAACGCTGAAGTGTTCGGGGAGTACATATTGACCCAAGATTTAAACGTTGTCTGCTGCGGGGCTGCCTAACCGCAGGTGGTTCTCCTAAGCACCTGGAGAGTTTTTCAAAATTTATCCCTGTTTGGCCCACCGCAGAGGTCTTGAATCGCAAGTGATGAGGCTGAAGTCCTGACCTGAGCATTTTTGTAAAAGTTTCCCCGGGGGATTTTGCTGGGGGTGCCTGCTTAGGAATCAGGAGGTAGAAGAACTGGACTCTACCATGTGGCGGGTTGAAGAAATTTTAGGCACAGTGTTTCTTCGTTTGTATAGTGGCCTCTAATAATTTATTCTAAAGATAAGTTAGTATAAGATGTGTGGGAGTGTGTTGAAAAGGGAGAAATCAGAATAATACAAAATTCTGGTGCAGTGGGAACGAAAGTTGCATGCCCTTTTCCACAAGTGATGTGCAGACTGAGAGGGGAGTGGAAGAATCACAAATGGCTATACCTGGAGAGGAAACAGGGGTTTTGTTTTTAGGTAATCAGACAGTGTAACAGAGTTGGTGTAAATTGTAATTCAAAATCAGTACCACCTGGATGAAAGCAAGCAAGCTCCAGCCTGCTCCATCTGTGAAGGGTGGTTTGAAAAACACACCACGTATCTTGCCTCTTCTCCAAACCCAAAGACGTTAGATTATTTAGGCAAATCAAGAGTCAGTAATCACCAATGTGTCCTATCTTGTGATAACCCCTACTGGCCAAGGCTGCATGTTTTTCTACTGCATGTGAGTTTCTGTTCCATTATTCAACAAATTTGTGTTGAGAACCTTCATGCTCAAAATACAAAGGGGAGTAAAATGCTGTTTTTTGCCCTAGCCGTCTGTTTAGTGGAGGTGACTGATGTAAAAACAGGCCACAATATAACCTGGTTATGATAATATAGGTATAGAATGAGCAAAGTGTTCTGTGGCCCATAGGAAAGAGAAGCTCCATCAGCCTTGGCTAAGAGGCAACACTGAAATTGGTAAACAGCCCCCTTCTGCCAAAGCTTGAGAATTTAGGATTCTGTGTTCTTATTTTTCAATCTGATGAAATTCTCGTGTAATCATATGCTGACAGTCTAAAGCAGAAATGACTTTTGGTTTCATGATGACTCTTAAAAATTTACTAGGCTTTCTGTTATTTTACCTTTGTAAAAGTCTCAACTATGTCTAAAGTTAATTCAAGAAAGAGGTGGTTAAACGAAAAGAAAAAATGTAAATGTGTCCTACATTCTTACTGAATATTTAGTTCCACTTACGTATTCAGATAAGGTCTTTTAATTACATGCACTTTTAAAGGGTATGCTTTTTTTTTGAGTGATTCTCATTGTGTTAATTAGGAAAGCTTAAAAATGATCTAATAGAGGGGCACAAAAGCAAAACTACAAGGAAAAGGAAAAGCTAGGAGGAGGAGGAGAAAGGAGTTTGACAAAATTGGAAGAAGGAGACAGGAGTAAGCACTTACTGGGTAAAGAGTCCAAAAGAAATGGGTGAATCAAACATGGCTGCCAGTTTCTTTGGGGATCTGCTGTCTTAGACGTTTTGTTTATAGACCCTTAGTTTTCAATGTTATTTCAAAAACAGAGGGAGGCAGTCTAATGTGGTAGTTAAAGCACAGGCTAAAGAGCCCCAAGTTTGAATAATGTATTAGGTAGTGACCTTGGGCAAGGGCCTTAACTGTCTGTGTCTGCTCATTTGTAGAATGAAGATGTTAATATGAGCTCCAAGAGGCTTGTGAGGATTAACAGCTATGATGCTGTTAATCTGGACACCTGGCTGTGATAAAGCCTTGATCAGGAGTGGCCTCTGCTCTTGTTTCTCTCACCTAACGGAAGCCTAGTGAAAGCACTGAGAAACTGGGCAGATAGCTTCGTTCACCTTTCCAGTTGAAGACGCTGAAATTGAGAGGGGCTGACTTGCTAAAAGCATATAAGCTAATGGGTAGATGAGCTGAAGTGAGAAGCTGTGTCATTTGCAATTTAGTCCTGTGCCTTCATTCCTGCTCCACGCTGGTGCTGATTTCGATGATGGCTAAGGTTGATGCTCCTGGAGTTTAAAGGGGTAGAGGCTGGAATCATTTCAGCTGTCCATGCACACTGTCACCCAGTGACTTTCCTGTGATTGTTGATTTCTATTGTTGATTCTGTTTCTCTTCAGGGTTTATCAGTGGGAGCCCACTCCTGCATGGTGGTAAGGGGAAACAGTGGAAAGGCCATAAGGAAGTCACACGTGGAAGACCTTTCAAAGGGGGAACCCCTCTCTCCAACTTGCAGTAGTATGCTGTAATATTACTAGAAAAAAGTCAGCTTTATTGTTCAGTGACTTAACTGCTTTCATCTGCAACTGGGGGTTCTCATGCAGAATATTTTCTATAATATCCCCTTTCACATACATGTCTGGTCCCTGAAGACATGGGGAGAAGGGATGGTAGCTCTGTACAGAAAGCTCATATATGTGGGTCAGATTTTAATTAGAATGTTAATTGGTATTTTGCAGTGGTAAGGAATCTGCCTGCCAATACAGAAGATACAGGAGACAGCAGGTTCAATCTCTGGGTCGGGAAGATCCCCTGGAGGAGGAAATGGCAACCCACTCTAGTATTCTTGCCTGGAAAATTCCATGGACAGAGGCACCTGGAGGGCTACAGTCCATGGGGTTGCAAAGAGTTGGACACGACTGAGCGACTGAGCGCACACACAGTGGAAAAAGTATGACCAAGAATATATTACACCAGAATCCAGAAAAGTACAAAGGAAGAATGTTTTTGAGAATAGCCCCTCATTGTTGGTTCAGTTTTTCTTATAAAGAAGCAGACTTAATCTTCATAGATGACCTTTCCACTTTTAGGTACAGATGGCCCCCAATTTCATATCTTTCAATTCAGCATTGTTAACCTTCTCAATTGAGCAATTTAAAATATATGTGCCCAGAATAATGTTGGATGCTTACACGTGATCCTGGAAGGTAGAAAGTCAACATTTAGCCTGGGGTGCAATTAATATAAATGCGGAGTAGGTGTGGTGCGGTGTCTTGAAGAGATCAGAAAGCTCTCAGAGTTTGAGAATTCTTCCTGGGGAGGGAGAGGAGACATGTCCTTGCTGTAGGGTGTGAATGGCCTTTCAAATCCCCTTCACCTGGGAAATACAGGAACAGTGGGTGGCATTGAGGATAGAGAGATAAAAGAGTAAAGGTACAAATACTTGACCCCCCAGAACCACCCTAGGTATCCCAAAAGGCACTTACTTGCTGGGCAGCCTTCAGGACAGAAGAACATTAGTGGCAAAGTGAAGCTTCCTCTGCCAGGCCTCTGGAAATTCACAAAGCATGAGAGATGATTTCTTGAGTGGCTATGATAGACAGGAACTGTTTGTTGAAAAGTGTAGTCGCTCAGTCTTGTATGACTCTTTGTGACCCCATGGACTGTAGCCTGCCAGGCTCTTCATTCCATGGAATTCTCCAGGCAAGAATATTGAAGTGGGTTGCCATTTCCTTCTCCAAGGGATCTTCCCGACCCAGGGATTGAGGCCGAGTCTTGTGCATTGCGAGTAGATTCTGTACTGTCTGAGCCACCAGGGCAGACCCATTTGTTGAATACATTTGCTAAATGTATCAAAAATGCCTGGAAAAGTTAGGGCTTCCCTGGTGGCTCAGACAGTAAAGTGTCTGCCTGCAATGTGGGAGACCCGGGTTCTATCCCTGGGTCAGGTAGATCCCCTGGAGAAGGAAATGGCAACCGACTCCGGTACTCTTGCCTGGAAAGTTCCATGGACTGAGGAGACTGGTAGGCTATAGTCCATGGGGTCACAAAGAGTTGGACACGACTGAGCTTTCTTTCTCAGAATTAAGGTTCGGGATATTGGAGGGAAAGAGCAATTGGCCAAGATGGCAATAGTCAGGCTCTATCGCCCCATAGCCTCTTGCTCTTGCCCCACGTTTTGTAAATACATGGTTATGTAACAGCTGAGATCATTTATAGCACTGCGTATGTGCAATGCTCTGTATAAGCACCACCTGAAAAGCTCTAGTAGGTGAGTAGTCCAGTTGAGTAGAGTTCAGTAGCCTTGAGTTGGGCTGCGTTATGACTATATTTGCTGGGTCAACCACTAGAGAACACATGGTGAACAGTGAGATGGAGCAAGACAGATGTGACTGCATGCATGCTAAATCGCTTCAGTCATGTCTGACTCCTGACCCCATGGACTGTAGCCCACCAGGTCCCTATGTCCATTGGATTCTCCAGGCAAGTATACTGGAGTGGATGGCCATGCCCTCCTCCAGGGGATCTTCCTGACCCAGGGATTGAACCCGTTTCTCTTTTGTGTCCTGATTTGGCAGATTGGTTCTTTACCACTAATGCCACCTGGGAAGCCCAGGGATGTGAATAGTTTTATCAAAATATTAATATACACAATTCTTCTCTATTATCAGGAATGGGGTTAAAAATCAGGAAGTCACAGGGTCTCTGGAAAAGGGAATGGGGAGGGAAAGTATCAGAAAAGAACTTTGATTGGGACCTTTATCTTTAGACACAAAGGCCCTTGAGTCTTGTCTGGAGGTTGGACATACCTTAGCAGGACCTGTGGGTTTGAGTTGCACCAAGTTAACTCATGAGAATCTTAACACATCCCATTTTCAGATTATTAAGTTACATCTGAAAGATGAAAATGCCTAGCAGGTCCAATTACTTTTTTTCTGCCAGGTTTAGGCATTTTCATCATGGCAGGGGAAACCAATTAAAGGCTGGAGGGCTGCTCGTTGAGAAAAGAGAACAAAAGAGTTGACTGATTCAGTGCCAGTGTCACAGAGCCATTGAAGCCTGTGATATGCCCTTCACTTGTCCATGAACGGGGACTTCCTTGCTGGCAGGCTGGTCAGCCAGCTTCCCCCTTGCACATGGTGGAGACGCCTCACTTGATGAAATGCTCTTCAAGTTTCCTAGACTCTCAGATATCACCACCAGCCTTTGCTTGTATGTATTAACCACTTGTCAGATGTTTATGATTTTGATTTATCTAGTTATGATCATCTCTCCCAAATTGGAGATCATTTCTCTTCAGGGAAAGACTAGTACTTTTGATACTATTTTGGCAACTACCCAGTTTTAGCTTCAGTAGAGGTGTGTGAATTTGGAGTCACTCTTCTCTGAGATAATCAAGTATTGGCTTGGCCTCAGCTTGGATCAACATCTGGCTGAAGGTACAACTGCAATAATAATAGGTTCCTTCAGGCATCAATTTGTGAGTCCACGAACCTGAGGACTTTGAGCTGAATGAAGAGAGAAGATGCCTGTGGAGGTAAGAGGAATGGAGGGGAAATGTGGGGAGGGAAAGGGATGTGACGGTATTTGGTAAACACCTGCTCCCCGCCTCCCCCAAAAAAACCCTTTATCCCAGGAACACTATTACCTAGCCTGGGCTTTTGGGGAGAGGGGCTAAAAGCATGAGCTGATGAAGCTAATTTTTGTGGGTGTTTTTTGGGAGGAGGACCAAAGGGCAAATAGTATCCTCTGCAGCTTGAAGGTTTGGAATTTTGGGGGTTTGTTGAGAGGTGGCACCTGGGTCAGGAAAGGGTACAGTTCTATGGGTAGCGTACCTGAGGATCTGGTGCTGGAGTGTGCCCTCCTGCTGCCATGGATGAGATAGACCTTGGCCAGGGACACAGGTGGGCTGCATCTGTGATAAGGGAAAAATTGTTTTTAATATGCGTATTATCCCATACAGAACAAGGTATTAGGTTGGTGAAAAAGTAATTGCAGTTTGAGACTGTGAATTTTAAATCATTATAAATAGGCTCAGATACATCTTTATGAATCAAAATAGGAACCATTACAATCAACATATTTTTGCCAATGAGAAATAAGTTTCTTTATTCCTGCATTTTAATCCTGAAGCGTAAAAATCCATGCTTCAGGATTCAACCAACTCTTGGAAAGCATTTTCTGCCTCCTGCTGGTCGTGGAAGCATTTTCCCTGCAAAAAGTTGTCAAGATGCTTGAAGGAAGTGGTAGCTGGTTGGTGAGAGGTTGGGTGAATATGGCAGATGAGGCAAAACTTCGTAGCCCAATGTGTTCAGCTTTTGAAGTGTTGGTGGTGTGTCTTGTGGTCAGGCGTTGCCATGGAGAAGAATTGGGCTCTTTCTGTTGATCAGAGATGGTTCCAAGTGTTGCAGTTTTCAGTGCATCTCATCAATTTGTTGAGCATGCTTCTCATATTACGGTTTTGGCAGGATTCAGAAAGCTGTAGATCATTCGGGCAGCAGACCACCAGACAGTGACCATGACTTTTTTTTGGTGCAAGTTTGACTTTGCAAAGTGCTTTGGAGCTTCTTCTTGGTCCAACTACTGAGCTGGTCAACACTGGTTGTCGTGTAATATCCACTTGTCGTCACATGTCACAATCCGATGGAGAAATGGTTCCTTGTTGTTGTGTAAAATAAGAGAAGATGACACTTTAAAATGATTTTTTTGATTTGTGGTCAGCTCATGAGGCACCCATTTATCGAACTTTTTCACCTTTCAAATTTGTTTCAAATGCTGAACGACCACAGAATGGTCAATGTTGAGTTCTTTGGCAACTTCTTGTGTAGTTATTGGTCGTTGTCGGCTTCAGATGGCTGGGCACTATGCTGCCCATCTTCAAGGTTCTTGTCTCCTTTGCAAAACTTCTTGAACCACCACTGCACTGTACGTTCGTTAGCTGTTCCTGGGCCAAAAGTGTTGATGTTGTGAGTTGTCTCTACTGCTTTATGACCCATTTTGAACTTGAATAAGAAAATCGCTTGAGTTTGCTTTTTGTAGAACATTTCCCTAGTCTAAAATAAATATAAAATAAATAATAATAAGTCATTAGCAAAAGAACATAAAGTGAGAAATGTGCATTAAAATGATGAATAGCAATCATGTTTATTTAAGAATGTATTCCAATATCAAAACAGCAAAGTTCAGCAATGCAAAACCTTAATTACTTTTGTACCAATGTAATATTTATAAATCCAAAGAACTGACTCATTGGAAAAGACCCTGATGCTGGGAAAGATTGAAGGCAGGAGGAGAAGGGGACGACGGAGGATGAGATGGTTGGATGGCATCACCGACTCAACGGACATGAGTTTGGGTAAACTCCGGGAGTTGGTGATGGACAGGGAGGCCTGGCATGCTGTGATTCATGGGGTCGCAAAGAGTCGGATACGACTGAACAACTGAACTGAACTGAATATTTATAAATAGTTCATTAATGTTTGGGGAAAAGAGCACGAAGTTTTCAGCCACCAGGTAAATAGAACATTTTCCATACGTATCAATTTACAGTGTTTTACACACGTCATTTACCCTGTATAGGTGTTGACATTGTTTAATGAAGGTGAATGTGTTAAAAGATGGTGGTGGTTCTCAAACTGGTTCTCTGAATTCTAGATTGTTCAAGAGAGCTCAAAGGTGGGTGTGGATCAGAAGAGATGAGGGAAAAATAAAACAAATAGCCTTTTACCATGTTGCTTCTTTGACTTCAAATTCTGTTGAATTTTTATTTGTTTTCTTTGTTGAGCTTTTGATATATTGTTATGAAAAAGAGTTATCTGTTTTCTAACATAAGAGTGCCAGTATTATGTGAATTTTCAAAGGTTAAATTTTAGCCTTTGAAATTTTAGGGCTGCCCCATATTTGGAATGTGAATATGGTAATTTGAGTCAAGACTTTGGCTGGGTAATTGTGAGGATCAGATTCTCTCTCCTAGGCCTGATTATCCTTAATAATAGAACTGTATGTTTAGCTTTCCTAGAGCCACTTACAATTTCTCTGATGATTGTGGCCCCCAATATGGAGATGTGTACATCCATATTTCTGATTTTTGAGCCTCCTCAAGACTTTGCTAAGGGTGAATGTGAAAGGCAAGGCTCTGGACAGAGTGGAGACAGACAAGCAGGGGTAGGCGGAGCACTAATGGGAGAGACTGTAGAATCCAGCTTGGAATGGAGAAGAAAGAATTGTAGGCTTGGGGGCAGCTGGGGGTCCTAAGATAGAGGAACCCAGGATGCTAAGAATCCAAAGGCAATTGTGTTTAAACCATCAAAAAAACAAAACAAAAAAAAAACCCCACCCTCATCTACATAAGACAATTCCTCCTCACGTTAGTGAATGCCGAGGCAGCACAGGTTTTCTATAGCAAGAGACGGTGGGTTGCGGTTCTGATCTGCCTGTGTTCTTGGCTTTGTGACCTTTGAGTCTGCTTCCTTATATGTAAAATGAAAGTGTTAAACTAAGCTCTTACCAAGCTTCCTTCTCTGCTGAACAACCTGTGCTTTAGGGCAAGTGTGTTTTCATGAATATCTATTGATGTGACTCTCAGTGCACGTTTCTCAAATTTCGCGTTTCTCATTTAAACACAAATTAGATATTTCTTTTTCAGTCTATGTGGTACCACCATCTGCTCAGGATGTTTTTCAATTGAAAGTTCCATCTTTTTGAGGTTTGACAAAATTTGGGTGGAATCTTTCATTATAAAAGATGAAACATGTATTTGGGACATCTTTCATGTTGAAAAAGCACTGGGTTTAATGCATTTTCCCCATGTTTCATTTGGACTCTAATCTGTGTTAGATATAAAATGGCACTAAATCAAAATTAACTGATAACTAAATCAAAATGACTGATGCATTATCAGTCCTCTATTATTTAAATACTATATTTCATTTACAAGTTAAGTTTGCCAGAAATATTTTGTAAAGAAAGTAGCTCTAGTATATCTCATAAAGAAGCTTGAAGAACATACACCGAACTTAATTGTGGCTACCTCTAGGGACTGAACTAAGGGTCAGTAAATTTGTAATTTCTACGTTAGGTACTTTTGTATTGTTTAATGAACACATTAATTGTCATAATTTCATGCATATTATTTGTTATGGAATGAGCCTTTATAAAGTATCTTTATTGGATTTATAGATATAATCACCATTTGACATAATGGTGTCACATTTGACACAATTTAAGACTTAAAGCAAAACTAATCATTTTGTTAGACTATGTAGAGAAATTAATACCCCTTCTTCGATGGATTTAGAAGTTGATGGTGTTCTTTTGATGTGTAGTTGGACAGGGTTCATGTGGTAGATAATGTAAGCAAATACTTTTCTCTAGCCCTTTCAAGGCCTGAGCCTAGAGATGAAAATTAAGTTTCATCATCCTTGATTGTGGCTAGAGAGATGTGTTGAAAGAGGTCATACCTAAGTTCCAATAATTAGCCTGACATAGGTACTAGAGGATGAAGAAAATGGCTAATGACTTGCCATTTATTTGCTGTCCCTGAAATCTGGACTTTTAGATGATAAGTTATCAAGGTAAATTTTTTTTGTCCAGATCTCTTAAACTGTACTATATGGTGTGTGTGCTCATTTGTATCCTACTGTTTGTGACCCCATGGACTGTAGCCCACCAGGCTCCCCTGTCCATGGAATTTTCCAGACAAGAACACTAGAGTGGGTTGCCATTTTTACTCCAATAATACATGTGTATGTTAGTCCGTCAGTTGTGTCTGACTCTTTTGTGACCCCATGGACTGTAACCTGCTGGGCTCCTCTGTGCGTGGAGTTCTCCAGGCAAGAACACTGGAGTGGATTGCCATTCCTTTCGCCAGGGTATCTTTCCAACCCAGGGATCAAACCTGGATCTCCCGCATTGCAGGCATATTCCTTACCATCTGAGCCACCAGGGAAGATTGTGCTTAAGCAGATAATATTTTATTTTTTTATATAGTTAGTGGACAGTTTCATGATAAGTCATGTTAAGATCGCAAGGACTGGAATCTTTTGTATTCCTCATAGAAGCTGGCACGATATTATACTTGAAAGAACTGAGGAATTAATGACTAATGAAATAACGGACTAATTTTTTTATTTGGGCAATGTGAGGTTATAGATAATAAGGATAATTCAATCAGATTGAGCATCAATTAAAATAATTTCATCCTCCTTTATAGAAATATTTACCAGGATTGATGTTAAGCTGAAAAATTGACTACTATGACTTGGAATTTCTATCTGTGACCCTCTTTAATCCTTTTAATTTTTGACACCGAGAAAGTTAAATGACTTACATGCATTACAGTGGGTAGCTCAATTTTTACATTTGTAGTTTAAAAGGGTACCAGTGTTGCACTTATACTGCATGTAGAGAGAGGGTACACATACCATTTATATTCATAAGGAATAGCAGGTGGAGAAGAAAAAAATACAGAACATGTCATTCCAACCCTCCGCTGACCCCACCTTTTTTTCTTGGAAAAAGAGGGACGTGCTTAATTAATCAGAGTAATGAGAAGCTGCCAGCATACTGTTTCTCCAATTATTTCAGACTGAATTTAAAAACAAAATCACGTATTTGGATGACATCCTGCTTACAACCAGATGAACAAGATATTTATTCATGCATTCATTCATTTAATAATATCTACTGTGCACCTACCACCTGCCAAGCACTGTTCTAGACTCTAGGAGTAGAGTTATGGGCATGAGACTGGGCCCCTACCCCATGTTATTTAATACAGATGAGAAAATTAAATCTCTCCAAAGTGTCTTGCCTGATGTGGTAGATTTGGGACTTGATTCTAAGTTTTCTGTTCTAACCTTTGCACCACACTATCTCATGTAATTTTGGGGGACCCTGATTGTCAATCAGCAGGGCAGTTCTGTCTGCCTTTTCTTTGTTCTCCCCTTGTTTGGGGTCCATTGTTTTCGATCCTATGTGGAATGGTGTGGATTCTGAGAGATACTCTATCCATGAGAGTGTCCTAAGGCCTTGGGCAAATCGTATTCAGTTTCTGAACAGAACCTAGGATCATGCTGTTAAAAATAACATGAGTGAAATAAAGAAATTGAAGCAGTATTTTTCCAAATCTGAGTGTTTTAATTTGGTAGAATGAAATCAACATTTAGAAAACTTTTTTTTTTAATCCTCGAGTACATCACAACTAGTAAGCTAAATATGTAAAACTTTTCTTCCGTGATTATATGTTTCTATTAGGTTGCAACATGAAATTTTTTCCTTGCTGTTGCTGCTGCTACTGCTGCTAAGTCGCTTCAGTCGTGTCCGACTCTGTGCGACCCCATAGACGGCAGCCTACCAGGCTCCCCCGTCCCTGGGATTCTCCAGGCAAGAACACTGGAGTGGGTTGCCATTTCCCTCTCCAGTGCATGAAAGTGAAAAGTGAAAGTGAAGTTGCTCAGTCGTGTCTGACTCTCCGCAACCCCATGGACTGCAGCCTACCAAGCTCCTCTGCCCATGGGATTTTCCAGGCAAGAGTACTGGAGTGGGGTGCCATTGCCTTCTCCGTTGGTTGTGGTCAAAAACGTTTGAAACAATGGTTTAAAGGGCATTCATAGCAATAAAGTAGAATTTGTGTGGTGAATGTACTAGTGGAAATTATCTGGCACCTGAGTATATGCCTGAACAGATTTTTTTTCTTTAAACACACACGTTGCAGTTACTGGTTACCCTGTGTCCTGTACTTTTATTGCAGTTCCCAGTATTGAGTGGTTTCATTATTTTTTGAAACATATTTGCTTTGTAATTTAATTGCATGGCACATAGAGAAATTTGAGGAAATAAATACTTGAGGCAATGTCCTATACATTATCTGATTATGATAAAGTCTATGGCTGATTAGACTTTAATAGAGTTGTTAAATATTACATAGTAATTTGAGAACTGATTTAATATTTTATTTTTTTCATTTAGTTTCTAAATGTTGGTGGATTTTATCTGAAGATATTTTAAGAAGAAAAAAGTAACACAGTTCCCTAAACTGAGGTTTCTCATAGGCAATAGTGGGCTGCCGTCTATGGGGTCACACAGAGTCGGACACAACTGAAGCAACTTAGCAGCAGCAGTGGTAAAGAATCAGCCTGACAATGCAGGAGACGCAAGAGATGTGGGTTCGATCCCGGAATCAGGAAGAGCCCCTGGAGAAAGAAATGGCAACCCACTCCAGTATTCTTTCCTGGGAAATTCCATACACAGAGGAGCCTGGCAGGCTACAGTTCATGGGGTTGCAAAGAGTTGGACACGTCTGAGTGTGTGCACATACACCTACATATATGAACACACACACACATCAGATCACAGTTACTTGTTCTTCAAGAAAGTGTTTGTGGTAGGCCTCGGACAAAAAATAGCCTCAGCCACTTGAAATCACTTGAAGACTACAATTTATTTTTTTATACACTTATATAGATTATTGGAAAATTTACTAACTTGAAATTTGCAATAATTTGGGTACGGATTGGACTTTATCTTTGGAAAGATAAAAGCTGGTTGCTAAAAAAAGTTGCAAATTTTTAGGGTTTTAATTATGTGTATAAATACATCTTTGGAGGCACATAAGGGAAAAAATCTTATCTTTCTGTATTGTCATTTATTTTGGAGATATGTGTAGAATTTCCATTATTGAGATGACCAAGGCAGAGATGTATTGAAATAGTATTTGCTTATTCTTTGCAAGGCATGAACTTATTCCCTAGAGTAAGTTTATAATCTAATTATGGAGACAGAAGCACAGAAGAAAGGCTGTGCTTAAAAGAGTGTAGCGATTTTTTTCTCTCCTCAGGCAGAGGACAGGAGAGCAACATATAAAAGAAAATTTCCTTGAGAAGGGTTCTGGGCAGGAAAGCTGAGCAAGCCCTTTTTGTTGGTATTAGATACCTTCCAATGGGATTGCATTATGGGTACTTTGAATGTACCTGAGTTCAACTAGTCAAGGTCAAGAGAAAGCAAAAGTAGAACTAACTAATAATTAGTGCAGGAGGTTTTAGCTAGCATTTCCTACAATGGAATGTTCTAGAATAGTGTATCATAGGGATGTGAATGTCTTCTTCCTTGATTGGTCTCAGTGTCATTCAGTAGTAGATATTTTTAGTTTACCCCAATTGTACTGCACTCACTCCCAGCAAACAACCTGACTGCCTACTTCATTTAAAAAAAAAATCTATAGATTGTGAAGTGTTTTTTCCCTTTTCCTACTTCTCCCCACCCCTGCTATTTATTTCTCTCTTCTCCAGCCTCAGGGGCTTCCCTGATAGCTCAGTTGGTAAAGAATCTGCCTGCAATGCAAGAGTCCCCGGTCCAATTCCTGAGGTGGGAAGATCCGCTGGAGGAGGGATAGGCTACCCACTCCAGTATTCTTAGGCTTCCTTGGTGGCTCAGCTGGTAAAGAATCTGCCTGCAATGTGAGAGACCTGAGTTCGATCCCTGGGTTGGGAAGATCCCCTGGAGAAGGGAAAGGCTACCCACTCCAGTATTGGTCAAGGCCTGTCTTCTTTCCTCCAGGACTTTGCTCCCTCAGTTACACCTTCTCCTTCATAAAAATCCTGGCTCTGGAGGCAAAGTCTACCAGTTTGAAATATGGCTTTGTACTTTCTAAATGTGTGGTCATGGACATATTGCTTATCTTCTATGTGCTTCCATTTGAAAAATGGGATTAGAAATAAGCGCTTATCTTATTGTGAGCACAACCATAAGTTAAGGCGGTTAAGGGGCCTTGACTCTGGTACAAGCTCTCAGTGAATGTTAGTTTCTGCCATTCCAACTGTTACTACTACCACCATTAACCTACTAATCTCTAAATCTCTATGCTTTTCATTCCTTAACCCATATGTTTGCTGAACCATTTCCTCTTCTGGAAAAGAATGAAGCCAAACATTCTCTTGACCCTGGTCCCTTTTTAACTACTGTATTCTCTTTCCTCTTCCTTCTCAAACATTTTAAAGATTATTCAAGGTTAGCTCTCTGCACTTCTTCCTCTTCTATTTGCTTTTATTTTCTTTGTAGAAATTGTTTTTTTAATGAGATATTGACTAGATACAAAATCATAAACTATTTTCTATTTTGACTTCTCTGAAACTTGATGTAGTAAGTAATTCTCGAGTCCCATGTATGCTCAGCTGCTTCAGTTCCGTCCAGTTCTTTGCAACCCCATGGACTGTAGCCTGCCAGGCTTCTCTGTTCACAGGACTTTCCCAGCAATAATAAATACTGTAGTGGGTTGCCATGCCCTCCTTTGGGGGATCTTCCCTGTCCGGGGATCAAACCCAAGTCTCCTGCATTATAAGCAGATTCTTTACCTGCCGAGCCATCTGGGAAATCTACTGTGTCCTTCTCTCCTCATTTCTCTCTGAGTGTTGTCACTATACAGCTTTTTATGTTGATCATTCTTTTACTTTCTTCATAGATTTACTTAATATTTGTACATATTTAGTTTTGTATATTGTTGAACTTTATAAGTGGAATTATACAATATAAATTATAGGGAGGCTTGCTTTTTTGCATCAAACTATAATTTCATCCATTTTTATTGGCATAAGGAATGTCTATATGCTATAATTTGGTCATTTTCCTGTTGACGGGTATTGGACCTTTTGTTATTCTAAATGAGTCTGCACTAAACATTCTTGTATGTGTGTCCTGGCATACATATACACAAGTTTCTCTAGGATTCTCGAAAAGTAAATTCAGACTTTTATATTTGGGGATGTGAAATGGTATCTGATATTTTATTTTATTTGGCTGTGCCATGCAACTTGTATCTCAATTTCCCAACCAGGGATTGAACCCAGGCCACTGCAGTGAAAGTGCCAAGTCCTAACCACTTGACTGCCAGAGAATTCCCAGTATCTGACATTTTGAATTACGTTATCAGATCCTTGGCTAAGAGGAGACTCTGCCTTGGGCCTGCTGGTGTAATAAACTGCACTCCACTAAATAAATAAATAAATTACATTACATTATCAGATAACTGATGAGGTCAGCCATCTTTTTATTTATTTCTTGATCATATTGGTTTATTTTTCAGTGAAAAGCCCATTTAATATTTTGCCTGGTTTTATTTTGGATTGTCTATTTCATTTATTTATAGTAGTCCTTTATAATTCTGAGACAATAAGCCAATTTCCAAATTTGTGTTTTGTCTTCTCACTTTATGTCTTTTCTCCCTCCTCTAGCTGCTTTTGAAAATTTTTTGTTTCTGATTTCCAGCAATTTGATTACAATGTGTGTAGTCTTGATGTGGTTTTCTTTTCCTGTTTTTTTTTTTTTAACAACTTAGATATAATTTGTATGCCATACAGTTCACTTATTTATAGTGTACACTTTTGACTTTCAGTATATTCATAGGGTTGTAGATCTATCACCTTAATCAATTCTAAATCATTTTCATTTCCTAAAAATGAAACCTCATACCTCATAGTCATCACCTTCAATCCTTCTACCCCTCCAGCCCTATGCAATTACTAATCTGTTTTCTGTCTCTCTATACTTACTTATTCTAAGAATTTCAAATAAATGGAATCATACATGATGTAATTTTTGTGACTGATTTTTTTACATAGCTTAAAGTTTTCAAAGGTCATCCCTGCTGTAGCATGCATTAGTACCTCATTTTTTATTCCCATAATTATTTATTATTTATAATATTTATATGGGTATGTCATATTTTATTTGTCCATTTGTTGGGGGAAAAAAAAAACACCTCTTTTTTTCCCTGTAGTTAATTGACTTGGCACTCTAAAAAAAAAAAAAAGCCAACTGGCCACAGACATATGGGTTTATGTTTGGACCTTTAGTTCTATTCTGTTGGTCTTTGTCTAGTCTCTTGTGAGTACCACCTTGTCTTGATTGCTGTACCTTTTATAGTAAGTTTTGAAATAGGGAAGGGTGAGCCCTCAAACTTTGATCTTGTTTTGCAAGTTGTTTTGATAATTCCAGTTCCCTTGAATTTCCACATGAATTTTAGGAACTGTTTCTCAATTTCTGCATTGAAATTAGCTGGGATTTGATAGGTTGTGTTGTACTCATGGATCAATTTCAGGTGTTACTTTCTGTATTTCTAGTAACGTGTTCCTCATTTCCTTCTGAGTCCTCACCAGTGGCCCCTTTAGTGACTGTATTCTTACCAACCGTCTAAGACTATCTAGGTGTCTTCTATCATTTTTTTTCAAAATTCTTTCAACCTGCACCAACTGCCTGATTCCAAGGCTATCCCAAATTTTTAGGTATTTTCTATAACAGCATACCACTTCCAGGCACCAAAGTTGATACTAGTTTCTATTGCTGCTGTACCAAATTCACATAAATTTAGTGGTTTAAAACATTTATTACCTCACAGTTCTATAGGTCTCAAGTCTGGGCTGATCCCTAAGTTGCTCTTTAGCATTATCTCTTGCCAGTCTTCATGTATTTCGGGTTTAGGCGATAACAGTGAATAGTTCCCTGTAGATATCATGTCACTTACATATCGCTGCTCTTCTTATGGTGTTCCTTTTACCTAATGTGTTACTGTGGGCTGTTATAACAGATTACTATGAACTGGTGGCTTAAACATCAAAATATTTTTCACTGTTCTGGAGGCTGGAAATCCAAGATCAGTCCAAGTGCCAGCATGGTTGTATTTTTGATGGGGACTCTCTTCTTGGTCATGTCCTACCATAGTCTCTGCTTAGTACTTATATGCAGAGAATGAGCCATGGTCTTTTTGCTGTTGTGGTTGTAGTTTAGTTACTAAGACGTGTCTGACTCTTGCGACCCAATGGACTGCAGTCCACCAGGATCCTCTGTCCATGGAATTTCCCAGACAAGAGTATTGGAGTGGGTTGCCATTTCCTTTTCCAAGGGGGTCTTCTTGACCCAGAGATTGAACCTATGTCTCCTGCATTAGCAGGAGGATTCTTTACCAGTGAGCCACCAGGGGGTCTCATTATCCCCTTAAGGTTTTTTGATAATCCTATCATAAGTGCTCTACCCTCATGATCCTATGTAAATAATTCTCTCTGCAAACCTCCAAATATCATCACATTTGAAGGTTAAAGACTTAGTCACTCAGTTGTGTCCGACTCTTTGTGACCCCATGAATTGCAGCATGCCAGGCTTCCCTGTCCGTCACCAACTCCCGGAGTTTACCCAAAGTCACGTCCATCGAGTCGGTGATGCCATCTAGCCATCTCATCCTCTGTTGTCCCCTTTTCCTCCTGCCCCCAATCCCTCCCAGCATCAGAGTCTTTTCCAATGAGTCAACTCTTCGCATGAGGTGTCCAAAGTACTGGAGTTTCAGCATTAGCATCATTCCTTCCAAAGAACACGCAGGGCTGATCTCCTTTAGAATGGACTGGTTGGATCTCCTTGCAGTCCAAGGGACTCTCAAGAGTCTTCTCCAACACCACAGTTCAAAAGCATCAATTCTTTGGCGCTCAGCTTTCTTCACAGTCCAACTCTCACATCCATACATGACCACTGGAAAAACCATAGCCTTGACTAGACGGACCTTTGTTGGCAAAGTAATGCCTCTGCTTTTCAATATTGCTATCTAGGTTGGTCATAACTTTCCTTCCAAGGAGTAAGCGTCTTTTAATTTCATGGCTGCAGTCACCCTGTGCAATGATTTTGGAGCCCCCAAAAATAAAGTCTGACACTGTTTTCACTGTTTCCCCATCTATTTCCCATGAAGTGATGGGACCAGATGCCATGATCTTCGTTTTCTGAATGTTGAGCTTTAAGCCAACTTTTTCACTTTCAATTAGACCTTCAATATATGAATTTCAGGAAGACACAAATATTCAATCCATAGCATTCTGCCTCTGTGTGCATGCTGTGTGCTAAGTTGCTCCAGTCATGTCTGACTCTCTGTGACCCTATGGACTGCAGCCTGCCAGACTCCCCCATCCATGGGATTCTGCCTCTGCCCATCCCCAAATTAATATCCTGCTGCTAAGTCACTTCAGTCGTGTCCAACTCTGTGCGACCCCATAGACGGCAGCCCACCAGGCTCCCCGTCCCTGGGATTCTCCAGGCAAGAACACTGGAGTGGATTGCCATTTCCTTCTCCAATGCATGAAAGTGAAAAGTGAAAGTGAAATCGCTCAGTCGTATCCGACTCTTAGCGACCCCATGGACTACAGCCTCCTCCTCCCCAGGCTCCTCCATCCATGGGATTTTCCAGGCAAGAGTACTGGAGTGGGGTGCCATTGCCTTCTCTGAATTAATATCCTTCTCACATGCAAAATGTATTTATTCCATCCCAAGAGCTCTATTTCAGCATTAGCTCTAAAATCCGGAGTCTTATGTAAATATCATCTAAATCTATGGATGAGACCTGAAATATGGTTCAATCTGAGGCAAAAATGCCTCTCCAGCCATGAACCTGTGAAATCAACAAGTTGTGTGCCCACAAACTACCATAGTGAGACAGATGTAAGATGTACTTTCCCATCCCAAAAGGGAGACATCAGAAAGAAGGAAGGAAAAGTGGGTCTCAAGTAAGCACATAACCTACTAAGGCTTACTCCACTGCACCTTGTATTGTTGCATTTATAGTTGCTGAGTTATGTCTGACTTTTCCGCAATGTCATGGACTATAGCATGACAGGTTCCCCTGTCCATGGGCTTTTCCAGGCAAGAATACTGGAGTGGGTTGCTGTTGCCTTCTCCACCATTGGGTCTTAAGGTTTGAGAATAATCATTTAAGAGTGGATGTTGTATCATCTGAACTCACCGGAGCAATAGTCCTGAATCTGCAGCTATGCTAGGTTGGAACTGTGTTCCTGCTATTCTTGGCCAGCCTCACCCACACAGCTCTGCTAGGCAGTGGGCCCACCCTTTGAAACATAGGTTGGGGCAGCCTGGCCCTCTCTGGGCCCATGTACTCTGGGTCTGTGTTGGGAGTGGCAGCCCTGATAATTTCTTAATCTTGTTGAAGTGTCCTTCTTTCTCTCTTGTCTTAAAGAATAGTGTGTGATCACAACGAACTAACTCTACAGTCAGGTCCTATAGGAGCTGAGAAGTCTGACAGCCTGCCTTTATTTTGTCCCATCTCTTCCCCCTTCAGTTCAAACTGGCAGTGTTCCTGCTGGGGTGGCTGATTAGGTGAAGTCCATGGTTCACACCCATACGAATCTCCTTATCAAACGGTCAGTCAGACACAGTGTTCTCTCCAAACATACTTTCTCTCTCTCTTTTTTTTTTTTTTTTTTTTGCAATATGGATAAGCTGAGACTCTTCTAAATTTTTAAATTCTTTGTTCCTTTTTGCTTAACATTTTTTTTTCTTCAATTCATTTCTCTCTTTTCACATTTTACTATAAGGCATCAGCAGTAACCAAGCAGATCCTTCAAAACTTTGCTCTGAAACCTTTTCAGCTAAATATCCAGTTTCATCACTTGCAAATTCAACCTCCTGCAAAACACAGAAACATGAACACAATTCAGCCAAGTTCTTTGTTACTTTATAACAAGGATTGCCTTCCTCCTTGGTACAATAGAGAGCTCTTCATTTCTGAGACCTCATCAGAAAGGCTTTTGCCATTTACATTTCTACCAGCATCTGTTGTGAATACTTAAGTATTTTCTAGGAAGCTAGAAGGTTTCTCTGCAGCTTTTTGCTTTCTGAGCTCTCACTAGAATCTTCTACAAAAGTTTCTTCATAGCAATATTGGTCTTTTCTAGCATTGCACCTCAGAACTCTTCCAACCTCCATCCATTACCCAGTCCCAATGCCCCCTCCATATTTTTAGGTGTTTGTTACAGCAGCACCCAACTTCTTGGTACCAGTTTCCATCTTAGCTGCTTTGGGGTGCTGTAACAGATTACTATAGACTGGGTGGCCTAACCAACAGACAGTTATTTCTCACAGTTCTGGGGAATGGAAGTTCAAGCTCAGGGTGGCAGAATGGATGGGTTATTGGTGAGGGCCCTCTTCCTGGTTTTATCTTCACATAGCGTTTCCTTGGTGTGTTCATGCAGATAGTGAGTTCTGGTCTCATCATCCTCTTGCAAGAGCATTAATCCCATCACTGGTGGCTCTACTTTCATGACTTCATCAAAACCTAATTCTCTCCCCAGAGCCCTACCTCCGAATGCCATCATAGTGGGGATGAGGACTTCAACATGTGAATTTGGGGTGAGGGCACAGGGGCTTCCTGGTGGCTTAGATGGTAAAGAATCTGCCAGCAATGCAGGAGAACTGGGTTGGGAAGTTCTCCTGGAGAAGGGAATGGCTACCCACTCCAATATTCTTGCCTGGAGCATTCCATGGACAGAGGAGCTTGGCGGGCTGTAGTCCATGGGATCACAAAGAGTCAGACATGACTGAGCAACTAACACTTTCACAAACATTCAGTCCGTAGCACCTTTAATGCTCATCCCTGTATTAGCTGATGTCTTTATTTTCTACTTAATCTATACAGTAATCTCTTCCAGAAAATTGGACTCCGCTTCTGAGCTAAGCAACCCAGTTCTGTGTTCCCATAATAGTATGTGGTCCTTCACTTCCTGTGTTGTATCAGAATTATCTTTCACATGTTGATCATTCATGGACATATGGAAACTTGTGTCCTGTATTATCAGACTTTTGGTCTTGTAAACCTTGCTTTAGTGTCTTATCTTGTTCATACGTCATAGAGTGCATTAGTCTAGCTACAGGATATATTCTTGGAACTGGAATTGTGAGATCAAAGGGTATACACATTTATACTTTTTTTTTTTTTTTTTAATGTGGCTCCTCTGGGTCTTAGTAGGGGCATGTGGGATCTGGTTCCTTGATCAGAGGCCAAACCCAGGACCCCTGCATCCGGAGTGTGGTGTCTTAGCCACTGGACCACCAGGGAAGTTGCCACATTTATACTTTTGATAGATACTGTCCAGTTGCTTTCCACAGAGCCAGCGTAAACTCTCACCAGTAATACATGAGGAATGACAGTGCCTTTCTCTAAACCCTTGACGACATCGTATGTGTTAAAATCTTAGAATCTTTGCCAATCTGATAAGTGGAAAAAGCTCGGCATAGTTTCACTTGACATTTCTCTTATGATGAGAAGCATGTTTTAGTGGATTTAAGAGCTGTCTCTGTATTCTTCTCTAAATGAACTGTGTCTGTTCATATGCTTTGCTCACCTTTCTATGGAGTTGTAGTCTTTTCCTTACTGTTCTATAGAAGCTCTCGCCACATTAAGGAAATCAGTCCTTTGTCATAAGTCATGGTGCCCCCATGCCCCCGCTCCAGCTTGTCCTTTAGCTCTGCTTATCGTGTGTTTTGTCATGCAGAAAATTTGATTTTGCTATAAGGTTGAATTTATCAATTTATTTTTCATGGCTTTTGGAGTTTATGTCAAACTTTGGCTTTCCCTTCTACAGGAATTCATTTTAAGTATGTTGAAAGCTTTAGATGTAAAGGCATTTATTGCATTCTTGGCAATTTTAAAAGTTGATAACAACATAGAAGTTCAATCATTGGGGAATGATGGCTTTCACTGTGATATAGCTCCATAATGGGTTATTATGTAACCTGTGTAAATAATGTTTAGAGGAAGTTCCTCATATGTTTACAGATGAATGTCAGGGCAAGATGCTTATGTTCAGGTTGAGACCAGAATCAAGACCATTTCTATTCCAGATTATCTCCATGATATAAAAAATGGAAAGGAATCAGTGGGAGGTAAATTAATCGTTGTAATTGGGTGGTGAGATGATTTTCTTATTTAAAATGCCTTTTGGTTCTTTGCCAACTTCGAAAACCAGACCTTTTTTTTTAATAGAGGAAAACACCACCACCCAGTTGGCCCTGCACTTGTGTGTGCAGCATGTACCATGTACTTTGTAGGGTCCACTCACTTCAGCTGCTTGACAGTCTCACACCTTTAGCAGCCCAGTAGTGGGACAAGGTGAACCGATAATTGTTTGTCCAGAATAGAGCTAGTTTATCCAGATTTTCTTCTTTTCTTTTTCTGTTGTCAGGTATCAGGGTCTCAGGGAACATTCTTCATTATGTATTTCACTGTAGAATAGGTGCAGCTCAGATTACAATGGTAACCTAAAGTCAGCATGGAATAGTGATTTTTTTCTAATTTCTCTTTGAAATTGTTAATAGTGGACTTTATTTTTAAATTAAGCCCCCCCCCTTTTTTTCTTTTTGGCTCTGTACACCCTCATAATACTTGGTATAGTTATTTTTTCTGGATCCTGTTCAGTTTTAATTTCCAAACAAATGTAGCCAATCTCAATGCTTGAATTTTGACAAATATATTTATCCTTAGAGCTGCCACCATGGTTGAGAGAACATTTACATCAGAAGACTACAGAGACCTGACTTTATATATAATTTTAAAGGTATAATGTATTTTACACTAATATACTCTGGAATTACCTACAAGAGTGACAGTTAATTTTAGGTCGAGTTTTCGAAAGAGGTATAAACGTTTGAAAAGTTAATGGTTTATATAGTAACTGTATATAGTTAAATAATTAACTTCACAAGGAACTCTGCTTTGGTTATAGCATAAAATTATAATAAGTAAACACGATAAAGAGCCATATGAGCCATTAGTTGAATTCTTTGAGGTGCTGAGACTTCAAAGGGCCAGTATTGCGCATTTTGGGTATTTTGATTTCTTTGCATTTCCTAGTCATCTTTTTTTCTTAATCCTGAAAGGTATTTTGTTTATGCTCAAATCACACTGAATGATATTCTTGAGGCAACTGGGGAGCATTAGCAAAAATCCCTTCTTTTGGATCTTATATGTGAGTCTGTAAACATATTAGCCAGACTGGAGAAATTGAGATAATTAGGATAGATATAAAATAGCAAGTTAGGCAAACATGATTAAGATTTCCCCACAGGACAGTGTTTTCCCGGTAAAGAGATTATTTTAAATATCAAACCTCATTTCAAAAGAGAAGCACTTAAAGACGCTTTCATCTGTTGGAGCAAGAGCCTCTGTTTGTGTAAATCAAACCATTGCACAATCTCCAGAATCCGAATGTGGAAATTTCATAGATTCTTTGTAATGTGGAACAGTTAATGCTTGCTGGAGGTGGGTGGCAATGGGGATCAGTGCTGTCATCTGGGCTGCTTAGGTTTTATTCCCTCACACTTGGCTGAGTGGTTTAGGTATCCTCCTGTTTGTTCTGTCCTTAAACAACTTGTCCCCTACTCTTCTCTCCTGTTTTCTCTTCCTCCCTAGGCTCTTTTCTTGGAATTGTAAAAGAAACAAAAAGAAGGACCTCACTTGCAATTTCACTTTTTATTCTGACTACTATAGATTTAACTTCTCAAAAACTTCGTACTTTAGATAAAGCAACATTAAGGCTAAGTTTTAGTAACTGGTTTCATTTGTACTTGAGGACCCTGGGATGAATTGATCCAATCCGGAAATCTATGTTGAAATTTGCTGTCTCAATCTTTATATATATTTTTTCTATCTGTTTGCCAGTAGTTACAATGGTTTGCAGGGCAGCCAAATGATGAAATACTAATTGATCTTAAGCTTCATTGTGTAGTTATAGATTGATCGAGAGATTAGAAATGAATGTATATCCCAACTCAAAAATAACAGCTAAACAGATTTAGTAAACAATTCAGAGGCTTGAGTGATATTTTTGGAAAATCATGGCCACAAGGATTTCTCTAAAAATATGCTATGAGAAATTTTTGGGGCCTTTTGTCAAGAAAAGAAACTTTGTAGAGCAAATGAGTGCTAGGTCTCTGAATTTCATAGCGTGGATGACTATCTTAGCTAGTTAGCCACATTAAATTCCTTTGCGGGGAGGATACAGTAGTATATTTGTCTACTAGAATTGCCCTAACAAAATACCATGGACTGGGTGGCTTAAACAACAGAAATTTATTCTCTCACAGTTCTGGAGGCTAGAAGTCCAAGATCACTGTGTCATCAGGGTCAGTGTCTGACGAGACCCCTTTTCTTGGCTCATAGACAGTTGCCTTCTCTCTTTGTCTTCACATGGCCTCTTCTCTGTGGGTGTGGGCGAGATCTTCAGTGTTTCTTCCTCTTCCTATAAGAGTATCAGATCTGTTGACTTAGAGTCACACTACAGGACCTCATTTAGCCATCATTATCTCTCTAAAGGCCCTATTTCCAAATATAGTCACATTTGGGGTTAAAGCTTCAGCATATGAATTTGGGTGGGGGGACATACTGCAGTCTATAATAGGTAGAATAAGTTATAAGTAAATAATAAAAAAGATGCAGTGGTACTACTTAGGCTGAGAGAGTGTGAAATAGTTAGCATTGTGCTCTTTTTTTTTATATGAATCGTATAAAATAGTTCATTATGTTATAGTTAAAGAATTTCTGTCAAGATTTACTTAGTTCTCTTCTCCTGCTAAACTTAATCTCCTTACGGCCAGGGATGAACCTTATTGAGTAGCTTTCAAGTTCTTTTGATTTTAATCTAAATTAAGAAATGCATTTTACATCATAATCCAGGACAAACACACACATACAGAAAATTTCTCAAAACCTTTTTTATGGAAACTGTGAGTTTTTCTTGTCCTTTCATTTCAATAGAGAGAAAATGGTGATTGTGACCCATTAGATTGATTTCATGACCCACTAATAATTTATAACTCACTGTTTCAAAAACAGTAGCTTATTAGGTTTTGGTTGGTAGTATTGAATTGGCCACAAAGTTCATTTGGATTTTCCCGTAACATCTCACAACTCCTGGAATATAGTAGGCCTTCTGCAGATGTTTATCAAATATATGAATGAATGATTCAGTTGAATAAGTAAGAAGGAGCTGGAGTAAACTAGAGAAATTCTTTAGAGGCCGATTTTGTCCATTACTTATTGTCCTTTATTACTTAGTATTCCTATTGGCTTCTATTTGGAGTGTTCCAAGACTGACTGAATTCACATCTCTTTAGGTGGCAGGTGGGTTTTTCATTTTTTTTTTTAAATATTTTTTGTTTTAGAATAGTTCTAGATTTACAAAAAAGAAAAGTTGCAAAGGTAGCCAGGAAAGCTCCCCGTTACCCAGCACCCAGTTTCCCCCATTATTAATGTCTTTCATTTCTGTGGTACATTTGTCATGATTGTGGTTGTTCAGTCACTAAGTCATGTCTGAGACTGCAGCACACCAGGCTTCCCTGTCCTTTACTATCTCCTGGAGTTCACTTACACTCATGATTAGTGAGCCACTAATGAGATGTTATTAGTAACTAAATTCCATACTTTATTCAGATTTTATTAGTTTTTCTCCAGTGTCCTGTTTCTGCCCCAGAATCCCATCCAGGATAGCACATACATTCAGTCCTCTCATCTCCCTAGGGGACCCCTTTGCGGTGACGATATCTCACATTTTCCTACTTTTGATGACTTTGACAGTTTTCAGAAGTACTGGTCAGGAATTTTGTGCAGAGTCCCTTAATTTGGGTTTGTCTGGGTTTGTTTTCTTCACAATTAACTCGGGTTTGGGGGAAGAAGACCATAGTGGATATGACTTATGGCTACCGATGTTGACCTTGATCACCTGACTGAGATGGTACACTTCAGATTTCTCCACTGCATATGTGCTACGTCACTTCAATCATGTCTGACTCTTTTCAACCCCATGGACTGTATCCTGCCAGGCTCCTCTGTCCATGGGATTCTCCAGGCAAGAATGCTGGAGTGGGTTGCCATTTGCTTCTCCAGGGGATTTTCCTGATACAGGGGTCGCACCTGCCTCTCTGAAGGTCTCCTGCACTGGCAGGCAGGTTCTTTACCACAAGCGCCACCTGGGAAGCCCACTGCAGTGTTGCTGTTTTTCTCCCTTTCCATACTGTACACTTTAAAAAATTAATTTGTTTTTAAATTGAAGTATGATTGCTTTACAGTGTTGTTAGTTTCTGCTGTTCAACACCCTGAATCAGCTCTATGTATACATGTATCCTCACCCTCTTGGACCTCCATCCCACCCCGAGTCCACCCCTCTGCGTCATCACAGGGCACTGAGCTGAGCTCCCTGTGTTATACGGCAGCTTCCCTCTAGCTAGCTATGCTACACGTGGCAGTGAGTATATGGCAATGCTGGTTTCTCAGTTCATCCCACCCTCTCCTTCCCCGCTCTGCGTATCCATGAGTCCATTCCCCATGTCTACGTCTCTCTTCCCGCCCTTCTAAATAGGTGCGTCAGTACCACTTTCCTAGATTCCGTGTACGTGTGTTAATATGACACTTCCTTTTCTCTTTCTGACTTGCTTTACTCTGTGTGACAGACTCCAGGTTCATCCACGTCACTATAAATGACCCAGTTCCATTCCACACTGCACACTTTGGAAGGAAGTCGCTGTGTGCAGGCTTCCCCGGTGGTGCAGCAGTGAAGAACCTGCTGCCAACTTATTAGACGTGGGTTTGATCCCTGGGTTGGGAAAAATCCCTTGGAGAAGGCAATGGCAACCCATTCCAGTACTCTTGCCTGGAAAGTCCCATGGACAGAGGAGTCTTGCTGGCTACAGTCCACAGAGTTGCAAAGAGTCAAACATGACCGAGCATGCAGGTGTGCAGCCCACACCTAAGCAGGGAGTGGGGGTGGGGGGGTTATGCTCTACATTCTTGAGGGCAGAGTGGCTACACACATTATTTGGGGTTCTCCACAGAATCTGCTTATTCTCCCTCAATTACTTCTTTATACCAGTATGGGGTCATACCGATGTAAATGGATGTTTATTTTATACTTTGGCTTGTAATTCAACACAGTGTGAATTATTTTGTTTGTTCAGATTATCCCAGTTTTGGTTATTGGGAACGGTTTTAGGTTGACTCCTGTGTCCCTCTGAGATACTGCAACCCTCATTTTGTTTTTGAGCACTTCCCTACTTACTGGTGGTACAAGATGCTCTGGGTTTATCTTGTTTACTCCCTGTCCCAGTCCTAGAATCAGCAGCTTCTCAAAGGGGGCCAATTCCTTTTATCGGAGGATGTTATTGGGAAAGAAAGATCTAAGCGCTGGGTGTGTTCTCTGCTTTGGTATGTCATTGCATCTGGGTCTTCTCAGAGATAGGATATATGAATCTGCGTATTAAACATATCTCTAACTATTTCAATATCCATCTGTATCTTTGTGAAGCTAAACATGAGCTTATGATGATATCTCTGACTCTAATCCGGTATGACATGGCTTATCCTCTCCTTCCCCTCTTTCTCATCAACATTGGGAGAAACTTGGTTCTCATCATCTCTCTCCAACAATGGGAGAAACTTGGTTTCCACAATCCACCATCTATTTACCAGCTTTTCATTCCAGTGTATGATTTCAGAACTTTTAATTTGTTATTGTTCAGTCACTAACTTATGTTTGATTCTTGGCAACTCCATGGACTCTAGCCCACTAGGCTCCTCTGTCCATGGGATTTCCCAGGCAAGAGTATTGGAGTGGGTTGCCATTTACTTCTCCAGAGGATCTTCCCAACCCAGGGATCAAACCCATGTCTCTTGCTTGACAGGCAAATTCTTTACCACTGAGCCATTAGGGAAGTCCTTTTAATTTGTACCCCATGGGAAACAACTTTACCAACTAAAGTTCAATTTTTATGTAGACTCCTTTTGTCTTTAGTCCTTTTCAAAGTCACTTAGGTCATCACCCTTTTTCTCCAACCCCCTTCAGTGAATTTATGCCATACATTAGTAATAGATTCTTTTCACAGTCTGCATTCCATTCTGGGACTGCTTGACCTCCTGGTTGATTATTTTTTAAGTTTGCATACATTAAGGTTTACTTTTTAATGCCACATAATTCTATGGGTTTTATCAAATGCATAGTGTTATGTATCCACAACTACATTGCTATCCAGAATAGCTTCACTGTCCTTCTGTGCTTTACTGAGTCAGTACTCTTCCCTCCCCAAACTGGTGAATCCAATCTGGTTTTCATCTTTACAATGTTCTTTTTTTTTTATCAGAATGTTATGAGTGCAATCATAACAGTATGTAGTCTTTTGAAACTGGATCCTTTTATTTAGCAATATGGGGTAAGATTCTTCTATGTTGCATGAGTTAGTAGCTCATTCCTTTTGATTCTTGAATAATATTCCATAGTGTGAATGCATCATAGTTTATCCATTCATCTGCTGAAGGATATCTTGCTCCCAGTTTTTGATGATTATGAATGAAGTTGCTATACTCTTTCATCTGCATGTTTTTTTGGCAGCTATAAAATTTCCCATCAGTTGGATAAATACCAAAGAGGACAGTGGCTGGATGCTAGGGTATGTCTGTCCTTAGTTTTGTAATAAACTGTCAAACTGTCTTCCAAAGTGGCCGTACCATTCTGCATTCCCACTAGCAATGATGGATTCTTACTCTGCAACCTTGTCAGAATTTGGTATTGTCAGGTATTTGGACTTTAGCTGTTCCAATAAACGAGTAGCAGAACCTTATCTTAATTTCCCTAATGACAAATGGGCTTCCCAGGTGGTGCTAATGGTAAAGAACCTGCCTGCCAATGCAGGAGATGCGGGTTTGATCCCTGGATTGGAAAGATCCTCTGCAGAAGGAAATGGCAACCCACTCCAGTATTCTTGCCTGGAGAATCCCATGGACAGAGGAGCCTGGTGGGGTTGCAAAGAGTTGGACACGACTGAAGCAACTTAGCAGCAGCAATGACAAGTGATGCTGAGCATCTTTCAGAGGCTTAGATGCCCTCTGTGTCTCTCCTTCAGTGAAGCGCCTGTTCAGATCTTTTGCCCATCTTTTTAAATGACTGGTGTTCTTGTTTAGTTTTAAGTACTCTTTTTGTATATCTGAGTATAAGTCACTTATTAGATATGTGATTTACATATATTTTCTCCCAGTCTGTGTCTTGTCCTGGGACTGTGAGTTTTTAAAAAGTTCTTTGGGTGATTCTGCATCTCTAGTCCAAAGCCCCAGGTCAGATTAAAACAGGAGAGCTGGATCACCTCTTCAGCTCCCTTCTCCCCTTCCTTTGCATTTCTCACTAGTCAGCCTCTCTGGGCCTTGATTGCCTCATTCATAGAATATTAAGTTACCTTTGGGAGAGTAGGTATCTTTCAGTTTTCAGTTCTATGATTCCGTGATCACCTGACCTTTTGAAACCCTCCTGGAATGCTACCAGTATACAGTTAGATCTCCTTACCTTTCTAATTGCTTTCACAAAGGAAAAGAACTGCCTGATCTAGACATTGAGAGTCTTTTATTTCACTGTGGAATTTTATTACTCCCACTGCCTAAAACTCAACAGTTATGGTGGCATACCAGAGTGGAATAAATCTGTCAGCAACTTTAAAATTACAATAGGACAAAATCTACTGGATCATGTCTCAAAGGTACTACTCACAGAAATGGCCTCCATGTTTACCATGTTTTATAAACTTTGTACACTTGTAGGCAGGTGAGAAAACAATTTGGCAGTTTAGAATTTCTCTCTATCCTTCCTCCACGTAGCTAGTCCATCATTAAAAAGCAGACCCTATTTCTCTAAAAGTTGGGTTTTCTTTTCCTGCAAATATGTCTCCTGAAAGGCAGAACAGAGAAACTGCAAGTTATTAGACTCACAAAGAGGAAGCGTACAGTATCTTGAAGGTTATCTATAGATGGAATACTTTTAGGTATTAAACCTTAGAACAGTAACACAGAAAGTACAGTAATAATTGCTAAAACTTCCTAACAAAATTAAACTTGTGGAGGCTCTTACCCCATCACATGGTGTTATTATAAATGTGGGATGTGGAGACCCTTTTCAACTTCAATATTAGCTCAGTGCATTATAAACTCAAACCTCATAGTCAGAAAGCCTTGTTACTCATTTAGTTTCTGTCTCTGGCCTCTGCCACTATGCCCATGTTGTCTTATCTTAATGATTTTGTGGGAGTAGCATAGCACAGACTCTGGAATTAGAGAGTTTTGAACTTCATTACTTATTAGCTGAGAGATTTTTGGCAGGTTCCTTAACCTCCCTAAACTGTTTCCTCATGTGTATCATAATAATAATAGTGCCCACTTGAATTGCTGTGTCAAAGAAACTAATATAAACTAAAGGGGGTTTGGTGCAGTGTCTGGCGTACATTTGCTGCTGCTGCTGCTACTGCTGGTTTACGTGAAGTCACCTAGGTATTGTATTTTGAGTGAGAAGATCAGAAGACCAAAGACATTTCAGGAACCTGTGGAAGAGACTGTATTTTAAATTATCTGGCAAAATCACCCTTACCTTCTGAAGAGACTCAGAAATACTGGTCAGAGCATTAACAGAAAAGCCCAGAGAGAAGGGTACCACTGACACTGATGGAAAGGGTCATTCCAAGCAGGAAGGAGTGGGGAATTGCACCAGAGGCTGCAGAGAGATCCCGGACAAAAGACTTTCCATTGGCTTTGGAGTACAGAAGGGTATCAGTGGAGGGAAAGGATAGAAGGCAAGGATTGCTGACAGGTGGGGGTTCAAAAGTGAGGCGTGAAGATACTAAAAAAGTAGAGAGCCCACGTGGAGGCTATCCTCAAGAAGCTTGAAGGGGAAATGGGATTATAAAATGTGTCTAGAGGAGATCTGGGATTTGAGTTTTAATTTTTTGTAAGTTGGGTTAAAGTTTTACAAGTTTGGAGAGGAGAAAGAGCAAATGGAGAGTTAAATATGGGAGTTTGAGGAGATACAGAGTGCTGACTGATTGAATAAGTGTTTTTTTTTTTTTTCCCTTAAAGACAGGTGATATTGACAAGCTTATAGGTAGTAGGAAGGCAAGGAAGGGGAGAGTTTGTTCTTGATAATCTCAGATTTCCAGGAAGTAGGAAAACAGTGGTGGTGGAGATTTTGAGACAGTTTGCAGAGGGGGATGAAGGGTTAGACAAGCTACCCATCAAATGAGATTGAGCTGATCAGGCAATATCCATCTTCATGAATGTCTTCATTTGTGGGAGCTTTCCCAGTATTTCTCAGCAGAATATGGGAGCATCATAATCAGGTGGTTGAATCTGACCTTGTGTTTTTAATAATTTTTTGTGGTTTTAAAGCTTTTCAAAGTATGAATGAATTCCCCCTATACCCTTGGCATGGATTCACCAATTGTTAACATTTTTCCACATTTGCTTTATCACTTTCATATATAATAATTATGTTGTTGAACTGTTTGAGAGTTAGACTTTATGACTGCCTAATCTTAAACACGCCAGCATTTATCTCCTAGGAACAATGACATTCTTCATAACCACATAACAATGATTACACTCAAGAAGTTTAACATAGTCACAGTACAGTTATTCAATGCATAGTCCATATCTAAGTTTCTTCAAGTATCTTTCTAACTTAAAAAAATCCAGAATTTTTAGATCCAAGTATTGCATTCAGTGTGGTGTTTTTCATCTCATTTAATCTGGAAAAGTTTTTAAGCCTTACTCTGTCTTTCATAACGTTGGTGTTTTTGAAGCATACAGTCTAGTCATTTATTTTTCGAAGCTCCATCAGTTTTGGCTTGTCTGTTTTTCTCATTGTAAAACTTGGGTTTTGTGTTTTTAGCAAGAATACTAAGTAAGTGATGTGTTCTTATCCAGTGTTTTTCAACAAGAGGCACACTCAGCTTGTTCTATTATTGGTGATACTAAATTTGATAATTTGAGTTGGTATCTGTTAGGTCCCTTTGCTGAAGAGTTACTGTTTTTACCCTTTAAATGAAGAAGTAATTTGTAGGGAGATAGATGCTTGAAAACTATGTAGACTATGGAAATATCCTGTTTTTCCATTTTTACTCACTAGGTAAAGGTGTAGGAGTTTATGCGTTAAAGCAGAAGCTTAGGAGTCACTGGGGACATTCTGGGAAGAGGAGGAAAATATATCTTCTGATGATGATGTTGTTTAGTTGCTAAGTTGTGTCCAACTCTTTTGAGACACCGTGAATTGAAGCCTGCCAGTCTCCTCTGTGGGATTTCCCAGGCAAGAATACTGGAGTGGGTTGCAATTTCCTTCTTCAGGGGATCTTCCCCAGCCAGAAACTGAACTCGCATCTCCTGCATTGGCAGGTGGATTCTTTACCACTGAGCCACCTGGGAAGCACATGTAATTATTGGTGAAGTTCAAGGAACAAGAGTTCAAAGGATCGGACTGCTAATTCTGAAAAGGAAAATTTTAAATAAGATGGACAATAAAGAATATGATGAAGCAGTTATGCAATTAATGCAAGGCAGTTCATGTTGTAATTTTAAGTGTTTTTTAAAAGTTTTAATGAAAAGTATATGATAGATTTAAAGTAAAATAAATATATGGGCCCTCAGTTCAGTCTTTTGATGTTCAGTAATTCTCCGCTTTTAATCCTCTTCCTTTATGGATCTCTGAGTCTGCATCATTCTCAGTTCAGTTTATCTGGTTATTATCCAGATAATAAATAACTTTCTGGTTTCCTCTAGGGTGGAGATGGCATATTTTTCTGACTACAGAGGGACCCGTCACCCGGTTGCTCTGTATGCAAAGTAAAAACATTCAACCAACACTTTCCTGACAGCCTCATATCTTGACTTATTCTCTGGCATTGCTGTGTGTCCAGCCCATGGCGGCGGGGGGGGCCTTTCTCCATTCCTAAGTCTGTTATTGCTGTTGCATTTGCTTTTGGTCTTTCAAAATCCATTGAACTCTCTCCAAGACAGCTCATGTCTCTCCTCTGATGTCCTTGTTTTCGAGGAGGTCTGGAAAAGAGATAAGATAAATAGATAGAGCCATCATCCCTATGTTTTTTTACTTTAAAATTAGTGGCTAGTACTCATAAATTATGAAAAGTCTTTACCACCTTCCCTATTTCTTGTGTCATCTTGCTTATAGCTGTTGAATTTTGCGATGAAATTTTAATTATAGTAAAGAGAAAAACAGAACAACTATCAATATTTGGTATTTGTATACTGCTTTTATTTCTTTGCTCCAAAGGCCAGCCTTTGGTCAGTCATTGTCAACTTGCTTTTTTTTCATGCCACATGAAACAGGAATGAAAATTGATGCCATTGAGTCTACTTTAAATCACTTCTGACCAGTTCTGGTTGATTATTAATAAAAGGTGAAAGTTTGGGGTTCTATCTTCATTTGATGTTGTATTTTCATTTCATTTTAAGTAGGAAAATTCACTGAATTTCCTGAAAATTCAGTAAATTTTCCTACTTAAAACTTTAAAATTCATATCCACATTTTGTATAACTTGAATTACATCAGTACATTTTCCTATAGAAATAGAAAGCACATAGCTGCTTAAATCAGTGGGGCATCCTTACTAACATCTTTGAGAGACACAAGTGGCCATATTCTTCCATCTCATGTACCATCTTGGTCTTTGGTATGTAACTAAGAACCATGATTATTTTGTTGTTCTGTCCAACATGTATGTAACACAAAATCTTTGCCACATAATATAAAAAATATTGACATTTATCAGACATTGCCTTGTGAGCTTACTATGCTCATCAACTACCAGTCAGTTGAAGAAAGAAATGGACATTAGTCAGTGTTGCTTTGGGAAATATAAAAAGATGTTCTCATGGAGGCCTGAGGAAGTGATACCTGGTTGGAGAAATCATTGCAAATATCGACAAGAGTAGGGAAGGGGGAAGAAATCCCATGAGCCAAGAATTACAGTCTCTCAAAAAAGAGAAGTGACCTGAAGGTTGAGAGGGAGTAGCATATGGCCAGTGAGAGGTTGTCTGGCCAGAAGCCATGGGCCTCAGAAGAACTATGTTTATATGGATTTGAGGGTTATATTTCGTTTAGAGAAAATTAAATCTAGCAGCACCTATTGAATATTTGTTAAGTTGAATTTACTAGAAAATAAAGTTGTTATGATTTAAATGTTAAACATAATGCAAACTGTGTAATGAAAGAACACTGGATTAGGAATCAGAGGATTTGAGTTTCATCTCTGTCGTCTAAATCCTCCAGGTGAGACAATGAATTGATAAAGTACAAGGCAGTACTAATGAAAAAGTCAACAAAAGCAGAAGGTGATTTCTAATTTGAACTGCTATGGATGAAGAGAAAAACTGTCTCCTATAATTTCTTTTCTCCCCATTCCATTCAAGGAAGACTAGGAACATTTCTTTTCAACTTTGCTGAGTTCAATGTACATCTATAACAAAATCCAGCTATTTTAAGTGTATCATTTGGGGAGGGATGATATATACATATATATACACATATGTATTGGAGAAGGCAATGGCACCCCACTCCAGTACTCTTGCCTGGAGAATCCCATGGACAGAGGAGCCTGGTAGGCTGCAGTCTGTGGGGTCGCTAAGTCGGACACGACTGAGTGACTTCACTTTGACTTTTCACTTTCATGCATTGGAGAAGGAAATGGCAACCCACTCCAGTATTCTTGCCTAGAGAATCCCAGGGACGGGGGAGCCTGGTGGGCTGCCGTCTATGGGGTCACACAGGGTCGGACATGACTGAAGTGACTTAGCAGCAGCAGCAGTGTACATATATATATATATATTCAGGAAATAGTCTCACTGATCAAGATATAGAACATTCCTCTCCTACAAAGTTCCTTCATGTTCCTCCTCCATCCACTCTGGGAAAGCATTGGTCTGCTTTTTCTCACTCTGTTAGACTTTCTACCTAAAATTTCATATAAATGGAATCACATAGTATGTATATCTTTTATATATATAGCTTCTTTTACTCAGAATAATGCTTTTTAGATTTACTTATGAGGTCATCATCTGTTTGCTCATTTTCCTACTGACATTGGGGTTGTTTTCAGTTTGGGGCTAACACGAATATTTGCGTATAAGTCTGTGTAGACATATTATTAATTCTCTTGGATAAATACCTAGGAATAGGATTGCAGGGTCAAGTAGTAAATGCATGTTTAACATTAAATGAAACTCAAAACAGTTTTCCAGAGTGGTTGTACCATTTTATATTCCCACCAACAATGTCTGAGAATTCTAGTTTTCTCCCTTATTGGAAGCACTTAATATTGTTAGTCTTCTAAGCTTTAGCCATTCCAGTTGGTATGTATGATATTTTACTATGGTTTTAATTTGCATTAGTCATGGAGGAAATGATGTTGAGTGTCATTTATGTGCTTATTGGGCATTCGTATATCTTCTTTGGTGAAGTGTGTTTTAGTCTGGAGCTAGTGATAAAAAACACCTGCCAATTCAGAGGACATAAGAGAGACAGTTTCGATCCCTGGGTTGGGAAGATCCCCTAGAAGAAGTCATGGCAACCCACTCCAGTATTCTTGCCCAGAAAATCCCATGAACAGAGGAGCTCCCATAGGGTTGCAAAGAGTCAGACATGACTAAAGCGACTTTGCATGCATGCATGCATGCCCGGTTTTATTACATTGTTTGTCTTTATATTGTATGAGTTCTTCAAATACTCTAAGTTGTGTATGATGTTAAGTGTAAGTTTTTTTCTCCATACAGATAACCAGTTCCCATACCATTCCTCTTTTTCCAGTGGGATGTTGTATCTCTGTCCAAAATCGATAGATCATATACATATAGGTCTATTTCTGGACTCAAAGTATGGTTCCATTTATCCTTATGCCATCCAGACTTAATTATTGTAGCTTTGTAGTAGGCCTTAAAATCAGGTAGCGTAAGTCTTCCAACTTTGTTCTGCTTTTTCATTTTCATTCTTGTAGGTTCATTCCCATGTAAAGTTTAAAGTCAGCTTGTCTATTTCCACATTAAAGGTACTGTGATTTGGCATATTATAAGAGGGTTGAAAGATGGATTCTCAAAATATATATCTATATCCTAATCCTGGAAGCTGTGAATGTTACCTTATTTGGGGGGAAAATAGGAGGGTGTCTTTGCAGATGTAATAATTTAAAGATCTTGAGATGAAGAGAGATCATCCTGGCCTTATTCATGTGCATCCTACATCCAATGATAAGTATTCTTATAAGATAGACACACACGGGATAAAACACAGGACACTCACAGAGCAAAAGGCAATGTGAAAATAGATGCACAGACTGGAGTGATGTGGCCAGAAGCCAAGGAAGCCAGAGAATGCCAGCAACTACCGAAAGCTGGAAGAGGCAAGGGATGGATTCACATCTAGAGCCACTAGAGGGAGTGAAGCCTCGCTGACACCTTGATTTCGGACTTCTGGCCTCCAGCACTGTGAGAGAATACATTTCTCATTTTAGCCATAAATTTGTGATAGTTTATTGTAGCACCCATAGGAAACAAATACATCTATTATCAGGTTGAGGAAGTTCCTTTCTTTTTCTGAGCTTTTTTTTTTTTTGCCCCACAAGAATGGGTTTTGGATTTTTTCAAATACCTTTTCTGCATCAATTGAAAAATATTTTTTCTTGCTATTTTGTTACTGTGGTCATGATCTGTATAAACTCTCTGCTCTCATGATATTAATTGTAGTATGATCAAAGTTGTTACTTGAGTAACACCTATTTGTGAAAGTGTTGGGTATTGACACATTGTTTCGAACTGTAAATATGTCAGCATGGGTCTTCTAGCTTTATGTTTGCTAAAGACATTTTAGGAAGTCATTGAAGAATCAGAATAAAACTGTATCTCAAAATACTTAGAGACAAATGGTGATTTTAAGATTTATCCTGAATAGTTCTCTATGAAAGAGACCACACTGGTGACCCACTGGTTCAGTTTGGCCTTGAGATAAATTTAATTAGCTTCCATAGTGCTTCCAAAATTAAGGAATTTGATATTGAAACACTATATATCATGGCTGAAAATGGCATACATTTGGCAATGCTGGCCTGAGCTGGTATAAGCTTTGTATAAGCATCTGCCCCTTATACAAAAAAAAAAAAAAAATGTTCTTTTTACTTTAACATAGTCTTGCTCTTTTTTTGTTTTAAACTCCATATTGATTTGAGTTTACAGCCTTTGCTCTAGAACTTTTGGGGCACATTGTAATGCCAAGCCGCGTGTCATTCAGGGAAAACCTAGAGAAAAGGAGGGCATCACAGTTGCCAGCTCACAATATTCATGTTCAAAGAGAACTTTGTGGAAATAACCAAAAGAGAAAAAAGGATTTTTCATATATTTCATTCCTAACAAGAGAGACAAGCTGATGGACTGACTTAGGGATAAAGAAGGGACAAAGAAGCACTAAAATAAATAAATAAAAACCCTAGACCACACAAAGAAAAGAAAGCAAGAAACAGAACCAAATCCCTCACCTACAGCAACCAAAGAAAGAAGTACAACCTTGTGATGTAAAATGTGAGAAGTGATGGCAAAGCAAAGATACCAAATACTCTGTGATAGATGTGTGGTATATATCCTTCCACTCTCCTGCAAGACATTCTGAGGAAACAGATGATCAAAGTCTGAGAATTTTCACAGACATCCTCCAACTGGGAAAGTGGCGTCCTTGTGACACATCAGGGAAACTTTACAAACCACTGTTGCATCTTGCCCAAAGCAAGAAAGTTTGCCACCCTCTGGAATACTGTGCTGAATTGGGCAAATGAATTGATCCTTATAGATATGGAATATTCCCTTGAGTGGCTTGAAAATGGGCTGGTGAGGACTTACAGGAGCCTCAGAAGTGATGGCTGACTTTCCCACAGAAGGCTCTGTATTCACCTTCAGTCTGAGTTTCACAGTCCCCTATCTTCCTGAAACCCTCAAGTCCCAGAAAGGACGGATAGAAATAACATTCAGCCCTGAAACTGAAGCTCTGGATAGGGAAGCCAAACACATCTTAGGTGAAGAGGAAAGTGCACCGGGAATTCACTCTGTTTGTTAGTGCAAACACAAGGTCTGTTGTTAACTTTTAAGGATAAGCAAGATAAAAGATATAACATAGCTGTTATGTAAACATGTTATAAATGGGAAGCAAGGAAAACAGTGTGAAGGAGATGAAGAAGCAAAACTGGAAGAAAACACAGCCAAGGAACAGACATTTATATTCCTTATATATGTTTGACTCACCAGAGGAAAAGAGTATGATTCCACGAAGTAGCTCAAGGATAAGATAAGAATGTGATGAAAAAGGAAATTGCATAGCTAAGAAAATCAATTTTTCAAAAGAACATGATTTTAAAATCCAATAAGCTAGAAAAACCAAAGACCAGAATTGTTTAAAGAATCAGAATGAATGCAAATCAAAAGATGGATATAGAAAATAAAAATCAAATATAAGACTAACGGGTGACTCTGAAGTAGAAAAGCCAATGAATGAAAGATAAATTTATTCAGATATATAATATGAATGGGATACTACACTAAGAAGAATGAAATCCATAAGTTGAAAGATCATACTATCTACTGGGGGAAAATTGATACAGAAAAATTGACACTAAGATATAGTCCAATTAAGGATATACAGCTGCTTTAATGATAAAGAATTCTTTTCTTTATCCAAGCAGAAAAATCAAATCACTTCCCAGGGAAAATCACACAGGATTCAGCTCTCTCCACAGAAATCTAGAATGTCAAAAAATCAGTGAAGTATCTTCTCTTCAACCACCCTCTGTTTTTTTCCATCTTTTAACTTGATTGAGGCTTTCAATGGTTAAGTCTATTGGTAAATGTCACATTGCACTTGAGAATATGTGAATTATTTTCAAATATCTTTTGATACTGATTTCTAACATGATTCCACAGTGATAAGAGAACAGACTCTGTATGATTTCAATATCTTTAAACTGTGAGGTTTTTGTACCTTGTTTTCTGTTCCTGGATATGTTCGTGTCTTCTGGTTTATAGTCTATGGGAATAGAATTTATATCTTGCTGCTGTGTGAAAATTATATAAATCTTAATTATGTTGAATTGGTTCATCGTGCTTTTCAGGTCTACTATATCCTCCTACTTTTCTATCCATTCTATTAGTTTTTGAGAGTTTGATATTAAAACTCCAACTAAAAATCTTAATTTATCTACTTAAAAATGATTATAATATATTGTGGAACTATATGTAACTTTGTTCCTGTATTTTCCAAGTCTCCTATGAATGTGTTATCATACTTTCCTAATTAAAAAAATCAGTGAAGCAATTGCCTTCTTTTTCTGTTAGGTTTTGAAGAGGAGGTGTGAATCCAAAATATTTACCCACTCTGAGTTTTTGGTTTGTTTGTTTGTTTAATGTGTAGAGATAAACAGATAAAACATTACTCTATAAGGGCTCCTTAAGAAAACAGCTTGAAAAAAGAGAGTCCCTCAAGAAATAAAATAATTCAGGAACGGATATGTTAGGATGAACACTGAATTCATTTAAATATAGAATTAAGAGTGAACATCTGGGAGAAGAAGGTGGTCGAGCACTTGTAAATGTGCTGAGTGCTCAAAGCTGAAAGTAATACAAGCGATGGAAATCCGGAGACTGCGGAGAAGATGGATAGACGTGGACGATGTTGTTAACATATTTCAGAGCTACGAGAGAGTCTGAAATACGTAGTGAACTGCCTCTCTAAGTCGTTTTACTTAATGCTTATAGGCCTCTTTTAGCAATGTGTATCTTGCAGGGAAGAAAGCAACCGCTGGAGGTTTGCTTGTTTCTCCAATCCAAAGACCATTTTAAAATGACTTCAAGCACACCCAGTATGATTCCATAACTGTAAAATAACTTCCTTCTAATCTTTTCTGTGCCTTAGTGTCTCCAGCTGTGAGACCGGGAGGAGGAGTATTTCTCTGCCGGGAGGGGGTCGTGAGGACTCCGTGTGTTTACCTGTGAAGTGCTTAGCACACTGCCTGACTCAGGACGAGTGGGCACAGTTAGGCTGCCATGATTTCCACGCGGCACGGAGAGAGGAGGTAAGTTTGGCCTATGGCAGTATTCTCCTAGCATCTGTCGTGTTTCTCATTTCTGATTTGGCTCCGGGCGGTTCATCCTAGTGGTAACTTGAGTGAACCATCCCCGCTACGGTATGGGGCTCCAGGCTGGTTCGGGTCTACCTGCGCCAGCTCTGCACCTGGGCGACCTTGGCTTAGCCCCATACAGATGACTCCATCGGCCAGGCGTCTGGGCGCCGGTCCTCTTCCTCCGCCCAGGCCGCCGACCCCCTGGCTCCCCAGCGGGGCCTCCTCCTGCCACGTGACGCCCCCGCCAGGGGCCCCAGCGCCCTCCCCGCGGCCGCCCCGTTCCGGCTCCCGGGCTCCGCCTGTGCGCGGCCTCCTCGGCGCAGCCATCCTCGCGGCCGCTGAGGGCGGCAAAAGCCCACGGCATCTGCCATTTGTCATTCAGCCCGTGGGTACCGCCCCAAGCCTTGATTTAAGCCCGTGTGGGGCGGATTCTAGCCTCACTCTCCTGGAGAGCGGACAGACGGACGGGCGGACGGGGCGGCTCTCCTTGCAGCCGCTCGGACCGCGGGGCCTTGGCTCACGGGGCGCTTCCCCAGGTCGCCGTCATGGCCGCGGAGGCGGCACGCCCGAGCTGCCGCGCTTGAGTTCCGGGGGTCCGGACCCCGCAGGGTAGGTGGTGGGGAGGCTTGCAGCCGCGATCAGGGCGAGTTGAGAGGGGGAACCGAGGGGCCGTGGCCGGCCTGGGGCTGTGGGGCGGCAACATTGCCGCGGAACGGGCACCGCGCCGGGCTCCGTGCCGCGCTCCAGAGGGTGTGCCGGTGCCACCGCGCCGCGTACGTGAGGGGGTCCGGGCTCCTCGGGACCCGGCGTGAAACTCTGACAAATTGTCTCTGGGCGAGCCAGCTCGGCTCCGAGAACGAATTCTTTTCCCCCTCGGCTGTTCTTCATGCCACTTTTTGAAACGCTCGCATGTAGTTGATTTGCGGTAAGTAGACTCGGTTTTTGAAACCTGGCACTCTAACCTTGCTAAAAGGCCGGGGTGGGGTGGGGTTGGTGGGGGGGCAGGGGGAGAAAGTCTGTTCAAAGTAATAATGTGACTAAACATGAAATGTTTGCGTTTACATCCATGATGGAAAATGTGATCCGATTCATGCAAAATTTAGACCTAGGGACCCTATCAGGTAGGCACCGAAGACGATTCTAAAATGCGGGCTCTTGAAAATTTCCTAGATTAGGATAACTGATAATGCAACTTTGGTTATTTACGCTCAGCATCAAACTTTCAGGGTAGTGCCGGGGATTTTTACTTCTTAATAAATATACTCCTGTAATTTTGATTCCTTTTTTTTTTCTTCTTCTTCTTCAACAAATGTATTACTTTTATGTTTTAGGAAACCAATAAAAATTAAAAATAGAAACACTCAGCTTAGGTCCTCCTTCTTCCAGGAATCCTTCTCTAACCCCTCCCTCCCCAGGCAGGATCGGAGGCCCCTCCTGTGAGCTTTCTGGGGCCTCACTGAGGTCCTGGTCCCTATGTCCTCCCCCTACCCTCCTCGCGTGTATTAACCCATCAGTCTCGCTCGGAGTCCAGTGGCTACTTAGCACATGGTAAGTGATTAATACCGTTTAACGACCAAAGGAAAAGATAAAACGAGCTGATGTTTCACAGTTTTAGCCCTGAAATTATAGAGTGATAAATTAGATAAGAACGTTTACTTAAAGTTAAGGATCTAGAAAGTTGACAACATCCGATGTCCGGGCTACACGTCCCAGCAGATCCACTCCTAGGTATTTATCCTGTAGCCGTGATGTTTTTACAGGATTGAAACCCATTTAGTGGGTCATGAAAACAATTAAGTGGCGAGTGATCAGAATTTGTAAAACGTGAACTAACAGAGAATAGAAAATCATCAGAATGTGTCTCAGGTCATAGGGTATTTGCTTCATGAAACTTTTTTTTTTCCTTCTCTCAGTTTTATACACACACAGATGTGTGTCATGATGTAAAACGTCATTCTTTAGAATGAGTCATGGTCGAAAAAGTTTGAAAGCCACTGCCCTAGATAAATTTTCATACATATACACAAGCAGACGTGTACAAGAAGTTTGGCTATGGTGTTGTTTGTAAAACTCAGAAGCTAGAAGCAACCTCTGTGTCCATCTGAAGGAGGACTATAAATTATACTCCAGTCATAAAATGGAGCCCACCCAGTACAGTGGTGAATAAAGTAGTTTTGTGTCTTAACACAAATGCGTCTTAATAACATTGAGGGGGGAAAAAAAACGTTGCTGAAGAAGACTGTATGATATCATCTATATGAAATTCAGAACCTGATGAAATAAAGGTGTGGTTTAGGGGTGCATATGTAGACATTTAAAACTGTATAGAAAAATTGTAAAGCAATTAACACCATAAAAATCAAGTTAGTGGTCATCTCTTAGGGGTGAATATGAAGGAACACACTATGAGGTTTTGGCTGGGGGCAGGTTTTGAGACGTGGAAAATGCTGTATCTCCTGACCTCGGCAGTAGTTACATGGGTGTTTACTTTATAACTCTTTGTTAAATGCTACATATAATGTCTGTATGTTAAATTTTCCTGAAAGTATCTTAAAACATGGGCTTCACAAAATGAAGAAACCTGAAGCTTCCCGGCTTTCCTTTAAAGAAGGACTTAAAGAAGTCCTGACCAGAGAGAGGTACTTAGGGAATTTAAAGAATATTAATGATATTTTATTTCATAAACTCTGGGGATACATCAGTGTTCATTAAATTCTTTATATGTTTTATATCTTTAATAATTTGTTAATATTTAGAAGAAAATAAAAGTCATTCACAGATAGTACTGTGAACATTTTAGTGTGCTTGCTTTCTAGAAAGCAACTTTTATGTATTTTTACAAAATTGAAGTTATAATTCATATAGTAATGTAAGCTAAAATCAAATTCTTTATACAAAAAATTGAATACTGAAAAGTATATGAAAATGTAACATCTTCTACAAGGAGTTTAAAATGCTAACATGCTGTTTGTTATATTTACTTCAACAATTTCAGTTCCTCAGTCACTCTAGGCCACATTTCAAGTGCTCAGTAACGACATGTGACTAGTGGCTCTTATATTTTATTATGCTGTATTACTTTATATTATGCTGTATTATATAACAGAACATTTCCATCACTGCAGAAATTTCTGTTGGAAAACAGTTCAAGCTACAGGCCCTTTGGTTGCATAAACTGCCGGCAATTTCTTCTTTGTGCTTTTGTGTCTTAAGATATTCTTTATTATTAAGGAAATATATGTTGAAAATTTTTTCTAAAAGTTTTAAAGTTTGCATTTTCACATTTCTTTAATTTATCTGATAAATATAGGTACACATAAATGAACATATTTGTTTGTTTGCTTTTTCCCACGCACAGTACCAATGGTTTGCGGTGCTACCTCTCTCATATACATATTTCCAGAAATACTTGGGCTCATTTCTGGATTCTCTGGTCATTTATTTGTCTCTTCCTGCAAAGACTACAGATTTTTTCCTTACTTTTGTCTTAAGTATAGTATATTTTTCAGTTCTAAGAATTAAAAATGTTTTTCATTATGATTTTTTTTCTTTTTCCTATGAGATTTTTAGAAGTATTTTCAGTTTTCAAATGTGGAAAGTTTTATGAGTTATCCTTTTGTTACTGACTTTTTTAAAGCTTGCAGCGTAGTCAGCAAATTAGGGTTCTGTGCTACCAGTTCTTTGAAATTTAAGAATTGCTTTGTGGCCTCACGGTTAGTTTTTCAACTGCTCCTTGAATGATTGTGAAGAATATATATTCACAGACTTTTGGGACAAGGTAGGTATATAAGTAAATGAACACACACACATATATATGTCTTAGATCAGGCATAAAAAATTGTAATGTTCAAATCTTTTTTAACCTTGCTAATTTTTGGTTTGTTTAATTACTGAGATTGGTATAATAAAAATGTCACAATAAAATAATGAATTTTCTCAGTTTCTTCTTGCAATTCTGTCAACTTTGCTTTATAAAAGTTGAAGGTACATACAAGTTACATGCCCACAAGAAGAGTACGTACTGCTTTTTCTTCTCTGTGTATTAGGTCTTTTGTCATGCTGTAGTCGTGTTCAATGCCTCCTCACCCACATGCCTGTTACCTTAAGATCCATTTTGTCTTATAATATCCTAGTCACACCTCTCTCTTAGTTAGCGTTTGCTTAGAATATCTCTTTCACAGGTAAAACCAGATAGTTTTCTCTAATCCACTCTGACAGTCTGTCCTTTAACTGGATCTTCAGTCCAATTGAATTTAATATAGTAACTGCTGCACTTAAGAAGAAAGTTAGCATTATCTTTGGTTGTTTTTGTCCTTTTTTTTTTTCCCTCTTCTTTGCTACCTTTTGGATTTTTTCTTACTCCATTTTCTTCCCTCTCCACTAGTATGAAAATCACGTATTTTATTTATTTTAGTGGTGTCACTCAAAATTTTAGTGTACCAACTTAATCTGAAGTTTATCAATTTTTTTCCTTTTACAAATAATTCAAGAAGCATACGTTGCCTTGATAACCGTTTAATCTCCCAGCTTAAATGTTGTCTTCCAGAGTTTAGTTCCATCTTGATTTTTTTTTCTCCTATAAATTTGACATCACTTTCGTTTTTTTTTTTTTTATGATTTGTCATTCCTTCTTACACCTCAGATCTGTCTCTTCTTCTTAAAACATATATTTTAGAAGCTTGTTTATTAAGGGACAGTTGATGGCAAACTGTATCTGAAAATGGCTTTATTTTGCATGCATTTTTGAATGGTAGTTTTGTTAGACGTATATTTCCCGGCCAGCGGTATCTTTCTCAGCCCTTTGAAGGTGACATTCCAGTGACTTCTACTTTCAGTGTTACAGTTAGTTCAAACAACTGTTATTTGTTGGTAATTTGTTTGTTTTGCCTGATTTTAAGATCTCTTTTGTTCTCTACAGCTTTGTGACAGAACGTGTCTCCGTGTGGACATTTCACTGATCCTGGATTTATTGTGTTCCTGTCTCTAAGGTTTGTTTTTCATCACTTCTTCAAAGTTTTACCTTTTGTGTCTTTCAGTATTGCTTTTCCTCCATTTTTTCCCATTCTTTCCTTTAAGAACTCTGATTAGACTTCTATTAGACTTTGTCATTCTGTCGTCCATCTCTTTTAACATAGCTTTTATATATTATACATTTTTGTTCATATTGAATTCTAGGTAATTTCTTCAGATCCTGTATTCTGAACTTTGTCTAAATTTTTTTTCTTCTTCAAATTGAGCTGTAATTTACAAACAATGAAGACATAAGAATAAAGTGTATGGTTTGCATGTAAAAGTTGCAAGCGGTGACAAACTATGAGCTAGCTCCAACCCATAATATATTTTCATATATAAGATTTTGTTGAACATAGCCATGTCCATTGAGCAGAGTTGGGTAGTTATAACGGAGACCGTATGGCCCACAAAGCCTAAACTATGTTTTATGTGATCCTTTGCAAAGGAAGTTTGGTGATGCCTCTTCTATAATATTGCATATACTACAATTTATTTACCTTTTTTCCTGTTGATAAGCATAGGAGTTGTTTTCAGATTTCAACCATTATAAATAAAATTGCCATAGATGTTCTTGAAACTGCCATTGGTGAATATATATATTCTTATCCCTTGGATATGTACCAGGGAGCTGAATTGATGGTCTTCGGGTAAGTTGGTTGCATTTCCATGAATAATAATAATGTTGAACATCCTTTTATCTCTTTTTTGGCCATTCCAATTTCTTTTATGAAGTCTCTATGTAAGTCTTTTGCCCATTTATTTTAATTAGGTTATCTTTTGTTAGTGATTTTTTAACTCCTTATGTGTTTTGAATAGGAGACCTTAATCAGGTACATGTTTGCATATATTTTCTACCTCTCTTATTCCCTTAATAGTGCCTTTGGACAAGCAGATTTGTTTTTTTGAAGTCCAATATATCAATTTTGGGGGGGGTGGGAGGGTAGAAAGGGTTGAAGGTGCTTTTTTGTATCCCGTTCACGGAATTTTCTTCTACCTTCATCGTTGCCCTCCATCAAGATCCTGAAGACATTTACTTATTGTTTCCTGTAGAAGCTTTGTACTTCTAGTCCTCACTTTTGGGTCTTGCTAAATTCACTTTTCAGTTCTGGTAGTTTGTAGATCCTTTTTATCCCCCTTATTTCTTGGCTCTGCCACACAGCATGCAGAATCTTAATGCCCCGACCAGGGATAGAATCCATGCCGCCTGCAGCAAAAGCTCAGAGTCTTAACACTGGACCTCGAGGGAAGTCCTAGTTTGTAGATTGTTGCAAATTTTCTAAATGTACCATCATGTCATCTGTTAAAAAAGTTTAAATTTTTCTAATCTCTGTTCCTTTTTTTTTTTTTTTTCTTGCCTTATTGCACTGGCTTGGAACAGACTTTAACAAAATTTTAGAAATGGACATCCTTGCTTTTTCCTAATCCTAGAGGAGAATATCTGTCTTTTAAGGATGATGTTTACTGGACATTGTCTTGTAGATACTCTTTATCAAAGTAAGAAATTTTTTATTTCTAGTTTACTGAAATTTGTTTTCACAAAGGTGTATCAAAATTTTAAAACCCTTTTTGTTATGAAATAATTTTAGATTTACAGAAAAGTTGCAAAAATAGTATAGAGTGTTCCTGTATATGCGTCACCTAGCTTCCTCTAATGTTAACAGATTACACAGCCATGATGCATTTACCAAAATTAAGCATTAATGTTGGCACAATACTATTAACTGTAGACATTATTCATATTTCTCCAGTTTTTCCATCATTCTGTTCCAGGATATAATCCATATACCACATTACATTTAGTTGCCATGTCTCCCTAATCTACTCTAACCCATGATAGGTTTTGAGTCTTTTCTTATTTTTCATCACCTTGCCATTTTTGAAGAGTACTGGTCAAGTATTTTATACAGGGTTCATCAGTTTGGGTTTGTCTGATGTTTTCTCACAATTAGACTGAGGTTATGGGCTTCAAAGGAAGCACACCAAAGAAATATTGTATCCTTATTGCATCATATCTGAGGGCACATAATATCCATATCAACACGTTAACCTTGATCACATAGTTTAAGTAGCATCTCCCAGGCTTCTCCTTTGTAACATTTCTGTTTTTCACTTTTTACACTCTTTCTGTTACAAGCAATTCATTCAAGGTAAGGAGAGGGAAAAAATATCAAATGACTTGTGATTATATATTAAAACTACCATAATAATTAATAAATACATTGAGGGATTCACTTTGAGATTGTGTAAATGCCCTGTTTCTCTTTAAAAGTGTTGTCCACTGTTTTAGTATTTAACTAACCTTGCCTATAGCAGTTACTATTGTAGTATTGTAGTGGTGGTTTTCCATTTCTTTTATTCTTTCTATTTTTATTGGAATTCTGACTCAGGAGCCAGACTGCCTGAGTTCAGTTCCTAGTTCTTCCCTTCCTTTGCTGTATAGTTTAATATTGAACAGTTACTTACCCTCCCTCCATATTGAGAGTTTCCTTCCGTATCATGTGTAATAACCACTGGGGTCATTCCCTTGGGATTTTCTTTCAGTACATCCCAGGACTTCAGGAAAAAAACAGGTTCTTGACTTCTTAACCTGACAGTGGTCCTTTATTTAGTTCCAGGTTGCTTTTCTAGCCTTATAGTCTTGCTCCTCAGAATTAGACCAGTGACACAGCTGATATTAACTGCTCATTAAAATCTGAAGTCACTGCACTGTGTATGAGGCTATGCTTTATCTTTCTGCAATTTCCTCAGCCTTAAGTGAATTTTCCAAAAAATTTCAGGGTCTCTTCAGAGAACACTCACTTCACAATCCTACTAGCTAGATAGGAACCCTGTAATTTGTAATCCATAGCCCTTGTTAAATTCTTCCCTTTCATCATTAATCTTTATATCTCAGTGTCACTTCCAGTTGGTCAGGTTCTCGGAGATAGGGTTCTTGTACCTGCTGTGATACTTACATACAAAGAGCTATTGCTAAATAGCTACCACTGTTAAATACCTACTATAATTGTGCTACAATTTTGCAAAGTAAGTATTATTGTCTCAGTTTTAAATTGTGAAGAAACTCAGTATCAAAGAGATTAAGAAACTTGCCTGACAACAGTATAGTTAGTAAGTGGCAAAACTGGTTTGTCTGACTCAAAAATTATTGCTATTTCTTCTATGTCATCCCACCTTGGTACTAAAAATAAATAGTTAAGTAAAATTATTAAACAGATGTATTTTTTTTTTATAAAACACAATGGTGAAATTGCTTCACTTACATTAACAGTATGCTACTTTTTCTGCTGAGGTATGAAATACATGGGTAGGGGAAACGTATAAAGTGTGTCAGTCTTAAATATACAGCTTGATGATTTTTTAAAATATATATCACCTGTATAATCACTGCATGAAGACAGACAATATTGCATCCATCCAGAAAGAGAAAATTCTCTCACTTCCTAGCCAGTACCTCCCCTAGAAGTAACTCTCTTTTGATTTCCATCACTGTAGATTAGTTTTGTCTGTTTTTGAACTTTAGGGGTAACCAAGTAGTATGTACTTCTTTGTGAGTGACTTCTTGTTACCATGTAATAGGAGCAACTAAGAAACTCTGAGATCTAACCATCATGAAGGGCAGTCAGCTTGGGGTGCAGAATCTGGGTGATGAGGTCAAATGTTAGCTCTACTGCCTAATAAACTGTCTGATATTGGAAAAGTTTTTATTCTTTCTGAGCCAAAATTCTCTTGTATAAAAGGGATAAAACCACCTGTTTTCAGGTTGTTGTGACCAGTATAATATACACTAAGTGGCCTACAGAGAACATATCCATAGGTTAAGCCAAGACTTTTTCTCAATTAAAATGATGAAATGCAATGGGGTATTTCAAGGAATAAATCAGAGATTTAATACAGGGAAGGTGACATGAGGAAGGAAAGAGGTGGGAGTCCCTGGCCATTAAAGACCTCAGTCTAATATCCTGTAAAGGGTGCTTTGGGGTAGCCCTGGGCTCTTGCTTATCTCCAGGGGAAGGTAAGTATCTTTACTATCTCAACTTAATAATCTCTCTTGAGCTTCAGTGTCCTGATTTTTTAAATGAGGATAATAAGAATTGGCTTTGTTGACCTTGATAAGGATCCTTTGATAGAGTGTTGGAGATAAGAGCCAAGGGAATGGGTTGGAAAGTGAATGGGAGGTGAGGAAATGGGGATTACTGGTTTTCAATTCTTTTCCTTTAAGTTGATTTGAGAAAGTTAGTTTGGAAACCCAGTGGAACCTAGAAGGCAATGCAAGGTCAGTGAAAATTTTGTTTATTAAATACCAGAGCATGATTGTATGTTGGGGAAAAGCACCTCTAGTAGAAAGGGAGAGGATAATCATGGAGAGAAAGCTTTGGATGGAGAGCTGGGATTGGTCTTTGTGCTAGGAAGGGTAATTTGTAGATTTAGCATTGGGAAGATAAGATGCCGTATCCAGTAATTTTTCCTTTTCTCTCTCGTGAAGCATGATGTAGGGATGTTAGCAGAGACAGCTGTATCTACAAGTGTGGGAAATGAGATTTCATTTGGAAGGTAGTAGCAAAAGTGGGAAATAATAAGACGTGGGAACATTCTGGAGTTGTGGAGGCTATGGAACTCAGCTGAGTCTGAATTGACAGAATTAGAGTAATGTCACTCTCCCTAGCTGTGAGACCCCACTTCTCCTGCAGTAGCCTTTCCACTGTGTTGTTTTGCTGCATTTTTAATATTACCTGAGCACTCTCCAGTTACACTGAACTGCCTACTGTGGCTGTCCAAGTTAAGTCAAGGTATCCATAATTATTTGGTTAGCTCTCTGATTACCAAGTTGTATAGGATTCTAGTAGTCTACCCAGCTTTCTTCCCTAGCTCTTGTTGTTTTGGTGTGAGATTTTGTAGAGAGTGAGGTCTTTCAGAAATGACTAAATTGTCTTCATGTCTATAAAAGGTCATTACAATGGACCAAATGTTTATATCCACTCAAAATTTATATGTTGAATTTCTTACACCCAATGTGGGGATATTTGAAGATGGGGCTCTGGGAGGTATTTAGATCACGAGGGGTTGAGCCTTGGTGAGTGGGATTAGTGCCCTTATGAGAAGAGGCCAGAGAACTAGCCAGCTTTTTATTTTTTTTTCTGCCATGTGAGAATACAAGAAGTCATCAGTCTGCAACCTTGAATAGGATTCTTACCTGAAAAGGATACTGGCATTCTTCTCAAACTCACATGGAACATTTATCAAAATAGACCACATTTGGGGCCATAAAACACATCTTAACAAAGTTAAAAGAATAGAAATCATATGATGTCTGCTCTCAGACCATAATGAAATTACAATAGAAATAATAGACATCTGGAAAATCTCAAAATACATGGAAATTAAATAACATACATATAAATAACACATAGGTCAAAGGAAAAAATCTCAAGGGGCATTTTAAAATATTTTAAACTAAATGAAAATAAAACTTATCAAAATGTGTTGATGGCAGAGAAAGCAGTGCTTAGAAGGAAATGGATATGTTAGGAAAGAAGAACCATTAATCTGTGTTCCCACCTTAAAAAACTAGACAAAGAAGAGCAAACTAAATCTAAAGTAAGCAGAAGAAAAGAATAAGAATTAAAGCAGAAAAATCAATGAAATTGAGAATAGGATGTCAATAGAAAAAAATCAATGACATCAAAATAGGTTTTGTTTGAGAGATCAGTAAAATTGATGTCTCTAATGAGACTAAGAAGAGGGAGGATACAGATTACTAATATCGGAAATGAAGGGACATCACTTCAGATCCCTTGGACATTAAAAGGATAATAAAGGAATACAATGAACTACTCAGTGCCCACAGATTTGATAGCCTAGATGCAATGGACCAACTCTTTAAAGAAAACAATCTGCCAAAACACAGAAGAAGAAATAAATAATTGAAGATGATTTCTCAATTAAATAATTCAAATAATTACCTTCTAAAACAGAAAGCACAAGGCTCAGGTGGTTTTACTGGTGAATTCTTCCAAACATTTAAGGAAGAAATTATGCCAATTCTCTATAATTACTTTCAAAAGATAGAAGCAGAGGGAATACTTTTAAACTCATTCTGTGAGGCTAGCATTACCCTACTACCAAAACCAATAAATAATTACAGTAACGTTGTAGGATACAAATTTATTATACAAAAGCCAGTTGCTTTTCTGTATACTAGAAATAGACAAATAGAATTTGAAATTAAAAACACCTTTGCATCATTTTTACCATGAACCTTAAACTGCTCTAAAAAAAGATAACTTTAAATATTGAAATTGTGGAATCTTTGAGTGCAGACCCTACTTTAGCTTACCTTTTACCTTTTGATTTTTGAAATGAGTAGTGTATGTTAAGGTAACGAGGAAAAAACATCTCTCCAGAGAATTTCTTTCTTAAACTGAAACTTATTCTTTAATGCAGAAGGACAGAATTCTTTCTTTATGATTTGACATATAACTACATAGTAGACCACACATAATAAGTGAAATGATTGTTATTGTGAAATGAATGTTATTTTAGTGTTAGGGACAGAGGGAGGTTGTAGGAAAAAAGATAGGTGTGCTTATGAAAGGATAACCTGAGAGAAACTTGTGTTGATGAACTGTTCAGTGTCTTGGCTGTAGAGGGGATCAGTGAGTTCACAGGTGATAAAATTCTATAGAACTAAATACACTACCAATAGGTGAAATGAAACAGGGGAAATCTCAAGAGACCAGTATATTGTATAATACATACACACACACACACACGTGTATTGATTGTGATATCGTACTTTAGTTTTGTGAAATGTTACCCCTGGAGAAACTGAGTAAAGGACACTTAAGATCTATCTTAAAACTTCATGTGGAATTTGCAGTTATCTCAGTAAAGGTACAATTTAAAATGTGCACACAACTACTATATAGAACTAATAATTTTTATTTTTGTTTTTAGGTTCTTCCCTGCCTACTTGAGGGAACATAGTCATCATTGGCTTTTGTAAGTTGGTATTTTAATTTTTTCTGTCCTTCACCTCCAATCTTTTATATTTTCTAATAGAGAACTTTTAGAGCAAAACTTTTTTTTATTGGTTCTTATTTTAAGGACGGTTTCACTTTTTCTGATACTGTTAGGTGATAATTGTTTTGAGAAAGTTTGAATTACACATCTTGGGCTAAGGCCATCTGTTTCTTTGGGGTGACTTCCTATCAGGGTTATGATTAGCAGGAGCAAAGTGCCATCCGTGGATCTGAAGTTGTACATCCATCCATCCTGTTGGGCATCACAGTCTTCACATTGTTGTGGCAGATGGTAAGAGGGGCACAGCACCCTAGGAGAAAGCCACTAATGTGAATGGTTTGACTAATGAGGTATAACAAATTCTATTTCATTTATCTGTGAAAATCTGTCAAATAGAAGAAATGAATGGAGAATTGCAGATTGGGATAATTTAGCTTTATTCTCATTTTATCATTTGGAGTAGCTATATTTCTGTTCGATAACTTTTTCTTTGTAGCATATGGAAGAAAAACAGGAAGATCTCCTGTTTCATGGTAGGTTTTTTTTTTTTTTTAATTCAGCGAAATCTAAACATTTGAAATAGATTTTAATAAATATTTTTAACCTGGGAAATGAATTATTCCTTCTATCACTGAAAACATTTACAGTATTAAATGGCCAGTACTGTCTACTTCAGCCACTTTCCTCATTAGTTTTCCTTGTCTCGGTATATGGCAACTACATTTCTCCAGTTGCTCACATAGTCTTTGTGACACCACATCACATCTTTTGGTCATCCCCTGTATCAGGAAATACTGTCAACTCTACCTAAAATATATCCAGAAGATGACTGCTTCTTGCCACATCTTTCACTACCATACTGGTTCAAGCCTTCATCTTTTTATTAAAATAGCCTCCTAACTGGCTTCCCTGCTTTTATGCTTTCCCCCTATAATCCATTCTTCAGATGACAGCCAGATAAATTATTTAAAACTCCTAAGTCTGATCATGTTACTTTTCTGCTCCAGTGACTCCAGTGCCTCTCTTCACAGAGGCTCATCAACGTTTACATGATATGGGCCCCCATTACCTCTGATCTAACCCAGCCTATCACTGCTTGTCCTCACTCACTGCTTCAGCCACACCAATATTCTTGTTCCTTCATTAGGGTTTTGCAGGCACTGTTCCCACAAATAGCCACATGACTTGCTTTCTTATCTTCACATCTTCACAAAACTGTCGTCATCTCATCGAGGCCTTCTCTGACTAGCTTATTTCAAATTACCCCTGTTTCTCCCTGCCTTATACCCCTAGTACTTCCCCTCCCTACAGTACTTTTCTTAACCACTTTCTTGTATGTATTTTACTTGTCGATCTCCCTTTCACTTGAAGATGAATTCCATGAGGGTGGGCGTTTTTGTGTGTTCTGTTTACAAAGATGGGAAAGTGGGATGGGATTGTGTAGTAGTTACTGACTTTGCCCAATACAACCTTCTCTTGTTGCCTCCTGACCACAAAGATAGGTAAGTAAAAAAAAGTAATGAAAATGTCAATCATCTGTATATTTCTAAGGATGACTAGGAGAAAAACTAGGTATGAAATTTGTTCTGAGAATATGCTTCACTTTCTTTTCAGTGCTTATTTGATTAGAAATTCTTTGGTAAAAATGCATAGGTCTTGATAATTTTAGTAAATGATTCCTAATGTCATGTTGTTGCTGAAGATTTAGTGTTCTATCAGAATTTAGTTCTGTAAGTGCCCTTTTTAAGAGCTGTAAATTAGCAGACAGCATGGTGGATAGCACAAGTTTTCCAACCAGGCATAGCCTGGCTTGAATTCTGGCTGTGATTCCAATGAGTACGCTATAAGCGACCTAATGAAGCTTTCTTAGTCACAGTTTGTCTTTTGTAAAATTGCAGTAATAACAACTATGAGGCTTATGAGGATTAAATGAGGTGATAGACCTAGCCATTAGCAGCATTCAGTAACTTAATTCTTTAATCCAATTTTGCTTGGTATTATATGTGTGAGATGCTCATAATAAATTATTTTATAGTATACTTTGTACAGAAGACAGTCTTTTATTATTTACATCATTACATATAGTAAATTTTGAAAAATTATTATATGGAAGAGAAAATAACTAGGAGACATGGACTGCTCTGTAAATGACCCCAGACAATTTTTTGCATTTTTTGTAATATCTACATTTTAGCAGTGTAAAGAGGATGAAATGAGATAATTTAGATTTGTTAGTACTTATTTGTAAATATAAAGCACTAATGCAAATGTAAGGAGTTGACACTTATTACTGAGGGTACTTTTCACCAGCCATGAGGTAGTAACAGGAACTGAATTTACTGTCCTGCCTTATCAAAGCAAACAAAACTCCATAAAATGTGTGAAACAAAGATTTTCAGACTTTGGATGACAAATGGCATGAGACAGCTAGCCATGAGATAAAGGAAACAAATGTACCCAAGGACACAGTGTGAGAGGAGAACCCAAGCACAGCTCAGTAGTCACCCTGAATTGAGATGATAGAGCTGGGCTAGAACTGGGAATTCAGGGGATTGAGGTAGCTAGAATTTGCAGGACAGAGGATGAGAGAGAAGAGAGTTGCACAAAGAGAGACTTCTGGAGATCTCTAGCGGGTTCCACTGGAGTTTTGAGCTAAGTACTGATTAGTGCATGCTTAGGAGAGAACTCCCCACATCTTGGGAAAAGACTTCCCAAGTACTGCCTCAGTGGTGAGGCAGAACTAGTCCTAGACAAAAGGCTGTTCTGATCCTACCTGAAAAATCTTAAAAGTAAGCCATTAAAGAGGAATCATAAAACTTTTTTAGTAAAGGGCCAAATGAAAATACTTTGGGTTTTGCAGGCATGCTAAGTCACTGCAGTCGTGTCCGACTCTGTGTGACCCCACGGACGGCAGCCCACCAGGCTCCCCCGTCCCTGGGATTCTCCAGGCAAGAACACTGGGGTGGGTTGCCATTTCCTTTTCCATTTGCCGGCATATATGACCTCTATTGCAACTACTTAGCTCTGCCATTGTAATAATGAAGCAACCATAGGCAATATGTAAATGAATGGGGGTGGTTGTATTCTAAAATAAAACTTTATTTACATAAATAGACTGTGAGCCAGATTTGACTTATGGACCATAGTTTGCGGACTCCTGGTTTAAAGGGTCAAATTATGGAACTTCCCTGGTGGTCCAGTGATTAAGACTCGGTGCTTCAATTGCAGAGGGCATGGGTTTAATCCCTGGTTGGGTTTAATCCCTGGTTAGGTTTAGATCCCATAGACTACATGGTATGGCCAAAACATTAAATAAATGAAGGGTCAAATTGTTTCTAGTTGCTCAAATGCAGCCCAGAACAAAGCTCAAGAATATTTAAGGGGTCTTCCCTTGTAGCTCAGTCGGTAAAGAATCTGCCTGCAGTGCAGGAGATCCGGGTTCGATCCCTGGGGTGGGAAGATCCCCTGGAGAAGGAAATGGCAACCCAGAAACACATAAATCCAGTACCTAACAAGATAAAGTACACAGTATCTAGCACCCAATCAAAATTTACCAGATATGCAAAAAAACAGGAAATTTCAGTGGTTAGGAGAAAATTCAGTCAACAAAATGGACTCAGAAATGAAACATTTAATAAACATATTAATAAACAAATTTAATGAACATATTTTTATTTAATAAGATTTTAATAAACATATTCACTAAATGAAGATATTAGAACTATGATTAAAGCTAGTTTTGTATGTTTAAGGTAATAGAGGAAGCGTTAATTTGTTAAGGAGAGACATAGAAGCTATAAAATGGCCCAAATTGATCTTCTAGAGACAACAAACATCTGAAATGAAAAATATAATGGACAGGATTAACAGCAGACTAGACACTGAACTTGACCCAGCAATAGAAAATTATATAAAATAAAACACACACAGTGCCTGGAGGGAAAAGCCCAGCAGTAGGCTGCAGGGTAACATTACACAGCCAGATATATGTATAATTAGAGGATCCAAGGGAAAGAGGGAACAGAAGAAAGATCTTTTTAAAAATAATGGCTGAAAGTTTGCTAAATTTGATGAAAACTATAAGTCCATGAATCTCAATGCTTCAATAAATATCTAGCAGTTATCCAAAGAAGAAAAAGATGAAGAAAATTATACCAAGGCACAATATAATCAGATAATTTAAAACCAGTAATAAAGAGAAAGATTTTAAAATGAGAACAAAGAAACTATAAATTTAGAGAAACAGAGAATCACAGCAGACTTTTCATCAAAAGCAATGCAAACCAGAAGATAGTGGAACAGTGTCTTTAGTGAAAGAAAAAACTGTTAACTTAGAAAAATCTATTAATTAGTGAAAATATTTTTCAAAAAAGATATTGAAATAAACATTTTCAGACATTCAAAAGCTTAAAGAATTAATAACTATTAGACCTACACTACAAGAAATGTTAAAAGTCCTCAGGAAGAGGAAAATAATACCAAGTGGAAATAAAGAGCACCAGAAATGGTAACCACGTGTGAAAAGGTATAAGTTCTTTTTAATTTAAATCTTTTAAAAGAGATAATTATTTAAGTAAAAATAATAACAATGGAGTTGGGGTTTGTAAGATATATATCCCAAGTAGAAAACAAACCAATAAAGATCTGTAAGGCTTAAATAGCAGTATCAACAAGCTTGACCTAATTGATACTTATATAAATACTATATATATATACTATATGGAGAAGGAATGGCAACCCACTTCAGTATTCTTGCCTGGAAAATTCCATGGAGAAGCCTGGTGGGCTGTGGTCCGTGGGTTCGCCAAGAGTCAGACATGACTGAGCGACTAACACACACACACACACAACACTATATATATATATGTATGTATATGTAACACTATAGAACCCAACAAAAGCAGAATAGATGTTCTTTTCAAGCACACCCAGATCAGTTATTAAGATAGACCATATTCTGGGTAAGAAAACAAGTCAGTTAATTTAAAAGGGTTGAAATCATACAAAGGATGTTCTTGATCATAATGGAATTAAATTATAACAAATATATTTGGAAAAATATATTGTAACTGAATAACACACTTCTGAATAACCCCGGGGGACATTCTAGGCCATATGGAACACCTTATATTTAAAAGAATGACAGACATACAAAATACATTCTCAGACAACAGTGGAATTAAAATAGAAATTATAACAAGAAGATAGTGTGAAAATTCTCAAATATTTGGAAAATAACACACTTCAAATAATGCATGCATCAAAGAAGTCTCACAAAAAATTTAAAAAATTTAAAAATACTTTTTTAAACAAAAAGTAAAAATATAGTCTATAAAAATGTGTGAAAGTGTTAGTCACTCAGTCATGTCTGACTCTTTGTGACCCCATGGACTGTAGCCCACCAGGCTCCTCTGTCCTTGGAATTCTCTAGGCAAGAATCCTGGAGTGGGTAGCTCTTCCCTTCTCCAGGGGATCTTCCTAACCCAGGGATTGAACTGGGGTCACCTGCATTGGAGGTAGATTCTTTTTTGACTGAGCCACCAGGAATGTGTGGGATGCAGCTAAAATAATGCCTAGAAGGAAATGTATAGCATTAAATGTTTATGTTGGGAAAAAACCTAAAATCAATAACTGAAGTTTCTACCTTGTGAAACTAGAGAAGAGCAAATTAAACTTCAAGCATGCAGAAGAAAGTAAATAATAAAAATTAGAGAGGTAAAAAAAAAAACTAGGAAAATGATAAAGAGAAATCAACAAAATGAAGTTTCTGAACATGATTAATAAAATGATAAACTTATAGCAAGGCTAACCAAGGAAAAAAGACATAAATTATCAGTATCAAAAAGGAAGGAGGAGCCCATGACTGCTGACCTTATGGATTTTACAGGGCTTATGAGAGAATACTACAAACAGCTTCTGCCCATAAATTTCAGAACTTAGATGAAATGGACCAATTCCTAGGAAGACACTAACTACCAGAATTCATGCAGAGAGGAATAGATGACCTGAACAGCCCTATATCTATTAAAGACATCAAATTGATAGTATACATTCAAAGCAAACAATATCATCACCACCAAAAAAACTTTCCAAAAAGAAAACACCCAGCCCAGATGGGCACACTGGTGAATTTTACCAAATAACCCACGTGACAAAAATGAAAAGAGTAATTGGGAAGTATTTTCAACCAAATAGAAATGAAATGTGTTTCCAAATAGGATGCAACTATAGCAGTGCTTAGAGGCAAACTTATAGCACTAGGTACTTATACTAGAGAAGAACAGTATCAAATTAACAACTCAAGGTAAAGGATTGTTAAAATTGTCTTCAAATATCTGAATGTCTTTTGTTTAAAAATATGTTTGTTTCATATGGTTGGAAAAGACCGTTAAAGGTGGTTATAAAAAGGCAATTCTTAGCCCATCATAGGAAAGAAATAGCTATCAAACTTGCACAGCTATGGACTCAGTTTCTTTGTGAGACATACTTCCATAAACATTCTTATGAGTTCTTCCCAACTATTAATTTTTGAGATAAATGATAATGAAGGAAAAACATTTCTCAGTGTTAGTAGGCTATAGATTAACTGATTTAAACTGATGTGTTATATAGTAGGTAATGCAATGAGCACTAATTTTTAAAATCACAGAACTCTAGAATTAGAAGGAGCGTTAAGTGATGTTTAGTCAAACAATAGTAGCCTCAATTCCCTGCCTTTTAAAATATCAAAGCCTTGGATTAAAAGACAACAACAAAAAAGTGACTTCCCTGGTGGTCCAGTGGCTAAGACTCCATACTCCCAGTGCAGGAAGCCTGGGTTCGATCACTGGTCAGGGAACTAGATCCCACATGCCTCAACTAAGAGTTTGCATGCCTCAACTAAAAGATACTGCATGGCACAGCTAAGACTCTGGGCAGCCAAATAAATAAATATTTTAAAAAATTGAGGAGGGGGGTCCATCTAAGTTTGCACATCAGCAAAAGCAGTGAAGGACAGTTGAATCACTAAATGACATATTTAGAATTCAGAGAAAATCCCATGAAGCTCAAGGACAATCAGGAATATTCTAGACATGCTTACATACTTGGTAAAAGTTGGATAAATCTGTCTTCTTTCCAAAGCCTCTTCTGGCTCTGTAGGACTTACTGGCCTGTCTCTGTCTTCCCATAGTATTTTGTGTACTCTGCACTGTAGCATCCACATACCACCATCTATCAACTAAGGGTTACGAAAAATGAGACAAAGAGGAAAAAGTAAGATTTGCCGTTTACCTCTGGCAGTCTTTTTCCATGCTCGGAAGTCAACCCATTTTCTCCTAATGATTAGTGTGAGCTAGCTAAAGCACTAGCTACATAAAGCAAGTATTCCTATTAGGTATTTTTCATTTTGTGTGGCAATAGTCTGAATTCCTGCCTATCACCAGTACATTTCTACTTAAAATGGTTAAATGGCAAGAAGTAAAACTTGCATTTTTTTATAAAATTTTACAGAAAAACCACATTGTTGCTTTATAGTAACCAGGCACTTGTCTCAGTTATTATTTTTTCAAGACAACTCAGTTAATCTATTTTGAATCAGAGCTTATCTTTTATGACAGTTTGATCTTGGTTTTAAAATTACTTGGCCTCATAAAAACATAGACTTGAGGGCTAAATTTTTAGTGCTGGAGGGAATCATGTAATCTGGATGCTGAAAGTTAAATTTTGTGTCTTTTATTGTAAGTATTTTTTTCCCCTTTTAACAAGTTTTATATTGGTTTGATTTTCAGCATCAATGATAACAGCTACCATTACTGAGCATTTCTTACATGCTCACACTGCTCTAGGTGCTTTCTATAGGTTATTTACCTATAGAAAGGTCTTCTTAAAGTAGACATTTCAAAATATTGGTTAGTCAATAAATAGCTTAATTTATGTCCTACTGGCAGTTTGATCCTTTGCAAACCCTGTGAAAGAAGGTGTATGCGTGTGTGCTAAGTCACTTTAGTCCCGTCCAACTCTTTGTGACTCTATGAACTGTAGCCCACCAGGCTCCCTGTCCATGGGATCCTCCAGGCAAGAATTCTGGAGTGGGTTGCCATTTCCTTCTCCCGGAATCTTCCCAACCCAGGGATCAAACCTGCATTTCTTACGTCTTGTGCCTTGCAGGCAGGTTCTTTACCACTGAGCCACCAGGGAAGCTCATGAAAGAAGGTACTATTCCTCTTTTACAGATGGGAAAATTGAGCTTCTGGAAATACTATTAATTGCTTAATTTACAAAACTACTAAAAGTTGACACTAAAACTTAAACATGAATCTGACAGCAGAGCCCATACTCTTAAACGCTGCCCCTTGAATGACCAGCACAATGCATTGAGCTTGCAGATAGATTCTGAGGACTTACTTAATAAAATTACGAAGAATGTCAGTGAATAATTATATGCAGAGGTGGTAGCTAGGTGCAATGGAAATAGCATGGGATTTAGAAAAAGTATTTAAAGTTGTGACTCATCTACTTATTTGTTCTGTGACTTTGGCAAATCAATTTATTACCTCTCTTGAGGCTGTTTTCCTCGTACAAAAATAGAAATTCATAAAACCATCTATCTCAGTTGGTTATAGTGAAGAGCAAATTGATGTTTCTAAGTGCTTTGTAAATGCTTTTGAAATGTATGTAAATAAATTGATGAGTGTATTTCGTCATTTGCTGTAGCCTTCAAGTAGCAACTTTTCTGAGTGCTTTTAGAAAGTGATTTGATTTATAGAGACACAGGAGTTTCCAGAGCAGCTCTATTGAGTTAGAGTGATCTGTTATAAAATGAGATCTGTTATAGATTGCATTCTATAGATTACAGAATAACTCACAAGACCAGCTTTCTTCGATGAGGTACATCGTTTTTGAGGAACGGTTATTTCACAATACTTTGTAAAGAAATTCTTCACAGATGTTTCTGTCTCCATTTTGGAAGAGAAGGGAGGCAGAGAGGCCAAAGTGAGTTAGTGCCAGAGTCAGCTTTGAGTTTCCAAGAATTCCGCCACCTTTCATGCACAGTTGGGAGTTCTGTGTTCTCTTAAGTTTATATCTGTCCCAATTTGAGAAAAGTCAAAAGTCTTTACTTTGAGGGCTGTTTAGTACCCTACACAAAATGGCCTCTTTGGCAGTCAAATGAATAATCAGTGAAGGGACCCCCCTCCCCCGCTTCCTCCCCGAAGCTCCTAAGATGGACACGTGGGAAGGTCGTATTCTGTGTCAAGGAATGAGTTCTCCATACCTTTCATTCCAATCTTGTTTATTTTCTTTTTAGTTTAGGAATTTTGAAACTTAACCCATGTATTCCCTTGTTTACTCAGGGTTAGCGGCAGAAATGGAACAGACCACAATAAAAGGAACACATTTTATTCTAGGCTTTCATGAATGTGGTAGCCAGTCAAGGCAGCCGTTCAGGATTCAGTGGGGACTATGGAAGTCTTTTAATTCTGTGTGTTCAGTGTAGGGAACCAGTCAGGATAATCCAGTTTCTTTCCTAGTTCCTCCCTCTGGCTCTCCTCTCCCCCTCACTAACCTTCGTCACTCCCCACAAACACACACACACCTCATTCACACACAGACCGTCACTTAAGAGCTTGGATTACTAGTTTCCGTGATTACCTAGCTCCCATCAAAAAGCTAACTGTTCTATCTCTGTCTGGGTGTGTGTTTTGCAGACAAGAGTTTGTGCACGCTGAGTCTCTCTTTAGGTCGTGTGGCCTCGGCTGGAGATGAAGGCCTGAGGGAAGCCCCAGGAATTACAGCTCTCAGTTCATCGTATGGGAGCAGTTTCCTGGGTGCGAATGAAGAAGGGCCGTGCGTGTGGCCGCCCTCCTGTCATCAGCAGCCCCATTACACTTAGAATAGTGTCCCAGTAGATTAGGTACAGTGACACGAAAGAAATTGCAGATTAAGTGAGACCATTGCTTGTAGGATCGCAGGGTGGAGAAAGAAAGGGAGAGTGAGCGGGTGCAGTTTATTTATGGAATGTCGGGGGGCCATGGCGGCTCAGCGGGTCCTAGAGGCAGAGGACTTCCCTCCCTGCTTGTTTTCTCCCTCTGACCTTGGATGAACTAGCGAGCAGTATATTATGCCGCTTGATTGTGCTGGTTTGTCATGGTTAGCATTCTGGACTGTCACTGGAATGTAGGAAACGGATGAATTTGAATTGAACCATGAGGTGGTCTGCCGGGCCCTCTCCTTGTCTCGAGGAAACCTGTCGCTGTTTGTCTGGGCCTGGCCTAATGAAAGCAATGGAGGGAAAGAGAGGTGGGCCTTTGATCTCTTTGTTGCAGCTGCTCCCTGGGAACTCGCTGAAATCAATGCCCTGTTTTCCTGAAGGAATGAATGGCTCTGCCTAACTAGCTTTGTGAAGCCGTGGGGGAATTCACTGCCTCTGTTTATTGACAGCTGAAAAGGAGCACATGGGGTGGAATGGACCTTCATGTGAAAACCAGGCATAGGGAAAATTAGACCTCAATTTAACACAGAGGAATTTGGAAATTCACCCCAAAGGAGACGGTGGTTTCTCATGCTTACATTAGAATTACTCGAGTTTGGGGCTAGTGTGTAATGAACAATGGAGGTTCTGTCACAACTGTGTTATAAGTAGGAATATGATATGCATAATAAATGATGTTAAGTAGAAGTTGATTCAACACCCTCCTTGTTTTTTTAAACACAGAAGTAGAGAAAGGCAGATGTTAGCCATGATATATAATCAGGTGGTTCTTTTATTTTTGCTTTCAGAAGAAGAGAAAAAAATTGATACTGAAAATAAGCATTGTTAATATGATATTACCAAGTTTCTAGAATGTGACTTTTATTCACTTACATTTTGAAACATCTTTGAACTTTGTATCTAAGTTCCATTCATGGGAACTATTCAAACTATTCATGCTGTTCTGGATTGTGTGTGTTGAGTGGGAATACAACAAGTCATAGTTATTTTTAAAAATGTATATTCTTAGGATATTGTAACCGGAAGTCTGTGTCAAACATAAATAAAACTCTAGACCAATTTAGCATTTGCTATGAGAACAGTTCATAAATCCTAAAATTACTGCCTTACTTTTGACAACACAGTAAAGAAAAAGTCGAATTTATCGCAAGGAAACATCACCAGACCTTCTTTTATATCTCTCCTCTCTGGCTTGATTTCCCAGGAAGAATTTATAGCTTCTTCCTTTGGCCCTCAGCCCTCTGCACACACCTCTATTATAGCACTTAACACATTGCCCTGTAGCTCTTTGTTTAGGTGTATTCTTCTAGCTGGAAGTAAAGCAGCTGTGTCGTATTCGTTTTTATATCTCCAAGCGCAGCAAAGCTCTTAGCTCAGTGAATGCGCGCTGAATGAATGGGGATTGATAGCTCCCGGTACATTACTTTGAATGTAATTACTTATGCAGGCTTCAACGGCAAAGACTACATTTTGGGAAAACCTGATTGATCTCTTGTTACCTGATTGGTACTATAGCTTTTTAAAATCTTTCCTTTATGGAGAATTATTAAACAGTTTTTCAACGTGGCAAGTTGTTTGGGCAGTCCCTCAGCCTGCGAACAGGAGGCATAGAAAGTGTACGGTGTTGTCCTTTTCAAATCCAAGCTCTCTCCTGTAATATTCTTTTTAAAAATTATGTCTCAGCATAGTGTTTAGATATTTTCAGTAAGAAGATGAAAAGAATTTTAGAGTTTTGTAGACTTTCACCTGACCAGATTTAGTGATTGAGATGGACAGACTTCCATTCTACATGATTTAATTCTATGGTGGAATGTTAAATAATGCAAAACAAAACCTTTGACAGTTTCTGTAACTAGCTTTACTACTACTGTATTTTATGAACCCCTTGACTCTCGGTGAAAAATGTAAAGGAAATTTTGATCCTAGAGGACTAACTCCCATGAGTTCACAGGAGCCTAAGACAAGCCCAGTTCTGAATTATTCTCAAGTTAAACCCAACTGCTTTTTAAACCAGAGCTGTAAGTGGGAAATAGTTGTCAATATTCTTTGGGAAAAAAATGACATCTTAAAATCATAATGGAAAACTTTAGAAAATGTTGGCGGGGGGGTGAAGTAAGCACACAAGTATAGGATCTGGCTCATATTTTATTCTCCATGTTTTTTTGTTTTATTTTTACTCCAAGATTATGTCCAAAGACATCTATTTGATTTTCTGCCTTGATTAAAAGTAGGAATGAGGTTTAAAAAACAGTTTTACATATTGGTGAGTCGTGGGAGCGTCCTGTGTAGGGATAGGCACTTGCGTGGGCTGTACGAATGTGATCGAGTCAGCAGATTGTGTTTCTGCTGAGATTTTAGATTTCTTACGAAACAGGAAAATTACCGTGGCCTTGATCATTGATAGACTCTCGCCCCCAGAAGTATTAACTTGTAGATAAGAAAGCCGTAAGCCTCGTACTTAGGTTTTATAACTTGGCTGTTCTGTCCTCCCAGTTTCTGGAAGTAATTTCATGTGACATCATACCTGAGTTAGGTGGGGGATGAAGGGTGGAAGGAGAAGTGGGGAGTCAAACAACACTCTTGCGTTGGAAATTTCAGCTTAAAAGCGATGAGGCATATCTTGTCCCCACTGATAGAATGACATGCATGCCCCAGGGGGTGACTGCAGTTAAAAGTTGTGTTCTTGCTGTGTTTATAGAACCAGTTAATGTCAACTGCATGATCCTTTATAAAAAGAGCCCTTTTCTTAGGCCTGAAGTCTGTTGTCATATACAGGAAGAAGAATGTCAGGTAATTTAGTAAGAGTCAAGCCCTCAAAATAAGTTTGGGGATCTTCATGTTTTTGTGTGTGTCTACCTCCATCAGCAAACTTCCTAGCAGAAAGATACCAGATCCTCCCTCTCAGATGGTTTTCATCCATCTAACAAACAAAGCAGACCTATTAGGGGCTTACCTAGTCATTGAAAGGAGACATCCTCCTTGTGGGTTAGGTTGAATGACAAGAAAGACAGGTACACTTATTGTCAGCAAGTTCTGTCCTTCAGGCCTCTCCTCTGAGTAGTAACCTTGTCTTTGAAGAAAAAAAAAAAAATGGAGTTCAGCAAAGGTTCCTTTTGGTCTTAGGTTTTTGTTTTGTTTTGTTTTTTTGTTTGGCTGTTTGTTTTTTGCCTTTTAATGGTCTTTCCTGGCTCTTTGACTTTGTCTTCCCCTCTTGCCCCTTCACGCCCTGCTCCGGTGGGTCCACACTCCCTTTCCCTAGAGGATAGTGTTCTTAGTTGACCCTTTTAGAAAAGGTTCTGAATATCATCTGATTGCTTCCTGAAGCTCTGAGACATTCTCACTTGAGTTAAGGTCTCTGGAAAAGAACTGCAAATATACCAGTACAGCTTGCTTCCTGGGTGCAGTGTTCAGCACTTCACTCTGACTCCTTTAATCCTCAGAAGGCCCCTGGGCTGTAGGTATGGTGATTATCTCCATATTAAGGTGAGAAGCCGAGGCAGAGAGCTGTTCCACAGGTGGTGAGAGGTTTCTAGTGGCTCCAGGTGACACCTGGGTCTGAACCGTGGGCCTTCTGGCACCATGGCTGTGGCTCCTCACGTCACCGTGTTGCGTCTCTCAAACTAAAAATTCTGTAAGAGCTCAGAGATGTGTCTCTGGAAGGTTGGAATATGACATGATGGTATACAGACAGACAGTGTTTGATCCTGGCGTTCCTGAACTTGCGTCCTGAGTGTGAATGTCTCCTTCCACAGTATTCAGTGTGACTTCCCTCAATGCTTTTCTTTGTTTAACCTTTTGATTTTTTTTTTTCCTCCTCTTCTAGGATTGCTCTCACATCTGGTGTGGCCTCTATTTCAGGTCACATCTGAAACTCCTCTGGACCCCAAGCTTAGAAAGGTAAGTGTATCCCCACGACACTGTCTGACTTCTGCTCAGGCTGCGTGCCATGGCCAGCGTGAGTCTGTGTTCTTATTCTCCTACTTTAGAGCACACGCCACAGCCTTCCGCAGTAGAGGGGCTGATGTCCCAGAAAACACTCGCTGTCTGAGATTTCTCATTGGAGGAACTGTAGGCCTTGAAGGAAAAAAGAGGGTTGGGGAATACAAAAGCCTGTTTTTCACTCTTTAGAAAAATCAAGAGAACATGCTAAGAACTGTCATTAATGTTTATTCATGTAACTTTAGAAATAAGGGGCTTTATACAGCTGACTTTTATTGATCATGACTTCTTTATTAGAAACTTGTGACCTCCCTCCCTGACATTTAAAAAGATGTTTTCAGATAAAAACAGATTAATACTAGGGGAACTTGGGGGAGGATTATCTTCCATTTAGAATCATATTTAGAATGTTGCATACGTTTCAACTCAGTTTCTAAATCATGCTCCAGCGTCGTAACATGAGGTGATTTTTCAGTTTGCATATATTCTGTCCAAATTTCCTAAAATTATGAAATAAGTATGCTGCTAAATCCAGTGGCGGTAACCTAAATTTGTGGGAACTCATGGTTGACGGGATCTGTGATATTTATCGGAAGTTTTTATTTTTCTCCACCATACATGTGGAGATTATGGTTTGTTTTAAACACCCATTTCAAAATAATGACACCTAGTTCGAGCCTTAAATTTCATATCCAACATTCTGGTTGTTTTTCTCCTGTAAAATGTATTAGTTCTCTGTTTAAGCCCGTTGCCTTCTTCACCCTTAAGGAGCCCTCCTCCTGTTTGCAGCTCTGCTGCTAACAGTATTGCTTAACCGTAACTGTTGGCCTCTCTCCACAGATTTTTTTGCAAAGTGTCCTTGACTGTAAATATGCCATATTTTTTTTAATTCCAATCTTCTTTGTAAGTTTCCTTATATCCCATTTTATACTTAAGGTTTTTTTTTTTTTTCTCTTAAACTAGATAAACCACTTCCAATTTCATTTTACTCTTGGGACTGACTTCTAGAAAGGCTGCCCACAGCTGCTCCAAGTGAAAGGCCAAAGTCAAGAGAATATTAGATATGTGTGTTAAAGTTCCTGTTCTCCAAATGGTTCTAATTGAAATTAGTCCACTTCCCCACCCACACATTCAAAAAAAAAATTCTAGCAAAATCTAAAGTTGCCAGAATCGCTTCTATATGTCATTTGTGTAGCTTCATGATATGTGTAAGACCAGTTCATGCTAGGTCCAGTTGTAATTGTTTTCTCCAGTTAAACGTGACATTGCCGTTAAAAGCCCAGCTAATAATAATATGCTGCTTAAGAATTTAGAAGTCTTTAGACTACATGACATACAAAACTTTGAAGCAGGAGAGAAATAATTAGAAATTTCTTTTACAAGAACATGTTAGAAAAGAATTGTGTCATGGTGGTCCAAATCAAAGAAAGATTATTGAACTGAATCAAAACCTTACATTCTTGCTGTTAAGACGTATTGTATCCTGACACAGATTATTAATATTTCCTAATTGTGAGCATATCCAGTGTGTAAAAGCACTCGTGATGCTTATTAACAGGGCACATCTACTTTGTACATAAACTTCAGACTCTGCCCCAGTCACTGTGTCTCTGTGTGTGCATCTGTAACGCATCATCTCGTAACAGCTCTGCCAGGTAGAGAGATGTCAGCATAAAGAGAAGTTAGGGAACTTGCCTGAGGTTACATACCTGGCAAGTAGCAGAGCCAGAGTTTGGACCCAGAGCCATCTGATTCCATAGCCAGTCTTTTCTGCACCCACCAATCCATCGTTCCTAGACTGTCTAGAAATACTATCATTTGGTTCATGTTTTTTAACTAACTGTAGGAACCACAACCTGTATTAGGTAGAGTATGCTTTTAGTAAAAGAATAAGGGAGAGGAAAACTCATCGTCATACACCACGTTTAGGTAAGGAAAGTTGCTGTCTAAGAAATAGTATTAACTTTTTATTTTTTATTTTTTTCACTTTCTTGACTCCCCAAAAAGAAAGTAGTCAAGGCCTGAGGGGAGCTGAGGTCAGGGGCATAATATAGGAGAGTATTAAATATTATTGTTAAAACGAATAAATAAAGCACATTTCTCTATCAGTGTGTTTAAAATAGAGCTAGCAGTTATGTGTGTTTATACTATAACAAAGTGTACTTTATTTGGGGAATAACTTAATTGATCCATTATGTGGCATTACCAAGGTAATTTTTTCCTTTTTGTTTGAGCACAGGAATTAAAAGTGATTCATAAAAACACACACACTTACAACCAGCATGTAAATTAGAACCACATTAGGGTGATCATCATCTTTTGTTGTTTTCCTAAAATGGTTCCAGTTTGCCCTGTATATTCAACTTAAAGTACGCAAAAGTGTTGCAAGTTCCGACTCAGGAGAGATTTAGAGCTCCCTGTGAACACCCAGTTTTACAGAGAAGCTTCAGTGTTCAATTACTGCAGTTAGTCTTTTTGTGTGCAGTTTTTTTAACAAAATTGTTGGCTGTGTTTCTTCCCAAGGAATTACTGTTTTACTGATTTGAATGTATAGATTGGATACACTCGGAAGCTACTCTGTCCGTCTGCTGTCTGAGGTCTCTTTCTATAACTTGAGCCTGAGCGTATTGCTGTCCTGATTAAAAACTTGCAGTGCATCAGTCAGGACTCTTGGTTGCAACTGACAGAAATTAATGGGACCACTGAACAATTCCAAATGGCCAAGTGACGGGAGCGTATTTGCATGTTAGAAGAATCGCTCTGACAGCAGCATTGTGACTAGAATGAAGGGATGAAGGGGGGCCAGTCTGAGAACAGAAAGACTGAGGAAGTCCGTAGGGATCTCGGTCTCCAGTATGTAGAAATGTCCCTTTACTTATGAGCTCTTTATTTGCCAGGCTGGTAGTTGTTTGAAGGCAGCCCCATGAAAATTGAGTTTTGGCCAGTAGAGTGGGCTGGGCCCCCATTCTGCCACGTACCCTCATCCCCGCTCAGTTTTGGGGTGCCACCGATTGGAAAGTGGGTGGTGAGGGTTTGGGGCTGGGCCTGGGTTTGTTGACTGCCCCTCCAATATTCCCTCACCCCTCTTCCTGTGTGAGAAGGGAAGCGAGGTCAACAGAGGCCAGACCCTTGTGAGAGCTGAATGGCCCCGTGCTCTGGTTTTCCAAACGTCTATCTGCTTGCTCAACCCACCCCAACTTCCAAGCTCCCCATTTATGGGTTCTCTTCTTGGGTACCATTTAATAAAAAATACTCATTTTCCTACTAACCAAAGCAGAGAGTGGGGACTGGCTTGGCCACCCAGCCTCTGTGATGGGGCATGTGCTCCCTAGATGGCTCCTTCTGTCCAAGGTCTGTCTGCCCTATGGATGTGCCCCTCATGCCAGGCAGACTTAGTGGGTACTTGTGCACCAGGAAGATGGGGTCCCCTGTTTGGTGATCCTTGTACATCTGACATTCGGCCAACCAGAGCTCCCTGTTCTAAAAGTTCTAATCTCAGCATCCTGGCTGATACATCTCGGCTTATCTAGAATCCTTTCTGGTTTTCATCAGGGACTTTATGAGCCTCATCTGAAGTCTCAGATGTTCAGCCACAGGATTTAAGTGGAATTTGTTTTGAGGACGTGACTGACCTCAGGGTCCAAATCCCTGTAGACATTTGGTGCCACAAGGACCTACGATTACCGCAATGTCTTTGAATCAACAGATTTGTCACATTTATGTGGTTTTTCCTCTCTGACACCTCAGTTTCCAGCACACCCTCACTTCTATCTTCTGGGAACCAACATCCCACTCTGTCCCAGTGGGCTGGTCTGGGGGGAATGTCCAGGCTCGGAAGCAGGGCTGTCCTGGGCCTCAAGAAGTCTAGCAGCATCAGCCTCTCACTTTCTAATCCCTGGTAGACTTATGTTTTCTCCTTTAGTTTTTAAGCAATTCAGAGTTTAAGATAAAGGCCTTAAAGATAACTTTCTCTGCCTCTCCCTCTTTAGGTATTTGCATAGGAATCAGAGGCGTTAATCTTGCGAGTAAACTCCTAACATCTGCCCTTATTTCCTTCCTTCCTTCCTTCTCTATCAGCCCCGGGACCAAAGCACAGACCCCAGCACCTCTGCAGAGTCCCTTCGCCTCTGCAGCAGAAGGATAGCATTTTTTTGAGAAATAACCTGGCTCCGCGTTGTAGCAGTGGAAGCTAGTCTGTAGCACAGATGCGCATGACCCTGAGGGCGTTGCACTGTAGGCGCCCTCATAAGTCTGACTCTCACTCCCCTCGCGTGTCAAGCATGCAGAAAGTGCACTCCCTTTTGTGTTCATCATTCCGTCAACCTAGAGAGAAATTTCATTGCAGTCATTCTTCGGTGTCTCCCTTTCTCCCATGGCATGTGTCCTAGAGCCTGAAGGTTTCCATGGCCCCTGGTGGGTGAGGGCTGGCCTTTGGTGTATGATGAGAGTAGCTGGGGTATGATGAGAGTAACTGAGTGGTCTTTTGAAGCCCTACGCTCTTGCCCCAGGCCTGGGCTCCCTGAGCACGGGCGCCACTGTCCTCTGGAAGCTTCTGTCCTGCCTTAGGGACAGAGCTGTGCAAGGCCCCCCACCCCTTCATTTAGGGGGAGAGTATCTTTTTCTCACCCTCTTAACTTCCTCCCAACTCTGAAGTTGGGCAGAACCTCCTCACTGGGTTTAGACGTTAAGAAGGATAGACTGCTTCTGCCGTCATCTGGGCTAAAACGCAAGGAATTACAAAGCCTGCACCTGTTTTAAATGAGCTAGACAGGAAAACTGTTGGGAGGACAAACAAAGTAAAATTCCAGAGTTGTCCTGCTGCACTGATTTGGACTCTGTCACGAAGGCAAAACACCACCCAAACACTGGTAACTATGGAAATGAAGAGAAGGAAACACAGCTGAGAGACAATAAGCCTGAAGACTGTGCAGCTTAGTCAGTGAGAAAAATCTAGTATGCCTCCAGGGTTTCTGACTTGGGAGCAGCCAGAAAGCAACATGGTGAAGAGAGTGGCCTGTTACTAACATGGACTCTCAAAGCCCATGCTTGGGATGCAGAGCTCAGCTCAGCTGCTCACTGACCGAGCCACCATAGGCCGACTGACGTAGCTCCTCAGCCTCAGTTTCCCCATAAGTAAGGTGGGGTTAATGCTCCCTACTCATTTGGCTGTTTGGAGCATTAACTAAAGACATGAAAAAAAACGGCCATGACCTGCTGAGCATCCACTAAATGTTAGCTCTTATTACGTAGCAGTGCCAGTAGCTAAAATGGGTGATGCTGGAGGGTGAGCTGTGTGGAGCCCCGCTTCAGAACAGGGGGCCTCCGGGGCCACTGACAGTATCTAAGCTGAGAGATGCAGGAGGAAGTTACGTGGATTCGTCTGAAATGTGAAAGAAATTGATGGCTGAAGACAGTAGTAGATAGATTGATAGTTGAAGAAGATAGATAGTAGATGGTTCAGGACTGAAGACCCCAAGAAGTAGCTGAAACCCTGGGCTGTGACTGACCCCTCAGGGATTGTGGCAGAAGGTAGGGGGCCAGGTCCCAGGCTCACGGATCTGTTCACACTCCCAGTTACCCTTTCACAGCATGGGCCTCGGGGTCATCTTCAGAATGACTCAGTTGTTGTGAGATGAATACAAATATCCAGTTTACAGCCTCCACTCCAGAAATATAATCTCAGTTGCAGTGATCAGCTCACTGAAGTAAGATTTACTTGTCTAGAATCTACCAAATCGGGTGGGCTCCTTTCCATCAGGAATTATAGTCCTTGGTGTGGGGGGTGGGGTCGGGGAGGTGCGGCGCAGGGAAGAACTTATCTGAGAGGCTTTTCGAAAACAAGGCTTGCACATCCTCCAGCCAGAGGACTCTCGCTGAAAGCCCGGACAGGCCTCCTGGTGTCAGGGCTTGCCCGGCTCTTTCCCACTCAAATCATTTGAAAAAAAAAAGTCAGTTTGAAGAATTTACTTAAGTGAAATCGGGAGTAGCTTGAAGTGAATGAGCTGAAACTGGAGGGAAATCCCTTTGTTCAATTCGGGTTTCAGTGAATGCTCAGCAGGCAGCTAAACCAGTTCATTAACAGAGAAGAAGCCGTGTTTCTCAAATGCAGCCCTCAGCAGCTAATGCCTAGAAAAACAGACTGTGACAGCCAAAAATGCATTCTAGAAATCCGAACGCTCTAGATTCAGGAAACTTTAGTTTTTGTCATTGCTGAATAAACAAATCACTTCCCCCTGAATATCTCCCCTTTATTTAAGACAATTCACCATACATGATCTGTTTACTGTGCATCCATCCCATTTTCTAGAAAAATGTGATTTTTCCTGCTTCTCTGGAGCTCAGAAATGAGTATACTTAGAAATATTTTATGTTACCGGTTCATTAAAAAAAACTGTATTCTTTTATTTTAAATAGAACCCACCTATTAGAAGCTTTTTCTCTGATTTTTGACATCTAAAATTCAGACGTGAGAACCAGCCTGCAAGTGGTGTACTGTCAAATGTCTACGTGATATTTTTCCTGTCTCCGCTGCGCTTTATTAAATTGTTGTAGACTGCACATGGTTTTTCCCCGGGGCAACGCATGCTTTCGGGTTCTCTGTTGCATTGTTAACTATTTAAGCATTAGACCCGGTCTGAGATGGCAGGGGGGAAAGGCCGAGGGACTTGATCTCCTCCCTGCCAGAGTTCTCCGCTTTCACTGGTGCTGCTTACATTGAACAGCTTAAGAATAAGCTCCTGTGTGAGCCCTCGGAGGCCGGGGGGCATTGTTGAATTCAGAAAGGAATCGCTTTCTTTTAGTGATAATTTGAATATTTTGACAATGCAGCTAAGCTACTCCGCTGCCTGGTTTGCGTACTTCGTGTCATGGGCGCCCTTTCTAGTGAAGCCAGAGAGAGCCCCTGCCTCTCTGAATTCATAAATTGGCATTGTCCGTGGGTGAGATGGGTAGGAGCAAAGGAGGAATCATCCAGAAGAATTCTGCTCTCTTGCTTTCATGTTGTTTTCAAGCTCTTAAAATAATTAATATAGGCCTTTGGAGACCACCCAATTAAACCACCACAATAAATGCTGAGCATTTTGAGATGAGAGATGGACCATGAAGATGATTTGTGACATGTTTATACATGCAAAGCAAGGAATACATTTGAAACAAATACTCTGGATGATTCAGAGAACCTACTCGCCTCTAGCTTTTTCCCTAAATTGTGGTGGCTTATTTTTAGACTTTTGTTGTCTGAAAATGGCCCTCATTTTTCCATTTGTAACTTATAAGGAGGTTGCTCATAATAAATGGACATTGCCTTTTTGATCAAATTAAGAAAACAGGCAACCCAGTGAATAAATCCCGTAGGTGAGATATAATTGGCTGTTACGTAATAGGTTTACCTTTGTACTGGTAAAGAAAATCCCAAAAAGCTTTGCCCCTAAGAGTATCAACTGGCTGGAATAGTCTTGGCTGGAAGAAGCCGACTTTTATAATTAATTGGGGAACAGAGATACCTGTTTCCCAGTGCTCACCAGGGACCGTGGTGTGAAGCTGGCTGTAGACTTTTTCTGGAGACTTCACGGAAGCCTAAGTTCCCGGGGCCCCAGAGGTGCTGTGAGCCTGTGTTTAGTTTGTGCTGTGGCCTGGGAGTGTGTATTTCTAAAAGATTGCCCCGGTAATTCTAACGTAGTCGGGTTTGGTAACCACTGAATCATGTATGCAAATTGCAGACTTCAGCCTTTTCACCCTGCACATTTGATAAATCTGTATGAAGATAGGAAGCTTTTTATATGAAGCTTTTGTTGAAAATGAGTACCTATTGGTTGTTGCTGACTCTTTTCAATTCATAATTTGCTTTAGGCTCTGTTATTGCATGGATTTGCATACCTGTTTTATGGTATTCTAATACTGTTGGTTTAAAAAAAATGCCATTTCCTCTGAGTGCTCTTTTGAATATTTTATGTAAGCAATTTCATGTGTTTTCTCTACTTGCAAAAAGCAGGGAGAAACATCAGGGTTTTTCTAATCCACTTACAAGTAGGACAAGATTATAACATAAATACTTAAAAATCTTCTTGGGCAAGATTATATGAGATATTGAAAATCTTTTATGTTACAATATTATGAACTTTAGCACCCCTTTTAAATATAACAAATAATCTCAATGTTTAAGACTTTTACCATGTGGTGTATCTGCGACATTTTAAAATTAAGGGTGGTGGGTCTATTGAAGTATTATACCCTAGGATTTTAAAATTTGAAATTGATCTATCATTTATTAAAATACCTAAAAAGCAGTGGAAAATGTCCTCTGTACATTCACAGTTGTGTGTGCGCACTCATGTGTGCTTTTGAAGTAAGCAAGCTCAAGTTGCCTCATGGCGGCGGCTGTGGGGGGTGTTTTTCTCGCTTCACTCACTGAAGGTGTGCAAGATCTCTTCTTACAGGTTTGAGGCCTCAAACCTTCTGAGAGGACTCCCTGACTGCCTTGGAGCTGACGTTTCCTGTCACCGAGTAGGTACGCAAGCCATGATTGCTTTTAAAAATTATTTCTATCTGAGACTGTGTATTAGTAACTGCTTGGAAGCACATAGTCAAATAAGTCAAGGATGTGCAGGAGGTTCAAGGCACTTCAAAAAGGCTAAATACCTTTCCCCCTCAAACTGTGAAGTACCTTAGAATGGCATTGTTTTAACCTTTTCTTTTTACAAAGCATTAGGATCCTCTGTGTTTCAGGGAATCAGATCCTGCAATTAGCAACTTCTCATATCCTCTGTTGTCCCCCACCCACAGCCCTGATAATACCTGCAAATCTCTGGAATTTTCTGCTGTCAACCCATCAGTTCAAAAGCTTTAAAGCTGCCCTATCTCTACTCCCGACTTGTGTACATAAGAAGAGGTGTAAAGGTTGCCTCCCATCTGTGGAAGATGTTGACTGATAAGCCTAAGAAAGATGCTAGTCACGTACAAGTTGCCCTAGGGACTCCAGCTCCAGCTTCCTAGGCTTTGTTGGGAAATACTGCTGTAAAAGCTACTGCCAGAGTCAGAGGCTGTGTAGACAGCTTAGCCGGGGGCAACGGCAAGGTGGAAGTGGGGAATGTTCCGCTTAGTTCAAAACACCCGGGTTAGGCCTCTTGTCACCGTGTTGTCAGCAGTCATGACGTGAAGGGAAGTTAACCCTGTGCATTGGGTACTTCGCTTGGTCTAGTACATTCCCTGCCATATCTTTTTCTTAGTACCTATGCACAAAGAACTTTAGTCTCTGGACCTCAGTTTCCTCACCTATTAAGTGGGGATAAAGATGTCTTTCTAGCCTATCTCACAGGGCTGTTAGATGGACATTAGTAGACAAAGGAGCATAAATGGACTTTGAATTCAACTGAAATGTAATATTGTTTTACTAAAGGTTATTTTGGTTCTGTTTGAAATAGAATTGTCTTACTAAATAATTTTTTATTTATTGGCCGAGAAATTGAAATCCGCCCCAACATGGCTAACATATCTACTGGGAACTGAGAAAGGCAGTTCTAATTAGTTGGTGGGGCGGGGGCGGGGAGGTGAGGTCTTGCCATTATATCTTCTGGTCATGGTGCAATAGACTGTATGATAACCAGCTAGATCCTGGAATATGACTGCCAAGTATTAGGTGGTGAGTCCATGGGCCGAAGACAGAGGTGGAGAACAGCCTAGGCCCTGTGTGTCTCTGCAGCTGAGTGGGACAAAGCCCAGGCAGCCTGGATGGGGCAGTTCGCTCGGCAGGCAGGAAGGGCAGTGAGGCATCGCTCTAGGCTACTGGGAAGGAGCAGCAAGCATGTGGCGGGAAATTGGGCCTTATTGTAAGGAAGGTGCCTGGCCCCCGGGGCAACAGGAGCACAGACCAGCACACTGAAGCCCCGCCCGGGTTGGGCTGGGGATGGACCACACATGTGGATTGCCAGGACAGCTACTTAGAGAGGTTCACATTCCTCCCCATTGAACCAGCTATGATTGTAATGGTTTGTTAAACAAACAAAGGACCTAAAGCTGTGAATGGGGGAGAGAAAAGACTTAAGGTGAAAAGGAGAGGAGGCCCTGTTTGTTAGTGTTCCACCCTTTTTAAGCTTTCTCCCCCATTTCCTCAACATTCCTTTCCCCCTTTCAGAAAAGGCAGTGCAGTAACTTGCAAAAGTTACCGCCTTGTGTCTCCAACCTCGTTTCCTTTTAAATTGGAAATGGGAGGAAATATCTATCCCCTTACAAAGACAAAATGAGAAACCGGGGTCATCTTAAAGGAATAGGGATACATATTTTTATATTTCTAACCAAGTGTTTCTGGGTGAAATTGCCTTGGCATTCTCTGAATTTATGGGATGTGCTGTGGAAGGCAAAGAGAAAGTTCTCACACAAGCACTGGGTAGTAACTCTGTCCCATAAATAAGGCAGGTGGCCGCAGAGGTGGGCAGCCCTCTGCTCCTGGAGGGAGGGGAGTGAGCATTGGTGTGGTTGCAGCTGTTTTACTTTTTTATCCCTTGACTGTGTCCACAATTTATGGTCAGGTGAGTTCTGGATGTTCATCCATTGAAAATGTTTGGGGGGAAAAAGCTGTAAATTGTCTTTTAAAACTTCCAGTTATGTTTGTGTCTATTCAGTTAATCAGATTAGGTCTCAGGACTTCCTTGTGGAGAAGAAAAAGGAACTATTTAGGTTTTGCAAACAGTACTGTTACGTGTGCTATACATTATCCCTAAGGGGGGAGTCAGTCATCACTTTTCACTTTTTTGTGCACAGCAGTCTGTCCGTTTCCGTGCAACATCTTCCCTTTCTCTGGCCCCCAGGTTCCTCTGCCTGGCACACCGGCTCCATCCCTCCGCCCCCAGTGTGTTCACAGCGGCATTGCCTCCTTTATAGGCCAGTCTCCTGCTCCTCTTCTTACGCCCACACCCACCTTCCAGCCAAACTAGACCGCGGGATCCACACTGCCCTGTCCTGCTTCAGGCCTCTCTGCTTTCACATGGTCTTCCCTCGGCCTGAAATAGACCTCCCGTTTCTCCACCTGGTTTGCTCTAAACCCAGCGTAGGTAGTCAAAATTATGAAAACTTAGAAAGTACAGATATTCAGAGAGAAACAAGAGTCCTCTCTAATTTGACCCCAGCAGCCCTTTGCTGACACATTGTTTTCTGTACTTTCAGTCCTTTTTAATTTTTTTAATTTAGAGACTGTTGTTTTAGGACAAAACCATCCACTCAAGTCTTGAGCATCCTTTCCTGATAACACTGTGTAACTTTCAAGGTTCCGTCCAGAGATTTGAACTCAGGAATCTGGCTTCCCATCACCCCTGTGACTCGTGAGCTTTTCTTGTTTTCTTTTCTCAGCGTGAGCCTTTGCTCTCACACACTTCCTGGGAAGGAATTGGGCTTTTCTCTTCCCTAGAATAGTCACCGTGTTAGGACCATAGACCTGGCCGATAATTAGGTAGGTAAGTTGGGAAAGATTGCCACTGTCAGCTATAGAAACACACCCCAAAGGGCGTCAAGGGGGATAGTCGCAGCTTTGTTGGGAGGGAGGAGGGGGATATGTTTCCAGCTGTCACAAAGGAGTATCCCTGCCACTGACTTTAATGACTAGAAAATCTTATCCTAATACCAGAGGCTCTTGTCTGGATTTCAAGTCTGCGCTCCACCCCTCCCCCACCTCCCCCAACGTGCTACCTAGAGTTCATTAACAGTCTTCCTGAAACATTCCGTCCCATCTCAGCTTGAGAACCAGGCCTGGGCCTTGCACTTCCCTCTCCGGATGCACATACCTATTTTGCTTGCTTGGCGACCTTTGTCTGTTTCTTCCTAAATGTTCATATTTAAAAACACCGTGTAAGAGGTGGGTCGGGGAGGCATGGGGAGGATTTCAGACTCCGTAAAGATATTTCCTTTCCCTCCCCTTGCCTCATAGATGTTAAGCTGAGTGACCATCTCGTCGAGGTGCTTTGGCCCGGTCTGGGGGGCCCTGAGCTGTGTAAGCCCCCTGCTTCCACTCCGTACAGGCGCGGGAGGCAGTGGGGTCCTTATAGGCTGCTTTCAGGTGACACCTCTGGGAGCCTGGCTCCCGGTCAACAGTCCCCTTTTGCGCTTGCTGGTTTGGTTTTTCTCAGTCTTCTGCAGCTCACTGAGGCTCACACTCCTGGGCTTGTGCTTTTTCCAGTGCTTCCTCCCCTCCCAGTCAAGGCAGAGCTATGGGCGTTCTCTCTCTGTGTCTGCCTGTGCCTCTCCCCACCTTTGTGTAGAGTGGCTAGTCTTGACTAAATCAGTTACATGTTATCTTCTATCTGCTAAACACATCATGACAACAAAAGGCTCTCATCTGTTAGAAAAGAAAAGAAAAAGGCCTACCTCTCCTAGTAGGAGAAAGTGGGCAACCAGACAGGATTTTTGAGCTGTTAGGGTCTTGGTTTGTACTATCACCAGCTAGAAATTATTTGGAACATCTCATCAAGTTTTTTAAAATGCAGGCTGACTTCTCATTTTGCTTCTTTTTATCACCATGGACTTGTCACTGCACTGTCTTACCTAAGAGGAACTGAGGGAATGAATTTAAAGGCAAAAAGGCTTCTGTTCTTGAAGCCTCCGAGAATTACATGCCCCCACAAGCCTGCTTCCCTCAGGCTCCACAGTGCAGAGTAGATCTCTTAAGAGGGGATCAGTCTAGCTGCAGCCTGTTGCAGAGAAAACAAACCCCACCCTACCCCCAGGATACCCCACTGTACATGCCAAACCGCTCCGGGGAAGACCAACACGGATGATCAAGGTTGAGCATGTGAGACTGTGGACACCCACGCAGAGCCCAGGGTAGTTTATAGTAGAAGCCAGACTCAGAATAGTATCCACTTCCCTGCAGCCACAGGTACCGCTCGCTGTTCCTTAGTTGGAAGATAACCTCAGCACCTCCTCCGTGCTGGAGATCTCCTTGCTGGCCTGAGTACCCATTGCTGCTGTTTAATCATTCAGCTGTATCCGACTCTTTGTGACCTCATGGACTGTAGCTTGCCAGGCTCCTCTGTCCATGGGATTTCCCAGGCAGGAATACTGGAGTGGGTTGCCATTTCCTTCTGCAGGAGATCTTCCCGACCCAGGGATCTAACCTGGGTCTCCTGCATTGGAAGGTGGGTTCTTTACCACCGAGCCACCAGGGAAGCCCCGCATACCTATTAGGTACCGTTAAACTCAACACAGCTAAAACCAAACTCCAAATTCCTGGTTTTGCTAGGTTTTTCTTCTGGGTCTTGATCTTTCTTTCCCTCTCCACCATTACTCTCCCCCTCTTTCCTTTAAACTTTTCTAAAATCTTATTTGACTACAGTGGTCACTCCTTGTCTGAGATTTCCTTTTCCATGATTTCAGTTACCCATAGTCAACCTTGGTCTGAAAATGGAAGATTCTGAAATAAGTAATTCATCAGTTTTAAATTGCACACCATTCTGAGTAGCATAATGTGTTCATCCTACCCAGAACGTGAATCTTTCTTTCTCCCAGCATACCCTGCCTAGTGGTCATTAGTTGCCAGCTCAGTTATCAGACTGCCTGTGCGTATCACAGAGTTACCTGTGTTCAGGTAGCCCTCGTTTGACTTAATAAGCGCAGAAGTGATGATGCTGGCAATTTGGATGAGCCAACAAGAAGCCATGAAGTGCTTCCTTTAAGTGGAAAGATGAAACTTATAAGTTCATAAAGAGAAAAATCATATGTTTAGGTTGTTAAGATGGAATCTTCTATCTGAAATTGGGAGGAAGGAAAAAAACTCATGCTAGTTTTGCTGTTGCACCTCAAACCACAAACATTATGGCTGTGGTTCATAAGTGCTTAGAAAAAGACATTTTATTTGTACAATAAGATATTTTGGGGAAAATATTTTGAAAGAGAGGGGAACCCCATTCATGCAACTTTGAGTACAGTGTTTTGTTATAATGGTTCCATTTTACCATTGTTGTTAATTCCTAGTTGTACCTAATTTCTAAATCAAGCTTTGTCATAGGTATGTATAGGAAAAAACATAAGGTTTGGTAGTGGGCTCAGGCATCTACTGAGGGTCTTGAACGTATCTCCTGTGGATAAGGGGGCCGACTAGAATAGGTTCCTGTTGTCCCATGAGTCCTGGCATTCCCTGCCCCTTTCAGTTTGGCTCCTGTTGGTTTTTGTAGCTCTCGGAGGTGTAGATTCTTGTGCCATTTATGCCTTTCCCATCACGCCTCCTATTCCTGTTGCGACAGTGTCTCATTGGCATTCTTCTACTTGTTTCTACTACTTCTCTCTCTACCCCTCTCACTCTTACCTCCACATAAACCTGGAGTTAGTGGCTACCCTTGACTGCATAGGTTAGTCAGTCTGCTAAAATATTACAGCAGAAAAGCCCTCCTTCTCCCAGTGCAACAGAGCAAGTACATCACTAACACTTCATGATTTGGTCTCTGTCTCTCCAGCCTGTTTGTCCCTGGTGCCTGCATGTTTACATTCGTTTCTAGTCACGCTGAAGTAGTTACTTTCACGTACCTTGTGTTGATTCATTCCCTTGGCCTGAAATAGACCACTCCCCCCTTGAATACCAGGTAGTTGCTGGCTCAGCTTAAATTTTGGCTTCTCCGTGAAACCTCTCCTCATCCCCCAAGTAAGAGAAGTTATTCCATCAATAGTCATAGGGTAAATGTATAAGGGAAATTATTCTAATGGTGGACCAATAGATGAAATCTGGATAAATTATTATCCATTCTGAGTTTCAATGATTGTTTTCACTTTTTTTCATGTGTGAGTCTTTATAGAGCAGTTTAATTGCATCATATCTTAATTCCTAAGGAAAAGAGCATCTTCGAATGCAAAAAGCCTCACTCCAGTCCTGGGTGTTGTCTCTTTCCCTTCCACTGGGCATTACTTGGTTTTGCCTGACTTTCTGGTTTTTGCCAGTCTAATTGGGGTGTGTGGGTTAAGAAATAAAACAAAAAATGTCAGATGTGATAAGTGCATGACACAAGAAAAGAAAGAAAGGCAGGAAACAGAGGTATAAGGTGTGCTGGGGTAGGGTAGAGCTGGTCCCAGATTAAATTACTCAGGATTGAAGTTTTGCCAGTCAAGAAGAGGGAAGACCCAAAGAATAAAATATATAAGGGAAATTATTTTAATGATGGAACAAGAGATGAAACCTGGATAAAATTGTACATATTTTCATTTGTTTTATTGACTATTTGAGTTTCTCTGTGAAATACCTTTTTATTTTTTCTTGCCTGAAGGTTTAAGTTTTGTTTTAAATATGAAGTCTGTAATCTTTCTGGGATTAATTTTATATAGATGTATGTAGGAATCCAGTTTCCTTATGGATAACCAATTATTAAGTAGTCCGAGCTTCCCCAGTGATTGCAGTGCCAGCCCTGTTGTATATTAAGTTTCTGTACAAAAGGGGATCTGTTTCTAGGCTATTCATTCTACTTGCATTGGTCCACTTGTCTAATCCTAGGCCTATATCATACTGCCTTAATTACTGTAGCTTTTTTAAAAATGTTTTTATCTGTTATCTTTCACCATTTCCTCTGTGATCAGTTTATAGGATGATGAGTATGATCCAGTCGAATGGGGAAAGTCTTGATACTGTTGATTTTTCCTCCTCAGTATAAAAGTTTAGAACAATCTTGTCAAGTTCCAACAAAGAACCTTGTTGAATTTTTATTAGAACTTCACTGAATCAGTATATTAATATGAAGATAAATAGGTAACTGAATATTACAATAATACTATCTGTATTTCTCTATTCATGAACATGGTATGTTTCTCAATTTATTTAGGTTTTCTTTTATGTCTTTCAGTAGAATTTTATAGTTTCTCCATAACTATTTTATCTTTGGTTAGACTTACTTTAGATATCTTTGCTTTGTGGCTAATTAATTTTAAATTATATTCTGTTTGCTGGCATTTAGAAATGCAATTGATTTTGTATTTTGACTTTTGTAACCAAATACCTTGTCAGAATTCCTAATTCTCACATTCTCTGTGTGGATTCTTTGGGGTTTTCTGTATAGATAGTCATCTGTAAATATCGAAATGTTTATTCTATCCCAGTGTTGTCTTTTTATTGCTTTATCGTATGAACCACAACTTCTAATACAAATCTTTAACAAGAAATGGTGATAGATAGGCACCTTATTCACATAGCAAAGATGCTAACTGTTTCATTAACTTAAAAATTATCTCTTCTTTCCTGCTTCTTAGTCTAATGATATATATTTTAACCATTCAAGCTATGGATAATTTTACTCTTAGTCAGTCTCTGGGTTATATTAGCTGTATTGTAAAAGGTTGTTTCATGGTGCTAATCACTAGGTGAGCACTAGAACTAACAAAGATGTAGAAATAGCAGGTACCGTCAGAAGAGGCCACAGTGGCACACCTCTAAGGTGCCTTAGAGTCCTCGGGGGTTTATTCGAAGGGCAGATTCTCAGGTGTTCCCCCAGCAAGTCTGACTCAAATGCCTACCCCCGCCCCTGGGGTCTTGCACTTGTCACTGCCCTTCTTGTTATTGTTTGTTGTTTTCTTTTTTAAAATCCTGTTCTTCATTTAGGGATCTCTTGATTCTCTCTAGAATATTAATGCTAGTTGTTTCTAAAGTTTTCTTTTTTCTCCATACAGTCCTTTTCTTCTTCTTCTTTAACCTAGCTGCTTTCTTCTGTTTGTTCTGTGTCGCTTTTTCCTAGTAGGTGCTTGCTTCTGATTTCTGGTGATCCTCAGCTGCCTGACTTGTGAGTGGAGCCATAAAAAAGCTGATGGGAGCTTTGTGTACGTAGATAGGCTTTGTCAACAAGGGCTTCGTTGTCGGGTAATACGGGTAAACCCTTCAGGACTGCCATTTGTCCTTGTCGTGAGCTCTTTTCTCTTGGGCCAGTCAGCTTTCCCAGAGAAGACTCTTTCAGTCTCCTGTCTTGGAGAGTATAATAGGCCTGGCTGCCATTGTTCTGATCGCCAAATAGGGGAAGTATGCAGACGTCCACTTAATTCACCCTGTTTCAGCACAGTACCCACTTCTCATACCCTCTGTCGGGAGGGGGTCAGAGCGCTGAATGCACTGCCAGACTTGAAACCACTCTTTCTGTTTCTATGCCCACATGCATCCCCACTTCCAGAAGTTCCTAGTGCCTAAATTTGAGCCTTTGATGGTTGCTTCATAGCTTTTCATCACTGCCTTAGAATTCAGCTTTCTTGGGACAGCTAAATCAGTTCCTGCTTGTTTACCTACTTTCCAAAATGTTGTTGCTCTTTTCTCCTTTCCTGTTATCTTAGGCTGTGTTTTTTGTGGGAAAAAAATCTCATTTATACTATTTTTTTAATTAATTTATTTTAAATGAAACAAAGATGGATATTTTTAATGATAAAAAGTACAATTCACAAAGACGATAGACATCATGCACCATTAGACACTTTCATTAATACTGTTTTAATAGAGTTTCAGGAGAGACTGAGGCTGCATACTTTAATTCGGTTTACCATCTTTAACTTGACATTATTCCATTACTTGTGACTAGAAGGTTAGCACTCTGTCCTTTTTCATATTTTTCTTAGTGTGTAGATTTGATGTTCTGAAGCTGCAGTATAATTTTCTCTCTAAATATGAGATAAACAATTCACTTCAGCCTTCTGGCTTATTTTAGGCCTCATTTCTAAGAAAATAAGAGCTTAGTCACAGGTTAACAAAATGAAGTCTCTCCAGGTGACAGTTTAAAAGAGTCAGTAGGCAGCAAAGCTGATGGCTTGGCAGGCCGGGGAGGTGGGGCCTCGTTGTGCGTGGCACTCCCCACAGCAGCACGGGCAGGGGTGGAAGGGGGCAAGAGCCAGTGCCTCCCGCCACCAAGAGCAGATTGTCTCACACGTTTAAAGTGGATATGTGTACCCGGCATTGAATAGTTCTGGAGGGAACACAGAGGAACCCTCTGTGGAAGTAGTTTCTCACCAAACCAGTCCTCCCTTCTGAGCCTGGGTTTTCCATGCTCAGCACCTCCACCATGGCCCCCTTAGCCCGAATTCCCTGTGGGCTCACCTGGACTTTGGTAATCGCTTCCTCAGTGGTCTCCCCATTTCACCATCTCACCATGTGGAAGAGATGCTCATTCCTCTGCCCGGGAATGACGAGGGAAGCAGGAGTTGGCCAGGTAGATCCTGGGTGGCAGGACAGTCCAGGAAGGGGCATGGTGTGGAAAAGACAGAAGCATGAGTGATGTTGAGCATGTTAAGCAAATAGCCAGTGGGTTGATCTGCAGCCTCAGTTGCCTTTTGGCCACTGTGGGGCAGACGTCTGCAGACGTGGTGGGGTGACAGGCTTTGAGGGTCCAACCTAGAATGCAACCTACCCAGGAAGCTTCTTCCAAGTGGTATGTCAACTCAGGTGTTGTGGATTTTAATGATGGTCTGTTAGTACTTTATTGAGGATGTGCTCACGCATACACACTTTAGTAAAAGATTTTTAAAGATGCTGACAAATGAATCCCTGTGATTTGGAAGGCATTCTGCCCTCTAGTCAAAAGGTAGGCCTGTCTTACATGATAGGACCTATTATATTATCATCTGTACCCCTATTTGAAATGAAATTTGTACAAATTGTTTATTGCTTGAATTTCCAAAGAACATTATTGTAGTGCTCTTCCCTCACCTCCTTTTTTTTAACCTTCACCTGATAAAATGCAGTGATTGAGGCATAAAATATATGGCCTGTGGCTTAAGAATTGTCAGTGACTTTGTGAAGAGTCAAACTGAACTGATGGCACAAAGAGGGATTTTTCTCTCTTGTCATCTAAGTCAGTGTCCTTTAATCTGTTTAAATCTAGAATCCCTTAGAAAATCTGAAGATAGCTGTGGTCCCTCTCCTTGCAAGAACTGCAATACATATGCCTCCAAATTTTCCACAGAATTTTGGAGAATTCAGTCATGGGCCCTGGAAACTCTGCCATGGACCCCACTTAAAAACCTCTGTTCTAAGTGAAGGCTGAAAACCCAGCCACAGCCATCTGGTAGGGGACTCAACAGGCCTCGCATCTATAATCCTCAGCCAAGTTATGAGTCCAGCCCTGGGAGCTCCCCTTTACTGATTAGACATGTAATGAGCCCCAACTCTTCTGGCATCTACTTGCTCGGGTACAAGACCTATCACATGTCACAGTGCTTGTGCATAATAGAAAATTAGCAGCAGCAGCCACCTGGAGGTTCTGAGACTCTTCTTCCTCCTGCTGATGTTTCTGGATGGCTTTTTCATGGTAGAGACTTGCTACTAGAGTCCTTCAAATATGGAGGGCAGCACCTCTCTAGAAGCCTCCTGGAGCCAAATAAACAGGGAATTTCCACCTGCCCTGCTCCACGATTGGCTGTTTCATATTGTGTGAGTATAAGAAGAAACAGAACTTTTAAAACTGACCTTAACACATTTATATAAAAGCCATCCTAGGTTTCAGGAGTATGAGTGGAAAAGAAATGTTTAGAATAGAACCTTCTTATCCACAAGGAGTAGTGATGAATGGAGTCAAAAAAAAAAAAAAAAAACAAACTTAAGAGTACCCATGTTGGAAGACTAAAAATGGAAATTCAATTTCCTCCCAGAAATGGGCCTTGCATTGTGTCACTGGGGACAATGGAAATAGAAGCCAGAAGTCATAGTTTATTTTAAGAATGTTGTAAAACATTTGTCCCCCATTAGCTGATTGTGTTACGCAGCACTGGGGACGTCCTGGAACTCCACTTGTGCTCTGACCTCTCCCTCCACCGCCGTATACCACCAGCCCTCAGGGAACACAGTCCTTCCTGGCTGTTGCCATATATATATGTTCTTATTCCAATCTGATCCTCTCTCATCCCCAAAATAATCAGCACGAACAGAATGAAGCAGATGGCACAAGCCTTCTTTGGCATACGGGCAGATCTGTATCACTCACTCAGTATTTTTAGAATCAAGGGGATTGAAAATTATGTCCTGAGTTGTTTTGGGGGAAGACTTACTCTCTTTCCAGGGTGACAGGTGCTGAAATATTACCATATTTAAGACTCAAATTCAATCTGTATGTCAGGTCACAGGGCAGACTGATGATCATTGGGACCATCCCTTTGTTAGTTCTCTGTTTAGGATTGTTGGCAGTTGGCCAAATAATAGAAAGTTCATCACAAGTCTGTTTCAAGGGTGTGGCCAGAGCTCATCAGGTTTCAAGGAAAGATTGGAATCGGCAGCAGCCAGCCAGTACTGATCAAGTACATGGTGATGGGAGATGTTGTATTATCCACACAGCTTATTTTTTAAAAATAGCTGAGCTTTGATCCTCAGCCACAGTGAATTTATAATCTGCTGAGAAAGGCTATGTTTATAGAAGTTTGTGATTATATCATGAAAACAGTGCAAGTATTTATATTTGAAGATCCATATTAATGAATTACACAGTTATGGTGAATGAAATGTTATAACTACTAGTGAATTTGAATACATCATTTAATAAAAAGCCTTCCTGAAGAAACTAAGGAATGCTTACTGTAATAAAGTAATTGAGTTCAACGTTTGAGGACCAATTTTGCACGTAGGGTTGGACTGGGTGTATTTAACACAGAGACCTAAAACTCAAAAAGCTAAGAAAAGTCTTGGGCAAAGACATTAATGCAATAAGTTAAATAAGTGTAAAAATGTTTATGTGACTTAATGTTATGTTGTTCTCTGCAAGTTTAACAGGGGAAGAGTTGGAGGAAATGTCTCACATTTAAATACAGTATAGTCATGTCTAAAATGCCTTGATTGTACACCCAACCATCTTTGAAGGTCCGAGGGAAATGTAGTGACGTCTACAACTTGTTGGACTTTTGAATCTAGGGAAGTAACTAGAAGGTGGATTTGGGAAGCTTTATTCAATGCTAATGGGCAGGTACTTTTTCTTTAATTGAAAAAATCTGATTTTTCCTTTTTATTCTTGGTGTGTTGGTGAGCAGACATTGGTATCTGTTGAGAAACAAAGACCTCAGGCAACTTTCTACTTGCAGCTTCATATGTCCTGTGTGTCTTGAGCACGGCTTCTGGCTCCTCCAACTATGAGTAACGGATGATAAAGTATATGTGGGGAGAGGACGTGTGTCTCTTTTCCATTACATCCATAGCTGAGTGGTTCAAACTGTGTGCCAGTTTGCAGCTGATGGTTTCTACTTTTAATCCCAGTGTTTATAAATACTACCATATATTTGTATGGTGTGTTTTTAGATTACAGAGTGCTTTCAAGATTCATCTTGCTTCAGTTGGTTGTCCCCACTGGCTCATTTACATGCATCATGTAAATATTACAAATGAGGAAGCTGAAACTTAGGCGCTAACAAATGGATGAGCTGGAATTTGAACCAGGGAGTCTGTCTACTATATTCATAAATGACTGGAGCTGGATATACACTTTCTGTGCTTCAGGGGAATGCATGAGGGCGAATCAGAGCCTAGTTGTGTCTGAGGAAAGTGTCAGCTTCACCTTCACCCCTTGTGGCTCCTGTTTTCCAGCACAGCAGCCACTAGCTTTGTGTGGGTACTTAAATGACAACGTCAGTTTCTCAGCATCACATTTGAGTGTTCAGTAGCCATTCATTTCCATCACAGAAAGTTCTGTTGGACACTGGTCATTTCTCATAAATGCAGGAGTTGGGGAGAATCACTTTAGAGTATATATGCAGAGGGTTAGTGTAGATGAGAAAATATAAAATCTCACCACCAGACCAGCTCCTTCTCTTAAGTGACTAATGCTATTTTGAGTTCAGCTATAAAGAGAACAAGAAAAAAAAATGAATTTCAAGCTTCATATTGTGTATACATTTTAATCTCTTAAAATAGACCTGGAAAACACAGCAATCTCAAATGAATGAGTATATTTAATGATGATGATAAATTCTGTGCCTTTTATGGCTGGGCCAGTGTTATGGCCAGACTCAGGCTGGATGGAGAAGTAGGACACACCATGAATCCTGGCAGCAGAAACTCGGCCACACAGGATAGAATTCCTGGAAGGAATTACTTTGTCTGTGGCCAGGGTGCTTGGGATGCCTGGAGGCTGGGCCATGGGGTGAACTAGCGCACGGTGAGGGAACGGGGAGTTGGAGGAGAGGGGCTTGGACGGGGCCGGGACAGGGGTTCAGTTCAGATCATACTTGGTCCCAGAGGAGTCTCTGTGTGCTGCCATCAGAAAGGAGGCTTGGTGCCAAGGTGCTGGCTGAGAACGCCGGTGTCCCCAGCTTTGGATCAGTGCTTGAAGCTTCAGGTCAAAGTGCACACGTCAGCTCTGAAGGTTCCAGGCAGGTGGGGCAGGACAGCGAGGGGTATCTGCCCGGTGTCGGCTCCTTGTGAACTCTGACCAGACATGAAAAACATCTGAGCTAGTTGATGAGGAATACGAAAAGGTGCCTGCAGTTTTTGCCCCTTAGAAAAGGAATGTGTGTTTGTCTACGTGCTGATATAAAGATGCTTGAACTTTTTACTATAGTAAACTTTTACTGTAGTAAAACTTCATCTAGCTAGACTCCAGCTTTCTGATCTGAAAATAACTCCAGAGGTAAGTAAAAATTAACTGAACAGTAAAGAGCAGCTCTAAAAGAGTTGGCAATAAATGAATGACTGCAGGGACTAGACGCCTCGAAGGCCTGCCGAGATTGGTCAGGTTCACACACATGCCCTGCTCACTTGACAAAGTTCAGAAAAGGCTGGCCTGTGTGCAGACATTACTCCAGTGTGTTTAATGTTAGCAGACAGTATGCTTTTTTTTTAAGTATCGGCACTTGAAAGGTTAACATCCGTTGCGTGAGAATTCTCTTTCGCTAGAATAGCACGGGGTTCTAGGTCGCCAGGCTTTTCCTGTGTTGTTGTTGATGCTGTGTTCATGTTGCTGTTTTGGACTCTTAAGGCTCCCAAGTGATGGGTCTGTTGGCAGAAAAAGAAAAGCCTGGACTTGGGTGATCTGCCTGGGTTGCAAGGATGGTAAGAACTGGGATTGCAGACAGGCTAAGGCGGCAAGCCCGTCTCCTAGGAGTGGCCTTCCAGCAGGTAGCTCCCCCCGCCCGCCACCCCTGCCGGGCAGGGCTGGGGAATGAGGAAGCGTTCCCACAGACTAAAGGGAAAAAGAGGAGTGGATGGTTTCCTGGAAGATGGTGCCTGCATACCAGAATGTGCTGAGCTGTGCCCCAGCCGTCATCACTCTTGTCTTTGTGTGAATCTCGTCTCCCCTTCAAAGGCAACACCTCAGTGAATGAAACTAGCTCTATTCTCACTTTGTTTACGCCGTAGACTTGAGTCCTTCTGCACGGTAACCTCACAAACAAATCAACTTAGATATATACAAATGATTTCGTCTCATCCCCTGGAAGTTTAAACAGGTGTGATAAACAACTAATGTTCTGCCAACAGTGAGTGACGAGAAATAGCCAATGGTTTGAATAAGCAAGGATGCTTCTCTTTTCTGTACCAGTAAGACACTCAAGCACACTTGGGGGTGTGTGTGTGTGTTTTATTTTCCCCCTTTGAATTGGCAGACTGAACTTCATACTGACCTGAAATCATGGCTTGAAGTAGATGATACCAAGTCTGTGGAAATAGCTGTCTCTATCACAAGGGAAAGTGTGCTTCATCCGCCATCTGAACACTATGCAGTTGACTCCTGCCACTTTGAAGAAGCACAGACAGGTGCATCCATATGCAGAAGGACCTGTTAAAGCACAGGGGAAGATGGAGAGGTGTGCCACATTAGAGCCATTTAAAGGAACACGTTGAGTCCAGGTAGTCGATGCTGAACGGGTGGACGAGAAGCGTGGTTTGCCGACGGCTAATGCGCAGAAACTGTTCCTCTTCTCTCCACAGTCTGGTGACCCAGGACGTGCCCCAGCTCTAGTGATGCAGTCTGCCTTTCTGCTCGGGAACATCATCTGTGCCTCAGACTTGCTCCTCTCAGCCTGAGACCTCGTGGAAACTGGGATGTAGGATGCAGAAAGCAGAGATAGTGGTAACCGAGAGGCCCATGTCTGGGTAGATCCAGGTCGGGCACCACAACGCTGCCTCCCCCTGGGCCTGGCGGTCGGCTGCTGGGGCTCTGCTGATGTGCTCAGCACAGTCCCATCCTTCTATTTGCACTTAAATGGCACAGCATTTGGTCAGCGCATCTGAAAAGGAAAGTGTGAGAGACAAAACCCATGGCTACCTACCCCTGCCAGTTATGTGGCAAGATGTTCCTCACCCTGGAGAAGTTCACTATCCACAGTTATTCCCACTCCAGGGAGCGACCTTACAAGTGCTTGCAGCCAGACTGTGGCAAAGCCTTCATTTCCAGATATAAATTAATGAGGTGAGAGGCTTCAGAAAAGGTATGTGCTTTTCCACATACCTTTCAAAGGCTTTGCTAGCCCTCAGACCGAACACTGCAGGGAAAGCGGATGCCCTTTAGCCTTTAAGGCTGTATCTCCAGCGATTACTATAGTTTCTATACGACAGTTGTGCTCTGCGGTGTTCAGTTCACTTTTTCAACAAGTATGTCTTGTGTGCCTACAATAGGCCAGGCCTAAGAACAGAAAGATGAGAAGACCTATGGCTGGGGAGATAGTCATGGAAACACCATTAAAATGTAATCCAAGGGCTTTAATCACAGAGCTGTGGAAGTGGTGGAAGTTGTTCTCCACTGCTTGGTGAGACCTGGGGAGGCTCGTCAGAGTGGTGGTCTTTAGCTGTGATAAGAAGAACGAATGGGAGGTGGACAGAGAGGAGGTTCTGGGAAAGCCCTAAGCCGTGGCCTGGAAGCACATGTGGATAGAGGCGCGTGCTGGAAGAGGATCGGGGTGAGGCCCAACCTCGAGGCAAGAGGGTAGCCGCTCAGAACAGGCCGTGTCTACTGTCCTAAAAGGCTTGTTTTCTTCTGAGGAGTGTAGGAACTGAACAACATGATTTGATCAGGATGTTAGAAAGATGGCTCTGGCAGTAATTTGGAGAAGAGGGAAGAAGCAAGTAGATTGATGTACAATCTGTTGTAACAGTCCAGATATGAAATATGGAGTGAGGATGGAAGGGAAGGATTCAACAAAGGGTAAAAACTACTTTGTGGAGATAGGTCCTTTTTTAAAAATAGTAACGTTTAGTCTGAATTATTTCTTGATCGTCGTACTTCCATGAGAGAAATGGTATATGAGATGTAGTTTCTGCCTGTAAAGGATTTTTATATCATAGAAAGACAGTACTCAAAATACACTCATAATGAGTATGGTGCACGGTAGGCTGATCGACAGTGAATGCTGTGCGTGTGCTGTGTGTGCCGTACACTCAGAGCTGTACACACAGAGCTCCCATGAACGCATGCCTGTCTGGATACCTGCTTAAGGGAAATGCCTCTAGTCTTCATGTAATGAACTGTAACTTTCAGACCAGCAGATTAAGTGCATAAGTGAAGGTGAGAATTGAGTGAGAGACAATTTCCATCTGAGTATGCTATGAGCACAGGCCACCTTATGATCAAATTTGGGAGTGCTCCTGGTGGAAGGCACTGGGGAGAGTTAGAGAAAGAAGTTATGTTCCTGGCCCTTATGAATAGCCCTGTTATAGATCACTGATAAGCTGATTTGCTCAAATAAGCCTACGAGTGCTTAAAATTCAAATGTGTTCTGTACATCGGCCAATCTCTAGTTGCCATAAATATAAGTATTGAGTGCCTACTGTATCCACCAGTTTTGTTGCAAAGGCTTCCTGTTTTGCAGCATGCTTCTTACGTGTACACAGTAATTATCCTTACCCGAACACCAAAGGCAGGGTTAGCTGCAGTTAAGCCACAGTGAGGATATTATAACTGTGGGTAAAGACCAAAATACATATAGGAGATAAATATTTGGAACAGACAGTGGCGCCGACAGATTACTGGAATGACAGGAATTAGGTGGGATTACTGTGGTAAACCGCACTGAAGGAGATGTCTTAAGCAATATTTAGGAGCTGGTAGTTCTGAGCAAGGGAAACAACTTCTTCAGCTAAGGGTGTGAAGAGAGGCAAAAAAGGGAAGCAGTGTACTTTCTGCAAGGATGGCCTTCCCTTCCATAGCCACCAGCATGTCTTGCCCCTCTGGCCTGAAGCAGTGATCTAATAAAGGGAGGGAAGAGGGCAGGATGCCTTAAAAAAAAAAAAATGTAGCATTCCATCCTGTGTCTCAGTTGCCACATAAAAGTTCCATTTCATAATCAAAGGTTGAAGAAGAAAGTAACTGACTTGCTTAACTAGAAAAGAGCACATGGGACCTAATATAGCGAAGGATGAAAGCAGTTAGACAGCCAAAGGCAGGAACAGACGATTTGGCAAGGCAGATGGAAGTCCCAGGGTCAGCAGTTAACCTGGAAGCATTCTAAGCTCATTGACGTGGCCCAGGTGACACCCAAAGATGGTGGTGGTTTGGAAACTACAGGACAGACCGGAAGTGGTGGTTTCCTGGGCTGTGAGGTGAGAAGAGAAGTTAGGGAGGGCAGCAAGACGTGGCAGTCATTCTAGCTCTAAGGTGGTCATGTTCTAGACTGGGATTGTTGCGTGAGCAAGTGAGGAGTAAATTACATGGAGAAGAACTGGATGCCAGGCAAAGGGAAAAGTAAAAAAAAAACAGGGGTTGGAAGCTCGTGGGATGTAATGTGACAAGTGGTATTACTGCTCAGGTGTGACTTGTGTCCCCCTGAACCTTTCTCACAGGACAGGAAATACGAAGTCCAGAGCTGCTCACTTGGCATTGATCTACACATGGCTGATAAATGAGAGCTAATCAGATAACAATCCTCTACAGAGGAAAAAGGAGGGGCAAGATCTATCACAGAACTTTAGGTTCCTGAACGCTAGTGCTGGCCCAGAGAGAAAATTGTTTAAATGCCGAGTTTGTTATTTGCCCTCTAGCCAGCTTGAGAAACCCTTTCTGCAACCTGTGAATGTCTTGGAACTCAGAGAGACCAGCATCACCTCAGACCCCAAAGAGCTATTGCGCTGGCCCCTGTTGCTCAGCGTTGTTTGTGCGCAGTTGGTGTCTGGTTCCCTCTCTGTGTCCAGGGGCAGCAGCTTGGTGCTTCTAGAGAAAGTCCTTCTGAGTTTTGCCAGTGAAATTACCAGTGACCTTTAGGAAGTGAGTTGGAAGCGTCTAAGGGGGCTCTTAAAGAAATGGAGACAGGGGCTTCATGCATCTGACATGAGAGCTCACTGGAAGGTATTAAATAGCAGAAACTTAAGACCTCACTGTAACGTTCTGCTGGGAGGCATGTGGGTGAAGCTCAGAGAACACGTGGTGGGGTTGCCATTCTGGGTCCATAATACATAATAGACACTGTCTCTGACGTTAAGGATAGTCTTTTTAGCATTATGTCTAAGGCCTGAACTTTCTATCAAGATAAAGCAGAGATTGTACTAGAAACAGTAACAGTGGGGTGGGGGGGGGGGCGCTGTAGAGTTCTGTGTAGAAGGCAAACTGGATCATTTTTGGAAATTCAGAAATTTTAAGAGTATAGAATAGTCATTTAAACTCTTCCTGAAACTATTTCTTCATGATCATATATTTTAAAATACTTGTATATACTTGTGTTTAGAAATCTGTGTATAGATGAGGAAATCCGTTCTCAATGCATGTTCTTTACAGGTGTGGCGGCTGCATCGCATCATGTAGTACTGTTCTTTTATTATAAAGTTTATGTGTAGAAATCTGGAAAACACAGAAAAGTATTTTAACAACTAAAATGTATATACCACCACCTGGAGAAAACTACTAACATTTTAATATTGTTTCTATATGTTTCTTTGGCTCTTAAAAAAACTGTGTCTGTTGTGCATTTTTTCCATCTGTCCCTAGGCATATGGCTACACATTCACCCCAGAAATCTCACCGGTGTGCTTACTGTGAGAAGACTTTCAACCGGAAAGACCACCTGAAGAACCACCTCCAAACGCACGACCCCAACAAAATGGCCTTTGGGTGCGAGGAGTGTGGGAAGAAGTACCACACCATGCTGGGCTACAAGAGGCACCTGGCCCTCCACGCGGCCAGCAGTGGCGACCTCACCTGTGGGGTCTGTGCCCTGGAGCTGGGGAGCACTGAGGTGCTGCTCGACCACCTCAAAGCCCACGCCGAAGAGAAGCCCTCGACTGGAACCAAGGAGAAGAAGCACCAGTGCGACCACTGCGACAGATGCTTCTACACCCGGAAGGATGTGCGGCGCCACCTGGTGGTCCACACAGGCTGCAAGGACTTCCTGTGTCAGTTCTGTGCCCAGAGATTCGGGCGCAAAGACCACCTCACGCGTCACACCAAGAAGACCCACCCACAGGAGCTGATGAAGGAGAGCCTGCAGGCTGGAGACCTTCTGAATACTCTCCACGCTCTCTCTCCCCAGTTCCAACTGAAGGCTGCCCCACTGTCTCCTTTTCCGATAGGGGCCCCTACACAGAATGGGCTTGCGGGTAGCCTGCCAGCTGAGGTACACACCCTCAATGCCTTGGAGCAGGCCCCCCAGCCTATATCAGTGCTGTCAGAGCTCCTGGCTCCCCTCCACCCCATGGCCACCCCCAGCTCTCCCCCGGCACCCCTCCAGAATCACAAGTACAGCGCTGGTTCTACCTCATACGCCCCACTGGCAGGCCTGCCCCTCAAAACAGATACTAAAGGATTTTGCAGTGCCAATTTGCTTGAGGACTTGCCTCTGCAAGAGCCTCAGTCACCTCACAAGCTCAATGCAGGCTTTGACCTGGCTAAGGGAGGTGCAGGTAAAGTAAACCTGCCCAAAGAGCTAGCTGCAGATGCTGTGAACATATTACCTGCCTCTCTGGACCTCTCCCCTCTGTTGGGCTTCTGGCAGCTGCCTCCTGCTACCCAGAATGCCTTTGGGAGTAGTGGTCTTGCCCTGGGGGCTGGGGAATCTCTGCCGCATAGGCTGGGCTGTCTGGGGCAGCAGCCCCAAGACCCCTCACTAGCCATGAGCACTATGAGCCTGGGCCAGCTCCCCCTGCCACCCATCCCCCACGTTTTCCCAGCTGGCACTGGTTCGGCTATCCTGCCTCATTTCCACCATGCATTCAGATGAATGGTTTTTGTTTTTTTTTAAGCATACTTTTCTTACTCTGAAAGATATTTTGAGAAGCATTTTAAACATCAGCTATGATAATACAAGGAAAGATTTAGGAAGCAGGACTGGAATATGGCTTATTCAGTGATGACTGGCTTGAGAGAAGAGAGTTCTTGAACTGCATGTATTGTGCCAATCTGTCCTGAGTGTTCATGCTTTGTACCAAATTTAATAAGCAAGTATTCTTCAATGGAACTGCAACTATTATCATAACCGACATCCATAAGAGGGCTGCTATATATTGATGTAGCTATATAGTGGTGTTTATCAACTTAATCGTAAGCCATGCTCATAATAATGTTAGCTAAGTAACTTTATGTGGCACTGCCTAGTAAGGGAACTGTGGAAGGTTTGGATTTTTCCAAAATGGGAGGATTTTTAACATAAGAAAGTAATCTTTATATCGCATATTATCACCAGGCTGTGTATTTCTTTTCAGGGATTTTTCTACCTTCAGGGTTGGATGTAGTTTAGTTACTATTGCCATAGCCAACCTGTAGTTTTACAGAAACAATTTCTTGTGGAATAATAGACGTCTTCATTTTAAAGCATTTTAAATGTAGTTTGAATATTTTCCACAGGATGCTACAATGTGAGTTATCACTTCATTTATCTTAAAGACTAAACTGTCAGTTATATCTGACAGAAAAAAAAAAAAAATCACTGTGTAACCAGGTTAAGTGGTAAAATAATCCAGGCGTCAGTCAAAATAAGCATTTTACTGACTTTAATACTGATTATATTTTTAACAGGAATTTAAGAATATTACTGGAATTTTAAAGTATATATATATATCTATCTATTAAGCAAGAATTTCTTTTGCTCTGCTCTGTCTGGCTTAAAATACTACTCTGCTTAAGTATTTTTAATCACCAATAAGTAAATGCATTTTAAAATTCATCATTTAAGTCAATATTATATTCAAAACATATAGCATAAAACATATAGCATTTTACAATGTAACTATAATCTATCTCTGGAATTTGGTATCTTAATGAGTTTTTAAACTGTAAAACCTAACCTTCTTTTTTTAAAGCTCCTCTGTCTTTTGTGTTTAGAGGCTTTCAATATGAAGATATATCTTACATATAATAAATAAAGTACAGATTCAGCAAATGACTTGAGTCATTTTTATATACAGCCACACTCCCCATTCTCCACACAGATGGAAAACACTTCAGCTCCTCGGCCTGCTCCGTCATGCTCCCCCTGGTCATCACAACCCCAACAGAAACAACTATTCTGACCTCTATTCAGGATCGGTTAGAAACTCTCTTTTTAAAACAATAATTTTGTTGAAGGTTGAAGCTTGTATGCTTCATTAAATTCACAGACCAAAGAACTTATTTCTAAACTTACTGTATGACATTGTGAATTCTTCCAGAATGCTGTGTAATTTATTTCTGATGTGTAGGTCAGAATACTAGCTTCTGAAGTTTCATCTATACTGGGCTACCATGATCCAGTTTTACAGTGGTGTTTACCATTAGTTTCCAGTACAAATTATAAATTATTTCTTATTGGGATGTCTTCAAAAAGTATTATGGCCCATAATACTTTTTTGCTTGCTTGACCTCTAAATAGGGTGGGGGTGAGTAGAGAAAGGGGAACCTTGAGTTCGTTTGTCCCGTTAAAGCAGCATATTAGCCCAATATGAGAAACCATGGTTCAACACAGTCCTTAGGAGTGAGCTGGTGACCATAAAAGAAATGATACAACAGAACACAGGTTACCTGGTCAGTAGGACTCCACGACTCTGGGCTGTCTAAGCTCCCATGTCCACTCTTAACTCTAGCTGAGGGAAGGCAGCCTCTCAGAGCAAGTGGAGAGGGACAGAGAGCCAGCTCACCCTGGCTAAAGCTTCCATTTTCCATTTATAGAAGCTTCCACAAACACTTTTACATGTCTTCAGTCAGTTCCAGAACACATACCTGATTCACCTGAGCATAAAACATAGCAACTGGTCCCCAAAATACAGCCTGTAATACTTTCAGATGTGTTTGCTGTACCTGGAGGCTGGTACTCCTATTTAGACAGAAAAAAATGGCTTATTCCTAAATAAAGTTCCCTGACCTTAATAAAATTCCCTGATTAAAAGGCATGAATTAAGTATAAATAACTCTAGGAAAAAAGTGTACCAACCCTTAGGAAGATCAAGAGAAAAAAATAGTTGAGACACCACCTCCCAACAGAGCTACATGAACTGAAAGTGTAAAGAACAGCTGACTTCCGAGTTGGCCACGGTAACTAGATGGCCTGAGTGCACTTAGAGGATCCTTTCTACAGGATGGGAAGGTTGTAACCTGTTGTTTTCACTGTAGTGTTCCCCCAGAACACTGGTGTATTTGAGGCAATTCTACACGGCATACAGATGGACATTTAAAACAGGAGTAGCTACTGATGACAGTTTAATGTTCATTAGAAGCAAACATCAAAGTTTATCTGAGATTTCATGCCTATTATGTAGAATAAACTAGGTAAAAACAAGATTTTCCTAGGAAGTAATAAAGACTGTTTCACCAAAAGTTTCTAATATCAAAGCAACATTTTCTTTAAAAAGACTAAAAAGTGTCCACTTAAAAAAAAGCTTAACACATATATATGGAATCTAGAAAAATAGTACAGATGAACCTATTTGCAAAGCGGAAATAGAGACACAGATATACAGAACAAATGTATGGACACCAAGCAGAGGAAGGGGAATGGTGGGATGGGATGAACTGGGAGATTGGGATCGACATATATACACTACTGCGCATAAAATAGGCTTCCCCGATGGCTCAGCTGGTAAAGACTCCACCTGCAATACAGGAGACACAGGAGATGCAGGCTCAATCCCTGGGTCAGGAAGATCCCCTAGAAGAGGAAACGGCAACCCCTTCTTGCCTGGAGAATCCCATGGACGGAGGAGTCTGGCAGGCTACAGTCCAAAGGGTCAGACATGACTGAGCCACTAAGCATGTATGTATAAAACAGATAACTAATCAGAACCTACTGTATAGCACAGGGGAAAAAAAGCTTCAAGTGAGTCTTTAAATCAAGCACTATCATACAGGTTGATGCATTGTTTAATGATTTGAGGGGTAAAATTTGAAGGGAGTAGATAAGAAAATTTGAACGTAGTTTTTACTTGTTCTACATGCTGTCTCCAAAGAAATCGCAGGCGTGTAAACAGATGCCTCCGGTTCCCTCACCTTAGGTGGAGGTCCTGGGTACGACCATCCAGGTCGAGGACGGTGAGGGAACCAGGCTGAAAGCAGAAAGAGAAGGCACTTACTTTGGAGCTTTGTTGTTCCCACATTGAGATTGTTAAGTAATACAGGCCTCTTTTAATTGTTCATTGTTTTTAACAATTCACAATATCAAGAATTCTCCAGCTTCATAGCAGTGTCTATACAGTGACTATTCAGTGTCAATCTCAGGGACCTGTCTTTGTTTAGAAAAAGGGAGAGGGCAGTAACCTTCCTGGTCAAAATGAAGAATCATTTCCCTTTCCTGTTAAATCCAAGAAACAAAATGAATTCCTGCTTCCTGTCAAATCCGAGAAGCAAAAACTGAACATCATTTCAAACTATATGTTTAACAAAAGAGTAAGTTTCAAGAGCATACATTTTAGTAACCCAAATCAGGATTTGCCCAAATTCCTCTTTGGCCTGCTATGGATTCATTCTCTTAAAGGCTCATTAACTGTCTTGCCCATTTAGACGATTGGCAACACGTAGAAGTTAAATTTTTTTTTCCCTTACCTGGCCTCTAGGAGTTAATCTTTTTTAGAAGATTTAGCAAATCCTTGTCTGAGTTTTGCTCCAGAAGCAGGGTCCACTGCTGATCCTTTGCAGACATAAACAGATTTGTTATTATGTAAAAGCAAACATTAGCAACAACAGAAAAAAAGGATGATTATGAAATTCTCACACTGGACTCAAAAGTCTCTATTCTTCCTTTTTGTTTCGGAGCTATAGACAAGTTCTCAATCCCTATCCTGGGCCAGATAATAAGGAAAACAGAATCTGTGTTAGAAGCCCTCTGTCTTCTACCCTTAAGCCTTCACTTAACCATGGACAGGCCCGTTGGCCCACCACCTCAATGACCACCCCCCATTTATACAAATTGACCCTCAACACCTGATCCCACTATGGCCCCAGCTTTCAAAATGTACCCAGAGAATGTTCCATATCTTCACAAAATTCTTTGCTTGCTCTCATGCTAGAAAGGGTTTGATAAACCTCATGGAAGCATGAAAGGCCTTCCCTCCCAGCGGTTATTTACACACTGATGGACTCATTTCCCAAACAGGACTCTTTTCCTCTGTGTTCAGCAGCACCGCTAGGAATGGAGACATAGGAATCTATGGGCATAACACGCCACAGTTTGTGCTGGACCACATGGGATGGAACAGGATTCTCAGAGAAATCATTAAAAAAGAAGGAAGAATAGTACTCTCTGTCCTAGAGGCCTCTTTTCTAATCAGTGTTTTACAAAGGAAGAATGACCAAACCACCCCAGGAAACTGCGAATCAATATCAAAGGACACAGGATAGAACTCAGTGATCATATTACCCGAAGATTTACAAGCTTTGTTTTTTCCAAGGAATCAGTAACTGACCCTTCAATACTCATTACATTTGCTACACAATTAGGTAAGGAGGGGAATATTCTTGCCTGAAAAATCCCATGGACAGCGGAGCCTGGCATGCAACAGTCCATGGGGTCACAAAGAGTAGAACATGACTGAGCAACTGAGCACGCAAGCACAAGAAGGGGAGGCTAGTGCAGGCAGGATGCTTAACTTGATCAAATCCACTGGCTCCAGAAACCAAAGCAGAAACCAGAACTACAGCTCATGGTGGCCATAGTCTCTCTGTATAAAGGTGCTGGAGAAGTTGCTGCCCAGAGGTATCTTCCCTATAAATCTATATATCAAATCCCTTGAGAAATAGCCATGTAGATATTTGCTGACTAGGTTATAAACTCAGTTCTCATCTGAACATTAGAATCTTTGTGAGAAAGAAGAGCCATATCTTTTTCTAAGTAATTTACTAAACATACATCTACTAAGTAATATACATATTTCTCCAGGGGATCTTCTCAACTCAGGGATTGAACCTGGGTCTCCTGCATTGCAGGCAGATTCTTTACCATCTGTGCCACCAGGGAAGCCTAATATATATACTAGTATATGTTGTTCAGTCGCCCAGTCGTGTCCAACTCTTTGCGACCCCCATGGACTGCAGCATACCAGGCCTCCCTGTCCCTCACCATCTCCTGAAGTTTGTGCAAGTTTATGCCCACTGCATTGGTGATGCCATCCAGCCATCTCATCCTCTGATTCCCTTTTCTCCTTCTGCCCTCAATCTTCCCCCACATCAGGGACTCTTCCAATGAGTCAGGTGTTCACATCAGATGACGCAAATACTGGAGCTTCAGCATCAGTCCTTCCAATGAGTATTCAGTTTTGATTTCCCTTAAAACTGACTGGTTTGAGTTCTGTGCTGTCCAAGGAACTTTCAAGAGTCTTCTCCAGTACCACAGTTCAAAAGCATCAATTCTTTGACATTCTGCCTTCTTTACGGTCCAGCTCAATTGTGAGATACTAGTATATAATATGTACTAAATAGTATATATTTATATAATTATCTCCTTAATGTTTTTTGACCCAGTTTTCCCAAAGCAGATGAAGATTTGCTTGGCTCTACCATTTTCTATTACAAACTCCTTATGCAAGTTGCTTCCCTTACCTGTGCTTTCCTCACCTGCAAACCTGGGCTATGAATAGTATGTCTCTGTGTTACTGTGAGGATTAAACAAGGATTAACGAAGATTCATATTTGAAGAGCTTAGAAGAGCATACAATTAAGCATGGGCTACTGTCCATGAAGAAGGGAAATATTCGGTACAGCAAAAAAGCAGAGACAACCTACCTATTCAACATCAGGAAAATAGACAAATTATATTGTCTTTTTGTGATATCATATGTATCTTTGAAAACATATGATATTATGTTTTTAAAGAAACTCTTTGCCATAGGGAAATGTTCAAAGTTTGTGGGAAAAAAAAATCAGGATGTGTACATGGACTATGATCATAATTTAGATCAAAAGAAAACAAAAGAGGCGGCGAATAAAGAGAGAAAGTGAAAAGAGGTATCAATATTAACGGTAGACATGTCAGGGTGTGGAATTATGGATGATTTTTTTTCTCTTCATACCTTCTCTCCATTTTCTAAGATCTTCTACAGTAAGCATTAATTCCTTCCATGGCAACTTCTTAAAAAATGCCCTTTCTCAAGAGACATTTTGGCAGGCTAACTTAGTCTGTAGAACCAAAAAGTTCCTAGGTCATCATAAGAGCTTTTCAGACACGTGTCCAGGGCAGTGACACCAGCAACGGCATTAATCACACATAGTCTGGACACCTTGCTGAGCATCTACGGCCCTCCTTGCTCTAGTGCCAGCCTTCCATTCTAACTTTAATCCCAGTTCTTCTCCACGCTTTGGCCAAATGGACCATTTTTCCCCCCAGAGTATGTGTTGTGTTCTTATTTTCATATCTCTGTTGCTTCCCAACTTTTCTCCATTGGTTAAAATCTAGCTCATCCCCAAAGCCTCCATCTCTATGAAACTTTCTCTCTCTGACCATTACCTCCTCCATAAAATCTCCTGGGAAAAGTAGATCTCTTTCTTGTAATCCCTTAAGACTTTTATATCCCACTGTTAAACATTAGATATAATGATTACTGACTGCAGGTTGTGCCTAACACACGTCTTCCCTCACTGTGAATTTAAAACAAAGGGTTATAAATGGGAGATTCTAAATGTTTATTTTACTCAAGAGAGTCAAAGAATGAAAGCCTGGGTTTTAGAAGGCTAACTACCAGCTAGATGAAAGACAATAATAGGATTTACATGGAAGGTAAGTGACATCAAGTGGCCTAAACGACAGATTGTCAACCTAAAGATAGCTAGACCACCACCAACAGTTTTTTAAAGATCCTCTTATTACAAATAGATTAGTACTGACCAGATCAAAAACAATGGCTAGTAGATGAGAATCTGATAAATACATGGGCCTATTTACATTAGTAAAAAGTACTCAGGCTTTTCTCCAAGCCTTAAACAGTTTTGAAAATTCACTTCCCCTCAATATACTTCTGCTTTCTCTCCAGAATGGCTTCAAATGAAATGTGACTAATTTAAAAGCACACTAACCTTGGTGATTTTATTTTTAAATGTTAACAGGTGAGGCCACAGGTAAGAACAGAATCTAAAATTGAAAAAGCATCTTGAACCAGAAATAAAAGCAAAAGCTATCTCTTAAAGCTAATTAACATGACTATTCATATTTCAGTAATTTAAGTGAGAAATTATAGACTCAAGATATCAACTTTGTCCAATATATTTCATTCAAGAAGTATTTACCGAGCATTTCATAAATGCCACGAACAATTCTAACAAGTAGAGGTGTGTGTGGGCTAAGTCACTTTAGCCGTGTCTAACTCTTTGCGACCCCATGGATTATAGCCCGCCAGGCTCCTCTGTCCATGAGATTCTCCTGGCAAGAATACTGGAGTGGGTTACCATGCCCTTCTCCAGGGAATCTTCCCAATCCTGGGATCGAACCTGAGCAGTACAATACAAAATAAACCAAGTACAGATTCCTGCCTTCTTGAAGCTTACATCCCCTTTTCTGGCATAGTGGATGGGACAGAAAGAAAATAAAGATGTACTGAATATATTAGATGATGGTAACTGCTGGGAAACTACAAAAAGAATTATAGTGGGTTTGATTACTTTGAAACACAGAGGTTGGGTTGGTGCGGGGCCCACTGGGAAGACACTCTGCTAAGAGCTGGAGGGAGGGAGGGAGACAGCAGGGTAGATCACTGAGGGATGTTTTGGTTTTTGGCAGAGGGGGCGGCCAGTGCAAAGGCCCTGAGCCAGGAGTGAGCAGGAGCAAGAGAGGCTGCTCGAGCCGGATGGAGAGGAGACAGTGGACGGTGCAGTCAGCTGGTGGCCCAGAACCTAGTGTGGGCTATGTTGGATTCTCCTTTTACTTAACAACATCACAGTGATCTACAAACCACTGTTGACGAGTTAACAAGTATGATATATTCTGCTTAGGTCTGCTGGCCTGCTCATCTATTTCCTAGTGTATCAGAACAGTGTCTGTGTATTGTCCTGCTCATCGCCACATACTGGGACACAGGGCTGCTGCCCTGATTCAGGACCTTTCCACTTTACCTTGCTTCTGCTCTAACTATTGAGTTCAAGGAAGGAAACTCTTTTCCTCTTTTCAATACTAGGCCTGTCTTCCCTCATTCCCAGTCTCTTTCCTGGTTTACTAAACCGGGGAGTGAAGGTCCGACACTCTGAGGCTGTACTTGCATTTGACTTGGCACACTGTCAGAGTTGTCTAATCCCAATGAATTAAGAAATACGCCCTCTTGACAAACAAACTCAAAAGGATGTTTTTCACTGAAAGGGAAGCATTATAATATATTCTTTGAAAAAATAAGAAGAAACTATAATATAAAGAAATTGTCTTTTCTCAAGGACACTAGTCATTTTACTTCAGAAAAAAAAGCTTGTTAGTGGAAGTTTTACCAAAAGAATACATAAATGATTTGAATTATTTTTTTCCTTAGTAAAAGCTAAAACCTACCTCATGGATAAGTCTCTACAGATAATGAAGAAAAAAAACAACTCGTGGTTTGAGCTTAGATGGCTATGAATTTTTAAAATATCAACTCAGTTTTTCTCCCATGATAAGCAACTCAGGAGGAATTTAAAAACTAATGATAAAGATTTCTGATGCTGTTACCTTATGGACTATGAGACTGGCACTTCTTATTCTGGTTCTGATAATACCTTCAGAATAAGACTCCTGACCAGAGGTGCCAATATGGTCATGATTTCATTCATTGCCTTCATAGTGATGCTGACCATAAAGAAGAATGTCCATTACTAGCAACGCAGCTCAGTGAAGAAGGTAAACACAGGAGATATCTAATCCAGCTCTGCCGTCTACCAGTGGTGTGTCTTAAACAACTCACCCTCTCTGAGCCTCAGTTCCCATTCCACAGGTTAAAACATGTGGAGGATTATTGTGAAGATGAAGAGAAATGGTCAAGCATATAGTAAATACTAAAATGGTGGGCATTCCTTTTTCCTACTTCGAAGACACTATTTCATTCTAGGAAGGAAATTCTTCCCCATTTCCTTTTCTTTCCAGCCTTACTGTGATCTAACTGAATATAATGTGCAAGTTTAGGGTGTACAATGTGATGATTTATCACATGTATGTATTGCAAAATGATTACCACCGTAAGCTTGGTTAACACACTCGTCACCTCACATAGTTAGTATTGTGTGTGTGTGTGTGTGTGTGTGTGTGTGTGTGTGTGGTGAGAATATTTAAGATTTATCCTCTCAGCAACTTTTAAGTAGATAATACAGTACTGTTAACTATAGTCACCCTGCTGAACATTAGATTCCCCGAACTCATTCATCTCATTACTGGAAGTTCACCCTTTGACCAACATCTCCCCATTTCTCCCACCCTATCCTCCACCCCTGGCAACCACCATTCTACTCTTTTTTTTTTTTTTTTAATTTTAATTGGAGGCTAATTACTTTACAATATTATATTGGTTTTGCCATACATCAACATGAATCCGCCACAGGTGTACATGTGTTCCCCATCCTGCACCCCTTCCCACCTCCCTCCCCGTACCATCCCTCTGGGTCATCCCAGTGCACCAGCCCTGAGCATCCTGTATCGAACCTGGACTGGCAATTCATTTCTTATATGATATTATACATGTTTCAATGCCATTCTCCCAAGCCACCCCCCTCCCCACAGAGTCCAAAGGGCTGTTCTATACTTGAGTGTAACATTTTAAGGTTCCACACATGGCTTCCCAGGTGGAGCACTGGTGAAGAGTCCACCTGCCAATATAGGAGATGCAAGAGATTCAGGTTTGATCCCTGGGTTGGGAAGATCCCCTGGGGAAGGGAATGGCAACCCACTCCAGTATTCTTGCCTGAAAAATTCCACAGAGGACATAGTGGGCTACAGTCCATGGGATGGCAAAGAATCGGACATGACTGAGCACGCACATAACTGAGATCATACACTATTTGTCCTCCTTCTGACTTATTTCACCTCAAGGTTTATCATGAAGTTGAAAATGGAAGGATTGCCTTCTCTTTTTATTGCTGAATAATATTCCATTGTGCATATATACCCCATCTTTATCCATGCATCCATCAATGAACATGAAGGGTGTTTTTGTATCTTGGCTATTTGAAACATGCTGTAATGAACATGGAAATACAGATATCCCTCTGAGACCACAATTTCATTTTCTTCCCTTATTTTCAACACAAAACCTGACACACTGCCATCTCCCATCCTTAATCTCTTCTTAATTTTACCAGATCTGGGAACAACGGTTCTAGCCCCAGCTATTGTCATCAGATCTGATTTTGTATACTGTCAAGAGTTGTACAATCTTGGTAAATTAGGAAATATCCTTTCCTGCCAAATAAGCTCTAAATCTCAAACAAACTCACATATCTTTATATCCCAAAGCAACTTTGGATGTCATAGTTTTTGCTGACCGCCAGCAAATCCCGAAGCCAACAGTGGTCTCCTCTGACCCCGTCATTCGATAGTTGAGATGCTCATTCCAACTCACCTGGCCTGGTTGGCGCTGCACTGGCCTCCAGGGCCCTGTTCTGTAGCAGAGCTCCCACAGCACTGGTTACAGTCAGTTCCTTTTTTGGACTCATTTGAGCTCTACCCTGGAGAAGGAGACAGAGGGAGAGGGAGACCAGCGGGGAGGTGGGGGATTGGGGAGGAGAAGGGAAGAGCTCTGTCAGCTCGGGAAGCATACAGGAGGTAATGTGGCCTCCCGTGCACCAGCAGCAGGGTGGTCATGTCCAGGACCTGTGACGCCCAGGGGAGGGGGACCCACACACCCTGCACCTCAGTAACCTGGCTCCTGTCCTTCCTGCTGGGGCTCAAAACCATGTCTGGGTTTTGGGGCTTTTGTTCCACAATCAAGCCCTTTGGGGGAGTGGTGATGTGTTAATCCTGTTCGATCAGTTATGTGGAGACATAAGAAATCACTTAATGTCAATAAGGATAGTTATAGAACATTTGGGCTTTTCATTATACTCGAAGATGATTTTGTTTTTAAATACATGCACAGAGAAGAAAAACAGGCACTGGCAGGCACCAAATGTTTTAAACATGGAACTCCAACATCCCCACGCCACTGCCCACCCTACTGAGTGGCGGTAGCAGAAGAGCCATATTAACATGGAAGAAGGACCGAAAGGTTCCTTGGGAGTTCCTTTGTGCCCTCCCTTTTACCTTGCCACAGATCCCTCCACATTTCCATGGCAACTCCCGTACAAAGATAACCTGTTCCTCCAAGTGAGAATCCTCACTTGGGCAGGGCCTGCTGCGAGGCGATGGCATGCAGCTCATCCCCAGGCAAACAAAGAAAGCTATTTTCAGAGAACCCATCCGGGTCTCTTCTGGTTAAGGGTATAACACATTTTTTAAAGCTGATTATGTTTAAAATAGAAACACATTTCAGCTGTGCTGTTAACAGCCCTTCCAAACTGAGACAACACCTCCCTTTTTATTCTCCCTCTCCATAAGCTCCACGATGAGGCAGGCAGCAGAGTGGCGAAGCTGGCATGGGGGAAACAGCACTGCTGTTTAGATACACTCCACAGCGAGTTTACTCAGAAAGCAAGCAATTCAGAAAGCAAGCAATTTTTCTTCTGTGTTCCCAATCACCACTTCGTTCTGGAAGACAAGGAGAGGAACCAGGCCAAGTTGCTGGTTACGCTCAGGACAGCCAGCTGGCCTTCTTCAGGAATAAAAAGCACTTCCGTCCGCTGCTTCCCCCTCTGCTCCCCTTGGCCCCATGAACACCGACTCACTTCGTGGACTGCTTAGAAGCATTCGAAGAAACAGAATGCACCCTTTACTGCTTTAGAAAGTCTAGGTAGAGTTGTACTTTTATTTCCCCCCCAAAATTAAGCTGAATTCAGGTGGTCCAGATGGTAAAGAATCTGCCTGCAGCGCAGGAGACCCAGGTTCGATCCCTGGATTGAGAAGATCCCTGGATTGGAGAAGGGAATGGCAACTCACCCCAGTATTCTTGCCTGGAGAATCCCATGGACAGAGGAGCCTGGTGGGCTACCGTCCATGGGGTCACAGAGTTGGACACAACTGAGCGGCTAACATTTTCACTCTTATAAGTCCAAAGCAGTCATATTTCCCCCAAAACTGTGGTGCCTGCCCCACTCGAGAGGACCGTCAGAGAGGGGAAAGGGGGTCGGGGACAGTGTTGAGAGGGTAAAGGTAGGGGGGTCTGTGTGGTACTGCTGTTACTTGTGATCCCCCTAACAGCTCAGCCAGACACAGGCTAAAGTGAGTCTCAAAGAATTCAAGGAACTTGTCCAAACTAACCTACAGATAGTATATTATAAAACTGAAGGTCAAACCCTGACTACTGATTGTAGAATCCAAGTTCTTCTGACACTGCACTGCTTCCACGCTATTTCACGTGTAAAGACTGAATCTGTACAACTGTAGTTATCATAGGCTCCTTACCAAAATGACTACCTCCCCACTGCTGCCTTCTGGGTTCTTTCATCTAGATGTGTTGTGTTATCTGCTCTGGAGCTAAAAGCCTCTTTGCCAACCCTGATACTCTTTTACCTTATATTCCAATCAGCTTCTCAGTTCCAACAATTCTCTCTTAAATCCACACCCTCCACACAAAAACCCCCCACACACATCCCTCTGACTCTGGGCCCTCATTTTCTTTTTCAGTTGGCGTAGCTCTAACTGGTCTCTCACCAGTCAATCTTGAACACTAACTGCCAGGGTGATCTTTCTAAGATATCAATTCCATGTTACTAAAGTCTGCATTATGCAACCAGTCTACATTGCATATAGAATGATGTGTGAGGCTAGTGATGGACAATTGGACAGAAAGGCCAAGTTCTGCAGAGAGACAATGAAGCAGCAGTGGAGTAGGAAGAAGAGACAAGAAGAAAAGATGGATAGGACTTTCTGGGGTTCCTGGTGACTTTCAATTCCTGCTTCCAGGCCCTCATGTTGGTTGGCCTCAGATTTAAGGCATCTATCCACTTAATCCCTTTTCCTCCTCTCTGAGCCCACTTGGGTTAAAGCCCTCCTGACTCTGATGCTCACCTGGCCTGTGCCACCCCCTGTCACTCACCCACAGGCTCTCTGTCCTTCAGCTCTACATGGTGGGCTCCTCAGGTCACGGGCTGGACATTTAGTGCATAATGTCCTTTTCAACTTCAAATGTAGACCAGCAAACTCATTTGATATTTTGGGGAAAGTATTTGCTCCTCCTTGAAGCTTTCCATGAATCCCAAGTGGCCTTTGCCTCCACCATACTCCTGAATATGCCGACTACAGCCTACCAGGCTCTTCCATCCATGGGATTTTCCAGGCAAGAGTACTGGAGTAGGGTGCCATTGCCTTCTCCGACATCTTCCTACTGCACTGCTTTCAAGGGTGCCCCCTCCTCTGAATCACAAACCCTTGATCAGCCAGTACCTGATGCAGCAGCAGGTACAGCGTAGATATTCAGTAACTGTCTAGTATATGTGGAGGTCAGAATCCATAGTCTGTAGGGTGTGCTATTGTTAGAGAGGGTCCCATTCCTATGACATGTTGGATATCATGGAAATCTTTCTAAACAATCCTCTACTGTTAAGTATTCAGACCCACTTAATCTTTTCTTTGGTATCTCTAATTGTCTTGAAGAGATCTCTACTCTTTCCCATTCTATTGTTTTCCTCTGTTTCATTGCACTATTCACTTAAGAAGGCTTTCTATTTTTTAAATTAATTTATTTTAATTGGAGGCTAATTACTTTACAATATTGTAGTGGTTTTTGCCATACATTGACATGAATCAGCCATGGGTGTACATGTTTCCCCATCCTGAACCCTCCTCCCACCTCCCTCCCCATCCCATCCCTCAGGGTCATCCCAGTGCACCAGCCCTGAGCACCCTGTCTCATGCATCGAACCTGGACTGGCGATCTATTTCACATATGGTAATATACATGTTTCAATGCTATTCTCTCAAATCATCCCATCCTTACCTTCTTCCACAGAGTCCAAAAGTCTGTTTTTTACATCTGTGTCTCTTTAACTGTCTCACATATAGGGTCATCATTACCATCTTTCTAAATTCCATATATATGTGTTAATATACTGTATTGGTGTTTTTCTCTCTGACTTACTTCACTCTGTATAATACGCTCCAGTTTCATCCACCTCACTAGAACTGATTCAAATGTATTCTTTTTAATGGCTGAGTAATATTCCATTGTGTATATGTACCACAGTTTTCTTATCTACTCGTTTGCTGATGAACATCTAGGTTGCTTCTATGTCCTGGCTATTGTAAACAGTGCTGCGATGAACATTGGGGTACATGTGTCTCTTTCAGTTCTGGTTTCCTCGGTGTGTATGCCCAGCAGTGGGATTGTTGGGTCGTATGGCAGCTCTATTTCCAGTTTTTTAAGGAATCTCCACACTGTTCTCCATAGTGGCTGTACTAGTTTGCATTCCCACCAACAGTGTAAGAGGGTTCCCTTTTCTCCACACCCTCTTCAGCATTTATTGTTTGTAGACTTTTTGATAGCAGCCATTTAAGAAGCCTTTCTTATTTCTCCTTGTTATTCTTTGGAAATTAAAAGACACTTGCTCCTTGGAAGAAAAGCTATGACACACCTAGACAGTATATTAAAAATCAGAGATATCACTTTGCCAACAAAGGTCTGTATAGTCAAAGCTATGGCTTTTCCAGTAGTCATATACAGATGTGAGAGTTGGACCATAAAGAAGGCTGAGTGCTGAGGAATTGATGCTTTCAAATTGTGGTGCTGCAGAAGATTCTTGAGAGTCCCTTGGACAGCAAGGAGATCAAACCAATCAACCCTAAAGGAAATCAACCCTGAGTATTCATTGGAAGGACTGATGCTGAAGCTCCAATACTTTGGCCACCTGATGTGAAGAGCTGACTCGTTGGAAAAGACCCTGATGCTGGGAAAGATTGAAGGTGGGAGGAAAGGGGAAGGCAGAGGATGAGATGGTTGGGCGGCATCCCTGACTCAATGGACATGAATTTGAGCAAACTCTGGGAGACAGTGAAAGGCAAGGAAGCCTGGACTGCTATAGTCCATGGAAGTTGCAAAGAGTCACACATGATTTAGTGCCTGAACAATATAACAATCTTTTCTTGGTATTTAAGACATGTTTATGAAACTAATGGTTTTCATAGTATACTGTAAGCTATGTCTCCAGTACCTTTGATGTGTATGGAGCTGTTTGCTGTTTCCAGTTGTTTCCAGCTGTTTGCTGTTTCCTATTGTCTTCTTGCATTCAATCTTTCCCAGCATCAGGGTCTTTTCCAATTTATAATAGCTGTTTTATTTATTTACTTTACATTGATGATTCTGTGGCTTTGAAGCTGCAGACCCTTCTCCATGGAGCAAACACAAACCGTAGAACAGGCTCCTTGTGACGGTTTCCTCCACTTATGCCAGTTTCACTTCAGGTTCTAAATACTACTGAGGGTGGTTAAAGCTGATGATAATCACCATTGGTTAGAGTCTTACCATAACAGTATAGAAACAATACTTAGATAGCTAAGTCTTCAACCTAAGAACCTTCAGACCCTGTAGAGAACTTTTTCTACAACATCCAATGGTGCTGTTTAGCTGGAAAGTGTTGCTCAAAAGTAGCCAAGTCCCATGAAGATTGGCTGTCCTGATCCTTAGAGTTCTCAGGACAGGTGATTTAGGTTCCCTTGCAAATTCTACCTGCTTTCCCTGGGCAGACAAGGGCACAGGAGCCAACACCTGGGGTGAGAGACTTACCTGTGCTCTGGATGCCAATCTGGCTGCTGTCTGGGCTGGATCAAAGACTCGGCAAGACTCTTGATCCTTGCAGAAATTAATATGTCGACTGGCTGCAGTTTCATTAAATCTCCTCTTACAATATGGACACTGAATATAATCTGAAAGTAAAGATAACAATGAAAAGGCAATTAACATTTCAAAAACAACTCTGGAAGGGAAGGACTATATGAAATGAAATAAACAGAGTATGAACTCTGCTCCAAAGTGAAAGAGTGAGGTACAAAACTCTGGTTTGAGACAGCCTGTTCCAGAGGGGGAGACATGAAAGGGCTCGGATAAACGACAAGGGGGAGGAAAATTTTTCTACCTATGTACTTATTTCAGTTACAAGTGTTCCCTTAAAATGTTTACATGCTATGCTTTTTTAGAAAATAGATTAATTATATATGTGGTACTGATGAAATTTGGCAGTGATGACTGACAAAGTGAGAGTCACTCAGCTGTGTCCAACTCTTTGCGACTCCATGGACTATACAGTCCATGGAATTCTCCAGGCCAGAATATTGGAGTGGGTAGCTTATCCCTTCTCCAGGTGATCTTCCCAACCCAGGGATCGAACCCAGGTCTCCCGCATTGCAGGTGGATTCTTTACCAACTGAGCTAGCAGGAAAGCCCAAGCGACTGGGGGAGAGGGGTGGAATTTGAAACCAACATCACACTCCTTCAGCAGTAACTAGATTTTCCTACTGAATTCCTAAGTGAAGAGACATTAATATGCTCAGAAAGGGGGTAAAGAAAAGGGAGCAGTGAGGGTTTTAAAAGACAAACAGGAGATAAGGGATGCTAGGACTCCAGCTTCCAGTGTCAGAACTTCTCTGGCAGCTGCTAGGGCGTGGAATCCTCTGAGGCTCTGGGCTGTACCCGGTCGTCTCAGTCAGTCCAATCTGCAATTACTAGATAGTGGGAGGGGCTTCCCCGGTGGCTCAGTAGCAAAGAATCTGCGCGCAATGTAGGAGACACGGGTTCGATTCCTGAAAACCTGGAGAAGGAAATGACAACCCACTCCAGTATTCTTGCCAGGATAATCGCATGGACAGAGGGGCCTGGCGGGCTACAGTCCATGGGGTTGCAGAGTTGGACACAACTGAACGACTGAGCATGCGCACACACAGAAAGTGGGAGAAAGGAGAAGTGCGAAAGATCCCCAGTCTTCTCAGATCGGGGAGATGATCACACGTTCTGAAGCCAGGTTGGAGTCTCTTCCTCCACAGCAAGAGGGGTGGTGGGGGTTGTGTTGTTTTCTTTTAGGCACTTTGAAGGGATGACAAAGTGGATATTCAAGAGGTAGGATAATAACTATCTCTCTTCCCTAGAAGGATATGAGAAAAGTTAAGTGAGTGAAGTCGCTCAGTCGTGTCCAACTCTTAGCGACCCCATGGACTGCAGCCTACCAGGCTCCTTCGTCCATGGGATTTTCCAGGCAAGAGTGCTGGAGTGGGGTGCCATTGCCTTCTCCAAGAAGGATATGAGATAGTACCATCTTAAGCTCTGCATAGAAGTTTGGTTTAGTGTATAGTCAAAACCCCTACAAATAGATATTTAAAGTAGTGATATGTTCAAAGCTAAAGATTTTTTTGAAGGCATCTTTTTAAGCAGTTTGGGGAGTTTTCTGTTTCAGTAGATCATTTCCTAAAATGAATACTCATAAAATGAAATAATTTGAATATATAAGAAATTGAAATAAAAGAAATGGTTAACACTTAACTTTTACTTCACACTTTGGCAGCTGTTGTTCAGTTGCTAAATCATGTTCAACTTTTTGTGACCCCATGGACTGCAGCATGCCAGGCTTCCTTGTCCTTCACTGTCTCCTTGAGTTTGCTCAAATTTATATCCACTGAATCAGTGATGCCATTCAACCATCTCATTCTCTGTTGCTCCCTTCTCCTCCTGCCCTCAATCTTTCCCAGCATTAGGGTCTTTTCCAGTGAGCTGGCTCTGCATTAGGTGACCAAACTATTGGAGATTTAGCTTCAGCATCAGTCCTTCCAGTGAATATTCAGGATTGATTTCCTTTAGGATTGACTGGTTTGATCTCCTTGCTATCCAAGGGACTTTAAGAGTCTTCTCTAGCACACAATTCAAATGCATCAGTTCTTCGGCACTTGCCTTCTTTATGGTCTAACTCTCATATCTGTATATGATATACTGGAAAAACCATAGCTTTGACTATACAGACCTTTGTTGGCAAAGTGATGTCTCTGCTTTTTAATACAGTATCTAGCTTTTTCATAGCTTTTCTTCCAAGGAGTAAGTGTCTTTTAATTTCATGGCTGCAGTCATCATCTGCAATGATTTTGGAGCCCAAGAAAATAAGATCTGTCACTGTTTCCATTTTTTCTCCATCTATTTGCCATGAAGTGATGGGACTGGATGTCATGATCTTAGTTTTTTGAATGTTGAGTTTTAAGCCACCTTTTTTTTGGGGGGGTGGGAAGTGGCTTTATTCCTCAATATATGTCATGTAAGGGTTAAGTCAGCTTTTTCATGCTCCTCATTCACCCTTATTGAGAGAATCTTTGGTTCTTCTTTACTTTCTGCCATTAGAGTGGTATCATCTGCATTATCTGAGGTTGTTGATATTTCTTCCAATAATCTTGATTCCAGCTTATGATTTATCCAGGCTGGTATTTCGTACTCTGCACAGAAGTTAAATAAGCAGTGTGACAATATACAGCCTTGATGTACTCCTTTCTCAATTTGGAACCAGTCTGTTGTTCTATGTCTGGTTCTAAATGTTTCTTATTAACCTGCATACAGGTTTCTCAGGAGGCAGATAAGGTGGTCTGGTATTTCCATCTCTTGGAGAATTTTCCACAGTTTGTGTGATTCACACAGTCAAAGGCTTTAGCATAGTCAATGAAGCAGATGTTTTTCTGCAATTCCCTTGCTTTTTCTATGATCCAATGGATGTTGGCAATTTGATCTCTGGTTCCTCTGCCTTTCCTAAATTCAGTTTGTACATCTGGAATTTCTTGGTTCACATACTTTTGAAGCCTAGCTTGAAGGATTTTGAGCATTACCTTGCTAGCATGTGAAATGAGCACAATTGTACGGTAGTTTGAACATTCCTTGGCATTTCCCTTCTTTGGAATGAAAACTGACCTTTTCCCATCCTGTGGCTACTGTTGAGTTTTCCAAATTTGCTGGTACACTGAGGGCAGCACTTTAACAGCATTATCTTTTAGGATTTGAAATAGCTCAGCTGGAATTTCATCACCTCCACTAGCTTTGTTTATAGCAATGCTTCCTAAATCTCACTTGACTTCACACTCCAGGATGTCTGGCTCTAGGTGAGTGACCACATCATTGTGGTTATCCAGATCATTAAAACCTTTTTTGTACAGTTCTTCTGTGTATTCTTACCACCTCTTCTTAACCTCTTCTGCTTCCATTAGATCCTTACTGTTTCTGTCCTTTATTGGGCCTATCTTTGCATGAAATGTTCCCTTATTGTTGTTCAGTCACTCTGTCATGTTCACCTCTATGACCCCATGGACAGCAGCACGCCAGGCTTCCCTGTCCATCACCATCTCCTTGAGTTTGCTAAAACTCATGTCCATTGAGTTGGTGATGCCATCCAACCATCTCACCCTCTGCGGCCCTGTTCTCCTTTTGCCTTCCGTCTTTCCCAGCATCAGGGTCTTTTCCCAATGAGTTGGCCGTTCACATCAGGTGGACAAAGTATTGGAACTTCAGCTTCAGCATGAGTCCTTCCAGTGAATATTCAGGGTTGATTTCTTTGGAATTGACTGGTTTGAACTGCTTGCTTTCCACTAGTAGTAGTGTTAGTCACTCAGTCACGTCTGACTCTTTCGACCCCACAGACTGTATAGCTTGCCACCATTCCCTTCTCCAAGGGATCATCCTGGCCCAGGGATTGAACCCGGGTCTCCTGCATGGCAGGCAGATTCTTTATCATCTGAGCTACAGAGCTTTCACTTTCAAAAGTCTTCTCCAGTACCACGGTTCGAAGGCATCAATTCTTTGGCACTCAGCCTTCTTTATGGTCCACTCTCATCCATACATGACTACTAGCAAAACCATAGCTTTGACTATATGGACCTTTCATCATCAATTCCATACTTACTGAACACCTATTACACTCCAAGTAACTTGAGGATACAATGTCTCTGTAATCATGGGCTAAGCATTCTAACACAGAAACAAAAATTTTCCCATGGTGACAAATTCCTTGAGCAAAATAAAAGAAGACAGCATTGGGAAATGGTGAAGGCTCTACAGCCTGCCTGACTGGTTTTGAGCCCCAGCTCTTCACCTGTTTCGTGTGTGCACTTGGGCACGTTACTTAACCTCCTTCAGCTTCAATTTCCCCAGCACCTACACATCACCTATTCCATTGAGGTGTTGTGAAAGTTACCTATGATAATCCACAGTGGGGCGTGGCACAGTGGGCGAGTGGAACCTGCTGTCACTAGAAGGAAACAGGCCCAGCCGGCTTGTGTTCCAACTATCAAACAAGGGAGAAACTGCTTATGAAAAGTAAAATAGAAAGTGCCATTAGCATGCAGAACTCATTTACGATAGTGTAGAAAACCATCTAGGATTGAGTTCATGGTTCAGTGGTTATTTCTTTAGTTTTACCAACTGCATAGTTACAATTTATACGCTTTATATCAGAGATACTGCTACCATAAGCGAGACAGTTTGGTCAAAGGCAATGATTATGGCAGTGACCATGTTGCTTCCTTAATCTGACTTGTTCATTCATTCATTGCACCTTTCTAGGGATTTGGCACTCACTATATTCCTCTGTGGAGACAACCAAGCTGAAGTGTATTTTCCTGCTGACAAAAATCTCAGAGATGGCTAGAGGACTAGGAAGACAATTACCACTCTGTGGAATATGCTCTGAAAGGAGGAAGCTCTAGGTCCTCCAGGAGACCACAGGAGGAACCTGAAGCCCAGGCTTAAGAGGGAAGAGGAAGGGACTTCTCTGGTGGTCCAGTGGCCAAGAGTCCGTGCTCCCAATGCAGTGCTCCCGGGCTCAAGCCCTGGTCAGAGAACTACATCCCACATGCCGCAACTAAGACCCAGCAACCCAGCACAGCCAAATAAATTTTTAAAAATTAAAAAAAACAAAAAGAGCAGAGGAAGAGAAGGTCAAACATACTGAGAATGGAAGAGGTTTTTTTCCTGCAACAATAATTTGAACACAGCATGACTGAGCTACACATTCTACCCTCATCTCAATCCAGTCTCCTCTTCCTCTGCCAATAATGTCAAAAAATCATGATGTGCTATTTCAACAGATAATGATTTTTAAAGTCTTACTTCAGATCTCATGAAAGATTAAAGTGGAAAATTAAGCATCTTTGAAAATGCAAGCATTTTGTTGAATACCCATGTATCAACATGTAGCCCTGTGAAACGGTGAGCAAATATCCCAGGACTCACTGAAAATCCCAATTGTAAATATTCTATATCACTGCCCCATAAGCTGTCACATAATCTTGGAAAGTTGAATGACTGCAAACTCACTTAAGTCATAAGAATTACAATATACGCATGTCAAAAAATTGGGCCACGAAATAGGGAATCATGCTGGGGAAAAAAAAAGGAAATTACTTCCAAACTCATATATACTAGACCATATGATTAATAACTCTAGTTATGTCTGTATAAATTTTCTAAGTATTTAAGCTGGAGGATATATGGGCTAATATAAAATCCCTGTGCAATCAAAATAATTGGATCATAATGAAAATGTGCTATTGGAGGTAATCATTTTGCTTGGTGCATAAAATTATAATAAGGGCATGGGGAAGAATTTAATTATAAAACGATATTTTAGCATAAAAATTTAAAGGGCAGGAAAATAAACTGTACACTTGATGAGGCCTTACAAAGGGAATTGTTTATTTTAAAGAAACAATAATCCCCACATCTTAAATCCAACGTGGAAATTAGAGAAATTCACACAGTGGGACATCTGACATGCTTTCACTATTCAACTACAGAACTAGAAGTAGCCATCAACCCTGCAGCTTCTGCTATAAAAGGAAGCAGTTCTCATAAAAGATGCTTTTATTATACAAAGCTTGTTGCCAAAGTCTTATCAAAATTACAACCATAGATCTTTCTATGGAACATCTTAAGACAACAGACTATTCCGAGTCATATTTTCTTTAGCACCTAGCAAAAGTGTAGCAGTTATTAAGAGTATTTTCTGGTATTGAGGTTCTGATGATTTTTTGGATGGTTTTTATAGTATTACACTGTGACTTTGTTTTACTTCTTAATTAATTATTTTTTGCTGTGCTGTGTGGCTTGCACAATCTTAGTACTCCAATCAGGGACTGAACCCCTAGTAGCAAAATTGTGGAGTTCTAACCAGTGGACTGCCAAGAGAATTTTCTTTTTTCTTTACTTTTAAAAATGAACGTTGAGGAATAATTTACATACAATAAAAAGCACCCATTTGAGTTCTGACAAATACATTCAATTGTGTAACCAACACAATCAAAATATGGAACAAGTTTATTACCTCCAAAGTCCCCTCATGCCCCTGTTTCAGTCAATATTCTACCAAACCCAGACTCCTGTTTTCCTGTCACTAAAGATGAGTGTTAGCCCTTGTATATCTTACTATAAGACAGCATCCACGGTGCTACATGTATAGTTACACTTTCTTCTTACTGTTCAGTTCTATTCCATTTTGTAGATATCCCACAATTTGCTTCTCCATCTACTTGCTGATGGTCATTTTCAGTTGCTCCTAGTTTATGCTGTTTAAAGGAAGCTGCTATGACCATTAATGTGTAAGTCTGTTTCAAGGACATGTTTTCCATTTTTTGCATAGTCAGGAATAGGAATTGCTGTATAGGTAACTGTATGTTTAACTTAAGAAAATACCAGTGCAAAGTGACTGTACTATTTTAGACTTCCAGGAGCAGCATATGAGAGTTCCAGCTGTTCTATATCTTAGCCATCTCTTGTATTGTCAGTCTTCAATTTTAGCCATTCAAGTGGGTGTGTACTGGTATCTCACTGTGGTTTTAATTTACATGTCCCTGTTAAAAATGATGTTGAGTATCTTTTCATGTGCTTATTGACCATTATTTTGTGACATTCTGTTCAAATACATCTCTTGCCTTTTCCTTATTGGGTTGTTGTATTACTAAGTCATAAAATTTCTTTAAATATTCTTGATATTTGACCTCCCTCAGATACATGTGTTATAAATATTTTCTCTTGCCCTATACCTCACCTTTGCATTCTCCTAATGGTATCTCTCACAACTAAAGTTTTTAATGTTGGCAAGGCCCAGTTTATCAATTTCCTTTAAAAAAAATTGTTACTGTATCTTGTATCCAGCTTAAAAAATCTTCGTTGATTCTTAGATCAAAGATGTTTGTTTTTTCTAGAAATCTTACAGTTACAGCACTTATGTTAGGTCAATGATTCATTTTGAATTTTTGTGTACATATAAGGATCAAAATTCATTTTTGCCATTTTGATATCCAGTTGTCTCAGCATCAATTGTTAATAAGACTCTCTTTTCACACTCTGAACTACTTTTGTTAAAAGTCAATTAACAAATTGATTGGGGGGAGGTCTATATTTAGATTCTCTTTTCTGTTCAGTTGATATTCTAATACCAAATTGTCATGATTACTGTAATATTATTTTAAATCTTGACATCAGATAGGTTAGTCCTCGATTTTATTCTTTTTTCAAAACTATCCTGGCTTTGAATTTCTGTGTAATTTTAATATCAGCTGGTCAATTCCCATTGGCAAGAAAACTCACAGGGATCTTCCTTGGAATTACATTTTGTTCACAGATCAATCTGGGGATAACTGACTTTGTAACACAATACATGAGTCTTCCAAACCACGAAAATGGTAAATATCTCCATTAATTTTGGTCCTCCGGTTTTCATTTTACAAGTCTTACACATATTTTGTTAAATATATACATGAGTATTTCATGTTTTTTACATGATTGTAATGTCATTTTTCATTTCATTTTTTTCAACTGTTTATGCCTAGTATCTGGAGAAGGAAATGGCAACCCACTCCAGTGTTCTTGCCTGGAGAATTCCATGGATGGAGGAGCCTGGTGGGCTGTGGTCCACGGGGTCGCAAAGAGTTGGACACGACTGAGCAACTAACCCACCCATGCCTGCTGCTGCTGCTGCTGTTGCTGCTAAGTTGCTTCAGTCATGTCTGACTCTGTGTGACCCCATAGACAGCAGCTCACCAGGCTCCCCCGTCCCTGGGATTCTCAGGGCAAGAACACTGGAGTGGGTTGCCATTTCCTTCTCCAATGCCTAGTATATAGAAATACAACTCACCTGTGTATACTGACTTTATATCCTGAAAGCCTGTTAAATTAACTTGTAATTTCAGTAGCATTTTTTGTAGTTTTGTAAGATTTTCTACATTTACTCCTAATGATCACGCTGTCTGTAAATAAGGAGAGTTTTACTTCTTCCTCTCCAACCTTTAAATTTATGTGTGTGTGTATAAAATATGTACTTTTTTTCTTATTACATTGGGTACTATGTCTAGGATAGTGCTGAACAGAAGTGGTCAGAAAGGACATACTTGCTTCTGTCCTGAACTCATTGGGAAAGTGTCTAGCTTTTCACCTTTAAGTTGAGGTTTGCTATAGATTTTTCAGAGATGTCCTTTATTAAGGAAGTTCCCTTCTATTTCTACCTTTCTAAGAGCTTTTTTCTTTTTTAAACATGTATAGGTATTATATTTTGTACAGGCTTTTCCTGTATCTACTGAGATGACCATATACTTGAAAAAAATATTTTGTTAATATGATGAATTACATTTACTATTTTCTTCCTTATACTTAATTTACGTGTAATTTGTTCTTCTTTTTCTAACTTTTTAAAGAGGAAGTTTAAGGCAATTGACTTAAACCTCTTCCCCCTTTCCTAACGCAAACATTTAAAGCTATAAACTTTTCTTTAAGCACTGCTTTAGCTGAATCCCACAAATTTTGGTATGTTTTCATTACCATTCAGTTCAAAATATTTTCTAATTTTTCTTGTAATTTCTTCTTAGATCCATAGGGTATTTAGAAATTATTTATTAATTTCCAAATATTCAAGAGTTTTCTTGATATATTTTCATCATTAATTTCTAATTTAATTCTACTGTACTCAAATAACATAGTCTGTATGACTTCAATCCTTTCAGATTTATTGAGATCTACTTTGTGGTCCTGGCACATGGTCTATTTTGGTTGAATGTTCCATGTGTACCTGATAACAATTATATTCTGCTGTCACTGTGTATCACATGATAGCTACAGATGTCAATTAGATCAAAATGATACACGTACAGGAGCAGCTGTCCCTCAGGGAAGGTGTGGCCTCTCTAGACCCATCTGGCTCACCTCCCTATCTCGTTATCTCCTGGCTTGCTTATTTGTGTCTTTAAAGTGTTTCTTGTGGAAAGCATATAATTGGATTCTGCTTCAGTATTTAGTTTGACAATCTCTGCATTTTATCTTAAGTGTTCAGGTTATTTATAGGCAACTATCATCAATAACCTCAGATATGGAGATGACACCACCTTTATGGCAGACAGTGAAGAGGAACTAAAAAGCCTCTTGATGAAAGTGAAAGAGGAGAGTGAAAAAGGTGGCTTAAAGCTCAACATTCAGAAAACTACAATCATGGCATCTGGTCCCATCACTTCATGGGAAATAGATGGGGAAACAGAGGAAACAGTGTCAGACTTTATTTTTTGGGGCTCCAAAATCACTGCAGATGGAGATTGCAGCCATGAATTAAAAGATGCTTACTCCTTGGAAGGAAAGTTATGACCAACCTAGACAGCATATTAAAAAGCAGAGACCTTACTTTGCCAACAAAGGTCTGTCTATTCAAGGATGTGGTTTTTCCAGTGGTCATGTATGCATGTGACAGTTGGACTGTGAAGAAAGCTGAGCACCGAAGAATTGATGCTTTTGAACTGTGGTGTTGGAGAAGACTCTTGAGAGTCCCTTGGACTGCAAAGAGATCCAACCAGTCCATTCTGAAGGAGATCAGTCCTGGGTGTTCATTGGAAGGACTGATGCTGAAGCTGAAACTCCAATACTTTGGCCACCTCATGTGAAGAGTTGATTCCTTGGAAAAGACCTTGATGCTGGGAGGGATTCGGGGCAGGAGGAGAAGGGGACAACAGAGGATGAGATGGCTAGATGGCATCACTGACTCGATGGACATGAGTTTGAGTGTACTCTGGGAGTTGGTGATGGACAGGGAGGCCTGGTGTGCTGCTATTCATGGGGTTGCAAAGAGTCAGACACGACTGAGCAACTGAACTGAACTGATCTATATGGTTAGGTTTAAATCTATAATTTTGCTATTTATATTTATCCCACCTGGTCTTTATTCCTTTTTTCGTCTTTTCCTGTCTTCTTTAAATTGAATTTTTTCCCATTTTATCTCCAGTCTACATAATATCTTATCAGCTATATGTCAATATGTTTGAATGCTTACTCTAGGGCTTATTAATAGGCATCTTTATGATATAATACTCTACCTTCAGATAGTACTATACCTACTCATGTATACCGTAAGAACCTTTCAACAATATATATTCATTTTCCCACTCAACCATATCCTGTTATTGCCATACATTTCACTTCCAAATGTTATAATTCCCATAATACGCTCTTACTCATGCTTTAAGTAGTCAGTTATAACCCTCAGTTAACATTATACTCAATGGAAAATAATACAAGGATATTTGCTTTTACCAATGCTATTTAACATGGTATTGGAAGTTCTAGCCAGAAGATTTAACACAGAAAAGACATACAAATTGAAGAGGAATATGTAAACATCTCCTTTCACAAATGACATAAACTAATACGTAGAAAACCCTAAAGATTCCACACCAAAAACCACTTGTTAGAGCTAATAATCAAAATTCAGCAAAGCTGCAGGTCAAAAACACACAAAAACTGGTTGTATTTCTATACACTAACAATCTGAAGAGAAAGTCAACAATTCCACTTACAATAATACCAAAAGAATACTTAGAAATAAATTTAACCAAAAGAAGCAAAAGACTTAAACAGTAAAAACTACAAAACATTGCTGAAAGAAATTAAAGAAGACATAAACAAATGGATTGGAAAATCGATAAAGGAATATGAACAGGCTGTATACTGTCTCCCTGCTTATTTAACTTATATGCTGAGTACAGCATGCAAAATGCCAGGCTGGATAAATCAGAAGCTGGTATCAAGACTACCAGGACAAATATCATATACCAGGGCTTCCCTCATGGCTCAGTTGGTAAAGAATCTGCTTGCAATGCAGGAGATCCGGGTTTGATTCCTGGGTTGGGAAGATCCCCTGGAGAAGGAAATGGCAACCCACTCCAGTATTTTTGCCTGGAGAATCCCATGGACAGAGGAAGCTGGCAGGTTACAGTCCATGGTGTAACAAGAGTTAGACACGACTTAGTGACTAAGCCACCACCATATATGTAGATGATACCACTCTAATGGCAGAAACCCAAGAGGAACTAAAGAGCCTCTTGATGAGAATGAAAAAGTACAGTGAAAAATCTGACTTCCAACTCAAGATTTAAAAAAACTAAGATCATGACATCTGGTCCCATCACTTCATGGCAAAGAGAAAGGGAAAAAGTAGAAGCAGTGACAGATTTTATTCTTCTTGTCTCCAAAATCACTGTGGACAGTGACTGTAGCCAGGAAATTAAAAGACACAAGTTCCTTGGAAGGTAAACTATGACAAACCTAGACAGTGTATTAAAAAACAGAGGCATCACTTTGCTGACAAAAGTCCATACTGTCAAAACTATGTTTTTTCCAGTAGTCATGTATGGATGTGAGAGTTGGACCCAAAGAAGGCTGAGTGCTGAAGAGATATCAAATTGTGGCGCTGGAGAAGACTCTCGAGGAGTCCCCTTGACAGCATGGAGATCAAACCAGTCAATCCTAAAGGAAATCAACTCTGAATATTCACTGGAAGGACTGATGCTGAAGCTGAAGCTCCAATAGTTTTGCAAAGAGCCAACTGACTGGAAAAGACCCTGATGCTGGGAAAGTGAAAGTCACCCAGTTGTGTCAAACTCTTCGTGACCCTATGGACTGTAGCCCACCAGGCTCCTCTGTCCATGGAATTCTCCAGGCAAGAATATTGGAGTTGGTTGCCTTTTCATTCTCCAGGGGATCTCCCCAACCCAGGGATTGAACCCAGGTCTCCCACATTGCAGGCGGATTCTTTACCATCTGAGCCACCAGGGAAGCCTGATGCTGGGAAATGCTGAAGGCAAAAAGAGAAGGGGCAGCAGAGGATGAGACAGTTAGATGGCATCACTGATTCAATGGACATGAATTTGAGCAAACTCTGGGAGATAGTAGAGGATAGAGGAGCCTGGGGTACTACAGTTCATGGGGTTGCAAAGAGTTGGACATGATTTAGTGACTGAACAACAACAGTTGGTAAGATTGTGAGTCCCTAACCTCTGAGCTGTGGCCTAGTACCTCCTGTGAGACCTGCAGTAGCATGAGATCAGAGATAAAGTGCACAATCATGAGTCCCTAACCTCTGAGCTGTGGACCTCCTGTGAGACCTGCAGTAGCGTGAGATCAGAGATAAAGTGCACAATCATGAGTCCCTAACCTCTGAGCTGTGGACCTCCTGTGAGACCTGCAGTAGCGTGAGATCAGAGATAAAGTGCACAATAAATGTAACGTGTTTGAATCATCCTGAAACGACCCCCACCCCCAGTTCATGGAAAAGTTTTCTTCCGCAGAATCAGTCCCTCTGCCAAAAAGGTTGGAGGCTGCTGGTTAAGATGACAACATCACTCAAAGTTATGTACAGATTCAAAACTTCAATGGCATTTTTCGAAACAGCAAAAAACCCCATCTGAAAAATTCATATGGAATCTCAAAGGTTTCCAGATAGCCAAAATAATCGTAAAAGACTCTCCACTTCCTGATTTCAAAACTTACTACAAAGCTATAGTAATCAAAGCAGTGTGGTGCTGGTGTAAGGACAGACATATAGAAAAATGGAATAGAACATAGAGCCCAGAAATAAACTCTCATATATATGGTCAACTGACTTCTGATAAGAGCACCAGAACCATTCAATGGGGAAAGCAAAGTCTTTTCAACAAATAGTGATGAGAAAGTTACTTATTCACATATAAAACTAGATATCCAACTTCAAATGATTTTACTTTACACCACACTCAAAAATTACCTGGATGAAAGACCTAAATATAAGAGCTAAAACTATAAAAACTGTTAGAATAAAAAACACAGGGGGAAGACTTCAATACTTTTTTTGATTCGACATGAAAAGCTAGGCAAAAAATGAAAAAATAGGTAAACTGGACTTCATCAAATTACTTTTGTGCATCAAAGGATACCATCAACACAGTGAAAAGACAGTCCACAGAATGAGAGAAAATATCCAAAAATTCTATATCTGATAAGGGATTCATATTAACATCAATCTAATCATGCCTCTCCATCTTTGGCTGCAAAGAATATAATCAATCTGACTTTGGTGTTGACCATCTGGTGATGTCCATGTGTAGCGGAAAATTCTGAGAGACATGGGAATACCAGACCACCTGACCTGCCTCTTGAGAAACCTATATGCAGGTCAGGAAGCAACAGTTAGAACTGGACATGGAACAACAAACTGGTTCCAATTAGGAAAAGGAGTATGTCAAGGGTGTATATTGTCACCCTGCTTATTTAACTTCTATGCAGAGTACGTCATGAGAAACGCTGGGCTGGAAGAAGCACAAGCTGGAATCAAGATTGCCGGGAGAAATATCAATAACCTCAGATATGCAGATGACAACACCCTTATGGCAGAAAGTGAAGAGGAACTGAAGACCCTCTTGATGAAAGTGAAAGAGGAGAGTGAAAAAGGTGGCTTAAAGCTCAACATTCAGAAAACTGATGATGGCATAAGATCATGGCATCTGGTCCCATCACTTCATGGGAAATAGATGGGGAAACAGTGGAAACAGTGTCAGACTTTATTTTTTGGGGCTCCAAAATCACTGCAGATGGAGATTGCAGCCATGAAATTAAAAGACACTTACTCCTTGGAAGGAAAGTTATGACCAACCTAGATAGCATATTCAAAAGCAGAGACGTTACTTTGCCAACAAAGGTCCATCTAGTCAAGGCTATGGTTTTTCCAGTGGTCATGTATGGATGTGAGAGTTGGACTGTGAAGAAGGCTGAGCATTGAAGAATTGTTGCTTTTGAACTGTGGTGTTGGAGAAGACTCTTGAGAGTCCCTTGGACTGCAAGGAGATCCAACTAGTCCATTCTAAAGGAGATCAGTCCTGGGTGTTCTTTGGAAGGACTGATGCTGAAGCTGAAACTCCAATACTTTGGCCACCTCATGCAAAGAGTTGACTCATTGGAAAAGACTCTGATGCTGGGAGGGATTCGGGGCAGGAGGAGAAGGGGACAACAGAGGATGAGATGGCTGGTTGGTATCACAGACTCGATAGACATGAGTTTGAGTGAACTCTGGGAGTTGGTGATAGACAGGGAGGCCAGGAGTGCTGCAATTCATGGAGTTGCAAAGAGTCAGACACGATTGAGCAACTGAACTGAACTGAACTGAATCGTGCCTGTAGTCCTAATCTCCAATTTACAAAGACAGGAGGTGGAGAACAAGTTACACGTTAATATGGCTTAAGTGAAAGTCGCTCAGTCATGTCCAACACTTTGCGAGCCCATGGACTCTACAGTCCATGGAATTCTTCAGGCCAGAATACTGGAATGGGTAGCTGCTCCCTTCTCCAGGCAATCTTCCCAACCCAGGGATCAAACCCAGGTCTCCTGCATTGCAGGAGGATTCTTTACCAGAGAAGCCCAGAAGCAGACAAATCCAGTACATGAAACGTTCTATAGAATAACTGGGCTGGCAGGGGTGTTGTGCAGGAGTAAAAGAGACTAAAGAGACAATAAAAGACGATGCACAAATCTTGACTGAATCCTGGATTGTGGCTGAGTGGTGAGGAGAGAGCTTTAAAGGACATTCTTAACATAACTTGGAAAATATGATACATTAATACTTAGTGCGATAATAGTACTGTAGTTACATAGGAAATGTACTTAGGAAATGCATGCTGAAATAGTTATAAAGTGTTATGATGTTTGAAGCTTACTTTTAAATCTTTCTGCCCCCTCACAGAAAAAGAGAGAAAGAGACAGAAAATATGACAATGTCAAAACTGTCAAATTTAAGTGGAAGGTATATGAGTCATCATTGTACTATTCCATCCACTTTTCTGTAATTTGAAAATGTTCAAAATAAAAAGCTTAGTGTAAAAATGCTGTGGGCCACTAAACTGTACAATTTAAAATGGTGATTTTCATATTATAGAATTTGATCTCAAAAAAATAAAAGAGCTGTGGGTATTTGATACTATGGAGTTATTACAGAACTGCTTAAACTGCTCTGCCTAGCTCCGTTATCATCAACCTGGACACGAACCCGTAGTTCTGTAGAGCCAAGATGTTGGGTACAGTGGTGATTTCATGTTAAAGTTAGGAGCAAACAGAAAATCTTTATACAGAACTGAAAAAATAAGATGAGATAATTTTTATGGTAAAATTACTTTTATATAATTTAATTGCTAATGTTTAAAATTTTAGAGTATATAGGAGGAAGCAAGACATAATGACTAGGCCGAAAAATCAAGCATAGCCTCAACTGGTTAAGAGTAAAATGTCAAAAGCAAACCAAAGTGTCCACACACCTGGGTTGACGGTCGGAGGCAGTGGAGGTGGGAGAGGCCGGCCTTCTTTAATGGCTAGTGTACACTGCTTTGCTGACTGAATCGCATTAACGAAGTCTTCATGATGTTGTCTCCAGTTAGATTTTCTCACGGGTTGTGGCTATAAAAAAAAATTAAATCTAGGCTATATATCTCACTGTTATTATCTTTTTTTTAAAGCTGGGATTTGAATTTACAAGAAACAGAACTGTGAAATTTGGAGAAAAAAGAGAATTTGCTTTCCAAAAGCACTAAAAGAGGTTTGGAAAACACAGTAATAAAAATTTTCAAGTCACAGTAGTGAGGGAAAATACAAAATAACAATCACAAAAAACAAAGAAATTACAAAACTTTAAAGGAAGACTTAAATGTAACCTTAAAAGTGACTGTCTTCCAAGTTAATTGCTGGATTTAATGCTACTCTAATGAAAATATAAACGAGATTTGTTTTCTGCCACATCTGGAAAGTATCTGAAATACATTTGGAAATCTAAGTGAGCATGATTAAAAAGAAAACAGTAAAGGTGGATTATACTTACATGACATTACATTGCCCTATCAAGCAAAAATGAAAGCAGAGAGCCAGAAAGAGGCTTTCATGTACTGAAGGACATAATCAACAACAGCAAGGAAGATATCGATAGTACCTTGGACTGAGGCGCCTTCCCCACAGTGGGAATGTCAGTGCCCTGCAATCTTTGTTTTAAGGAATTGAAAGGTTTACGTTTTTTGTTGAAGAGTTTTCTACAAATTGGTCCATGTCTTTCCTAGAAAAGAAGGAGTGGGGATTAAAATTTTTAACATGTACAATCACAGAGTTCGTAATGGCTCAGTGTACTCAAGCAGCCCCCACTGCAGTGACTGGGTTGCACCTTCAGAGCCAAGTTCATTCTCTAACTCTCAAATCACAGCAGAGCAAATCCATCTGGCTCTCTTCACCCATGTTACACATAACTAGATATTGTGTTTGGGCAAGGTCAGTAAAAGGCCTCTACAGCTAAAGAAACTGACTTAAAATTTAGTTTTACATATTTAACTTTACCACTTGGGCTCAGTGAATAGTTCCAAGCATTAAACAATGTTGAAGACTCAGTTTCTAGTTTAAATTGAAATAAATTATCTCTGATATTCGGCTAGGTACTCATTGAAGCCAAGGAAATTTTCTTTACTTCTTCTATTCTGTTTTCTGCCTTCACTGTTTCTAAATTCCAAAAGCAAATCATCCAGGAATTGAGTCCCAAAAACCTTGTTTTTCCATCCTTTTGAAGTAATTCTCTGCATACAAAAGTATGCAAAGTAAGGGGAAACTTAGCTTCTTATACAAGTGGAACCTTTTCAGAAAAACTCTTACCACTTAACATTTCAAAATTGAATTTAACTGGATTGCTTTTCTACATACAGCAAATCAAACCACTTAAGTCCTGAAAAAAATGAGTGGAGAGGTTTCAAAGAAATATTTGAGAACATCTGCAAGGAACAACTGGGACAACCATATGACAAATGAAAAATACATCAATTCCATTTAAGTTATGAAGACATTTTCCCTTAGTGTGTCCAAACATTTTTCATGAAGTCATTTATTTTAGAGCAAACCTAAGCTTATAATATTAAACTTTAAAATACAGAATACACAGAAGAACTGTACAAAAAAGGTCTTCACGACCAAGATAATCACGATGGTGTGATCACTCACCTAGAGCCAGACATCCTCGAATGTGAAGTCAAGGGGGCCTTAGAAAGCATCACTATGAACAAAGCTAGTGGAGGTGATAGAATTCCAGTTGAGCTATTCCAAAGCCTGAAAGATGATGCTGTGAAAGTGTGGCACTCAATATGCCAGCAAATTTGGAAAACTCAACAGTGGCCACAGGACTGGAAAAGGTCAGTTTGCCTTCCAATCCCAAAGAAAGGCAATGCCAAAGAATGCTCAAACTACCGCACAATTGCACTCATCTCACGCTAGTAAAGTAATGCTCAAAATTCTCCAAGCCAAGCTTCAGCAATACGTGAACTGTGAACTTTCAGATGTTCAAGCTGTTTTAGAAAAGGCAGAGGAACCAGAGATCAAATTGCCAACATCCGCTGGATCATGGAAAAAGCAAGAGAGTTCCAGAAAAACATCTATTTCTGCTTTATTAACTATGCCAAAGCCTTTGACAGTGTGGATCATAATAAACTGTGGAAAATTCTAAATGAGATGGGAATACCAGACCACCTGACCGGCCTCTTGAGAAATTTGTATGCAGGTCAGGAAGCAACAGTTAGAACTGGACATGGAACAACAGACTGGTTCCAAATAGGAAAAGGAGTACGTCAAGGCTGTATATTGTCACCCTGCTTATTTAACTTCTATGCAGAGTACGTCATGAGAAACACAAGCTGGAATCAAGACTGCTGGGAGAAATATCAATAACCTCAGATATGCAGATGACACCACCCTTATGGCAGAAAGTGAAGAGGAACTCAAAAGCCTCTTGATGAAAGAGGAGAGTGAAAAAGTTTGCTTAAAGCTCAACATTCAGAAAACGAAGATCATGGCATCTGGTCCCATCACTTCATGGGAAATAGATGGGGAAACAGTGGAAACAGTGTCAGACTTTATTTTTCTGGGCTCCAAAATCACTGCAGATGGTGACTGCGGCCATGAAATTAAAAGACGCTTACTCCTTGGAAGGAAAGTTATGACCAACCTAGATAACATATTGAAAAGCAGAGATATTACTTTACCAACAAAGGTCCGTCTAGTCAAGGCTATGGTTTTTCCAGTAGTCATGTATGGATGTGAGAGTTGGACTGTGAAGAAAGCTGAGTGCCAAAGAATTGATGCTTTTGAACTGTGGTGTTGGAGTCCCTTGGACTGCAAGGAGATCCAACCAGTCCATTCTAAAGAAGATCAGTCCTGGGTATTCTTTGGAAGGAATGATGCTAAAGCTGAAACTCCAGTACTTTGGCCACCTCATGCAAAGAGTTGACTCACTGGAAAAGACTCTGATGCTGGGAGGGATTGGGGGCAGGAGAAAGGGACGACAGAGGATGAGATGGCTGGTTGGTATCACAGACTTGATGGACATGAGTTTGAGTGAACTCCGGGAGTTGGTGATAGACGGGGAGGCCTGGCGTGCTGCGATTCATGGGGTCGCAAAGAGTCGGACACGACTGAGCGACTGAACTGAACTGAACTGAACTGATTACAATACTTACAAGACCACTGGCAGAGAAAACAACTCCAGCCAGTAGACCTGTAAAAACTCAGCATTTCTGGTACAAAAACCAGGGAACCAGCACATAGAGCTTTGCCTGTGTTGTTTGTAGTTGTGATTTAGTCACTAAGTCATGTCTGACTCTTTTGCAACCCCATGGAGAGTAGTCCGCTCCTCTGTCCATGGGATTTCCCAGGCAAGAATACTGCCTGTGTATCGCCTTTATAAAGTTACTGTATCACTAAAGGATTATGCCAATCTTTGCCTTCCACTCTAAGCACTCTTCATTCATGGTCATGGAACTCATAACAGCTATCACTTAGTTACTTTGTCCAGACCCAAAAAATACAGGATCCATGAAAATCACTGCACCTGGCGATGAACAAGCCATACCATTTTAAAACTGAAGGGGAGAAGAGAAAGAGCAGATCACTTGATCAAATGCTCTTTGTAGCCTAGAAATAGGTCAACGAAGTAAAACTCAAGAGGACTCAAGAATACTTAGCATTTAGTGATCTCTCTTCAAAGGTACCTCCCTAGGTGTCAAATCCAGTCTCATGGGGTGAAGTCTTGGGTTAGCAAAAGCAGCTCTCTGGGGGATTATTGGGCCACAATAGGCCCTGTGAGTTCCCCTTCTAGATCCAGGAAACTCTAGCTGCATTTAACTAGAACAGATATTCTATTTTTAAATTCCCCAGAGAAATAAAACCTACAACCTCATTTGGTAGTCTTTTGCCCCAAATGTAGTCAGGATTATAGTCCAAATTCTTTAAGTTTGAAAACAAGTCTCTTTGATCTAAATGTCCCAGCTAATAGTTCATTATCTACTTAGATTTTTTTAAAAAAAAATCATTTTTCTCAGGAACTCCTTCATAATATGGGAAGTTTGTTTGCCTAATTTTGAAATAAATCAAGCCTTTATTCAACTTTATGGGCATCAATCAGGGGACTTGACATGCAGTTAGCTTAAATTTAATTAACAATTAGGTCCTGGAACAGGACTAACACCCATTTTGTTCAAATTACATAAAATCCCTGAAACTGGAGAGTTCTGTCTTTATACGTGGCAAAGCAGGAAACAGAGGGAGGTTAAAGGACTTGTCAGAATTAGTGACAAATTTGAGGCTAAAAGCCAAGTTTCCAGATGCTCCAAATTCAATGTTCATTCCTCTTGACTAGCTAATTTCCCTGGTGCTTTGGCCTTAAAATTTGAATTTTTGATGCTTATAGAAAAGGTGAAAGAGCCAAAACCTCTCAAGAGACAATCAGCTGTGCCAAGACACTTTTATCTGGCTTCCTTTCAGTAAGAGGACCAGATTTAAAAAGCTCCCTTTTGAAGGGGGCAGCACCAACCTACCTAAGTGTCCTCGGGGCCTGCCAGCCACAGGTTATGTACTTTTCTCCCCTTGCTTTCCCTCCACATCTGTCTTTAATCTTTGCCACTGCAGCCTCCTCACTAACTTGACAGTTCATTTAACTCCAATGAAACACATCTACAAAATGTCTTTATGTTTACCAGAACATCTGCTGCAAAGCGTCTTCCACAGACTTCACAGGGAAATAATTCCTGATTGCCATCTGTATAGGATCCAAGAGCACATTATGTTAGTTTCGTGGAATTGCCTGCCCAAGAAGAAATGACTAAGTGGAGGAGACCTCAATAGCTTGATAGCCTCACTCTGCCCCCATCATCCAGTGACTTCCTTCTCTTAGGAAGATTCTTTGTAAAACTCACCCATGTTTTCCTAACACAGACTTCTCACTTCACTAAACAGATAAATTCCATATGCTCAGGCAACCAGAGTGCAATTATTTAATATATCATTAAACTAATGTCTAAAGAAAGCCATCAGGCACTAAGTACAAAGCTGATTTGTTGTTGTTTAGTGCTAGGTCACGTCCGACTCTTTTGTGACCCCGTGAACTGTAGCCCGCCAGGCTCCTCTGTCCATAGCATTTCCCAGGGAAGAATACTGGAGTGGGCTGCCATTTCTTTCTTCGGGGGATTGAACCCACGCCTACTGCTTGGCAAGTGGATTCTTTACCACTGAGCCACCAAAGAATCCATCTGCCAATGCAGAAGTGGGTTTGATCCCTGGGTTGGGAAGATCCCCTTTAGAAGGAAATGGAAACCCACTCCAGTATTCTTGCCTGGGAAATCTCATGGACAGAGGAGCCTGGCAGGCTACAGTCCATGGGGTCACAAAAGAGTCAGACATGACTACGTGACTAAACAACAAACAAAGCTGATACTCTAGTATAGTGAAAGTGAAGTCGCTCAGTCGTGTCTGACTCTTTGCAACCCCATGGACTGTAGCCTACCAGGCTCCTCCGTCCATGGGATTTTCCAGGCAAGAGCACTGGAGTAGGTTTCCATTTCCTTCTCCAGGGGATCTTCCCCACCCAGAGATTGAAACCGGGTCTCCCAATTGTAGGCAGACGCTTCACAAATAATCCAATGGTAACATCTTTAAGATTGCCACTAGAATGTAAGATCACGTGTGTGCTAAATGAAGGCATGCCAATTTATCATGAACTGTATGAAATGGGTTGCCTAGTCACTGAATTTAAGGTAAACTTTCCTGAGAAGCTGAAACTCTACAATTTTGGCCACCTGATGCGAAGAACTGACTCATTGGAAAAGACCCTGATGCTGAGAAAGACTGAGGGCAGGAGGAGAAGGGGATGACAGAGGATGAGATGGTTGGATGGCATCACCGACTCGATGGACATGGGCTTGAGCAAGCTCTGGGAGTTGGTGATGGACAGGGAAGCCTGGCATGCTGCAGTCCATGGGGTCTCAAAGAGTCAGACATGACTGAGCAACTGAACTTTTTCCTGAGAATGGCTTTCTCAACAAATCTCTTTGCTAGGAAACTACCCGAGAGAAAGGAAGTAGAAGAGGATGAAGTGGACCAAGTAGAACCAGTGGGCTTTGTCCAAACTAGGAAAGACAAAGCCGTTACAATGAGGCAGCACATGAGAATGACAAGCATCACCCCAGGTGTGGTGCTCTGTGTCCAAGCTCTCACGGGGCCTGCGAAGAATACTCACAGAAAACATTTTATATGTAGTAGAAAATAAGTGAAGAACCACAATAATATATTCACTACTTGCTATTATTTTTCTAAAAAAATTCAATTATTATAGTGTTTTCAAAATTAAATGAATAAACTCAAAATATCTTTAAAAAAAAAGAGAGAAATACAAAACTGTGCCCACTCTGTCCTAATGCCTCAAAGTGCCTGACCCACAATAAGGTTCTCAATAATTACTTGTTGGGTGTATGGGTTAAATGAGAATTGAGTTTCCACCATAGGACCAATTATTCATTCAATAAACAAACACCTGCTATATGCAACTCTGTGGGGATATTGAGAGAAACTATACATGGGTCCAGCACAGAAAAGGAGAGAAGGTATGCCCATAAATTACTTTAAATGAAGTTGGAAAAGCAAACCATTGTGGAATTCTGGAAAAAAGTTTTGTTTCATATTACTGCCTTTCAGTTCATCTGGAGTTGAGAATAAAGATTAAAAAAGCAGGGACTTCTCTGGTGGCCCAGCAGTTAAGACTCTGTGCTGCCAATGCAGGGGGCTCAGGTTCGATCCCAGGTCAAGGAACTAAGATCAATTAAAAAAAAGGTCCTGCATGCCTCAATTAAGACCCAGTGTACCCAAATCAATAAATTCATAAAACATAAATATTTAAAATATAAAGATCATTAAAAAGCAGTTTGATCATGGGGAATATTTTATATTAGACTAACCATCTGGCTAAACTCTATTATACAAATAAGGGGAGCAATTGAGGACATTGAGCAGGAAGAACCTGGATGGCACTGTAGAAGATTCATGTGACAAAGCTGAGGAGGGATGAACAGATAGCAGTGGGGATGGAAAGTGGGATTTTAGTTAAAAGGCTAACGGTGTAGACCTGAAATGCAAAGGAAAGAGGAAATGAGAGACTCTGTGGCCAAAGAATCAATAAGATGATGACTGGATTTGGGGGATACTAGGAGGTGACAGAGAGAAGAATGCTCAGGGACTGAAAAGACAATAGGACTATGGAGAGAAAGAAATAATTCAAAAAGAAGGGACATCTTGTAAGAAAAATGACCTCAGCTTTGGAAATACTGAGTCTGAGATAGAGTCATCCAGCCAGCAGGATGGAAATAAGGGAGGTCAGGGCTAGAGACACAGATGTAGGCTTTGTTTGGAGAGTGATGTAAAGGCATGATATTGCCAGGGAAGAGGTCATGGAAAGAGAAGTACAGGGATGATCCCTAGGGAACTCCATATTTAAGGGCCAAGAAGATGATGATGATAAGCCAGGAGAAAGCAGGAGAGAACAGGGTCATGGAAACCATGGGAAGACAGTTTGAGAAAGGAAGTCTTGATTAACAGGAATCAGATGGTAGCTCATTAGAGACACTGTTGATTTAAATGATTTCTTCTCACATCTGCCAGATGGTATTGTATTAGAACACAGGTCATCCATTGCAGCATACAGAAATACCATTCTTCCTGTTCTTTTGGCCTTCTAACTCTGTAAAAACTAGGTCATAATTTTCTTTCTTCAGCAAGATGTCCCATTCCTCCACATACTTATCCATTAATAAAAACTATTTATCCTAATTATAAAACTTTTTTCTAAAACACTAATGAAGGATGCTTTATTTTTATGAATATTACAGTAACATTTGTAGGGTGATTCCTACATAATCTCATTTAATCCTCACAACAAACCTATGAGATAGGGTTGTTCCTTTTTCTTTTTTTTCTCCTTAAGAGATAAGAAAATGAAGGTTCAAGATTAGGTGACTTCTTGAGGACAACAGGTAGTAAGTGTTAACAGTGAGACTCAAACTTGAGTCTCTGTCTCCACAAGTATTAAGACTATTTACTCAACCATCGCCATAAATACACTGTATCAGTGCTAACCTGCAAAGTAAATGGATGGAAGCCCCTGGAAGATCAATGGCCTTTGGTTTGAATCAGTTGAGTTTTGAGTTCAATGAGTTTGAAATAATGACAAACACAATATGATTCAACTGAACTCCTGAAACAGATGGACCACCATGTTCTGAAACACATTCGACCTGGAAGCTTGACAAGAAGAAGAAAAGGAAACACGGAGAACCAAACGTGGAGATCAATAGAACCTTAGAAGAATCCTTTGAATCAACCATGCCCTTCAATATGCGAATCGTTAAACAAGCTGTGATACATTCATACCCTGGAACACTGCTGAGCAACAGAAAGGAACTCTGATAAACTGCCAACATCCACTGGATCATAGAAAAAAGGGGTTTCCAGAAAAACAACTGCTTCTGCTTCACTGAGTACATTAAAGCCTTAGACTGTGTGGATCACAACAAACTGTGGAAAATTCAAGAGATGGGAATACCAGACCACCTGACCTGCCTCCTGAGAAACCTACATGCAGGTAAAGAAGCAACACTTAGAACTGGACATGGAACAACAGGCTGGTTCCAAATAGGAAAAGGAGTACGTTAAGGCAGTATATTGGCACCCTGCTTATTTAACGTCTATGCAGAGTACATCTTGCTGGGCTGGATGGATCACAAGCTGGAATCAAGACTGCTAGGAGAAATACCAACAACTTCAGATATGTGATGATATTACTCTAACAGCAGAAAGCAAAGAGGAACAAAAGAGCTTCTTGATGAGGGTAAAGAGGACAGTGAAAAAGCTGGCTTAAAACTCAACATTCAAAAAACCAAGATCATGGCACCTAGTTCCAATATTTCATAGCAAATAGATGGGGAAAAAAGTGGAAACTGTGGCCGACTTTATTTTCTTGGGCTCCAGAATCACTGTGGACAGAGACCTCAGCCACAAAATTAAAAAGACGCTTGCTCCTTGGAAAAAGAGCTATGACAAACCTAGACAGTGTATTAAAAAGCAGAGATATCACTTTGCTGACAAAGGACTGGATAGTCAAAGCTATGTTTCTTTCAGTAGTCATGTATGGATGTGAGAGTTGGACCATAAAGGCTGATGGCTAAAGAATTGATACTTTCAAACGGTGGTGCTGGAGAAGACTCTTGAGAGTCCCTTGGCCAGCCAAGAGATCAAACAAGTCAATCCTAAAGGAAATCAACCCTGAATATTCACTGGAGGGACTGATGCTGAAGCTCTGATAATTTGGCCACTTGATGGGAAGAGCTGCCTCATTGAAAGAGACTCTGATGCTGGGAAAGATTGAGGGCAGCAGGAGAAGGGAGTGACAGAGGATGAGATGGTTGGATGACAACACCGACGCAATGGATATGAGTCTAAGCAAACTCTAGGAGATAGTGAAGGATAGGGAAGCCTGGCATGCTACAGACCATAAGGTCACAAAGAATTGGACACAATTTAAGAGACTGAACAACTACTGATACATAAAACAACCTGATTCAATCTCACTGCTGAGTGAAAAGTTGTTCTCAAAAGGTCACATATGATTCCACTTGTTAAATATTCTTGAAATGACAGAAGGCGAGATAGAAAAGAGATTAGTGATTGCCAAGAGGTAGGGATGGTCAGTGAGGGAGGTGGAATGAGGAAGACCTTTGGGTGATGGGCTAGTTCTCTATCCTCACTGTGGTGTTAATGCATGTAGTAACACGGCAGGGAACTGCACTTGATCATAGCCAAGAAGTGCAGAATGGAACTACAAACACTCATTGTACCAATGTATACTTTCTAGATTTAACACTGGATTTAACATCTGTAGTTAAGATGTAACTTGGTGGAAACTAGATAAAGAGTGCAGGAATCTCCACTTATGAATTGCATCAAAAATTAAAAGTTTAAATACTTTTGGGTTGGCAACTCATGGCCATTGGGCCCAATCTGAGGCTGCATGATCTTATAAATGAAGTTTTAAGAGTATCCAGTCAGGCCTATTTGTTTATATAATATGTATTGCTATTTTCAAACTACAGAGGTAGAGTTGTGTAGTAGTTGTAACAGAGACCATACGGCCCGCAAAGCCAAAAAGTTATAAATACTTTTTGGCCTTTACAGAAGTAGGTTGCTAATGAGTAAATGAAAATGTAGTAATTAGAAATGATTTGTGGGAGAATAATATGGAAAATTTTAAGATGTATTTTTATTCATGTATTTACAAGTAGACTGGAAGGATATATATACACACACATATATATATATGGTACACACACAACACATATAATTACCCAGAGTGCTAAGAAAAAAGGTGAAACTTGAGTTTCCTAAATTTTCAATTTTTCTATATACATTATGCATTGCTGTTTAAAAGAGTGACATTCAAAAAGCTCTTTTGATAGAAAAGATTCTAAAACAATGACATTAACTTACCTATTTCTAACTTTACCCTAACTGGAGTCTCAGCAGTTACCACTATTAAAGTGGCTATTGTTTTTATACATTGGTTCACAATCTTAAGACAATTTTTAAAATGAGGAAAGTAATCTGGAAGCGATCAACAGTTTTGTCTAGCATGTTAACAATGATAAATAAGCATTACAAAATCTCAGTTCAAAAATTTTATAAGAAACTTGGAGAGGATTATGGCTGTAGTGAAGTCGGAAAAAATTCTACTTGAGACTAGACATTCTCTTTCTGAGCTGGAAGTTAAGAATGCTTTGTAGAGACACTTACCAATCCACATTACTTATATTGCACCTTATAAAGACATTGCAAAGAAGGAAAAAGATACTTTTTTAGTTGTCAGTGAATCAAAAAAACTCTCGAGTCCTTTGCAGTCCTCGAACATGCAAATATGACCAATACTAACATCTTTCAGGGCCCTACAGCAAAGGGGCTGGCATACTAGCCAAAACTTATTATCTCAGGAACATGAGTTATAAAATAAAAGGAATTGAGACTAAGGAAATTAGGATGGCAGAGAATACCCCATTTTCTTTCTGCTTTCTCCGCAAATCCTATGGTAAAGGGACTTAGAAACATGGAGAACCCTGAGGACAGGGAGGAAAGAGGACAAAAAAAAAACCAAAACTAGAATCTGGAAAGCTGAAGGACATGGTAACCAACTTGGAGGACATAAAACTACATCAAAATCCACTTCCCAAGCTGATGGCAGAAAAAAAAAAACAACAAAAAAAACTGAGAACCATCCAGATTTACACATAGAACCCTTCAAAATCATATAAACTTCTGAAGCAGGACACACCTCTGACACAGGGACAGGATATGTGAGGAAGAAGAGATTGCAAAAATATGGAGAATCAGGAGGAAAGTCTTCTAAAAAGAGGTAGAGATTCCTAGACTCTTCCCCGTTCATCCCACAGCCTCTGCGTGATTGCCTTTCTCCAACTCTAGCAGAAGACTACTCTTCAGAAAGGGTAAGACAGAAGGTCTGTGTACGAATCAACATGAGGCACAGCTGAAGGCATGGGTAGGTAGACACCATTCACATATACATAGCTGATTCTCAATATTTGTACTAGTAACATTCCATATATCCCTGCAAGCAGTAAATGTGCAAATACTGACATTACTCCTGGGGGAAATACAAAGTTAAGCTCCTGTGAGCCCCTGGGTCACATTTTAACCTCCTTTGTATTTGTTCAAAGACACCTTAAATATAGTTGATTCAACAACATTGAACTCATAGCCAACCACACACTTCAAGCTGGCATGAAGATTATCTAACATATTTTAGATAATATTTTAGGCATATTTTCTCCATAAGGCACATGACAGCCCTGCAACACTATGCTTGCTGCTGCTGCTGCTGCTGCTAAGTCGCTTCAGTCGTGTCCGACTCTGCGTGACCCCATAGACGGCAGCCCACCAGGCTCCCCTGTCCCTGGGATTCTCCAGGCAAGAACACTGGAGTGGGCTGCCATTTCCTTCTCCAGTGCATGAAAGTGAAAAGTGAAAGTGAAGTCGCTCAGTCGTGTCCAACTCCTAGTGACCCCATGGACTGCAGCCCACCAGGCTCCTCCGTCCATGGGATTTTCCAGGCAAGAGTACTGGAGTGGGCTGCCATTGCCTTCTCCGACATTATGCTTGGGAGCCTTTTAAACAGTGAAACCATCAAGAAAAAGTACATCATTATGAAAAGCATGGCATGAAGCAGGACATAAAATGTTCACTTGTTTACAGTAGGACTGCTGAAATGAGGAGGCAGAGCATCACATCGTGCTACCCTACCTGGGAGCATGGGTGTTAGAGGACTCAACTTTTAAACTGCCATGTACATGCCTGTGAACGGCCATGAAAGCACCTTTGACTACTGGTTTAAGGTTATAAATTTTATCGAATAGGTGAATTTGCAAAGAGGAACTCCATGGTTAATGAGGATTAACTGTATATATGACATGTGTATATATAATCTAGTGATTAATCTCATTTACAGTGATGCTAAAAGCAGAAAATATCCCACACCCACCTTCCTCTACTTGGCTCACAGAACTCTGCCTGCCAGACCCTTACTCTCAAGGCAGAACGCAAGCTTTCCTGAGAATATAATCATTCCATGGAGAAAGAGCTAAAGATACTGACACAGAGAAGATTCAAGAAAGAGCTCACCCCAGACCACCCTACAATAAAAGCTCAAAATTATCTGATGCTACCCATCCATTCAGTCTCCAGTGTTTTCTTCCTCCAATCTTAACTGTGAACAACAGACAGGAATTTCCAAAGATCTGAGGGAAGTCTCCAGCATGTAAGCCCATAGTAAACACTATAAAGAATTAAAGCTCTTAGAAATTAAAAGCCTTACATGAGAAATACTCAACAACAGGTTGGCAGGCAGAATTAGTGGAATCTCCCCAAAAGTAGAGTAAAATGACATAGAAATACTGAAACATAAGCAAATTACAGTACCTGTCCAGAAGGTTCTACTCCAAAATAGAAATCGAGAGAAAGGAGAAAATACAAGGAACAAAATAAAAATAATTTTAAACTATTTTCAGGAGTGAAAGGACATCAGTCTCCTGATTGAGAGGATCCAACACAAATGAAAACAGATCTATACCAGTAAGTATTATTGTAAAATTTTATAACACTGGAGACAGATTCTATTGACTTAGAAAAAAGTTAACATACAAAGTTATCAGGAGTCAGAATGGCTTCAGATTCACAAACAATAAAAATGAAAATAAGCAGGGAAAATTTTTCTAAACTTCTGATGGAAAATAACCTGCAATCTAGAGTTTCATACCCAACCAATCTACCAATCAGATATGGGGGTAGAACACATTTCCAGACATGTAAGCTTTCAAAGACTACATCCTATGTTTTCTGCCTCAAGAATTACTGGAGGATATATACTCCACATGGTGAATAAGATACAGCAAACAGGCATTCAACACAAGGGGGAGAGAAGGATGACAGCTGGGCCCCAGAACCAGAGAAGCAACCAGTTCAGACTGGAGGAGAGCGACTAAAGACACAGATATGCTGAAGGTGGTCAGAACCGAGATATTCACAGCCTCTGTAATCTAAGGGTTCTATTTCCTATGTTTATTTGGCTCTCATTCTGTTCTGTACTTGGTTTACTTGACCAAATCCCAGAAAAGTGCCTGCTTACTCTGCATACTGATGTCTAGATCAGCTGAGGAGACTCATCTCACTCCACAGGAAGGCTCTGCACTCATCTCTTCAGAGACGGAGAGAGGTCATGCTAAGTAGAGAAGCAGAAAACACAAAACGGCTAAGCAGATAACCCCTAAGCCTATTTTGGCAGGAGATCCAGGATGCTCCAACTGTGGTGACTTGTGTTCCCAGGACTCACTCATCACCCAGTTCAGACATCTGCACGTGGGGTTCCTTAAAACTCTAGGAGCTGAAGACTCAGGCTACTCAGCTATCTTCTCAAGGATGCCTTGATCAAAGAGTCACTGAGCTAGACTTGTGCTTCTCAGTTGTTCAAAGCTAAACAAGATATTGTGTTCACAGGGATACCATGCAGATGGTGATTAATATAAGAGTCTAGGTGGTTTGTAAGAGTTACCAAAGGGAAGAATAAATTGAATAAAAACACACAGGTGGTTTCTGTGTTCTATTTCTTAACCTGAATAACTTGTTCTACTTAACTTGAATAACTGGAATGTTTATTATACATTCTCCTATAAGTCTTACAAGTAAAAATCAAGGCCATTAGAATTTTTACCTTCTTCTGACCTTTAACTGGAACAAGTAAGCTGAATAAAATATACTAATGGCAACACACGAGAAGGAACATAAAAGTATTGATAATTCAAAGTTACTGACAATCTTTATAAAGTTCTGTACTTCACCTAAAGTGATCTGATGACATCACAATGGAGCTGTGGATACATCACAGGTAGCATAAATTATAACAGCTCTCGATACTCCGACTTGTAAAATAAGTTCTAAAGTATCCAAAAAAGTGACTTTACCCCAATTACTAACAGTGTTTAAACAAAATAGGTCCTTAAGATACAGCAGGCATATTCTTAAGTAATTTTTGCCCACTATTTGGATGCCTGAGGCCCTCTTTTTGGCTAAGACTGAATCTAGGCCCTTTTAAGTTTAAGCAATTCTTTTCTGAAAGATCTGTCCAAATAGCCACTGGGGATAACTTTGTAAAGAAAAATACTCTGCCCTCAGTGTGCTCTAGTGAGAGACTGAAAAGATACATCTCAGATGCCAAAAGATGTTAGAGAACATAAAGAAAGAAAGGAACATAAAGAATGCAGAGAAAGGTCTGAGCTATTTTGAAAAACATGGTCAGGGAAAAGTTTATAGGGTAGGTGACAACTGAGCATCACCCTTAAGGAAGATTTATTTACAGTTAAGGGCACTTCAGAGGGAACAGCAAGTACCAAGATTCTCATTTCAAGTGATACTTATCGCAGTGACTTGACATCGCTGGTCATATTTTCTTGCACACACCCTGCCTCCTTGGACAATGCTGTCCTTGAAGGTAAAACTCCCTTATTACTTAGGACACCATACATTTAAACATAGAGCTGAAGTTTCCAACCATTGTTTATACATGACTCACATCATAAATATTCCAAAAAGTTATGAACTTATGTTAAGAACGTTTTTCCTGATTAAAATCAAGATCTTTATATTTGGAGGATAATCTGCTAAAATCACAATGTTTCTCACGAAGACTAGTGGCTTTTAGTCACATTCTCCTAACTGCAAAATATATAACATGTTGACTTAAACCATTTGAGTCAGGCGTGGTAAAATTAGAAGTAACATTCCACATCTTGTTAAGATTCTTGTGGTTTAAAAAACCTTCCAATGAGATAGCTACCAAAATATATGGTCATCTCTTTAGGATTTAGTACATTCCTAATACAAATACAAATATAAATCATCATCTGGCCTTTTGCTTCCACAGGTTGGTATTTAAATTCGTGCTCTCCAGTTTTCTACTTCTGTAACAACAAGCTCTTCAGCCAAACTTTTTGTATCAATGTCAGTAGAGCACCTAATGTTACTGTTTTCTACAACTCTTTTTAAATTCTACAGTAACTACTTAAGATTTAGAATACATAACATACAGAGAAAGATAACACCTATCAGCTTAGGAAAAGCCACAGTCAAATTATAGATGAAGGCACTTCCTAATAATTTAGATATCGAATATAGCTCACCTGCTAAGAATGGTTGTGCCCCAGCCATTCTGTACCCTGCTCAGACCAACAGTGTCCAGATTTCTTGTTTTTTTTTTTTTTCAGAACAGTCCAGATAACAAAGCATTAGTCACAGACACATGAACAAGGATCAGTAACAACTTGTCTGTTGCAACAAAGTCACAGCTTACCAAATAATTAACAATTGTGATGGTGTCATTGCTTGAGCCTTGAAAAAGTTAAAAAAATCTCACCAAAAGACAGGGAGTTTTTTCAACTATGTATTTTAATCAGTATGAATAGTTCCAAGCATTAAATAACACGGAAAAGACAAGCTCTCTAGTTTGAACTTAAGTAAATATTTCTGATTTTGAGCCAGGTACTCACTGAAGCCAAGGAAGTTTTCTTGATTATTTCTTCTGTTTCCTGTCTTCACTGTTCCTAAATTCCAAAAACAAGTCAGCCAGTAATTGAGTCCCAGTGACCCTGATATTGTTTTACCACCCTTTTGAAATAACCCTTTGAATACAGCAATGGGAAATTCAGCTTCCAACCAGTGGAACCTTCTCAGGGAAGCTCTTCTTGCCACTTTTGTTTCAAATTTGAATTTTTAACTGGGTTATTTCTCAACATACAGGAAATCAAACCACTTAAGTCCTGAAAAGGAGTGGAAAGCTTTCAAAGAAATATTTGAGAACATCTGCAAAAGGCAACTGGGACAACTGTACAAATAAATGAAGAATAAATCAATTCCATTTAAGTTATGAAAACATTTTTCCTTTAATTTATCCAAACATTTCATGTCCATTGTCATTTATTTAAGCAAATTTAAGCCCATAATATTAAATTCTAAAATATTACAATATTTACAAGACAGTTGGCAGAGAAAACTTGATGATATAAATACAAATACCATACTGTTTTTTAAAAAATACCTGCCAATAAAAATGGCAGACTGAATAGTTTTCTCTCTTTGAAGATCCTCGTTTATTTTTTAACGTAACGAGAAGTCCCTAATGGGGAAAGCACCTTATCTTAAATGTTCCACTATCATAGCTTTAGACCCTCAACATTCTTCTTCAAGTTCAGCAGCTCTTTTTCCTGCCTTCTTTTCTCCAGTTTGAAGGCTAATTTGTTAGCTTTCTTCTCCACTCTCCGTTCCTGTGCAAGAAAATGTTCATGTTATGAAAATCTTCACGCTGATGTAGACTAACTTTACAAAAGAAACTTCCCATGACCATACCTGCCCCGCCCCAGCTCCTTCTAGTTCTCACATCTGAGAGACTATTTTACCTTGCGCTCTTCTTTGATAGCTCGCTTTCGTGCTCTTTTGTCCTCTTTGCTTTCCCTTTTAGAACGTGGCTGGGTTGACGTCTTAGGGAGATCACTGTTATTAATCATCTGCATTCGTTCAACTTGCTTTGCTGTGAGTCCTTTCTTAGGTAAGACATTGAGAGGTATTCCTGTTTTAGAAGACAGTTGGATTTGTTTGGGCTGCAAGAAAGATAAAATGAAATTGGGTTATTTTCCACTCCTACTAAAAAACAGCTCACTAATGGCACATTTTGTTGCTTTTCATAATGGCACTGAAAGCCACAAAGAGGTAAAGCCCTGCGAAAATAATCTGTACGCTCCATTTCCTACACTGCACACTTCAAACAGCTCAGAACACGATGCCTTACCTTTGGTTGATATTTGATAAGCTGTGGATGGTTATATACATTTGAGTATGTACCTTAAAAAAGAACACAAACACACAAAAATCATGTATTAACAAGTTCACTTTCAGTTCAGCAAAAACATCACCGAGTTCCTCCTATATTCTTTAGTATTTTCACAGTTCAAAATAACAATGGTGTCTGCTATATTTTTAAATACTTCGATTTACAACTAAGTAACTGAAATGAATAGTCACTGAAAGGACTGACGCTGAAGCTCCAAATCTTTGGCCACCTGATGTGAAGAGCTGATTCACTAGAAAAGACCCTGATGCTGGGAAACACTGAGGACAGGAGTTTGAGCAAACTGAGGGAGATAGTGAGGGTTCAGGGAAACCTGGTATGCTGCAGTTCCATGGGGTTACAAAGAGTCGGACACCACTTAGTGACTGAATAAAAACAAACTGAAATATTTTCCCAAAATATGTACTTTTCCAAAAAATCAATGTACTCAATACTTTAAAATTACTACCATACTTTCAGCAGTAAAACGGATACTTAAGATACTTACTACAAATAGATTCACAATCCCACTTTTCTTTGGCTTCTTCAAGCACTACAGTAACAGTCTCTTCCTCCTCAGACCCATCTAGCTCATTCACTGGCAGGTCCTGATCCTCGAAGGGTTCAAGAGTATTCAGTTTTACACAACTTTTGGTTGAGTTTTCCAAAATGAAGATAGAGGAGGGGGAAAAAATACCACTTATTATTACACTATATGTTACTGAAACTGCACTAAAGAGCTAAGGAAACAACAGCCTTTTTTCAAATTCACACACTCATTTGCCCCATCTGCTACTTACTGTCACAATTAGCTCTATCCAGCCTTGCATTTCCCCTGCCATTCTGCTGACAGGAAGGAAAAACCTATCTGTATCTTTACACAGTTTTAGCACATTAAACAAGATCGAAGTTTTCCTATATAACATTATCTTTTTTAAAGCCTTGAAAAGCATTAGCCCATCTGTCTCATGAAAGGATTTAAATAACTCAAAAAATGTAACCCTTGTCCTGCACTGGGATCTACCTATGATAGTCATCAGGCAACACAGACCTTTTGAGCAGATGTAAACACCTCATTAGTTTCTCTCAGAGAAATCACCTTGATGTGGATGATGATTTACCAAACGTTCGGCTACAAAGTTACGCTAATCAGGTTGAAGAGACAAACTCTGATCTACTTCTCAGAACACCTTTTCATGAAGATGAAGAGTATATATACTGAGAAGTCAGAATGAGTCTTCAGCCGAAGAGGCTAGAAGCACCATATCCTCCAAGTGCATGTGACCTTATACTTTAACCCTGTGATTCCATCACGACTCTCAGGTCAAAGCTACAGAAAGTGGCTCTCAGTGTTTCCACTTACTGTTATATTCAGCTTCGGGACTCTTAATAGTAAAATATGAGCAAAAGGTTAGGGAAAATGTATTATTTTCAAAATATGGATTCTGACTGAGTAGTTTTTGAGATTCTGCTGTGCAATTACAGACTATTTGAAAATGAAAACAAGCAAGAAGTCAAATAAAAGTCACCATACTTCTCTGCCTTCTCTTTATAGTAGTCATTCAAAACTTCCTCTAAGCGATTACTGTCTACTTGAATGGAACCTTCCAGTTCAGCATTATCCAGAGCTCCAATTTCATCATCATCATATTGCTCATAAAACTTGAATGTAAAGAGAAAACATAACATGAAAAGTGAATGTGAAGACTATAGCATTTAAATGTTAATTTTACATTTTACTCCTGTACAACATTTAAGTCCTACCATGAGATCACAACTACTAATAAAGTATTAGGAGAGATTTAGCACCATAATAATACGATGTGGAAGACATTCTACTCAGCATTCTAAAACTGACATCAAGACTGAAAATAGGCTTTCATTTAACATGAAAATGACCACTGATATTAGAGAAAACGCCTACACAATGGGAGAAAATATTTGCAAATGTTAAGATCGTTAAGAGGTTAATACACAATATACATAAACAGTTCATAAACTCAACATCAAAACAAACAAAAAAAAAGCCCAAATAATCTGATTAAAAATGGGAAGAAGACATAAACAGACATTATTCCAAAGAGGAAATGCAGATGGTCAACAGGCCATAAAAGATGTTCAAAACTGCCAATTAGCAGGGAAATGCAAACCAAAACCACAATGTGGTATCACCTCATACCTGTATGAATGGCTATCAGAAACAATAAAAATAACAAATACTGGTGAGGATGTGGAGAAAAGGGAATCCTTGTACACTGTTGATAGGAATGCAAATAGGCGTAGCCAATGTAGAAAACACTATGGAAGCTTCTCAAAAAACTAAAACAGAATTACCATTATGACCCAGCAATTCCACCTCAGGGTATATATTTGAAAGAAACAAAAACACTAACTTGGAAAGATGTGTGTATCCCAATGTTCACAGAAGCACTATTTATAATAGCTAAGGCATAGAAGGAACCTAATGAGTGAACTCCGGGAGTTGGTGATGGACAGGGAGGCCTGGCATGCTGCGATTCATGGGGTCGCAAAGAGTCGGACACGACTGAGCAACTGATCTGATCTGAAGCACCCATCAACAGATGAATAAAGATGCGGTATGTGTATACACATGTATAAACACACACACACAAGAATACTACTCAGACATAAAAAAGAATGAAATTTTGCCATTTGCATCAACATGGACGGACTTGAAGGGTATTATGCTAAGTGAAAGACAAATACTGTATGATATTGCTTATATACAGAACCTAAGAAAATGCAATCAACTAGTGAATACAAAAAAGACTCAATACGGAGTACAAACTAGTGGTTACCAGTGGAGAGGGAAAGGACAAGGGGAAAATAGGGGCAGATTAAGATGCATAAACTATTAGGTATAAAATAAGGACATACTGTACAACATGGGAGAATACAGCAAATATTTTACAACTATAAATATTTTATAATAAATATAAATGGAATATAATCTTTAAAATTGTGAATCACTATACTATACACCTGTTATTTATATAACATTGTACATCCATTTAATTTTTAAAATGAAAGGAGGTTATTCTGTTCAGCTTGAACAAATCCTAGGCAGAAATCTTTACCTCAGAATATTTCAGATACTCCCATAGTCACTGATTATGCAAGCTAATAGACTGTGTAAATAAACGGTGTTAATGCACAAATTTCACTCTTTGTTTAGATGATGTTTACTGTATTATTCAAATGCTGTAAACACTGTCAGGCTTTGTGAAAGAATTAAGCAAGGGGTGATGTAACTCCTGAAAAGTGAGGTTATTAGTAACAGTTTGCCTAGTTCTTGGAGAAAAGAGGGAAATGAATACTCGCTGAAGAGGCAAAGTTAAAACCTTTATCTTAGGTATTTCTTGAAGGAATTTATTCATCATTTACTTAACAGTCTGAATTCCTGACATATGCCAGATACCATATTAGGTCTTGGGATATAACAGTAAGAAAAACACTCAAAAAAAAAAGAAAAGGGAAAATGGAATTTTGTTTATGCCCAGGCCAATGCTTGAAGATAGCATACTCTTAGAGATTAGGATCAGAGAGGTTCAAAATCAAATTATCAGATTCTACGAGGAATGTCAGGAGGTTTGATCAGTCACTTTCTGACTTAAACACATTCTTTCCAGAATGAAAACTGGGGCCATTTTATGATCTGTTATTAAAAGACACAGTCTGACACTGAAAATTCTAGCTTTGGGTTCCAATGTCATAATGTGTACTAGGAATTGGTGTTAAAAGGCTCCCCATTTGGAAACCTTACCTTTTCAAACCTCTCATCATGTAGGGTCAGCTGTTCATTCCTCCTCATGACTGAGGACGTCAAGGAATACTCAGTAAAGCGACTTTTTGTTTCCTCTTCCCAGAAGAAGTGATTTTCTATAGCCCCAAGAGGTTTTCCAGGGGCAGACATATCCTCATCTGATGAGCCTGCACGGTCATACCTATCATCATCACTACCTCCTTCCTTCTCATCATCCACATCTTCCCACTCACTGTCATCTTCAGCCTCAGATTTCCTAAAGTCAGAGCCATAAATTAACTGTCAAAACAACTTGAAAAACAACAGAACCAAATGACTTTACACAAGTAAAATTTGAGGGTATTTCAGGCAGGATCCTTGTTTAGGCAAGAACAGCTGTGCTGCTTGACCTGTATGATTTGCTTGGAAAAGTAATGAACTAGCAATCAAGCGACTTGGACTTTAGCCCCATCTATTGATGGCTTGTAGGGACCTCAAGTCTTACATTTTCTATCCTAAAATGAGAAGACTCAGACCAAATGCTCTCAAAGGTCTCTTCCAGCTGTAACTAATGGTTATAGACCTATGGAAGCAACAGTCAGGGCATTCCTGCTTCAAAACAAACCACACATACTGTATCTCCATTCCCTCTTCCTCTTCTGTTGGCTTATTGGCCTGAAGAATGAAATCATCTTCAAGTAAATTATCCGGATTATCAAAATCAAAATCATCATCAAGAGCTGCAACAATGTCAGGATCAAAATCTAACCGAGGTCCTAGAAGGAAAACAAAAATTGAGCAGTAATTCCCAAGAAAGCATGATTCATTCACTTAACTAATATAATTCGGCAGCTATTACATGCCTGACTCTATATACTGAGGATAAAACAGTGATTAAAATTTTTAAAAGTTCAGGAATAAAAACATAACTGCAAGAAAATTTAAAAAAGAAAAAGTCCCTCTGGTTCGAATACCCACTGGGTAAAACACAGATCTAAAATATTAAGCTGTGTCTATTTAGAAAAATTCAAAGCTTTTACCCACAGGAAAAAATTGGGCTTTAAATTCACCTGTTAGAAGAAACAAATTATTAGGCTGGTACAAAAGTAATTGTGGTTTTGGACTGTGAATTTTAAATCATTATAACTAGGCTCAAACACATCTTTATTAATAGGAACCATTATAATCAACACATTTTTGCTAACGAGAAATAAGCTTATTTCTATACTGTAAAAATCCATGATTCAGGATTCAATGAACTCTTCAGTTCAGTTCAGTGGCTGAGTCGTGTCCGATTCTTTGCAACCCCATAAATCGAAGCATGCCAGGCCTCCCTGTCCATCACCAACTCCCGGAGTTCACTCAGACTCACATCCATCGAGTCAGTGATGCCATCCAGCCATCTCATCCTCTGTTGTCCCCTTCTCCTCCTGCCCCCAATCCCTCCCAGCAACAGAGTCTTTTCCAATAAGTCAACTCTTCACATGAGATGGCCAAAGTATTGGAGTTTCAGCTTTAGCATCATTCCCTCCAAAGAAATTCCAGGGCTGATGTCCTTCAGAATGGATTGGTTGGATCTCCTTGCAGTCCAAGGGACTCTCAAGAGTCTTCTCCAACACCACAGTTCAAAAGCATCAATTCTTTGGCGCTCAGCCTTCTTCACAGTCCAACTCTCACATCCATACATGACCACAGGAAAAACCATAGCCTTGACTAGACAGACCTTTGTTGCCAAAGTAATGTCTCTGAAAGCATTTTCTACATCCTATTGGTTGTGGAAGTATTTTCCCTGCAAAGTTGTTGAAACGCTTGAAGAAGTGGTAGTCAGTTGGCGAGAAGTCAAGCGAATGTGGCATATGAAGTACAATTTTGTAGCCCAATTCATTCAGCTTCTGAAGTGTTGATTGTGTGACGTGTGATCAAGTGTTGCTGTGGAGAACTAGGCCCATTCTGTGACCAATACTGGCTGCAGGCTTTGTAGTTTTTGGTGTATCTCATTGATTTGCTGAGCATACTTCTCAGCTGTAATGGTTTTGCTGAGATTCAGAAAGCTGCAATGGATCAGGCCAGCAGCAGACCACCAGTGATCATGACCTTTTTTTGGGTGCAAGTTTTACTTTGGGAAGTGCTTTGGAGCTTCTTCTCCATTCAACCACAGAGCTGATCATCCCCAGCTGCTGTATCAAATCCACTTTTTCACTGTATGTCACAATCTGATCAAGAAATGGTTCACTGCTGCATACAATAAAAGACACTTCAAAACGATTTTTTTGAGTTTCAGTCAGCTCACAAGGCACCCACTTATCAAGCTTTTTCACCTTTCCAATTTGCTTCAAATGTCGAATGACAGTAGAATGGTCAACACCGAGTTCTTGGCAACTTCTTGTGTAGCTGTAAGAGGATCAGCTTTGATGGCTGCTCTCAGTTGGCCACTATCAACTTCCTCTCATCAGCCACTATGCTCCCTCATCTTCAATGCTCTCATCTCCTTTGCAAAACTTCTTGAACTACTACTGCACTGTAAGTTGCTTAGCAGTTCCTGGGCCTAATGAGTTGCTGATGTTGTGAATTGTCTCCACTGCTTTACGACCATGACCCACTTTTGAACTCCAAAAAAAAAAAAATCGCTCAAATTTGCTTTTTGTCAAACATCATTTCTACAGTCTAAAATAAACATGAAATGAACAGCAAGTAATAAGTCATTAGTATAAAAACACATAAAGCAGGAAATGCACATTAAAATGATGTATAACATAACCACTTTTGCTAAAGAATGGATTCCCATATCAAAGGGCAAAGTTCAATAATGCAAATCACAATTACTTTTGCACCAACCTAACAAATATCTGTAGCCTGTGAAACTCCTGTCTTTTCAGACTCTTTGTCTTTCCAGACTATGAGATTTTATCAAATCCCAACCTGTTTCTTTAGCTGTGTTCTTCTATATGTAAAAATATTAAGAGTCCTAGAAACACTTTCAAGTTCAAACCTATAAACTGACATGGCTTTCAACACCTTTCACAGAGTAGCCATTACTTGACCTCCAGCCTTGTTTTACATTAACCCTTACCCTTCATTCCAGGCCTACTACAGATAAAAGGTGTGCAGATTCCTATATTTATGCTTTTTCTTGGAATATCCTCTCTTCCCCACCCTATCCCATCTACCTACTTAAGTTCTAAGACATCAACCACGACATCTTTGGGGCTTCACAACAATTCATTCATTTGTACTATGATTGAAATTTCCCATTCTTTGTCTATCTTTCCCACCTGATGATAATTAAGAGGTCAGAGACAATGTTTTTTTCTGATTTAACCCAAGCTCGGTCATAGTGCAACTAAAAAATCTGCAGAATGGATTAAATAAATGAATGACACATGGCAAGTGTTGGTCAATAATTAAGGCAGTTTAGTAGGAAATATCAAACACCACATCTGTTGACTTCTGTTTGTTCATTTTAGTCCTGGTACTGCAAAAAAGAACCCAAACATGATTAATTTTTGGTGTATCTAGAATAGACGGTACGATGGACTTCTATGAAATACTTCTCTACACTCTTGGGAGAAATTCTGAAAGCACACAGATTAAGTATTCTCATGACTGCACCACACGAATGTAAGGCTACCTGAGTTACCACTGTTTCCTTTGTGAGAGGTTAGGTCAAGGCTAAAATTCCCCTACTAGATCACCAAAAATAATCTTCCCACTTTTCTCTCCAAATAGGAACTTTAAAGATTAAGAATTTGATGACAATAAAGAGACACTGATCACTGTTACCCTTCCTAATTTAATGATCTCTAATCTGAATTCAAACACACCTCAATTGTTCCAACACTTTATCAGGTACAGAAAAACTTTGTATCATTACTATATGTTGCTTTTTGTAAAATACAGCTCTGTCCACCTGAAGTTAAAATTATACATACCTGAAACAGGAGCTGCTTTATTTAACAATCCAACATCTTCCTCAAACTCTGATGCAAACACTGAGGAAGGCAACTTAATTCCACTGGTCTTGAAAAATAAATTATGCAATGGTTAGATTTATTTAGAAATACTTTTGAACTACTAAGAGTTGAAGTGCCCCCCGAATTCACGTCCATCCAGTTCAGAAAGTGACCTGGTTGGAAACAGGTTCCTCATAGATGTAATGAGTTGAGATGAGATGATACTGGATGATGGTGTGTCCTTATAAGGAGGCCATGCAAAGACAATAAGACACACAGGGAGAAAGGCATATGAAGATGGAGGAAGACTGGAGTGCTATGCCTACAGGCAACAGAAAACTAAGGATTGCTGGCAACTACCAGAAATTAGGAGACAGGCATAAAAAGATTCTTCCTGAGGCCCCGAAAAGGAACAACCTTCCAAAAACTTGCTTTCGGACTTCTTGTGACAGAATATATCCCCGTTGTTTTAAGCCACCCAGTGGTAATATGTGGTAATTTGTTACGGCAGTTCTACTAACACAACCATATTCTGTATTGTCTCACTTATACTCCAGTTACCAATTTTGAACATGTATATCCCCATCATGTCAAAAGCAACTTCTCTGTAATACTTCACAAAACTTAATCTAGTATATCACTTCACTTAATCCTATCGACTCCATGAGTTGTCAGCATGTTTTAGTCAAACACAAGCTAAGAAAGGTTAAATGGCATGACTGCCTGAGACTAGTTAAGTGAGGTTTGGAGGATTCAATCCTGGTCTCACAACTCCACTCTTCAAATTTCAAAACAAAATTAGTCTTTTCCTACCTAAACCAGAGGTAACGTCCTCATCTCTGGTATTGGCACAACTTTTCTCTGAATTGGTTGCTTAAATCCTAGGAAGATCATAAATCACTGTTATCCACTCATTGTTTTGAACTTCTGCATACAGTTACTTCATATCTATTTTCTGGGCACCATCTTACTCATGGCTAACCAGGGCACAGATGACAGTTAGATGTTGCTTAATCTACATCTAGTCCAATCTTTTATTCAGTTCAGTCATGTCCGACTCTTTGAGACACCATGAACTGCAGCATGCCAGGCTTCCCTGTCCATCACCAACTCCCCGAGTTTATTCAAACTCATGTCCATTGCATCGGTGATGCCATCCAACCATCTCATCCTCTGTCATCCCCTTCTCCTACCTTTAATCTTTCCCAGCATCAGGGTCTTTTCAAATGAGTCAGTTCTTCACATCAGGTGGCCAAAGTATTGGAATTTCAGCTTCAGCATCAGTCCTTCCAATGAACATTGAGGACTGATTTCCTTTAGTATGGACTGGTTGGATCTCCTTGCAGTCCAAGGGACTCTCAAGAATCTTCTCCAACACCACAGTTCAAAAACATCAATTCTTTGGCACTCAGCTTTCTTTATAGCCCAACTCTCACATCAATACGTGACTACTGGAAAAGCCATAGCTTTGACTAGTCAGATCTTTGTTGGCAAAGCAATGTCTCTGCTTTTTAATATGCTGTCTAGATTGGTCATAACTTTCCTTCCAAGGAATAAGCGTCTTTTAATTTCATGGCTGCAATCACCATCTGCAGTGATTTTGGAGCCCCCAAAAATAAAGTCTGTCACTATTTCCACTGTCTCCCCATCTATCTGCCATGAAGTGATGGGACCAGATGCCATGATCTTCATTTTCTGAATGCTGAATTTTAAGCCAACTTTTTCACTCTTCTCTTTCACTTTCACCAACAGGTCTTTAGTTCTTCGTTTTCTGCCATAAGGGTGGTGTTATCTGCATATCTGAGGTTATTGATATTTCTTCCAGCAATCCTGATTCCAGCTTGTGCTTCTTCCAGCCCAGCATTTCTCATGATGTACTCTGCATATACGTTAAAGGAGCAGGGTGACAATATACAGCCTTGACGGACTCCTTTTCCTATCTGGAACCAGTCTGTTGTTCCATGTCCAGTTCCAACTGTTGCTTCCTGACCTGCATACAGATTTCTCAAGAGGCAGGTCAGGTGGTCTGGTATTCCCATCTCTTTCAGAATTTTCCAGTTTGTTGTAATCCACATAGTCAAAGGCTATTACTGCCAGATTAAAACTCCTTGTCTACTCTATGTGTCCAGATTCCTTACTGTTACTCAGTAATGGAACCTCCACATAAAATCAAGTCCAGTTCCTTACATCATGGACTAATTCAAAGTAATTTATGGAGCACAAATGTGCTAGACACAATGACCCACAATACTACCTCATGTCCCTTCTTTCTGACTGGAATGATCCTACTCTCTTCAACAGACTCCACCCTTTTTAGTGGCCAGCTCAGTTTCTTCATTCTCCATGAAGCTCTTCTTGATTACTGTTCTGGAACATTCCTGTGTCAACTCTCTCATTCTGCACACCGTACAATCTACTTCAACATGGGCTGGCAGATATTTTCTGACTGGTCCCTAAGCTTTAGTTTCATCTTTTCAACTACACAGTTGATAATGTAAGAGTCCCCACAATGTGTTCTCTGCCCATGGACCTCAAAACTGTCCCATCCTTGGTCAAGGAGCAGGCAGGAAGCCAAGATGCACACACTCACTGGCTCACAGACACAGCCTGCTGAAAGCCACTGAAGAGCACGAGTGCCTACGTAGCAAGCTGTCAGGGCTTCTAAAGAGTTTTTCAGGCGCATAAACATGGGCAAAGATCTGGCTTTCTGCTGTAGAATCCTATTTCTTAAAAAATGTACTCAGATATAGTTCACATATTACAGTTCAGCCATTTAAAGTGCATAATTTAATCACTTTGGTACATATTACAATAACTTTTTAAAAACTGTGGTAAAATATGTACTTTTAAGACACTTTGTGATTATCTATCCTTGGACTCTGGGGTTAAAAAGAGGAGGATAACCTTGTGCTTAATGAATTACCTTTGGAGAAAAGAATCATATATATAGAGTTTAGACAGTAATTACATTTTGGATAAAGGCCTGTGACTTTTTTACTGGTTGCAACGATTCTGAATTGCTCTCTGCTGTGACAACACCTACTTTGCTTCATGAAAAAATCAGGGACTGACCACACATTACTAATTTCTTCACTGCCTTTCTGTACTGCTTTACTTTCTGTTTTTAGGGCATAGTCAGTACTCCTGGTTTACTCACTTTGGTTGTTTGTTACACATTACAGTAAGAAACACATAGGACCCATCCATATTTTTGCATCATGCTACTGAAAACCAATGGCACTTGTTTTTCCAACATAATCCACATAGCCTTATAAATATCACTGAAGTGCCCTTCAATAGTCCTATTCTGTTAGAAGAGTTAATTAGATAGTGGTTACTTTTATCCAAAATTAATTAAACAATCTTTTACTGGCCAATACAATTTAGCCGGAAGAATGTTAGGAGTTCACAAAAATACACAGAACTGTACAAAAAAGACCTTCATGACCCAGATAATCACGATGGTGTGATCATTCACCTAGAGCCAGATATCCTGGAATGTGAAGTCAAGTGGGCCTTAGAAAGCATTATTACGAACAAAGCTAGTGGAGGTGATGGAATTCCAGTTGCTATTTCAAATCCTGAAAGATGCTGTGAAAGTGCTGCACTCTCACTTTATGCCAGCAAATATGCCAGCAAATTTGGAAAACTCAGCAGTGGCCACAAGACTGGAAAATGTCAGTTTGCCTTCCAATCCCAAAGAAAGGCAATGCCAAAAAACGCTCACACTACCGCATAATTGCACTCATCTCACACGCTAGTAAAGTAATGCTCAAAATTCTCCAAGCCAGGCTTTAGCAGTACATGAACCGTGAACTTCCAGATGTTCAAGCTGGTTTTAGAAAAGGCAGAAGAACCAGATATCAAATTGCAAACATCTGCTGGATCATCGAAAAAGAAAGAGAGTTCCAGAAAAACATCTATTTCTGCTTTATTGACTATGCCAAAGCCTTTGACTGTGTGGATCACAAGAAACTGTGGAAAATTCTGAATGAGATGGGAATACCAGACCACCTGACCGGCCTCTTGAGAAATTTGTACGCAGGTCAGGAAGCAACAGTTAGAACTGGACATGGAACAACAGACTGGTTCCAAATAGGAAAAGGAGTCCGTCAAGGCTGTATATTGTCACCCTGCTCCTTTAATGTATATGCAGAGTACATCATGAGAAACGCTGGGCTGGAAGAAGCACAAGCTGGAATCAAGATTGCTGGAAGAAATATCAATAACCTTAGATATGCAGATAACACCACCCTTATGGCAGAAAGTGAAGAGGAACTAAAAAGCCTCTTGATGAAAGTGAAAGAGGAGAGTGAAAAAGTTGGCTTAAAGCTCAACATTCAGAAAACGAAGATCATGGCATCTGGTCCCATCACTTCATGGCAGACAGATGGGGAAACAGTGGAAACAGTGTGAGACTTTATTTTCTCCAAAATCACTGCAGATGGTGACTGCAGCCATGAAATTAAAAGATGCTTATTCCTTAGAAGGAAAGTTATGACCAGCTTAGATAGCATATTCAAAAGCAGAGACATTACTTTGCAGGCAAAGGTCCGTCTAGTCAAGGCTATGGTTTTTCCAGTAGTCATGTATGGATGTGAGAATTGGACTGTGAAGAAGGCTGAGTGCCAAAGAATTGATGCTTTTGAACTGTGGTGTTGGAGAAGACTCTTGAGAGTCCCTTGGACTGCAAGGAGATCCAACCAGTCCATTCTGAAGGAGATCAGCCCTGGGATTTTTTTGGAGGGAATGATGCTAAAGCTGAAACTCCAGTACTTTGGCCACCTCATGCGAAGAGTTGACTCACTGGAAAAGACTGTGATGCTGGGAGGGATTGGGGGCAGGAGGAGAAGGGGACGACAGAGGATGAGATGGCTGGATGGCATCACTGACTCGATGGACGTGAGTCTGAGTGAACTCCGGGAGTTGGTGATGGACAGGGAGGCCTGGCATGATGCGATTCATGGGGTTGCAAAGGGTCAGACAAGACTGAGCGACTGAACTGAACTAAGCAAGAAGTATGGACTGGAGGAGCTTATGATCACATCTTCCCCAAGGAAAAAGTCTAGACTATGACAGGACTGGAGAAGAGAAGCAGCGGAAATTGATGCTTTTTGTATCTCTACTTTCTGTCTATAAACCCAATATATTCATCTTTTTTTTTTTAAGTGCCAAAAGTGATATAAAGGTTTAACAAGAAAATTTACTATACACTAGTACTAAATTAAAAAGACGGACTTTCCTGGTAGTATAGTGGGTGAGAATCTGCCTGCCAATGCAGAGGACATGGGTTTGATTCCAGGTCTGGAAGATCCCACCTGCTGTGGGATCAGCTAAGCCTGTGCTTAGAGCCCATGAGCAGCAACTACTGAGCGCAGATTCAGCTCTCTAGCTGACACCATTTCTTTCTTTTTTTTTTTTTTTTTAAGCATATTTTTTTTTTTTTTTTTTTTTTTCTAATTTTATTTTATTTTTAAACTTTACATAATTGTATTAGTTTTGCCAAATATCAAAATGAATCCGCCACAGGTATACATGTGTTCCCCATCCCGAACCCTCCTCCCTCCTCCCTCCCCATACCATCCCTCTGGGCCGTCCCAGTGCACCAGCCCCAAGCATCCAGCATCGTGCATCGAACCTGGACTGGCAACTCGTTTCCTACATGATATTTTACATGTTTCAATGCCATTCTCCCAAATCTTCCCACCATTTCTTGCCTCAAACAGTTACCTTGATTTAAAAGTGGTGGTTTACTCACTCACGGACCCTCACACACACTCACACTTGAATTGCTAAAGAGTCTTACTGAAGTTACTAAAGGCTCTTCTCTCCCATCTCCCCTGTAAGGTGCGCCGAAGGGACTTGTGGGAATGAGCTCCGAGGGCCCAGACGGTTCCTTCAGGTGCTGCAGGTAGTCGTAGTCGTCGTCAAAGAACACTCCATACTTCCTCTGCTCTGCTCGCCTTTCTTCATCTTTTATCTAGGATAATAAACAAAATGGACATAGTAACTACTCCAAGGATAAAACCCAGGAACCTTCCAATGAGCACAGCTTTCAGAACATGGGGCAGATGACCCATGAACACTCTGGCTAATAGGAATGAGACAAAGACTTCTTGACAAACTCAGGAAACACAGGATGCCACATAAAATTAAAATGGAATGAAAACTGTTTCTCCTTCCATTAGATACTTCTGTGCAACAATTCAAGCCAAGAAACACACACACACTATTTTACCATGTCATGTGGAGAATTAAAAGACTAGGGCGCACTGGAAGGTAAGTACAATTTCCTGAATGTATACGCAAAGAAACTTCTCAAGGCATAACACCAATTGGCTTTACAACAAAGCTAAATATGCCTGGGTCCCCCAATACTTCCTTCCACATTACCCACACTTAACAAGTATACTCTGACTGATAATTACCAAATCAACCTTTTAAAAGCTCCCTTGCATTTTCTAAAGCTAACTCATGAGTTTTACATTTCATGAGATGACCAGGAGGCAAAAATACAGTTTGTGGTTATGAAATGCCAATATCTCATGGAAAGCAAAGACTGAGCATATGGTTGTGCCCTAAATAACCCAATAAAGCATTGTTGCTGATGGATTAGTGAATATTTTCCATTACTCTACAAGACTGCTCACTTAAACATCTCCAATAAAAATATTCTCTCAATCAAAATAAACATGCATGATGTTAAAATGAACATATTTACTGAGAATTAAATCACATATTTTGTTTCCCAGAAGATCAGTTATCTGAGAACAGCAGCTGACTAATATAATTAAAAACGATCAACAATCCACCTACAAACTTACTGGCTATAGAACAGGACCTACCTTCTGTGTAGGCAACAGAACCCTCTGGGGTGCAGTCTCGTCTGCTGCTAAAGGATCTCTTTGGCTCCGGTGGACCAGGTGAAAAGACACAGCTTTCTTCTTCTCTATAAAGGGCTTTTTCTTCCTGTGAGGCTTCAAAGAAACAGAATCACAGTAATAAATCAGAACAACAGCAAAAAATAGTTTATATCCCACACAGGCATCTTCAATAAGTTATGGAAAGGATCAACAGATTGTCAAAACCTGCACTTTCAGGGCAGGCAACATCAACTATGTTAAAAAAAAAAAAAAAAGGCAAAACAAAACAAACTACCTTCCTTCAACAAACCTTTTTTGGGAGGTACTCCGTGCCAAACCTAGTTATAGGTGCTGGGAATATAGCAATGGGAAAGTTAAAGTTCCTGTTCTCCACAAGCAAATCACCGAGAACCGGGTTTCAGGTGAAGGCAAGCAAAAGGAAACACAGGGATGGGTAACGACTCAACAGTTACTTTCAAGTGGGGGCTCAGAGAAGGTCCCTCTGAGTCTGAACCAGAATGGTTCACACCACCACAGGATAATCTGAGGAAGAGTTACAAGCAGGAGAAACACTTCCTGTACCAACTATTAATACCATGACACAACAGCTGAAATTGAAATACAAGATTCACCATCGTTCTACCTTCTCGTTTCACTGCACAACCTCGAGTTTCTAAACTGAAAGATCATTCAGTTGAGTAGGCCCAATCTTAGAAGCTCCTCTTCCCCAGAGTAGACAGATGAGCAGACACCTGCCACTGCAACGTCTGGAGAGACGAGCAAACCCCTCTCCGCCTGACGTCACGGAGCACTGGGTGTCGCATCTGTGTGCCTTGTTATAGGTTTTTAGGCCTCTAGGAGGGTAAAGGTTAGGCCATCCTCTTCTGTCTACTCCACAGGCACGCTAGGCCGCAGAAGCCCCACTCTAAACCGCAAACTATGCCCGCGGTGGTGAGGGTGACCCAAACTGGGACAATGGGCCAAAAGCCGCCTGCCTTCACCTTCGGACGTGCCATCCCAGTTCCAGGATGCAGAAGCCGTTGGCTTAGGGGACCCAGCCTGGCCTCTGCCAAACCAGGGCGCCCCAACTCCTACTTACCATGCTTGCAGCCGCGCGGCACTCACGCCAAACAGGGACGACAGCACTCTCCTAGTCGGACGGAAGGTGACAGGGGATCTCCCGAACGCCTCTGGGAATCAGCTCACCTCCCAGTCTTTGCTCCACTCCACACGTGCGGCTCCAGGAACCGGCTGGAAATCACTCAGCAGGCCATGGAAACGGACCAATCGCCGAAAGGCTGAAGGATCACGGCCGGAAATTACGAAAAGCTCACGCCGGCTCAAGGATCGCGAGAAACTATTGGTGGGTGGGGCTGTTTCCACTCCCGGGAGGGCGGGTCTTTTCTGTCCGTAATTAAATCATCTGGGGAAGGGAGTCGTGGGCGCTTGTGCGAGATGAGGCGCGAAAAGGGGTCGCTGTTTATGGGCGAACTTGCTTTTATATCGCCCTCTGCTCAGAACAGAAGCCACGGATCTAGCATCCCCATTGACAGTTGTATTTCCTGCCTATTCCTCGCCGTAAACAAGACAAACAGAACACACAAATAAACTGCACAAAAGAAAGGTGGCCACTCTCCTGGGTCCTCGACGTTTCAAGTTCCCTTTTTGGGTGGGACGCAGAGCTGGTTGCCTTAGCAACGGAGGATCCTCAGTTCAGTCGCTCAGTCGTGTCCTACTCTTTGCGACCCCATGGACTGCAGCACGCCAGGCTTCCCTGTCCATCACCAACTCCCAGAGCTCACTCAAACTCATGTCGATTGAGTCTGTGATGCCATCCAACCATCTCATCCTCTGTCGTCCCCTTCTCCCACCTTCAGTCTTTCCCAACATCAGGGTCTTTTCAAATGAGTCAGTTCTTCACATCAGGTGGCCAAAGTATTGAAGTTTCAACTTCAGCATCAGTCCTTCCAATGAATATTCAGGACTGATTTCCTTTAGGATGGACTGGTTGGATCTCCTTGCAGTCCAAGGGACACTCAAGAGTCTTCTCCAATACCACAGTTCAAAGCATCAGTTGTTCGGTGCTCAGCTTTCTTTATGGTCCAACTCGCACATCCATACATGACTACTGGAAAAACCAAAGCTTTGACTAGACAGACCTTTGTCTGCAAAGTAATGTCTCTGCTTTTTAATATGCTGTCTAGGTTGGTCATAACTTTTCCTCCAAGGAGTAAGCATCTTTTAATTTCATGGCTGCAGTCACCATCTGCAGTGATTTTGGAGCCCCCAAAAATAAAGTCTCTCACTGTTTCCCTTGTTTCCCCATCTATTTGCCATGAAGTGATGGGAGAAGATGCCATGATTTTAGTTTTCTGAATGTTGAGCTTTAAGCCAACTTTTCACTCTGCTCTTTCACTTTCATCAAGAGGCTTTTTAGTTCCTCTTCACTTTCTACCATAAGGGTGGTGTCATCTGCATATCTGAGGTTATTGATATTTTCTCCCGGCAATCTTGAGTCCAGCTTGTGCTTCATCCAGTCCAGCATTTCTCATGAAATGGGGCCTTGCTATTCTAGGCAGCACTTAGGCTTAATCAGGTCATTATTTTCCACTTAATGAACTGTGTTCAAACATCCAGTTAACAACCCTTCCCCCCAACTCTGTTGACAGTCGAGGCATTCAGACTAATATATTCAGAATCTCTTTGGTGTTTGCATACCTTAGCTTAGGAGGTAGAAACTAATGTTTATTCTTTTTCAAGCTATCCCTCAAACATTTGGTCATAGTTTAAGCAAAGGCTATAAGCATATCTACTTAGGGCTTCCCTCTTAGCTCAGTAGGTAAAGAATCTGCCTGCAATGCAGAAGACTAGGGTTTGATTCCTGGGTCGGGAAGATCCCCTGGAGAAAGAAATGGCAACCCACTACAGTATTCATGCCTGGAGAATCCTATGAACAGAGGAGCCTGGCAGACTACAGTCCATGGGATCACAAGAGTCAGGTACAACTTAGCAACTAAACTACCACCACCATATCTACCCATCACCACCACAAGATTTCAGATGGGTGCTGGCCCACTCTCAGAGCTTTTCCTGGGCAAAAGAGGATGGTAGTGTAGTCAAGTTTTATCAGCAGGCCTTTCTTCAAATTTGTATTTCCTCTTCCCAATTTCTGGTGTCTTTCCAAAGTCTAATTTTCCTTGAATTGTGTCTTTATATCCTACCTATGGTGGTGCAATGGTAAAGAACCCGACTGCCAATATAGGAGATGCAAGAGACATGGGTTCCATCCCTGGGTCAGGAATATCCCTTGAAGGAGGAAATGGCAACCCACTCCAGTATTCTTGGCTGGAAAATTTCATGGACAGTAGAGCCTGGCAGGCTATAGTCCATGGGGTCGCAAAGAGTTAGACATATCTGAGCATTACAATTATAAATTTCTATGGAATATTATACTTTTATTACAGTGAAAATTACAGACAATTTAGGATCATAGAACTTGTGTTAGAATAATGCTTTGTAACAGGGATACTATCAATACAGAACACTCCTATGTGCTTCACATTCAATATAATTAAGCTTCATGAGTGAAGGTTTTGTTTTGATCTGTTTTGTTTACTACCTTATCTATCTTCAGGACCTAAAATAGTGCCTGGCGGGTACACTCAATAAATACTTGTTTAAATGAAGTAACATTCTGACACTTTACCTGAATTATCTTAGATCTTCCTGACCATAGCACTATGAAAGAGGTACTATTATAAACACTAAGTCAAAGCAAGTCAAATCAGAATTGGATGGGTTTGCTTGTCTAAAAACATGCATCATTTCCCACTGAAGCACAAATTTCCCCCTATAATATTGAATAATAATAGTAGTATACTTGGTATACTAGCTGAAATTGGTTTCTGGCCTTTGTTTTACTCTTATTGTGTAACCTGGGGCAAGACACCTTCAGTTTACTGACCCGAATGTAAAATGGGATGAGAATATTAACACTTACCCCATGGGATTGTTGTTAAGTGAGAAACCACACGTGAAATGCATGGACCTGTGCATGGCTTGTGATCAGTGCTCCATGAAGGTGAGCAATTGTTCTCATCTCAGCTAAGTGTAGTTATTTACCTATCATCATTGTCGCCTTAGAATCGCCAGCTCCTGAAACTAGGGCCTTCAGCATCTGAGATCTGTCAGTGAATATGTTCTTTGCCTCACTTCACATTCACATCATAGGAATCTGTAAGCTTGCATCTTGACCCAAACTATCAGCTTCCTGGAATCCTAATCCTTTTGCTTTCCTTTCATTTCTGGTGCCTTTCATGTCACTTAAATTACATGCATAGATTTTTTTACTTGCTTCTAGTTCATAGTAATTGTACGTTCTTTAAAATTCTTTTTAACTGCACATGGATATCACTTGCTTTCTGCTTACTGACTCCCATTCTTAAGAGTCACAAGTACATATATTTCATTGGTGAATACACTTTGGAAATACTGATCCAAATTAATTTTCTTTACTGTATCTTTCCAATTATAAAATGATTTTTGAGTGTTCTTTGGTACATTTCAGTTGTGTTCAAAGCACTCAGACGATGTGTAAATGAAATGATTTTACAGTCTTGGAGGCAAAGTCAGGTGATGAAGAAATAGTTTATTAAAATTTCATTGTAGTACTTTCTTAATAGTCTTAACCACATTGTCTGCGGGGGTGTTTTTATCCTTTTCCACAACTTCTGTTACATGTGCTGATGAGTCTCATCTTCCTCTCTATAGCCCAGACCTTTTCCCTGACTTTCAGAGTCATGGATCCAACTGTACATCTATTGGCATATAGCTGTAGATGCTAACCTTTCATAATTGAATAAATACTCTAGAGAGAAAGAACTGGCATTTTCAGTGCTCATTTACCTAATGGTGTGTTCCTGGATGAACTTTAAACTTTGGTTGGCCCAAGTCAGACAGTCTGGAATAGGGAGTCCTCAACGTAGAAAATAATTTGTCCCTATTTGTTCTTCTTGGAGAAGGCAATGGCACCCCACTCCAGTACTCTTGCCTGGAAAATCCCATGGATGGAGGAGCCTGGTAGGCTGCAGTCCATGGGGTCACTAAGAGTCGGACACGACTGAGCGACTTCACTTTCTCTTTTCACTTTCATGCATTGGAGAAGGAAATGGCAACCCATTCCAGTGTTCTTGCCTGGAGAATCCCAGGGACGGGGAAGTCTGGTGGGCTGCCGTCTATGGGGTCACACAGAGTCGGACACGATTGAAGTGCCTTAGCATAGCATAGCATTTGTTCTTCTGGGTATACTCAGCAGTTCAAATTCAAGCCATAAATGATCCTTTCCCACAGTTTAATAAGTTTGTTACCTCTTTAGTTCAGTCCCTGATTCCTTTGAAATCTTGGTCATTGCCTCACTGAGTCTTCTCCAACTTTTATTAATCTTGCTACCATATTACTCTTTCTTAAAGACAACTCTTGTATTATTCTGACTCAGAATTTTCCAATGAGTCTCTGCTGCCTATTCAATACCTCCCAGAGGCCTTAGTCAGTCCTCAAGATCTTCTGCAGTTTCACCACAGACCAGTTTCACACTACCTTCCTTTTATTTTTCACTCCAATTGAATGAGACCAATTTTCCCCCAAATACAGTATGGACTCCTTCAGCATTACTTTGTTTACATCATTCTCTCCAACTGGAATTTTCTTCTATTTTGTAACATCCCACTCATCCTTTTAGGAGGGACTGAAATTTTTCTCCCACTATTTGGTTCCTAGAAATGGCACCACTTGTAGCTAAAGAGCAAAAAACCTTTACACAAATGTTACATTTTAAACCTTTCTCTAGAGTTTTATGCATTCTACTACTAGTGTCCCCTTTTTACAGGACAGACTTCAAAGTTCACAAACTGGACAAGGACTTGTGTTGTCCGGACAGCAGTGCTTGGCAGCAACTCCATGCCATGTCTGAGTGTAGGTCCCACGAAGAGTTTAGTCAAATTTAGTAAAATTTCGTAAATTTGATGCTATGAAAGCACTGCAGAAAATGAGAAAATTGTCTCTTACCTCCATTAAGTTTTATCTTATTTATTTCTTGGCTGTGTTGCACAGCATGTGGGATCTTAGTTCCCAGATCAGGGCTTGAACCCACACCCCCTGCACTGGAAGTGCAGTCTTAACCACTGGGGAAGTCCCTCTGTTAGGTTTCACAAAGTAATCATTACTGATTCTTTTGGCTCTTTTCCCTTACCCTACAAACCTGAAATAAAACATTTTGGTTACGAGGAAAAAATAAAGTAATGGTTCCATGTAGAATCTGGTTTTGTGTGAGAAAAATGGAAAGTGGTTGTTGAACTACTACACCTATCTTGGAGATGCACCCCTGAGTTTTAATAGCATACTTGGGTCCAGTTCTCAAATCTACTCTATCTTTTTGGTCCCGATCTTTTCTCTTACAAGTCCTCCCTCTAGGGTTGTTTTTGTTCAGTTGCTCAGTCATGTCCAACTCTTTGTGACCCCATGGAACTGTAGCACACCAGGCTTCCCTATCCTTCACCATCTCCCAGAGCTTGCTCAAGCTTATGTCCATTGAGTTGGTGATGCCATCCAACCATCTTGTCCTGTGTCATCCCCTTCTCCTCCTGCCTTCATTCTTTCCCAGCATCAGGGGCTTTTCTAATAAGATGGCTCTTTGCATCAGGTGGCCAAAATATTGGAGCATCCATTTCAGCACCAGTCCTTCCAATGAATATTCAGGGTTGATTTCCTTTAGAATTAACTGGTTGGATCTCCTTGCAGTCCGAGGGACTCTCAAGAGTCTTCTCCAGCACCACAGTTCAAAAGCATCAATTCTTTGGTGCTCAGCCTTTTTTATGGTCCAACTCTCACATCCCTACATGACTACTGGAAAAACAATAGCTTTGACTAGATGGACATTTGTCATAAAGGTACACAAAATTGCTTTTCAACTTCCATCTCATACCTTTGCTCTTGTCTTAGAGCATGAAGGAGGTTCACATATAATTTCTAACCACTGCTGAACAACAGGAAAAGTATATTGCAATTCCTTTTCTAGTCAAAATATGTTCCCAAGCTCTCTCCTTGCCTGTAAACATATTAAATAGTAGGCATAATGAGGAAGTCTGTCTATTTTCTATATTACTAACTCTAAAGGGACTATCTTATTTTTTACACATTATAATGTGAATGAAAACAGCAATTTCAAATCTCCTCAGATGTAAAAAAGACAGACACAGAAAGACAGCTTATTTTAAAATAAAATGTAAAAATAAACTGTAAGTTGCGGTTTAAAGCAGTAATTCTTTAGAAGATATTTTTAATTAAAGGTACAAACCGTGAGGACCTGCATACAAAAAGTTATAAGTCAGGAGGAGTTGAAATTACAGGCAATTAGAAAAGCTATCTTATTCTTGCTTTACAGGTATGGCCTCTGAGCCTTTAATTTAGAAATACTGAGCACTGTCTGAATGCAACAGAAACTGGAACAAACTAAAGCTGGGATTTCCCAATGATTTTATTGAGGTAACTTTTCCCAATTTTATACATATATGCATTTATATATACTTAAGAAAGCTAAACAATGTTCTAAGGCACTTGGAATTGTGCACAGCAAAGCATACTATAATATCATACAACTACACAGAGCATAATTTTGCTTTTTAAATAACACAAACACCAATACAGAATAAAAAAGATAATATATAGTCTTTCTTTCAGGTTACAATAGTGGAATTACATATACATATGTGTGTATACTTGTAGATATTTATACCCACATACTATAATACAGTACAGGTTTCAGAACAACACACAAAAAAGAGAAACTGTCATGTTAATGAGTATACAGTTCCAGTTATGTACAGTCACAGATATTATACCTGTGTAATATGTAGGATAAGATCACTCACTGGAAATTAGAAATTAGTCAGCCTGATAACAATCACAACTTACCATTCTTATCACTTTCACCAAAGCTTGAAATAACAGAAGAATGCATATAGTTCTTTATTTAAACCTCACTGTTACATGGAAAAAAAAAAATGACTAGGTTGAATTTTTAGTATGTACTCAATCTGGTGAAATTGGTGCAGAATGTTTTGAATGCATTGGCACATCTCTAAGCCACAGAAGAAATATTTTTAAAAATAAAAATAAAAAATTAGTGCCTGTATTTTTAGTGATGAAAGTGGTTTGACCCTAGATTCATTCAGGTTGTTTATGAATGCTAGTTAGCACTGCCATGGTGACTTCTTCACGTGGAAGCTCTCTAAGCCATGTAATACACAGTCAAACTATAACAAAACATCCAGTAAAGGGAAAGCCCCCCAAACTGGCAAGTGGCACAAATGTTATTGGCATTTTAACACAGCACAAAATTGACCTGAGGGTAGAGTGGCATTCTGCCTCATTTGCTCCCTTCAATTTATTCTTAAAAAACAAAAAAGGTATTTAACAAGAATTCTTAAGCACCATCTTAAAGTTTACAACATAACCACTTTTATTGACTGAGTTACTCTGCTTCAAAAAAGATTTTAGAAATTTTAATATTGAAAAAAAATTATAGTAGCTAACTTAATTTGATCCATTAGTCACAATTCACCCAATCATTTCAAGACACATTTATCATTCAGTTTTGATGATAAAAAGTTACAAAGAGAATAAGTATGTTTATGTATAGTTAATATAATAATATTTCACCCAGGTAAAACTCATTTTGTGAATGACTGTCATTGAAGTATGGAGGACAATATGCATGCAATCCACAGCTCACCCTTCTTCCCTTCATAATTTAGTATTCACAAATCTAAAAGTTGAACTGCATGACTGTCTCTGCAGGGGAAATGCAAGCATTTGCATGTCGATTACATGCTTCTTTAACAGGATAAATGAGATTGGGAACTCATGGGATGCAGTTTACTAGGTGAAACCTAATGGTGATTTTCACAGACTACCAGTTTCGTTTCTGTGTGGATAGTTAGCAGTCGTGTTTGTGGTTAAGCCATGCAGTGATCCTCAGGACACTGACTAGGGCTACGACCAACAGCATAGTTGTGAGGTAAAATTGTGAGGCAAAAAAAAAAGTGTGCTTCATGTGAACTCTGTCCTTTACACACGGGGACTAACCAAGTGATGATGCCTGTTGGAACTGCCAAGCCTACCCAATAACCTCCTCCATGAAGAACTGGAAAACTAAACTTGCCATCAGAAGGCTAGATGCGGAAGGCAAGAAAAATGGCAGAGGAAAAAATGATTCAGGACCCAAAGACATGCAAAGCAGTCAAGATGAGGTTTTGAGATAGACACTTTTTCCTGTGTCCTCAAATTGCAGTGGGAGGTGGCACTGCCCTCCCAGGAGGGCATTTGAACATGGGGGAGGGCTTTTTACTTTTAGTATTTACAACAGGTGGGCATACTACTGGCATTTAGTCAGCAAGGGCCTGGGAGAGTAAACATCTTGCAACGCATGAGACATTTCTGTACAACAAAGAACTGCCCAGCTCAAATGCCAGCAGCAGTCCTACTGAGAAACACGGATGGAGTGCTCTGCTTACATGCACAGCTATGCCAGCTAAACGGCATTGTTTCTGCAGTAAATCCTAGCATGGCTAAAAAATGACCCTTGCCTAGAGGGCTGGCTTCTAGTGCAAATAGCTGCTAGAGGATTCTCTCTCTTTCTCTTTTTTGTTTTTGTGCCAGAAATCTTACAGTGTATACAACAGGGTTTCTTAATATGGGATGACCCTGTCTTCAAAAAAGCATAAGTGAACTATTTTGGGGTTGTTTTCTAGAAAGGCTACTGGTGGTTTGCCATTTCCACAAAGAGTTTAAGCTTAATGGTTACAAAAAGTAAACAGAAAGTGAAAATGAGAATGGTTTGGGAGTATTCCACCCTATTTCTACCACCCTTTGATCACCAACAAATTATAATAGCACCTCATGCTGCTCTTTGAAAATTGGGTGTCCTCTATCTGGAGAGGTGCTTTCTCTCAGAAAGATGGTCCTATGAATTTGATGATTACTTTTGCTGTTGCATTCCCCTCTAGGAAACAGTTCAGCTGGAAAAGTTCATTCTGCTTTGGCAAGCGAAATACTGTGACAGACACTTAGACACGCAACCGTGGACGACTAGCCGGTTCCAGTGGCCAAGGGACAATTTTGTAAATAAGTCATTATCGTAGTGGTTCCTTAGTGCTTATAACATTCTCTAAGCATGTGAAGAAATTAATTCTTGTCTCAAAATATATATATTTTCGTTAGTAAGGTTAGGCTTCATAATATGATCGTATCTAGGAATGTTTAAGGCTACCATACTGATGAAATGACATAAATGCATATGTCTTATACTAGCTTGATTCCATCTTACCTCCTTTGAAGATTTCTCATTTAGGTGTAGAATGTGCTGCTGGAACCACTTAAAGAAGTACTCTAACATTTCTGAAGAGCTTTCACTGTTTAAATGTGGAGACACTGTTCTGTGATAGACAAGGTTGCTTTCTTCTATTGTTATGCAGTGTAATTTGTGACAGTTGTGTTCTATTCTATTAAGGATAAATACAATGCCTGTTTTGTGTTAAAAAATGGTACACATTAGGATATGCAGTGTTAATGCAGATTTTTCTCTTTTAGGTGTAAGCTATCGTATTTTTTTTTAAGTGCCAATGCAGCACTGAATTAACTGCAGGTTGTAAAACTTGAGTTATGAGTTTTAAGGACTCATCTCTCATTTTCAGTATTTGATGATTATTAAGGAGTGTATTCAGTTCCTCTATTTCCTTAAAAAGATTTTCACTGATATTTCAGAAGTTTCTCCTAACACAATATATGTACTAATGTAAGAGAAAGATAAGTGATTACAATCAATATGCTAATATAGGACATGAAAATGAAAGCAGAAAGTCGATTTTTCTGGATAAATCAGATAGAATGTTTTTCCCCCCTCAATTTGAAACAGCTGTTCAAATATCCAAACTAGATCTCTACTGTAGATTTTAGGAATTATTATAAAGGTAAACTATATTGAACAAACAAAAAAAAATGCAAGTTATTTCACACATGTAGGAAATTATCAGGCAAGGCTGCCTAAAATTAACACTAATCATCAGAGAACTAATTTTGTCAGACCATGAAGATAATGCTAAAGCTCATGGCATCTCCTTATTACCTTAACGTTAAGGTTCTTTTTCTCCATTTTAAAAAAGATGGAAATGACCACTTTGGTTTTTACAAAACCAAACTAGTCTGTCTAGTTCTTTCGTGCCTGAACTTTTCTGGAGATGGACTTGTTTTTCTTCCTTAATCATATCTTAGGGACTCAGAAAAACCACTTACTTCTATGTCAGCCTAATGTCGCACATTAAATAGGAAAAACCCTGATTTTGTACTGGAACAACCCAATTCACACACACACATTTATTTTTACAGAACCGCAGCTTACTGGCTGGATTGCAGAAATGCTGGCACTAGGCAGATACATAATTCTATGGCGGCTGGTCCACATCCTTGTATCCTTTCAGAGCTGCTTTGCAAGAGACCTCTGGATGGGCTGCTGATGTGGATATGCAGTGTTTCTGCTTTTTAAAATTAGCTATTAAAACAGAGCTTCATTCTGTGAATGTAGCTTAGCTCATAATCCTTCCATTCTTTTTATTTAAAGGATCATTCCAATGAAATAATTCATGGTTCCAATTCTTAAACTAGTAGTGGTTATTTTTTTTTTTTTTTACTTTTAAATTTTCTTAAAAAAAAAGAGAAAAGTTTAAAACTTTTCCCTAGACACATTAATCAGCAGAAGAGAAAGTATGGGTAGTTCATAAATCTGACATATCATAGAAGGAGAACAATATATTGAGGACCCAGAATCTCATTTTCTTTTTCAGTCTTATTTTTTGTACTAAGTGCATCTCACTATAGGGAATAAAAAATTATATCACATGTACTGCTAGGGGGAAAAATTGTTCCTTTTATCAATCAAATAGAGACTTTCTATGACACGCATCTTGAGTGATAAAACAGTGATAAATGTCTTATATTTGCCATTTTTATAGGACCCTTGTGACTAGAAATCAAAACAATGTTCTAAGATTATAAGTATAGAAAATTAAAATAATATTATATGCCTTGGTATTTTTCCTAAGACACTAAAATGACAATAAGGAAATACAAAAGGAAAAAAATGACTTCAGCAAAAAAACCTGGAACACAGTTAATATCTATGGCTGGATTTAAACACTATGAAATGAACAAAATTTCAACCAGATTGAAGACACTAGGACATGCAGAAAAATTTTTTCAAAGCAAAAATAAGTTATTCTATCAAAGAAATGACAATAGTGCAAAATTCTAGGTTTATTGTATTAATGCACGCAGCTGTGTACAGCAAGAGAGGCAACGATGCCAGCTACTTTTCTGAGTTAAAAATGGTCCTGGCTTTTTGTAATAGGCCATGTGGGATGACATTTTTTATTTCTTACAAATCCAATTTTAAGTGGTTCTTTAAAATATAAGTGAATGGCAGGACCCACATTTACCCATTAGATTAAATGCTTGCTTTTGATTGAATAGAAAATTACAGTTTTCCATACAATGAACCAGAATCACTTCAGAAAATCCCAGTTCAAACTCCGAGAATAAAATAGGCTCTTTAGGTCTTGTCGTGTTGTTCTACATCACATGTGTTTTTAATAAAAGGGGCACAAAATAATTGTGAAAGAACAATTAGATGCAAGGTAGTATTTACCCGTGGTCATAGGCACTCGGGAGCGGAAGCCACGCTATGCCCATGACTCCATGGAAAATAGCAAGATGACAACAATGGCTTCTTAATGTAAACAATATTGACTGTAGGCTCATGGGGAAATCTTTCGTAACTTTAATTCACTGATCCTTTTGTACTGAAAGTCAGTTCTGTATTTATGGATGCAATTTGCACTCTTAAAATACCAAATGAGGTTCTCCTTACTTAACAACTTAGCAGAAAATTTTCTGTTCTTTTAAGTCTTTGGGTGAGTATTTTTTTTAATCCATGTGCTTTATTTTTTTTAATAGCAGCAATCCAACTTAATGCAGCATGAAAACTAAGTAGTTCTTTCCATTCCCATTCAGAGCCAACTGCTGGCAGAACACCTGTATTTTGATTAAGTTTAACTTTGGATTCAGACTTTTTAAAAAGGTGCCATGATTGTAGATAGTATCTTCCTTAAATCAAGTAGGACTGTTTCAACTTTGGAGATAATTAAGCTAGGGAAAGACCAAAAGATTCTTTTCTAAAGCTTGCTACAGATTTATAGGGTCGCATTACATCTTTGTTCCAAGTCCTGTTATCCTTGTGGAAGATTGGTACGTTAGGTAAGGAGTATTTAAAAGAATGTAAAGTGTGTATAGCTATGCTATTTGAAGCATGCAACAAAATTTGGGTAAGCATGCTTATTAAGAGTCAGTAAAAGCCTCTTGCATTTAAGAAAAAGATACATGAAAACATTCAGACTTATTTCTGGCAACTGGATTCACTGGCACAATGACAAGAAAATAATGGTACTACGCTGTACCAATATAATGGTGAAACAAGAATATTCTTCTAGGATCAGGTCTAAGAAATCCACATTGAGTGATTAAACTCCCACATTCCTTAATAAGTTCTCAATTGCCCAAAGTCTCTTCAAAAATACATTTATGCTTCTATTTCCTTTTTTCATTAACGTAATGAAGTATTTCTCTTGCTTTCTGATTTTCACCACCCACCCCCCACCCCCCACCCCCGCAACCCTTTCCAGTGCTCAGAAATTCCATTCCCATTCTTTAACCCACACTCTCAAATGTGGCTTTCTGGCAACAGCGATTGTCTTCTGCTCATCTTCTTTGATTAAAACTCCTGATGAAGAATAACTGGCATAAACATGGTGTCCCTTACCATCAGTCCACATGCTGGACAGCAGGGTCGCTGAACAGCCGGGATGCTGAACCATCCCCTTTGCTTGCTGGCCCACCCGGGCTGTACAAGTGGGGAGCACTTTCCACATGCTTCCTTCACCACAAGTTAAACAGAAACACACACATTCAAATCCCAGTGCAATATCAGGTTTTCAGGAAGCGAGGCTTCCCCTCAAGATGATCAGTCTGTTTCCCAAGAGTCTCATGCTTCATTATGGACGATGAAACCTGAAATACAAAACAGAAACTCTGTGATGTGGTAGAGAAACACAACTCTATTCAGTGACGTGAATATGGTACAGTCATTTTTATGATCAAAGGCAGCTCTAGCATCCCCAACTGAATTACTGTTCTCTTAATAAATTACTGTCTTAACAGAAAATCGTTATAAATGTCATGTGGGAAAACAGAGACAGCTCTGCAAAAGATGCTGGTTTTATCATCTGAGATACAGAGCAATCAATACACAAAACATCACTATCTTGAGGGTCATGTTCTAACCTATATTGAACAAAGTGAGATGTTTCATAAAGGATTTGGTTACACCTGATTTGTCATTACAAAAAGGAAAACACCATCATGTAGTCACTATTAGCTTTGGCTTCTCTTCACTTCCTGCTGGGGACTCCAAATGTACTTTCTATACCTGAATTTTCAAACACCTCCCAGGCATTTCCTTACAAATGTTCCACAGGCAACATGCTAAGCATGTATATAGATATACAAATTATCTTTCCTTGTGAACCTGCCTTTATGCTTTCTATTTTGTTAAATGTTATACCTTTAAAAATACATTCAGTCTAGAAGCCTAAGATTGCAACTTTCTCCCTTTCACCCTCCACATCTCATTAGTCACCAAGTCCTGCCCCAACTACCTGTCTCTGGATTCAGTCAAGCCTTCACCACCTTTTGCTGAAACTACTAACAATATTAACAGCATGCTAGCTAGCTGGCTGGATTCATGCCCCTCTGTGAGAGTTCCTGAACAGTCCTTGTGATTTTGTAGCCCTCTGCTTTTGAACATGTTCCTTTCTAATATTGCAATCACTCCCTTCATTTTCCATATGTTTTCATATCTAAGATCAAGGTCAAAAGCCATCTTCTCCAGAAGTCCTTGTCTGATTCACTTCTTCAGCCTACTTCTGTGATTCCACAATTAAGCAATTCTACTTGGTATTCCATTTATCTTGCCTATTCTCATGTTCATTTGTTCAAGTAAAATTTAATGTTCATCTGCCTAGACTCCAAATTAATTTCCCTGTCTCAGGCTCATAGATTGGGAGATCAAACCTATGCTCCACACTGTCACTGGCATTATTACCATAAATACTGATCCAATCATCCTAGATCTTTGTTAATATCATTGCACTGTTCCCCACTATTGATAAAATTTAAATTTCTTAAAGTGATGGCTGAGGCTTTTCAGGATGTGGCCCAACCCATGTTTCTAACTTCACAATCAATCCCCAAATACCCTAAATTCCAATCATTTGCCCTCCTAAAGGCTCTCCACTTTTTCCTTTATCCTTATCTTTCCTCCTATCTCTATCTCCTACAATCTTCCTCTGTGAGTTCCCCAAACTTCTTTTTCCTTTACCTCTCAGAAAATTAATAATTGCTTCTATTCTGTGTACCCACAATATTTGGTTTATACCAGTCACTGATCATTGTGTGTGTGTGTGTGTGTGTGTGTGTGTGTGTGGGTGTATCTCCTTTTAGATCATGAGATGCTGAGAAAAAGACTTGGGCTCACTTTCATATACTCATAGAATACAATATCTAGCATATGGTATTACTTAATAAATGTTGCTATGTTGAATCAAGCATTAAAAATGAAAAATTAAAGACGTAAGAACAGATGAAACAAGATTGGCTATAAGTTGATAATTGGAGCTATATGAAGGACGTATGGAGCCTGTGACATGACATTACTTCGGCACGTTCGACAGAAGTCAAAATAAAATAGGTTATACCAAGTTTTCCAAAATGAGCAAACACGCTGTGATTCAAGTAGGGATGAGTCTACTGTGAGTTCATTTCTTGACTCTGTTCTGTCCACAACCTTGGGCAGGTGTGTGAACCCCCATGTTCTGCAGTGTTACACAGGGACGAGATGACTGTTTCCGTCACCTGAGCTTTATTCCTGCCCTCTGATCATGCAAACTCCTTGCCACCTCAGGCCTCTTGCAGCAGCTCTCCCCACTACATTAGCTGATACCCTTAGGGGAAGTGTTTTTCTCTCCCCAAACAGTGCTGACAACTTCCTCTTGTCATTTAAATCACAGAGTAAGTTTAATTTCCTCAAGAGACCCCGTTCTTAGCCATCCTATCCATATCCACCCTCGCTCTTGGCACAGCATCCTGTTACATTTTTTTTTCATAGCACTTAGCACTGTCTGAAATGATCATGTCTAGGGACTTCCTGGGTGGTCCCATGGCTAAGACTCCATGCTACCAATGCAGGAGGCCTAGGTTTGACCCCTGGTCAGGGAACTAGATCCCATGTGCCGCAACTAAGACCCAACATAGCCAGGTAGATAAATATTTAAAATAAAAAAGAGCACCCACCCTTTTAAAAAGAAAAGAAATGATTATTGTCTATTTGTTCATTTACTTGCTAACGGTCTGTCTCCCTCCCTAGAACACAAGCATGTGTGAGTGAGGACTTTGACATGTTCTAAACTCCTAGGGTCCAGAAAATTATGACTCACTCTCTGTGCTCCATAAATACTTGCTAACACATGAACGACTGAGTACATATATATAGGTGCACTTGGTTATTTGAGTACTTGTTCTATAAGTAATTCTATGTAACTGAAGAATTTAATCATGAGATCCACTTATCATTAATTACAACTGCTGCTGCTGCTGCTGCTAAGTCGCTTCAGTCATATCTGACTCTGTGCGACACCATAGACGGCAGCCTACCAGGCTCTCCCATCCCTGGGGTTCTCCAGGCAAGAACACTGGAGTGAGTTGACGTTTCCTTCTCCAATGCATGAAAGTGAAAAGTGAAAGTGAAGTCGCTCAGTTGTGTCCAACTCTTAGCTACCTCATGGACTGCAGCCTACCAGGCTCCTCCGTCCATGGGATTTTCCAGGCAAGAGTACTGGAGTGGGGTGCCATTGCCTTCTCCGAATTACAACTGAGTATATACTAATCCATGATAACCCATTTGATATGATATTCCATCATGCTTTCTAGGAAGAGTCAACTATAACCTGAAGAAAAGCTATGGAAATTGTTATAAAATGTTATAAATTGTTACAATGTTAAATAAATTTAACAATTGTTAAATTGTAAAATAAATTTTACAATTGTTAAAATGTTATAAAATGTTATAACTTGTTATAAAATTGTATAAAAATGTTTCAAGAGTAATTGAAAACCTCTTTAAATCAAACATATAAAATGTGAAAGAAAGGCAGATAATAATAATACCTACTAAATGTGGTAGCACTAGTGGTAAAGAATCTGTCTGCCAATGCAGGAGACATGAGATGAGGGTTCTAGCCCTGTGTCGGGAAGATCCTCTAGAGGAGAAAATGGCAACCCACTCTAGTATTCTTGCCAGGAAAATTTCCAATGGACAGAGGAGACTGACAGCCTACAGTCCACGGGGTTGCAAAGAGTCACACATGACTGAGCACACACATTAAATTCTACTATGTGTAATCTTCAAAATAATCCTATGAGGTAAGTACTCCTGTATCCTTTTTGTACAGATGTAGAAACTGAGGCACAGGGATGCTCAGTCATGTACTCAAGGCAGAGAGCTTGAAGCCCAGGCTCTAGACTCTGTATTCCTAGCCTATGTGAGGCTATGAGATTAAAACATGTCTATCTATGTGTGCGTGCATGCTAAGTCTCCTCAGTTGTCTTTCATGCTTTCATTCAAAGGATACTTTTGTTGTCCTCTGGGTAGAATAGAATGGAAAACGTAATCAGTTGGATTTCTACACCCACTAGTTTTGATCAATTCTGACCAGAGAAAAATCTTAGTCCATATTTCCAGGCTACACTTTGATTGCTACAGTTGTCTCAAACACATTTGCCTTTTGCCACAAAGAGAACTAGATGAAAATGGGCTCAGCACACACTTTCTCAATTACCAGAAAAAGCCAGGCCAGTGATGTCCTGGGGTGGGGGGCGGCAGGGAGAGTGAAATGAGAAGCAGGAAAGAGGAGCACCACCCACACCACAAGGAGGGAGGGAGGAGGAGCCCTGGGAGCCCTGACAACACAAACATACCGCACCTGCAGGATCTTCACACCTTGACCGAGCAAAGATCCCTCTTTGTTGGATTCATTTTTCCCTCTTGGGAATTAAATATAAACTCATCTAATTTAGCAATTTTTTAAGGCCTCTCCAAATTTGCAGGACCAATCATTCCACAGTGTCCTAATCTTCACTTGGTCTTGGGTTCCAGGAACAAGTATGGTGAAAGCTGACATAAGAGGCTTTCTCTTCAATCAGTAATGTCTCTGGGAGGAAGACAGTAAATTAAGAATAGGGTTGGGTGAGACCTCCCAATGCAAGGGTCCTGGGTTCGATCCCTAGTCAGGGAACTAGATCCTGCATGCTGCCACCAAGATCCGGTGTGGCCAAATAATAAATAAATAAATATTTAAAAATAAAATTAAAAAAAAATAAATAAAAGGAAAAAAAAAAAGAAAGAAATTGGGTTGGGCAATAATGGGAGTAGCCAGTGGACCAGATAAGATTTAGAACCTTTTAAAACCGAACATTTATCTGGAAAGTGTCCTGCTTTTAATTTCCAAAAATTAGCAGGACATTACAAATTTTTTTTTTTTTTTTTTTTCTGCAGACACTATTTGCCAATGGATCCCATTACAGAATGAGTTCACAGACTGGATTTTGTTGGAAAATCAGGCCATCAGCATAGCGTCTAGACTGGGGAGGAGAAGATGACGGCTAACCAATACTCTGAATGCAGTAATATGCTAACAAAGCTGGGGGGTCAGAACTGTAACCTCTCCTTATAAGCACTGCCCAGATCTGGTCAAAATACCCATATATTTTCTTACACTATCCAATCAGAAAGGAACATTTATATCCTGTTTAAATTAGGCATCTTATCTTCAAAATCAACTCCAACATTTTGTGGTTAGAGGTGCTGAAAAGGCAAAATTATTCTTAAGTTTGGTACCGCTCAGTGGTTGGCATTCATTTTGAGGTACACGAAGTTCAGCTTTACTTCCGGGGAAGTCTGCCTACCTGACAGAATGACAGCTTGGCTTTAGGCTTCAAGTTGATGAAGCGATAAATAGAATTACTGTGCCCTCACGATACTTACGCTTTTCATCTACCCCTTTTTCAGAACTTTCCTGAAACTCAAACTTGGAAGCTATCTATATTTTCTTCTTGTTAAAAACGTCAATAATTTTTTTTTTATATTCATACTTTTGAGAGAGAGTGAATAGAAGCAAAAAACTAACTTTAAGTCACAGAATTTAGGTAAAAATAACTCTTTCCCATAATGGTTCTTCCACAAATACATAAAAATTTCTTCACCTTCCTATAAATTCAGTTCAGATAATATAAAATATGAAATGACTCTCTAAGTGTAAAACATTACTTTCCTGTACTCTCCTAGTTGATGTTGATATATTCAGAAATCCTGAGTAATTAATTTCCTCTTTATTTAAAAGGGTTTAATGGTCAAGGCACATACAGTTATGTTAAACAAATAAGGAGATTCTCCTAGACCACTGCTCCTTGTTCAACTGAAGTCAGATCACATGCTGGATGGGAATTCGTGAGTCCGAATACTAAGCCATGCTTACAACTCTGGTGGTCTAAGCGACATTTTGCAATTCTTTTCAGTTTCTGTCCAGGTAGCAAGGAAATGGAGCCCTCGAGAGAGTATCTCTACAGAAGCAGCCTTCTCATTCTCTGTGGTGGTAGTGGTTTAGTTGCTAAATCACGTCGGACTCTTGTGACCCATGGACTGTAGCCTGCCAGGATCCTCTGTCCATAGGATTCTCCAAGCAAGAATACGAGAGTGGTTTGCCATTTCCTTCTCATTCTCTATGGAGGGCCCCTAATTCATGTTTTTTTTTTTTTAATTTTTGGCCACAATGCACGGCATGTGAGATCTTAGTTCCCTGACCAGGGATCGAACCCTTGTTGCCTGACTGGAAGCACAGAGTCTTAACCACGGGACCATGATGGAAGTCACTGAATTAATGTTTCTTGAGGTCACAAGTATAGTTCTTGCCATGTCGCATTTTGATAAGCCTGTGTAGAAGCTCAAAGGGTAGTTTAATTTATCTGTAAATCTACACAGGCTACAATAGCTCAAGATGGCACAGAATGAGATAATTACTATATTAAAAATATATTTCTTTATCTGGCTGCGCCAGGTCTTGGTTGCAGCATGCAGTATTATTTTAGTTGTGGCATGTGGGATCTAGTTCCTTTACCAGGGACTGAAGCTGATTTCCCTGCATTAGGAGTACAGAGTCTTAACCACTGGACCACCAGGGAAGTCCCTAGATAATCACTTTAAACACACACACATGCACAAACACACTTCTCAGCATAACTACATTAGGAAAACTTGAAAAGTAGAGAAAAACCCCCTATAGGTCCAGTCTATGACACACCATTAAGAGTTGTTTTTTTTCCTTAAGACTTGGCACTACTTACTTTTATCTGTCTATTCATTTATTATTTTTATTGAAGTAGAGTTGATTTATAATATTGAGTGAGTTTCAGATGTACAACAAATTGATTCAATCATATAAAGACTTTTTTCAGACTATTTTCCATTACAGGTTATTAAAAGATACTGAATACAATTCCTTATGTTATATAGTAAATTCTTGTTATCTAGGTTATGTATAGTAGTTTATATACGTTAATTCCACACTCCTATTTGGCCCTTCTACCCTCTTTTCGCCTTTGGTAAACATGTTTGTTTTCTATGTCTGAGTTTGTTTCTGGTTTGTATATAGGTTCATTTGTATTTTTTAGATTTTGCATATAAGTGATATCAGATAATATTTGTCCTTCTCTGTCTGACTTACTTTACTTAATATGATATTCTCTAGGGCCATCCATGTTGCTACAAATGGCAATATTTCATTCTTTTTATGGCTGTTTTAATGTTATTTCCCAATCTTTTTCCTATGCATCTGCATTTTAAAACAAACCACTGCTATATACGTATACTTTAGTCAGTATCTGGATTTTTCCACTTAACATTATGCCAGTAATCTCTTGAGGCCCATTTTGATTCTAAGAGTTATCAATTTAATGATTCTTTGCTTAATATATTAAGCAAATAATACAGAAACTAATAAAATTATATAAGGGGCTTCCCGGATGGCTCAGTGGTAAAATAAACCTCCTGCAACGCAGGAGATGTGGGTTTGATCCCTGGGTCAGAAAGATCCCCTGGAGGAGGAAATGGCAACCCACTCCAGTATTCTCACTGGCAAAATCTCATGAATAGAGGAGCCTGGCAAGCTACCGTCCCAAAGAGTCAGACACACAGAGCAACTAGCACCCACGCACACACACATGCACCCACAGAGAATTATACGTGTGAAAGTATTATTTTGCATGCTCTAAAAATGTTCTTGTTTACAAAATTCGATGTTTATTTTTAAAAGCAATATTCTCTCTTGATTATAAGTCTGATATATGTTGACATTTTAAAAAATTTGGAAAATAGAATATTCAAAGGTTACAAACTAGTCATAGATTCTACCATTCAGCTGTAACCATTTTAAAGTTTATTTTTTATGTAAAGTCTTTTCAAACAATTTATATGTCTTTATAATTTAAAGAATTACTTTAAATTGTAGAAATCCCATTTACTTTGGAAAGGGGAAGTGGGTTTTCTTTGCCATGGTGATTTCTTTCCAGAATGCACTGGCCCTATTTAATTATACAGTGCTCTTCAAATGGTCTTTTGGGGTTTGAACAGTGGACCAGGTGGGCAGCTTCTGGGGCGGGGAGAAAAAACAGTACGTGGCTGGACAAGCTGAAAATGTTCTAAAGAACAGAGGTTAGAGCTTGGTACCTTGCAAGCCAAAGGATGAACTCTTATATGGACCACTTATCCTCATGTTTCTCATATGGCCCTAGAATGCATTTCAATTTCAAGAGGTATCTGGAGAAACTGGGAGAAATCAGATGAAAGAGTGGCCCTTTCCACTGTAGATGGATGGGCTACAATCCATCTTCAGGTCAAACGTTCAGAGAACGTACTCATGATGGAGTTTTTAGAAGTGTCTTCTCGGTACACCAATAGCAGGCGTGTCATGATATTAGTGCCAGCACACTCATGAAAAACCACCATGCTGGAAACCTCATCGACAGAAAGACAACTCTGGAAATGGATCCTTCATTTTTTTTAAATTTAAAAACATTTTCAACAAGGTGATACATTCTCATGTTTCAAAAATCCAAAAGGTTCAGAAGGGTAAGTAGTATCATCTCCCCACCGTGCCTGGCCCCTAGTCATCTAATTTCCCTCCCAGAGACAACCAATGTTACCAACTTTTTATGACTCTCTCTGGAGATACAGAGCCAAGGAAGGGAATGGGAATGTGGGAATGGGTCCTCCTAGAGTTGACTAACACATCACTGTGTGGGAGATTATCTCTGGATAAAGAGGTGCCTGGACAGACGAAGCAGTGCTGTCTCAATCCTTTTATTAACCACCCTAAATCCGCAGGCAGCTAATAGGTTTAGATTTTGAAGGGAAGGCTTCCTCTTATAAGCAGATAACGCCTGGCACTAATGAGAAAGGCTAATAATTGAGTTGCTCTATGTCGGGTTCCATTTAAAGAGCCAGGTCATGATTCATGGCGTGTTTATTCCCTCTAAGGATAACTGGGGCTAAAAGCACCATAATCTTCCATATGAGTAATTTTCTAAACGTAAAACATTATCATATGTTTGTATTATTTTGATTAAGACTCAGCAGCATTTACCAAACCTCTTACCGTTTAAAGAAATACTGAAAACAATTTGAAAATCATAAGTATTATTTTTATAAGTCTCAGAGCCTAAATATATCTCAACCATAATGCAACACTAATGATGTAATATAAATTAATGGAAAAATATCAGGAGACATTTGCTTTACTGCCAAGTTTTAAAGAATACCTAAGCAAGGAATATTTATCTCAGTGATATGAACACTTTTTCCTTCTCTGGAAATTTAATTTTCTAGAAAATGGAACTGTAATTGACTTGTGTGTGCTTAGTTGCTCAGTCATGTCCGACTCTTTTCGACCCCATGGACTGTATGTAGCCTGCCAGGCTCCTCTGTCCATGGGGATTCTCCAGGCTAGAATACTGGAGTAGGTTGCCATGCCCTCCTCCAGGGGATCTTGCCAACCTAGGGACTGAACCCAAGTCTCCTGCATTGCAGGCGAATTCGTTACAGTCTGAGTCACCAGGGAAGCCCAAGAATACTGGAGTGGGTAGCCTATCCCTTTTCCAGGGGATCTTCCCGACCCAGGAATCAAGCGGGGGTGGGGTGGGGGGTCTCCTGCATTGCAGGCAGATTCTTTACCAGCTGAGTTACCTGGGAATTATATTTGTTTCAGATATACAACATAAGTGATTCAGTATTTTTATACATTATGAAGTGATCACTATGATAAGTCGGTTACCATTTGTCACTGTAGAAAGTTATTACAATGTTATTGATTATATTTCCTCTGCTGTACATTACTTTGCTGTACATTACTGGTAGCTTGTACCTCTTAATCCCCTTCATCTAATTCACCCACTCCCCCACCAATGTCTTTAAAGACATTTTAAAGAGTGTTAACCACTATATTGTGGGAAAAACTTTTAAAGCTTACCTTCATATCAGCTATTACCAAAGAAAAAAAAAAAACAAAACCAAACCCACTGCAGATACCATCACACCCTGATGTAAGGTTGCTCTACAGAGGCTGTTTCTAGTTTTGGGATCAGTATTTGCTTTTCAGAAAGATCTACCATGGTATTCTTCATGTAATCATCTGTCCCAGTATGTTTTGTTTTGTTTTGTTTTTTTTTTAAACAATTCAAGTTTCAAAGTAAGGAGACCAAACTAGTCAATCCTAAAGAAAATCAACCCTGAATACTCATTGGAAGGACTGATGCTGAAGCTGAAGCGCCAATACTTTGTCCACCTGATCACTGGAAAAGACCCTACTGCTGGGAAAGACTAAAGGCAAAAGGAGAAGAGGGCAGCAGAGGATGATATGGTTGGATAGCATCACTGACTCAGGACATGAACTTGGGCAAACTCTGGGAGACAGTGAGGGACAGGGAGGCCTGGCATGCTGTAGCCCATGGGGTTGCAAAGAGTAGGACACCACTTAGTGACTGAACAATAACAGGCTTCAAAGATTTGACTGACATGCAAATTCTTTGAAAAATCTTATAGAACATCTGTTACGTATATATAGCAAAGGAGCTTCCCAGGTGGCTCAGTGGTAAAGAATCCACCTGCCAAAGCAGAAGATGCAAGAGATAGGTTTGATCCCTGGGTTGGAAGATCCTCTGGAGTAGGAAACGACAACCCACTCCAAGATTCTTGTAGTGGAAAAGAAGCTTGCCTGGAAAATTTCATGGACAGAGGAGCCTGGCGGGCTTTAGTCCATGGGGTGGCAAAAGAGCCAGACACGACTGAGCACACACACACACACACACACACACACACACATAGCAAAGCACTTAAACCCATAAGAGAGAAACAAACAGAACACCTATGAAGTATGAGGCTCAGACTATATGATCACTCAAGCCTCTTCCAGTTTTAGCAGCCTGTGAAACTGAAGTGTGTTGGCAGAAAAAATGGTAGGACTATAGTGAGCTTCTGTGGCATCAGTAAAAATCAGATTCCTTTCTAAGCTATGCCTTCTAAAAACTGAGCTTCTACCCATTCTAAGCTATGTCTACTGTGAGTCCAAAGTAGACATGTCTGTGCCCACACTAACTTTCACCAGCATCTGTTCTGGGCATAAAACTTCAACTGAGTCTCTTTAAGAGCAGAATAAATGATGCTGATGCTTGTTTTTTGGACCAGAATATAAAACTAAGAAAGAAGCCAAAACACAGCCCTCTAGAATGACTTAGACTTCTTTGGAAGAAAACAAACAAACAAAAAAGGACTTAATTTCAGAAATGTTCACTAGATGGTGTTGTGCTAAACTATATTTTTAAAAAATTTAAATTGTGATGAAATACATGTAACATAAAATTTACCATCTTACTCATTTTTAATTTGCACAACTGCATCTCGTTCACCTACCTGGTAAACTGTCGACTCTCTTCATGAACTTCCATTTCTGTGCTTTTAAATTCATTTAGTTCTTTCCTTATTGCTGCCTAAGTAGGAAACAATAGATAAACAGAATTACTAGTTAGAGCACACATTTCCTCAGCATGTATAGAATCAATGAAGCAGACATTCTTTTATGAAGTATCTTGAAGAAAGGAATTTCGAGTTCCCACCTCTAAAGATGGGATAAATGCAGTATCGATACTACAGCCAAACAAAAACCAGGACAGATCTCTGCAAGTGTCACTCACAAGGCAGAGGGCAAGGGGGCCTTTGCCAAACCCACCCTGGGGCCTGATCTATGAGTCACACACCCACCGCATCCTCGATGACCACAAGGATAGCACAGGTCATGAGTTTTTCTGAGAAACAGTATCATTTTCCTATGAAAGTTCTGCATTTCATACCACCCACAGCAACATGGCTTTGACAAGCTGCCACAGAGCTACAGAGAAGGCAATTGCTATTTATTCTTTGGTATTGAAAGTTTAGACAATTAGAATTAAACATTTCAGCACAGCACTTAAAGCTACTCAAAGAAAATATCGAGGAGAATGCTGTTTCCATTATTATTTATTGAATACATAATCCAAGCCATGTGCATGCTGGGGTTGGAAGAGATGCTTACAGGTTGAAAAGCTGAATACTCATTCACGTGTTAACACTGGTTACCATTAACAATACCGGCTAGATCGTGGATGGTTTTTTGGTTTTAATTTTACGCTTATCTTTATTTTCTAATTTTTCTATGAAGAAGTATTTTTTTTTTTTTCTACTTGAGATCTTTGTTGCTGGGAGTGGGCAGATTGCTCTAGCTGCGGCAAGCAGGGGCTACTCTCTAGCTGTGGTATGCAGGCTTCTCATTGCGGTGGTTTCTCTTGTTATGGAGCACAGGCCCTAGAATGCACGGGCCCAGTAGTTGCAGCTCTGAACCATGTGGAGTCTTCCTACGACAGGGATCGAACCTGAGTCCCCTGCATTGGTAGGCAGGTTCTTTACCACTGAACCACCAGGGAAGTCCTTATGAAGAAGTTTTGTAAATGAAAAAATACTCATAAAAGCATCCTCAGAACCTCTGAGAAACAGACTTCTCAGCTGAAACACAGAATGAAGTTACAAATCACGGTGATAAGAAAATCTACTTTGTGATTGGGGGCCTTCCCCGATAACTCATCAGGTAAAGAATCCACCTACAATGCAGGAGACACAGGACATGCAGGTTTGATCCCTGGGTCAGAAGGATCCCCTGGAGGAGGAAATTGCAACCCACTCCAGTACTCTTGCCTGAAAAATCCCACGGAGCCTGGCTGGCTACAATCCAAAGGGTCAAAAAGAGCTGGACATGACTGAGTGACTGAGCACAGCATACACACTTTGTGGTTGGAAAAAGATGTATTTTAGAAAAGGAAAAAAACAGAAGAAATCCCTGAGGCTTCTCTCCGGCTTTCTCTCATCACTAGCTATCACTCTGCAATATATAAGCTTTTCCCCAATGCTGCTTTCAATCTTATGTTTAAATCCTATAGTCACAGATTATTTTTCTCTCCAAATCTATTCCTCAGTCCCTGTAGTTTCTATGAGGAACCTGAGGCTGGGAACTGTGGCAATGGTTCTTGCCACTGGCTTTTGAAAGAGGATGAATCCAGTAGAGAAATATTTCAGGGCCCAAGTCCCCTGTGATAAGAGTACATACCTTGTTTCACAAATGAGATCAGCAGTAAGGACACTCTTCTTTACTCACTGTAAAAACTGATACCCAGAACCAGGAGCTAAAATAGTGAAGAATGGGGCTTTCCTGATGGTCCAGTGGCTAAGAATCCACCTCACAATGCTGGGGACACTGGTTTGATACCTAGTCTGGGAAGATCCCAAATGTCGAGGGGCAACTAAGCCTGCATGCCGCAAACAGTGAAGCCCACGCTTGGAGCCTGTGCTCTGAAACAAGAGAAGCCACCGCAATGAGAAGCTCATGCACTGCAAGAAAAATAGACCCCACTCACTGCAACTAAAGAAAGGCTGAGTGCAACAACAAAAACCCAACATAGCCAAAAAAGAAACATATTTAAAACAGCAAAGACTCTATACTCATCACCAATTAACATCTATCAAAAAGCTTTCCTTCATCTACTCAAGTGTCCACTGATAGATGAATGGATAAAAATGAATGTACATATACACGCACACACACACACACACACACACACACACACAATGGAGTATTACTCAGCCATAAAAATAATGAAATCTTGCCATTTGCAACAACCTGGATAGACCTAGAGGGTACTATGTTAAGTGAACTAAGTCAGACAGAGAAAAATAAATACCGTATGATGTATGATTTTATTTATACGTGGAATCTAAAAAAACAAATGAACAAACATAACAAACCAGAAACAGATGCATAGATACAAAGAACAAACTGGTGGCTGCCAGGGGTAAGAGGGTAGGAAGAAGGATGAGTAAAATAGGTGAGAGAGATTAAGAGGTACAAACTTTCATTATAAAATAAATGAGTCATAGGGATATCATGTATAGCACAGGGATACAGTCATTAATATTGTGACGACTCTGTATGGAGACAGGTAGGCCCTCTTACTTCAAATTCCACACTCTTTCTAATAAAATGAACTTCAGGGCCTATGTCATCCACATAATTGTGTGAGATCTCTACGCTGTGTGCGCTGGTTATGATTAGAAATGCCGAGTCAATTACAGGCAATGAATATGATAGGAAATTACAGGGGCTGGTTGTTTGAAAATATACATCAAGAAGATGTGACTCTAGGCAGTTAAAGGAATGCAATACTCATTTAAAAAATCTACTGAAGAAAGACCATGGCTTTATTCCACAGGTTACTTCCTCTTATAATTTAAAGAGAAAGTTTCCTGAGAGAGTTTTGAAAGGAAAAAAAAGTAATTAAATGCCCTTTATGTTAGGGAAATACATGGACAATAATCTTAACTCTTTTCTATACAAATGAGACCAGAATTGAAGTCTAATAACTATTCACATAAGTGTAAATGGGACTGATATTTTTTTGAGTTGTTTTTGTGTGTGTGTTTTTGTCTGTTTGTTTTTGGCCTCACCCTGCAGCATGTGGGATCTTAATTCCCTGACCAGGGATCGAACTCGTGGCCCCTGCATTGAAAGCATGAAGTCTCAACCACAGGACCACCAGGGAAGTCCTGGGACTGGTATTTTTTTTGAAAGATAATGGGACAGGAAGAGGTAGGCAGAGTTAGTGGGATTGGAGCCTGAATGGTGCTGAGTTCTATCAACCATGGGAAGCCATTCAGCCAAAACTAGCTATTTCTAAGACTGAAACAAATCAAGCCCACAGAAGACAGTACTGGCACCAAGTAGTAATTTTTGGTACCATGAGAATTATAGAAAGGTTAAAGAAAAAAAAACAAAAAAGACTGGAACTAGGTTTAAAACTGATGACTGGTTACTTGTGATGACTGGTCACAGAACATCTATTTATCACTCCCAGTCCACTCAAGGGTCAGCCTGGCCAGAGGCAACAGGTGATTTGCTGAATACACAGACCTTGCTGCTTCTTCAAATAACATAATCTGTGAAGCCAGGATGAACTAGAACTCCCATCATTTTCATGTCTTTTGTTTATTTCTTTGATAAAAATCTGATATTTAACATGGAGAGGATTTCTTGACTACTTGTCAAGATCAATGCCATGGGTAGGTAAGTATACTCAGCTGTTGTAAGCATGAACAAGCCAGAGAATATCTCCATATGGAATTAAAATCTCAGTCTTTCCTAGGACCTGTTTAGACACTGTATGCCTGGAAGGGTGGTATATTCTATTCATTCTTATGTTCCCAGCATTTAAGATAATACTTAATATATTAGGAGGTTTTTAATAAACGACTACTAGATAACTTGTTGGACAAACCCATGTATCATCTGAAAAATTCTGGATTATCTTTCATTGGATAAATTTAGACTAGACTGTAAACTGAAGCTTAAATGTGTAGTGAAAATGTCACCAATGGGGAACAAAGCTTAAATTATCAAGCCTGACCGTGAATGTAATACTGGTAAGAGTTACCATTTATTGATGAGCTGAAACTTCACAAAAAACCTACCTAATTCTCAAGATAGATCTAATTGGATCTACTTTACTTGTGAGGAAACCCAAGTTAAATGACTTGGCCAAGGTCAAACATCTACCAAGTGGCCAAGCAGGAATCAAATCCATAAGCACCCAGCTCTAAAGCCTGCCTTCCCCACCCATGGCCAACCCCAGGGAGATGGCAACTGCTGTGTGAGCCTTGGTCTTCAAGCCAAGTTGACGGCCTTCTCTGGCTCTACTTGTCACCTTAGGGTTCGTCTACCTCAGCACAGATACTGATATAGGCCATATGTAGATTACATAGGCCACATGTATCTTACTATATGTGTATTTGTTTCTAGTGCTCTACTCAAGCACTGACTCAATGGACATGAGTTTTGAGCAAACTCCAGGAGATGATGAAGGGCAGGGAAGCCTCACATGCTGCAGCCCCATGAGGGGCTCACAAAAAGTCAGACACAACTAAGCGACCAAACAACCTACCTGAGCACAGATATTCTAAAATAAAAAATTTTACCTTAAAGGTGACTTAAGCTCCACTGAGTTTACAATTAATAAGGCATTTCCCCCACCACTTCTCTTTCCCATTGTGGGCAGTTTAACATGACTACCAGATTTAAGGGTTTCTCTGGTGGCTCAGATAGTAAAGAATCTGCCAGCAATGCAGGAGACCAAGATTCAATCCCTGGGCTGGGAAGATCCCCTGGAGAAGGGAATGGCTACCCACTCCAGTATGCATGCCTGTAGAATCCCATGGACAGAGGAGCCTGATGTGCTATACAGTCCATGGGGTTGCAAACAGTGACCAACACACACCAGATTTATGGCATTTCCCAGAGCACCTGGCACACTGTTTTCATAGACTGGGCATTGATTGGTTATTGACTAATTGACACTGATCCCTTTTCTTTACACTTGAAGTTCAAAGAAATTTTAAATGCAAAGTGGTATCTTAGAGGGGCTAAGAAAATAGCACTAACAAAAGAGAGAGAAAGGATGGCTTCTTTAGCCTGACAGGAAGTTCAGTGTTTATTCTGAGAACAGAGGTAGAAATATTTACTTTCAATAGTTTTTTTTTTTTTCTTTACATGGGATATATAGTTCAAAAGCAAAACTTTTTAATATGAAAGGTAAATACAAGTTTTTATTATCAATTAACTAAAACTATATTATTATAAATCTTATTATATATTATGAAATGTTTTAAGGTAAAAAGCAACAGAAATCCAGAAATGATTTTTATAATAATGATGATTAGCATACATTTTCATTCCAAAATAAAATATATCCTAAGACTGTTGATATTTTTAGTATCTCTGGGCAATAAGTAACATTTCACTATACAAATCTTTTAACATCAAGAGAAAATAAATGATCTTTTTCCAGTGTTAGGTTAAAAACAATATTTTTAGAAACTCTTAAAAATATTATGCATTGATGTGCACTGTAATTGTTATTTTCTCACCTTGTATTTTTGAATATTCTGATTTCTGCTAATGAACATGAGTCACTTGTGTGTATACAAAGTACTATACATTAAAAGCGTTTTTATTTTCTTTTTAAAATTTTTTGTTGAAGTACAGTTGATTTACAATGTGTTAGTTTCAGGTGTACAGCAAAAGAATTATTTTAACTATCTTTAAAAAGTATACAACATTTTTTCTATCTAAAAAGAAATTGTTCTTATTTTTCTTTAAGGAAGAAAAAAAACCTACAATACAAATCCAGTTCTAAAAATGCAGTCATCGAGACCTTCAGAAATCTCAGGGTTAAGGGGAGAGAAAATGCCAAAGGGAGAAAATGAGTCTCGTGTATGGGTAGAGAGGCCCCTGGCTTAGCTCTGCCACTCAGGGTTCAATCAGCAAGGGAGACGTGAATGTCGTGTGCTTTCAAGTTACTCATGAACAGACATTAAGCCTGCGGGATAAAACCTGACCAAATACATCTCCCCTGCAGCCTACAAGTTCAGCACAAGAATCTATTTTTGTTAAAAAACCCTCTCTGTTATTATAGCTCGAGGTGGATAAACTTTACCTTCCAATAACAGACAAGAGTTAGGAAGGAGTATTTCAAGCATATGGGAAAATGCAGTTTACATATGAGGGTGGTTAATCATTTAGATTCTCACTGCTTGTACACTGTGCACTTGCATGTGATTTCTACTCATTTACCTGGCCGCCCTCTACCTGCCTTTCTGAAGTTCAACATTTGAGTAACATAACAACTGGGAATGGTGGAAATGGCAAACTGCATTTTCTAAAGATGGCAGCAATAATAATTCCAGCTCACACGCTCTTCTGCAATCTGACCTTGCCACCATTCCCCCCACTGAAAGGCAGAGCTAATTACCCTCCCCTTGAATCTGAGCTGCCCTAATGACTTGCTTAGAACTAACAGAATGTTGGGAAAGCGAGGCTGGGTGCCTTCTAAAGCTGGGTCAGAAAAGTCCATGCAGCTTTTACCTGGTTCTCTCTGGGCATGTGCCCTGGGACAAGCCAGCCACCATGTAAGAAATCTGACAACAACTCTGAGGCCACCATGCTGAAAAAGCCGCATGTCGGTGGCTTGGTGGACAGCCCCAGCTGAGCCCAGGGCTAAGCCTAGCCTCTGAGACATCGTCAGATGGTAAACAATCTGCCTGCAATGCAGGAGACCTGGGTTTGATCCCTGGGTCAGGAAGATCCCCTGGAGAAGGGAAAGGCTACCACTCCAGTATTCTTTCCTGGAGAATTCCATGGACAGAGAAGTTTGGGGGGCTACAGTTCATGGCGTCCCAAAGAATCAGACACAACTGAGTTACTAACACTTTCTTTTCACTTTTCGCCAAGACACCAGACATGTAAACAAACCACTTCAGACCCTCCAGAGAAGCCAATCTGTCAGCTGAGTAACAGTCAATGACCTGAGTCTCTCTTGCTTAAGGGCAAGAGACCACATTAAGTAGTTTATAGGCAATTCTTGGAAACCCATAAACTTGACCAGTTCCTTCAGGAAACATGGTAGTGATTGATGGTGGGCCTGACCCAGGACCTGAGTATCACAGTCTCCTTCACGCCCTCATGGCTGCCCTCAATCCGCGTGATTCCCCTTCCTGGGAAAGCCTCCTCTTAAAGTGCACCTTCCTCCGCCTCGCTGACCATCCCACCCTCAAGGGTTTTCTCCTCACCTTTTCTGCATAAGCAGTGAGTTGCTGCTCCATTGATTATGCACCACTCTCTCACTGACTTTTTCTCCCAGAGGCAACCTTTCCCTTTCTTTTGGCTCCTTTCTCATGGCATAAAAGATTGCTCAAGTATTTCCCACAGATTAGAAAAAAAGTCATTCTCTTGATATTCTTATTTTCCAAATCTACTCACTCAAGCTTGCAGCATTCCCAATCATTCTCCCTCAGGTGACTAGCTTATACTTCTTCGCAGCAAGACTCTTGGGACTGTGTTTTATTCTCAGGGTTCCCACCACAGTCAGGCTTCCACCTGTCAGTCTGTTAAAATGCCTCCTCTCACTACGTAACCAACCACTTGTGAGCCGACACTCCCCTCCCCAGGCTGCTGGGCTAACTCTTCTCTTTCCCCACCTCATAGACATTTCATTTCAGTGTTTCTTAATGGCTCTTCATGCAGGCTTCAGTTCAGTTCAGTTCAGTCGCTCATTCGTGTCCAACTCTTTGAGACCTCATGGACTGCAGCACACCAGGCCTCCCTGTCCATCACCAACTCCCAGAGCTTGCTCAAACTCATGTCCATCGAGTTGGTGATGCCATCCAACCGTCTCATCCTCTGTCATCCCCTTCTCCTCCTGCCATCAATCTTTCCCAGCATCAGAGTCTTTCCCAATGAGTCAGTTCTTCGAATCAGGTGGCCAAAGTACTGGAGTTTCAGCTTCAGCATCAGTCCTTTCAGTGAGGGACTGATTGGCTTTCTTGGGTGCTATTCTCAGCCTCCAGAATCCCTTTTCATTTGGAACACTCTTCCTTTGTAACCTTACTCCTTCCTAGTTTTCACTTCTTATGAGCTAAGAATTACTGACTCCATATCTCTAATATGAGCCTGACTCACACTAGGTGCTTTACAGAATGAATTCAATTAAATGGTGTCAGCATAGAGTGTAACTAAAAGCCTAGTTCTAATATTAAGACTGGGTATGACCTGAGTTTATTTGATACCAAATTTTGTTCAGAGACAAAAATTAGAAACCTTTATTTGGGAGATTAGGAAAACTTTAAAATGAAAAATGTAAAAACAAACAACTGATTGGCAAAATTCTTTAACTATGTAACCATAATACTCATAAAATTGTCTTTTTTCATGATGGAACCCTCTCTATATTGCAGTTTTTCTGAACTGTGAGGCATGAAAGAGATTAAGGGTTGGTAAACCATGACCCACAGGCCAAATGTGGTCCACTATCTGTTTTTTTTAAAGTTTTTAATTGAAGGATAATTGCTTTACAGAGTTTTGTGGCTTTCTTTCATACATCAAGGAGAATCAGCCATAGATATACCCATGTCCCCTTCCTCCTGGACCTCCTGCCCATCTCCCTCCCCATCCCAACCTTTAGCCTGTCACAGAGCCCCTGTTTGAGTTCCTTGAATCATACAGCAAATTCCCATTAGCTATCTATTTTATATATGGTATTGTAGACTTCTATGTTACTCTCTCTGTAAATCTCCCCTTCTCCCTCCTCTCCTCCCACTGTGTCCATAGGTCTGTTCCCTATGTCAATTTCTCCACTGCTGCCCTGAAAATAAATTCATCAGTGCCATCTCTTCAGATTCCATATATATGTGTCAGAATACGATATTCATATTTCTCTTTCTGACTTACTTCACTCTGTATAATACTCTCTAGTTTCATCCACCTCATTAGAACAGATTCAAATGAGTTCCTTTTTATGGCTAAGTAGTATTCCAATATCTATATGTACCACAGATTCTTTATCCATTCATCTGTTGATGGACATCTAGGTTGCTTCCATGTTCTAGCTATTGCAAATAGTGCTGCAATGAACACTGGAGTACACGTGTCTTTTTCAGTTTTGATTTCCTCAGGGTATATGCCTAGGAGTGGGATTGCTGGGTCATATAGTGGTTTCACTCCTAGCTTTTTAAGGAGTCTCCATACTGTCTTCCACAGTGGCTATATCAGTTTACATTCCCACCAGCAATGCAGGAGGGTTCCCTTTTCTCCACACCCTCTCCAGCATTTATTGTTTGTAGACTTTTTAATGATGGCCATTCTGACTGGTGTGAAATGGTATCTCATTGTAGTTTTGATTTGCATTTCTCTAATAATGAGTGATGTTGAGCATCTTCTCATGTGCTTGTTAGCCATCTGTATGTTTTTTTTTGGAGAAATGTCTCTGCAGGTCCCTTTCCCACTGTTTGATTGTGTTGTTTGCTTCTCTGGTATTGAGCTGTATGAGCTGCTTGTATATTTTGGAAATTAATTCTTTATCAGTTATTTCCTTTGCTATTATTTTCTCCCATTCTGAGGGTTGTCTTTTCACCTTGTTTGTAGTTTTCTTTGCTGTGCAAAAGCTTTTAATCAGGCCCCACTTGTTTATTTTTGTTTTTATTTCCATTACTCTAGGAGGTGGGTCATAGAAGATATTGCTTTGATTTATGTCATCGAGTGTTCTGCCTCATCATCTGTTTTTATAAAGTTTTATTGGACCACATATAGATCCACTCACTCACACATTGTCTATGGCTGCTTCCCTGCTACAAAGGCAGAGTTGAGCCATTGTAATAAAGACTGGATGGCCTACAAAGCCGGAAATATTGACTTTCTGGCCATTTATAGAAAATGTGTGCCAGCCTCGATACACCTCAATACCTTTTCCAAGAATAACTTGTATATTTTCTAAGAGTAAGGGTAAATAATGGTTTTGGGAAAGCACTCTTCCACCCCAATTCAGATTTGTTTGCAGATGGGTTACATGGAAACTAAGAACAAGTTTTTTTTTTCTGAAACTCAGTTGAAAGAACTATGTCGATATTAAATATATCACTTAAGTGGCTTAAATAATCAAAGGCAGAAAAGTATTAGGATATTTGGTAATACTTAATCTCCCAAGATGACTAAGTAGAAGGTAAGTAGGTACTGGCAATTTCAGAAAAGCAATAAAATCATAAATAAATAAAAGCATGGCTCATGCCACTGAAGTCTTGCCTTGTCTGCAGGTGTTAACCTGGCCCAGGGCTTGTCTGCCCGGCGATCATAGTCAGGTGAATCAGTGACTTCCACATACTCGTTAAACCGCAGGATCCTTCGAGCCTGCAGCTCTGCCACTGTGGGTCTCAGGCTGAGCTGCAGGAGGATAAAGAAAAAAGGATAGTTCAATAAACCATTTACAGCCTCATGGTGGCATGTTTTTCTATAGAGAACTTCAAAGTTATAAGGTCACTTTCAGATATCAAAAAAAAAAAAAAGGCAGCAGCATCTTGGGAGTTTCTAATGAGAACTAGAAAGCAGTATGCCCTAATTTTGAGGCTATAAAAATCATCCTTGTTAGATAGGTCACAATCTTTGGCAACTGGCTGCATTATGCTATCTTCCCCACCTTGCCTGGCATCTCTGACATGGGGAACAGGAAGCAGTACAGACACAATAGTAATCCAGATATGGAATGGCTGGCTTAAAGACTGAATTATCAAGACAGAAGCCCTACAAACTGTAGAAATGAGAATAAAAATCTCTGTTCCTTCTACATTATACCTGCATAGTCACAGATGTACAAAGTTATAACAAAGATAGTCCAGTGAAGGGTGAGCCTACAACAGTCTTTTGTGAGAGTCTAAGGACCCAGGCCAAGATTTGACATTGACCCTTGGCACTGAGAAACCGTGTGCAGGAATGAGGAAGGGGGACTTGCTGGAAAACTGCACTTTACGGAGGTCACAACTGCTTAAAACCAGCTGCAACCTTTAAGACACTTCCAGTTAGGTGGATTCTGTCTGTGGTCTTTGTGAAATTCAAATTTACAGTTATATTTAATCTACCATACCCTGTGTGCATTTGCTTTCCTCTCCTGGACCCCTCTCAAGTCCAAGAATAAGACAGAAACGGTTCTTAAGACACTAAAGAAACTTAGCCCCTGGTTGACAGGTATCATCCACTCTCCAATATAAAGATTCATGATTTTGCAACCTTTCTCAGTTGGGAGGTGTCACAGTATTGTCAGTTAGGTAGACTCAGTCCTCTGTTTTACAGAAAAGGTTCATTTTCAGTCTCTTTCTCTCTCTCTCTCCATATATATACATACATACATATATATGTATGTATGTATATAATGTATAATATATGTATATAATGTATAATGTATGCTGCTGCTGCTGCTGCTAAGTCACTTCAGTCACATCCAACTCTGTGCGACCCCAAAGACGGCAACCCATCAGGCTCCCCTGTCCCTGGGATTCTCAAGGCAAGAACACTGGAGTGGGTTGCCATTTCCTTCTCCAATGCGTGAGAGTGAAAAGTGAAAGTGAAGTCGCTCAGTTGTGTCCGACTCTTAGCAACCCCATGGACTGCGGCCCACCAGGCTCCTCCGTCCATGGGATTTTCCAGGCAAGAGTACTGGAGTGGGGTGCCATTCCCTTCTCCGTATAATGTATATATGTATATAATATATATACGTATATAATATCTCTCTCTCTCTCTCTCTCTCTCTCTATATATATATATATATATACAGCCAGACTATCTATGATCTAAGTGGACCTCTTTGGAATCATTCCATATTTGCATGGGCTCAATTTTTGGAAAAATTAAGCACGCTCACCAAAAAATGGATGCTTTTGTAGTCAAAAATATTCCCTTTCCTTAGCTTCCTCTTGAGTAAAACCAGAGGCTGAACTGTCAGTGCTCTAACATTCAAGGCATTCAGGGATTCTTAGACAGTCTGGGTCTACACACTGAACCCATTTGACCTGGGATATGGCAACTTGGCTCCTTCTATATTCATAAAGCCCTGGTAGGTGATGGACAAAGGAAGGAACAATCTAAGGGGTTTTGTTATCGTCTCAGTTACTGTTCTATATATATATTGTTAGCTTCTTACTGCCTTTCCAGGGTGGATACGGTTGAGGAAGTAGAGAAACCCTTGCCTCCGGCGACTTCCCAAAAGGCAAGTAACCAATGGCCACACAGGTTAGAAATTCTCCATCCAGTCTTGTCCTTCAGGGCTGTGCCAGTCCCAGGGTGGCTATTATGTCTATGGAATTTTTCGCACCTGTAGGAGGGAGCTCTGTGCAGTACAGGCAATCGGAGGTAGGGCAGCCCTCCTGGAAGCCCCCAAACGGATTGAGAAAAGATCATATGTATGACAGGGGTGGCCTGAGCATGGGGGTAGTTATTGCTTATCCGTAGTTGGTAACATGCACGCTAAGTCACCTTAGTCACGTCCGGCTCTTTGTGACCCTATGGACTATAGCCCTCCAGGCTCCTCTGTCCATGGAATTCTCCAGGCAAGAATACTGGACTGGGCTGCCATACCCTCCCTCTGAGTGAGCTGGTAACTTAATGGCTATGAATTGCTAGAAGAGCCATCTCTAGAATGGCTTACAGCATCTTTCTCAGCTTGATTATTATTTGATGTTTAGGCTCTTTGAGGAAAAAAAGAGATGAATTAAGGATCTTTTGCCCTAAAAATCAAAACCAAAACCTCTCGAAATACAGTCTCCACCCTTCCAATGGGAATGGAGTGCTTCTTCTACATGCCTGCGAATGCTTTTGCTGTGAACTCCACAGCCAGCCCAGATTAAATGTGGGTCAGGTCACACACTTTGCTGCAGATGTCATATTTTACTCTTCCTGCCTTATTCAGGTGTGAAAGGTTTATCTAAAGAATGTCTGAACAAGGTGTTAATAATAAATGAAAACTCTGATAGTGCTTAATTTTTCTGAAGACTATTACTATTTTAATACTTAAAGAAAAAAGCTATGGTCCTAGTATCAGATTTTTATTTTCATAAATCAGTAGTAACAACTGACTGAGTTTTGGAGCGAAACCATTTGTGAACTTGGGTAGCAGTGCAGCAGGCAAGCTGGATGATTAAGTTCACTTTATAAATTACTCACTCAGCTCAGAATCTTCAATAATAACCAAATATTTATTCAGTATTTCAAAGACCATGTGGAAAGTGTGAGCATTTTTTAAAACTATAGATTGAAATGTTAATAATGGCTATTTATGAATGGGAGATATTTGCATGATTTTCCAGTCTTTTCTGTTTCTTGTGGTGTTTAAATTTTTTCACACAGGTTATGCTATTTTCATAATTGGCAAATGTAATTTAGAACTTTTGATTGTCAACTTTTCAAAATTAGCACATTATGCAATTATTAATATAAACATAATTCACATTATAAGCATTATATTTATTTTAATGTTAGTGACTAGTTAGCAGGTTAATAGGAATGTTTATGGTTAGTAGGTTAATAGGATCATTCCTAAATATCAGATTTACATGTAGAACACTGATCTACATTTTAAAAATGAAGTATATCTCAAAATACACATGCTCATTAACAGTCATAGTTTCATTACCTTTCTGCTGAGTCTGCGTTTAAGTTCCATTTTTGCTTCTTGCTCTTCTTCTTCATTTTTTTCTGTTTATTAATTGGGTGGGGGAGAGGAGGAAAGGCATGAAGATTTAGTTACTATAAAAGATTATATAATCAGAAAGTAGATCAGGCCAGTTATTTGACTTCACATTGATCAAACACTCCACCAACATCTTTAAAAAGCTGTTCAAGATTCTGCAGAAAGATTGATCATTAATTTATAGATATATTACTTTTTCCTTATAGCACTGGTTTATTTACTAACAGTAAACCTTTTTGCCTCATTTCTTGTTTTCTTCTGAAAAAAACCCCAAGAATGCTCATACTCTGGTGAAAGTCTCTCACTGCTGATCATCTCATAGGCTTATAAGAACAATCTATCTGAATTCAGATAAAAATGTATTACTGGATCTGGCCTTCATGTGAAAATCTGAATCACATCAAAAGAACAAATTAAAACCATCTGATGCATGTCTGAGTTGCTGATTTCCATTCAAATCCAAGCAAAATACTTGATTTTTTTGCTTTGATTTCCATAGAAGCAGAATATAATAATTTCTCTGGATTTTGCTTTCAAACCAGAATGTTCTGAATGGGGTTATGGTGTTTGGTTGATGTGGATGATTTATTTTCTTGTGACTCTAACTTTCCAAAGTCTTCTCTTTATCCAGTGCTTCACCAAGTAGTACAATTTAATGGCCAACTCAAATGAATGCTGTCCAACAGATGGGATTAAGAAAAAAATGTCCAGAACTTTAAAAGAAATAAACACTGCTCAGGGTTTAATGCTAGCTACTTGATGACCTTCTCTTGGCTGCTTCCTGTAGCTCATTATTTGTTTGGTAAGTGAGCACAGATTCTCGGATACCAATGCTTACGAAAGATTATCTTTTAGAAAATGCCATAATGAATTCTACTGAAGGAAAGTCACACTTAGTATAAAGGCTCAACCAAAGAGCTGAAAAAGTCTCCTCCACAATTTTTAAAATTCAAATAGACTTCTTACTGTTAAGACTGTTTTTACTGTGAATATGATATCAGTATTCAATATTGCAACATTTGTATTTGCTTGCTGAGCATGCTAAATTCTCTATTAATTTTACTTATCTGGACAGGGAAAAGTTTTGACATTCTTCTGAAATACTAGTTTTAATTAATAAGAAAGAGGACGATCTGTCTGGTTATTTAAACAGAGAGTGGACATAAACTGAAATCACCTTGTAAGACAAGAAATGACTAGTTAGTATGTTTTCATTAAGTGTCTGAGAGAGCCAAATAAAATTTGATTATAATTCAGATTTCTTCTGAAAATACTGTAGGTTTTTCTAATTGCTTCACAAAATATATATCCTTTGATATCCTTAAAATACATCCTTAGGGTCAAATACTTTATGAGTTGGATAAGGCATGTGGGTTGTAAATTACTTGTAACAGACAAACACCAAACTTGTGGTTCATGTGATCCAAACAAGGGCTTTACAAGGTTAGGCATTTGATGATTTTAAGAAAAAAATTATAATCATTAAAACCTTTTTAGTCATTCTTCCTATACAACGATTATGCTACAATTTTCAAAAGTAATTTTCAAAGACAAAATACTTGTTATCTAATATGACTCAAAGCTAACAAATGCCCTAATTTTCATGAAATATATAAAATTTCATTTCCTTGAAGAGACTATTACCTAATTTTGCTCTATGAAGCACACTGCACATCTAGGTGTCAGCCAGTGACGTTTTTAAAAAAGAAGGGCCAACTGTAGTTAGTTAAATACACAGGAGTTTATATACCAATTGGGAATTCCTCTCTAACATCAGGAACTGACTTCCTTACATTTCCCATTTTTGAAATTATGTTTCTAAGGAAATTAGAGGAAGAGGGTGAGATGTGGAAGAAGGCTAATGTGATTCTTCCTCTGAATGTGTTAAATAGTCATTGTTAAATCTTTTACTAAGAGTCAAAATTAAACCTTAAACTTAGTTTGAAAAAATTCACCAAGTTTCTAGAACTTAAAAAAAAAAATTATTAGGGGGTTAATTATAAAGTAGGATGTAAACATGACACTTTAAACAGACTGGAAGAATGCTCATGAAGGAAGCTGCTGGCTCACTGACAAATCTTGCCCTCAGTAGCTCATCAGAGTAGAAAGGGGCAGATATCAGAACAGCCACAGAAAGCACTTGCCATAAACACACAAACAATGCACAGAGTTGAACAGCAGTGTGCACTGCAGGAAATCTGCCCTCCAAGTGCTGCCCTGAACCTCATATGGATGAGCTAAAAGGAGAAACAGAAAAGCAGCCAAGTGCCAGCAACTGGAGTGTGATGATACTCTTCACTAACTCAGACAAGATGGGTTCAAAAAGCTAAACATTTTTTTGTGAGATTGTTTTCACTTTGTGCTGTTTTGCATGTTTCTATATGGATTTTGTTAACAAACAAGAATGCAGTAATAAACCTACTTTGAAATGCACCCAAAAACAAAATGACTCCATAGATGGACAGATGTGTGACAAAGTAAGATGTTAATGGTAGAATACAGATAGTAGATACATGGATATTACTGTAAAATTGTTTCTAGTTTTCTGTATGCTTAAAAAATTTCGTAACAAAATGCCAGGGAAAAACACATGTAGAACTCAATGACTTAACACATGTTTTTTCTATGGAAGATTGAGCTGGAATTATAGTCATAACTAAATAGTATAAGAAGATCTGAATATTTTATCCCTACCCTGTCAAAGGTGTCCCATGAACATCTCTTTTCCTGAGAAGCAAAAGCTGACCTTTCAAGCACCAAAAGTGGCTTTCTATTTTAACAATATTAAGAAACTAGTACTAAAATCTAACTTAAATATATATATATATATATATATATAAAAAACCCTAGATGCACTAAAATAAGAAAGAGATCAAGTTAGGTGTGATACTGGGAATGATACTAAGAAATAAAATTTGTCCTGTGGTCTCTGATTAAAGCCATGAGCGTTGTGTGCCATTTGATTCATGTTTATGGAACTAGTGACGGGCCTGGATTTGAGAACTGTTGAATGTTTTATGCTGTGAATTAGTTTCCTAATGTGTCAAGAAAGGATGACCCAGTTAAGTATGTATCCTTAAAAACCACACCACACACACACACACTTCTTCAAACTGACAGTCATGTTTCTTTTGAACAAAAAGCTGGAGATGAAACAAACAAGAGTAATCTGCATGGAAGAACATAAATATGACCCAAGTGATGAGTAAAAAGTAAAGTCAAGGAAAGTAGAGGAGGAAAGAGAATGGGAAAATGAAGCCATCCGTTTCCCTGGGACTGCTCAGAAGAATGTTCTGGGCGACCTCCACCAGTTCTCTTTTCTGCTTCCCTTGGCCACACAATATTGTGTCAGGAGATCATAAGCCATTTATCATCCTCTATAGACTGGAAACGTGTCTTTTGTTTCCAGAATAAGCATGCACAGACAAACTAAGAAGGAAGTTAAAAAAAAAGGGCTGGAGTCAAATCTGAAGTTGACTTTGGCGTTTCACTCTTTCCTGAACCTCCAGGAAAATGGAGTATAAATGCCAAGACAGCACTTAAGATCAATGTGTGATAAATTTCTAGATCTATGAAACAGTTCCTCAAATAACCAAACACCAATGTGGTTTGGCACGGTCTGTCTCCCAGGAGCAGGAAAGAATTACCCAGAATTCACTCTTTTTTTTTCTCTAGGTATTGCATCAGGCAGCCAATAAGACACACTCTGGATTTCAGGAGCTTATGGACTACATTTGAGCTTATCTACAATTTAATTCAATCAGTATTTCCCAGGAACCTATTATCAAAAGCCATGAGTCTTTTTGGTTTAGGTTTGTTGTCAAAATTAGACGTTGCTTTCGTTCTTCTTCCTCAGAAAGCTAAACACATTTTTTTTTCTTATCTAGCCGTGACTTTTTCCATCTCCAAACTGGCTCCTCTACGCACTGATGGTCATTTAAGTTCTTGGGTTCCATTTCAGTTATGCTCACAGCCAGAAAGAAACCCTCCCAAGGAAAGAAACTCATAGACCGTATTCATAGTTGGGTTTTCTTAGCAAAAGCAACTGTAGAATACATATGCTGTTAAAAAAATCTTTCTTTTCCTTTGGGAAAGAAAACAACTCACTTGGAGAATGGGGATCATCCAGACAGGCCAACTTGACTCTAAAAGCCTGGTTGAAAAAGATTTCCCACACACTGGCGACTCATTACTATTACAGTACTCTCTGGAGTTCTGCCCAGCCCTACTCTTTGATATTTCATACAATAAAAAGCTCTTTTGAAACTGGGCTAATAATATATAAAACTACAGCTAGGCTCAATTTAAAAATATCCATTACTTAACTCACTGTGGTTAGTAACCACATCGATCCACTACAGCAGGACAAGCTGCTTCTATTCATTTTATAGCTTCAACATATGAACTCCAGTAACGTAAATACAACCAGAGTGATGAGTAAAAAGTGAAGTCAAAGAAAATAAAGGGGGAAAGAGAATGGGAAGATGACGTAGGAAAATGAATGGAGAACTCCTTAGGAGCTGAGAAATTATAAATAACCCAGGAGGGAAATAAGTGTTATCATAACAAAGGAAAATGAAATGGATTGAAAAATTCCTTTTCCCAAAATTCTGTTTTAAATGGAGTCCTTTGTTAAACCTGGCAATAAACTGTATTATTAATAATAATATAGGAATGCTTGATTTATTTCCTTGTGGATTCTTAGGCCTTTTCTTTGACATTTAGTTGCAAGCACATTGAAGCATTTTCTTCTATTTAGTATCTGGGTGAAAGAATACATGGAATATATTTCATGCTTTTTAAAAACAAATGTCACAACCACAATTGCTGTGGGGGATATCAGGCTTCAAGCCATAAAATTAAATTCATACTTCAAGAAATTATTTTTAACATGACAAATAAATAATTGTATTAAAATGTGATCTAAATGGGTCATTTCAATCATTTGTGGATACATATATTAAGGTTCCCTGTTGATAAATGGATCGTCTCTAGAGGGAGCTTGTTCATGGTTACACAAGGAATTCACTGTGTAGAACATGATACTCACGCTTCAGGATATTTCTCTGTTCTAATTCTTCAGTGGTGGGCCTCTGGCTAAGTCTCCTATGATGACAAAACAGATACATGGCAGGTTAGATGCAAAATAAAGCAACAAGCAAAGCTGCATTTTTTCACGTTTTGAGAAACAAAAATCCATTTTAAAATTATTTATTTATTTGATTGATTGTGGCAGCTCTTAGTTGTGGCACATGGGATGTTAATTTAGTCGTGGGGGATTTTTTTTGCTGTGGTGTGAAGGCTTAGCCGCTCCACAGCATGTGGGATCTTAGTTCCCTGACCAAGGATTGAACCCAAGTCCCTTCACTGCAAGGCAGATTTTTTTACCACTGGATCACCAGAAACGTTTCACAAAAATCCACTTTTAAGCCTACAAAATAAAAGCCTCCTTTCCATTAGTTTGGAGACTGGAGATTGTGGCTAAGACTGCTAACTACACATCCTCCCTTCTTTTGTGTAGAAGCAGAACTCCCAGAGTTTTAGCTAAACACACAACTATAAATTTCTGCCCAGTGGCAAGGTACAGTCACATGACTGAGTTCTTGTGATCTGGGATGTGAGCAGAAGTAGTGTTTGTAATGTCTGCTTTTTACCCTTAAAATGACTGAAAGTGTATTCCCTTTTCTCTCTTTCCTTCTTCCACAGGCCAGAACTTGAACATGGTCATGTGGGCCAGCTCGGATTATACAGATGAGGCTATCATGGAGACGGAAGAGCAACAAGATGGAAGGAACCTGGGAACCTGTCTGACTGCCAGAAGCTGCGTAACCCACCCACACTGGACAGCCCACCTCCCTCTACACTGCGATGTGAAAAAGAAACAAACACCTCAAAGTGCCTTGCTTGGACCACGGCACTTTTCGGTCTCTGTTAAGGGGCTTCCTTGGTGGTTCAGATAGTAAAGAATCTGCCTACAGTGCAGGAGACTCAGGTTCAATCCCTGGTCATGAAGATGCCCTGGAGAAGGAAATGGCTACCCACTCCAATGTTTTTGCCAGGGAAATCCCATGGACAGAGGAGGCTGGCAGGCTACAGTCCATAGAGTTGCAGAGTCAGACATGAATGAGCAACTAACAGTTTCTTTCAGATCAGCTTAGCCTGTACCCTAATTAACATACAGATCATTAGAATCTAAGAAAAGGCTGCTGCTCAAGGGTTCATACCAACTCATGAGATGATCAATTTATATCGTACAGTGTTTTCAGGAAAACACTGCTTTGGGATCTCAAATAATTTTACAATGCATATAAAGTTATCTCGGGCTACATAAGCCCTTTCCATCTACCTTCAAGAAAAGCGAGGCTCAGTTGGGATTAGTACCTAACCATTTATACATAAGAGCTCAATATCCTAATAACCCTTGGTCTCGGTCTTACTTACATTATTAATTTATTGTTAATCACTGACAAAAACTTCCTCTGGATGTAGACTGAATTTGTGCAAATTAAATTAATATACATTAAAGGCAATCTTAATACAAGATACTGTCAACTCTGTTTATGGCTGTATAGAAATGATATGAAGAATTAAAATCAATGCTATTTTGAATAGCTCATTAAAAAGTTTAAAATTTAATCTTCATTAGAGCCATCCTGAAATTCATTTAATATGTGAGCCCACAGAAAGCCCCAGTGAAAATCTTTGCCAGCCAAAGTTTGTGCCATTCATGTATCCTATGTTACATATCTGTACTATATGGTCCCCCATAAGACACTGTTCTTCTTTTGCTTATGGACTTTCTTTATCTGGAATGCCCTTCTCTCCCTCTTCACCCACTGAAATCTCATAAATTATTAAAGGCTCCTGGTTCTTTATCCCTCTACAATGGTTCTAAATAAATTATGAAAGTGAAAAAGTGAAAGCTAGTCACACAGTCGTGTCTGACTCTTTGTGATCCCATGGACTGTAGCCTACCAGGCTCCTCTGTCCATGGAATTCTCCAGGCAAGAGTATTGGAGTGGGTTGACATTTCCTTCTCCAGAGGATCTTCCCAACCCATGGACCGAACCCAGGTCCCCTGAATTGCAGGCAGATTCTTTACCAATTGAGCTACTAGTGAAGCCCCCCAAAAAGTGAAAGTCACTCAGTCGTGTCTGACTGTTTGCAATAGTCCATGGAATTCTCAAGGCCAGAATATTGGAATGGGTAGCCTTTCCCTTCCCCAGGGGATCTTCCCAACCCACGGATCGAACCCAGGTCTCCCACATTGCAGACAGAGTCTTTACCAGCTGAGCTGCAAGGGAAGGCCAAGAACACTGAACACTGGAGTGGATGGCCTATCCCTTCTCCAGGGGATCTTCCTGACCCAGGAATTGAACCAGGGTCTCCTGCATTGCAGGCAGATTCATTACTAACTGAGCTATCAGAGAAACCCCACATAAATTATACATCTATTAAATTAAACATTAAAGAACTTATCATCACAAAGATAATAATCACTGCATACAGTGACAGCAGCCATGAAATCAGAAGACGATTGCTTCTTGGCAGGAAAGCTATGACAAACTTAGTGCGTTGAAAAGCAGAGACGTTACTCTGCCAGCAAAGGTCCGTATAGTGAAGGCTGCAGTCTTCCCAGTCATGTATGGTTATGAGAGTTAGACCCTAAAGAAGGCAGAATGCCAAAAAATTGATGCCTTAGAACTGTGGTGCTGGAGAAGATCCTGAAAGTCCCTTGGACAGCAAGGAAATCAAACCAGTCAATCTTAAGGGAAATCAACCCTGAATACGCTTTGGAAGGACTGATGCTGAAGCTGAAGCTCCAGTATTTTGGTCATTTGATGCAAACAGTCAACTCACTGGAAAAGTCTGTGATGCTGGGAAAGATTGAGGGTGGAAGGAAAAGAGGGCGTCAGAGTACGAGATGGCTGGATGGCATCACCGATGCAGTCGGGCAAACTTCGGGAGATGCTGGGGACAGGGAGGACTGTGAGCTGCAGTCCATGCGGTCGAAAAGAGCTGGACACCACTGGGCAACCAAACAACAGCAACATGGTTGCTTCATGGTGTCAACTTCTCAGTGTTCTTCATCAGTCCCTGCCTTAGAGTGTTTGGGGTCTGTTTTAATTTGTCACTGCTATAAATACCCTTGAAATAAATATCTTCGTAAAATACAGCATTGTTTTTTTTTTTCTCCCCTTGGCTGGATTATTTCCTTCTTGTACAAAACCTTCCAGATAGTATTATCATATAAAGAAATACTGCTTTAGAATTATTTTCTCATATTAGTCGCTCTTCAGAATCACTGAACTAGAGCAATGTAGACATGTCTATTTTTTCATAAAGTTGCTGACATTGGGTTTAATGTTTAAAAGTGTTTTACCAATTTAAGGGATACATAATAATTTAACTTAATGAAAAATACTTAATGGTATTAAGTGCTCGCTAGGATCCACGGCTTCAGTGTACCATTGATTTTACCAGCATAAGCGCTGGGCTTGGCCCCAATCTGTAAAACAGATAACAGCTTCTGGAACCCTCATGGCCAACCCTGCAGGTACATCACAGTCATAGAAATCTCCCACGCTCAAGCAAGGTGGGGACTTCTCTCCCACCTCCAAATCTTGTCTGGTGGTTCAGACTGTTCCCTTCTCCCTAACTGATGCAACCTGTTTTTTTATGCAGCGTGAGGGCAGGTAGCAAAATAATACTCAAATAAGCTTATATTAATAATAAAAAGGAGAGCTTCAGCACTCACTGCTGTTAAAACTGCCAGTTACGCATATATGTGGCATCTGGAAAAACAGTACGGATGAACCTATTTCCAGGGCAGGAATAGAGATGCAGACATAGAGAACAGACACGTGGGCACAGGAGGAGAAGGGGAGGGTGGGGCGAACTGGGAGATTAGGATATATACACTAATATGTGTAAAATAGCTAGTAGGAAGCTGCTGTTCAGCACAGGGAGCTCAGCTTGGTGCTGTGATGACCTAGAGGGGTCGAATGGGGGAAATGGGGTGGAAAGGAGGTCCAAGAGGGTGGGGATATATGTATTCACGTGGCTGATTCACTTTGTTGTACAGCAGAAACTAACACAACATTGCAAAGCAATTATAAAATAAATAACCCCAATAAAAATAATAATTGAAAAAAAAAAACCTGCCAATTACATGCTCCCTAAGACACAAATGGCAAAGTAGACATCCTACAATGGCTAAAAGCAGGAAGTGCAGGCAGAGACCATTTATTTGGAGTAAAAAGTGGGAAGTTTTCATTTAGGGGCTATGGTTCCCTGACTTGGATGTAATTGGCCACTGACACTAACTAATATTTCTATCATCTCACAGCCCCCAGGGCAGCACCTTGCGGCAATCACAGCAATGTTAGGGAGTCCACGAATCAGACCAGGAGATGGGCAAACTATGGGTGTGAGGTCAAAGGTGGCCTGTTGCCTGTTTTGGTGAAGAACGTTTTCTTGGAACGTAGGCACACTCATCCATGCTACAACAGCACAGTCCAGCAGCTGCAACAGGGACTCTCTGGCCAACAAAGCCTAAAATATTTACTAACTGGTCCTTTATAGAAAGAGCCTGTCCCTACTTGGATCAGGCTTTGGCAACCTCAAAGCCAACTGGCTAGCTAGACCAATAAGTACGTGCCTTGGACTTCCTCGGTGGTTCATTGGTTAAGACCCCAAGCTTCCGCTGCAGGGGCATGGGTTTGATCACTGGTTGCTTCTCTGGTGGCTCAGCGGTTAAAGCATCTGCCTGGAATGTGGGAGACCCGGGTTCAATCCCCGGTCGGGAAGATCCCCTGGAGAAGGAAATGGCAACCCACTCTAGTACTCTTCCCTGGAGAATCCCATGGACGGAGGAGCCTGGTAGGCTACAGTCCATGGGGTTGCAAAGAGTCGGACATGACTGAGAGACTTCACTTTCTTGGGGAACTAAGATCCCATATGTTACAGGGCATGGCCAAAAAAATTAAAAAATAAAAAACAGTATTATTATTATTTCTTTTTTAAAGGCAGGCTCATTGAGTGATTTACCATCAAAGACCAACTTTAAAAGATCAGAGAGGCCGAGTATGCCCTTCTACGAGGAATTCACAGTGATCTCAGTCAGGCAGGGAATTGCAGGAGAGGGGAAAGTAAGAACTCTTCAGAGCTCTTCCCAAACGTCAGCAATTACCTGACGAGCTTGGTTCCAATCTGCTGTCGGATTTCCTGCCTCTCTTCTTCAGATGTGCACTGCAAGATGTTTTTGTCCTCTAATTCCTTCTTAGATGGTCTGTTGCCAAGTTTGATAGCAAGAGTGTCCCTTCGTCGTATCTTGCTTGCCAAAGCACCTGAGGATTGGAAAAGGCAGAAGCGCAGAGAAAGGCTTTTAACAAGTGGCCCTCAGGTTACACATGGCAGAGGCTTTTTAAACAGAGCCAGACCAAATTCTTTATCCACATGCAAGAGCAGAATTTCAATTAACCCAAAGTAAAAAAAAGTTTCGCGTTAGATGCAATTCATGTTGAAAAACTAAAAACTGTTTGTTTTTTAATGTTCTGAAAAATGTTGGGAAACTCTGAAAAAACCTGCAACTATCACCTCATCATTTGGACAGTGATGATGAGTGAAGTTGCTCAGTCGTGTCTGACTCTTTGGATCCCATGGACTGCAGCCTACCAGGCTCCTCTGTCCATAGAACCGGACAGTGGTATCTGAAGTTTATTCTGCTGAGACGGCATATCATGGAAATCACTGAATGCATAATACTTTTCTTTTCTTTTTCAAGTCTTAAAAACCTAGCCTCCTTGCTTATTTTGTATAGTAAATCTCTGTCTTCTCTTTTCCTCCCTTCACTCAGAAAACCACACCAAAAGAAGTCTATCTTCGATGCACGTATGTGTGCTAAGTCACTTCAGTTGTCCCCGACTCTTTGTGAACCCATGGACTGTAGCCCGCCAGGCTCCTCTGTCCACGGGATTCCCCAGGCAAGAACACTGGAGTGGGTTGCCATTTCCTCCTCCAGGGGATCTTCCCGACTCAGGGACTGAACCTGTGTCTCTTGTGTCTCCTTCATTGGCAGGCGGGTTCTCTACCACTAGCGCCACCTGGGAGGGCCCTATCTTCCATACCAGTGTTTTAATCCTAAATTACCCAAGAATCCCTGATACCTCAGAGGATAGTAAACACCAAAGGATGACAATGATTTTTGCTGTTGCTTGATTTTATTGTTGTTCAATAATGATCTTTTTTATTGTTCAGTACAAACTAGAAGGAGTTTGACAAACTGCTATTTAATCATGAATATATTAATAACTTTTCATAAACTGTAAATTCCATAGTGAATCCCTCCCAAGTCATCCTTTTAAAAAAGTTCTTTTTTAAAGAACAGCATCCTTCCAGTTGCCTAAGTTATATGTACACAGTTGGCCTCATCCACTTTACTATCATTCCTTCTTAGAAAGCATACCATTTTATTATTATGACTGAGTGACTGCTTTTAGTTCTTAAAAGGTATTAGTCATTCTTGACTCACTCCTCATTTTAAACCACAGTATAAAAGTGAGTGAAATTCTCAAACACCTCCCATGAGTAATCCAGAGAATCCCCGTTGATGCTCGTTATTCAAGAAAGGTCCCAGGGTAGAAGGGTCATCTCTGACCAACCTGAGAAAGGCCTCTGTCGTCTTTTTAGACAAGTTCAAATAGGCATACTGGCCTCATAGACTGTTTCCCTCACCCCTCTGCCCTGTGGAATCATCTTTCAGAAAGGTCTGTCGTCTACACCTAAACTTCAGAAGATACACATTTCTAATCTGGGAGGGGCAGATGAGGGGAAAGAAAGCATCAGGTGTCTGGTTCCTGATGATGCTTTTGTTTTTTCAGAATGCGCCTGTTTCTGGCCACCGTGGACTTCCCTCCCTTCCTCCCTCTTGAAAAGTCTTACTTTCTCCACTGCCGTCCTCGTCCTCATCTTCTTCGTCGTCATCGTCATCGGTGTACAAGATGGGTCCGTCAGAGTCGGAGTCATTGGCCTGGTATTCCCTTTGGCCTTCGTCCTCTGAAGATTCTCCCATCAGCCCAGGAGTCAGGAGCCGAGGCGCTGCCTTCCCCAGCTCATCTTTGGTGGTGAAGCTATGAAAGGCACAGACACATGGGGGTGGTGTGAAGCTCAGAGCAACCCTCGAGGATGATGCCAACACAGGAGACAGAGCTCTAGTTTCATAAGCATCCTTTGGGTGTGAAAGGAGAAAGCAGATACCAGCCAGCTAAAGTCGCTGAAACAGGGCAACAGTACTGCATTCCTTAATTCTCAAGGTTTTAGTCTCATCTGACAAATGAAAAGGATTGACCAGATAGTGGCCAATACATTTAGTATGTGAATACTGTAAAACTGTATTTTGAAAATGTATTTTTCCCTAGCCTTAGGGAGGTTCAGTGGAAAGAACAATTAGCCAGAAGCGCTTAGATATTTGACTTTGTACTTTTTCTTGAGTCTGTAACTCTGACTTATCCTTCCCAGTCTAGGTTAAAGACTCAACTCCCCGAGGAATATTTCACTGCCCATCAAACTAGTTCCTTACCTCCCTCTCCCTGCTCCCATGGTGACCTGAAGCCCCCCACCACTGGTGCACTTAGCACATGCATCTCAGTCTGCCTCCCTAACCCTGCAAAGTTCCTTGACAAGGAGGACTCATCTTGTTTTGCAGCTCAGCACCTAGAAGGCTCCTGCCACAGAAAAGTACATCATCTTCAACTGCTATGTGAATTAATCCTATTTTTTCATCACAGCCAGTGTACTAACAGTCAAAAACTATATATCTTCTCTGTGCTTCATTTGTCCATTTATAAAACTGTCTGTCATATGATATTAACATTACCATAAGATGCTGGGAGGGATTGGGGGCAGGAGGAGAAGGGGATGACAGAGAATGAGATGGCTGGATGGCATCACCGACTCGATAGACATGAGTTTGGGTAAACTCCGGGAGTTGGTGATGGATAGGGAAGCCTGTCGTGCTATGATTCATGGGGATCGCATAGAGTCAGACATGACTGACTGACTGAACTGAACTGAAGATTATATTAACAATACAAGATGGAAAATGTGAAAGCTAAGTGGCCTCTCTAGAAGAAAGATGATATGTAAGGATGCAATGAGTTTCTATTATTTAGCTTGATAAAAGTTTCTGACTTAAAGTTACTATAAATACACAAAGCTTGGCAATTTCACAGACTAGAATTTTAAAAATACTTTACATCAAAAACATATCACTTCAGAAACAATACAATCTTCATTTTAAGATACAGAAGCTCCCCACATTGCCTTCTGATATAAAAAGAAGAATCCAAATTTGGACGTCACACTTCTGAACAACCGTTTAGTGCAAAACATGTGCTTGTGGTTCACACTGCAAAAAAATTTTTTTAAATAGTTGTTTGAATGATAAAAACAGGTAAGCTTTGTCAGACTCTAAAGTATTGAAAATTCTACTTTGTGGTTGATAAGCCTGAAATAGTCAATTTTAAACTTATTAGGAAAATCCAACAGCCAAAAATTCTTGTTTTCAAGTGAGTAAATATGAAATTTCCTCTTTAATTGCATAAAATACATAAAGCATAAAATTTACCATTTTAACCATTTTGAAGTGTTTAGTTCAGTGGCATTAAGTATATTTATACTGTTGTGCAACTATCACCAACATCCATCTCGAGTTTTACATCTTCCCAAACTCAAACTCTGTACCCATTAAACAGTATGTGTCCATTCCTCCTCCCTTAACTCATGGCAACCGCCATTCTACCTTCTGTCTCTACAAATCTGACTGTCTTTGGTGCTTCGTTACATGAAATTATGCAACACTTGTCCTTTTGTGTCTGACTTATACTCACTTAGGATGTCTTAAAAGTTCCTGCGTGTTGCAGCATGTGTCAGAATGTCCTTCCTTTTCAAAGCTGCATAGTGTTCCACCATATGTATATGTCACATTTTGTTTATCGATTCATCATTCTCTGGACACGTGGGTTGTTTCTAACTTTTGGTTGATGTGAATGATGCAGCTATGGATGTGCGTGTGTGCTCAGTCGCTCAGTCGTGTCTGACTCTTTGCGAGCCCATGGATTGTAGCCCACCAGGCTCCTCTGTCCATGGGATTTTCCAGGCAAAAACACTGGAGTGGGTTGCCATTACCTACTCCAGGGGATCTTCCCACATCTATGGACATTGGTGTACAAATATCTGTTTGAGTACCTGCTTTCAAATTTTTTGGTTATATGCACAGAAGAGGGCTTCTCCAGTTACTCGCCAGTAAAGAATCCACCTTCAGCGCAAGAGACGTGAATTTGAGCCCTGAGTCAGCAAGATCTGCTGCAGGAGAGCCCGGCAACCCACTCCAGTGTTCTTGCCTGGACAATCCCATGGAGAGAGGAACCTGGCAGGCTACAGTCCATAGGGTCGCAAACAGTCAGACGCAACTGAAGCGACTAAGCACGCACACACAGAAGTAGAATTGCGGAATCATACAGTAATCTTATGTTTAATTTTCTGAAAAACTACCACATTGCTTCCAAAGTATGACATCTCATTTTAAATACGAGAAGATTTATTTTGTGGAAACACTTGTTCACAGTCTGGATTTCTAGTGTACTGCCCCTGGAGGCCATTCTTGCTTGGAGAGTGCCACGGTGGGTGACTGAGGCACATTAAAAAGATATGCCAACTATTAACACATTCTGAGGAGCAGAACAAAGCTACCTCAGGAATGAGTCCTAGCATTTGTTCATATCACTGTTCATTAATTTATCATGATACTGATTATTTTAATCTTATTATTTGCGTTTTATAATGCTTTGCAGTTTTTTAAGACTTCTGCCTACATTGACAACTTAACCACTGTTCTACAGCAGCAGTCCCCAGCTTTTTTGGCTCCAGGGACCAGTTTCACAGAAGACAGTTTTTCCACGAATCGAAGTGAGGCTTCACCTGCTGCTTACCACCTGCTGTGTGGCCTGGTTCCTAACAGGCCATGGGCCTGTGTGGAGGGGAGACCTATGTTCCATAGTATAAGGATGGCAGGTAATGTATAGTTCATGGAATCCAAGAATGCCATGAACGAGCTGCCCAAACAAGGTGGCAATTCCAGTCTACAACCCCGACTCAAAACTCTATCAAATGTTATGTTATTAATATTCACAGTCTACCTATCAAATGTGATGTTATATTTTAACTCATACCTAATGTTATGTTGATATATTATATATTATATTTAATTTAATATTAAATATTTTACTCTAAATTTTTATCAGTCAATTCATGACTTGGCTCTTATTTTACTCCTACATTTCTTGGGCACACTGTAAAATACAGTGAATTCTATAAATGTTTGTGGATAAAAGAGTTGAATCTCATTTGGATATGGGCTTCAGATGGATGTATTAGTTTCTGCTTTACATTATACCAGAATTATACACTACTAATGAACCTACCAACAAACAGAACTCTACCAAATAGTTACTAGTCTGCACTATGTGGATAAAAGTAGGTGTTTTTACACAGGGCCACTTGTCTTCTTTAAAGTGTTCACATTTGCATTCCCAACAAAAGCCTCTTCATAAAATGACAGAATTTTCACACATTCGTTGACTAAACATAACTGAGGGAGAGTTCTAAGGACAGCAAGAGACGAAGAGCCAGAAATTCTAATTCACATCTCCACTTAAAAACGGAAGAAAGTATTTGGAAGGAAATTTGAGAGACTACTTATTCCAAGCTCATTAACTCAAAAGCAAACACAAACTGTCCCTGTGGGATGAACTGTAATTTAAATTTTTAATTTTGTAGAATGTACAGAGAAGAAAATCTCCATGCCCTCTTCTAGGAAAGCATTATAGTTACCCAGACTGACAGGAAACTCTATTCTAAATACCTCGTTGTCTAATGATGTTCTCAGCTCACTCCCTCTGGTCACAGTCCCAGTGGAAATGGAGAAGAGATACTCACTTCTCGTCTGTCAATCCTCCAAGTACTCAGGCTGAAGACGGGTATTAAGCCTCCAGCATGAAGCTTAGCACCGTGCAGTGCCCTTCCTAAAATGATTCTGCTAGAGAGCTGGACAGAATCAGGTCACCTTTGGAAACGGGCTTTCTCAGTGCTTGAGACTATCTGAGGAATTATTTTATATTTTGTTATTTTATATACTGAATAGTGAATCCATGTATTCGATCTTCTTCCCTAATTATTTTGGTAAAAACTAATCTTGTTTTTTTTTTTTTACCTTTTTTTTTTTTGGCCATGTACCACGGCATGTAGGATCTTAGTTCCCTGACTAGGGATCAAACCCACAGCCCCTGTTATGGAAGGGCAGATCTTAACCCCTGGACTGCCATGGAAGCCCAGGTAAAAACTGATCTTAATTATAATTTCTTGTCCACTTTTTTATCTTTGGTGCTTTGTACACTGCCTGGCACATAGAAGGCAAGCAAAAAATATAGTCGAATGACTGTTCTGTTTTAAAGACTGGAATTAAAGCTGATGTTAGCAAACACTAATAATTAAATGAAGACATCTGCTCTGGGCTGGAAGTATTCAGGACACGATAAGCATTCATTTCAATATATTCTTTTCTGTATCATTTATTAAAATATTGAAAAAAATAATTTATACATTAACATTTATTTATCTTCCCTTGGCTTTCTTTTGAATGATAGTACCCAAAATGATAGAAACAAACACAAAAGAACCTGCAAAAGAAGTAGAAGCAAGTGTTTGGAAACTTATGAAATTCCATAGTCATGTATGGATGTGAGAGTTGGACCATAAAGAAGGCTGAGCACCAAAGAATTGATGCTTTCAAACTGTGGTGCTGGAGAAGACTCCTGAGAGTCCCTTGGACAGCAAGGAGATCAAATCAGTCAATACTAAAAGAAATCAACTCTGAGTATTCACTGGAAGGACTGATGCTGAAGCTGAAGCTCCAGTACTTTGATCACCTGATGTGAAGAGCTGACTCATTGGAAAAGACCCTGATTCTGCAAAAGATTGAGGGTAGGAGGAGAAGCGGGCAACAGAGGAAGAGACAGTTGGATGGCATCATCAACTCGATGGACATGAGTTTGAACAATCTCTGGGAGATAGTGAAGGACGGGGAAGCCTGATGTGCTACAGTCCATGGGGTCACAAAGAGTCGGACACGACTGAGTTACTGAACAACAACAGAGCACTGAATTTGATGCGCAGCTCTGGGTTTGCATCCTGTCACTTCCTATCTCGGTGATCTTGGGATAAATCTCTTATCTCTTTCGGCATCAGTTTTTCCATCTATGAAACAGAAATACTCCAGGAGAAACTGATGTGAATTAAATAAATGGCAGTTCCTGACATCAAATAAGTATTCAATAGATGAAGGTCAATACTATTAGCAATTAAATAATTAAAGTTGATACTTGAGTCTCTTGATCCAAATCAATTTAATTAATGTACTATTTTTTTAAGTATAACATGACAAAGATTTTTTTGGAAAGGAGAAATAGTAAATTAAACAAAGAGTGAATTTGGATATTATTCTTAGAAGAGACTGGATATCTCCAAGGCTTTCCCAGACAGAATTGGCAATAACATCTACTACACTCTGACTGTCTTCTCCTCATACTCAAGGGACAGGAGAGCTAACATGTCTTATTGATCTTTAAGTAGAAAATTTATAGGACTTTGTGAGTGATTAGATCTGGAAAGCAGAGGAGAATGAGCACCCTAGGATGAATTCTGGCTTGGGAAACTGGATGATGTCATGCCTATGTCATACCAGATTTTGTACTGGCTGCTGCGGATAAGAAGCAAATAAGACACAGTGGTTAGTTCTGTCCCACGTTGCTGTTCGAGTTTAGTTGCTAAGTCATGTCCGACTATTGTGACCCCATGGACTGTAGCCTGCCAGGCTCCTCTAAACACGGGATTGTCCAAGCAAGAATACTAGAGTAGGTTGCCATTTTCTACTCCAGGGGATCGTCCCAACCCAGGGCTCAAACTTGCATCTCCTGTACTGGCGTGTATGGATGCTAAATTACTTCAGTCATGTCCAACTCTTTGTGACCCTATAGACTGTAGTCCACCTGGCTCCTCTGTCCATGGGATTCTCCAGGCAAGAATACTGGAGTGGGTTGCCAGGCCCTTTTCCAGGGGATCTTCCTGGAAGGCAGGTTCTTTACCACTGACTCACCAGAGAAGCCCAGTTCTGCCTCATAGTTGGGGGGAAAAAAGCACTATCACAGTATATGTATTAGCCCATTTTGTCTGGATGAATATCAAAAGGCTTCAGATGGGATAACACTTAAACTGGGTTGAGGATTGAGAAAGCAAGAAAGATAACCACTCTAAGGTTGGAGGAAAAGTGAAAACGAGTTCTTTTCTGATCCTCTTTATTTTCTTGGAGATGGAGAATGCTAAGCAACTTGTTGAAATGAAGATGGTTTTCAGGAGTGGGTGGAGCAATCTGGACACTAGTGGTAAAGATCTAAAATAATCACTGTAAGGAAAGAGGAGGAAACTGTTTAGGAAAAAGAAAAAGGACTGTTGAGTATTGATGGAGCAGACTCTAACTGTCCTTGAAGCCACAGGTCTGAAGTCTATCTGTCAGTAGGACCACTGTCTCCTGCAGCCCCTGGCATTCCTGGGGCAGGGCTATGAAAAATCAAGATTCATGCACCCCAATGCTCACTGCAGCACTACTTACAATAGCCAAGGCAGGGAAACAGCCTAAACGTCCATCAACAGACGAATGGATAAAGAAGATGTGGTACACGTACATCTCTATATATGAGGGAATAGTACTCAGTCACAAAAAGAATGAAATAATGCCATTTGCAGCACCATGGATGGACCTAGAGACTATCAGGCTAAGTCAGATAAAGACAAGTATCCTATGATGTCACTTATATATGGGATCTAAGCAAATGAAACAAATGAACTCATTTATAAAACAGAAACAGACTCACAGAGAAAACAAACCTATGGTTACCAAAGGGAATAGCAGAGGGAGGGAGGGATAAATTAAGAGTTTGGGATTAACAGACAGACACTACCATATATAAAAGAGATAGACAACAAGGACCTATTTATACAGCTCAGGGAATTATATTCAATATCTTTCAACGTATAAGGGAAAAAAATCTGAGGAACAGTGTATACACACACACACATATATATATATATGAATCACTTTGCAGTACTCCTGAAACTAACATTGGAAATCAGCTGTACCTCAATTAGAAAAACAAATCGATGACTGGATTACAGGTGTGCTTACCTATCAGTCACTAGATTACATTATAAAGGGAACCAAAGTAAGTTCCTTCATTGCCAGTAGAGTGAGTTAGTGATCTTTAGTTCCCAGCTGCATAGTAACATGGACAGAATATGGGGTTTTTGCCCGACTCACCATTTTCCATTTTCTCTGCTAATACTTATGCCAGTGCCTGAGTGGACAGTGGTTCTGTCTGTCGCCTCTTCAGTCCAGAGAAGCTGACCTGGGTCTAAGGCAGGGAGGTCGGCTCCATTGCTGATCAGGACGACAGGGGTGTCCGAGGCCACAGTGCTCTGCTCCTCCAGAGGGAGAGAAGGGGCGGGGGTGGGAGGTGCTGGAGTCACCGGGGGCGGAGGGACTGAGGACTTGGGTTTGCCTGTGGTCTGCTCCTCGGTCCCAGGGACAGTCTGCTCGGGTGTGAGACTCTCCACCCTGGTCTCCGAAGGCTCCCCTTTAAGGTCAGATGTGCCAGAAGTGGTTGCCTCTGAGGACAGTCGAGACATTGGCTGCTTGCCAGTTTTCTTCTTGCCCTTTATGACTCCCACTGTCCCAGTTTTGCTAGAAACTGTCTCCTTGGAAGCTTTGGGACGAGATGAGGTGGAGGAAGTAGACGGTGAAGCTGATGCTTTGGAGCCAGTTGTTTTTCTTGAATGAGAGGAACCAGCTGAAGCAGAGAGATTTTGCATTAAGAGTCCAAGAAGAAAACACATTTTAAAAACAAATAACCAAGTTGCAATTGCCAGTGACACTGTTCCCTTTAAACTCTAAAACTCTGAATAAATGCATTAAGGAAAATAGGTAAATGATAATGGTCTTGTTTTCTGCCCCCTCCCTGCCCCAACCTAGAAGGCAGCAAGTCATGCTTGAGGCCAAACCCTAAGGTACAAGGTCTTCTCCCTCCTCCAGTCTTCAGCTGAGCCAAAGAGAATGCCTCACCTCTTTGCCCTATGGTCACCTGAAAAAGTCTCTGTATGCTCCAAAGAAGGGACATTATAGTGTGGAGAGGACAAGACACCAGCAGCTACCCGGGTATAGTACAAGCTTCCTCTCATCACAAACTATACATGTTTTATGATGCCTTTCTGGGAACAGAGCAGCACACACTCAGAAGAGGCTGGTGTATATACCACCTGCTCCTTTCTGGCCAAAAGCAAATTTACTCATCTTACTGTGAAAAAGAGTGAACTCCAAACCAGCTCTCCCCAGTGGCTAGAGAGAGACGCTGCCCTATCTCTTCATCTTGCAGGGGTGATGGGGCAAAGGAAGAAAACACATGGCCGCATACGAAAGACAAGTCCCCTTCAAAACATTAAGAGGCAGAAAACAGTCTTTTTTTTTTAAACCAAAAATGTGTAAATGGGTAGTGTTTGAATAAACTGAAGGGAAGGAGTATCATTCTCAGATTTTATGAAACTCCTTATGTTCCTAGAAGGATATCTTCATCAGAGGACAGCCAGGGTCATGACCATGGCTGTGGCATGTTGGTCTACTTCTGGACAGAACTGCCTTCAACCAAACCATTTTCAGGGAAAATAAAATTTAATCCTCTTTTTCTTTATATCATAGAAATACATTTAAACTATTATCTCACGACCTTTATGATCTATGCATTTCCCTTAATTGCTTCTTCTGTGACAAGGCTGTACATTCCCTCTTTTTCCTGAGGGATCAAACTATCTTCCACAGAAAAATTAGAAAAATCTTGTTAGATTGTGGAGCCAACCCACACTGCATACAGATGTTATTTATTGTAACTTACCTCTGGTTATAACTTTATTAAAGCCAATTGGGAGGGTCAGGAGAAGAACAAATTAAGGAATAGACAATGAGATGTATGACTCTACCAACTCTGATCTACTGAGAAAACCCACTCTTACTGTGTGTAAAGATGCAGGCTTAAAACAAGTCTCTGTGGCTTGAGGGCTTTACTGTTTTAGATACCTGTAACTACAAAAATTCTCCTCCCCCATGTCAGGGCTTGTCAATGTTTCTTTGAAATAAACAATCTTCACTTGCTTATTGGACAAACATATGAAGCATACTCCTGGAGTCTAAGTACATCTGAAATTTATCTTTCACAACCAAGATGCTAAAGACTTGCTATCTGTCTAATCATGATCAGTTAGGTCTTAGGTAAGTTGAACAGAATTTCTTCTACACATCAGTTCTAATTATTTTTTCTTTTAAAAAGTTCTTTCTTTTCTAACAGCAAAGTTAACTTCAGCCTTGCTTAAGAAAAAAGACAATTTTTAAGCCTAGTGTGCAAATTCATGCCATGTTAATATATTTCTCTTTTGACCATCTCCTAAAATGAGGATTTTGCTCAAGTGTTGCTCAAGTTACATTGAATTATGGCTACGATTAAAAATGAAATGCTACCTCTTCTCAGTTAAATATTTCTGTTGTTAACACGGTGTATAACAACGAGAAAGAAAAACATATGAGATGTTACTTTACTAGCAAAGCAGGTGAATGTGCTAACCTGTATCTGGTGATCTGGAGGACTAACTAACTTAGTAACACAGGAAGAATCTGAACCAACAGATTTTTTGAAACAGCATAAAACCTCTGACTAAAAATCGGGAGTTACATTTGAAATAACTTTTCCGAAATGTCAACATTATTCAAATAAAGCAAAGTTACCAAGTAGAAAGTTCCAGATGGTTACAAATGGAATATGAGTAGGATTCAGAAGGAGTATGACCAACATTCAATAAAAGGATCTTCACACGCTGGGCTTGGTAGACTTCAAGGCAATCCTGTTTCTCTGTGATAACTCTGAGAACAGCAACCTTCTTGTTCACACTAAGGGCCAGTTGGGCCTCTTTTAATAACACGACTGTACTTTGCTCTTAGGAACATCCTGAGTTAATAAATTAGTCTTCAAATAAAATACCTGGAAATAACTCAAAATTTCTCCTGAAGTAAGAGAGGACAAGCCAAGTCTATTGTGAGCTGCTGCTGTGTGGGGCATGGGGAGGTGGGTCTTCACGCCCAGGAACGGGGTGAGAGTTTGGGGCTTCTCTTCAGGAAATAAACCAGCAACAGCCTCACTTGAAGCATTTGTCCTGGGGCGTGCTAGGCAGTCTGGGTGACACACACAGATACCAACAGGAGCAGACGCTGATGTGTGACGGCAGCTGGCCCCTGAGAAAATGGCCTGTAGGCCCTGCAGGCACAGCATTCTGAGACGTTCATTTCAGAGCTTATTAGAAGAGACCCAGACAAGCAAGGTCAAAGGTGGACGACAGGAACACGCAGAGAGGAACCTACTTACAATGAGTTCTGTTACACTGTCACCTAAGCCACTCTCTGAACCTGAGCATTATGGGTATAAATTACCATGGGGAAAGATCAACACCAAGGCATATCATGGTAGTTGACTTTGAGAAAGTGGCTGCTGATTTTAAGGAGAATAAGGTTTGCTAGGCACAGCAGACCTTCTAACATGGAGAATTTTTATGCATGTGATGGGAAAAAGCCGCTCAGCATATGTATTTGGATTAATATCCTTTTAAAAGCTGGATGACAGGGGAGGCTTCTTCATTCCACTTCACTAGAATGGCGACTCCACTTTGCATTAAGCACATCTGACATGGAAGGGAAAGCTGGACACACACGACATGAAGTGACGGAATCACCCAAATATCCCCTGGTGATCTGCAGTGGCAGCTTACAACCGCACCCCTCGTAACATGTTGAAGTTTATGGGGTCAGGAAGCGGACACTGAGCATGTAACGCCCAACTCTGCTGAGCAGTTGTGACTTCAGTAGAGAGTGGGGGAGGGGTGGAGCAACTAAGCAATGTGAGCCCTTTCTCATTAGAAAGATGACGATAAGATTTAAGATATTAAGATCCAGAAAATATGTCAAAGATGTGTCATGTTTTAATGTGCAAACTTGAGATGTTTTGAAAGAAAAAACCCAAGCCAAAGAGCTACCCATAAACTGAAATAGGCAGGCCAGTCGAAATTTCCATAATGTCAGATCGTGCATGCTAAGTCGCTTCAGTCAGGTCCAACTCTCTGTTGACCCTATGGACTACAGCCTGTCAGGCTCCCCTGTCCATGGGATTCTCCAGACAAGAATATTGGAGTGGGTTGCCATGCCCTCCTCCAGGGGATCTTTCGGACCCAGGGATCAAACCCGCCTCTCTTGTGTCTCCGGCATTGGCAGGCGGGTCCTTTACTACGAGTGCCACCCTGAGAAGCCACTAATGTCAGATCATATCGCTACTCCTCAGGCAGACAACTCCCTGTATCCTTCTACTGGGTTTTGTGCAGATAGTGGAGACTCAGGAAGAAAGACATCTATTCACCCTAAACCTAATAAGGTGAACAGATCCACTTGGTAGAGACAGCAACAAAGGAATCTCCAGGGCGTTCTCTGTGTTACAACTGAATCCGCTGGTGTTACATCCAAAGATGCCAGACACCAAAAAGACTGTTGTTCCTAGAAGAAGCAGTGAACCCACCCCAAAGCCAAGCACCCTAGACTCAGCCCCACAGAGGGCATACTCACCGGCCTCTCGGGTTGCATTTCGGCTTGCCGGCTTGGGTGGTGGGACGGGGACCTGCTTACCAGGAGCCTTGGTGTTTTTTTTAATAGGAGGCACTTCGTCACCCTTGGGGCTGGCCCCAGCAGCGGCCCCTTTTGGAGGCACAGGTGTTTTTTTGGGCTTAGGTTTGGGTTTAGGCTTAGGAAGAGCTGGAGGAGGTGGAGCAGGAGTTGCCGGTGTTTCAGAGTGGTTTTCAGTGTTCTCTACAAATGAGAAAGTGAACAGAAGCAGACTGATACAGACACACACCATATAGACAGGAACAAGGCACAGGGCGACAGTGATACAAGCACGTGGCTGCTTAGCCCCTGGGAACCAGCGGGGCTTCTGCACCAGAGAGACTGAAGGCTGGGGTAAAGGAGATCAAAGGCTGAAAACCAACCTGGGGTGTGTTCTCCAGGTCCCTTAATCACTTCTGCGATAAAACAGAGTTACACAACTGACTGTGATGAGGTTTAGGGTGAGTGTAAATGTCCACCATCAGGGGCTGACACCTGGATGAGGGGTTGCTCGACGATGATGTGGGTATGCGTGCTAAATTTTTAAAGAAACCAAAGGGCCCAAGGAGTGGCAGATCAGTGCATTACACACACCGCCATGGGGTGAGGGCTGACTGCATAGCTATGGCTGGACTCAAGGTTACCCTCCACTGAGGGACTTTCTCAGGAAACAATCCCCATCAACTTGAAAGGGATGTGTGCCCCGTGTCTGTCTCACTGTGGTAAAAAAAAATCAATTATTTTCTAAGCAAAGGGAGACTCTCTAGAATCTGGTACAGGAAACACAATGCACTGAAGAATAAACTATTTTCTACTATTAAATTTTTCTCAAGCTCTCCCAGTGTACTAGGGCAGCTTCCTATTTTACTCTAACTTCCTCTGACCTTTTCAAACAGTATCACAACTGTAGGTAGTGGAGGGTGCAGAATCCAAAAGAAAAAAAAACCACACCAAACTTGTTTTTTCATGTAAACACAAGTAACAAGTTTGAAAAGATAAAGGTTAATATTCATTAAAAAAAAATCACACCTACAAATAGAAGCCTCGTGTAAGATTTTGCATAACTAGAGGAGTATCTGTCATTTTAAAAAGTGGAGATGCTGAATGTTCATTCATATTTTCATATCCTTATCTTTTCTCATTGTGACTAATTAAAATTAGAATACAATTTGGGTCCAAAGAGCTAAGCAGCATTTGTTTAAAAGTGGAGCACAACAGAAAACATAAGACAGTGTTAAGACAAGCCGTTACTGAAGATGTTGTTCTATTGTTAAATGACCAAGAAAGGATTTTAATATTGAAATGCATCTTATTTTATTATCTCTTTCGTTTCATTGCTCACCCCAGTGCATGTGAAGTGGGGACTCCTCCCCTCTTTTCTACATCCCCATCAATGCATGTATAACTACCATAAAAGTGATTTAAAGTGCAGTAAGTAATGGATAAAACTTTTCTTTTACCTTTCCTCAGTCATGAAACCCACCCACCACAACGGCCTACATGGAGCCCTCCTGAAATATGAACTTAATTGTACACATAGTCTGAGCTCCTCAGTCAACATTCATCAGAGGTTCCTTTGTATGTCTGCCTTTCTGTTTACACATCTTGACTCCTCAACTAAACTGCTGAGAGTCTTTAATACAGGAATGGCTCTCCTAACCCACCTGGTCTGAACCGAAAACCAGTGCATCACCAAGTGTTAGTCAGGGCTGAGAAAGAGATGAGTTGACAGTCACTGAAAACATCATATTTTAATGTAAAACTTACAAGTACACACTGACTTGCTAGTCTTTTGATTCAGGGTAGAGGACTGTTCTTTCAATACACCTTTGTACCTTTAGCCTCCTGCATGATAATCCAGCCCTATAAGAGCACCGTCCAGACTGAGAGCCAAAACCATTGATCTGCTCATTTGTTACCTTAATTCTCTCTTGCTACAACCTTCACATTTCTTATTCTCTGCTTTTATGCCATATGACTGGGAGATCTATTTTAGATCTGCCTAAAGGTTTTCAAATTCTAAAGTTATCCAGCTACTGGGTTTGAGAAGGAGATGGTTCCCTCTGTGACAGTTGGGAATGACAATCCCTCCTGGATTGAGAATGTACTCATTACACAAAATTTCTGGCCACTCTTGGAGAAGCACAGTCCATCCTCCTTCCTCTGTAAGTTCTATCAATTATCTCTGTGTGTTTGCCATATGGCCGATGTTCATGTTTATTCTGTGGCGATTCCTAATGGGTACGTGTGTGTGTGTATGCATGTGCATGCATGCAAACAGTATGCTTTTCTGACTAAATTATGACCTCCTTTTGTCTGAAATGTTATATCCCATCAAGCATGATGCTCAAAACATTATGTCTATTCAGTGAATGTGACTTGAGTCAGCTGATAGATATTAACACACACAAGAGTTTGTAGGGAGCAAACTCTGGGATCTGGGAGACAATGAACATAAGTCAAGAGGTATTTTTTACTATTACCATATGATCTGAAGAAAAGACAGATGGCGGAGAGGAGTACCATGTTTTCAAGAGGAGGTTGGGAAAGGGCTGCCTATGCGGTCTGGCTTGATGAGGATACTACATGTCACAACAACAGTCTGGAGGTGAGTGGCTGACCACTACACTTCAGGTTTGCCTCCTTCCACCACATGGAGAGTCAAGTTTAACAACACTGAGAACTGCAGGCAGCCTTCATCTTGCCTAGAATGCCCTTCTGCCCCCAACTCCCTACTTCACCTGACTGCTTCCTTCTGGTCTCCTCCAGGTCTCAGTTTGGAAATATCTTCCTCTAAGATCCAATTTGGTACCCCTTGCAAGCTCCCTGGCTTGCTGTCCTCAGGTCTCCCAGAGCACTTTGCATCTTGCACTGCAGTGGCCTGTGTGCATGCTGGTCTCCATGTAGGCCACGATCTGCTTGAAGGCAAGGATGTCTCTCATGTTCACTGTGCTCTTTCCCTGGCCCTGTGGCCAATATCTTCATGCTCACGTGGGGAACAAATGCACACAAGTGACCTGTTACTTCATGGAAAGCCCTCTACAATGACTCAATAGAAATAATATCTGATACTTTTTCAGATTTCTCATATTTAATACCACGCTATATTTAACAGATTGCAGATCAGTTTTTCTGCCTCTTATAACTTTATTGAGAAGGAATAATGAGAGACTAACAGGCCCAGAAGGCTTACGGGAAAAGTCTCCAGCCATAGGCAGAAAAGGCCCCACTGCTCCAGCTCCAGAATAGGACCCTTGGGAGCCTCTTGGGAGCCCCAGAAATACCATGAGTCCTAGGTGGAACCTACCCACAGAGTAGGGTGAAGGTCATTTGCCATTTGTTTGTTCTCTTTGATGCAGATGTTTCAAATATTAAAATGCCAATATGCTGTCTTAAAAAGACACACAAGCATCCAGGTTGGCATTAGTTTTGCAAATATAACCAAGTAACAGGTGAAACGGGTAAGCTGACTTGATGCAAAGGGAAGGGGAACACTGAACCCCCAAATAAAGGATGAACTGAGAACATGGGAAGGCGGATTTGAACAGCAGTAAGCTCACATAAGAAGTGAGATCAGAAGAGGAACAGAGGTAAGAGTGACTCTTAAGCTATTTTTTTTTTTTTTTTTTAGAATTAAATGCTGTCTTTCCAGAGCAATGAATGGTTTGTTTAAAAGGTATTTTCTATTTAACATGATACTCTGTGATGTTGGTTAGGACTGACATTCTTTTTAGTGTCAGCAAGTGGCTTCCCCTCACTCGCATGGCTTCGGTGGGGACACTGCCCACACAGTGAAAGGGAGGCTCCTCTGTCTTACTAGGGCTGTGGTAGCAAGACCAGCATTTTCATCTCCTCAGGTACAGACCAGCCAAAGCATGATGCTATCTCGGACCTTATTTGACCAAAAAGAACAGAATGTACTAGTCCAAAATAAAAAATAAGAAAACAAAAACATCTCTCAAATATCCATGAACCTATGAAGTCTGCCATCTTTTTGGAATGTCCAGGCCTGAGGGTTTAATTAACATAAAACTGTCAGCAACTTTTTATTATGCTGATAAAGCAAACACGTCCTTTGAAGCCTGTCCAGTCCACTGACTGATCCTCCACATGGACAAGGAAGGCACTAGAGATGGCTGTGTTACATGATGAAGGATGTGATCCTTGAATGTGAAAAGGCTGGACCAGGGAAAAACCACATGGATTTGAAATTTAACAGGGTGGTGAGACAGGACAGTTGGACTGAAAAAAAAAAAAGAGAAAAGAAAAAAAGAAATCACTGCATCAATGCTTTCACCTAAATACTCTTAAAATCTATTCAGGTCTGTTTTCATTTTATTTTCCAGGAATCGTATCACTAAAAACATTAGTAATTTCTTAGAATCAGTATTCTTAAGCATAACCAGAGTTGTTCAACAGAAAGACTAAAGTAAAGCTCCATGAGCACCATACTTAATACTGAATAAAGCAAAATAATTAATAGAGGCTTCTAAAAATTTTAAAGGCTAATTTACATGCAAATAATAAGATGCTATGGACTTCCCGAGGAGATGATCTTAAATTATAACATCTGTCAAATGTTCTTTCATTCCCTTTGTCTTTGGAGGATCTGGGTCAAGAACAGAGGAAGAGAAGTTTCCTTCCAGCAGTTTCTAAGAGTCTTCAAAATGCCTAGAAAGTTCAGATTAGGTCTGACAAATTTTTGCCATCCAACTCAGAAGGAGACATTATGGAAAACTAGCCTGCTTCCTGACGATTCATTTATATGTAGCAGGAAATCATCTAAACTGTTCCAACGAAGGCTTATTTTATGGGCATTTCAGTTCAGGCTGCATAAGAGGCTTGGGGGTTCCTGCAACTGTGATAGGTGTGGTATGGATAATGCAGTCTATCAGTGCCCAGGAACCTGTGAATGTTCTGGGTATCCCTGACAGACATGTATCTTGCAGTTCTGTAATTTACCACAGTATTTCACACATGAAACCAAAGTCTCAAAAGAAAGCTTCGGGGAATGGCATAATTGTTTCTGGCATATTTTAAAATTTCCAACTGCACAGACAAATCATGGGGCAGAGGCTATAGCCACTCCAGCAACCCAGATCCCTGGCATTACTAGGAACCATTCCTGGTCTCCCAGAAATGCCTGAGCCTGGATCAGAACTACAGTGTTGGGTGTGTGGATGCCACCAGCCAAGCTCCCACTTCGGAAGAGGCACTGCTGGGCTGAGTGAGCCATCTTGTTTTGCTATTCCTCCAAGCTGAGCTGCTATAATTGTCAAGTAACCCGCAGAGAAAGGTGTTTGGACTGCTGGCTTTTTTTTTTTTTTTTAAAGAAGACACTGAGATAAAACTCCTGATGAAAGGATAACATTCCCAGACATCTCTAATGATAGAAGAAGCCACCACTTCTGATTCTTACCATTAATTAGCCCTCTTTAATAAAATAGTAAATGATGTGCTTATAAAATAGATGTATCTACCTGAGGAAAGCATCCCATTTCTCTTTGCTAGTTATCATTTCTCTCCTTGTATTTGCAGAACTCCTCTCTACTGGTCTCAGGGTCACTATGTGGAGCCCAAGACCTGCTTCTCAACTTTGAGCTGTAAAAGAATTGGGGGGTTTCTCTTGATTTTACCTTTCTTATCTTCTGCCTTTTCCTCCAGAGGTGTTGTTTTTTCAGCTACAGAGCCATTACCTTCTTCAGATCTTACTACATTTTCCTCTCGGGTAGATTCCTCTCCGATGGGTATCATGTGCCCGTTTGAATTTTCAAAGTTAACTGTTACATCTCCATCTAAAAATGGGGAGAGAAACACCTAGATGTCTAACTTTGATGGCTTTCTTAAAACCCAGTTTTTCAGGTACTAGGACTGTAGGGTTCAGATTTATGTTTCAGACCTGGGAACCAAATACATTCTGGACTATTTTCACCATGTTTTACTGAATAATTCATTCAAATGAAAGAGCTAGGAAGTTCTTAGTGTTGGGGGAAAGCAGCTATGGAGGGGGTACCCAGATGCCATCTCAAGGCAGGAATGAGTAACCTAATTATACAATATCCCTGGACAGGAGAGTCCCTCTCTTCTTGGACTTAGTTTTGGTTGAAGTCACACTTGGGAGTCTCTTTGTCATTCAGAAACTGAACGATAAAAGGAGGAATCTGAAAAATGGAATAAACATTTTTAACAAGCACCAAAAACACAAGGTGAATGCAAATACACAAAAAACATGAAAAGCAATTACACATACAAACAATTAGTGGGAGACATGGACATTTCCAAGCACCACTGTCTCCAGAATATTATATCCATGACATGCTAACTTTACACGGTAATACACCCTCTACTCTACTCAGGGAAAGATGTCAGTAAAGCTAACTCTATTTTCATTTTCTTATTTATGGAAATATTAAAATGTACTCAGGGAATTGTTGTATATTGCTGGCCAAAAAGTCTTTAAGTTGGGTCAATAATAATTTGAAAACATTAAGAAAAACTGTTAAGAAAAAAGCAATTAGAGGGCAGTTTTTAAAAATCACAACTGAAATTAAAATTAAAATTTAATGTTATCTAAACCATAATTAATTTAACACCCATGAATGTTTATAAATTTCTAGGAGTTTCTAAAGTAAGAGAGATTTTGCAGAAACTCTTAATTCAGTGATGCTTGAAAATTTAACACTAGTTCATATCAGGAAAATTATTAATGATAATATTTTTACTTAGCAAACTTGAAGAAATGTATAATAGAGCTAATTTTAGGCAAGTTTGATTAATTTTACTTTGGCAATTATTCTGAACAGAATGACCATCTCCTAATTTTTCTTTAAATATGATTGAATTGCTTTGGCTCAACATAAAATCCACTGGCTTTTTTGACAAAAACAAATATGGCATTTTTAACAAGTAAAATACATATAATGCAATCATACTTAAAATGAACAAATAATTGTCCCTCAGTCATGTAACTTCTAAGCACCTATAATCTGATACTTGTATAAAACTAAAATAGATAATAACTGGCAATGTTATTGCAAGTAAATTGTAACTATGTCAATAAAATTAAGGTAATAATTTTTAAAAGACTATATGACAAACCAAATAGAAAAGATCCTTGGTTCTTATTACTGGATCCCAAGAAATTTACTATTAAAAAAAGAGGGAGGGCGGGGAGACACAATATAATGTTCAGGTATTGGATTCAAAAAAATAAATAATCTAAGAATGGAAAACTTCAGACAGAATAGAAAACCATCTCTTTATATAAAAAAATCCTCAGTTTTTAGGTAACTCAAATACAAATTTATTTTTGTTTTCTATGACTTTTGCTAGTAATAAAAACATGCTGAAATCATGTTAATGACAATTTAATTCTATTTTAACCATTATTACATTAAAATTCTTTAGTAGATTAAATAACTAATTTTTAAAATTCAGAACAAAAATGCTAGAGAGAAAATTAAATAATTGTGGCATAAGAAGAAACTGGATTAGCACATGATAAAGAGAAATGGTCCGTAATGTATAAAGATACTTACTCTGAGATATTTATATGAAATAAAGCTAAAGTATAAGGAATAATAGAAAAATGAGCCATGTTTGTAATAAATATGGAATTCAAGAAGAAAAACAGAGGAGAACTAAAGTTATTATTAATTAACTTGTGTGTGTACTGAAAAGGTTTTCTAGTTTTTTGTGTTGTCTTAGAATTAAAATAAGTCCTGAGCCAGGCTGCCAGTTACAGTAAGATGTCTTACAGGAGCATTTGTATGCAAAGAAAGGAGAAAACTCAAAGAGTTCTAAGCTTAAAGTAAACCAAGAGATAAAGCATACAGAAATAAGTGGTTAAATAAGAAGCAAGAGAGTGTTTGAGGGGTTTCCTTCTTTCATGTAAACAGGTTCTTTGGGCATAGAGTTAACAGAGGAACAGAGACAAGAAGAAAATCATGAACGGAAGATAAGTGACTCATTAAAAAAGGCATCCCAGGAGAAAAGGAAAGGAGGCTGGCATGCAGACAAAACATCTGCATGCCTTCAGCTTAAAGCTAAGGGAAAAGAAAGGTAAGAACCAGAAGATGACTAAACTTGGATTAGACCGTGGACTTCTCAGGAGAGAAGGCCAATCACTGAATTTTTACATTCAAGTTAGATTTTGCTTATAAAAAAGGTCATCTAAGAGGAATAATACTAGCTGGGAGTAAGGGTATGGGGTGGAATGGGACGAGGTCAAACCCAGGGTAGTTGGCGGTATTTTAAAAGTCTATTTGGATGACCAAATAAAGGGCATAACTGACAAGCACTGTCAAGAGCTAAGGCAAGGTCAAGAACATCAAGGAAAGAATGAGCCTTGACTGGCAGAAGAGAGCAGGTTGTCACCAAGCACAGCAGTTTCCAGTCTCTGGCTAGGGCTGAAAACAGACTGAAATTCTCAAGATAATTGCTTTTGGAAAAATGACAAAAAACTATTTTCTACAGCCCTTGGCTGAAACGGGGGGAAGGAGTCTATTTACAATAAGCCTCACCAGGAACTTCTAAGTATTAGGTAATTTATGTAGTTCTATATAAGGGCCACGCAAAAAGTAGAAAGTAAAATTCAGTAATTGATGACTTCCCAAACATTAAACCTATTACACCATGCTTAGGTTAAAAACCTAAGCATGTTTGTTATTTTATGTTTTGAAACTTATAATGTTCAGTCTGCAAACATTAAATAAAAAGACTCAACAGAGTCAGACTTCTGGAAAATAAGTAAATGAAATTGCAATCTATCTTGCAAATAGCTTAACAGATTAGGCAAAATAAAAACCAAGCAATGCTAAGCATTTCCCTAAGCCACTTGTTTTTAGAAAAAGTAAATGCTTTTCTAGCTATAATTTTAAATGGATAAAAAAAGAGACCTTTAGTCTCTATGTTTAATATTCATTAACAGTTCTGGTCATAAATTTTTCCACTTCTTTTTCTTCCTTTAAAAGGTGTCCAAATAAAGGTTACCAAACCAGTGCAGTGGCCCGTCCCATAATGGTGATAGCCCAACACTGAGTTTTCAGTGGGACATGTAATTTCTCTGCCTTTTCCAGGAAGATAAGAGAGGAGGCAGACTTTGATACTGCAAGTCCACCTTCAAGCACAAAAATGTTAAGGATGTACATTTTTTATTTCTAAAAGCCCTAGGCAGAAAATGAATAGCTTCAAGGCTAACAGAAAATTAGGGGATACTTAAAAGTTCATTCACAAAATGGAGTGAAAGTGAAAGTCACTCAGTTGTGTCTGACTCTTTGCAACCCCATGGTATAGTCCAAGGAATTCTCCAGGCCACAATACTGCAGTGGGTAGCTGTTCCCTTCTCCAGGGAATCTTCCAAACCCAGGAATCAAACCCAGGTCTCCCATATTACAGGCGGATTCTTTACTGTCCGAGTCCAAAATAGAGTGAGAGAAGTATAATAAGTAAAATGCCTAAAATTTTGAGGGCTCAAGAAAAATACCATTATTTATTCAGGACTTCCCTGTTTTCTTTAAAGCAGGAATAAAATAGTAAAGCATCTCTTAGCTTCTTCTAGAATATTCAGATGTTGAATATCATGTCATTTGGATTTATGAATAGTGAATACCAAAAGACATTAAGCTCTTTGCAAGGAACATATTTTAGGAAAAGAGGAGTACTATTGTTTTGATTCTAAATTAATAGCACTTTATTTGTGCCCACAAAAGCACAATAATAATATTTTTACCTCAGTAAGCATTCAGGGGATGAGGTGAGGAAGGCATGAGGTAAACCAACATGTTGCAACAAAAATTTCATGAGTTTTATAGTAGGGGGAGCAATGAAGATTATTCACTATTATTTATTTGGAGAAATAACCAATCTTGGTATCTTCTTTTGAGGGTCTATCTCAGTTTCTATCTAATCCTTGTCTTTTTGAGCAAGATTACCCCTTGGGAGGATAGACGGATAAAGGGAAGAAGATTAGATGTAGGGGATAAAATACTTGGAAATAATAATTGTTAGTGACAAGGTGAGACAGATTTGAAGAAATGAAAAGAGAACAAAGCTGGGAAAATTACTTGAGAGATGCATAAAGCAGACTAACGTAATCTGCCCACTCATGCCTTGTTGAATGTACATGAGTGTATTATAGAGTATAAAGGACAAGAGGTCCGTTTATCGTGTCTTTTTTCTTTTACTGGTAGACTTAAGAAAGCAAAAGGCATGAGTTAAAACTTAGAGCTAAAACTTTGCATGTACTCAAACAATTGAGTTTTCTTGAAGAGACAGACTGAAGTTCAAGAACAGAGCATGAATCAGGTAAACATTTGTATCTTGTCTGTATCTCCTGCCACAGAGAAGCTCTGTTAGGCTTTAGGTTTAGGATGACATATGGTGAAGGACTCACCAAAAAGGTCATTGAATTTCTTCTTTAGAACACCTTAGATACCCGGCAGCCCACAAAGGCTGTCTGAATTAAAGCAAGATTCTCAGATTGTCATAACTTTATCTCCCGAAGACCATGATCATCTTAAATTTCAAAAGAAAATGAAAGAAAGAAAGATCAAAGAATGAAGGATCAAATTACTTTAAATGTATGATTAATTTCCTCACCTTGATCAGGCAATTCCTTAAGAACTCCCCTTCTTATCAGCTCCTCTCTACTTTGTCTTGTAGAAATCTTCCTTTCTAATACTTTTAAAAAGAATAAGCACAAGTAAGAATCTTCATTGTTTAAAATAATTATGAAAAACATTCCAAATAGAATTGAGTACATTCATTCTGTTCACTTGAGGACTCAGACCTCAGTTTTTCTAGCTGCCCCACAAACCACGTGAATGGAATCAACATAATCAGGATGGGCAAATGACCCAAGCTCACGATCTGAAGCCCAGTTGCTGTGCCTTGTCTTCCAAATGATGGTATTTGGCCTAGAATTCAGACACATTATCTCAAATCAACTATGGGGCACCAAAGCTACTTCTCACTTTGAAATATTCCTTTCTTAATGCATTCTAAAACACAGGCTTTTATGAATGGACAATGAATACAGAGGCTATGCATTCTTACATGAAAACAAACTTTCAGTAGACATTCAGGTAACTCATCTGAATCCCAGACAGAAGGACTACTTTCCAGGTGTTTTCTTTCTCATACCGTCTATTACAGAAGTCCGACATTTATGTAATTCTTTTCCCTGCCATACTCACAAGTTCTAGAGTATTCTGGAGTATTCCCTGACAAATACCAAGTTTTGGGAGGATGGAGTCAATTCATACTTTCACAGAATGTAATGGGACAGGAATCTCAACAGTGATTTTTCTTCAGGAAGAAATCTAAATTCCTGGTGTAACTTCAGAATGGAGCTTAGGAGCTCAGGATGAGACTTCAGTAGTAGTCACCCTATGTCTATAGTGTTAGTTCCTAAACCTTACATGTCATGTAACCACCAGCTGCAGTCCCCACTTTCAGGGGCCAAGAAGGTGTGTCAAGTTAACACAGGGTCGCACCATCTACGAATTCTCTGAATCAACATTCCTCACAGTGCATTCCACCATACTCTATTTCCTCCAGATGCCCTGTTCAAGAAAGCACGTTGACACTCAAAAAAGGGCCAGAGAAGGGGTCAAGCCAGGGCTCTTTCGAGGAGAAGGAAAGGTTCATTGGTGGAGAGCGGGTAGCCACAGCAGGACTAGATTCTGACTCTCCTAAAATTTCTACTCCTGGCCTCGTAATCTGTAACTCCTAAAGTCACCCTGGACAACATAATTTCAAGACCCAACCAGAACTCCATTACCCTATGCCATCAGTTCAGTTCAGTTGCTCAGTCGTGTCCAACTCTTTGTGACCCCATGAACTGCAGCATCCTATGCCATCCTTAGCACATACAAACAGAGCTCGTAATGACACTAATAACATGCCTTTTGGGGGTGCTCCAGGTGGCCTGAAGCTAGGACACTGGGGAGGGAGTAGGGAGGGGGCGGGGGTGCCTTGAATCAGCAGCTTTGTATTAAGCAATGACATGAACCCCAGAAGAGCTACAATGAGCATCTTTTGAAGAAACCGGAATATTTTTCTCCTTTCTGATAACTAGGAATTGTGTATCCTGGTTGCCAGAAAAGTCAGAGTAAAGCTTGATTTATACCACTGATTTCATATGGCAATTCATGGATGAATTCTGTTTCCTCCTTCTTAGGGACCTGACTTCATTTACATTTTATTTATAGCATATGTACTCTTTGTTCTAAGTTTTGTCGAACTTTTCTGGGCTGGGGCAGAATCACAGTGCAAACAAATGAGGAAATGAATGAGTGAATGAATGAAAAGTCAAAAGAATGATAATAAACATCTCATTTGTTCACATGAAGACACACAAAGAACTCCCCCTCCTTCCTTTAGCTCACTCACCCACCCTCCAACATCCCTTCCAGAAACAAGTGAGTTGGCAGTTTCAACAGAACGAAGTTCACTGGGTGTGGGGGCCAGCAGGAGCTCTTCCGTAGTGGGAGCTCTTGTTTGTAAAAAAGAGTGCTGTTACTTAAATGTAGCTTCAGTGAGTTCAAGCTTTTGTCAAAGAGGAGAGAACCCCCTTCAGCACAGGAAGCCAAATGCCACCCCCCAACAATGACGCTGGGGCCCTGCCCAGACAGAGCAGGTTCAGCAAGACAGACCCTCACCACTGCAGTCTCCTGAGGACGGTGCAACCCATTCACGCTTGACTGGGGCTCCAAGGCGTCTGAGACCTCTTGCAGCCAGGGTCTCAGCCCCCCACTTTTGGGGGGTGGGCCCGGATCATGCCCTCCCTCTCGCCCAGCTGTGTGCACTAAGCTCGAGGCTGCAGGTGCCCCTGGACACGGGCTGAGGCCACATCCTGGGAAAGCGAGGGCACTGCTGATACAGAACACAGTCACCGTGGCTGTCTGCCCCTCGTTCTCAGGAAGCAGAGCTTCTCACTGTGTGTGCTGCTTCGATAAAGTGCCCTAAAACCCAAAATAGTTGTCAGAAGTCCTGGATTCTAGTCCCAGAACTTCCACAGCCAGTTGTGTGACGCTGGGAACTCTTCAGGTTCCAAGGCTCTGATCCATTATCTGTAAACTGAGGGATGCAATTCAGTGGCCACTAAAGGACAGCCCATCCAGCTCAAATATTGGGTGATCCTGAATTATTAATCAAGGCCATTCTGTAATCTCTGTTTGTGCATGCGTGCCTCAGCCATGGCCGGCTCTTTGCAACCCCATGGACTGTAGTCTGCCAGGCTTCTCTGTCCATGGGGATTCTCCAGGCAAGAGTACTGGAGTGGGCTGCGATGTCCTCCTCCAGGGGATCTTCCCGACCCAAGGATTAAATCCAAGTCTCTTGGGTCTCCTGCACTGGCAGGTGGGTTTTTCGCCACTAGAGTCACCTGGGAAGTCCAATCTCTGCTTCGGGTACCTTTAAAAGCTTTCAAACTTGAACTTAAAAAAAAAAAAAATCAACAGAGGGCCCAGAAGGTATCCCCTTGTTTTTTTATTTTTTATTTTTTTTTCCCCATGTTGTTTCTGCCTTTCTATCATGGATCCCAGAGGATCCTTTAGTTTGAGAGTTACGTTTTCTGTTGCTTTCATTCTAATTTAATCTCAGCTAAAAATCCCCCCTCTTTCTTCTGTGTAAATACTGGAGCTAGAAGTGGCAGCTTGGCTTCTCGCCAAGAATCAAACTTGACAGCGTAGTTCTTTCGCGCTACCTCGCATAAAGGGGCCCTGATAGGAAAATGCCTTTGGATATTTGTTTGGTCTTTGGCTGAGGGCATTTTTAACACAGATGCAGATAACTGTGTCCTGGGCCAAGGAGAACAAACTGCAGGCGACTAAGCACGGAAGGTATGCTGTCAGGGCACCAAGTTCCAACCACCGTGCTCCCAGAACAAGTATCTCACTCTTCATCTTTTAAAATATGTGCCTCATGTTTACAGAGTGTCTGTCTGTTTGCAGAACACATTCACAAGACAGTTTTTCATGGGCCCAGAAGTGTTTTGCATTGGAATGAATCTGCGAGGTCATTCTAGTCCAACATGCCACACCAAGCAAGAGTCCTTTCAGGAACATTCCTGAGATGTGCTCACCTGTCTAAAGATATTTGAAGGCAAGAGGGTCCCTTTACAGCAGAGTCCCCTCCAGTTCTCCATCACTCTCACTTTATTCCTTGTAAGAAGGAATTCACACTTAACATTCAAAAAACTAAGATCATGGCATCCGGTCCCATCACTTCATGGCAAATAGATGGGGAAAAAAATGGAAACAGTGGCAGATTTTATTTTCTTTGGCTCCAAAATCACTGCAGATGGTGACTGCAGCCATGAAATTAAAAGACGCCTGCTCCTTGGGAGAAAGGCTAGAACAAACCTACACAGCATATTAAAAAGCAGAGCCATCACTCTGCTGATGAAGGTCTGTAGAGTCAAAGCTATGGTTTTTCCAGTAGACATGAGCTTGAGCAAACTTCAGGAGATAATGAAGGACAGGGAAGCCTGGTGTGCTGCAGTTCATGGGGTTGCAGAGTCGGACGTGACTTAGCAACTGAACAAAGAAGTCAACACTGCACTCAGTCCCTGTAGTTGTAGCCGTTAATCAAGGCCATGCTCCCCATTGCTCCAGACTTGAGCAAGTCATCTGTGAATGGAAAACGGCACAGGAGACACTGGGTCCACTGGGAGCAAAGCGTGTCGTGGAAGCCTCCTAGAATCTGATCCTAGGTATCCACCAGTTGCTCTTCAGCTCTGAAGCTCACACTCGTCTGTGCAACAACAGCACTAATACTGGGGGGATCTCACTCACAGCAGCAGCATACCCAGAATCTTGTAGGACACAGATCACTGGATGGAATAGCTGGGATTTTCCACGAAAAGTATTGTTGCCAGTTGAGTAAATGGCTCACAGTTACTCACTTTTATCCTAATTAAAAAAACACATGTGATTTTTACACCAAGGCCAAGGAAAACTATGATTTCTTTTTCCCTTTTCTTATAGAGCTGATTTATACTATTATATTAGTTTCAGCTGCACAACACAGTGATTCAATATTTTTATAGATTATACTTCATTTAAAGTTATTACAAAAACATTGCTATATTTCCCCATGCTGTACAACATATTCTTACTGCTTGGTACTTTTATACGTGATCGTTTCTCTCTCTTAATCCTCTACCTCATCTTGGCCCTCCGCCCTTCCCTCTCCCCACTGGTAACCACTAGTCGGCTCTCTATTTCTGTGTTGTTACATTCACTCATTTCAGTTTTTAGATTCCACATATAAGTGATAATATAGTATTGGTCTTTCTCTGATGTTTTTCACTAAGTAAAATAACCTCTGGGTGCATTCACACTGCTGCAAATGGCAGGATTTTATTCTTTTCATGGCCAAGTGGCGTTCCACTGTAAATATATCCCGCGTCCCCCTCCCCTTTCTTCCACTAATGAACATCTAGGTGTGTCCGCATTTGGCTGTTGTGAGTCACGCTACTGTGAACACTGGGGTGCATGTATTTTTTTCAAATTAGTGTTTTCATTTTCTTTAGATACATTCCCAGGGATGGAACTGCTGATTATATGGTAGTTCGACTTTAGTTTTTTGAGGAACCTCCCTACTCTTTTGCACAGCGGCTGCTCCAATTTACATTTTCATCAACAGTGTCAGAGGGTTCCCTTTTCTCCACATCTTGGCCAGTAATTCTTTGTGCAAAACCATGATTTCTGTTTAACTCCCCACCTTGGGTGACTTAAAGTTCTGATGGTTCAATCCTGAGTATAACAGTTCATGTTCTAAGTGAAGGAAGCACTGTGTCCCATTTTCCTGACTTCACATTTAAACTCTGGGTCTTCAAGTATTTGAAAAACTCTGGGTTTTCAAGTATTTGAAAAGGACTGATCTTCCAAACACTTCCAATAGACATCTGTCCATCTCATACTGCATAATATCTCAGCTCCTTGGCATGGTCTCTATGATGCCGCCCAACGCAGGATGGCCTTCCCCCCAACCTGATCCTCTCCTAACCACTCCCTCCCCTGGCTCTCTCTGCTCTAGCCCCTGCTGCTTCTCACCTGAGGCCAATCCCTGCCTGGTGGCCTCTGGCCTTACCGGATGAGATTTTTCAAACCCCACATGGCTCATCTCATCAATTCCTTCAAGTCTTTGCTCAAAGGTCCCCTTATCTGAAGTCTTTCCCCGCACACCTGATGGAGGACAGTTGGTTTCTTTTCTGATCTTTATCCTTAGCCCACAGAATGTGTCCTGACACATTTTGGGACCTACTACTCTGCTTAAGAGCAGGACTCACACTTACACAAAGTAGCAAGTAGGACCTACTCCTCTGTATAAGTGTAGCCTCCACTGACTGCTGTATTCCCATCAGTGCTCTGCGGGTTGCTGCATGCATGCGTGCTAAGTTCCTTCAGTCGTGTCTGACTCTTTGTGACCCTATGGACCGTAGCCCACCAGGCTCCTCTGTCCAGGGGATTCTCCAGGCAAGAATATTGGAGTGGGTTGCCATCTCCTCCTCCAGGAGATCTTCCCCACCCAGGGACTGAACCCGAGTCTCTTATGTCTCTTGCACTGGCAGGCGGGTTCTTTACCACCAGCACCACCTGGCTGTTGCAGGTTGTTGACACTTGGGGAAAAAAAAAGTGTATTTGTTAGAGGAAAAAAAAAAAAGGATTAAAAAAGTGAGTTAAAAAAGAAAATAGGCTAATAAGATCTTATTTTCTGCCCTTTCCCCACCTCCAGTCTAGAGAAAGTGCAGGCGAGACCTGTGGCTAAACTCTAAGAACAAGAGTCTTCAGTCTTCTCCCCCTTGGACTGCTTGGCTGGACCAGCCGAAAGGAAAATCCTCCACTCTCCGTCCTATGGCTCATCTGAAAAAGTCTCTATGTTCTGAAGAAGGGAGGTCACAGTGTGTAAAGGACAGACACCAGCCAACTAGCAGGGTGTAGCACACGATGGGGCTCATCATAAATTATAAGTGATTTATGGTGTCCTTCTGGGCACCAAGCCTGCATTCAGGGAAGGAGGCTGGGGCATATGCCTCCGGCTCCTTTCTGTGGACGCCTGGCCAAGATTTTATATTACTCTGGAAGTATCTGTGAGAATAAATCTTGCAGTCAACAAGCCACTTGTGTTTTCTTTTGGCAAGGAAAGAGAGTCCTAATTCTCGATTCTAACACCGTTTAATGTAGGAACAAAATAGAAGAGCAAATAGGAGACCATTAAATAAGCGGACCATGTTATCTTCTTGGTCCTGAGTACTGAATGGCCTTACTGTGAAACACAGACAGACACAGAGACCCGCTTGTCTTGGGTGGAAAGTGTTCTATAAGCGCCTGGCTTTGCTTTACCTCTCCCCAGTAGTCGGTACAGAAAGCAGAATGTCAAGAAATGGTCTCCTTTTTAAAAGACCCTTCACTAAGGCTTAGCTAAATCATTTAAAGAACTACAGCCCCCGAAATGCCACCCAACGGGACGTTTGCAAAAACCTTCCAAAACATCTCAAGAATGTCAGGCAGAGAAATAAAGCCAACATCTCCATCTCGAAACACTCAGGGGTCTGGCTGTTTTCTTGTTTATCCAGGCCACTCCCCTACTCACAAATCCTACGGACTCCAGAACAAGTCCAGCTCCTTGGAGCAGCAGCCAAGCTTTATAACCAGCCCCAAAGCGCCATTCTTCCCCCTAAATTTTTTTTTTCCATCTCACTTTTGCACAAGCCCAAAGTTAAAGTCAACCATTGCTTCTTGTCATTTCCTAAACACTTCCTGCACTAACCTCTACTCCGTTCCTTCATTTGTTTCCTTCTCCTATAATCAGGCTATTTCCCTCTCCCTCTCCACTGAAATCTTGCTTGAATTTTAAATCCTCTTCAAACAGCGCCCCCTACACGGCGATCTCACTATTCTGGTTGGTAAAATGTATAACTCCCAGCACCTAGAGCATTTTTTTTTCCCATTCAAGTATAGTTGATTTACAATGTTGTGTTCGTTTCAGGTGTACAGCAAAGTGATATATATATATATTCTTTTAAAGGTTTTTTCATATAGATTATTAAAAGATATTGAATATAGTTCTCTGTGCTATACAGTAGGTCCTTGTTTACCTGTTTTATATATATCAGTTCAGTTCAGTCGCTCACTTGTCTCCGACTCTTTGCGACCCCATGAATCGCAGCACTCCAGGCCTCCCTGTCCATCACCAACTGCCGGAGTTCACCCAGACTCAGGTCCATCGAGTCAGTGATGCCATCCAGCCATCTCATCCTCTGTCGTCCCCTTCTCCTCCTGCCCCCAATCCCTCCCAGCATTAGAGTCTTTTCCAATGAGTCAACTCTTCGCATGAGGTGGCCAAAGTACTGGAGTTTCAGCTTTTCATGTGTATATGTTAATCCTAAATTCATAATTTCTCTGTCTCCCCTCTCCTTTCCCTCTTGGTAACTGTAAGTGTATTATCTAAGTAGAGAAGTTTTAAATAACTTATCTGTGCCTCAGTCTTCTCATCTATAAAATGGGATAACAGCTGCTACTTTCTGGTTCTTCTGGAGGTTAAATGAGTTAAGAAGTGGAAATGTTAGATTAATACCTAGAATCTAAAAAGCACCGAATACATGTTAGCTATTACTATTATTGTTATTAGCTACTGTTAGCTACTATTATTAAGTTATAGAACTTACTACATTTTTGATTGTGTACTGTGTGTACAAAGTTGCATATTCACGTGACTCTAAGTCCAAGCCCTAAGAGGGAAGTTCTGCATATCATTTCATCTCCACTAAGCCAAAAACGATACAATGCACAGAGAAGATACTGTGCACTTCTGTTTTGTTTTCTTTTTACAAGGAGGCAGAGGAGGTATATCTACAGCCTTTTTCTACCTTTTCTACTCATCTTAGAAATAGCCCTCATGATATGTAGCCTTTGAGGAACCACCTTCCCCCCTCTGAGTCCATGTTACCTGCGTGAAGCAATCCCATCTCTGGGGTCCAAGACTCCCAGGCTTATCCAGTCAGAGCCCGGTATCTTACAGGTATTGGTGACTGGTGCAGAGAGGGGCTGTGTCCGAACCGCACCAGTGAGATTCAGGCCCAAGAACTTTGGTGGAACAACAGGAAAGAAAGGTGTTTTTTTTCTTCTGGATCTGTAAAACTAGCTGAACAGGCTTCAGGGCTGCTAGTAGTCAGTCACTTTGCCTCCAAAAAAGGAGAGCCTAACTTAAAAAAAAGAAGAAGGAAGAAAGAAAGCCAATACAGAGGAATACAGACTCAAAAGGAGGAGACAGATTCCTACTCTTGGTTTCTAAGGACCTGGATCCAACTCCATGCCTGAAGGTTGTTTGCCCCGGGGCTTCTTGGTTAAGAGAACCAATAAATTCCCTATTTGCTAAAGTCTGTTACCATTCATCAGCAGTGAAAAGCTTTGACTAATCAAGGTGTTAAACAGATGCTTTTTAACGCTAAATTTTCTTCCAGCAGAACCCAAGAAGTCTCTAGTTTTCAAGGCAGGAATATGAAAGAAGAACTATACAGACCCTCTTTTTCCCCCTCAAGGCCTTAAGAAAGAGGAAGGTGTCTATGGTCCCTTCTTCCTCTTGGGAAATCAATGTCACAACTTCCTCCAAAAACATGACAGCTAGCATCTGTTTATTTGGTGCTTAGATAGCATTTTTGTATTTATTTTCTCATCAGTCCTCCCAGTATTCCTGAAAGACAGGCTAATCAATTATTATTCTTATTTCTCTCAAATAGATAAAGACACTGAGACTTAAGCCAAACATGTTTTCCAGTCACAGATTTATAATCTGGTTGAACCCTAATGTGTCTGAACAAAAGCCCACCACCTGCATTCTCCATCCTGAATTGATAATTACAAAGATTTCAAATTTCTCAAGAGCTACAATGCTTTTTAATTTTCCTTTAAGACATGAGACAGAAGAAAATCTTTTTTTTCCCCCGAACAATTAAATGAACAGTTATCATAGCTTTGTTTCAAGGCATTAAATTAAATTTTATAAAAATAATAGGTAATATTTTGTACAGGTAATATTCATATTCAGAAATTTAAAAATATAGTACACATTTGGAAGTCTTGCTCTTATTGGTCATTTGTATATTCTTTCATTGTTTATGCACATATAAACATATCTAAATATATATTCTAAAGTTGAAGTATAGTTAATTTATAATGCTATATTAGTTTCAGGTGTACAACACAGATAGATATTCAATATTTCCATAGATAATACTCCACTTAAAGTTACTAAAAACAATGACTGCATTTCCCTATGCTGTACAATATATCTTGTTGCCTATCCAATTTTATACATAGTTTGTGTCTTTTAATCCCATACCTCTTCATTCTCCCCACTAGTATCCACTAGTTTGTTCCCTATATCTGTAAGTTTGCTTCTATTTTTTAATATACATTCATTTGCTTTATCTTATAAATTCTGCATATGTGGTAACAGAGATCATCTCAGAAGGAAACCTTTTTAAAGTTAATTTTCAATGGGCAATTTTTGAATAGTAGTACACACTCATAGTTCAGATTATAAAAGGATCAAGTAGAAAAAAAAATCTCACTTTCTTTCTATTCCCTACTGGCTCTCACCTTGACCCCACCTATTCAAACTGAACCTCACCTTTACTCCACAAGCAAATAACCACTTTTATTAGTGTCCTTGTATCCTCCCAGACTTTCTTAGGCAAATTCAAACATTCATTTTAATTTTTCCCTTTTCTACACAAAAGATAGGATGTTTAAAAACTGTTCAGCATCATTCTTTTTCATTGAACAGTTATTAATGCTTCTAAAATTTCAGGCGACGGAGCTGAGATGGAAGAGGTGATGGCTTTTGCCTTGTGCAAACAGCGTAGCAGCTGAAATCCTTGCTGTTTCCAAAGGGGTTGAGCTGCGAACAGCCATGGTAAATCCATCCAAAGGGACTCATGGGGTTTATTCCCAAGGGATAAAGGTTCAGGACTAGAACAATGAGCAAGTCCTCGATCCCAGATGGGCCAGGAAGTACAAGTGATCTCAGGAGAGTAATCAGAGGCCAGGATTTGTGAGCTACGTGAAACTCCGCTTGTCATTCCCGCTTCCAGGCTGACTCTCGTAAAGTCAGGAGAGGCAAGATTGCACTAGACAGGTGCCCTGGGGGTTCACCCCGTTTGATGGAAAGTCTCTGTGTTTCCATTTCTTGTTTCTTCACATTCAAAGAGAGTCAACTCCAAACAGTGTGAGACCAGCAAAAGCACAGATGTGTGATAGAAGGATAATGATGATCATCCTTAGAGTAATTAAATTCTAACCTCCCAACAACAGGCTAGAGAAGTGACCGAAAAATGAATCTCAGCTCCGAATGGTGAAGAGATATTTTAAGCTAAAAGACTGTAAACAATACCCGTGAAAGAAGAGACACCTAGAGTCTGAACTTCTGATTCTGACACACTTCCCCATAATCTGCTTTAAGACAGTTTTGCCCATTTCAGGGATTTGACACAGATTGAAATGGGACAATGTCTCATTTTAACACTGATCGGGTAGCCAAATGACAAGCCAAGAGCGGATATGAAAGAGACCTTAGTAATACTAAACTATAGGAAATTAGGGGGCTTGCCAGGTGGCGCAGCGGTAAAGAAGATGCAGCAGTAAACAATCTGCCCACCAATGCAGGAGACACCAGAGATATGGATTCAATCTCTGGGTCAGAGAGATACCCTGAAGTAAGAAATGGCAACCCACTCCAGTATTATTCCCTAGAAAATTCCCTGGACAGAGGAGCCTGGCGGGCTATAGTCCGTGGGGTTGCAAAGAGTCGGACACAACCGAGCACACACACGCATTCAAAATTAAGATATTCTCGCCCATTTAAATGGAGAAGGCAATGGCACCCCACTCCAGTACTCTTGCCTGGAGAATCCCATGGATGGAGGAGCCTGGTGGGCTGCAGTCCATGGGGTTGCTAAGAGTCGGACACGACTGAGTGGCTTCACTTTCACTTTTCACTTTCATGCATTGGAGAAGGAAATGGCAACCCACTCCAGTGTTCTTGCCTGGAGAATCCCAGGGACGGGGAGCCTGGTGGGTTGCCATCTATGGGGTCGCACAGAGTCGGACACAACTGAAGTGACTTAGCAGCAGCCCATTTAAATATCAAATTCCATTGTCCAGGATTAAAAGCATCTGAAAATTAGGCCAATTTTTAAAAAAATATTTAACAGCCTGCTTTTTTTAAATTGGGAAAAATTTGAAATGTAACTGAGATACAACACTATATCAATTTCAGGAATTTAGCACCTATTTAGTTAGCCTATGACCAGTATATTTTAAAACATTAGCAATTAAAACTGAGAGGTGTGAGTACCCAGTCTGTGGGAAGATTCAGCAGGCTTGACCCCCAAGTCCACATTCATGACTTTCATGTACACATCTAATTCAGGCTCCCCTGGTGGCTCAGTAGTAAAGAACCCGCCTGCCAATGCAGAAGACACAGGTTCGATCCCTGAGTTGGGAAGATCCCCTGGAGGAGTAAATGGCAACCCACTCAGGTATTCTTGCTTGGAGAATCCCTTGGACAGAGAAGCCTGGTGGGCTATAGTCCATGGGATTGAAAAGAGTCAGATACGACTGAGCAACTCAACAACACATCTAATCAGATCAGCTTCCTTAAAATGACGAAGAAGTTAGTGCTCCTGAGCATTTTAAACATTCCCCTCTTCTACCAACTACCTTGCCTACACAACAGAATGAACAATATCTATACAGAACAGTATTTTTCTGGAAAAACTGGTCCATGCCTAGACTAAACCAAGATGCCTGCCTGACACTTCAGAGACCACCAAGAGCGAAAGAGGAAAGTGAAAAAGCTAGCTTGAAACTCAGCGTTCAAAAAACTAGATCATGGCATCCAGTCCCTTAACTTCATAGCAAACAGAAGGAGAAAAAGTGGAAACAGGGGCAGATTTTCTTTTCTTGGGCTCCAAAATCACTGCAGTGTCAACAGACATGGAATTCAAAGATGCTTGCTCCTTGGAAGGAAACCTATGATAAACCTAGACAGTGTTTTAAAAAGTAGAGACATCACTTTGACAACAAAGGTCCATATGGTCAAAGCTATAGTTTTTCCAGCGGTCATGTATGGATATGAGGGTTGGACCATAAAGGAGGCTGAGCACCAAAGAACTGATGCTTTTGAATTGTGGTGCTGGAGAAACTCTTGAGAGTCCCTTGGACTGCAAGGAGATCAAATCAGTCAATCCTAAAGGAAATCAACCCTGAATAGTCATTGGAAGAACTGTTGCTGAACCTGAAGCTCCAATACTTTGGCCACCTGATGCAAAAGAGCTGACTCACTGGAATAGACCCTAATGCTGAGAAAGACTGAAAGCAAAAGGAGAAGGTGCCAGTAGAGAATGAAATGGTTAGACAGCATCGTTGACTCAACGGACGTGAATCTGAGCAAACTCTGGGAGACAGTGGAAGAGAGAGGTGCCAGGTGTGCTGCGATCCATGGGGTGCAAAGAGTCGGACAGACACGACTTAGCAACTAAACAACTTTGCATTGTAACTGGAACTATAATGTTCAAAGTCTGATAGCAATGCATACTTTCCACTTTGATATAATGCTCCCTTTTAGTATTCTTTCCACTCTGTTTCTAAATTTCTGATTATGGTGGTGATAAAGCTAGCTTAAGAAAGCTAGAAAATAGAAAATGAAAGTCTATATTCTAGCCCTTTAAAAAATACATCTCAAGCTCAAATTCAGACCTTGCAACTTGCAGGTGATCAGAGGCAAACTCCTCAACTTCTTCATGCCTTAGTTTCTCCAGATGAAAATAGAGGTTGTGCAGCTTGATTTGGGTGCAGACATTAGAATAATTAAAATGTCTTATAAAGTGTCTGAAGGAAATGGCAACCCACTCCAGTGTTCATGCCTGGAGAATCCCAGGGACGGGGGAGCCTGGTGGGTTGCCGTCTATGGGGTCGCACAGAGTCAGACACGACTGAAGTGACTTAGCAGCAGCAGCAGGGACCCCATAAGTATTAGATATTTTCCTCCTCTGCTTTCCATCTTCTCTTTCTATATATCTATATGCCTTTGACAATACTCATATTTTTACCTGACAGGCTTATTCATGCATGCATAGGCTTATTGATCTAGAAAACAGCACGTTACAGGAGTCAAGAATGAAGACTTGAGGTTCCTGAGGTTCAAATACAGGCTATTCTACACACAAGCAAAGGAACCTAGAGCAAGTTATTTAACTTTTCTGTGCTTCAGTTTATCCATTACTGAAATGAGGATTATAATAGTGACCGACCCACAGAGTAACTGGGAAGACATCAAGCATTTAATACAGCATCTGGTTAAAAACTCAACAAGGGTTCAGTCAGTTCAGTTCAGTCCCTCACTTGTGTCCGACTCTTTGCGAACCCATGAATTTAGTTATTATTAATATCCATGTTTCTTGTTCCTCCTTTAAATTTAATCACAAATAAAACTTCAAGTGAGTAACAGAAATAAAGGTTATTTTATTTGTATTAAAAAAAAAACCACTTTGTATGCTACACATGTAGTAAATTATTCAAAGGGAACTTTTTGGTGTGCCTTGTGTTATCTTAGTTCCCCGACTGGGGATTGAACCCGTGCCCTCAGCGGTGATAGTGCAGACTGAACCACTGGACCACCAGGGAATTCCCTACGGGAACATTTATTCAACCTCATAATGTAGTAACTAAAGTTAACGTTTTAGCATTGAATTGAAAAACAAAAAGGAAAGACTATGTAAGGCCAGCAATATGTTAACATCAGATTTAAATAGACGATTAAGTTTTAGTTCGTGTCCCTGAAGTTTCACATTTGATTCACTTAAGGTTTTTTAAGACAAATTATGGGGCTGAGGAAATGGCGGATTGCTGTTGAATGGGTAGAGTTTAACTTTTGCAAGATGAAGAGGTTCTGGAGGTCTGTTGCACAACAGTGTAAACATACTTGACCCTAGTGAACTGCACTTAAAAATTGTAAAGGTGGTAAGTTTTATGTGCCTTCTACCACAATTTTGAAAATAAATTATAAGATAGTTTTGAACTACATTAAGGATGAGGGCCATATCTAAGATGAAGAAGAGATCAGAAGGAATTTTCAAAGAATTTTAACTACACTGATGTATTATGTGTTCACTCTTTTCCAGAAACCAGTTTTCCCTCCAACCATGCTGTTTATTCTCATCTATTTCCACATTTTGGGCTTCCCAGGTGGTGTAGTGGTAAAGAATCCACCTGCCAATGCAGGAGACGCAAGAGATGTGGGTTCAGTCCCTGAGTTGGAAAGATCCCCTGGAGGAGGAAATGACAACCCACTCCAGTATGCTTGCCTGGAAATTGTCATGGACAGAGCAGCCTGGTGGGCTACTGTCCATGGGGTCGCAAAGAGTCAGACACGACTGAGAGACTTGAGCACCCATTTCTCACATAGTCTCTCATGCCATATCTTATAATAGGTACTAGGTAAACATACTTTCAAATAAAGAAAAATTTAAAAATATCTATTTCAAAAACTAAAGGGTCTGAATTTGAGAAAGCAATTGAGGAAAACTCAGGACAAAAAAAAAAGTTATAAACCATGATGAGCAAAATCCTTTCACCTAACAAAGAGAAATACAAATTAAGTTCTAATTTATATTCCAAGTGGGAAACAAATCAGGAAAACATGCCAAAAACCAGTCACTTTCCAGGACTTAGCCCTTAGTGATAAAGACCGGATTCGTATCACAGGATGAAAAAAACCAAAACAAAACCACAAAGGGAAATGATATGCAAAGGAAATAAAATAATGGACTTTCCTGACATGAGTTCTCTGAGCCAGGCCAGAAGGAGCTCTGTAGTACCTTTAAAAGTGTTTAAAAGTGGCCCCACTCCCCAGGAAAATGGAATTAGGAAATTATCCACCCAAGTAAGGCATATAAACAATCAGATCCTCTTTTAAAACAATACAAAGTCACTAGGTCTCATCCCTGTGGAAGCTGTTTTTTATTAAAAATATCAATGGGAACACTGCTCCTTTCCTCCACATTCTCCTCAGGAAGTAAATATGACAAAGAAAAAAAGAATCAAGAGTTAACAATTCTATATTTCATGTTAGTGGGTGTGATTTTTTTAAATGTCATTTATAATCAGCAAAATCTGATTATTAGATATCATATACAGCATCCATGGCATGTTTGAGGATGTTTTCATAGGACGCTCAGCAAAAATGCCTCGTGTGAGTTCACTTGCCCTAGAAAAACCTAAATTCCCCCTGGAAAAGGCGAGAGGCCTCAGATCCTAGTCAGATCTATAGTTCAACAAATTTAAACCTAGAGCTCAGCCTGGATTCAACAAACAAGATCACATCTTCTAGAATGTTCAGGAAGCAAAGGAGTCTCTTCAACTCCATTTAGAAATAAGGTTTCATGGTTTCTAGTTATCTATAGGAGATGGGTCATGATGGCTTGTCATTCATTGTGCAGCTGGCTATTTTAAACCTGTGATGGAAGGTTTTCATATTTATGAAACCATGAATTTCAATTATGACAAACATACAAAAAGTTAGCACTCACAGTAATCTACTCTTTCCTGTAAATTGGTTCTACCCCTAAAACAGATCTATAATGAATAATAAATACTCCATATGTAAAAAGGTGGGACCATAATGACTCTTTGCATTCATTTGTGAGTAAAAAGACTGAAACCAAGAAAAAATTCATTCTACTGGGAGAAAAAAAAAGGAAGAGAAATAGTGTCTTTCACATTCAATGCATAGAGGAAATTTGTTTAAACAACATCATATATCTTTAGGAAAACAGAATAGAAGCATTTCAAGAAAGTATGATGGAAAGATTATTATACATTATCTCTTATTCACAGCATTTCTAACTCTCATTTAGTCTGATTAGCTTTAGTTATAAAATATATAAGTATACAAATGGCTGAACTAAAACACAAGGCCCACCCTCCTGTTTTTTGTCAATGATGCCCTCACACTGAGCTTTAAAAGGCTGTTACCACACAGTGCAGACAGTAATATTTACTTAAGTTCATCATCCATTCATGAAGGAATGGGCCCTCACCCTGTCCATTAAATTTGGTGATATATTCATTTTGTCTATTTTGGCTGTTCAAGATTCCTTAAGGCTCTTAAGAAGCTCTAAAATGATATGAACATGAAGTAAAGATGAAAATGAGGATAGATGTTCCCCTCCAAAATTCTAGCATTTTCCAAATCACAAATTTATTTGCCAAGGTACCACATGACTGAAGCGACTTCAGTTCAGTTCAGTTCATTTCAGTCGCTCAGTCGTGTCCAACTCTCTGCAACCCCATGAATCACAGCATGCCAGGCCTCCCTGTCCATCACCAACTCGCAGAGTCCACCCAAACCCATGTCCAAGGAGCCGGTGATGTCATCCAACCATCTCATCCTCTGTCGTCCCCTTCTCGTCCTGCCCTCAATCTTTCCCACCATCAGGGTCTTTTCAAATGAGTCAGCTCTTCGTATCAGGTGGCCAAAGGAGTGGAGTTTCAGCTTCAACACCAGTCCTTCCAATGAACACCCAGGACTGATCTCCTTTAGGATGGACTGGTTGGATCTCCTTGCAGTCCAAGGGACTCTCAAGAGTCTTCTCCAACACCACAGTTCAAAAGCATCAATTCTTCAATGTTTAGCTTTCTTCACAGTCCAACTCTCACATCCATACACGACCACTGGAAAAACCATAGCCTTGACTAGACGGACCTTTGTTGGCAAAGTAACGTCTCTGCTTTTGAATATGCTGTCTAGGTTGGTCATAACTTTCCTTCCAAGGAGTAAGCATCTTTTAATTTCATGGCTGCAATCACCATCTGCAGTGATTTTGGAGCCCAGAAAAATAAAGTCTGACACTGTTTCCACTGTTTCCCCATCCATTTGCCATGAAGTGATGGGACCGGATGCCATGATCTTAGTTTTCTGAATGTTGAGCTTTAAGCCAACTTTTTCACTCTCCTCTTTCACTTTCATCAAGAGGCTCTTTAGTTCTTCACTTTCTGCCATAAGGGTGGTGTCATCTGCATATCTGAGGTTATTGATATTTCTCCCGGCAATCTTGAAGAGACTTAGCACAGCACAGCACACATACTGGGATAGGGTAAGGCCCACCCAGAGCCTTTCATTAACTCATTCATTTGACAAACTCTTACTGAATGCTGAACATAAACCAGGCACTATTCTAGTTGCTTGGGATTTTATCAGGAAAAAAACAAAAATGAAAGTCCCCATCCTCATGGAATTTATAATCTAGCAGGAAGTGGGGCCAGATAACAAACAATAGAAAGGATAATAACTGTTAGAAGGTAAAACATGCTATGGAAAACAAAGTAAGGCATATATATACATGACTATGTATAAAAAAGACAACTAATGAGAACCTAGTGAATAGCATGGGGAACTCTACTTAATGCTAAGTGGTGACCTAAATGGGAAAGAAATCCAAAAGAGAGGATATATGTATACGTACAGCTGATTTATTTTGCAGAAAATAACACAAGGTTGTAAAGCAACCATACCCCAATAAATCTTTTTTTTTTAAAGGCAGTAAAAGAGGAACCTAGAGTGCCAGGGGATCAATTTTATATCCACCAGGATGGTAACAATAAGACAAATAGACAAGGACAAATACCACCAGAATGTGGATAACTGGAACCCTCATACACGACTGCTGTGAATGTAAAATGATGCAGCTGCTTTGGAAAACAATCTTGGCAGTTCCCTAAAATGTTAAACGTTGAATTTTCATACGACTCAGCTATTCCATTTCTAGTTATATAATCAGGAGAAGTGAAAACATGCATCCACAGAAACTTATACACAAATGTTCCCAGCAGCATGATTCATAATAGCCAACAGTAGAAACAACTCAAATGTTTGTCAACTGCTGGGTAAAGTGTGGTTTATTCAAACAATGAAACATTATTTGATGATAAAAAGAAATTAAATCTTGACACATGTCACAACATAGATAAACTTTGCAAACAGTATGCTAAGTGAAAGGAGCCAGTCACAAAGACCACGTATTTATTACATGATTCCATTTCTATGAAACATCAGGAATAGGCAGAACTATAGAGACAGATCTATAGAGGCAAATCTATAGAGACAGAAAATAAAGCTGGGGGTTGGGAAGAAAATGGGGAGTGACCCCTAATGGAATGGGGTTTTTTCAGGATGCTGAAACTGTTTAAAGTTGATTGTGATGATGGCTGCATAGCTTGTGACTATTACTTAAAAGCACTGAATTACACACATTAAACAGGTGAATTTCATGGTAAATAAGTTATGTCTTAACAAAGCTGTTAAAAAAAGATTGCTAGTGGGTAAAAGAGATTCAACATAGGATGAACTAGGTAGGACTCACTGAGAATTTAGAATATGAACATGGATTTCAATGAAGGAGATGAGATTGTTGCTGTTGTTCAGCCACTAAGTTGTGTCTGACTCTGCGACTTCATGAACTCCAGACTTCCCTGTCCTTCACCATCTTCCAGAGTTTGCTGAAACTCATGTCCATTGAGTCGGTGATGCCATCCAGTCATCCCATCCTCTGTCGCCCCCTTTCCCTCCTGCCTTCAATCTTTCCCAGTATCAGGGTCTTTTTCAGTGAGTCAGTTCTTTGTATCAGGTGGCCAAAGTATTGGAGCTTCAGCTTCAGCATCAGTCCTTCCAATGAATATTCAGGGTAGATTTCCTTTAGGATTGATTGGTTTGATGAGGTTGCTGGTTAACAATAAAGAAATCTGGAGGAAGGGCCTCCCTCTGTTTTCCATTCAAAGCACCAGAGGTCCTATCAAAATGCACCCAAGATAAAAGAGATAACCTTAATGGTCCTATAATAATTAAAGAAATAAAATTTGCAGTTTAAAACCTTCTTTAAAAAGAAGTCTTCAAGTCCAGATGGTTTCACTGGTGAATTCTATCAAACATTTAAGGAAGAAATAATGCCAAGTCTGCATAATCTTTTTCAGGAATAGAAAGGGAAAGGGTAAAGAAGGGCTTCCTAACTCACTCTATGGGATCAGCATCACACTGATACCAAAGAAAGCAAAGACAGTACAAGATAAGAAACTACAGACCAACATCATGAATCTTCAACAAAATATTATTAAATAAAGCCCAGCATCATACAAAAGAATAATAAATTACAGCTCAGTGGGGTTTGTCCTAGGAAAGCTGGTTCAATATTCAAAAAAAATCTATCAATGTAATCAAGCATTGTAATAGTCTAAAGAAGAAAAACTATTAATACATAATTATATATATTGAGGCAGAAAAAATATTTGAGAAATTCAACATCTATTCATAATATCTTAGGAATTCAGGCATTGTATGCTACTTCACCCTGATAAAGTGTATCTACAAAAAAACCATCAGCTAACATCATACTTCATAAATGCTTCCTTGTAAGAATGGGAACAAGGTAAGACTCTCCCCTTCACCTACTCCTACTTACTGTCATACTGGAAGCCCTACCTAGTGCAAAAGGGCAAAAAATGACATGAAAGGAAGAAATAAAACCATCCCTACTTATAGATGATATATTAATAATTATCTAGATAGAAAATAATAAAAAAATTTACTAGAATTAGTAAGTTTGGCAAGGTAGCATGATACAACTGTATTTCTAGAAAGTAGCAGTGAACAATTGCAAACAGACATTTTTAAAATGTCATTTACAATAGCTTTTTAAAAAAGAAAGAATAGGAAAGAAATAGGAATAAACCTAATGCTGTTTTCTAAAAAATTTCTAAACACAAATGAAAGAAACAGATGAGCTCATTAAATGGAGAGACATATCAGTTTATACATTAGAGGATTCAACATAGAAAAGATATCAGTTCCACCTAAACTGCACTATAGATTTAATGTAATTCCAATAAAAATCTCAGTAGGAAATTTTGAGAATATAAAGCTGATTGTAAACTGTATATGAAGCACAAAGAAACTAGATTAGTAAAACAATTTTGAAAATGAAGAATAAAGTTGGAGAAACCGCAGAACCTGATTTTCAGGCTTATAAAGCCACAGTAATCAAGATAACAAGATATTGGTGAAGGAACAGACATACAGATGAAGAGCAGAGAAGAGTGAATCCAATAATAGAGCCACACAAACATAGATCTTAATTTTTGATAAAGACTACGTGGTCAATTAATTTTTGACAAAGCTGCAAGGCAGTTCAATGGAGAAAGAATAGCTTTTTCAACAAATGCTCTTGAAAGTTGTGTTTTTGTTTTGCATATGAATGTTCACAGCAGGTTTATTTGTAATGAAAGTTCTTATACATGATACCAAGAGCATGATCCTAAAAGAAAGAAGTGATAAATTGTACTTCATCAACAAAAAGACTTTTTGCTCTATAAATGACACTGTTAAAGAATGGAAAGACAAGCTACAGTCTGGCAGAAAATAACTTTAATAACACATCTGACAAACGCATTGTATATATCTAGACCATATAAAGTACTCACAAAACTCAACATTAAGGAAACAACTCAATAAAAAGTTGGTCAAAGGACTTGAACACACCTTTACCAAAGAAGACTATAGGGAAGAAAAACATGTTCATTGGTCTTTAATAATGCAAAAGCAATTTAATGGGGACAGGATGGTCTTTTCAAAAAATGCTATTGAGAAAATTGAACACTTAAATGCAAAAAAATGAATCTTGACCTAAACCTTATACCTTACATAAAAAATAACATAAAAATGATCATAGATCTAAATGTAAAAGACTAAGATATAAAACTTTAAGGAGAAATTATAGGAAAAAATTTTTGTGGTTTGGGGTTAGGCAAAGAGACCAGCTGGGAGAAAATATGTGCAAATCACATACCTGACCAAGAACCTGTATCCAGAATATATAAAGAACTCTCAAAATGTAACAGGAAGAAAGCAAATAATCAGAAAACAGGCAAAATACTTAAACGGAAACTTTACCAAAGAGGATATATAGATGGTAGATAAGTATATAAAAAGAAATTGAACATAATTAGCCATTAGGGAAATACATCACTGATTCAATGGACATGAATTTGAGCAAACTGCAGGAGCTAGTGGAGGACAGAGGAGCCTGGCATGCTGTGGTCCACTGGGTCTCAAAGAGTCAGACACAACTAAATGGCTGAACAACAACAAGGGAAATGCATATTAAAACCACGATAATATTCTACTACATACCTTCTAGAATGACTAAAATAAAAAAGTAATGATAGCACATCCATGTTCAGAGTAGCAATAGCCAAGAGATGCAAGCAACCCAAATACCCATTGATGACTGTATGAACAAAATGTGGTATGTGTATGCAATGAAATACGATGCTGTTTTTAAAAGGAGGGAAATGACGATACTGGATGCTTGGGGCTAGAGCACTGGGACGACCCAGAGGGATGGTATGGGGAGGGAGGAGGGTTCAGGATGGGGAACACATGTATACCTGTGGTGGATTCATTTTGATATTTGGCAAAACTAATACAATTATGTAAAGTTTAAAAATAAAATAAAATTTAAAAAAATAAAATAAAATAAAAGGAGGGAAATGCTGTCACATGCTTCAACATGAATGAACTTTGAGGACAATATAAATGAAATAAAACAGCTATAAAAATGACAAGTACTCTGTGGTTCCACTTATATGAAGTATCTAATGGAGTCAAATAATAGAAAGAGAAAATAGAATGGTGATCACTAGGTACTGGGGAGAGGGGGTAAAGGGGAATTGTTTAATAGGTACAGAATTTCAGGCCTTAAAAATGAAAAAGTTCTGGAGATTTGCTTTTTTATTATTATTTTGGCCACACTGCCTGGCATGAGGGAATCTTAGTTCCCCAACCAGATATCGAACCTGTGCCCCTGCAGTGGAAGCGTGGATTCTTAACCACTGGACCACTGGGGAAGTCCCTGGAGATTTGCTTCACAATAATGTAAATGTGTCTTACTACTGAACTGTACATTTAAAAAAAATGATTAAGATTATAAATTGTATGATATGTTTTCACCACAATAAAAAGAATTACGATAACACAAAGTGCTGACAAGGATATGGAGCAACTGGAACTCTCTGACACTGCTGGTAGGAAGGTACAAGTCTGGGAAATAGTTTGGCAGTTGCTTATGAAGTTAAAAACGCATTTAACATAGGACCCAAAATCTACTCCCACATATTTTCCCTAGAGAAAGAAAAACTTTTGTTCACACAAAAACCTTTACAGAATGTTAACAGCAGTTCTACTCATAATTACCCCAAACTGGAAACAATCCAGGAGTCCTTCAACAGGTGGACAAATAAACAAACTACGACCTTCATACCAAAGAATACGACCTACCAATCACAAGGAGCAGCTGATACATGCAACAACCGGGACGAACCTCAGAGGTGCTCTGCTGAGTGAAAGAAGCCAGTCCCAAGAGATTTCATGATCAACGATTACATGTGTAATGACATACTTGAAACAACAAGATGACAGTGAAGAGAACACAGCAGTGTCTGCCAGATGTCAGAAGGTCAGGGGTGGGTAGAGAGGAGGCAGGGCTGACCATAAAGAAGCAGCACACGGGAGATTGTGGGAGTGATGGAACCGTGATCCATCTTGATTATGGTGGTAGTTACCCAAACTATACATGCATTAAAAGTCACAGGACTGGGACTTCCCTGGTGATCCTGTGGTTAAGATTCTGCCTTTCAATGCAAGGGGTGAGGGTACAATCCCCAGTCAGGGAGGTTAAGATCCCACATGCCTTGCAGCCAAAAAAAAACAAAACAAAAAACAGAAACGTATTGTAACAAATTCAATAAAGACTTTAAAAATGGTCTGCATCCAAAAAAAAAAAAAAACAACACCTTTTAAACATTCATAAAACTGTGGTGGTGGTTCAGTCATCAAGTCGTGTCCGACTCTTGTGACCCCATGGACCGCAGTCCTCCAGATTCCTCTGTCCATGGGGTTCTCCGGGCAAGAAGACTGGAGCGGTTTGCCACTGTACACACACACACACACCCCCCCACACACACACACCCACACCCACACACACACCCCAGAGAAAACGCAAGAGTAGTGAATGGCCAAAAAAATGACCTCTTTAGAGAAAGTCCTGATCACAAATGCTGTGACAGAGTATGAACTAGCTGGTGGTTCCTTTGCATATTTGCCTCCTACAGCCACTTCTAAGAAAATCTCAGGAGTTCACCATCACAGCTGTCAGGAAGAAACAGAGTATCTTCCTGTGGAATACAGGCTCACTGACTCAAGACCATAGTCAAAAGAGAGGCCAGGCAGGGAAAAGTTTCGGAAAATAAAAATCCTATTCATGTTTTCTGAAAGAGGTATGGTTTGACATTGCAAGCACAAACCAGCGCTCTGTAAAAAGCCTTCTTCCAAGGGGCCTGGTTTGTTGGGGAAAGTTTACAGCAAATGTTTCCAAGAGGAGCTGCCAAAAAACTGACTACAGGTAACCTTGAGACCCAGGGGTCTGGACTGTGCAGAAACCATTCCAGTGATCTCTGGGCTGTGACCTTTGCTTCTCTTCCTTGGAGAGATGCCACCGATAGAGCTATAAATACAAAGCACGTTTCCCACATGGGAAAGTAAAGGAGTTGGGGAACATCACCCTTTGCTCTGGAAAAGGTGAATAATATCTAGAAGAAATGGGAGAATAATACAGTTAAGGAAGTTACAAAGAGAAATATTTTGAGGAAGAAAAAAAGGAATCAAAACAGCAGTTGAGAGGTTAGAAGAGGAAAAAGTTAACACAAAGAAAGGAAGGGGAGAGCTGACGGGTTCTGCAGATCTGGGGCTGGACAGCAGGTCAGAGAGACAGACGAGAACAGTGGTACCAGACACACTAAAGCAAAGAGCACAGGACAAAGTTCATAAGCCTGGGAACTTGCCCTTTCTGTTAACTCTTGTGTCCCCCACTCTTGGAACAGATCTGAGCTCACAGTAGATCGGTGAAGGTTTGCTGTACGAATGAACAAGAAGGGGACTGATGAGAACCAGCAGGAAGAGTCCAGCCGCAGTCACCCAGGAACTGCTACTGATGCGTGGACTGTGTGGGCCAGCAGAAGGAGGGCTGGCTTTTCATGATGTTTCTTAGGACACAAAGGAGGACATGCCAAGATGTCACCAACTTTCCTCTACTGATCTTTTAAAAATAGGAATAATTGTCTTCCTAGAAGCAATTAGAAGCCCCATCTCGTCAGAAGTCCTGAGGGGGAAACAGAAATGTATGGAAGACTAGATGTGGTTTTCTGCTCTTCTGGCTGAAGATCATGACATGCAAAGACCGAACAAAGACTGTGAACAGCCATTTGAACGAATAGTGTCAAAGACAAGGGCTGATTTTCTGGACCATAACATCCATACAATAATGTCAGGCCTGGCAGGACACAGGGCCTGTTCCATGAACACAGAAATGATACACTGGGTGGAGACTGACTGAGCTGGTCTACTGAAGTTGAATGAGGGATGCAGGAAAAACAACTCAGATAATAGCATAAAATCAGGTATCTTGGAGGACAGCAGTGTGGACATAAAAAACAAGAGTGGAGAATTCTAGTGTTTTCAGAGCAAACTGCATCCAGAAGAGTGGGCACAGTGTGAATAGGTGCAATAAAAGTAGGATATTAATAACAAAGTGCTATGAGGTATCAGCATCAGAAAGTCATTTTTGAGGCATGGTGGAACAGGATTCTGGATGGCTCAAAGGAGACAGATCTGATACAAAAGAGAGGTCAGGAGGGAGCAGGCCTTGATGGACACCATCAGGAAGGTGAATGCCTGCGGGAAAACGCACAGAACTAGGGGGGAACACGTCCTAGAGAGTATGTAGAAGCGGAGACCTAGAAAGAACATACAACATACTGTTATAAGGAGGTGAAACAGATCATCCAACTAGGAGAATCTGGGTGATATTTTTCTGTATATAGAACATCAAATGAGTGTAAATGTAACATAGACTGTCAGTGGGGGTCTTTCAATTCCTTAGACATTTAAAAGATATTTAATTCCTATTGACAAATTCTCACCACTTTAATAACAGGATAAATTTCTCTTCTGGACACTGATTCTAAATATTAAAAATGTGGATGCTAAAGTGCCATAATAGGAATTTGGGGGAGAGTTACCATGTTATCTTGGCATTAAAACAGTCAAGACTGAGAACATGAGGTGTGGCCAGACCCACAGGCTACCTTGTAGGCTCCATGAGAGGCAGGTAACTTGTCAGGCTTGTTCCCCACTATGACCCAGCACCTGAGGCAGTAGGTCTGGTACTCAATAAAAACTACTCGAATAATTAGGCAATTTAGTATGGTGAGAAACTCTAAATTGAAAATAGATTAAGGGGATTAAAGAACTTCAGAAAGAGATGGGAGGACCATTTTGTACCAATGTGATTAGGAGACAGATAGACAGATAAGTACCCAGGTGGTGCTAATGGTAAAAAACCCGCCTGCCAATGCAGGAGATTTAAGAGGCCTGGGTTCCATCCCTGGGTCGGGAAGATCCCCTGAAGGAGGGCATGGCAACTCCCTTCAGCATTCTCGCCTGGAGAATCCCATGGGCAGAGAAGCCTGGTGGGCTGTGATCCACAGGGTTGCAAAGAGTTGGCCATGACGAAGCGACTGAGCATGCACGCACCAATGGATAGATAGTTAGAAGAACCGGAGAGAATCTGTTTCAGGACAATATAAAAGAAAACATCCTCAATAATGAGAGCTAGGGATTAGGATCTCAGGAAGAAACTGACTATATATTATCAGGGTTGCTGGAGCCAAGAGTGATTCCTTGGAGACAGACCTAGATGACTGGTAAAGTTCTTTACAACCCTGAAATTCTCCATTAAAAATTTCCATTGAAAACTCAGAAGGTGTCTTGATTCAGTAACAATAAATAGTGTTTGGCTGTATTTGGAGGAATGAGTCTTAATAGTCCCAGGTTTCAGGTGTATTGTGGATTAAACTGAATTTTGTAAATTAATTTGGGTATTTACTTGTCATTCCTTGTACTCTAACCCAGCAATATGGGGACATCACTGCTGCTGCTGCTAAGTCACTTCAGTCGTAGCCAACTCTGTGTGACCCCATAGACGGCAGCCCACCAGGCTCCCCGTCCCTGGGATTCTCCAGGCAAGAACACTGGAGTGGGTTGCCATTTCCTTCTCCAATGCATGAAAGTGAAAAGTGAAAGTGAAGTCGCTTAGTCATGTCCTACCCTCAGCGACCCCATGGACTGCAGCCTACCAGGCTCCTCCGTCCATGAGATTTTCCAGGCAACAGTACTGGAGTGGGGTGCCATTGCCTTCTCCGGGGGACATCACTAACAAGGGGTGTTTGATCACTGAGGCAATAACGCATTGTTTCAACTTACAAAGGTAATCTTGAACTTGATATTTGGAGCCACCAAAAAATATCAACATATGAGGGATTCAAAATTTGGACTCCATGAAGCCTGACTATCTAGCTCTTAGATTTGAATTTAAGAAAGGAAGCCATAATGAAACATTTGTATTATAGAGCTAAATCCCTTTCTTGGATTCCTGTTTCTCTTCTAGTAGAGTTGTAAAGTAAAATTACGTGATTTTTTTCAGAACTAGGATGCCAACAACAGACATCAAGATTAGCAACTGTGAGGTTCATGAATATGAAAGCATTTAACTGTTAAATTATTGGATAAAGTTTATATTGGATTTTACTCAAAATATATTAACACTATTATCAGGTAGAAGAAAACACATGCTATCTCTAACTCATGTGATCACTTAATAGGATTTCCTTGTGCTTTTCTTTCTTTCCCTCTTGTTTTTGTTCAAATATTGCCTTCCCAGTGAAGTTTCCTTGACCATCCCATTTTTTTGGTTTGTTTGGTTTCAGGGTTTTTTTTTTTTTTTGGCTGCATGGGGAGACTTGTGGGATGTCAGTTTCCCAACCAGGGATCAAACCAAGTTCCTTGCAGTGGAAGCACAGAGTCCTAACCATTGGATCGCCAGGGAAGTCCCTGACAACCTCATTTTAAACTGAAACTTCCTTCCTGCATTCCTCATCTTTGCTTTCTCTTTTCCCTCTCATGTTATAATACACCATGTAATGCACTGAGTTTACTCTCTGCCTCCTACTCCTGCTAGAATGTACATCCCATGAGAAAAGGCGGTTTGTCTCTTGTTCCTGCTGTATCACAAGAGTCTGCAACAGTGCCTGACATTTAACAGACGTAGATGCTCAATAAACATCCATTGAGAGGGCAGGAGTATTGTCTAGCATGTAAGCAAGGGGCCCTACCTACATGGACCAGGACGTGTTGTGTGGTCTTTGTGAGCTATGTAACTTCTTTCTGCTGCTGTTTGTTGGGAAAAGTGAAAGAGTCTCCTCGATTCCTCCAACATGACGTGAAAGTGAATGATCCATGAAGGCAGTTTCATCTTCTTAGTGGAACAAGACATAAAATCAAAATTCTGTCATTTATTCATGCAACCAGACCAGTCCTGAACAAATATTACCCCAGGAAAATCCTCTAATTTTGCCCTATCTTCTAGATATAGGAAGTAAACACCATAAGCAACATTATGCCTCTATGACAACAAAAAACAGTATCTTAACTGAACCAAACATAATTTTGATCCTTGTCAACCATTTTTCTGTGTACACAGCCTGAAATCAGGGTAGGCAAGTAGAACCAAAATAATTCTTTAGACCAAATCCTTCTTAAAGCAAAAGCTCCAGTATCAGAAGCATATCCAGGAATTAGGATCATCCTTCAGTGATCAATTCTTACTGGTCTGAACATGAAGTTATCTTCCATAGAGGCCACACAGTGTAATGGTACAGATTTTTGGCTGTAGCACCATATTGCTTGAGTTCAGTTACTGCTTCTGCCTCCTGCTAGGTGTGTTTCCTTGGGTAAGTCATTTGAATGTTCTGGCCTTAGTGTCCTCATCAGTAAAACTGGGATAATAGCAGCATTTAAACTGCATAACCTTTGAGAATTAAGTGAGTTAACTGGAATAAAGTTTTTATAGCAGAACCTGGCACATATAGCATTCAATAAAAACAAAGCCATTATATCATCAGGGAGTGAGAGTACCTTTAGTAAACTGAAGTTTTTACCAGATGACTTTGAGCAAATTACTCTGACTCCTAGCTGCTGCTGCTCAGTCGCTCAGTCGCTCAGTCGTGTCCGACTCTGCGACCCCATGGACTGTACCCTACCAGGCTCTTCTGTCCATGGGATTCTCCAGGCAAGAATACTGGACTGTGTTGCCATTCCCTCTTCAGGGGATCTTCCCGACCCAGGGATCAAACCCAGGGAGTCCTTCCACATTGCAGGTGGACTCCTTACCATTTGAGCCACAAGGCAAGCCCCTGACTCCTAGAAGGCTGATAATTTGCAACAACATTATCTGAAAATTAAGACAGGCGTTCCCTCTCCATTACTAGCAACACAAATAAAAGTCACAATTATAATGAAAATAAACTGTCTTGATTTTCTTCATTTAGGAGTGTAACTTTTAAAATAAGGATAAAAAGATAAAATTTCCCCTAGTTATTTTATTGGCTTTTTAATAGTTGTACATAGTTGCAATTGTGCATACATGCTTTCGGTTTGTATTTTAATTTATTGTCATCCTTCTACATGATATTTTTTCAATTTTCAATTTCTTTTATAAAGTCCTAAAGCACCCAGGACTGTTTCCGTTATAGTGGACAGTCAATAAATAACCAACTCAAGGCACATTTTAAGAGTACATACCAGGTTCAAATTACCATGTAAAGCACAGGAAGTGGGGCAAAGATGAGTGAAAAAGTCGCCTCCTTTAAATAATTTACATAGTAAATTGGTAGCAGACACCTAAACCAGGAAAGAAGCCAAGTCCACACGTCCTAACAGAAGGATAAGCACAAGAGGGGAGGTTCCTACTAGATGACGCTCAATCAAGGACAAGAATATCTTATGGAAAGAAGAGGTAAGTTGGAATCCTTGCAGGTCTGGCTTTTCCCCAGGTGCAGCTGTAGGGGGAAGGTGCTCAGAGAAGAGGGAAGAGCAAGAAGAAAGGCCTGGGGACACGGAGGCTCAGGGCACGCTCAGTGAGGGACCTGAGGGGACGAAGTCCAAAGCAAACGACTAATAGCAGAACGATAAGGCAGGAAAGGTCTTTTTGAATTACACTGAGAAGAGCTGAAGAGGCTGGAATTCACTCAGGAAATAATGTGGAGTCCAGTCACACTTGTTGAGCAAGAAGCAAAGGATCAAAGTTCCATGCAAGGCAGAGTTCCTAGAGTGGTACACAAGATGATCCGGGAGGGTAGGGAGAGATGTCCCCACCTAGTCTCAAATCCACAATAATCCCTGATCTCTTGGGCCACCCAACTCTTGGGCTCTGTCCTTGTAGTTAAGAGGAGCTCCAGTATCTAAGGTCTGGCATCTAAGGAGGCCACTCTTGCAGACCTATCCCCTGCGTTCCACTTCAAACAGTGAGTTTCTGTCCTGAATCCTTTGATAACTTCCTGTCCTAATTACCTACACTATTGCTTGGTTCCTTAACAACAACAACAAAAAAGTGGGGGTGGTGAGGCCTGTTTGAGTCTTTTTGGTTCCGGCACCATCTGCCCATGAATGCTACCATGTAAATAAAGAACACACTGGCTCCTAAGGCTTGCCTGCACGGCCCAGCCTCACTCACTGGGTGCTCTGTTATGTTACCCTTCCTGGTGGAGCACGTGCCATTTCGTTGTGAAGGACCCATTGCTCTATTTGCTGATCTGAGACCTGAACACTGTTCTGATTACTCTAGGGTTCCTGACAGCCTGCGCCATCCTGAATCTTCCCTGTCAGCCTCACCAGCTGGGTCAGGTTCTCCTCCTATGCTGCTGCTGCTGCTGCTAAGTCACTTCAGTCATGTCCGACTCTGTGCGACCCCATAGACAGCAGCCCACCAGGCTCCCCCGTCCCCGGGATTCTCCAGGCAAGAACACAGGAGTGGGTTGCCATTTCCTTCTCCAATGCATGAAAGTGAAAAGTGAAAGTGAAGTCGCTTAGTCGTGTCTGACTCTTAGCGACTCCACGGACTCCAGCCTACCAGGCTCCTCCGTCCATGGGAGTTTCCAGGCAAGAGGACTGGAGTGGGGTGCCATTGCCTTCTCCGATAGGCAGGCTTAATGCCAGAACCCAGCCTCTCCCTGCCTCCTCTAGCATTCCACAGCTTTTTAATGCCAGGATGGCTCACACATAAGTAGAGCAAAGAGGCAACCTGCAATAATTGAGACCTTCAGTGATAAGGACCAGATAACGGAGAAACAGAAAGAAAGGCCAAGAGTACAGACCTGCACAAGGGGAAAGAAATCAAATAAATCACAGGTTTAGGACCTGAAAGAATGTAGAACACAGCAACAGGCAAGGACAGATCAAAGAACTCCATGGTCAAAGTCTGGATGCTGAAGAAAGCCAGACTGGGGAAGGTGGGGGATCTGCTTTGGTTTGGAAAGCATTTATACACAGAACTTTCCCCCTCCCCGTCTCCTCCCTCTCTGTGCTCATTCAGAGCAGGTATCATCCCTTTCCTCTCTAAAACCAAAGTTTAAGTTAACAGATAAAAATAAGTAGGGCTAGCATAATGAAAATCCCATGGATGGAGGAGCCTGGGGGGCTGCAGTCCATGGGGTCGATAGGAGTCGGAAACGACTGAGCGACTTCACTTTCACTTTTCACTTTCATGCATTGGAGAAGGAAATGGCAACCCACTCCAGTGTTCTTGCCTGGAGAATCCCAGGGACGGGGGAGCCTGGTGGGCTGCCGTCTACGGGGTCGCACAGAGTCGGACACGACTGAAGCGACTTCGCAGCAGCAGCAGCAGCATAATGAAACCTTCTGGTGACCACTACTGCTGCCAAGTGAACTTTAAATTTTCTACCTCACTTCACTAAAAATAATTTGTTTCTATTCCTGAAATCATATTTTAATACCATCCCAAAACACAGAAGTATTTCTGAATGTAGAAGTTCACTGTTGCTGTTTAGTTGCTAAGTTGTGTCTGACTCTTTGTGACCCCATGGACTGCAGCAAGCCAGGCTTCCCTGTCCTTCACTATTTCCTGGAGCTTGCTCAGATACATGTCCATTGATACAATGATGCTATCTAACCATCTCATCCTCTGCCACCCTCTTCTCCTTTTGCCTTCAGTATTTCCCAGCATCAGGGTCTTTTCCAATGAGTCAGGTCTTCACATCAGGTGGTCAACGTGTTGGAGCTTCAGCTTCAACAACAGTCCTTCCAATGACTATTCAGAGTTGATTTCTTTTAGGATTGACTGGTTTGATCTCCTTGCAGTCCAAGGGACTCTCAAGAGTCTTCTCCAGAACCACAACTCAAAGGCGTCAATTCCTTGGCGCTCAGCCTTCTTTATGGTCCAACTCTCATGGAAAAGTAAAGATATTAAAGTGAAGACATTTTAGATGGTAAGCCAATATTAAGCATTAACTGTGGATATGTGTTGAAGAGAATAAAGAATCAAGTTGTAAGATCTCTGGTGCCATTGCCTTAAACAGTATTGAAGAATCATTCTCGTAAAAGATTATTGTTGGTATCTCATACTCTATTCAAATCTTTTTTTTTTTTTTTTTAAGGGCGGCCAGCGGGGTCAGAGGGCGGCGAGCCCAGGAGCCCCTGCCAGCAGCCCGTTGGAGCAGCCGCCCTGCCCCGCGTGCAGACCCGACTCTATTCAAATCTTGCGATACCTTTAGGGAGGAATGGAATTAGATGGTTACTACTCCAGGCACCTGCCCCATCACTCAGAAGTTTGAGGAAGAATTGAATGTGGCCAGAGGTCCACAGACCCTCTCTTCTAAACCACAGGGCATACAGCAGATAGTCACAGCACTGCTCTCAGACATCAAAATATCTCACTGTAAAAACTTCTCAGTCTAACTCTGCAATCTTACAGTCCAACTTAACTGAATGTCTCCCCTGACTGTGTGAAAGCAAAATCTGATGCATGTTTCTTAAAAGAAAAGTCTCACAAAAATATCTGATTTTCTTTTAATTAAAAAATTGACATCCGGAAGGAAATTAATTGAGGCCTGGCATGTACCATCTTTTCAATGTATGGATAGAACCATACAGACCACATGAGTGGATTGTGAGTTAACACGTGGTTCTCAGGCACTGCTGCCCATCAGGTACTTGGGTCACTGTGCCTGGGCCTGTGTTGGAACCTGGGTTTGAGAGATGTGCACACTGAGAAGAGAGTAGGGTGAGGAAGGGTACATTCACAGAAAGAGAAGGGCTGAGACAAGTACCAAACCTCTCCCATGGGTTTAGGGGAAATGGGAAGGGGAAGAGAGGGGACAAAAGAGAAAGAAAAGTCAAAGACAACCAAAATAAAGGCATCTTTTGAAAGTCAGTAAGAGCTGTTCTGTAAAAGAAGAAAGGCACACCGGTAAAGGCACAAGTGGTGGAGAATGAGGTGGATGAAAATGAGAGTAACACTGAATGTCAGGATTGGGAGGCTTGGATGGATAAGTGCTGGGTGCAGGGGCAGACGGCAGATGGAAAGCGATATTGTGGAAGAAGCAGAAGCAGAGAAAAAGGCTCGATTTTCAAGACGTTTGGTCTTGGTCATAAAGAGCCATGCAGAAGAGGAACAGCCATGTTTAGATAGGGGGCTTGTTTGTATTGTCAGCTTTGGGGAGACAAAAGCAGGGAGGAACCTCAGCTACCACTACCTACCCCCCTCCCCCAAAAAGGGGAAGAAATGATTATGTAGGGGAAAAGTGTGAATGAGACTGCGAGTTGTAAAGATAGGGAAGGGACAGAGCTTAGGTGGGACCCAAGAAGGGTCCTTTCACTCAGGAGATGAAAAGTGAAGGAAAGAATCACTGAGGGAGAGTAAATAGACAAAGACTATTCTTCCATAAAACCCAACCGCCTACAGATGGTTCCAAAGAGAACTGAAGACACAAGTAAATTTCTGCTATAAAACAAGCCCGGAGAACTTGAAGTCAGGGCATAGGCCCAGCCTGCCTTAAGAGGACAAGACAACCTTCCAAATCTAATCTGACTCAAGGACGATCAAGCAGGCAGAAGACAGGACCTTTCTTAATTTCCACTGCCATAAACGTGTGAGAACAATGACATTTATTACCATGGAATTAATAAATCAGTGTTGCATCTTACCTACCACCAATTAAAATTCCACCCATCAATAGAGGAATGGATAAAGAAGGTGTGGTACATATAGGCAATGGAATATTACTCTGCCATAAAAAGCAACAAAATTGTGCCTTTGCAGAGACATGGATGGACCTAGACACTATCATACAGGGTGAAGCAAGTCAGAAAGAGAAAAGCAAATATTGTGTAATACCACTTTTTTGTGGAATCCATAAAAATGGTACAGATGAACTTATTTGCAAAGCAGAAATGAGACATAGATGTGGATAACAAGCATAACGCTACTAAGAAGGGAAGGGAGGTAGGATGAATTTGAGATTGGGATATATACACCATATGAGATTGACATGTATACACTACTATGTATAATACTGATAACTAATGAGAACCTACTGTATAGCACAGGGAGCTCTACTCAACGCTCTGTGGCAACCTAAATGGGAAGGAAATCCAAAGAAAGAGAGGAAATATGTATATGTATGACTGATATATATACACACAAAGCTTTGCTGCACAGCAGAAACCAATGCAACATTGTAAAGCAACTGTACTCCAATAAAAATTAATTTTAGAAAATTCCTACAACAGACATCCAGACTAGGAAAAGTGGTAATAATCACTGTGTAAAGGAAGACAGTGAGGTTCACATTCTTATGACTCTAAAGCCAAGAGTTTAGAAGAAAGCAAAACAAAGAAGAGTTACTTTTCTTGGAAGAAATTAATCTTCTTTCATATCCCCAAATATTGTAGATCTTGCGTAAGGTGATCTTTGACTGCAGATGGCCTCGGTCATATCCAGACCCCTAGATTTCACCGCTTGAGACAATGTATGAGAGAAGAGAACACCTTTCTCTTATTATTTCCAAATGCATCAGTCTTCCTCTAAATGTGACATCTTCCCTCAATGTGAAAAAAACATGTTACACCATTTTGTTCCACCCTTTATTTTAGGCTTTACTAATACATTCCATAAAGCTCAGCAGAAATTGAAGCCTTAAAATAAACATATGTATATATACATATGTTTATATATAAGGTGACAGCAAAATTCTTGGGCCACTTGATAACATCTTAGGAAATTCGAGCCAAATATCAGTAATAATATGGGTTTAAAAAGAAATGATGTGAGTAAATGCAGCAGAAAAATTCACAATGAATTATTAATACATCTACTTGGCTTGTTTTCACTCTGTTATGTCACAATTTTATGCAAATACAAAAAACAACCCAGTGAGGTATCTAATAACTTTCTCGGGTTTTTAATGTAATTCAGTAGTCTTAGGATCTAGAAATAGCATATTCATAAACAACTTCTTGGTGCTCAACTTATATAAAATCTTGTGTGAATCTGAAAAGGAAACAATACAAAGATGGATAGGGTATCTTCAATAAATATGGGATAATATAAAGTAACACTTAGTGCTGTTTAAATTGACTTTTCTTAAATATTCTGGGTTGGTAGAAATGTTACAGCCTCCCTACTATTAAAATAAATAAAAAGAGGTGACAAAAAAGATGAAGGGCAGTCCTTTGTAACTGTTTCTGCTTTAGGGAGAGAAGTTAGCAGATGAGATTCAGGAAAAGGGTAAGAGAGACAACTGAAGAGATGTCCATCACCTCTTTTCAATGTCTTTTTACTGCTACTGTCCAGAGCCTTACTTCCATCTTGGGTTTCCATGGTAACTTGAAAAGCCAGATTCCCCCAATGCTTAGGAAAACTTGAGAGGGATTACTTAAGAAGGCCAGTGTAATTCCATCTACAACTGAAGAACAAGGCAGAACAAGATGCCCAGACAGGAGTTCGAAGGAGTCAAGGCCCCACAACAGAATCTGGGACTGAAAGCACATTAGCATTCAACTCATTCAACTCTGATCTAACTTGTTCAAGGTTACATGGCATCTTGGTGGCAAGGACTCAACTAGAATCCAGAAATCCTGCCTTAGCACCAGGCTCAGTGCATCACTTCCCACTGCTCCTAACCCAAGAAGCCAATCAGGAGCTGAAGAGAATTCAATAAGCAAGCTATCATTATTGCCCCTAAGACAAGTCTTTTTTCTTTGCCTGTCTTTCTCTTACAGAAACTTTCCAATACCCACAAATAGAGATAGGAGAATAATAAACTCCATACACCTATCACCCAGCTTAAATAATTACCAACTTATGGCTGATCGTCTTTCATCTATCCTCCCCTCCCCTCCAGGATTATTTTAAAACAAATACCAGAAATAGTATCATTCAGTTCAGTTCAGTCGCTCAGTCGCGTCCGACTCTTTGTGACCCCGTGAATTGCAGCACGCCAGGCCTCCCTGTCCATCACCAACTCCCGGAGTTCACTCAAACTCACGTCCATTGAGTTGGTGATGCCATCCAGCCATCTCATCCTCTGTCGTCCCCTTTTCCTCCTGTCCCCAATCCCTCTCAGCATCAAAGTCTTTTCCAATGAGTCAACTCTTCACATGAGGTAGCCAAAGTACTGGAGTTTCAGCTTTAGCATCATTCCTTCCAAAGAACACCCAGGACTGATCTCCTTTAGAATGGACTGGTTGGATCTCCTTGCAGTCCAAGGGACTCTCAAGAGTCTTCTCCAACACCACAGTTCAAAAGCATCAATTCTTTGGCACTCAGCTTTCTTCATAGTCCAACTCTCACATCCATACATGACCACAGGAAAAACCACAGCCTTGAATAGACGGACGTATCATTACTACTTTTTAAATATGAAATGCTCAAAGAAATGACACAGCTGTAGATGCAGCAGAGACAATTTTCTTTAGGAAGCCCTGGTGTCTCTGTCTTATACCCTTGTGCTATTGGTGGTGTTTTCCATTTTATTTCACAACTCTAGAACTAAAGGCCAGCTCTTATCTCTGCACAGACTGGTAAGACATGCTCTGTAATCCATGGACGATACTAGATTCTGGGACAGTGAGGAATTTTTGATGAAGGGGTTATTTTAGATAACAAACATGGAAAAAGCTGAACTTACACCAAGAGATAAAATGTCTTTCTACCTTAAACAATACCACTGACATTGTACACTTGTTTAAATCAAGCTTAATTCTGGCCTGAGATTTAAAGCCAACTTCATCCATGAGTCCATATGAAAGGTACTAAATAATATAATTGTTAAGGCTTAACAAATCCACAAAATAAAGTAACAATAAAAAGTTTTCACACCTGTGTTTTCACACTATGTGTCCTCCAGGACACACACCATTTATTTGTCCTAAGGACATGATAGAAATTTAAAATTAATAAATATAGCAACATTTCTTTTTCATACAGACATTTAAATTTTGCCCACAGAACAAGTACATTTGAAAGACATTTCAAAAATTCTTAATTAACAAATAGGATCATGCTAATGGAACTAAGCAGACAGAGATAATAGAGTGTATATATATGTAAATGGATACTTGCAGCTATAATACTGACAAATAATATTTCCACTTCTAATTTTCCATTTCGTCTTCCTCTCCCTATACATTAATTTTTATATGAATTTACAAGTACGTATTTAAAACAAGATTATGTTAAAAAGCCAAAGTGAATAGAAAAAGAAGACAAATCAGAACCTTAAGTTGTATCACCCTTAAACGAAATAATTTCATTTCAAATACAGATTAATTTTTTTCCCAGAAAAAAAAAATCTGCAAAATACAATCTTTTACCTGTTGGAAAATGTAACAATTTATCCTTTAATAAAGTTATGATATTCATACCTGCTGATGTTTCTCTAAATTTGTCACTCGTCTTCTTTTTCCTCCATTTCCAAGGTTTAAAAATTTTACCAATGGTGGAGAGTTTCCCCTTTCTCTTGAAGGGAGGTGTTTGGGAGCCTGCTGTTGGGCCATCTGAGTTTGCTATAGAAGCTTTGTCCAGTCCATCAACTGTAGAAAGAAAAGTCAAGTCAGAGAAAAGCTGTAATGAAAGTTTGAAACAACATCATCTATTTCTTCCTGCATTGTTCAAAGTAAGCATACCCACTTTAACTGGAATTTCACATAAAGTTTATTTTGCCCCATTTCCCTGCTGGTAGAGTTCTCCTCTAACATCAATCAATAAATCAATCACTCAGAAATTATAGTCCCTTAGATACGCATTTTGAGGTAACATAAAAGAAGCAAAAGACTTACATAAAAGTTAAGGCCAGATAAATAAGGGTCTGCAAAACACAGCTGAATCCATCTGTAACAACCACATCTATATTTTTGTGCAGAAGTAGAGTATTGCCTGGAAAGTCCCACAGACGGAGGAGCCTGGTGGGCTGCGGTCCATGGGATCGCTAGGAGTCGGACACGACTGAGCGCTTCACTTTCACGCATTGGAGAAGGAAATGGCAACCCACTCCAGTGTTCTTGCCTGGAGAATCCCAGGGACAGGGGAGCCTGGTGGGCTGCCGTCTATGAGGTCACACAGAGTCGGACACGACTGAAGCGACTTAGCAACAGCAGCAGCAGAGTAGTGTAAGTGAAACAGGATGTTCCTCCAGAGACTAATTTGGCATTTTCAGTAATGAATATGACAGTCATGGTGTAGCTGAAACCACGCTTTTTTTCTTCACAAAATAAAATTTAATGCCGAGAAGCTAAATTTAAAATTTTACCACACCAAAACTCTTTTGCTTCTATTACCAAAAAAAAATTTAGCTTCAAATAAATTGATAGCTATTACAAATGACAAGAAATATGTGAGAAAGATGGATGTTTTAGGTAATAGAATGCATTTTTATGTGCCTCAGTCTTTTCGTCAACCGGAAGAAAGGCCCTGAACTTTACACTGCCTTGTACTACATTTATAACTGAAAGAAGATGGTGATAATTTATATTACCCCCAACAATCAAATTTCAGTGACAAAAATCTGGAAGCAACTCAGAATGAATAAATGATGGTATTTTTCATGCAATGAAATAGCACTTAGCCATTTCTTTAAAAGGAGCTATTGGTACCTACAACATGAATGCATCTCAGAAACACTGTGCTGAAAAAAAGAAAAAAAGTGACACACAAAAGAATATGTGCTGCGTGGTTTTATTTCTATGAAGTTTTTTAAAAAGGCAAAATGAATTTTGGAGCAAAGAAAGAAGAAAACAATCAGAACAGATGTTGTTTCCTGGAGTGAGATGGAGGTAGGAATCAACTGAGAAAAGATCTGAGGCATCTTCCTGGGGTCCTAGAAATTATCTCAGTAAAGGATGGACTATACAAAACACGTGTTTCCCAGGTGGCCAGTGGTCAGGAACCCACCTGCCAATGCAGGAGAAGTGGGTTCGATCTCTGGGTTGGGAAGATCCCCTGGAGGAGGGCACGGCAACCCACTCCAGGATTCTTGCCTGGAGAATCCCATGGACAAAGGAGCCTTGAGGGCCACAGTTCACTGGGTTGCAGAGTCAGGCATGACTGAAGCGACTTTGTGTGCGTGCATGCAAAACCCATCAAACGGTATTTATGATATTGTGTATTTCACTTTATGTAAAATCTACCTTTAAAAAACCACAAATAGTAAAGTCCAATTAATGGCATGCATGCTGATAGCGATGAAGTGTACTGATGTTCATCAAATAACCTCGAATAGCCAAAGCGATCTTGAGAAAGAAGAATGGAACTGGAGGAAGCAACCTACCTGACTTCAGGCTCTACTACAAAGCCACAGTTATCAAGACAGTATGGTACTGGCACAAAGACAGAAATATAGATCAATGGAATAAAATAGAAAGCCCAGAGATAAATCCACGCACATATGGACACCTTATTTTTGACAAAGGAGGCAAGAATATACAATGGATTAAAGACAATCTCTTTAACAAGTGGTGCTGGGAAAACTGGTCAACCACTTGTAAAAGAATGAAACTAGACCACTTTCTAACACCATACACAAAAATAAACTCAAAATGGATTAAAGATCTAAAGGTAAGACCAGAAACTATAAAACTCCTAGAGGAGAACATAGGCAAAACACTCTCTGACATACATCACAGCAGGATCCTCTATGACCTACCTCCCAGAATATTGGAAATAAAAGCAAAAATAAACAAATGGGACCTAATTAACCTTAAAAGCTTCTGCACATCAAAGGAAACTATTAGCAAGGTGAAAAGACAGCCTTCAGAATGGGAGAAAATAATAGCAAATGAAGCAACTGACAAACAACTAATCTCAAAAATATACAAGCAACTCCTACAGCTCACCTCCAGAAAAATAAATGACCCAATCAAAAAATGGGCCAAAGAACTAAATAGACATTTCTCCAAAGAAGACATACAGATGGCTAACAAACACATGAAAAGATGCTCAACATCACTCATTATCAGAGAAATGCATTTCAAAACCACTATGAGGTACCATTTCACACCAGTCAGAATGGCTGCGATCCAAAAGTCTACAAATAATAAATCCTGGAGAGGGTGTGGAGAAAAGGCAACCCTCTTACACTGTTGGTGGGAATGCAAACTAGTACAGCCACTATGGAGAACAGTGTGGAGATTCCTTAAAAAACTGGAAATAGAACTGCTTTATGATCCAGCAATCCCACTGCTGGGCATACACACTGAGGAAACCAGAAGGGAAAGAGACACGTGTACCCCAATGTTCATCGCAGCACTGTTTATAATAGCCAGGACATGGAAGCAACCTAGATGTCCATCAGCAGATGAATGGATAAGAAAGCTATGGTACATATACACAATGGAGTATTACTCAGCCATTAAAAAGAAAACATTTGAATCAGTTGTAATGAGGTGGATGAAACTGGAGCCTATTATACAAAGTGAAGTAAGCCAGAAGGAAAAACACCAATACAGTATAATAACGCATATATATGGAATTTAGAAAGATGGCAACAATAACCCTGTGTACGAGACAGCAAAAGAGACACTGATGTATGGAACAGTCTTATGGACTCTGTGGGAGAGGGAGAGGGTGGGAAGATTTGGGAGAATGGCATTGAAACATGTAAAATATCATGTATGAAATGAGATGCCAGTCCAGGTTCGATGCACGATACTGGATGCTTGGGGCTAGTGCACTGGGACGACCCAGAGGGATGGTGTGGGGAGGCAGGAGGGAGGAGGGTTCAGGATGGGGAACACATGTATACCTGTGGCGGATTCATTTTGATATTTGGCAAAACTAATACAATTATGTAAAGTTTAAAAATAAAATAAAATAAATAAATAAACTGATGGATAGAATGGAGATGGATAAATATATAATATAGTAAAATGTAGCTAAGTGTTGAATCTAGGTGGTGGATGTGTGGTGATTAGTTGTATAATTCTCCCATCTTCAAAACTTCCTAAATAAAATATTAGGAAATACTAGGGTAAATAAAACAAAAATTGAATGGCAAGAATCTCTGCTTCTAGGAAATGGAATAGACTTACTTTTTACTATTTCTCCTGCTAAATACAACTAAAAGATACCCTGGATGCTATATATAAAACAAACATGAGGGACTTTCCCTGGCAGTCCAGCGGTTAAGACTCCATGCTTCCACTGCAGGGGGTTCGATTCCTGGTCAGGAAACTAATATCCTGTATGCTGTGTGGGGTGGCCAAAAACAAACAAACAAACAAACCATGAATAGACAAATGAGCTGAAAACAAAGTAGACCAGCTTGGGACCTCAAGACCTAAGAAACAGCACGGAGGTAAGATCCCTGTGTTTTCTTTTAGTCTCATGTATTCCTGACTTGCAGCTGAAGTGGTCACCAACCTGAAAACACCAACAAGCACAGACCAATAAAGCCTCAACAAACAGCCTGCTCCCTCTAGTCAAACGAGCCAAAAGGGACAGGCTCACAAAACAGAGAACTTTTAGACGAGAACTGCTCCAACTCCAGACAAACACCACAGAAGAAACTACGACCACCCAAGCCAACAAAGGCTGAGTGGGGAGATCAGACGTCTGTCCTCACAAAGCTCTAATGAGAAGCCCAACGCCCCTCAGAGAGTGGTGTCAGATAGGACCAAGTAGAGAGCCGGAACCTTCCTGCGTGCCAGCTATAACGAAGCACCGTCTACAGTGTCAGTGGAGACCACACCGGAGCCTGGACTTCCACCCACACCCAGTCACGAGGCATGTCTTCTTCTCCCTCCCTCCCCAAACTGGGATCACACCAAACCACTGCCCAGAGGAACGAGACAACCTCCGTCCACTACGGTGTCACTAGAGACCACGTGGGGATCTGGAAATCAAACTATGCCCAGAGTAACAAAGACCCCTCTCCCCGTTTCTGCCACGAGATACCAAGAAAGAATGAGGGGCTGAACTGCAGTAGTGAGGCAGTCCCCTTTGCCTCCTTGCCTGGAGAAGTGTCAAACAAAGCCAGTTAAAGGGTTTCAATAAAGAGTTACAGTCTAATCTAACACAAAAGTGTTGAAGCTTCAATCAAAAATCACCTGACATACCACAAACCAGGAAAATCTTAAACTAAGTGAGAAGAGATAATCAGTACACACCAACACGTAAATCCTTAGGAGTTCTCCTTCCAAACAAGAATGATAAATCCCATTCTTCCCACTCGGAACGTCGACTCTAATCCCAGGCAGAAACGCAAGAACTGCAGTGACTGAGTCTTTTGTAAATGATCCCATGCTGGCCACAGTGCAGCAGGCAGGGAGAGAGATGGGTCAGACTAATCGTAAAGCTAAGTCAGAGTTTAAAAGTAAAATCCTTATTTACTTCACTTTCACTTCTGTCCAACTGCTTTCCTTAAACTAGGAACAAAACCAGGGAAAATCACTTCCACTCCTGTCCAACTGCTTTCCTTAAACTAGGAGCAAAACCAGGGAAAAACTGAGTGTATATTTCTTCTTCATGGAGACTTTATGCTGAAGATTCAGTTTTGAAACAACTTAAATGTTGTGAAATATAAAAGGGCTACTACAAACATGGGAACTAAAGCTACCATCTCCAACTCACCTCTGTGGCTACAGACACACATTTAGTTCTCGTTTTCTCTAAACCTACAACCCTGACACGCCATCAAAATTCTGCTTTTGATCTGAACCACTAAGGAATAATCTATTTTTTTTTCTCCTGAAAAGAAAACCAAATGAAAACAAAAATTAAATAATTCCTTAGGTGACAGAATGTGACAGATAGGGAGACTGAATGAGGTAGCTGAAAAATGAAAAATGAAGGTCTTAAATTCATAGCTACATGAGACATTAACTGCCATACCTTTCTTCATTTTGCAATTACAGTTTTAGTCTTTATCTCTGCCCTGGAAAGTGCCAGGGCAGTGTCCTGGGCCAGTGACCGCGGCACAGTTCACACACACATATCTTTTTCCTGACTGCAAGAATCTACCCATAATTTTGTAATTATCGGGCAATGACAGTAAACCACACTTACAATTAGGAACATATACTGGCATAGGTGGCCACACCGCCACGGTATTTCTCTTCAGTTACGAACACGAAGGGGACTGTCACCTGCTTTGGAGTCATATGAACAGAAACTTGACTCCCTTCTTTTCCCCAAACACCTACGATACTGCCAGGACCACTGATCATTCTACTATTTTTCTTTTGGGCCAGTGTACCATTAAAGTTGACTTGAAACTTTCTAAAATTGTTTTTACAAGTCTAGTGAGTTTGGCATTTACCCACAGATAAAAACAAATCTCCAGGTAAACCCCAGATGGAAGTCTGAATTTCCTGTCTTAAATGTTAATTTTGACTGACTTACGTGTTATGAAGAGGGACCTAACATTCATCAGGTTTTCCTTTTTCACAATGAAAATCAACATCATAAAATAATTTAAATATTATTTAAATATCTTTAAAACCAGTCATTAGCTCTTTGAATGTAGACAATTCAAATGACACACCTCAGTCTATCTTCCCACCAAAGTCAGTCCATTCCTAACAGAACTTGCCCACACCAGCCAGTAAGATCCAGAAAATACATGAAGGTTTTCTCTTTCATTTAAACAGAAATTTATCAATTAGGCAATCCCAGTGCTAATGTGATCACAGAAGCAAAAAATAAATGAAGCTAGATAATTATCATACACATTAAATTCTAGACTTGGGAGAATCTTTTCTTTGATATTTGAGAACGGAATGACAAGGATTCTTAGAAAAATGAAACTATTTAATATGAGAGTGTGTCGTACTTTTTATAATACTTGATAGTTCTCTGATATTCCAGATACTCATCTCTGATTTTTCTCCACACAATTATTTCAGTCATTGAGGAAGTGAGACAAGTGTGGCAGAGCATTCCACCTCACAAATTTCATAGGTGAAAGAACACTTAGAAAAGAACCTCAATAAAAGAAATTCCTGGGGACCGATTCTAAAGAAAGTGATAGCCACTCTATGAGAAAACAAGTGGTGAAGATGGCCTCAACTGTCCCCTGAAATCCTTACATATCTGAAGGTTAATGAGAATACATTTTTGAAGCCAAATAATAACAAAAACAAAGAGAAATCATATGTGATTTTAAGAAAAATGCTGATAATTCTCTGTTGTACTAAGTACACACTTACAATACTACTCATAGTGATTTGACTGTATCAAAGAATATACCTATTAAAAGGGCACTGTACAAAAATATTTGACATTTAAAAATCAAGAACCTAAAGGAAGTAAGAAAACAAGAAACCAACGTTTATTTCCTTAAAATATGGCTTCTAGGCTATCCTCTTCGTCCCTTTGTAAATTATTATGCTTACATAGTATTATCACCATATATAAATATATTTATTTTTATTTCTATTACAGTCTTTTTTACATTTCCACTATAATTCTGCCACCTTCCTCTTTAAAAGCTACGGAGCATACAGCAAAGAAACATTAGGGCAGCACTTGGGGAACATTTAACTCTATTTCCTACCCTTCCGTGAGGCCTCTCTCTCACGAAAGTGACTTAAAAAATATGCTGTCAGACAGCAGCATACATGCAATTCTGGGCACAGAACCAAGTAGACAATAAGGTCGGAGGGAACTGGCGCTATGAGCCGTTGCTGATGAAACTGACTAACAGTTTCTAGGAAAGCTGGTGGCTCTCCTTGTCTTCAGTCATCTAAAGGAGATCCTTCTTGTTGCGGTTGTTTAGGCATAAGTCATATATGACTCTTGGGACCCCATGGACTATAGCCTGCCAGGCTCCTCTGGCCATGGGATTTCCCAAGCAAGAATACTGGAGTGGCTTGCCGTTCCCTTCTCTAGGGGATCTTTCTGGACCAGGGATCCAGCCTGTGTCTCCTGCGTCGGCAGGCGGCTTCTTTACCACTGAGCCACCTGGGAAGCCCACAAAACAAGATCCTTACTCTCTTGCTAATCAGCACCGACGTTTGGGTTGGATCAAGTCTCTTCCTTTTGGGGGGAAGGATGAATAACCGGTGGAAGGAAAGTGAAAAGGAACAGAAGAAAAAAATGTGTGGTATCACATGGGGTTAGGAGTTAAATCCTGAAACTGGTATACTTGTAAACAGGATGAAACATTGGATAATAGATGTTAGGAGCCAAATTTCTCTTTCTTGGAAATGGAGGTTACAGATAAGCAAAGGGGGAAGCCAGAATGATTGATGTGGACTGGATTAGAGTCGGAGATATCAGTATGAACTCCTGTTTTGAATAGAGAGAGAAAGGGAGGGAGAGAGGAAAGATATAGATAGATAGATAGATTATAAGTATATGTATATACATGGCTTGGTATACATACTTGTATTTTCCCATTCATTTTGGGGGCTAGAAGCAATGACACCCCAGTGAGCACTCAGCCTTTGGTTTCTAACAGCATGCTCCAATAAAAGGAATCAGACCTCTTTCCAGAAATGGCTGCTTCCAGGGCTGGGGCAAGGAAAATACTAGATGAGACTGGAGCATCTTCCTTTTCAGAAAGGAAACAAGTGCTCAAAACACATTCTCATGAGAGAATGTCAAAGTCACACAGGAGCCAACAGAGAGTTCCACAGGCCAAAGACAGAACAATCCGGGCAATAGTGCAGTTTTAGATTATCATCCAAACTGATGAACAGTGAATAAATAAATAAGTATGGGATATAACACCTGTATGGAAGAATGGCAACTAATTTATATAAAGCTCCACTCTCAAGAAGGTGGGTCTTAACTTCCCACTCCTGAAATGTGTGGGTTTTACATGGTGACTTCCTTTGAAAGACTTCAGTATGGAAAGGTGGGGAAAAGGAGGCACTTACAGTGAAGAAAGTGACAGACACTGCTTCAGCCAAGTGACGGATGTTGACTTGATCACTGCTAAGTCATGTTGAGAGCATGGACCCTTGATATGATGGAAGAGAATCAGATCTCGAAACCTAGAACCCCACTGTATACCTTTAAGATCATAAAATTTTTGCACCTTGTTTTATGTCCTTGGATATGTTCCAGTGTCTCTGAGCTCACAGTCCATGGAAACTTGAATAGAATATGTACCCTACTGTTGTGTGACAACTGTATAAATCTTAATTATGTTGAATTGGTTCACAGCACTCTTCAGGTCTACTATATTGCCCTTCTATTTCTTTGTATATTACTTCTATTAATTTTTGAGATTTTTATATTGAAACTCCAACTAAAATCTTAATATATCTACTTAAAAAATAATTGCAACATATAGTAGAACTATACATAATCTTGTTCTGTATTTTCCAAGTCTCCTGTAAGTATGTTATCATACCTTCATAATTTAAAAAAGAAAAAAAATACTATAACCCTACTGTAACCCATAAGAAAAACATTAGATAAGCCAAAGTGAGGGTCATTTACAAAATACCTGACCAATAAATACACCTCAGGTCATTAAAAACAAGGGAAGCCTAAGAAATTGTCCCAGACCAGGGAAGGCTACGGAGACATAATGAATGAATGTAAAGTGGTATCCTTCAAGCAAGACCGGAACGATAACAATAACAAAACAACCTTAGGGGAAAACTAGTGAAATCCTAACAAACTGTGGAGTCTAGTTAACAATACTGCACCAAAACCCTTTCCTTGGTTGTAATACATGTATTCTACACATTTAAGAGATGAACAGTAAGAGAAACTAAGCTGGAGGTATATGAGAACTCTGTACTGTCTCTGCAGCTTTTCTGTACATTTGAAACTATTCTAAAATAAAAGCTTCATTTTCAAAACTGTGGAGTAGTTAGCATGGAGAAGATAAGACCTAGAGGAGATTCCTAGCGGACAGCATTTCAGCTGCAGAGAGACCTTGCGGGGCGCTGTCAATTTACCGACAGTAAAGATTTCTGCTGAGGGTTTTAGAAAGTATCAATAATATAATATGTTTTAGACTTGCTCATTTTTTTCTCCAAAATCTCCTTTTATTAATATTTTCAACTCCCAGTATTTTAGCACTAAGAGAATATTTACAGGTCATCAAATTGCTGTCTCAACACTTTGTATTACCTGATGGATCCTAATGAGGTAAGTGGCATCTAACATCCTACAAAAGAGTAGACCATGGGCCCGGTAATTACCAATCCCAGTTACTGTGGAACCACACAGTGGCAATTCTCATGCACACGTGCTGGGTTAGTAGCATGACCTGCCTACACAGAATGACAAATCAAGGAATAAATGTTTAAAGTTACCTGTACTTTATTTTTAAAGCACTGAAGTTCAATTATTTTCAACAATAAACTTCTCCTAGGGAATCAAAAGTAAACTTAAAAGACTGAAGTTTATTTTAGGATCATGGAGGATACCTTTTCCAGCTCATCCATTTTTTCCCCTGAATTCATGGGTATGGGAGAAGAGTAGTATAATTCAGGAACAGAAATCCCAGAGCTCACACTGGTGTGAAAGGTTTGGTGAGCAGAAACAACAATGAACTAGTCACTGACTCATCCTGGGTTTCATGCTCTCCTGAAAGTGGAAATTCACAAGCACTTTATTAAGAGCAGAATTAATAATCATTAGTATTTATTGAGTATTTACTATGAGCCAAGCATTGTTGAGTACTTTACCTGCATTCATTAGCTCATGCCAATGCTTACAATAGCTCTCAGATAAGTACCATTCATCAGTCCCATTTCTGAGACAAGAAAACTATAACACAAAGACTAAGCATCTAACTCAGTAAGTGGTAACTTGTGTGTGTGTTTACATTCAGACAGAGTAAGATTAAATAAGTATCTATTGACTAAATACATAACTAGATTATGAATAAATAGGTATCTTCCAGGACTTCCTTGGTGGTCTAGTGGTTAAGACTCTGCACTTCTAATATAGGGGCCACAGGTTCAATACCTGATCAAGGAACTAAGATCCCACAGGCTGCATGACATGGCCAAAAATAAATAAAATAGGTATCTTTCTAGGAGAGATCTTGGGTGAGAAGTGACGTCTGCCTGCCTCCAGAGGTGGCCCTCTTAACCACTGTACTGCAAGGTCTCCTTTAACTCAGTGCTTTTTTTCTTTTTCCTTTTTGGCCACACCCTGTAACATGCAGGGTCTTATTTCCTGGACCAGGGATCAAACCCGTCTCCCCTGCAGAGGAAGTGTGAAGTTTTATTCACTGGGAAGTCAGGAAAGTCCAACCAACTTGGTGCTTTGATTCACCCTGTAAAGGTCAGGGCAGTGATGGAGAGTAAGATAGGATTCTCCCCCTTACAGGACTTCACAGTAAAGTTCGGGAAGCAGGAGTGATCAGTGGTCAGTGACACCAGCCAACTGAGAAGGTGCTAGAATAAAGACAAAAGCAGACGTCTGGCTGGCGCGGTTTGGGGCGATTTCACAGGGAGCGGGAGACTTATTCACCTGCTAATGCAGGTGACTCAGGAGGCGTGGGTTCAATTCCTAGGTTGGGAAGATCCCTTAGAGAAGATCATTCTAGCATTCTTGCCTGAAAAATCCCATGGACAGAGGAGACCGGCAGGCTACAGTCCCTGGGATTGCAGTCAGTCAGACATTACTAAGCAACTGAACATAAACACACAGGGAACTTGAACCGGGACTGCCAAGAGAGTAGCCTTTGAAGGGGAAATCAAGGAAGAGAAATGTCCTAAAAGTGAAAATTCAAGGATGGCTGACCTTTTTAAGTAATGCCAAGAAAAATGTTCTCATTATCCCAGTCCTGAGCTCATCAGACACATATTTATGGGGAAAAAACAAAGCAAATTTATAAAGTCCTATCCTCAAACAAGTGGAATGGTTAAATGTGAAATTTTTAAAAAGAAACTAGAGAATTTTTGTATTTTCTAGATATTAGTGTATGTAAACTAGATTAAAAATCTGAATTTTATCAGTTAGATCTTAGTTGATACAGAAGAAAATTGCTTTTCATCTGCTGATTGTTCCTTTAAAAATAATCAGCATTAAGGTAATAATCATGGCTAAAAAAATTTTTTTTAATGTTTAGCTACCATCTTTTTAAATCCAACAAGAGTAAAAGAACAGAATGCAGACAAGTAAGAAAAGAATGTGAAAAACATTCCAATAATAGTTAAATAGAAGAGTTTTGGCCCCTCTGGAGGAAGACTAATACTTATTTACTAGTTATTTAATTATGTACTAGGCTATCATTTGCCTCCCAAGTTGACAATTTCCATTTCACTGTCACTATAGTTATCTAAATAGGTTTGGGATTAAATCAGTTTTTCCACTGTCATTGAAATGAATACTATGAAGATTTTTCAAAATAATGTTTGAGAAATAATATGCACACAGCAAGTAAATGATCTGGTACATGAGAGCACCATCCAGATCAAGGTCTAGGTCATTTCCAGGCTTAGAAAATTTCTTTGTGTGCCTTCCCAATCAATACCATCCTCTCCATCCATGTTGTTGTTGTTCAGTTGCTCAGTCGTGTCCGACTCTTTGCGACCCCATGGACTGCAGCACGCCAGTCCTCCCTGTCCTTCAGTATTCCCGGGGTTTGCTCAAACTCATGTCCATTGAGTCAGTAATGTCATCCAACCATCTCATCCTCTGTCGTCCCCTTCTCCTCCCGCCTTCAATCTTTCCCAGCATCAGGGTCTTTTCCAGTGAGTCAGCTCTTCACATCAGGTGGCCACAGTATTAGAGCTTCAGCTTCAGCATCAGTCCTTCCAATGGTTATTCAGGATTGATTTCTTTTAGGATTAACTGGTTTGATCTCCTTGCAGTCCAAGGGACTCTCAAGAGTCAAAAGCATCAATTCTTTGGTGTTCAGCCTTCTTTATGGTCCAACTCTCACATCCATACACGACTATAAGAAAAACTATAGCTTTAACTATATGGACCTTTGTAGACAAAGTCTCTGCTTTTTAATACACTGTCTAGGTGTGTCATAGCTTTTCTTCCAAGAAGCAAGCGTCTTTTAGTTTCATGGCTGCAGTCACCATCTGCAGTGATTTTAGAGACCAAGAAATATTCATTCACATCTCCAAATAACCACTGTTTTGACTTCCATCGCCACTAGTTTCACCTGTTCTAGAACTTTAACTTCTCAGAATTATACAACCTACTCTTTGTTGTACGTGCCTTTCACTGAGCATTGCGCCTGAGAGGCTCATCTAAATACATAAGCATTTCAAAGCAGAGCTACCCGGGTACAAAATGAAAAGTATGCCACCTATCTCAGCAAGACCTCAGATGGGAGAGTACTTAAACATGATGAGTTTTTTCACAGCTCTTCTTTTAAGAAAGGATATCGTTTCCACTTTCTTTATCTGGAAAACATAAATAATAACTCCTTTCCCTTCCTAGATTTGTGAGAAAACTAGTAGACCGTTCTACCATCTTTTCAGGTTGCCCTGAAGCCATGCTAAATTAGAAGCTCACCTCAACAAGCTTAGGGATGGAGAAGCAGTTTATTTTCTGTAAATAATGACAGCTTTTTAGTCTCATTCTGCATCTGATAGCAGCAGTAGTCTGAGCAGCGCAGCTCAGAGAAACACTGAGTATAACATTATCCATTAAAGGATCGACTGTGTTATTACAGGAGTCCTACACTATCTTGAGTATATTAAAGGCCTATATATGGGGACACTCGGAGAAGGCGATGGCACCCCACTCCAGTACTCTTGCCTGGAAAATCCCATGGATGGAGGAGCCTGGTAGGCTGTAGTCCATGGGGTCGCTAAGAGTCGGACACAACTGAGTGACTTCCCTTTCACTTTTCACTTTCATGCATTGGAGAAAGAAATGGCAACCCACTCAAGTGTTCTTGCCTGGAGAATCCCAGGGACGGGGGAACCTGGTGGGCTTCTGTCTATGGGGTCGCACAGAGTCAGACACGACTGAAGCAACTTAGCAGTAGCTTAGCATATGGGCACACTGAGATCCAAGAAGGTTAGTGGCTTTCCAAATCATTAACTAGTCACAGATACATAGTCTACGTCGTCTGATTCCTGACTGGGGGCTTTTCTCCCATTCTCCCTGCTGTCCTCGTTGGAATACGATAGCTAAACTCATGGTGAACCAGCAGCACACCCTAGTACCTCTAGACGAGCAGTAAGACTCTGTTCATAGAGCAAAAAGCAAAGAAGACATCACATAATCAGGATAGGCAATAAATCTCAGTTAATGTTCGGAATTTTGAGCATCCAGTTGGGATGGCTCACTGTAATCTGAAAAGAGAACTGAGTCCCAGACTCAGCTCTGCTACTTAACTGGCCCTGTGACCTTGAGCAAAGACCCCAATATTTCATTGCTGAGATTATCAGATTCAGTTAAAGGGTCTCTAGGCTCAATAAAATTGATATACTTTTATGTCACCTTTAGACCTGTTCCAAGTGCTTCATGATTATTGCCTTGTTGTCATCACAACCCTATAAAGTAAGGTGCTATTAGTATTTCCGTTTTATAAATGAGGAAGTTGAAGTCCAGAGAGACCGAGCAGTTTACCCAAGGTCACAGAGCCCGTCAGAGAGATTTAAACTCCAGATGGTCTACCTCCTGAGTGTCCCTTGCACAATATGGGCCAGGGGCTTGTGGGTGGGAATACAGCTATATTTTAAGAGAAGGCAAGACATAAAGCCTGATGAATAATAATTCAAGTCTAGGCCCAACTGCTTCTTTGGTAATCTAACGAGACAGGGCAGATACTGTTCTAGTCTCTGAAACGATGCCCACTGTCATCACAGCTAAGTTCACGTGGGCTGCAGGCAGTGCGTCCTCTTCGCTTATAATAACTACGGTCCTTTGATTGCACAGAATCCTTATTTAACACAGCATTAATTTTAGAAATCTGATACCATCAATTTTTGGACTTGTTTTTCTAACAGAGGCAGCCATTATTTTTAAACCCCCAAAGGGAAAAGCGACTAAAGACTTCCATCTGTCTCGCAAACACTGAGAGAGAATTTCAGAGTTTAAACTTGAGGGCCGAAGGGCTGCAGAAGGGGCGTGTTTGTGCAGCTGTGTGACATCCTGGCGCACTGATGTGAACCACAGACCCTAGACTCGCTTCAGGACATTTAATAGATTAAATAATGTCACTTGTACTTAGGGTTCGAAGAAATTCTAACTGAACAGGAAAAAGGTCACCTGGCAAAAGGGAAATCAACTTTAATATAAACAAAAGCATCATGAGTTTCATATATCACTATTACTGCTGCAAGCAAAGGGTTCTAGAAGGAGTTAGGATGGCTGTGTTTAGGAACAGCGAGACGTGTGCTACAGAGAAAGAGAAAGGAACAAACCCACTTCCTACCTTCCTTCCCTTCCTGAGTCATCGCCTACATCAGCCCTCAGAGACCGGGCTGGACAGCAGGCCATGGTGTGTGGTGGGTGTGTTTGTGGAAAGGTTTGACACACCTCCAGTGGGCAAACTGCCAAGTAAGAGAGAATCTCACCTCTAAGTGAAGATGGTGATTCTTTCCTTTATGCTGAGCTTGTGCCTGGGGAGGAAACTTTAGGAGAGAAGCTGGAAGACCTTAGATATAAATTACAAAATAAACTGTAAAATAAAATCTAACAATATCTGGGACTTCCCTGGTGGTCCAGCAGTTAAGACTCTGCACTTCCACTGCAGGGGACACAGGTGTGATCCCTGGTCAAAGACCCTACATTTCCAGTGGTGTGGCCAAAAATAAAAATAAATAAATAAATAATACAAAGACGTCCCTGGCAGTCCAGAGGTTAACACTTCGCCTTCCAATGCAGAGGGTGCGGGTTCAATCACTGGTCAGGGAGCTAAGATGCCACGTGACTTGCAGCCAAATAATCAAAACATAAAACAGAAACAGTATTATAACAAATTCAATGAAGACTTTTTAAAAAAATGGTCCACATAAAAAAGTCTTTAAAAAAATGTTAAAAATAAAAAATATGCTAAAGACAATTAAAATTTTTTAAATGTAATGATTTTGGATCCACTTTGCCCCAAACAAAATTATGAAAAACTTCCCAGTAAAGGATGAATGTAATAGAAATATTATTAAAATAACACATTAAATCTGGACTAGTAGCTTTGGATCAGTTCAGTTCAGTCGCTCCGTCGTGTCTGACTCTTTTCGATCCCATGAATTGTAGCACGCCAGGCCTCCCTGTCCATCACCAACTCCCGGAGTTCACCCAGACTCACGTCCATCGATCAGTGATGCCATCCAGCCATCTCATCCTCTGTCGTCCCCTTCTCCTCCTGCCCCCAATCCCTCCCAGCATCAGAGTCTTTTCCAATGAGTCAACTCTTCGCATGAGGTGGCCAAAGTACTGGAGTTTCAGCTTTGGGTCAAAAGATCCATAAGAGTCTACTTATACTGTGACTAACCCTCTCTGCAGTCCAACAGTCCCCTGGGAGTCACACCAAGTTCTGTGAAGAGATGGATGGCCACGTGTAAAATTCTGGACTATCCCCCCAAGGCAGAAATGAAACCTTACACAAGGGAACCCAGGACACTAGGAGACACAAGCTGTAGGCTTATACAATGGAAGGCAGAAAGCTGGGAGAATTTATGTCAATTAGTCATAAAGAGTCCCCAATGCACTCAGCTTTATATCCCTATCATTCAGTTAAAAGAGGTGACTGTAACAACCCAGGCATCTGAACTTGGACTGGAGCAGAGAAAAAGGACTAGAAATGATGAATGCCTCCAACAGACATTGAGAAGGAAGAAGTAAGGAGGCCAAGGAGCTGCCTGGAAAAGACACAGGCAACTCCAGGGTCTGAAACCTCTCCGAGGATGAGGTGGGATGTAAAGAGATGAAGGCTTAGAGAAAAGGTTTGTGGCTTGAGTTCAAGCACCCTGAACATTCAAGGGAAGATGTGAGGAAATACAGTACTGCTGCTGCTGCTAAGTCGCTTCAGTCGTGTCCGACTCTGTGCGACCCTGTAGACGGCAGCCCACCAGGCTCCCCCGTCCCTGGGATTCTCCAGGCAAGAACACTGGAGTGGGTTGCCATTTCCTTCTCCAATGCATGAAAGTGAAAAGTGAAAGTGAAGTCGCTCAGTCATGTCCGACCCTTAGCAACCCCATGGACTGTAGCCTACCAGGCTCCCCACTCCATGGGATTCTCCAGGCAAGAGTACTGGAGTGGGTTGCTATTGCCTTCTCTATTACAGAAACTGATCTATGTTAAAAAGAAAAAGACATTTAACAGTACTAGACATTAGCAAGAAAACAGAGTTGAAGTTAAAGAAGTTATTAGGGGTGGTTTTTCCAAATAAAAGCAGAGTTAAGTTGACCTCTTAGAGGATGATTACATGAAGGAGACAGTAACTTCCCTGGTGGCTCAGATGGTAAAGAATCCGCCTGCTATGCAGGAGACCTGGGTTTGATCCCTGGGTTGGGAAGATCCCCTGGAGGAGGGTATAGCAGTCCTCCAGTACTCTTGTCTGGAGAATCCCCATGGACAGAAGAGCCTGGTGGGCTACAGTCCAAGGGGTCACAAAGAGTCAGACATGACTAAGCACAGACACGACTGAGCGACTAAGTACACCCACACAGCTTTTACTAGGAAAGGTATCTAACTAAATTGGAGCTAAAACCCAATGGCTTTTGTTTTTTCTATTTTTCAGGGATTACACGTGAGAATTCAAATCTCTCATATTAGGAAACCAGCTAGAAAACCATGAAACCATTTTTTTTTTAAACCTGTTATCATATTCTTTCATAACATTATTAGGGGTATTGAGCTATGTGTTGCTACTTAAAATTTTTGATTCACTCAAATCACCGGAAACTGGTAGAATTACAAGGCCCTTTGCATAGCAGCCCAGTGTCTGGTGGCAAATATCTGACTACATAATGTAACATGCTCAATTATCAGGAATCATTCTTTAAAACTGGCAACCCACAAGTTACTGTTCCAGTTTAAACAGAAAACACCACCTCTTCTATCTCAACTCTCAATTGAGAATCAAGTATCTCCTGGGATGCCAGTCTGTTAAAGCAGGCAAACACAAATGGAGAAATGATTGATACTTATGCTGCTCTATATGAAAACTTCCAGAGAAGTAAGCAAATGTTTTGTTAACTTCCAAGGCCCTTGGACTGCTTTTGTACCGAGAGTCATCAGGTAAAGCAAAAAGTTTATTTATTTGTTTGAAATTCACACAGTGTGTATGTGTATATTGGTGGGTTGGCAGGGGGGCTGCTCTAGCGTATTTATGGGCTAAGAAGAAAGCCTGGTGGGAGAGAGAAAGTGAAGATATGAGAGAGAATACACTAGAATTTGAGAACTGAACGCCTGCAGGATAAGGGCAAGGCGTGGGTGGAGGGGCAGAGCCCGAACCTCACATGGTGAATATCAGGAAGTCACCAGAAAGTCAGGAAATTACAGCAGCAAAGACGTGGGAAGAGAAGCTCAGCAGGATGGCACGTATTTCAAATGAGAAATAACTTTCAAAAGCAAAGTTGACCTCTTAGAGGATGATTACATTAAGGAGGTAGCAGTTTTCCTGGTGGCTCAGATGGTAAAGAATCCACCTGCAATGTGGGAGACCAGGATTTGATATCTGGGATGGGAAGATTCCCTGGAGGAGGGCAGCTTAACTCCTCTTCCACGCAATACTGGAAGCAAAACAGGCAGGAGTGGTGGGCGATCAGGAGTGGATAGAAGGTCAATAGCGAGGGGTGAAGGGCCACCGAGCCTCTTCCACCAGGGGAGAGCTGCCAAGGAGAGGTGGGTTTCTGACCAAACAAGAAAGAAGAGGAAGGAGAAGTCCACAAAGAGATGAGGATGTAGGAAACTCTGCTTCCTGTGTAATGGAGTCATCCATCCGTAATTAATTTCTTGAGACAAGGTAATGCACTGGGGCTTTGAGTGAGCAAAATGGACTGGATCTCTGCCCTTGGGAGGCTTATTTATGGTCTCTGATGGGAGCTGACATTATCCTGGCAACATCCACTCCAGAGCAGAAATACAGCAGGTAGTGAGAGCACAGGGGGTGAGGCGGCTGAGGGGCTCCCAGTGAGGCAGGGCAGCACTGGCTCTTGGGACAGGCATAGCATGAAATGGTCTCCCAGTTCTGAGTTAAAATTCAGGATAAAATTGTTTGAGGGGTACAGAGATTTAGCCCAGTTTCATAACACTACTTAAAAAGTAGAAACACCCTGTATCAATTAAGCAGGAGACCACTGAAAAGTCACTGAAAAGCAAAGGATTAACATTCCTTAGTTTGAACAACACCTAATTCTCTAACTACAGAGACAGAGACAAGAAAGACAGAATTCCATTAGCTGTGTTTTGAAAAAATAATATTACAGTAATGATGCCTTCAAAGTTGATTTTTTTTTTCTCCAATATAGTCACTAAAGCTATCCCAATTACAAGATGTTCTATTTCGGTTTCCTTCTTGAAAATGACATGTGTGTTAAGCAAGCATTCCAGAGAACGAGCTGTACCAGCAGGACTTGGATATAACCCTACACAGAAAGCCTCTGAATCCAATTAGGGCACCATCAAGCCAACCAGCTGATTCCAAAGTCCTTTTCTGATATTATTTTTATTAAGATTTTCAATACTGGCCAGAAGGATTGTTGAACGTGTACTAGAATGATGAAAAAAGCCCATAACTGAGCTTCAGAAGTAGCTAGTTGCCACTCACAGACTTCCCGGAAGCCACAAAATTATTCTTAACTACTGTTCTTATCAAGTGAGTAGGGGAAAAAAGATTGCCTCTTTGAAGAGTAAGTACATGAAAAAAAGAAAAAAAGGACTAGTCTTCCCTGCTATATTAGGAGTCCCATGATACCCCCACCCTGAACATAAGCCACAGAAGGTACTTGATAAATATTTACAAAATGAATAACTAAGTCATGCACAAACGTTTGGCAATAATTTACAAAGCCTGGCCTATCTAGGCTATGATTTATTTTAGCAGGTCTTTAGATTTTTCACACAGGGGAAATTGTTTCCAACAGCGCTTTCCTGTAGAATTCCAAATATTTTGAAAGATAATCTAACAGACACTAAAGTTTGAAACTGAGAAAATATCAAAGCCACCAGAAAGGGTGATTAACACTCAGAAGAATGGTACATGCATTGTTGACAAATTTTTCAGGTGAATAAACACTTGCTGCTTACTATGTAATTTTAAATAACGTAAAAAGACAATCATTAAAGATAAATCACTGAAAAAAGAAAACAGTTGGAATCATTTAGAGATGAACTTATCTTTGAAGAACTTCCTACTGAGACTTTCCTGGCAGTCCAATACTTCAAATGCAGGTGGTGTGCGTTCGATCCCTGGTTGGGGAACTAGGATCCCATATGCCTCATGGCACTCCCCAACCCCCACCAAAAAAGAACTTCCTATTTCCACACAGCATGAGTGGTGAAAATTATCCGTTTTTAAGAAGCTACTCATCCACACACACCACACTGGCATCGCTTTTTCCTTCTCTGAACACTACAAGCACATCAGGCATCTCAGGTTTGCCGATCTTCCCAACCCAGGGATCGAACCCACATCTCTTGTATCTCTTGCACTACAGGCAGATTCTTTACAGATGAGCCACGGGGGAAGCCCCATGCAACTAGAAAGGAGCTATGAAAAGGTTTGGAGGGGAATAAATGATAGAAGTGGATTATTTCTGATCTGGAGCAATGGAAGCAATGAAATGTCTTTGAAAGCTATTTTTCTGGTCTTCCAGAGGGTTCCAGGAAAACAAAAACATCTCCCTCCACAATAGACACCTGCATAGAGCCACCTGCATTCTCCACTGGTCTCCAGACAATTGCTGGGAGCTGCTGAGGCGAATGAGTACTCAGGGGAGATCCCTCTTATCCTCCAGCAGAAATGCTCTGGACTCAGGGAAGAAACAAAGCAAGAAAGCTGACATCACCGAGAAGAAGAATGAGAGAACAAACCCAGATCTGGACTCGGCTCTATTTCCCACCAGGTGGGAAATTGCACAATTTATTTTTATGCTTAAACCTGCAAAAAATTTAAAAAGTTAAAAAAAAAAAAAACTGTTTTATTCAAAAGACCGGTTGCTTGCTTGGTTAATATAATAGTGATTCATGTTGAAAACCCAGTTATAGAACTGCCTGCATGTAGTGGGGCTACAAGTTGTTCCTTTAGCTTTTGTTGTTGTTGATGTTATAGCTGCCAAGCACAGGAAGTTGCATTTTACTCCTGTTTCCAAATATACCTAATGTCAAAATCTAAGGAGGGAAAAAAAAGTTGCGCTTTGTGACTCTTAACCTCAGATCCTTTGCAGTTAAGGCCACCTTTAGGTTTAACACAGGTAGCTCAGTCCTTAAGGACTCTAGTTCACTGGGACAGGTTATCCACTGGACTGGCTAAGAAATCACTGCAAAGGAGGCCTCTGTTTATTCTGCACCTTTCCCTATTTGAAAGTTAACCAGAACCTTGTGCCCATACTCTTCACGCCTAGGACCAGATCTCCAGCAAGAAAAATAATGTTAGACTGGCACTGTGAGACCACAAGTAATTATTAATTAAATCCTGATCTGTTATTTCCATTGTATAAGAAGTTCATTCCTAACCCTTAAGGCTACTGAATTTTACATCTGAAATATCAGGGTCTTGGGCCAGGTGAAATGTTCTCATTTGGAAGAACACCAGTGTTCTGTGACTTTTAACCTTCCTTAGAATGCGTGTTTAGCAGATTCTAATCTGCAAAATGCCTTAAAAGATGAGAAAGTGACAGAGTCACAATTAGTGGGAGAGGGGGCTTGGCTAAGAGTTTCTGCATCCCCCCACCTCCACCCCATCACTATTAGGATTCAGATCAAGGCCCCAAAAGAACCAGGTCTTTTGTGCAGCTTTTTGGGGCAGTGTTTTCTATCTCAGCTGTATCAAGGTCTAACTTCTGGGCTTCCCCGGTGGCTTGGCAGTAAAGAATATACCTGCAATGGAGAAGACACAGGAGATGTGGGTTTGATCCCTGCATCGGGAAGATCTCCTGGAGGAAGGCACGGCAACCCACTCCAGTTTTCTTGCCTGGAGAATCCCATGGACAGAGGAGCCTGGCGGGCTTCAGTCCACAGAGTTGCAGAGTTGGAAACGAAGGAAGGGGCTGAGTACACACACACACACACACACACACACACACACACACACACACACACACACCTTAATTCTAGGAAACTCCTGGTCCAGAACATGCCTTAAACAATGAAATAATTTCTGAGGTTACTGGAGAATTTTGAATCCTTTTCAGAGAGGACCTAGGATTGCTAGATTCAGATGCACCCAAATCTTACTTGTGTGCTTAACTCTCTGGAGGGACCTATTCAATTTAAATTAAGAAATTTTGAACCTCAAAAAGGTGAGTATGCTTTTGAAGCACTATCTTCATGATCTGTGACAAGATGAGCAAGTCCACGCAACTGTGCATCCCAGTGAATAATGTCTTTTAATACAGGATAGGAAGGTCTTCTGCCCATTTTTTGATTGGATTGTTTGTTTTATTGATATTGAGCTGTTTGAATATTTTGGAGATTAATTTCCTGTCAGTTGTTTCATTTGCAAATATTTTCTCCCATTCTGAGGGTTGTCTTTTCATCTAGTTTATGTTTTCTGGCTGGTGGGGGGTGGGGTGGGGGGGTGTTGTTGTGCGATGATGAGTTAGTGTTTAATGGGAACAGAGTTTCAATTTAGGAAGGTGAAAAATTTGGGAGATGGATGAAGGTGAGAGTTGCACAGCATGTGTTTGTATTAGGACTACTGAACAGTAGAGTTAACTATGGTTAAAATAGTATATTTTGTATTATGTTACTTTTACCACAATAAAAAAAACACACACTAAAAAAAAGAGAGGTAGGAAGGTATCAACAAAAGCCTTCTGAGTATTTTGCAATGTGATGGGATATAACACGAATGTGTTTAGTCACACACGAATCATCTTTGGATTACCAACGTGATTCAATGGGGCTGTGAGAACATTCCTGTTCAGGTTTTACTTTGACAGGTGTTTAAACACTATCTTTCTTTAGCATCCCTATTCATTTCCTTTCTTATTTTAGCAGCTTTTTGTGAAGAGACATGTCACTCTGCTGGATACCAAACACATCTAAGACAATGAAAGCATACCAAGTAAGAAAAATCAAACCCAGCAAAGAAAAAGTATATATAGAGTGACATTTGGAAACAAAACATTTCTCTACATAGCATGCCTCACCCTCCAGGGGCCTTGAAGAAGATTATGAAACCAGTCAGGTAGCACATATATAGTGGATGACCACACTGGAATTAGGATCCTGATAAGCTATTTTTTTCTCTCTCACTGTTACTCAAATCAAGTTGGTGTTCCAGTCACAAGATACTGGTAATTACTTCTTGCACAATTATGGTGGCCATATAACATTCATGTAGACTGTTTCCCAATTTCACCCTATAGACACTTTACATTCTGCGTTTCACCTCCTAGTGGCACTGCCTCGTGACTTTTGTTGATTGCCATTGCTGAAAATCCCCTTCAGCGCATCTTCTCACTCAAGTCATTCCTGTTGAATATGTGGTATTGCTGGAGGTGAGCAGAGAAGAGGCTGGGATCTGTTAATGAGTGGAATTGAAGAAACCAGGAAAAAGATAACAGATCTGACGTGCTTTATGGGCCACTGTGAATGGACCCCAGTTTGCAAACCTGTTTCAAGAACAGTGTTACAGGCTGAATTGTGTCCTCCCAAATTCACATGTTGAAGTCACACCAAGAGCCTCAGAATGTGACTATATTGGATATGGCCTTCAACAAGATAATTAAGGTAAAAATGAGGTCCTATGGGTGGGCCCTCATCCAATATGACTGATGTCTTTATAAGAAGATGATTTTGGACATAGACATGTGCATGCGCAGAGGAAAGACCGCAAGAGGACACAGGGAGAAGGCGGTGCCTCCAAGGCCTCAGAAGAAAACACACCTTGATCTTGGATTTCTGAGCCCTCGGCTTTTGGACTCAAAACTGAGAAAAGAAATTTTGGCTGTTTTGTCTGTGATCATTTGTTATAGCTGCCTTGGCAAACTAACACAGACATTTACCATTGTCTGTAAATCTATTTATTCACGGGCTTCCCCGATAGTTCAGCAGTAAAGAATCCACCTGCAATGCAGGAGACGCAGGTTCAATCCCTGGGTTGGGAAAATCTCCTGAAGGAGGAAATGGCAACCCACTTCAGTATTCCTGCCTGAAAAATCCCAGGAACACATTTGAAACCGATGAAAACGCCGCATGGCTTTCAACTTCACCTCTACCTCTCCCCACTGAAAAGAGGGGAAAAGAAAGCTTCGTTAAAGACTTCTGCTCTGCCGACTGGATGGTGGCTTTGTAAATTAAAACATCATCGTTTGGAAAATGAGGTATAAAGTGTTCTGATATTCTGTGGTTGGATGACACAAGAGGGGGTCGGTTTTCTAAAAGTGCACAGTTCTAGATTCTTTTCCAAATCTCCAGTTCGATTTTATCCTTTTCATGTTTTCTTTCCAAAAACTGGCAGCCAAGTACTTTCCAAGAGACAGAACACCATTCGCGCACATATGTATACAATTCTGTTTTAGAAGATGTTAGGAAAATGAGGCTCAGCTCAGTCTGGCCCACAGGAACATTCGACGTGAGCTCCGTTAACTCCTTCTTCCAAGTTTCCATCCTCAGCTGGCTCCTCCACAGACAGCCTGGCACGTCAGCACAAGTAAACTTTACAGATGTAGGGGAAATTTTGAAAAACACAAAAATAGATGGAATCGCAATAGCAATCCTGAATTGTCCCATCACGTTGCCCCCTCTCAGCCCTGTGGCGGCTACCCAGCTATGGTCAGAAGCATTTTTATTCTAGAAGGAAGGTCCGAGGCCAATTCAGCAGGCCCGCCTCAGAACACCTCAGGCTGTCAACGGAGGCCTTCCTAGAAGAGGCTGAGAGACTCTTTAGAAAAAGCTTTTAAGAGAACTGACTAGAATTTACTTCACAATGGGCAAGGTACTGCAAATAGGCCCACCGTTGACAGGAAAGACCCCTGAAGTACAGAGGCAAAAATAAAAAGCTAAACGTTTCCAAAAAGGAACATATGAAAAGAATTTTTAAATAAACGGCTGCTTCCTTTTGGAGTTTTCAGAATGTGCTGCCCACATCTCTGAAGGGCTCGGCCTTCTTTTTAGAAGTACGTTTCAGTCAAATCTTTCTCACAGTTCCTCCCACTCATTATTAAACACCTGTTTTCATCCAGTCCCTTATTCTTTGACTTTGGTTCCTCCTTCAGTAATTAGACCACAGCTACCTCCAATGAAGTTCACAGGGGTCTTCCTGAAAAGGCAACAGAATTGAAATTCTGCAACTTTCCCTTAAATAGTAACTTTCCCTTCGAGTGTAACTACATTTAGCTCAAATGTGACTACTGTGGGAAATGAATTATTTTGCAGCTAATAATATTAATAAAATGTACGCAAGATTTTCTGGCAATGAGATTTCACCAAAATTGTACTTGGAAATGGGAATACTTGCTTCTGAACAGGACACGTTAATGAGCAAATCCATCAAGGCACTGGGTACAGAACATCCGTGGTTTTTAACTGGACGCTCTGTAATTTCCACCTCAAGTCAAGACAAGATACACATTGCTGGCAAAGAAATTTTGATCTGAAGCCACCCTCTGAATGTTACTAATCTCCAAAGGAGCTTTCTCACAAGAATCTTCTGGAACACTTATTGAAAAACCAGATTCCAAGACTCCTCTTCAAAAGATTCTGATTTTGCTCATCTAGAATATGGAGCCCCAAACTGAGTGTTTTTAGCAAGCATGTAGGTGATTCTCACAATTGGACAAGTTCATGAAATACTAACCTTTAATTGTAACACCCTAGGTTTCTGTTTGGACCAGAATCCCACATCCTTAAAATGCACAAAATACAGGAAAACTACAGTTATTCTAAACAGACCTTAAACATGTATCTTTTTAAAAATGGTAGCAGATTATTATCAAAATAAACTCTGGCTGCTCAGAGGGTAAGGAATCTGTCTGCAATGCAGGAGACTCAAGTTTAATTCCTGGGTTGGGAAGATCCCCTGGAGCTTCTGGCAAATTCAATGGACAGAGGAGCCTGGTGGGCTACATTACATGGGGTTGCAGAGTCAGACATGATTGAGCAAATAACACTTTCACTATTCAAACATATTTTAATAAGTCTGTTCAGCTATAAAACTTATAAACTTTCATAGAACATTTTTTACATTGTGATAACAAAAGCAGGGCAAAGTCAAGTTCTTGTGGGACAATCATCCAAGAAAGTCTTTTGAAATGAATAAAAATCTGCTAAACTTTAAAAAAAAAAAAAAACAATAGTCTTCTACAAAAAGAGAAAAAGTTAATCACGATGGATTATAAGTGGCAATGGGTGTTTGCACATATACAGTAAGTTCGCTTTTGCTAGCTTTATGACCCACCCAAGCAATCAACTAAGTATGAAGGCAGAAAAACAGGTACTAACACAAGGTGTGTGTGTCGGGGGGGGGGGGAGAGGGCTTCCTTGGTGGTACAGTGGATAGGAATCCACCTGCCAATGCAGGGGATACAGGTTTGATCCCTGGTCCGGGAAAATTCCACAAGCTGCAGAGCAACTAAAGCCACAACTATGGAGAAGGAAATGGCAACCCACTCCAGTGTTCTTGCATCCCATGGAGTGGGAGCCTGGTAGGCTGGAGTCCATGGGGAAATGGGTCGGACATGAACGACCACTTTCCAGTGTTCTTGCCTGGAGAAACGGCAACCCACTCCAGTGTTCGGGGAGAATGGTGGGCTGAAGCCTGGTGGGCTGGTCGCACAGAGTCGGACACGACTGAAGCGACTTAGCAGCAGCAGCACCAGCATGGAGCCTGGGTGCTGCAACTCCTGAAGCCTGTGCATCTGGAGCCTGTGCCCTGCAACAAGAGAAGCCACCACAATGACAAGCCCACACACCACAACAAAGAGCAGACCTTGCTCACTGCAACAAGAGAAAGCTGATGTGCTGATGTGCAGCAAGGAAGACCCAGTGCAACCAAATAAATAATTAAAAAGGTGGGAGGGGACTTCCCTGGTGGTCCAGTGGTTGGGAGTCCACCTGCCAATGCAAGGGGCATGGATTCGATTCCTGGCTGGGGAAAGATTGCACATGCATGGGATAACTAAGCCTGTGTGCCACAATTACTAAAGCCCACTCGCCCTAGAGCCCACACTCTGCAACAAGGGAAGCCACTGCAATGAGAAGCCCACACACCACAACTAGAGAGGAGCCCCTGCTCACAGCAACTAGAGAAGGTTCTCACACAGCAATGAAGACAGTGTGGCCAAAAATAAGAAAGAAATCAATTTTAAAAACTAAAAGAAAGAAAGAAAATCCCCAAGAGCTTTTCTCAAGAAGCTATCCGTGTGCTCAGCCAAAATAAGGAAATAGATGCAGGGAAAAATCAGACATGGTTCTAGCTATCTGGAGATCCAACAGAAGAGGGAAATGGTAGAAATCCCCAGAATGATGTGAAGAGAGATCCCAGGGCAACAGCCTATTTCCTATTTAGAGGAAATAGGGCCCAAATTGGAACAAAGACCTCAGATAAACTTCTCAAAGAACTTGAAAGAAGAACGAAATTGTCTGGACATACTGAGAAGAGACCTATGTAACTGGGGGAAGGTTTGGGGATGGGAACACAGGATCCTCAGCCAAAACATTAGTAGGGAAAGCAAAAGCAATGCAGGAAGGAAAAAGGAACCACGGTTTACCTCAAGGCTTAGCTGTCATCAGCTTTTACGTAGTTATAAGTGATACTAAAGGACAATGGAAAAATGTTGGGAAGATGAGAACATCATCAAAGGATGGGAAATGCATGACTGGGGTGGGGGCAGAGGTGAGATAGTTTGAGAAAGGAATGTGTCAAGCTGAACAGCCAATAATTAATATTGTAAATACAGTATTTAGAGATTGGAGACAAAATACTAAATCAGTTTAAATGACTCTACGTTTCTTGGATGCCACTTAACTTTTCAATCACGGCCTGTCACTCTACTAATATATGACATGGTCAAATAGAGCTATTCATTTATTCAGCAGTTTTTTCTGTCCAGACCCATCTAAGAATAAGAAGGGTCTTCCTTGGTGGCTCAGACTGTTAAAGAATCTGCCTGCAATGTAAGAGACCAGGGTTTGATCCCTGGGGCAGGAAGATCCCCTGAGAAGGGTATGGCAACCCACTCTAGTATTCTTGCCTGGAGAATCCCATGGACAGAGGAGCCCTGCAGGCTACAGTCCATAAGGCTGCAAAGAGTCGGACATGACTGAGTGACTAACACACTCATGTTCACAGGAATAAGAAGACACGCTGGTAAACAACACATATAAGTCCTTTGCTCTTGGAGCTTAGGTCCTAGTGAAGGGAGGCAAAGGAAAAACAAACACATAAACAAGATAATCTGAGTGATAAGTGCAATGACAGAGCAGAGAAGTGTGACTGAGGGGTGGGCAGGAGAGGTCCCTGTGAAGCGGGTGATGCAGGAGTTGAAACAAGGAGCCAGCTTTGGAAAGAGCAGGAGGCAGAGTGTCTCAGATCTCCTACACTTACAGGAAGCAACTGCCAAAGTCATGGGTAAGAGTGAGCCAGGCTTGTGAGATGACGGGAAATGGAACTGAAATTGTTGGGTTGATGGTGAGGGGCAAAGTGGTGGAGATGAAGTCAAGAGTTGGTGGTTTAGTCACTAAGTTGTGTCTGACTCTTGAGACCCCATGGACTGTAGCCCACCAGGCTCTTCTGTCCATGGGATTTCCCAGGCAAGAATACTGGAGTTGACTGCCATTTCCTTCTCCAGGGGATCTTCCCGACCCAGGGATCAAACTTGGGTCTCCTGCACTGCAGGTAGATTCTTTACTGACTGAGCCACCAGGAAAGTCAGAGAGATGGGAGGAAATCAGGGATCACATGGAATCATGTATGGCTTTGAGGATGCCAGGGTGAAATCCAGATTTCATTCTAAATGCAACAGCAAGTCATAGGAAGGTCTTGTGTAAGGAAGTGACATGATTTATGCTTTTAAAAAATTACTTTAGCTGTTGTGTGGGAAGTGAATTGCAGAAGGTTGAGAACACAAGCAGGATACAAGTGTGAACCTACTGTGGTTAGGCATGCAATGGATGGACTGTAGAGAGAGATGGTGGATTGGACGGTGGCAGTAGACAGAGCAACAGAAAGAAGTGAGTAGACCTTGAGATTTACTCTCAAAGAAGAATGGGCAGGACATTCTAATAGATCAATATGAAGAGGAAAGGGAAAAACCAAGGATGAATCCTAGATTTCTGGCTAGAATGAGTGAGTGATTAAGAGGTATTTTGCTGAAATGTAGAAAGTCAAGGGAAGAACCAGTTGGGAGGGCAAAATCAAGTCTTCCATTTAGACCTACTACTTGTGAGATGCGCATTAAGGATTCAAGCAGATCTGTGAAATAGGCAGTTGTCGAGCCTGGAGCACGAAGAAAGGGCAGATTTGCAGATACAAACTTGGGCATCACCCAGGCACCTCCCCCGCCAGGTCAGGTGTTCATTCCAACTTGCTGGATTTTCGAAGTCTACCTCTTGCTTCCAGTCTTCAGTCTACCCCCACGAAATCAGTAATGCAAGCAGCAGGCAGATTCAGCCCTTTAAAGAAAAGCTCTCATCATCTCTCTCACTTAATAAAAAGCCTTCCATGATTCTCACCCCCTGTGTCTTGCACTCTTGCCTTCCCACCCTCTCCAGCTCAGAGTTTGAATTCTTGTTCCTCTTCTGTATTTTTTAGCCTCCCAGGTCTGTCCCCACAGTTTTCTGGGGTCCCTTCCCTTCTGGCCTCATTTCTGCACATCTTCACTAACTGTCTCCTGGGTTCAGACCCTGTGGGCAAGGCCTGTGCCTGATTTATCTTTGAATCTTTCCCCCAAAGTTTAGCCCGGTACCTTACACATAATTACTCCAGTTCCAGGAACTGCTTGTTAGATGAAGGTGCCACTCTTTCTCCTCACTATCCCCTCACAAAATGAGTTGATTTGTAGGAATATCTCAAAACTGTCCTAGTATTAAGGCTTCTGGTGTTATATCTGACAGAAGGCTTACATGAATAAACACATCCAGTCCCTTGAAATGGAGATAAATGAAGGAGTTAATTTACAAACATAAATGATAATGGTCAGATCCAACTTTGAAGTCATATTATCTGCCCATTCCCTTCTGGGAAACAAAAGCTATTTCGGTTTTGGTTCCCCTGCTTCAGATGGGGGTGGGGTGGGGCAACCAAGAACTGTTTCTTTTCTTAAGACTATTTCCATCTCAACATCACTTTTCTATAAGTTGAGACTTCACTAAATATGACTCTTTATTTCCAAGAACAGAAACTCACAGTCAGTTACACTAAAGTCCCTAGGACAAGAAAGTATGTTGGAACCTTTCCTCTATTTAAATTAAACAGGCTTAATTAAAGGATCAACAATTCAAGTTTCTTATCTCCTTCCCTCCTGCATTAAGTAAGCAAAGGATGAAGTCTGACTCGCTCATCAGTTGTTATCTTTTCAGACAGCTGAAGATAAAATAAATTTATGTTAAAAATATCACTGCTGACAGTGACTGCAGCCATGAAATTAAAAGATGCTTGATCCTTAGAATAAAAGTTATGACAAACCTAGACACCATACTAAAAAGCAGAGACATCATTTTGCCAACATAGGTCCACAGAGTCAAAGCTATGGTTTTTCAAGTAGTCATGTCTGGATGTGAGAGTTGGGCCATAAAGAAAGCTGAGCACCAAAACACTGATGCTTTAGAACTGTGGTGCTGGAGAAGACTCTTGAGAGTCCCCTGGACAGCAAAGAGATCAAACCAGTCAATCCTATAGGAAATCAACCCTGAATATTCATTGGAAGGACTGATGCTGAGGCTGAAGCTCCAATACTTTGGTCACCTGATGGGAAGTGCCAACTCATTGGAAAAGACCCTGATGCTGGGAAAGATTGAGGGCAGCAGGAGAAGTGGGCAACAGATGATGAGATGGCTGGATGGCATCACCGATGCGATGGACATGTGTTTGCACAAACTCTGGGAGATAGTAGTGAAGGACGGGGAAGCCTGGTGTGCAGCATTCCATGGGGTCGCAAAGAGTCAGACACAACTGAGCAACCCAGCAACAACAAAAAAACCATTTAGGATATTACTCACTGGCCAGACCTGATGAGCAACAGACCAAAGAGAAGTAATAAGGTTCAAATTTGTGTTCATTTTCTTTTTCTCCAGCTGATTGACATTTTGCATTATGAACAAACAGACTAAGAAAAAAATTAAACCTAAAAAAGCAGGTTTACTATAGGCTATAGTAGGACCTATATTTTTGTTTTCATCACTGAATTCACAGGAAATAGTAAAACTGGTTGAAAAACAGTTATTAACCTTAAAGCTGAGTCAGAGTCCATGACAGCTAGAGAAAAACATACACCTGCAGGTCAGCTATGGCTTTAATTCCAGAGGAGGTCCAGGTGGATGCTGTGCATAGAAACTCTGGCCTTGATCATGTCCAAAGCAGAGGAAAGCCATGACTGTCACACTTTTCATAAATGAATTTCCTCTTTCTCTGCCTGTATAGATTTTTCTCTATGCACATATTTTAAAAATAGAATTATATAACTTCAAATAACTGCTTTTTCACATTCTTACACTATTTATTATGAAAATCACTTTACAAAAATATTTTTATATCATTTTTAACTGGCCAGTTTTATTGCATGACTATATCTCAGTTGGGATTCCCTCAGTGGTAAAGAAGTTGCTTGCCAATGCTGGAGCTATGGGTTCCATCCCTGGGTCAGGAGGATCACCTGGAGAAGGAAATGGCAACTCTCCAGTATTCTTACCCAGAAAATGACAGAGGGGCCTGGTGGGCTACACTCCATGGGGTTGCAAAAGAGTCAGACAAGATTTAGTGACTAGACAACAACAAATCTCAACTAATTAATTATCTTGTTTGACTATTAGGTTATTTCCAATTTGGGGCTTTGAAAGACATTGCTCCAGTGAGCAAATAATTACTCCCTTTACAATATGCTTCTAAAAGTGGAAATACTGAGCCTGAGTATAATATGTACATTTTAAGATTTTTAATACATAATACCAAGCTGCTCTCCTGATTGTTGTTGTTGTTCAGTCAATCAGTCATATCCGACTCTTTGCGACCTTGTGGACCGCAACACACCCAGGTTTCCCTCTCCTTCACCATCTCTCGGAGCTTGCTCAAACTCATGTCCATTGAAGTCAGTGATGCCATCCAACCATCTCACCCTTCGTCATCTCCTTCTACTCCTAACCTCAATCTTTCCCAGTATCAGGGTCTTTTCCAACGAGTTGGCTCTTCGCATCAGGTGGCCAAAGTATTGGAGCTTCAGTTTCAGCATCAGCCCTTCTAAAGAATATTGAACACTGATTTCCTTTAGGATGGACTGGTTTGATCCCCCTGCAGTCCAGGGGACACTCAAGAGTGTCCTTCAACACCACAGTTTAAAAGCATCAGTTCTTCGGTGCTCAGCCTTCTTTATGGTCCAACTCTCACATCCTGCACGAATTTCAACTATCACAAGACAATATCTCCCAGAAATCATTCCTTTTAATCTTTACTAAATTCATAGGTGATCACTGGCATTCATTTTTTTTCACTGAACTGCTTAAATTTTACTCATTATATCAAATGGTCGCTTGCATGTCTTCTTTGGTTGAGTAATATGGGCAGGTTAACTCTTATGCTTCAGCTGTCCTCATCTGAAAAACATAGATATTCCAGTATGACCAGTGTCCTTATAAAAAGGCGGCTATGAAGACGACATAAGAACACCATGTGTTAACAAAGACAGAAATTGGAGTTATGCTGCTGCAAGCCAACGAACATGAAAGATTGTCAGCAAACCACCAAGAGCTAGGGGAGAGGGAAGGATCCCCGACAGGATTTAGAGAGTAGCTCTGCCAAAACCCTAATGTTGGACTTCTAGCCTCCAGGACTCTAAGACAACACATTTCTTCTGTTTTAAGCCCCCAAGTTAGTGGTAGGTACTTCATTACAGTAGCCCTGGGAAGCTAATACACCAAGTAACTTAGAAACACATTCTAGTGTCTGCCCAGATGACTGTTTAGCCCCCGAGCACTTCTCAGATAGTTATCATTTGCCCCTGTCACATCTGTCGGATAACTTGGTGCCCAATCACATGGGCTGAAGACCAAGGACAATATGTTTGCAATTGAGACCGTATGTCTTGGAAATACCTAAGAACACTGACTCACAGCGAATAGTTTATTGAATTTGCCAACACTGTGTTCACTTTCTGGGAAGCTAGTAATTGTATATTTTTGTTCATTTTTGAAAGGGCAATGATTCACAGTATGAACTATGCTGTTTTCATGTAGCAGCATTTAGCTGTGCCTACCTTGAAGGAAAAACTGTGAGGTTTAAACAAACTATAGATTATCCATGAGTCTGTCCTTTTGTCTTGATTTCATTGCCATATTTAGTGAGACTGCAGCTTGTCCAAGTTTGGAAAATCAGTATGCTCCCTGGCTTAAAAAAAACTAAACCAGAAGTATAGTTTATTCCATACTTTGCTAAAAAATAAGTCTTCACTAGGAAAATAATGATTATGTTGAATGAACATACGAAATATGATTTAAGGCCTAATTTTCCTTTTATAGTAGCAGAAGGAGAGAAGAGTCTAGAAGTATCACCAATCTCACAGGACACCTTGTTGTAACATACTTTTCCCCACTATCTGTTTACATCCCTGATTTATTCTCCTCCTTTCAAAGAATACCCTCTAGAGCCTGTGACTGGTGCCTGAAATTCTAAAAGCGATCCTGTTTTTTTTTTTTTTTAAATAATGGGCACTGCCTTCTGGCAGATATGATTTAAAAGCAAAACTAACAGTAGCTTCTTCATAGTTCTTTTATAGTGCCAAGTACTGTGTTAAACGCCTTTACGGATATCACTGCACTTCATGAAACTCTATGAAGGGTAGCGAGGTATGTCCTGATGAAGAATTTTAAGCTCAAATTACGTTATGTTACAAGATCTAGTAAACGGCACTTCGGGTTTATATCCAGGGCTGTTTGCATCACAACGTATTTCCATGCCCTACGCTCTCGTTTTCCCAGAGTCAGTGTGAAGGGCAAGAGCACGGGGCTAGAAGGGAAGCAGGAAGGTGTCTCAATGGAGAAGAGAGGGAAGAGGAACATTGAGGACAAAGTGCTGGCATCTTCTAATTTTGCCTAAGGCCTTCCTTGAACCATTTAGATGTGCTCTATTACAATAGCATGAACGGTATTACTGAGCACTTGAAATGAGGCTAATACAAATGAGATGTGTTAGAAGTATAAAATGCACACAAGTCTTTAAAGACTTATATGAAAAAGAATGCAAAATATCTCACTAATATCTTTATTTTTATTACATGGTGAGTGATAATAATTAGATATATTTTGTTAGATAAAATGTACTATTAAAAATTTAAGTGCAGATATTAATGGTAATTACTCTATATGATGTTGTGAGGATTAAAAAGTTAATTCAAGTAAAGCACTTGGAATAATTCCTGACTCATAGTGAATTCACAATTATGGCCAATAGATATTTTGAAAAATTTTTGTTCATGATCTCTACTCAGTTTTCTATTTGAGTGTTTACCTTTTTCTTACTGATTTCTTTCTCTCTCAGATTTTTAAGAGGTCTTACTACATTAAAATATTAATCATTGTTTTCTATATACAATGCACATTTTTTGTCAACTGTATGATTTCCTTTTTCAATTTGCTGATGGCTTTTTTGCCAGGCAGTTTAAGGGTTTAATATCATTAAATTATTCACTTTAAATGAGAATAAATTACAGAGATTAAATGTCAAATATGAGAAAAACAGCAAAGGAAAACATGTTTCTTAATAACTCCAGTTAAGAAAGAGAAGGATAGGTATGACTCTATAAAATTTTGAAGTTTTAACATTAAAAAAAATCAAACAAACATAAGAGGTGAGAAAAACACAGAAAAATATGCACAATATGTGATAGATATAGACTAATCTTGACATGCAAATCTTTGAGAAAATAAAATATAAAATAAGGAAAGGCTATAAATAAGCAGTTCAAAGAAAAAGAAATACAAACACCCTACTTCACTTATAATCAAAATGAGATACCACTACTTTACATATCAATTTACAAGGATTTTTTAAAAGTTAATTATGCACAATATTGTGGTCCGATATGGGTGGCTCAGTCGGTAAAGCATCTGCCTGCAATGCAAGTGACCCGGGCTCTATCCCTGGGTAGGGAAGACCCTCTGGAAAAGGGAATGGCAACCCACTTCAGCATTCTTGTATGGAGAATCCCGTGGATAGAGGAGCCTGGTGAGCTATGGTCTGTGGGGTCGCAAAGAGTCGGACACAACTTAGCAAATAAACAGCAATTGTGCAAGAATGTTCACTGTGCAAAGACAACCAGACAAGAGAGTGAGTTGGGACTGAAGTCCTGCTACTGAACTGCTAGTTAAACCATATTCCTGCAGTACTGCCTCACCCAGAGGGAGTGACTTCTAGTTCTCACAAAGGACCAGGTGCTTCAAGAAAGATCCTGATATGCAGTGCTGGTGAGAGGGCAGAAAAAGGAAATCTCATCTAGCGAGAAAATATACTGATACAGCTCTTAGGGAGTAATTTGGCAAAGTCTATCAAAATAAAACATATAAATCTTTTAACCCAGCAATTTCATTGCTATGATTTTACTGGTACACAGAGTGCAAGAACTTTGGATAAGGATGATCATTTCAACTTTGTTCATAAGAACACACACAAAACAACCCAGAAACAATATAAAAATACAGACAAAATATAAAAACACAATAGAGTTATTTTTTTTTTTTACATTTTAAAAGTTTTGATTTATTTACTCTTTTACATATAACAACAAGAAGGCAAATGTATGTTTACATTAAGTAACATGTTCATGAAAAATATTTATTTTCCAAAACAAAATAAGAAGTAAGAAGGTTTGACTAATTTGCAAATCTTTTTAATATAAGAGAGTTCATTAGAAGACAGTTGAATTCCTGTGTCTCCTTCTGCATTCAATATGTTGTGATATGTTTTTTGCGATAGGTTCTTTTAAAGTATATGAAGAAAATCTGGCCTAATGTAAGTATCTAACTGAAAAGCGGAAGAGTAGGTGAATAATTGTTTCAGATCATTGTGGATATTCTTCTTTAACTAAACCAAAATTTGACACTGGTAGACAAATGCAGTGGGGAATCTGAATCCATATTAATGAGTTTTTTACACATTGTTATATTAAAATCCACTGGTCAGCCTTGTACCTTATTATTTAAAAAAAAAAATTACTTTGGCTGCCCCAGATCTCTGTTGCAGCATGTGGACTCTTCGTTGTGGCAGGTGAGCTCTCTAGCTGTGGCTCACTGGCTCAGTCGCCCCAGGGCATGTGGGATCTTAGTCCCCTGACCAGGGATCAAACCTGTGTCTCCTGCATTGCAAAGTGTATTCTTAACCCCTGGCCCACCAGGGAAGTTCCCCAACCTTATGGTTTAAATGAATCTTTACCCAAGCATGATTTTACATCATGCATCGATCATGTGAAAAATAGTGTTTCACTGAGCTGTGTAGATCTTCCAAATGGTGACTTATTTCATGACATAATATTTTACAATCCACATGAGTTAACATCACTGCTGCTCTTGAGAGTAACAGGCAAGAAGGCTAGGATCCCCAAGCGAGGGAATAGACTGCAAGTGTCAGACGTTTTCTTCCTCTCTCTTAAGAGGCAGGAGAAAACAAACTACAAGCGTCAGATGGTTTCTTGCCCTTCTCTATACAAAATTGAAAGGAGGTTTCTTTTAAAATTCTGTGTTGCCAGGATCACACCTGGTTCCACCTGAACTTAACTTTTTCAAACCTTGAGCTAACCAATGAGTTTTTCTTGTGGAAATGTTTTTCTTAAGCTATGTTAATGAACTACGGATTTACCTTAGAATCTGCCTTTCTTCAAATCAGTTCTGCTTAAGGGTCAGAACCGATAATGGCTCAACAAACCAGTATGTTTTACCCATTTCTCTTAAGCTGTGTTAGTGAAACTATGTATTTGCTTGGAAATCGCCTTTCTTCAAGATTCATGTCAATTAGAAGGGGGCAGAAAGAGTACCCCCTTGAAGTTTATAGCAAGAAGTCACATACCTGTTAGCAAGCCGCTAATTAGAGAAAGGAAATGTCTCAAAAGTCAGGGAGTTGCATCAGGCTCCTCACCCACAACATGCATTTTGAGATAGCATTGGCACAAGGTGAGTTATCCCGGGCCGTAAAATAGAGTTATTTTTAAAGGAAATTATGATATATCCACATATTACAATATTGTTTATAAATTAAAGGCATTAATACGAAATATTTTCAAGTTACATTGCATGAAAAAACTCAGAGCAGTAAGCATACTATTCTTGCTGGTATTTGATAAAGATACATACATGAAGGAAAACTGGAGTGAAAAAAAGTTCATGCTTAATTATAATTTTAAAGGGACTGAGGGGCCTAGAAAGGAATAAAATTCACTTTTATCCTCTCTGAACTGTCTTGTAAAAGTTTGACTTCTGAACTCTATGCATGTTATTTTCATTAAGAAAAACAAACAATCAATTTTTGTCTTATGATTTCTTCTAATATGGACTTTGCAAGGAAATGGATAAACATCCTGGGCAGGACAAAAATAAGTCTCTGATCAAACTACGGAAACACAGAGAGATACAGGTCCTACCATGGCCTGCTAAGTCGCTTCAGTCGTGTCCAACTCTGTGCAACCCCACAGACGGCAGCCCACCAGGCTCCTCTGTCCATGGGATTCTCCAGGCAAGAACACTGGAGTGGGTTGCCATTTCCTCCTCCAATGCATGAAAGTGAAAAGTCAAAGTGAAGTCGCTCAGTCGTGTCCGACTCTTAGTGACCCCATGGATTGCAGCCTACCAGGCTCCTCCGTCCATGGGATTTTCCAGGCAAGAGTACTGGAGTGGGGTGCCATTGCCTTCTCCATACCATGGCCTAGGTATGAACTTATACACTTTATTCATTTGTTCTCTCATCTCCTAAAAAACGAGAAAAGAGGTTCTGTCTGCCCTTTCAACTCAAGGAGTAATGCAAAAACACCCAAGAGCTGATCTGTTGCACAGTGAGCATGGGGTGGGGCTGAAGACCGAAAGAAATAGTTACTAGGCTCAGATACCATCCTTCCAACAACAGAACCAGAGTAGCATGCAATTTTTGAAGTTAAAAAGAGTAAAAATAATACAAAACTCTCATTCACATAATCATTGGCTTAAAGTAGTCAGACCTGCGTTGAGAATACTTGTTGACTCATTCATATGCTCAACAAACTTCTTTTGTATCCAATCTATTATGCCCTGTACTTGGCAGTGAGATTACTAGAAGTCTCAACTCTTCTAAGGCATGAGGTTAGAGGGCACGGAAACTACGCTATTTGGGGACACACTTGTTCAGCCTGTGCTTAGAAATAATAAATCTAATCCTCAATAAAATAATAGGAAATCAAAACCAGCAACATATAAATAGGATTATATATCATATCCAAGTAGACTTTATATCCCAGGAATACAAGTTGGTTTAACATCTGAAATTAATGTTATATGACATATTAATAGAACCAAGGACAAAATCCTTATGATCAACTCAATAAGGGCAAAGAAAAAGCCTCTGACAAAATCTAACATTTGCATGATAAAGATGCTCAAAACTAAGACTAGAAGGGAACTTCTTGATAAAGGGCGTCTATGAAAAACCCACAGCTAACATGACACTTAATGTTGAAAGACTGACGGCTTTCCTCCTTAGATGAGGAACAAGACAAGAATGTTCACTCTTGCTTCTTCTCTTCAACATTACACTGTATAAAAAGTGAGGGCAATAAGACAAGGAAAAGAAAAGACATTCAGATGGAAAAGATGAAGTAAAAGTATCTCTATTTGCACATGACCTTGTATATGTATCTTGAGTATAATATGATCTTGTATATAGCAATGCTAAAGGAGCCACTAAAGAACTATTAGGACTAAAAAACTAAGTTCAGCAAATTTACAGGCGACAGATCAATATATAAAACTCAATGTATAAATCAATATATAAAAACATATATTCTATTACTGGCAAGCAATATTCTGAAAATGAAATTTCATTTAAACTAGCACAAAATGATAAAAATACTGATAAACAATAAATTTAACAAAGGAATGACAAGCCTTAATACACTGAAAACTAATAAACATTGTGGGAGAAAAATCAAAGAAGATGTGAATTAAATGGAAAGACAACACAATGTCCATTTCCATTCCTTGCCTTTATGGGTTGAAACACTTCATTGTTAAGAGAACAGTATCACTCAAATTAATCTACAAGTTCAACACAATCCCTATCATACTACACATAAAAACTAACTTAAAATGTATCACAGACCTAAATGTATGAGCTAAAATTATAAAACTTTTAAAAGAAAACATACGTGTAAATCTTGTTGTTGGTTAGGCTATGGTTTCCCAGCAAGGAAACCAAAAATGCAAACAACAAAACAGATAAACTGGACAAAAAATTTCAGTTGCAAATCATAGGATCAGAAAACTGAAAAGGAAGAAAAAGTGAAAAGACAACTCTGAGAAGGGGAAAATATCTGCAAATCACATTATCTGATAAGGGATTTGCATCCAGTATACAAAGAACTCTTATAATGCAATAATAGGAAGTCAAATTGCTAATTAAAATTAGGCAAAAGATCTGAATAGACATTTCTCCAAAGAGGATATACGAATGGCCAATAAGCACACAAAAAGATGCACAATGTCATTAGTAATCAGGGAAATGCAAATCATAATCACAATGAAATATAACTTCACATTTATTGGGTAGTCATAATCAAAATATAATAACAAATGATGAGGATGCAGAGAAACTGGAACCTTCATACACTGCTGGAGGCAATGGAAAATGGTACAGCCACTCTGCAAAGCAAGTATTTCCTTAAAACATAACATAAATGTAGAATTAACATATGACCCAGCAATTCCACTCCTAGAAATACTGCCGCTACCCAAGAGAAATGAAAATATATTCAAGAAAAACTTTTACCTGAAGATCATGGCAGTACTATTCAGAGAGACAAGAAGTAAAAATATTAATAACCCAAATGACCAACTGACAGATGGATAAATAAAATGTGGTACATTAATACAGTGGAATATCATTAGGCAATACAAAACAAATGAACCACTGATACATGCTACACACGGCAGACCCTTGAAAACATCATGCTAAGTGAAAGAAACCAGTCACAAAAGGCATGTTGTGTTGTATGATCCCACTTACATATATTCTTCCTACAGAGACAGAAAGTGGATTAGTGGTTAATTAGGTCTAGGAATCCCAGGGACCGGGGAGCCTGGTGGGCTGCCATCTATGGGGTTACACAGAGTCGGACACGACTGAAGCGACTTAGCAGCAGCAGCAGCAGCAGCAGGTCTAGGAATGGAGGGTTGAGAAGGATGGGAATAGGGACTGATGGTTGCAGAACACTGTGAAAACACTGAAAAACGGTATGCTAATTATATGTCAATAAAGCTGTTTTTAAAAATATAAAAAATGACTCTAATTGCATGTTTTCAGCAATAATTAATTATCACTGGTCTTCTTAGAACCCAGAGAAACAGATGCGGTCCTAAACTGAAGGGTTCAAGAGGGTCTGAAATGGACAAAGAGAAGCAAGCTGACCCGTGGCCCACAGAGCTGATTTTTACAAAAGCCCAAGTCGAGTAACAGCTGTAAACTATCGGCCTCTGTGCTACTATTGACTTCTTAGATTCTGTTAAGCATTTAACAGGGGAATTATCTTCACCACTGTAATCCCTAGCAGCCGCTCTAGACTAGAACACCTAGTAGATAACTGAGATCACACAGAACAAGTATCTTCACACCACTCGTGAAGCCAGTGGCAAACAGCTAACAAGAGTCAACAAGATACTTGGAAGAGTAGAGGGTCTGATGTTTTCAGACTCAGAGAAGAACACCAACATCAATACAAAACTTAGATATGGCAACCACGGGTTCTGTTTTTGTTGTTTTTTTTCATTTTCATTTGGAATCTGATGGTGAAACTTCAGGGAAATGGAGTGATAATAATACACTTAGAGGGTATCATGAGAAAATCGGACTGCTGTTAACCATCAAAAAACTTCAATCACAGCAACCATCATCCCTAAACCAACCAAACAAAACCAAGAAACCCTCTACTCATGATGTCCGGATTGGACACTTCAATATATACAAGCTTTTAATCAACTAAACATAAGACCTGTTATTTAAACACCATTCCATGAAATATTTCTTTGAAATATCTTTTATGGTCAAGCATAATTTTTTAAGTTACTTTTTGTCTTAATCAACTGCCCAATCTCTTGACATGATTAATCAGTGTATTAGGAATTATAGCAATCTGGGTGTTTTTTGCTGTACTGGGTAAGAGTTAGGAGGGCTTACCAAGGGGCACGGTGGTAAAGAATCCACCTGCCAATGCAGGAGACACAAGAGATATAGGTTCAATCCCTGGGTAGGGAATGTTCCCTGGAGAAGGAAATGGCAACCCACTCCAGTATTCTTGTCCAGAAAAGCCCATGGACAGAGGAGCCTGGTGGGCTACCGTCCATGGGGTCGCAGAGTGTAATAGAACTGAGCACTCACACAACCCAAGAGGTTGCACTTCAGAATTCTACTCTGCATCTTAGCATCATTTATGTAACATTCCTTGATTTTTATAAAAGCAAAATTCACTTTTTACATATTAACCCTAACAATACCGTGTGGCTAAAGAACTAAATTCAGAGCAGTACTTTATACCTATTGTACCAGAGTACTCATCTAATTCTACGTTTTGCCAGTGCAGAAATTTAAATATATAACTCTTTCTTGAAAGAAGTCACACTGCTTTAAAGGAAGACAAATGAGAGTAAGTCTTAATTGCACAAAATAGTTTATACTAAGATTAAGATCCTAATCAACACTCCCCTCCAAAATCCCCCCAAACACTATCAATATGAAGTCTCTTCTGCTCAGCAGCACTGTACAACCTCGTCATGAACAGTAAGGGAAGGTGTGATTTCTTCTGGACTCTGATTTCTCTCCTTTGCAGAGGGGTTGGTTCTCCTGAGGCAAAATCTTATCATATTTCAAGGAGTGAAGTTCTGCAATCTAAACCAACCTAAGTGGGGTGAAGCTGGAATGGTAGAATCCTATCGAGTTAGAGACATCCTGGAGCTGATTAAAAACAAAAAACAAACAAAAAAACTTCATCTGCGCCCTGTCATTTCCTTTCAGCAAGATCCTGTTGCTGTTTACTCAATTTGCAAAGTGCATCAAATACCTCAAGAAATAACGTAAATGTTCCCTCTGAGGATTTTTTTAATTCTTGACGGAAAAAAATGTCAAAATAGTACCTTTGAAACTTGTCTCATTGTCCAAGCACAAGTATCCCCATCAAAAGGTTGTTTGTCCCTGCATTACTGGAGAAACGCCAGACATACGTACCTTCCTTTTTTTTTTTAAGAAAATGAAAAAATGATACTTCAAACGGGGCAATAGAGGTCAGAAACATTACACATGTTTCCATAAAACTAGCTAACTGAGTTCATGAAAAGTTTCCCCTAGTTTTACAGCCTGTCTAATAAAAAAGTATCATTTAAAACAATTAAGCTTTTTTCTGTTACTAAGTATTCAACATTCTGCCTGGATAAGAGAGGGCAATCAGCACTCTACTCCGAAAAAACAAACCATAAATCAGTTGACAAGCTTGAAAGAATTCAGTTCTAGTCTGCTTAGAAGCCAAGTGTAAATACAGAGAAACCTGTTGGCGCGTTTATCTTGCTCTTTAAGTTTCGCGTTTTAAAAACAAAGCAATACGCATATGGCGTTTCTCGTAAATTTCAGGCTCAGAAGTGATTCAGACCGACCCCAAAGCGAGGCATCTCCGACAGAAAATGGAGCCTGTGCCTTTAAGGTAAAATCGGCTGGATCCCAAAAGGCATTCCACTTTTCCACGACAAAGAGTTTGGGGGAGCGCTACCTCTCGGGTTTCTCGGAGGGACTCGGCCGGTGCGGGCAGAGCCCGGCTCGCCGCGGAGCCCTCGGCCGCCCCCGCTGCCCCGAGCCGGTCCCGCGCCGCACGGCGGGAGCGCATCGCGCGCGCCCCGGACTCACCGCTGCTGGGCTGCGGGGACAGCGTGGAGACCGAGGTCTGGCCCATGTCTCGGGTCGCAGGGCCAGCTCCGGCGATCACGCGGCTCTTTCGGTCCTTGGATCATGGGTCCGCTCGCAGACAGAGTTCCAAGCGTTCATTTCCCAGTCGTTGCGGAGGTGCCCGCCGAGTCCCCTCACCTTCTCCCCTTCGCGGGTCTCCCAGTCCGGCCGGCCGTAGCGGGCGCGGCGGATCCTGCCCAGCGGATGCCTGTCATTCCTCTATGCAGATTAGCTGGGGTCAAGGGTCACGGGGGAGGAGAGAGGGGGAGTGGGCGACGGGGGCGGTGGAATGAGGGGGGCGAGGAAGTGGGCAGGGGAGAGGCTCGGGCTGGTCCGGCCGTGCCTGCGGGGGCTGTGAGCCCCGCAACCCCCCCACCCCCCAATAGCAGAGAGTTCGGGCGACTCCCCATTAAACTTAAAAGGTTCACTGGCAAATGATCCTTTAGGGCTGCAAGAAAAGGAATTAAAGTACTTAGTCACGGTACTTAATTTAAGAAAATTTGTTTCTAGAAAGTTAGTTCCTTCCTCTCATTCCTGTTATGTGTGCATTTTTGTCTCATTTTAAAATCTTCTTTTAACAAATAGAATTTTGCAGTATTAGTGGCCTCAATCAGGTTGAACAGTAAATCTGAATGATGGGTCTATGTGTCAGATCAACAAAGGATACACTTTGCTCTCTACCATCTAAACTCTGCGATGCTCACCTCTCCTATATTCAAAAGAATCACTGTGAGACTATGAAACTGTGTGTTTAAAATGTCCAAAAGGTGAAGACCACAGTAATTTATTTTAGAAGCTAAAAGTCCATAATAGTTGAACTCAATACTACTGTAATGAAATCTTAACCTCTAACTTCTTAAAAATATGAATACAAGTAAATACTCCTGGTATTTAAGATTGATGAGAATTCTAGATGCCATGTCTATCTCCATCTATATAGATCGCTAGGTAGAGATAGATATGGCATTAGGCTGTTGGTTACAGAAATGTGATTCACTTTATGGAAATTCGTTGAGCCCTATTTTATGATTTATACATTTTTATGAACCTATATGGAGAAGGCACTGGCACCCCACTCCAGTACTCTTGCCTGAAAAATCCCATGGACGGAGGAGCCTGGTAGTCTGTAGTCCATGAGGTTGCAAAGAGTCGGACAGGACTGAGCCACTTCACTTTCACTTTTCACTTTCATGCATTGGAGAAGGACATGGCAACCCACTCCAGTGTTCTTGCTTGGAGAATCCCAGGGATGGGGGAGCCTGGTGGGCTGCCTTCTATGGGGTCTCACTGAGTAGGACATGACTGAAGCGACTTAGACTTAGCAATGAACCTATATATTTCATTAAAAAGTTTTTGAAGTGTATTTTTTTTTTTTGAGGGGGCTGGGCTACGAGGCTTATGGGATTTTAGCTCCTCTACTACAGATAAAATCTTGGACCCCGGCAGTGAGAGTGCCAAGCCCTAACCACTGGACCAGGAGGGGATTCCAAAAAAAGCGTATATTTTAATTTTTAACTGATTTTTATTGAAGTATAGTTGATTTACAATGTTGTGTGAGTTTCTGCTGTACAGCAAAGTGAATCAGTTATACATACACACATACTCACTCTTTTCCCATATGGGTCGTTATAGAGTACTGAGTACAGGCCCCTGTGCTATACAGTAGGTCCCCATTAGGTTATGTCTTTTATATACAGTAGTGTGAATATGTCAATCCCAATCTCCCAATTTATCCCTCCCCTTCCCTTAAAAGTGTATTTTATTAAAAACTATATTTAGGTCACTTGCCACAGCTTTCACATTTTAGGTTATCTCAGGCAGTCGACTGTGAACTATTAAACATCTATATAGTATATAATTATTAGAGAAATGCAAATCAAAACTACAATGAGATATCACCTCACACAGGTCAAATCAGCCATCATTAAAAAATATACACACAATAAGTGCTAGAGAGGGTATGGAGAAAAGAGAACTGTCCTGCAATGTTGATGGGGAAATGTAAATTGGTATAGTCATTATGGAGAACAGTATGGAGGTTCCTTAAAAAACTAAAAATAGAGCTACCATATGATCCTGCAATCCACTCCTGGGCATATATCCAGAGAAAACCATAATTTGAAATGATCCATGCACCCTAATATTCACTGCAGCACTATTTACAGTAGCCAAGACACGGAAGTTATCTCAATGTCCATTAAGAGAGAAATGCATAAAGAAGATGTGGCAGACATATACAATAGAATATTGCTCAGCCATAATAAACAGCAAAATAATGCCATTTGCAGCAACATGGATGAGTTAAGAGATTGTCATACTGAGTGAAATAAGTCAGAGAAAGACAAATATCACATGATATCGATTATATGTGGAATCAAAAAAAATTATTGCTGGGAGGAAGGGAGAGGGAGTGGGAAAGAGAAAGATAAATTGGAATATTGGGACTGACATATATACACTGCCATATGTAAAATAGATAACTAAGAAGAACCTACTGTATAGCACAATTAATATTCCGTAATGACCTATATGGGGAAAGAATCTTAAAAAAAGGGGATATATGGATGTGTATAACTGATTCACTTTGCTGTTCAGCAGAAACTAACACAACTTTGTCAACCAACTATATGCCAATAAAATTTTTTTCAAAATAAATCTGTATAGTATATCTATTTTATAAAATAATAAATTATTAATGCTTTACACATGCAAATTTTTTCCTGAATTTTGTATTATTAAGATCACATAGAGCCTAGTTTTGTTTTTTGAAAGATGTTTGCTTGTCTGTCTCACCATTTAAATAAATTGCCCTATTTTTTTCATACCCAAATAGCCCACCCTCTATTGTGGGGAAAACTCTTTCCCTAGAATAGTATGATCAATTATCTACTTCCTTTTTCCTAATTCACTCTTAAGAAACCTTGATATTTCTTTTGAATGGCTACAAAGACATTTTCAAATTATTTAAAATGCTGGCATTTATGTATTCACGTGTACACATAAAACAATTACACAGAGTCTTCAGGTCACCGGGGTCTAATGTGGTTCACACATGAACCTGCCAGGGACTCAGATGAGACCAGGCTTGGAGCACTGGGCCTTGAAAAACATCCTCCTAAGAACCTGAGAGAAGTTGGGTGAAAGGGTCACTTTGGGGGTTTGGCTTAACCCCACTGCTCAGATCTCCACTTTGAGCTCCTTTCCCATCTTCACAGAAGGGGACCCATTTTCAGACTGTATCCCCACTGGATACAAACCCAGTCCCTAACATCTCGATGCAGCAAACACATCCAAGAATCACTGGACCAGGTCCTTATAAACACATTTATATCAGAGAAAAAAAGGCACTTTGGGAGCACTACAGTGCACTCTTCTACACAGTCATCACCTAGACAAAGTAAAAAATGGTTAGTTTCTCAAGTGAGTTAACTTGAGTAAAGTTGACACAATAACAAAATTGTTCCCTAGTCCTTCCAGGGGCTTCCTTGGTGGCTCAGAAGGTAAAGAATCTGCCTGCAATGCAGGAGACTCGGGTCTGATTCCTGGGTTGGAAAGATCCCCTGGAGATGGGAATGCAACCCACTCCAGTATTCTTGCCCGGAGAATCCCATGGACAGAGAAGCCTGGCAGGCTACAGTCCATGGGGTCACAAAGAGTCGCACACGACTGAGCGATTAACACAAACACAGCCTTTACAGAGGCAGGCCCGGTGCCAGGCCAGCTGGACCTTGGTAGAGCTCAAAGCCTGACGCCCCAGGAAGCCTGACATCTTTTCTGAGCAAAAACACCTAGCCTAGAGGTGCTGCCTTCTCCCCAAACCCCGAGGGCAGGTGAGGGGGGCTGCAGTGGTAGCCAGGCTGGGAGCAGAGCCAGGAGAGGCGGGTGGGAATGCTTAAGTAGGGTCACCAAAGCCATAGAGACCTCAATCCATCCAAGCTGCCACTGCAGAGCTGGCGGATCAGTGCCATAAAGAAACTCTGATTTTTTTTTTTTTTTCAATGAATTTGAGGATTAACCAAACTGTGAGTTCTAATTAGGACAATGAAATTAATCCCAACTAAATTTCCTTATAAAGTGGAAAACTGGTGTGCTTTGGGAACACATTCTACCTTGAGGGTTCCGCAGTGAGAGAAAACAATTATAACGGCTCTTCTGTTTCTTCCTTTAAATCACCTTAAAACAACAACCATAAAAAGGCAGATTGTGTGTTGTCTCACTCTAGGTTGAGAAGAGGAAGCTTCTCACTCCTTTTTCTATCGACAGAGTCTAACTGAGGGGAGGTCACTGATCAGAGGCAATATACAGTAAATTTTGCATATTAGAATATGTTGTTGTTGTTCAGTCACTAAGTACTGTCAGATTCTTTTCGACACCATGGGCTGCAGCACGCCAGGCTCCCCTGTCCTTCACTATCTCAGATTCATGTCCATCGAGTTGGTGATGCTATCTAACCATTTCATCCTCTGCCACCCCCTTCTCCTTCACTTTCAATCTTTCCCAGTATCAGGGTCTTCTCCAATGAGTTGGCTCTATCTGTTTGGTACATTTACATTATATGTAAATATAACGATTTTCTTTGAAATTGACAAAAGCTAAACTTTGAGGTACAATGTTATTTTTGCTATCATTACTCCTCCTTGAGAAACAATAATGTGTTTCCTTTTATTTCTTCTCCAAATTTGTATTTCAGACATCAAAGGGGTACACTATAGCTCTGGTCTTTCAGGATTTGCTAAATCCATCTATATTTACTTTATTCAAAACCTTTCATGATTTGCTAGTTAATATAATCTTAGCCTCATCTGGGATTCTTATAATCCCTCGATCGGGTTACACACTTTCCTCTGAAATTTTTCCAGTTCCATTACATTATCCTTGAAGCATGTCAACCAAAACTGCAGGAAGTGTGCATTAAGATTTCTTTATAAGGGTGGGACAGTTTATTCTGTTTCCAGTGCTTCCTATGAGGCATGGTGTTTTAACATCCTTTTTATCACAACTAACAAATTATATTTGTGAACATAGAAGAAGTCTACAGAAATCCCTAAATTTCATTTATAGGTCAAAATATAAAGGTTAGAATCTATCATCTAACAAGAGTATGTTAAGACAATCTTCCCCCAATTGCCTTTTTCTTGTTTTATTACAGCTCATCTGCTATTATTGAGCCAACTCACGATTTTACTAAGAGCTCTGGGTGTTATTTCCTTGAATTTATAGTTTAACTGTGCAAATGTTTAATGTCATCTGAAAAAAAAAAGGGACATTTCTCTGTGTGTTACCTCTTTCCAGAGAATTTATAAAAGTGCTAAAGAAAATTAGTGCCAACATCTAACTCAGAGGAAACTATCTGTTCATAAATCTTCAGCATTTATCCCATTGGTCCTGCTCTTCAGTCTATATTTCTAAACCAATTTTTTATCCAGTGATATCCTGGTAAATGCTCAACAATTGGTTTGCTATTTTTCTATGATATAAATATTCCTATGATGACCAATTCAATGAGTGGGCAACTGGCTTACAAGATTATATCACCTTGTTTGCCAAATTTCTGGAAATATAACAACTGGCCTATATGAGCTGTCTTCAGCATAGCACTGTTTCATCTTTCATAGTATGCGGTCATCAAATTATATCATGACTGACTGTGTGGAACAGTGTATGTTAAACCTTCCTGAAAATATAGACTGACAGCATCTACTGATTTTTTCCACAATACAGTCTAAATATTTTTCAACCCCTGAAAGATCTTCTGTGATTTTTTTTTCTTTACTTTCAGAAAGAAATTAAATTGGGTAGATTAGAGAGAATTTTCTCCCTGAAACTTGTTTGCCTTTTGACAGAGGTTGCTCTTCTTGAGGTTTTCAAGCATTCTCCCCTATAAGACAGATTCCACTGGCTTGTCCAAGGTAGGGGTTATTAAGTTCATCCACCTGGGGTACCCAAGTGAAACTTGCACTTTTCATGGGTGGAAGTCACTCATTACATTAGGTAAAAGTTAAAAGCAGACATAAACTTAAACTTTAGCAATCTGTGGAAAAGTCCTTTCCTACTAGGTCAAAGTCCAAATTGTAGACATACAATTTGGTGGCCAGAGAGACAGTTTACAATAAGTACAGTCATTATTACCAAATACTGTAACTTAGGTCACTGACAGGCTTTTCTAGTGGCCACATCTAGCTTGGAGCAGGAGAAAGAGTGAGATCTGCCCTCAAAGCACACGTGCCATGAGAACTCATCGTAGGTGTCTTCTCTCCCAGATGATGTCTGCTAGGACCCCATTTTGAGGTGCCAGCAGGTGGGCAGGGGTGCAGGGCTGGGGAAAGGGTTAGGCAGAGCTCAGAAGATGAGACAGTTGATCAGAGCAGTGGTGCTTCAGGAAGAATAGTGGTTGGTGGTGGCCATGTACAAGTAGGTGAAGCTCTCCTAACTGGTTACACTTATTTCTGGACTTGGAGAAGGAAATGGCAACCCACTCCAGTGCTCTTGCCTGGAGAATCCCATGGACAGAGGAGCCTGGCGGGCCACAGTCCACAGGGGTGGCAAAGAGTCGGACACAACTGAGCACATCACAACATTCCTGAACTTGGCCATGAAGATCTAGTGAATGACCGACATTTGCCTGAGTAATGGGAATTACAGACACAGAAAACCTTCTCCTAGTGGGAAGGAAATGAAATGTAGTAATTAAAACTTAGGAAGGTGGTGCGGTGCTAAAGAATCCTCCTGCCAATGCCGGAGATGTCAGAGACCCGGGTTGGATCCCTGGGTTGGGAAGATCCCCTGGAGGAGGAAATGGCAATCCACTCCAGTATTTTTGCCTGGAGAATCCCATGGACAGAGGAGCCTGGCGGGCCATAGTCCATGAGGTCGCAGTGAGTTGAACATGACTGAGCATGTAATGTAGTTTGTTTTCTAGATACAGTGGTCAGAAGAAACAACAGACGTTCACAGATCATCTGAAAGGATCAGTGTAGTCATTTACTTTCTTCCTACCTACCATTATCAGATTTATTAAAGAATGGAAAACTGTCTTTTCTCCCTTTCTCTGATGGAGGTGCCAAAGGGCAATTTTTAAAGTCAGACAGCTATTTTTAACACAAGAGGTTCTAATAATCCTGTAAAAAAAGTATATAACTCAGAAACTAAACACTGGTGTGCAAAAGTTTTTAAGCATTAAGGTAGGTTTTTACTAGAATATCTTCCAGTTTTAAAAAACTTTGTGTTACTCCAAAACTTGGCTACATTTTGTGAAAGTCAGCTTACTTAGAAACACATAACTGCTAAGAAGCAAATAGAATGTTATAATTTCAGTTGAAATTCTGTGTATGCAACCTGTGTTTACTTTTTAAAAAATGTTACTCTATAGCAATTGTCACCAAATGCTTCCTATAACTTTTGTTTGGACAATTCTGAGAGATTTTAGTTTTAACAGGGTAATAATATACACAGACAAAGGAGAACTCTGGCTAAGAAAAGAATGACAACTTTAGACATTCTAGTTATATTCAGCATCAATAGGAGAGAAAACCACATTCCAGAAGTATTAGACAGAACAGGAAACAAACCTGTAAGACAGGCTTTTCTTTCCTATTGTTCTCATATTTTTATATGATTTATTTCCTGAGTTTTTCTTCTACTGCTTGTTCAGGCTAAAAGGATTAACAAAATACCTACTCTGTTTTGCCCTGAGTGAGTCTCTGCAGAGGGCGTGGTGTGTCACATGTGTGCTTACTTAGTGATTGAGCTGGATGGCTGGAAGATTTACTCTGGAAAATAAATACCTCGAGGGGTGGTGCTGGAATTTCCTTTTCCAGAAACTTTCCCTCACCCCCGGAGAAAGAGCGTAGTTTGCTGCCCTGCGTTTTATAAGAAAAACAAAATACTTATCCACAGCATTTAAAACTCTGACAACTGTATAAAATTAATAATCTTTAAGTTACTAACCAAAATCTATAGAGAACATTCCCTCAAGACATCTTTAATAATTACTGCCCAATTTAAAGAAAGTAATTGTTTAAAATAAGTTCCAAATCATTGTTTTATTAACTATCATATCCATCCTTAGAACCTAACAAAGTGTGTGGCACATAGAGGGCACTCAATACACGCATGATAAATCAAAGAATAAGCATTTATGTGATTTCTTCAATTATAGCAGCTTGAAGCATGGATGAAAAAAACACAGCTAGGAATAAGTGTATGATTTTGGTAATATTATATGGACTGCATAGCGAGACAATATCAATTTCTGTCACTGACTGGTAAATTTCCTTTTATATGCTATTCTACTCATAATCATCTAGTCCTTTAGCTAGAATTATCTCAGGATCTCCCATGGGTCTCACACCTCTAGGGCACAGAACACGAGGATAAGTGAGGGACAGGCCATACCCTAGAGTTCAAGGTAGACCATACCTGTTCAAGATCAGACCATACCTGGAGTTATATATATATATATAGTAGAGGGTGGGTGTTGGGTCTTACAAGTAAATGACTATAACAGTGAGTACTGTGATAGAGGTGTGTTCCACCAACACTGCATGGCTACAGGGAAGGCTCTGAACTTTATGAACTGCTAAATCCACATCTTCCCAATACAGAGTCAGCAACTTATTCTGAAGATGAGCTAAAGATTGTCAAGTGCTTCCTAATTAAGTTCTGATTGTATGCAGTTAATATTAATTGTATTTTTTATTGCTTATAGCTTTTGAGGAATAATTTACATATTCTAAATTCTACCCATTTTAAGTAAACAATGTGTTTTAGTTAATATATAGTGCAATCAGAGAAGGCAATGGCACCCCACTCCAGTATTCTTGCCTGGAAAATCCCATGGATGGAGGAGTCTGGAAAGCTGCAGTCCATGGGGTCGCTGAGGGTCAGACATGACTGAGTGACTTCACTTTCACTTTTAACTTTCCTGCATTGGAGAAGGAAATGGCAACCCACTCCAGTGTTCTTGCCTGGAGAATCCCAGGGACGGGGGAGCCTGGTGGGCTGCCGTCTATGGGGTCGCACAGAGTCGGACACGACTGAAGTGACTTAGCAGCAGCAGCAGCAGCACAGTGCAATCACTACCATAGTCAGATTTTAGAAAATTTTGAGAACCCTAAAGAGTTCCATCACCTCTTGGAGTTAATCCCAGTCCCACCCCCTGGCATCAGGCAACTACTGACAGGCTTTTCATCTTCATAGTTTAGACTCTTGAAAATTTCATATAAATGGAATAACAGCATATGACATTTTCTATATCTGTTTTTTTTTTTCACATAATGTTTTGATATTCTTCCATGTTGTAGTCTGTATCAGTATTTTGTTCTGAGTCAAGCTCCACTGTATGGCTCTATCAAAGCTTTGATTATCTATTTACCAGTTAATGAGCACTTGGGTTGTAACTATATTTCACTGTATTTCTATTCTGCAAAAATACAGAAGATAGATATAAATATATATATATCATATCATATGTATATACATATATCAGTTGGGCTTCCCAGTTGGTGCTAGTGGTAAAGAACCCATCTGCCCATGCAGGAGACACAAGAGACTTGGGTTCAATCCCTGGGTCAGGAGGATCCCCTGGAGGAGAGCATGGTAACCCACTCCAGTAATTTTGCCTGGAGAATTCCATGAACAAAGGATCCTCACGGGCTACAGTCCATAGTGTAACAAAGAGTTGGACATGACTGAAGCAACTTAGCATGCATGCACACATATTTCAGTCATCTAACAAATATTTATTATGCATCTTCTTTGTACCAAGTTCTGTTCTAGGTATTTGAGATAGAATTAAAACAAAAAGTTTAAACGTATGCACTCAGAGAACTTATATTTTTATGAAAGGACAGAAAATAAGCAACGAACATAATCCACAAAATGTATAGCAATTTAGAAAATGAAAAGTGCTATGAAATAAACAGGGAAGGGTAAGAGAGATGGATTAATATGTCATAGTTAAAGTAGTCCTCACTGAAAAGGCAATCATTGAACACAGACTCAAAAGACATGATGGAGTTAGCCATGTGGTTATCTGGAAAAAGCACATCCTAAGCAAAAAGACCACTTCATATCAAGATGAGAGCATGCTGTGAGAAACACTAAGGGGCCAATGTGACTGGAGGACAGTAAGTTAAGGGGAGATGGGAAGGGGGTTTTAAGCCATGTAAGACCTTGTAACTGACCATAAAGACTTTGGTTTTTACTATAAGTGAGATGGGGAAGCAATGACAATTTTGAGCAAAGGAATGGCATAATCTATCTTTTATTTTAAAATCACTGTTGCTTCTGAGCAGAGGATAGAAGAGACGAGGTGGGAAGCAGAGAGACAACGAGAGACTACAAGAATACACAAGGCAAGATATGACAGGGGCTTAGACCAGGTTGGCAGCAGTGGGAAAGTGAAATGTACCTGGATTCTGGATACATTTTTAAGGTAGAGCCAAATTTCTTCATAGATTGAATGTGGAGTATGGGAGAAAAGAGATGAAGCAAGGAGGACTTCAAAATTTTGTCTGAGCACTTGGAAGGACTGAGTTGTCCTTAATTAAGTCTGAGACAACAGTGAGTGAAGTGGGTTTGGCATAAAAAATTAGAAGCTCAAATTTGAAATGTTCAATTAGACATCTAAGTACAGAATGAAAATAATTTTTTCCAAGGGAAAAAATCAACCTATACTTGGATATATCGTAGGACATTGAGTATTAAAAATAAAGAGGAAGTAGTGGGTAGAGAAGTCAGATGCCACTCCAAGAAATCACAATAAAACCAAGATGACAATAGAATCATAGATTCTTGGTGTTATAGGGACATACCTTAGAATTCCGTACCCAGATAAATAATTATTCATCAAATCAAAAACTCACTCACTGAAAGTGGTTAATCACTAAAGGTACATCTATAGAAAATTCCTCAGCAAGAAAGAAAAAGAGTTCAGATTAAGAGTGGGATACAGAGCTTCCCTTGTAGCTCAGCTGGTAGAGAATCTATCCACAATGCAGGAGACCCCGGTTTGATCCCTGGGTCAGGAAGATCCCCTGGAGAAGGGATAGGATACCCACTCCAGTATTCTTGGGCTTCCCTGGTGGCTCAGCTGGTAAAGAATCCACCTGCAATGCAGGAGACCTGGGTTCGATCCTGGTGTTGGGAAGATACCCTGGAGAAGGAAATGTCAACCCACTCCACTATTCTGGTCTGGAGAATTCCATGGACTGTATAGTCCATGGGTTCTCAAAAGAGGTGGACAAGAAACAACACTGAGCATAGAAACTGATAAAATTATGGTGAATTTAGTAAACTATTGGTTGTGCAAAATGGAGAGGTAGTCAGTGAATTTTAACATATGTTGAGGTCCTAATTTTGACGTTAGGAGGATAGACAAACTAAATACTTCTTGAGTTTGTCAGAAAAATGTGCTATTTCAAATAATAATAAAAATATAATAGTAAGTTTCCAAATCAGTAAATAAAAGGAAGGGGAATAAAAAATGTTTCACTAATCCAATAATGAAAAAAGAAAATGAGGGAAAATTTGAAAAAGAGCTGGCTAAAAGAGATGACACAAATTAAGATGTCAAATTAAGTCCAAAACAGTAGTTGCAAAAAATGTGAAAGGAATATTCATATCTAATGACAGTAAAAGATTGGAGGGAGCAGAAATATAATACATGTCTCTGTCTGCCCATTTTACAAGATACATCCCAAACAGCAAAAGCTGAAAATAAAAGCATGAAAAATACATCCTTAAGCAAATACTTACTAAGGGAAATTTGCTATTTCAATATTAATAATAGATGAATTAAAGCTGAAGTAAAAACAATAAAAAATAATAAATGGGATTCCCATTTATTTATGTATTATCCCATTTATTATTTATTTATTATAAATTATCCCATTTATTTATTTATTCCCAGTGGTAAAGAATCCATCTGCCAATGCAGGAGACACAGGAGATGCAAGTTCGATCCCTGAGTCGGGAAGATACCCTGGAGGATGAAATGGCAACCCACTCCAGTATTCTTACTTGGAAAATTCCACAAGCAGAGGAGCCTGCCTGTGGGGTACAGTCCATGGGGTTGCAAAGAGCTAGACACGACTGAGCATGCACATATGCATGCAAAAACAATAAATTGCATAAAGGTACTGATTATATAATAATAAAAAGTAACTTAACAAGAAATAGATGTGCAAATTATCAGCTAGTATGCCCCTAGCATCAGAATCTTAAAATACAAAAAACAAAACCAGAATTAGTTAAGATTATTAGCTAATACTTATATTAACAAGTTAAGATGAGTAAGAATTAGTTAAGATTATAATCAGTGGAGAGTGAAAAAGCTGGCTTAAAACTCAGCATTCAAAAAATTAAGATCATGGCATCCAGTCCCATCTCTTCATGGCAAATAGATGGGGAAAAAGTGGAAACAGTGGCAGATTTTATTTTCTTGGGCTTCAAAATCACTGCAGATGGTGACGGCAGCCATGAAAATAAAAGACACTTGCTCTTTGGCAGAAAAGCTATAATAAACCAAGACAGTGTATTAAAAAGCAGAGACATCATTTTGCCAACAAAGGTCTGTATAGTCAAAGCGATGGTTTTTCCAGTAGTCATGTATGGATGTGAGAGTTGGACCACTAAGAAAGCTGAGCACCAAAGAATTGATGCTTTTGAACTGCAGCGCTGGAGAAGACACTTGGACAGAAAGGAAATCAAAGCAGTGAATCCTAAAGGAAATCAACCTTGAATATTCACTGGAAGGACTGATGCTGAAGCTGAAGCTCCATACTTTAGCTACCTGATGCAAAGAGCCGACTCGTTGGAAAAGATCCTGATGCTAGGAAAGATTGAGGGCAGCAGGAGAAGGGGACAGCAGATGATGGGATGGTTGGATGGCATCACTGACTTAGTGGACACCAGTTTGAGCAAACTTAGGGAGACAGTGAAGTGCTGCAGTCCATGGATTGCAAAGAATCAGACACGACTTAGCGACTGAACAACAACAGAATTAGAAGTATAAACAGACAAATCCACAATAATATGGTGAGATTTTAACATAAAGTAATATGATAAAAAGGGTTTTCCCAGGATTCTCAGTGGTCAAGAAACAACCCTCCCATACTTTTTTGAAAACAAATAAACAAAAAGGCACTCCTAAGTAACACAAGGAAATCAAATTGTAACATAATGTGTGAAGAACAAGAAATGAAAGCATTACAGATTATGAGAGATGGTGGTAATGTGGTAATCAGAGGTATATTTAAAGTCTTAAACGCATTTTTAAAAACAGAAGTTTATTCAGAGAGAAGTAATACATAAGTAAATAGGTAAGTATTAAACTGATTAAGCTAAAAAAGGAAAGAAAAAAGAAAAAGAACAAAGAAAGGAAAATATTAAAAAAAAAAGGTTGCAAATGAAAGAACTAAAATTCAAGAAATTTGCTTTGATATATACAGAATCTTCTACAGTCCATGGGGTTGCAAAGAGTTGGACACGACTGAGCAACTGAACTGAACTGACTGATACAGAACCTTCATTCACCCATGTAAATAAGGTTAATTCTCTTAATAAGAGAATGTTCTGTATTTTTCAATGAATAAAAGTAAGTGAAATGCAGGTAAAGAAAATTCAAGATGAAAAACAACTATCTGAGTAATTCCAAGAACAGAAACATCACTAGTAGAAAGGTGAATTTAAAACTTACTATTCTGCATCCTGGGGAAAACACAGATGCATATTTAGTATTTTTTAACCATTTCTTCCATTATTAAATAACACAGCATTCTATAACTAAAAACAGATGAAGAACTCCAATCTCCTGCTTATTTTTGTTTTCTTTAGAGTAAATATCTCTCTGTAGTATTTGTTATTTGTAGTACAGTGGTATCTTTAAAACTCCAAATGACATCTTAAGGGAATTACAAATAAGTAGTTTCTTATATTTAACAAGCTTAACTTCAACTGTTCTTTACTTTTATGCTTCTGGTATTTTAAAACAGAATAAGAAAAAGCTATAAGATTGGTTTCTGAAAACATATTTAGTTTTATTAGAACTTAAATCTAAACCTAAGATGCTTCCAGGTAAAACAGCCCTCTATGGAAAGTTGTAAATATTGAAGCATTAGAATATAAAATGGATTTCAGTAACTGCAAATTACTTCTCAACTAAGGAAAGCTGACACATTCTTCAAACAGGTGATAAATATGGAAGCCAAGAAGGGGGATGAGGCAACTTGCAGGTGTTTAGATTTAATCTTTCATCAAAACAAGATTTATTCAGGGAGAAATCATATAATCACACAATTAAGAAGTAGATATACAAAATGGGCTTGGAATATTGCCATATAAAATCTATATACCACTCTCCAAAGCAATGAGGCTCTGACACTGAAGGGTTTTCATTCCCCAACTTCCTTAAGCAGAGGGCTTTCAATTATGAGAATGCACAAGGGAAGTCTTTACCAGAGAGAAAGAGGCCCAATATACAATACAAAGGAATATTTACCTGAACGATTTATTGTTATACTTTAAAAGAATATTGTTATTCTCTGTCTCTCTTTATTTATTTAGCAGGAGAAAGTGCTGTGGGTTTTGCTTTGCTATAAATATTCCAAAACCCACATAAAGCTCCAAAGATTTCACCATCTCTACAGATTTTTATGTCTTCTTTATAGGTGTATATACCATACTGTTTTGTGAGCCAATTATACATCTAGTGATTTGTTTCTGTGAACCAATGCTGACTACAATACTCAGTTACATTTATCAATAAAATACTCAACACTAACATACATTTCTCACTTGAGTCTGTGATTTTAGGATGATAAGTTTTGCTTTGTTTCTGAGATAAATATTACCCTATTGCATCTAGGGTAATAAAATTTTCATTTTATGCAAGAACATGTGAGTATTTAGTTGTAGTCCATTATTTGTGTCAATGTAGAAATATCTAGTACCTTATTCTGCAAATAATTAGTACCATGTGAAGAATGAGACTTTCATTATAGCCTGGCAAAAGTGCACTTACTAAATATTCATGGCTTATTTTCTTCCCATCTTCTGTCTAGGTTTATGTCAAGGCTTGGTTCTCAGAGGGTAAAGAATCTGCCTGCAATGCAGGAGACCAGGTTCAATCCCTGGGTCAGGAAGATCCCCTGGAGAAGGGAATGCCTACCCATTCCAGTATTCTTGCCTGGAAAATCCCATGGACAGAGGAGCTTGGCAGGCTATAGTTCATGGGGTTGCAAAGAGATGAACATGACTCAGTGACTGATACTTTTTGGTTCTCAAACCTCTGTTCATCTCCCTCTTTTATTACTAACTGGAGGACTCATTGTTCCTTCAGTTTTCTATGTCTACTTTGGTTGGTTAATTCTCAATATCTTGCCTCCAATTCTCCTATATTTTATGATCTAAGAGATACATTGGCTTAGATGTCAAATCCTCTGGGACCTAAATCTGTGTATTTCCATAGCAACCTGCCCTCATGGTATTTACTTCAAGGCTGTCTCCTCATCTGTCTCTTGCACTGAACTGAATGTCACCTGGAGGCCATGTCTGGTTTACCATTATAACATCAGCACAGGGCCAGAACATGGGTAAGTGCTCAGGAAGTATGTACTTTATATGCAAATGAATGAATGAATGAATCTGATCTGCATCAATGCACCATTTAGATCTATGGCTGCCAGGAGAAACACAAAAAGAAAACCGGGGACTCATAACAGTGGGCTTCCTGTCAGGTCCAGCAATAAGCAATAGTGTCAGTAGAATACCATTTACAGAGGATCACTTAGGGTTTCTGGTTCAGCGATTCAGAAAACACAGAATCAGAATATTGTCATAATTACATTAAAATGCATCTACTAAATACATACATTATGTTTTCAAGAGCCCTACTTAAAGCTTTGTTCAGTTTCTCATCTGAGATTACAGGCCTATGTCTTATTAAAAATTCAGTATGTGGTTGAGATATAGCAGTGCTAAAACCAAACAGGAATGTTCATTAACTTACAGATCATTGTATACAGATGAACAAACTGGATGGAGACGTCTAGCTTACTCTGCTTTTGCAGAGAAAAAACGTTTGACTGAAGTAACACAAGAAGTGTTTCTTAATATTGAGGATGCAGTAGAAAGGCTAAGGTGGCCCGCTGATAGTCACACTGTCATGGAAGTCCCTTCTCTTGAAGGCAGATGGATCTGTGACTTTCTTTCAACCAATCGACTCTGGGGATGATGTATGTGAGTGTGAGTGTGTGTGAGTGTGTGTGTGTGTGTGTGTGTATTGCATGTGTGATTATGTTGTGTAAGATTGAAACACCTGTCTTGCTGGAAGATACTCATGCTCTTCCTGGCTTTGAAGAAGCACCTGTGAATCACCACCTGGAGGGGGCCATGAGGCAAGGAGCAGAGGGCAACCTCCGGCTGATGGCCAGCAAGAAATTGAGGCCCCCCGCTCTGGTATTCTGCAGGGAATGGAATGCTGCCAGCAGCCACGTGAGCCTGGGAATATAGCCTTCCCCAGTGAAGCCTTAGTGAGATCACAGCTCCCGGCTGAGACCCTGATTGCACCTTTGTGACATGCCGAGACTCTAAGCAAAGGACTCCACGAAGCTGTGCCCTAACTGCTGACACATAGCAACAGAGATACAACATATGTTGTTTTAAGCTGCTCCGTTTGTGGTAGCATCGTTCTCCAGCAATACGTAACAAACACAGGTGGGAACATGGCTTACTTAAAAAGAAGATCTACTCAGTCCAAATGGAGGACTGGAAGAAGTAGGGTAGATGAAGTTTCATCAGCTTTGAGGGAGAAATGTAGCCTGGAATAGGAAGGAGAGGCAGCAGAGGAAGAGAGCCAGGTGGTTAAGCTTACACTCTCCCCTCTGATGACTTCAGAGAGGGCCAGAGCCAGAAAAGTAAGACTACAGACAATAGCTGGGGAGAAATGTAGCTTGTATAGCAAAATATGTAGCATTTATGAACTGAGATCATATTTCATTCAAAAATATTATACTGGCATAGCCAAACTGCCCACCCCTCCCAAGCATCTCTCAATTGCAGAAGCAATTCTTTGAGGTCACTTAAATCAGTCAGAGCCCAAAGGATGAGTTCAGGTTCCAAAGAGTGTGACCTGTGATCCATTCTCAACTCTCAAACAATTATCTGGACCCATATCTGCAACTCTGAGACACTCAGTTGTCAATGCCTATTGTGTCACGTAATGTAGAGTAGTTTAATAACAGAGTGCACTGTAGGTAGTGTACATCCTAACACTCTATCTTTCTCATTACTATCCCAAATAGAAGACATGGACTGAAAGCCCAAGTAGAGTAAAACTGCTCATATTTCCTATCTATCGATCTGTTTCCTACTATTGGAATGTAAGCTCCACAAGGAAAAGATTTTTTTTAAACACCTTATCTCTTTGCAAGTTGGTGGCAATCAATCAATATTTGTCGAATGAAGCAGGTCCATCTTTCCCTATCCTTTTTTCCTTGGTAAAAATGGGGGTAATAATAATAGATAATAATAATAATACACTTGACTTCCTAATCAAGTGTAAGGATTAAGTGGTGTAACACATGTGAAGAGATTAGAACATGGCCTTGTCTTGCATATAGTATCTGATCAGTAAAACTTAGCTATTAAGTCATAATATCTAAATATACTTTGTTGAAGGAAGCTGTTAGGAAAAAGAATCTGAATACTATAATTCATTTTCTAGTATAAGAGAACCTTACCAAGAACTTTCTTCATGGTCCAGCAGGTAAAACTCTGCACTCTCAGTGCAGGGGACCCAGATCCAATCCCAGGTCAGGGAACTAGATCCCACTTGCCACAGCTGAAAGCTGGCATGCTGCAGCAAAGATCCCACATGACCCAACAAAGAGCCAGGGTGGCCAAATAAATGATAAACAAAAAGAAGTAAACATGGGCTTCCCTGATGGCTCAGTGGCTAAGAATCTGCCTTGCAATGCAGCAGACATGAGTTCGATCCCTTGTCCGGGAAGTACCCACATGCCACAGGGCAACTAAGCCTGTGCGCCACAACTACAGAGCCTGCACTCCGGAGTTCCTGATCCACAGCTACGAAGCCTGCATGCCTTAGAGCCTGTGCTCCGGAAAAGAAGCCAGCGCAACGAGAAGCCTGAACATCACAACTGGAGAATAGCCCCTGCTCTCCGCAACTAGAGAGAAAGCCCACACAGCAACGAAGACCCAACACAGTCAAAAATAAATAAAATTTAAATAAATGAATATTTTTTTAAATAGAAAGAAGTAAACATCAAGAAAAATAAATCAGTTGCATCCCCTGGGAAAAAACAGAGCGAAACCTTACCTCTAAGGAGGTTCAACTACAGGTTAAGCTTCAAGTGCACATTTAATCTGAACCGCAAAAATTTTAACTAATTTTGAAATAAATTTGGATATGGCAGTACATCACCAAGACAACAAAGGGCTTGAAGTCAACAAGTTAAATGTGATTTTTGCTGTACAAACATATATGAAATTGTGCTTGCTGTATATCATAAATTCAGAATCTGTCTAGTCTAGAGTAATTCAAGCAGAAATCCCTTCTGGTATTTCCATCTAAGTGATCAGGATACTTTTCGAGTTTTTTCTGTATGTATTTAAAAAGATCGACCATACCAAGTGCTGGCAAGAATATATAGCAACTGGGATTTTCATACATTGGTGGTAGGAGTATAAAATGACAATTTGGAATTTGGAAACCTGGCCTTGCATTTTCTATAATGTTAAACATGCACCTATCCTATCAGACAGAAGTTCTACTTCTAGGCATTTATCCAAGACAAATGAAAACATATATCCATAAAAAGACTGTTGAGAATGCCCATAGCAGCTTTCTTCATAATAACCCCCAAGTTGGAACAGATCAACTGTCCATCACCAGAAGCAGGAGTGAATGAATATAATTTGGTATGTCCATTTTGGTGGAATACTACTCAGTCATAAAGCACTGTGCTGCCCACTCCCCTCAGAATTGAAGGACTTACTTCTCCATCTGCTAGGGCTGTTGCTGAAAGACAGCCCTCAGCAGTCAGCCCCTCTGGGGAAGGGGCATATTTTCTTGGCTGAAACAAATAGCCTTACCCAAAGTATCAATCTCTTCCTGGAGAAGCAGCCCCTGCCAAGGCCAGATTAACATGGGAGTGGGGGCAACTTGAAATTACTCTGACAGGCCATACAGCTCCAGAGCTCCCACTGGCAGGCGAGAATTCTCCCCGTGGCAGCTGACACCGAGAGCTCCCCAGGGGACCCAGCCAGAGCTGGTGGCAGTGCTGTCAGATGTTTCACTCCCCTCTCTGCTCAATCCTGTTTCTTTCCCTCCCTTCCAAAGCCTTAGATCCCAAGAGGCCTCCTTAATAAATGCCCTGCATGCTAATCATTGTCTCTTTCCAGGGAATCCAACCTGTGAGAAACTACTGATAAACCCGGCTCAATAGATGACCCTCAAAACCAATTTACTGAGTGAAAGAAGACAGACACAAAAGGGTATATGTTGTATGAGTCCACTGATAGAGTTCTAGGACTGGAAAAACTGATAGAGGGAGAAAGAAATTAGAACCATTTTTGTCTTTGGGTAGGGACTGACGGGGAGGGGCCATGAGGGATCTTTTGTGGGGTTGGGAATATTCTGTATCTTAATAGGGGTGTAGGTTGCATATAAGTATGTATGCAATTGTCAAAACTCACTGAATTGTTCTCTTAAAATCTACGCATTTCACTGTATATAAATTATACCCCAGGCAGAAAAGAAAAGTAACCACATCAAATTTGGTTCAAATAGAACTTATCAGTCAACACTGGATATATTTTAAAGTTTCACGATGGCCAACTGAGCCTCTATTCATTTGGAACCTGGTAGTTAGCTTTAGAGAAGGCAATGGCAACCCACTCCAGTACTCTTGCCTGGAAAATCACATGGACAGAGGAGCCTGGTAGGCTGCAGTCCATGGAGTTGCTAAGAGTCGGGCACAACTGAGCGACTGACTTCCCTTTCACTTTTCACTTTCATGCACTGGAGAAGGAAATGGCAACCCACTCCAGTGTTCTTGCCTGGAGAATCCCAGGGACAGGGGAGCCTAGTGGGCTGCCGTCTATGGGGTCCCACAGAGTCGGACATGACCGAATCGACTTAGCAGCAGCAGCAGCAGCAGCAGCAGCAGTCAGCTTTACAAACTAAGTTTGGAAATCAACGTCTGTTGTGCTCATCTTTTTGTGGGTCACCAAACTAAGTTGGAGAAGACTCTTGAGAGTCCCTTGGACTGCAAGGAGATCCAACCAGTCCATTCTGAAGGAGATCAGCCCTGGGATTTCTTTGGAAGGAATGATGCTGAAGCTGAAACTCCAGTACTTTGGCCACCTCATGCGAAGAGTTGACTCATTGGAAAAGACTCTGATGCTGCAAGGGATTGGGGGCAGGAGGAGAAGGGGACGACAGAGGATGAGATGGCTGGACGGCATCACTGACTCGATGGACGTGAGTCTGAGTGAACTCCGGGAGTTGGTGATGGCCAGGGAGGCCTAGCGTGCTGCAATTCATGGGGTTGCAAAGAGTCAGACACGACTGAGTGACTGAACTGAACTGACTGAAACTAACAGACTTGCTCTTTCTTTTTGAGACCTTAACTTAAAATGCCATGCTAATGGATACATGCATATGTATGGCTGAGTCCCTTTGCTCTCCACCTGAAACTATCACAACACTGTTAATTGGCTGTATTCAAATATAAAATAAAAAGTTTAAAAAATTCTATGCTAATCAGTTACAGCTCCAGAGGCCTGAGAAAAGTCATGAGATTGCTTCTTTTATGACATTTACTCATTACTCCAAGTATTGGGTACAGTATTCATTCAACTATAGATTTATCTACCTGTATGCTCTGGTGGCTCATATGGTAAAGCATCCGTCTGCAATGCAGGAGACCCGGGTTCGATCCCTGGGTTGGGAAGATCCCCTGGAGAAGGAAATGGCAGCCCACTCCAGTATTCTTGCCTAGAAAATCTTGTGGACAGTGGAACCTGGTAGGCTACCGTCCACGGGGTACCAAAGAGTTGGACACGACTGAGCGACTTCACTCCACTTTCACTATGCTCACGCAGCAGGCTTCCCGAGTGGCACAGTGGTAAAGAATCCCCCTGCCAAGGCAGGCAACACAAGGGACACAGGTTTGATCCTTGGGTCAGGAAGATCCCTTGGAGTAGGAAATAGCAACCCACTCCAGTATTCTTGCCTGGGAAATTCCATGGACAGAAGAATCTGGAGGGATACAGTCCACGGTGTTGTAAAGAAGGAGACACGAATGATCACCCAACACATGCTCATTTAGTATTGACCATTCAAAGAATTCTAGATCAAATTATGAAAGCATAAAATCTAGATTTTTAGATCTAGAAAGACTTGAGATCCCTGGGAGCTGAGGCTCACAGGAGACAACCGAGTTGCTAAAGTCAGTTGCCTAGGTCTAGGCAAGAGTAGGCTGACCTCCCAGGGTGTATCCCATCAGGCAACCGTGCCCCGTGCTCTGTACCAGTGCTCCCCTCCGCAGCTCGGCTTAGAGAAGAACACCTAAAAATGTATTTTATCCTGTGATTTTTCTCTTCCCTCCATTGATGTTCCTTACTTGGTAACAGTTAGGATATCTGTTTAGGATATCCAGCTTAGGATAAGAAGTTTAGCTGGTGGAATAAAGGACTCTTCTTTGATTTTGACAGAGATAATGTTTGCCATAAAGTAGGGGAAAGAGCACATCTGTTTGCTCTCTGCTTTCCTCTCCCTCTCACATGGCAATTTGTTGAAGGCATGTTTGGTGAAAAGTAAACTATATTTGATTCTCGGGAGACAGATTTGACCAAAAAACTGAGATTTTTATTAAAGATTCCAAAGCTCTTCCATCTCTGTGCAAGAGAAGAGAAGAGCTAGTATGTGGTAATAGGTGCAAAGTTAAGAATTAAGTTGGAAACATGAACAAAAAGGAAATCTTAAAAGTACACACTGTATGCAATCGTCTTTATCTCTAGCTTTTTCTCACAAACCCTATGGTTTCCACTATGAGTTATAAATCGTTGCTTCTTTCTAAGAAACATCTGGAAAAGCAGATGAAGGCCAAGAGAGGAGAATGAAAACTAGAGGAAAACTACAATTAATAACAGTCCATCCTCTCTATCCATCTATTTTTTTTTCACACCCATCAGAAAGATAAAAAGTTAAAATTTGGTCAATATCAAGCATTGAGGATGTGGAAATAGCAGACTTTTGTTCCATGCTGACTAGAGTGTCATAGGTATGAGCCACTTTGGAAAAGGTTGGCATCAGCTAATCTCTACACCATACACACACACACACACACACAACCTGGAATATTACTCAGCCATTTATTACACTCAGATTTATTATAAAGAAAACTCTAGCCATTTCCAACAACACGGATGGATCTAGATGATATTAGGCTAGGTGAAAGAAGTCAGACATAGACAAATATTGCATGATCTATTTATATGCGGAATATAAGAAACAAAAACAAAAAACAATGAAAACAGATTCATAGATATGAAGAACAAATGCGTGGTTGTTGCCAGAGCAAGGGCAGAGTGGTGCCAGGTAAAATAGGTGAAGAGGATTAAGCGGTTCAAATGTCTAGGTATTTATGTAAGTCATGGGGCTGTAACACCCTATGTAAGGAATATGTTCAAAAAATATTGTAATAACACTGAGGACAGATGACAATGTTACCTCACGTATGTGGGCTTCCCTGGTGGCTCAGAGGTAAAGAATCCACCTGCAATGCAGGAAACCCGGCTGCAATCCCTGGGTCAGAAAGATCCCAGGGGAGGAGTAGGAAGTGGCAACCCACTCCAGTATTCTTGCCTGGAGAATCCCATGACAGAGGAGCCTGGTGGGCTACAGTCCACGGGGTCGCAAGAGTCGGACACGACTTGGCGACTAAATAACAACAACAATCTCTTCCCATCTATTTTCTATGGTTGCTTTATTATAACATCTTTTTTTTTTTTTTTGGCCATGCCAGGCAGCCTGTGGGATCTTAGTTCCCCAATCAGGGATCAAACCGGTGCCCCTTGCATTGGGAGGGTGGAGTCTTAACCACTGGACCGCCAGGAAGTCCCTATAACGTCTTAATTGAGATGTAATTCTCATAGCATACAAGTCATTCATTAAAGTCTATAATTAAATGGTTTTATTATTCACAGAGTTATGTGACTGTCATTACAATCAATTTTAGAAATTTTCATCACCCCAAGAAACTCTATACCTTGCTAGCATCATTCCCCACTTCCTCACCATTCCCTAGCCCCAGGCACCCACTATAGGCACTTTCTGTCTCTAGGAATTTGCCTATTCTGAACTTCATATAAATGGAATACAACATGTGGCCTTCTTTAACAAAGTACAATGTTTTCAAGGGCCATCTGTGTTGTAGCACATATCAGTATTTCATTTCTTTTTATTGCCAAATCATACTCCATTGTGTATAGATACTGTATGCTTTTATCCATTTATTTGTTGCATGGATATCTGCATTGTTTCCACTGTGGGGTTACTATGAATAATGCTGCTAGGAAATTCATGGACAAGTTTTTGTGAAACATATTTTCATTTTTTTGTGCATACACCTAGGTGTGAAACTGCTGGTCATATTATAACTCTATGATTAATTATTTGAGGAATTGACAGCCATTTTCTTCAACATATCCTTTGAAGCACAAAAGCTTTTAGTTTGATGATGTCCAAGTTATCTATTTTTGCTTTTGAGTCTGGTATCATTTTTCTTTTTTTTTAGTTGTAGCATGTGGAATCTGGTTCCCTGACTGGGGATCAAACCTGGGAACACTGCATCAGGAGCTCAGAGTCTTAGCCACTGGACCACCAAGGAGCCAAGATACCTCTGGTATCATATTTAAGAAATTATTGCCTCATCCAAGATCATAAAGATTTATATCTATGTTTTCTTTTAATAGTGTTATAGTTTTAGCTTTTACATTCAGATCTTCAGTCAATTTTGAGTTAATATTTTTAAATATGATGTGAGATTGAATTCCTACTTGATTCTTTGGTATGTGGAGATCTAGTTTCCTTGGCACCATCTACTGAAAAGACAGTTCTTTTCTCCATTGAAGTATCTTGACAGTCAATTTATCCTTGTTGAAAAACCAATTTTCCATAAATGTGAGAGTTTATTTCCAGACTCTCAATTGTTGTTATTTAGTTGCTAAGTCATGTCCAACTCTTTTGCAACCGCATGGACTGTAGCCCACCAGGCTCCTCTGTCCATGGGATTTCTCAGGCAAGAATACCACTTCCTTCTCCAGGGGATCTTCCCAGCCCAGTGATCGAACATGGGTCTCCGAGTTTCCTGCACTGCAGGCAGATTCTTTACCACTGAGGCACCTGGGAAGCATAAGACTCTCAATATTCTCCCATTTATTGCATATATAAACTACTTCTCCACAAATAAACTTGGCATGTGGAAAGCTTGTTCATTCTTTCAGGTCAGTAGTAAACTGCTAGTCCTTATAGAAGCCCTATAAGAAACAGTTCGAAGATTTTAGCTTCACGTTTCCACAGTCTATTAAGGTAAGCAGTTTAGCAGCAGCAGTGGAAAAGCAATCCATTGTCTCATTCCAAGTAAGAAGGTGAAAATCACAGAGAGGAGTCAGAGCAGACTTCGTTGTGTCTGACTTAGCGGATTGTATGACTCATGGACTGTTGGAGAAGGCAATGGCACCCCACTCCAGTACTCTTGCCTGGAAAATCCCATGGACGGAGGAGCCTGTTAGGCTGCAATCCATGGGTTCGCTAAGAGTCGGACACGAGTGAGCAACTTCACTTTCACTTTTCACTTTCATGCATTGGAGAAGGAAATGGCAACCTACTCCAGTGTTCTTCCCTGGAGAATCCCAGGGACGGGGGAGCCTGGTGGGCTGCTGTCTATGGGGTCGCACAGAGTCGGACATGATTGAAGTGACTTAGCATTGCATAGCATGACTCATGGACTGTAGCCAGCCAGGCTCCTCTGTCCATGGGATTCTCCAGGCAAGAATACTGGAGTAGGTGCCATTCCCTTCTCCAGGGGATCTTCCCGACCCAGGGATCAAACCCGCGTCTCCTGCATTGGCGGGCAGTTTCTTTACCGCTGAGCCACTTGAGAATCCAGCATTCATTACACGAAGTGGAAAGACCAACTCACTTTAACAGCTTTTCCAAAATCCAGAGTGAAACCTCAAAGCAGCCTGGTTTCTAAGCACAAGTCAGCTTCCTGGCATGCCCCGTGACTGGCCTTGTCCCAAAGGGTCAAAGCATAATCGCACAGGATGCCTCAGAGACAGCCGGTTGCAGAGGTGTCCGGGACAAATGCTGCGGCAGCGAGGTGACAGACACCACGTGCAACCACGCACGTGCAACCAAGTGCACCTCTCCTCTTTTGGGAAACCCGCCAAAGGCAGTGTTTAAGGGAGGAGGAGGGGGCTGCTGCTGGGAACACCTGGTGCTTTTCTATTGTCTGCCAGGAACTTCCGGCCTAAAGCCTGCCGGAAATAACAGGGATGTTCCCGGGATGGGTCTGGGGCCCTGCCTGCACCAGGCTCATGAATTATCCTGTTGAGCGTGGCTGCCAAAAATCAACTGAATTTCAGATGCTATGAATTATTATCTCACACACACACCCCCACACACACCCACCCCGTCTACCAAGAGCAAACAGTTCAGGTGTGACAGCCAAGGCTTAGCTCCAGGTGGGCGTTCAGCCTCATTTCAGCTCCTGGGTGTGCAATGTCACTGCTTCGGATAAAATCACTCTCAGTTCTGTCTACCTCACAGGTTATTCAGGAATTCTGAGGGCTGCTCACTTTCATCAGCAGGAATTAGCCCCACGGTCAGGTTCCCAAAACTCTGAGCTTTGTAATAAGACCTGAAAACTGACCCAGTTCAGAAGGAACCTATGTAACAGAGAAGCAAAAGCCAAGCACATATGTGTATTCACGATATCTACAGGTAATTCTCACATCTCACAGGGACAAATGAATCACTCGGAAGAGATTTTTCATTTGAGAAATGCTGGCTGAAAAGCCCTTCAGCTAAAACAATCAAGCAGACACACGAAAAGAAGCAGGTGCTCAAGCACCCTTGTTTAGCTCAAGGTTGGAATCTGATGCAGTTGGGTGAAGTTTCGTTTTCTTGGAAGAAGCTAAAATATTTTTTATTGAGGATTTCACATTTAATGACAAAGACCCCCAAAACTCATCTGTACTTAAAAAATTCATTTCAGTGGTGATCATTTTGTAATATATAGAAATATTAAGTCAATATGATGTGTGTCTAGAACTAACCCAGTACTGTAGATCACTTATATTTCAATTTTTTAAAATGGGAAGGGAAAAAACACTCTTCAAGACATGAGTGTGTTAGGTAATGGCTTTCTCTCCTTTTTGGTCAAACATCCTAGAGTTCTCTAGCAAACTCTTGGCCCTGAAAACACACACATATACCCTTCTTTAAGTATGAATGAGAATCTACAAAGCCTACCAACACTTTAAAATCAAGGCAAAAAACTTCGTTTGTGCACCTCTTAGATTTTCTCTGGTTCAGGCTTGTTCCATATCCTCCTTAGCCTTTGAGCTTGAATGTCAGTGTTTATAAACGAACATACAAAAAGAAAGGAAAAGAGGAAGGAAAAGCTGCTGACTTTGGATTGTGGTTGGTAGGGCACAGGAAACCACGAGGGATGCAAGATCTGTCGGCTTCATTGAGCCGACACGCGCACGCACGCACACACTTCTGGGAAGAAGAAGCCTTTGCGGGAAAGAAAGGCGCCCCCGTCCACCCGCCTCAGCAGACTGAGAGCTGGCTTGCCCCTTCCACTGTGCCCACAGGCGTCAGGTAGAGAATGAATGCCTTAGAGCCTGGAAAAACCCACCCGTTCTTCACTCCTACCTCAGGCTACCACCCTCACGGACATAGGCTGGGACCTGAAACCTGGGGCCTGGGACCAGCGCTTGCACCTGGACAAACATCTCAAGGCGACAAAATACAAAGAAGATGTAAGAGACTAAAAATAACTCTATATGTGCACAATTGGGGCACATTATGAACAATAAGTTATAAAAAGACCAAAAACCCAACTGCCGCTTCTGAGGAGTGGGGGCACAAGCGGGATGTGCACTCTGCTCACAGCACCATCAAGGGAGTGGGCAGACCACCCAAGCCACCCTGCGAGCCCAGCCCCAGGATCCACCCTTGCCCTCCCAGATAAGGAACCAGCTTGCCAACCCCTCCCAGCCTCCCTCCCATACCTGTCTCTGCTTGGGGCAGCATCAGTTCAGTTCAGTCACTCAGTCGTGTCTGACTCTTTGCAACCCCATGGACTGCAGCATGCCAGGCTTCCCTGTCCATCACCAACTCCCAGAGCTTACTCAAAATCATGTCCATCGAGTTGGTGATGCCATCCAACTATCTCATCCTCTGGCATCCCCTTCTCCTCCCGCCTTCAATCTTTCCCAGAACCATGGTCTTTTCCAATGAGCTAGTTCTTCGCATCAGGTGGCCAAAGTACTGGAGTTTCACCTTCAGCATCAGGACTGATCTCCTTCAGAATGGACTGGTTGGAACTCCTTGCAGTCCAAGGGACACTCAAGAGTCTTCTCCAACACCACAGCTCAAAAGCATCAAATCTTTGGTGCTCAGCTTTCTTCACAGTCCAAATTAGCTCTCCAAGGAAATGCAAATGGGCTATAACAACCTTCCCCTATCTCAAAACACCCACCACTGTGACCAGATCTCGCCTTCTCCAAGGATATACTGGAGATACTGGAAGAATTTGCAGCTAACAACACAGTTCTCTCTTTTTGTTCCCCTTTGGTCCTACCTGCAGCATGTGTGATTTTAGTTCCCCAACCAGGAATCAAACCTGCAGTGGAAACACAGAGTCTTAACCCCTGGACTACCAGGGAAGTCCCTACAGTGCAGTTCTTAACAGAACACTGTCTTTATTGTTCGATTGGTCTGTTGTGAGTTTTATTCATATCCCCAGCTAGACAGTAAATCCCCTGGATTCTCAAAATAGACACCAAATGCAACCACTCTCCAGTCTTTCGACTGCTGATGCTGCATCTCAGCCCTTATCTCTCTCTGGGGGATGAGGGCAACGTCTTAACTGCCCTTCATATTTTCTCTATAGTTGCTTGACAGCATGTCCTCCAAAAGCCAGGGTTATGGAGACCCAGTCTCTCCACTATGCCCAACCCTTCAGTGGGATCCTACTGCATATGTAAAAGAAAAAAAAAAAAAAAACTCTTACCATGGGCTACAAAGCCTCCTGGTTGGCTCTGTGTCCTCATTTCCACTCATCCTTTCCTTCACTCTCCCCTCTCCAGCCACACTGGCAGTCCTTATTTTCCTCAAACACAAGCGTGTTCCCACCTCAGGACCTCGATGTTCCTTCCTTGACACATGCTCCTCTCTCCAAATATCTGCATGACTTCATCCATCCATCCTCACTTCATCCAAGTTCTCCCGCAAGCCAACAATTCTCCAGGAGGCTTCTCTGCCTCTATAGAAAGTTGTCCCTCTCATAAGGTCTGTCTATTTTCCTTTCTTTTCCTCCCATAAAGTGAAAGTGTTAGTCAATCAGTTGTGTCCGACTCTTTGTGACCCCATGGACTGTAGCCTACCAGGCTCATCTGTCCATGGAATTCTCCAAGCAAGAATCCTGAAGTGGGTGGTCATTCCCCTCACCAGGAGATCTTCCAAACCCAGATATTGAACCCTGGTTTCCCACATTGTGGGCAGACTCTTTACCGACTGAGCCACCACTTAACTATTATCAGGTATTTATACATTTCAAACAAATGCAAGCTTACAAAGGCAGGGACCTAGCCTGTCTTCACCATTGTATCCTTAGAGACTAGCCGAGGGCCTAGCACACTATCCGCGTGAATGAACAGACACGTGTTAAATTGTTCCCCTCTACTGCAGGAATTTTGAGAGGAAAGTAGATCATTGGTTAAGAATAGTGTTTAAAGTCAGGTTGTTCTGGGTTTGGATCTTGCTATGAGAACTCAGCAAGTTTGTTAACCTCTCTGAATCTTGGTTTCTCTCCTGCAAAATGGAGGTAATATCAAAATTACATCAAAATTATGTGAAGTCCTTAATGCAACAGGTATCACTTAGTAGTGGCTCAATCATTTCAGTTCAGTTCAGTCGCTCAGTCGTGTCTGACTTTTTGTGACCCCATGGACTGCAGCATGCCAGGCTTCCCGGTCCATTACCAACTCCTAGAGCTTCCTTGAACTCATGTCCATTGAGTTGGTGATGCCATCCAACCATCTCATCTCCTGTCATCCCGTTCTCCTCCTGACTTCAACCTTTCCCAGCATCAGGGTCTTTTCCAATGAGTCAGTTCTTTGTATCAGGTGGCCAAAGTATTGGAGTTTCAGCTTCAACATCAGTCCTTCCAATGAATATTCAGGACTGATTTCCTTTAGGATGGACTGGTTTGATCTTCTGGCAGTCCAAGGGATTCTCAAGAGTCTTCTCCAACACTATAGTTCAAAAGCATCGATTCTTCGGCGCTCAGCCTTCTTTATGGTCCAACTCTCACATCTATACATGACTACTGGAAAAACCACAGCTTTGACTAGATGGACCTTTGTCAGCAAAGTAATGTCTCTGCTTTTTAATATGTTGTCTAGGTTTGCCATAGCCTTTCTTCCAAGGAGCAAGCATGTTGTAATATTTCCAGTTATCAGCAGAGGTCAGTAGCAACTGGTCACCACAGAATGCTTTACGTTTTAATAGAGACCTAGAATATTTTGTTTTGTTCCCTTTAGTCCTTTAAGAAAATGTAACTGTTGACAGCATGCTTTAAAAAAAAGTTACTGTTGACAGAATGGTAAAGCCTTGCTCAAAACACATGCTTAAATCTTTAGAAGCGAGTCTCACCCCACTGTAGGCACTTAAGAAATGTTGACTATAGAGAAGAAGAAGAAGAATCGTTAAGACTGTTATTTTAGCAGAAACATCACAAAGAATGGGAAAATGTTGTTCTTTGTTGTTCTGAAACTAAGCCCTGGCCTTATAGTTAGCATGCTGAGCATAACTTCATGTCAGGGGAGATGAAGGTTTTTCTTGCATATTTTTTCAGGCTATTCAGATATTAGTGCTTGGGGGAAATTCCTTGAGAAGCATTTTGAGCAGCCTCAAGTCCATCTATATACTTGGTTAAATTTAAAGGTGAGGTCAGAGTGCATGTACCCTTCTTGACAGTTCAAGAAAAGCAGATGTCTATCTTCTCTATTTGTTCCATGAACACAGAAAAGGGGGCTGTGGTTCAATCATGCAAAGTGGGACACGTTTTCAGTTGTATTGGAAGGATAAAGTTATGTCTAAGAAGTGACCATATTACATTAACAAACAGGTATTTGTGTTTGTATATGTCTGTCAAATAAAGGCAATTAGGTCCTAGAGGTCTGTTAGTCATTATATCACAGATACTTGGAAGTTACTTAATTTAGTTATCTTAAAAAGTCATTATGACATTAATGTTAGATAAAACTGACTCTATTTAGAGGTTTTAAAGTGGGATATAGTTTTATAATTTAAACATAACCATTTATGGACAGATACTAACAATGGAAATGAAACTCTAGATTTGGGGCCATTTGAAGGACCCACCTGAGTCTAATCTGTATCTCCTAGCCTATGACTTCAGACATATCAGGAGATTATTTAAATACCTGTTAAAGGACTAGAGAACATATGTTTTATTTATTTTTTGTTTTTATTTTTAAATTAATTTTTATTGGAGTATAGTTGCTTTACAATGCTGTGTTAATTTCTACTGTACAGCAAAGTGAATCAGCTATACGCATACATATATCTCCTCTTTGTTGGATTTCTTTCCCATTCAGGTCACCACAGAGCATTGAGGAGAGTTTTCTTGTGCTACACAATAGGTTCTTTTTTTTTTTATGTGCTGTGAAATTTTATTTTTTGCTCGTGTTTTCACGCTCTTGGGCCAGCCTTAAGAAACAGTAAAATTACATCAGTTAGGAAGACATCCAGCAGAAAATGCAACAACAGTGGGGCTTATTGGTTTTACATAATGGAAAGTCTGAACCACTGGGTAGTGGGATGTTAGCTCAGACCTCCTTTTTCTTTTTTTTTTTTTTAATATAAATTTATTTATTTTAATTGGAGGCTAATTACTTTACAGTATTGTATTGGCTGTGCCCTACATCAACATGAATCTGCCACGGGTGCACACGTGTTCCCCATCCTGAACCCCCCTCCCACCTCCCTCCCCATACCATCCCTCTGGGTCATCCCAGTGCACCAGCCCCGAGCATCCTGCATCAAACCTGGACTGGCGACTCATTTCACATATGATATTATACATGTTTCAGTGCCATACAATAGGTTCTTATTAGTTATATATTCTATACATAGTATCAATTGTGTATATATGTCAATTCCAATCTCTCAATTCATCCTACCCTCCTTCCTCCTTGGTATCCATATGTTTGTAGGAGAATATACATTTTAATATAAAAAGGTTTTTAAAGTATTCATGCCATTGTTTCTGACATGGTTACCCCTGTATAAATATTTCTCCCAGTTTTTAAAAATTTATATTTTTGTACAGAGCATTGGTTTACATTTATAGGTACTCAAACCTTCCAATCGTTTCTTTTATGTTTTCTGATATTAGTGCTGTATTAAGGAATGGCTTTCATACTCTAATGGTATGTAACACAGTTTTGTCATATTTTCTTCTAGTACTTTTACTTTTCACTGGGTTGGGAAGATCCGCTAGAGAAGGGATAGGCTACCCACTCCAGTATTCTTGGGCTTCCCTTGTGGCTCAACTGTTAAAGAACCCACCTGCAATGCAGGAGACTTGGGTTTGATCTCTGGGTTGCAAAGATCCTGTGGAGAAGGGAAATGCTACCTACTCCAGTATTCTGGCCTGGAGAATTCCATGGACTGTATAGTCCATGAGGTCACAAAGAGTTGGACATGACTGATGACTTTCACTTTACTTTTCACATGTAAATCTTTATTTCACCTGTAATTTATTTTTGTGTATTGTATGAGGTAAGATATATGCAGTCTCCTCCAAATTGTTAATTAATAATGCCAAACTCTACTTACTAATATGCATTTGTTTTCTATTGATTTCAAAGACATTACCATAAACCAAAAATTATCTTATAGATCAGATATCTATATTCTCAAACAATGGGAAAGATGGAGAATTATAAACGCCAACACAATCATTCTTAATATATCCACCTGAAGTTTTTCCTTCCTGTGAGGAATTTACCCCCGAAGTAAAACAAATCTGCAAAATCTTTCATTATATTCACACCTTGAAGTTGGGGATATCAGACCTAAAGAACTTCCCAGGTGGCGCTGGTGGTAGAGAATCTGCCTGCCAGTGCGGGAGACAAAAGAGACACTGCTTCCATCTCTGGGTTGGGAAGATCCCCTGGAGTAGGAGCCGGCAAGCCACTCCAGTATTCTTGTCTGGAAAATTCATGGACAGATGAGCCTGGGAGGCTACAGTCCATGGGGTCACAAAGAGTCAGACACGACTGAGCAACTGAGCACCCATACAGACTGGACCTAAAGCATACAATTACAAACATACCCTCTATCGCTGATTCTAACTTTAAATAAACAACCCATATCTTCTATTATGAAAACTAAGTCCTAAAAGAGCTCAAGTACATGTCATGAAAAGCCATTTGGGTGTAAATATATCATAATAATACAGACTGATAACTGTACTAGGGTGTAAAATTTCAGTGTATTTTAGGTATTCTTCAACAAGTAAGTTGACTTTTACTTTCAGTACAACGGAAAACATATAAATGTTTAATAGCTTGAAGTATCAGTTATTAAACATTTAAGGAACATTACTTAGCTCTTTAAAATTGTGTTTTATTTAGAATTCTGTTGTTACTTTTCTTTAATGAGACAAAAAAAATTTTTAATGGAAAATCCTAGGAGAGGCACATGCTTATTCTTTCATCTGAAATCATGCTGCCTCTAATCTCTTTTGATATCCAGCAAGCAACATCAAGTCCATATAGGGACTTGTACAAAGGAGAAACAGGTTGTAATAAATTACTTCTTTCCAGGGCTTTATTTAATATCAATGCATCATGGAAACAGAACACTAAATTGCTACTTATAAACTAAATATGCATTTCAAATAAAACATTTAACATTCTAAAGAGCTAGATTAAAAATGCCTAGAGGTCTGATTTTAAATGGCAAGCAAAGGTGAAAATTAAATGTCATTATCTAGACCTGAACGTTTATTAGCCACGTACATAGTGAGTTTTATACTTCTGCCTCTATTTTACTCCAGGGATAGCACTGCTTTGTGGAACTAAATTTCAAAGTTTACTGTTAGGTACATTATCCTGGCTCAATATCCATAGATAAATGAAATAATTCATTATAACCCATTGTCATGATCAGTTGATAGAATACTTTTATGATCAATAACTTGACTCCATACACAAAAAATGTTACCAAAATTTAATGAATTCCAAACTGAGCTAAACCCAAATGTTAATTATTTTTGAGCTACAAATTAACCAATTTTCATAAATAACCTGTTCACAATATGACACTATCTATTGGTTTTTTAAAATATTTCTGAATTGGGCCATTAAAATATTCTCCAAATAGAAGTAAAGTTAGATTTGGTTTGAGATTATATCTATTCCAATACAACTCGAAACCACTCAATGAGTCAGTGGGTAGATTATTTGTACAACATTTTACCCTAAAAAAAGACCTGTTTAAGCAGAAATTTATATAAATTGCTTAAGGATGATATGTCTGTAAAATAATGATGCATTAATTATTATGTGTGCAATACAATATGTTAATATAATATATATTTATATAATTAATTATAAAGTAATTTAGGATGAAGTCACCTGAACTATAATACAAATTGAGTCTTTTTCTTCCTATTTTCATGAGTTGTCTTGATGCTCACACACAATTCTCAAGCAAATTAATAGGAAGCAAACTGTACTAACCTGCTAGGGCTGCTGTATCACCAAGTACCACAAGCTGGGCAGCTTAAACAGCATAAATTTATTGTCTCACAGTTCTGGAGGCTGGAAGCCCAAGGAAAAGGGGTCCTGAGAAAGAATCTGTCTCGGGTCCTCCCTTTGCCTTTGGTGATTTGCTGGCACGTTTTAGCTTGTAGAAACATTGCTTGGTCTCTCTCTCCATCTTTATATGCTGTTTGTCCCTGTGGCTTTCTCTGTGTCCAATTTTCCCTTTTCTAAAGAACATCAGTTGTATCAGATTAAGGCCCACCCTAATGATCTCATCTTAACTAATTACATCTGTAAGGACCCAATTCTGAGACGGGCTTAGGATCTCAACCTATATGGACTTTGGAGGGACACAAGTCAATGCATAACACAGACAACATGCCCAAACCAGAACCCTGGATTGCCAGGTCTAATGAGAGCTGTGAAGATAAGACGGTTCAAACCCTTGACTCAAATGAAATGTTTGTTTTACTCATAAACGTTATTCACTTGTGTTAACATAGCTCTTCATTGCTCTGGCCAACTGATCCTTTCTTTTTTTTTAAAGGTTCTCTGAGTAATTCCAAAAGCAAGCCTATTTTTAATTCAGACAATTAAAAACTGGTCCCTAATAAGACTGCTTAAAAGTAATAGGGCCTTGATTGAAATACTGTTTATTGTGCAACTGAACCAGTACAATGCCAGTGTATCTGACCTCACCAAGAATTTGGAGATACTGTATGTGAAATAGAAAGGTCATTCTGAATCAAGGGTCTCCTGACAATCAGAACAATGATACAGTTTCCCTGACCCCATGTCATCTGTAATGTAATGTAACGTAGGTAGCTTTTGCCTCTAGGTAGCTTTGACCACAAAGGAGTGGGAAAAACACTATTACTTAGTCATCCACATAAAGATCTAAGCCTTCTTTGGCATTGCAAGAAGAAAACAACTAAATTTCATCTATGCAACTTGTATTAGTTTCCTGTGGTTGTTATAGCAAATGATCACAAACTTGGTAACATAAACAGCAGAAATTTATTCTCTCACAGTTCTGGAGGCGAGAAGCCCAACATCACGGTGTTGGCAGGGCAGTGCTCCTTCCGAAGGTTCTGGGGGAACATCATTCCAGGGCTCTTCCAGCTTCTGGCTCCAGGCATTCCTTGGTACGTGGCCCATAATTCTAACCTCTGCCTCTGTCTTCACAGGCCTTCTCATATATGTGTCTTTATCTCCCCTTCTAGGCTTTCCAGGTGGCACTAGTGGTAAAGAATCCACCTGCCAATGCAGGAGATGTGGGTTCCATCCCTGGGTAGAAGATCCCTTGGAGGAGGGCATGACAATCCATGCCAGTATTCTTGCCTGGAGAATCCCATGGACAGAGGAACCTGATGGGCTACAATCAATAGGGTCGTACAGAGTCGGACACAACTGAAGTGACTTAACACACACACACACACAAACACACACACACACATCTTCCCTTTTTCTGTTTCTCATAAGGACGTTTATCACTGGATTTAGGGCCCACTGGGTAATCTCGGAGGATCTCATCTCAAGATCCTTAACTTAATTAAATCTGCAATGACCCTTTTTCCAAATAAACTCATATTCACGGGTTCTTGGGGTTGGGATGTGGACATATCTTTGGGGGTGGGCACCTTTTAACTCACTGCACAACTGTCCAAGAATGCTGTTTGTATTTTAATAATATCTTTAATATTTTTCAAATTCAGTTCAGTTCAGTTCAATCGTTCAGTTGTGTCCGACTCTTTGCAACCCCATGAACCTCAGCACGCCAGGCCTCCCTGTCCATCAACAACTCCTGGAGTCTACCCAAACCCATGTCCATTGAGTCGGTGATACCATCCAACCATCTCATCCTCTATTGTCCCCTTCTCCTCCTGCCCTCAATCTTTCCCAGCATCAGGGTCTTTTCAAATCAGTCAGCTCTTCTCATCAGGTGGCCAAAGTATTGGAGTTTCAGCTTCAACATCAGTCCTTCCAGTGAACACCCAGGACTGATCTCCTTTAGGATAGACTGGTTGGATCTCCTTGCAGTCCAAGGGACATTCAAGAGTCTTCTCCAACACCACAGTTCAAAAGCATCAATTCTTCAGCACTCAGCTTTCACTCTCCAACTCTCACATCCACACATGACTACTGGAAAACCCATAGCCTTGACTAGACGGACCTTTGTTGACAAAGTAATGTCTCTGCTTTTTAATATGCTGTCTAGATTGGTCATAACTTTCCTTCCAAGGAGTAAGCGTCTTTTAATTTCATGGTTGCAATCATCATCTGCAGTGATTTTCAAATTAAGTAGTGCTATATTTGTATATTAGAAGTATGAGTTCTGTTAAATCTGCTTTAGCTTCTGGCCTCATCTTTAGGCTCGTCTCTCTTCCATCTCTGCACTTTACCCCAGACAGCAAGTTGCTCCTCACTCTTTCTCCTCAGGGTTTTTGCCTGAGGATATTATTTTATTCTGTTGCACTCTGAGTCTCCAGGTTGACTTTGCTCATGTGTCCATACTTTGGGTTTCAGTCCGAGTTACTTTTCCAGGAAGAGTTCCTGACCCAACAAATCTATGTTAGAAGTCCTTCCCATGGTATTTACAGCACCATGCTGCTAAGTCGCTTCAGTCGTGTCCGACTCTGTGTGACCCCATAGACGGCAGCCCACCAGGCTCCCCTGTCCCTGGGATTCTCCAGGCAATAACACTGGAGTGGGTTGCCATTTCCTTCTCCAATGCATGAAAGTGAAAAGTGAAAGTGAAGTCATTCAGTCGTGTCCGACCCTCAGCGACCCATGGACTGCAGCCTTCCAGGCTCCTCCATCCATGGGATTTTCCAGGCAAGAGTACTGGAGTGGGGTGCCATTGCCTTCTCCATTACAGCACCATAGAGACAAGTATAAAATGACAATCAATGGAGTAAGGTGAAAATACTAATAACAAGTATCATTCATTCAGGCTAGGACTCATGACACACTTGTCTTTATTGTTTTATGGCAGCCGTATCTACTCTGAATTTAATTGCACTGTGGTGAAGCATGTTTTCTGCATCAAATCAATCCTCTAAAGTTCTTAAAATTTCTTTTGTGATTTAGTAAACAACCAATATTTGTATATGTTGTGTGTGGGCTGAAGAGGAATTTGCATAGATCTATTTGATCAATTAAATCAAGCCTGTCAATCATATTGCTTGAATCATCTCTATCTTTACTCATGCTGGATTCTCTATCTATCATCTGATGGAGGCTTAATCACCTCTCTCACAATGATTCAGGTTTATCACCCCAAAACTCAAAGACTTTTCCCTCAGAACAATTTGATTCATTTTGAAGGGGCCAAATATTACTTAGATTGCAAAAGTAAAATTGGGCAATCTACATGAACATAAAACAAAGTGTGAATTCAAGATAATAATTCTCTTTTTTGACTCACACCTTGGTGTAATCCCCTCAAGGATGGGTGAGGCCAGGGACTTGCTTCTAATCAACATAACATGGCAAAGATGTGCTGCAAGATGAGATGCTGCTCGCATGACCATGTGATCATATATGGCAGAGGTGACAGACTGGTTCTCCTGTGGTTATGTGAGGTTTGTATGACTCCTGCCTTGATAGCAGACTTGCTTTAGAGTCTTGCTGACTTTGAAGAAGCAAGCTGCCATGAGTCCTAGAGCAACAAAGAACTTATTTCTGCCAACAACATGAGTGAACTTGGGAGCAGACCTTTCTCCACTGGAGCTGTCAGATGTAAACCCACCCACCTGTCAGCTTGACTGCAGCCTTGGGGAGGGCCCAGCTAAGGCGTGCATGGACTCTTAATGCATAAAAACTGTGAGACAACGTGTGTTGCTTAAAGTTGCTAATGTTGTGGTCATTTGTTTTGCAGCATAGAAAACAAATACTATCTAGGAAACATTTACCACTGAGAATATATTGAGGATTAGAAACAGATAGACGGCCAGCCCAAGAAAATCTAAATATCATAACTATGTTTCCTGGGAGCTTCCAGGTGGCTCAGTGGTAAAGAATACACCTGCTAATGCGAGGAGACATGGGTTCGATCCCTGGGTGGGGAAGATCCCCTGGAGGAGGAAATGCCAACCCACTCCAGTATTCTTGCCTGGGAAATCCCATGGACAGAGGAGCCTGGCGGGCTACAGTTTGTGGGTTCACAAAGAGTCAGACACGACTCAGTGACAGAGCACACACTACATTTCCTAGGCTCTTTATTTTTTCTTCTCTTGTCCTATAAACATATTTAAGTGAACGAAGATTTCTGAATATGTGTGCTTTGTATGGCATTTTTGTAATGGAATACACACACACAAAGAAACATCCTAAATGCCCCCAAGAAAGGTGGACTACTTAAATATATCTGGGTGTGTCCAAATAATGGAACAGCATTTAAAATATTCATACATATCAACATAGATGGATAGCCAAGAGATCCTACTAAATTAGAAATTATTGATATATGATAAAAAGTACAATCCAATTTGAGCTAAAAAAAAGAAAAGATACACTGTAAGTGAGATAACACCTGCTCGCTGCAAATAGGAAGAAGATAGAGAAGATAAACGTCATACGTTTAAATTCATAAGGCCATTCTAATGCTAGTAGTGAATCTAAAAAAGGTTTCATTTTCTTATAGTAGGTAAATGTTCTGTGCACAGAAATTACTTCAATTCCTAGGATTATCTAAATTAGCTTGTTCTTCCTAAAATAATGAAAAAACTTCTTAAATACTGGTGCTGATTTTTAAATTGGTGAAGAGCCGTCAATTTGTGGCAATGAGATCCCATGGGGACAAGACCATGTTTGATATCTGCTGCAATTCCTGTTTCTTCCGCCGGCCAGATCCAATGAACAATATTTGTGGCATGCAAATCACCCAGGGATTGCCTGCAGCACTCTGTACATGCCCAGCTGTGCAGTCATCAGCCTGACACCTTACAACATAGATGCTGCTGGCTTTTATCATCTTGGCATGAATCCAAGGCTCATTCTCCAATGGAATAGACAAGAGATAAATCATCTTACTGACTCAACCTCGCCATCACCAGACTCCTTTGTTGTGAACACTTAGCACACAATGAACACAAACTGATCAGTTGCATGAGTCACAGCTGGCCCTGAGACCTCAGTGTAAAAATCAGACCAGCTTTTCTTCAATAGCCTCTAAGTATATAAATATCAGCTTCAAATATTTAAGATACTACATACCAAAAAGGAAAAGTGCAAATTTCATTTGCAGCAAAACTGCTCTCTCACTGAATGATCAGGACTCAGTGTTCCCATTCTGGCAAGATCAGACAGCAGGAAAATATATTTGTTTAATTACAGTCTTTGAAGAGAATAGCACATTCTTAGGCTACAACTTTCTGGAAGAGAGTTTAGGATATATGATACATCAGAACCTTCCCTGAAAATGATTTTAATTCAATAATAGGCAGCAACTTTCCACAACTTTCTATGTGTCCTCCACTATATTAAGACCTTCCTTGAAAAGGGTTGCAATTCAATAATTATATTGTTATTGTTAGGCTATCTGCAATGAAAAAAAGAAATACTTTCCCTAAAATTACCACACAGTATAAGGTAAAAATGGGACTTGGAACCTAAAATTTTCTAGGTCATTTTCTATATGACATTATTTTACTCTCCCAGTAAAGACTCATTAGCATTAGTCGCTCGGTCGTAGCCGACTCTTTGTAACTTCATGGACTGTAGCCCGCCAGGCTCCTCTGTCCATGGGGGTTCTTTAGGCAAGAACACTAGAGTGGGTTGTCATTTCCTTCTCCAGGGGTTCTTCCCGACCCAGAGATTGCACCCGGGTCTCCCGCATTGCAGGCAGATGCTTTACCCTCTGAGCCACCAGGGAAGCCCCAAGTGTGGTACCATTTCCTTCTCCAGAGGATCTTCCCAACCCAGGGATCAAACCCAGGTCTCCTGCATTGCAAACAGATTCTTTACCGTCTGAGCCACCAGGCAGCCCACTGCCAGAAAGACCCATTTGAGTACAGTAAAAATGAGGTCTGTAGACACATTTGCATTTTATTGTTTTCTAAAAATAGAATGAATGTAATTTTCAGAGTCATTTCATGACACCGCCTTGACATGTAAAATATTTGCTTCTAAACCAAGACTGTTTCTACTTCAATCTTTTTTTTTTCATTAAATGAGTGATTTATTATTTTTCTAGAGAGAATCTTTTACTTCTGGGTCAGTCTACACAGAGAGCATCCAGCATCACTCTGGTGACTAGGAGCCACCTCTCTAATTCACATAAATCTTCTTGTTCAGGTGCTAAGTCGTATCCAACTCTTTGTGATCCCTGTGAACTACAGCACACCAGGCTCCTCTGTCCTCCACTATCTCCTAGAGTTTGCTCAAATTCATGTCCATTGAGTCAGTGTTGCTATCTAACCATATCATCCTCTGCTGCCCTCTTCTCCTTTTGCCTTCAATCTTTCCCAGCATCAGGGTCTTTTCCAATGAGTTGGTTTTTTGCATCAGGTGGCCAAATAAACTTCTACTACAATCTTAAACCTATATTTTACAAATTCATTTAAAAAAAGAACAACTGGACATTCGTATGCAAAAAAAAAAAAAAGTTAATCTAGACATAGATCTTAGAGCCCTCATAAAAATTAACTCAAAATGGATCCTGGATCTAAATGTAAAACACAAAACTATAAAGCTCCTAAAGATAACAAAGGAGAGACATCTATATGACCTTGAGTAAGGCGATGATTTTTTAGATATAGCAAAGATAAGATCCACAAAAGGCAGTCGATAAGACTTCACTAAAATTAAAACCATTTTTTAAGAGAATGTCAAGAGAATGAGAATTCAAGCCTCAGCCTGGAAAACATTTGCAAAAGACACATCTGATAAAGGACTGTTATTTAAAATAAATAAAGAACTAAAAACTCAAAAATAAAATAACCAAATTTTTAAATGGCAAAAGATCTGAACAGACACCTCTCCAGAGAAAATATATAGATGGCCAGTAAGCATATGAAAAGATGCCCAACATCACATGTCATTCAGGAGATGCAAATTAAAGCAAGAATAAGATACCCTGATGCTGGGAAAGACTGAGGGCAGGAGGAGAAGGACGACAGAGGATGAGATGGTTGGATGGCATCACTGACACAATGAACATGAGTTTGAGCAAACTCCAGGAGATGGTGAAGGACATGGAAGCCTGGCATGTTGCAGCCCACAGGGTCGCAAAGATTCAGACATAACTTAGCTACTGAACAGCAACGACACACATCTATTAGAACGGCCACCATGCCAAAGGCTGATAAAGATGAGGAATAACAGGAACTCACATTCATTGCTGGTGGGAATACAAAGTGGTATCACCATTTTGGAAGACAGTGTGGAAATTTCATATCAAAACAAACATACTCGTACTATATGATCCAGCAATCATGCTTCCAGGTATTTCCCTAAATGAACTGAAAACTTACATCCATACAAAACTCTGTACCTGGGTAGTTTACAGCAGCTTCATTCATAATTGCCAAAACTCGGAAGCAACCTATCCCTTCAGTAGGTGAAGGATAAATAAACTGTGGTACATCCAGACAATGGAATATTATTCAGTGCTAAAAATAAATAAGAAATAAGCTATCAAGCCATGAGAAGACATGAAGGAAACAAAGGTTAAAAAAGTTAATTTGAAAAGTAGTAGTTTGTATGATTCAAACTACAGGACATTATGGAAAGTGCAAAACTATGGAGACAGTAAAAAGATTAGTGGTTGCCAGGGGCTATAGAGGGGTGGGAAGGACTGCTACACAGAGTGTAGAGGATTTTCAGGGCAGTGAAATTATTCTGTGTACTACTACTACACTTTTGTCAAAACCCACAGAACGTTCAACATCAAAAGTGGTTTTTGAGCAGAAAGAAAGGCCTGAAGCGCAAAGCCACCACTGCAGAAACTCAAGAGACTGCAGTGGCAGAGGATGGGATGACGGAAAGTAGGGTCCAACCACTGAAGACGGTTGCCTTTCCTCCAGGCTTCAGCATTTCAGAAATTAAGAACAAACAATGGTGACACTTAACGTTTGGTAGAAATAGCAGCAGCAGAAGAAAAAGTTGGCAGTTAAGAAAAACTCAGAGAGAGAGGCTCTCAGTAATAAGCCCGTACCCAAGACCATGGACAACCAGTGAAATGTATGATGAAAATGTCATATATATCCTAATGATGAAGAGGTTGTTTATGACGAAGCTACAGACGAATTTGCTTCTTACTTCAATAGACAAACTTCTCCCAAGATTCTCATCACTACATCAGGTTGATCTCATGGGAGAACAGTACAACTCTATGACCATTTCTCTGCAGTTATACCAAACTCACATGCTTATTACAGAAGAGCACTGGCTCTGAAAAAATTATTTCACAGTGCCATCTCAAGAGATTTCACAGACCTGATTGTTATTAATAAAGATCATAAAATACCAAATGGATTAATTCTGAGTCAGCTGCAAAACGGCTCAGTTGCTCAGTTTAAGCAGTGTTCATCTGCATAAAGAAATTAAACAGAGTGGAGCCGCTCAGTCGTGTCCGACTCTTTTCGACCCCATGGACTATTGCCTATCAGACTCCTCTGTCCATGGGATTTTCCAGGCAAGGGTGCTGGAGTGGGTTGCCATTTCCTTCTCCAGGGGATGTTCCCAACCCAGGGATTGAACCCAGGTCTCCCACACTATAGGCAGACTCTTTACCGTCTGAGCCACCAGGGAAGTTAAAGAAATTAAGAGAAGAGGCAAAGACCCAACAGTACACACACCTGAAATAATTTTGAGCAATTTTAGCAACACAGCTGGGTCATTCTATTGGATAGATGTTTGTATCTCTCTTTCCCCTTAATCCTCAATTTATTGGAAGGCAGGTTGCTACACTCCACAATCAACAGGATTATGTATTCTTCAGATGTCACAGATTCATATTCAAGAGAGAAAGGAAAGTGGGAATTCAGGAACTTGCACCACATTTTACCTTAAAATTAGGATCTCTTCAGAAAGGAACCTTTGATTCTACATATGGAGAATATGAATGGGTCCATAAGCCCTGGGAAATGGGTAGAAGTAGAAGAAAATTCCATTTATAAAGGACTGAGGGCGTACTACAGGACTGTGAGGAATAGGCCTATCTTGAATTTATGAAACAAGACCCTTTTCAAAATGGCAACTCCTGATTTCATGAAACTTCTTTCATGTATAAAGAAAGCTGAGTGCCGATGAATTGATGCTTTTGAACTGTGGTGTTGGAGAAGACTCTTGAGGGTCCCTTGGACTGCAAGGAGATCCAACCAGTCCATTCTAAAAGAAATCACTCCTGCATATTCATTGGAAGGACTGATGCTGAAGCTGAAACTCCAATACTTTGGCCATCTGATGCAAAGAACTGACTCATTTGAAAAGACCCTGATGCTGGGAAAGATTGAAGGCTGGAGGAGAAGGGGATGACAGAGGATGAGATGGTTGGATGGCATCACCGACTCAATGGACATGAGTGAGTAAACTCCGGGAATTGCTGATGGACAGGGAGACTTGGTGTGGGGCAGTCCATAGGGTCGCAAAGAGTCGGACACAACTGAGTGACTGAACTGAACTGAACTTTCATGTCTGTACAAAGTATGAAGTGCCACAAATTACCACTATTTATGCAGCAAATAAAAAATCATGTTGGTAAGAAAAAAGGTGATTTCTAATGTAGACCATGACAGACTTTGGATGACAATGATACGTTAATTTAGGTCCACCCATTGTAACAAATGTACCACTCTGGTGGGGGGTGTGGATAATAGGGAGAGTTGTACATGTGTGGAAACAAGAATAAATGGGAACTCCCCGTATTATGTGCTCAGTTTTCCTGTGAACCTAAAAATCACTCTAAAAAAAGAAAATGTATTAGTTAAAAAGTCAAGCATTCAAAATTGCATTTGCCAATTTTAGGAAATACCAGTTTAAGGTATTTTAGTAAGTTGGGGAGCTCTAAATAGGATAATTAAATTGTGTTACAATGTTGTGTTGGTTTCTGCCTTACAACAACCTGAATCAGCCATAGGTACACGTGTAACCCTTCCCTCTTGAGCCTCCCTCCCACCTCCCACCCCATCCCACCCCTCTAGGTGGTCACAGAGTACAAGGCTGAGCTGCCTGCTTCAAACAGCAAGTTCCCACTAGCCATCTATTTTCCATTTGGTAATGTACATGCTTCAGTGCTACCCTCTCAATTCATCTCACCCTCTCTTTCCACTGCTGTGTCCACATCCTGTTCTCTATGTCTGCACTCTCTATTGCTGCCTTGCAAGTAGGTTCATTAGTAGCATTTTTCTGGATTCCAAATATATGCATTAAGATACTATACTTGTTTTTCTTTTTCTGACTTACTTTACTCTGTATAACAGGCTCTAGATTCATCCATTTCACTAGAACTGACTCAAATTTATTCCTTTTTATGGCTGAGTAAACTAAAAAGCCTCTTGATGAAAGTGAAAGTGGAGAGTGAAAAAGTTGGCTTAAAGCTCAACATTCAGAAAACGAAGATCATGGCATCCGGTCCCATCACTTCATGGGAAATAGATGGGGAAACAGTGGAAACAGTGTGTCAGATTTTATTTTGGGGGGCTCCAAAATCACTGTAGATGGTGACTGCAGCCATGAAATTAAAAGACACTTACTCCTTGGAAGGAAAGTTATGACCAACCTAGATAGCATGTTCAAAAGCAGTTACTTTGCCAACAAGGTACATCTAGTCAAGGCTATGGTTTTTCCTTTGGTCATGTATGGATGTGAGAGTTGGACTGTGAAGAAGGCTGAGCGCCGAAGAATTGATGCTTTTGAACTGTGGTGTTGGAGAAGACTCTTGAGAGTCCCTTGGACTGCAAGGAGATCCAACCAGTTCATTCTGAAGGAGATCAGCCCTGGGATTTCTTTGGAAGGAATGATGCTAAAGCTGAAACTCCAGTACTTTGGCCACCTCATGCGAAGAGTTGACTCATTGGAAAAGACTCTGATGCTGCAAGGGATTGGGGGCAGGAGGAGAAGGGGACGACAGAGGATGAGATGGCTGGATGGCATCACTGACTCAATGGACGTGAGTTTGAGTGAACTCCGGGAGTTGGTGATGGACAGGGAGGCCTGGCATGCTGTGATTCATGGGGTCGCAAAGAGTCAGACATGACTGAGTGACTGAACTGAACTGAACTGAACTGAATACTCCCTTGTAAAATGTAATTTTAAAAATATAACAAATATATAGGTAAAATGTAGATACCCAGGAGAAGGTATAAAAACATACTTGCTGCTGCTGCTGCTAAGTCGCTTCAGTCGAGCTCAACTCTGTGTGACCCCATAGATGGCAGCCCACCAGACTCCCCCATCCCTGGGATTCTCCAGGCAAGAACACTGGAGTGGGTTGCCATTTCCTTCTCCAATGCATGAAAGGGAAAAGTGAAAGTGAAGCCACTCAGTGGTGTCTGACTCTTAGCGACCCCATGGACTGTAGCCTACCATACTTAGTGTCCCACAAATAGAAGCAGCCTAAAGAACAGTATCATGTGGATTTCAAAGAACCGGCGTCTCTAGGTGAGCTTTAGCCAGTGCTTGAAGTGGGGGAAAGGAAACAGCTCAAGGTTCTCCTTTGGGCGGTTCATGTACTTTTGCTTCTCCATTTCTGGAGGAATACACACTGAGCATTGGCTTAGCATCGGGTCAAGGGAGGAGCCGGCTGGGGTGGTTTGGGTGATGGGCGGCAGACCTGGGAAGTGATCCATCTCAGTTCCTTTACTGGGATCTCAAAGTCAATCTATGGCGGTATATTTCTGGCTTAGTTCCCTCATTACTTACTTTCATACCTTCGTTATAAATTTCCAGAATAAATGGCATTGTACCATAATCCTAGAAGTGGAACAGATTCCATGAAAACAGCCCTACAGAATAAGAAAAAAATCTTAGGGCTACCATTATTTTTTTTTTTCCTTTTCTACTCACTATGTCTCTTAATGATGCTTTTTTAGAATACCTGCCCTTTATGAAGGGCTTCCCTTGTGGCTCAGCTAGTAAAGAATCCGCCTGCAATTCAGGAGACCTGGGATTGATCCCTGGGTTGGGAAAATTCCCCCAGAGAAGGGAAAGGCTACCCACTCCAGAATTCTCACCTGGAGAATTCCATGGACTTTATAGTCCATTGGGTCACAAAGTGTCAGACACGACTGAACGACTTTCACTGAGCTCTTTATGAGAAGTCCGGCATTTCTAAGATGCATATACAGTTGCAAGGAACGGGATCTAAACTTCCTTTGCTGATAAGACCCAGTCTGTGGGATTTGGGAGTGAAGTTAGATCCATGGCCTTGTATTTTCCCTGTTAGAGTGAGAAAGTCTTCAACTGAGTGCATACTCAATGGGTATACCATCGGGCAGAGCACTGCTGCAGGCGATGTAGATGGAGGCAGGAAGGGTTCTAAAGACTGCTGTCCTTAAAGAAGCTTAAATCTCCTTGAAGTGCACCATACATAAGTTAGTTACTATTTAAAAAAAAAAAAAAAAACTTTTATTAAAACCTGAGAAGGATGTTCCGTTTTTGCATAAAGCACTTTAATCCCTGCCTCATGACTTTCAACAAGGAACTCTGCTGCTGAAGAGAGAGAAAGAAGAAAGAATTTGTGGTATAAGGCATTCCTATAGCTTGTGTTTCTTCAAGTAACAAAAACATGAAGCACTGGGAATTCGATGGTGGTCCAGTAGTTAGATTTCATACTTTCACTGCCATGGCCCAGGTTTGATCCTGGTTAGGGAACTAAAATCCCACAAATTCCCTAGGTCAGGAAGATCCTCTGGAGTACGAAATGGCAACCTACTCCAATATTATTGCCTGGAAAATTCCATGAACAGAGGAACATGGTGGTCTACAGGCCATGGGATCACAAAGAGTTGGACACGACTGAACACTGAGCAAGCTATGTAACAACCCCATAAAGGATTAATGATAGTTGTCTACTTAGCATTAGTTTTACTAAGTATTTATTTTTGAGCTATAATAAGGGGATAGGTGTTTAGTAATAAGATTATTTGGGTAAATGAGTTGGAACTGGAAATGCAGTACATCAAGATTTCCAGGAGAAATATCAACAACCTCAGACATGCAGATGATACCATTCTAATGGCAGAAAGTGAAGAGGAACTAAACAGCCTCTTAATAAGGATGAAAGAAGAGAGTGAAAAAGCTGGCTTAAAACTCAACATTAAAAAACTAAGATCATGTCATTTGGTCCCATCACTTCATGGCAAGTAGATGGGGAAAAAGTGGAAGCAGTGACAGATTTTATTTTCTTGGGCTCCAAAATCACTGCAGATAGTGACAGCAGCTATGAAATTAAAAGACACATGCTCCTTGGAAGAAAAGGTATGACAACCTAGACAACATATTAAAAACCTGAGAATATCACGTTGTCAACATAAGTCTGTATAGTCAAAGCTATGATTTTCCCATTAGTCATATATGGATGTAGAGTTAGACCATAAGGAAGGCTGAGCACCAAAGAATTGATGCTTTTGAACTGTGGTGCTGGAGAAGACTCTTGAGAGTCCCTTGGACAGCAAGGAGATAAAACCAGTTAATCCTAAAGAAAATCAACCTTGAATATTCATTGGAAGGACTGAAGCTAATGCTGAAGCTCCAATACTATGGCCACCTGATGCAAAGAGCCTACTGGTTGGAAAAGACCCTGTTGGTGGGAAAGATTGAAGGCAGGAGAAGGGGATGACAGATGATGAGATGGTTGGATGGCATCACTGATTCAATGGACAACAGTTTGAGCAAACTCCAGGAGACAGCGAACGACAGGGAAGCTTGGAGTGTTGCAGTCGATGGGGTCATCAAAAGTCGGTCACGACTGAGCGACTGAGCAACATACAGTACCTACAGAGATCCTACAACCGTAACCAAACATGTCGCCAAATCAAAGATTTGATATTTCTTAAATTTCCCCTAAAATTAGATAAAATTGATATGACTGACTGTGGCTTCCTGGACATACTTCATCCATACAAGACAAGAGGATTTTCATGTGATAGTAAAATAAAGGCTTTTAATCTTAAATAAACAATATCTGTGAATACTCATCTTATTATTGTAAAGTGAAGTGAAGTGAAGTGGCTCAGTCGTGTCCGACTCTTTGCAACCTCATGGACTGCAGCCCACCAGGCTTCTCTGTCCATGGGATTTTCCAGGCAAGAATACTAGAGTGGGTTGCCATTTCCTTCTCCAAGGGATCTTCCCGACCCAGGGATCAAACCCGGGTCTCTTGCATTTTAGGCAGATGCTTTACCATCTGAGCCACCAGGGACTATTGCAAGAAAGAGTCAAATCACATTATTTATTTTTGTCAGGCATCCGAGATTTTCATCCTCCTCTTGTCACAGACATCACCTTAGCAGAGAGTGAAAACCCCAGGAAGGTGAAAATACAGAAGCAATTCCGCTGACTGTTTCTCAGAGGTCAGCGTGGATCACACTGTCTGCTCTCTGATGAGGTCTGTGATGCTGTGTTACAGATGGCGCATCTTACAGGTTGTTCCCAGTGACGAACAACACACTGCAGAGAACACTTCAGATGAATCTGAGCAGCAGTCTGAACGCTCCTTTAATTTGAATTTCTTGATTCCAGGGCTGATAATTCTTGTCCTGGAAGAGCACACTGCTCTGTTTGGGCTCCATTTCAATAAGTGTCTCCTTGGAATTTTTTCCTCCCCTTGGCAGCACACTCAGCAGTAAACAACTCCACGGGACTGCCATGCAGTGACACACACTGCAAGAGAAAGGCCTCCTACACGCAGGAGCCTCTTCATGCCCCATAAAGTGGCCAGTACAACCTTCAGCTTTTGCACAGCTATGTCTCTCACTAATTTGTATCACCTTCCATCCCCACACTCAAGGGCATTTTCTGGAGATACCATGATGAGGCCAAACTGTATTTCTTCATCACAGAGAAGTATTAGCTACATTAGAAGAAAGCCCATATTACTTAATTTAATGTTTACATTAGAAGAAAGCCCATATTACTTAATTTAATGTTTAGCTGATTCCTCACAAAAGTGGGGCTTGATAGAAATTCAAATGCTGCAACTTCACGTGGTTTTAAAAATATCACCAAAAGGACAATTTAGACTGGGTACCAGAAATATGTTCTTCTCTTTCTGAGATGGTAAAATTCCTTCCCTGACACTTTCTAGCTTTCCCCCCGCTCAGGAACTGTCCAGGGAAAGGATGTACAATAAATATGATTTTCATATAATAGATCTGTATTCATACTTGGAATTAGAAAATCTCATCATTTCTCTGGGTATCTTTAAGAAAACCATAAACTACACCCTCCTTCATTTCATAATGTAATTATCATCACCATCTTCTATGCATTTAAAAAATTTTTGTTTATTTATCTCTTTATGGCTGCCCACAGGCTTTTTCTAGTTTCAGCGAGCAGGGGCTACTCTCTTGCTGCAGTGTTTGGGCTTCTCTGCAGGGGCTTTTCTTGTTGCATAGTATGAGCTCCAGGGTGTGCAGGTTTCAGCAGTTGTGGGGCATGGGCCTAGTTGCTTCCCAATATGTGGAAACTTCCTGGACCAGGGGTTGAATCCGTGTCCCCTGCATTGATAGGTGGATTCTTAACCACCGGACCACGAGGAAAATCCACCACTTTCTATATCGATTGAACATGTACTCTGACCTCTATTAGGCACTGGGGATAAAGAGATTAATAGGGCAATCTTTGGCTTCCCTGGTTGTCTCAGTGGTCAAGTGCAGGAGATATGGGTTTGATCCCTGGGTCAGGAAGATCCCCTGGAGGAGGAAATGGCAACCTACTACAGTATTCTTGCCTGGGAAATCCCATGGTCAGAGAAGCCTTGTGGGCCACAGTCCATAGGGCTGCAAAAGAGTCAGACACATCTTAGCAACTAAACAACAACGAAGGCCATCTTTACCCTTCAGTTCAGTTCAGTTGCTCAGTCGTGTCCAACTCTTTGCGACCCCATGAATCACAGCACGCCAGGCCTCCCTGTCCATCACCAACTCCTGGAGTTCACTCAGACTCACATCCATTGAGTCAGTGATGCCATCCAGCCATCTCATCCTCTGTCGTCCCCTTCTCCTCCTGCCCCTAATCCCTCCCAGCATCAGAGTCTTTTCCAATGAGTCAACTCTTCCCATGAGGTGGCCAAAGTACTGGAGTTTTAGTCTTAGCCTCATTCCTTCCAAAGAACACCCAGGACTGATCTCCTTTAGAATGGACTGGTTGGATCTCCTTGCAGTCCATGGGACTCTCAAGAGTCTTCTCCAACACCACAGTTCAAAAGCATCAATTCTTCGGGGCTCAGCTTTCTTCATAGTCCAACTGTAGCATCCATACATGACTACTGGAAAAACCATAGCCTTGACTAGACGGAACTTTGTTGGCAAAGTAATGTCTCTGCTTTTGAATATGCTATCTAGGTTGGTCATAACTTTCCTTCCAAGGAGTAAGCATCTTTTAATTTCATGGCTACAATCATCATCTTTACCCTTATGTAAATCCAATAAATTTTGCAAAACAAATTTTGCAATCCAAAATTCTAATGCATTTAAATTACCTTACCATTGGCCAGAAAGTGGAGGGAAAGAACCTTAAAAATGAAACCTTCAGTAGGGAAAATACAGCCTGGGGAGGGTTGGGACTAGCACTGTAAAAGAAATCAGACTTCTCTTAAGCAAGAGAGCCCACAGTGATGGGCTGAAGAACACTCTAATTCCTCCACCCAACATGGCCACATCCTAACCTCCAGAATCTGTGCATGTTGCTGTTGTTTTTCAGCTGCTCAGTCGTGTCCAACACTTTGTGATCCCATGGACTGCAGCACACGAGGCTTCCCTGTGCATATGTTGCCTTATATGACAGAAGAGACTTTGCAAGTGTGATTAAATTAGATCTTGAGATTATCCTAGATTATCTGGGTGGGCTCAGTCTAACTACAAGAGTCCTTAGAAAAGGGAGCCAAGAGGATGAGAATCAGGGGAGAAGATGTAAGGACCAGACCAGATGTTAGAGATGAGAAGAAGCGCTGGTACTGGCTTTGAAGATGGAGAAAGGGGCCATGTGCCAAGGGGTGTGGGTGGACTCTACATGAAAATAAAGGCAAGGAAATGAATTCTCCTCTAGAGCTTCGCAGGTGGTGCTAGTGGTAAAGAACTCGTCTGCCAGAGTAGGAGATACAAGAGACATGGGTTCAATTCCTAGGTCAGGAAGATCCACTGGAGAAGGAAATGGCAACCCACTCCAGTATTCCTGCCTAGAGAATCCCATGGACAGAGGAGTCTGCTGGACTACAGTCCATGGGGTCACAAACAGTCCGATACAACTGAAGAGACTCAGCATACACCTAGCACACACACACGAGTTTCCAAAGAAATGCAGCCCTACTGGCACACTTCAGATTCCAGAACCATAAGAAAATAAACGTGTGGCTTAAGCCACTAAGCTTGCAGTTATTTGTTACAGCAACGACAGGAAACTAATACAGACTCTCTTTACCCCACTAGAAGCTAGACTTGGTTCCCAGCACAAAGACAGATACATTTGATCCTTGCAGCTCCAAGCATAATAAACCTTTGTGCATGTGTGGTCAATCGTGTTTGACTCTGTGACCCCATGCACTGCAACTCTCCAGGCTCTTCTGTCCATGGAATTTTCCAGGCAAGAATACTGGAATAGGTTGCCATTTCCTCTTCCAGGGGATCTTCCTGACCCAGGGATCAAACCTGAGTCTCCTGCATTGGCAGTCAGATTCTTTGCCATTGAGCTACCTGGGAAGCCTTCAATAAACTTTCAGCACTGGCCTATCCTAAATTGACTATTTCTTTGAACTTATCTTCTACCACTCTCCTTTGAAATCATGTCACTTCCTCTATGTTGACCTCCAAGCCATCCCCCCAGTGGATGAAGCCTGCCCGATCTCATGTTGTTCTCTTTTTCTGACACTCACAGCTTCTTCACATATCTGCATGTCCTCAGAGACACCTTCCTTGACCACTCTGTCTTCAAGCAGCCATGTCATGCTCCTGACACCACATTCTATTTTGCTTCACAACACTTACAACTACCTCATATATTTGCTCATGTACCCATCTCCCCTGATAGAATGTAAGCCCTGTTTTGTTCACTGCTATATGGCCAGAACCTGGACAATTTCTGCAACACTTGCTCAATGCAAAATTTTTAAGTACACAAAACTACTATGGGGGTCTTGATTGGCACGGCAAATAGTACTGGGGTATTTCTCTTTCTCCAGATAAAGAACATTAGCTCTAGGCCTTTCCTTGTTAGAGTGTCTAATCTTTGTATACTTCAAGTTAATGAGGAAAAATGAGCAGCAACTTCCCTTGGAAATATTAAGAAAGATATCTTTCACTTTCTGACTGAGAGAAAGGGAGAGTTTTATTTCAGACGAGGCAATAGAATAAATATGCTATATGGAAATAATTGTTGAGTTGAATTGTTGAAATCTAACTTCAATATCTCTCTGAGTCCTAAGACACTCCCTCTCTTTCTCTCTCTCCCATCTTTTATATACTTATGTATATACTTTATATAGCAAAAGATACATATTGGGATAGTACACAATTTATGAAACTTTATTCCACAAATAAAACCTATAATGATATCTCAAAAGGCTATGAATTACTAATAGGTGGATCATAGATCTGGCTCAAATTGAGTAACTTTCTATAAGACCTAAGCTATTACAGAGAATAAGATAATGCTTATGACTGAGAAGACACTCACAAGTTCATATTTTAACCAATATAACAACACTTGTGTGTAATATGATAATAAATATAATAACCACAAAATAATAAAAATGGTTTTTAAACAATCAAACTATAATTTACAGAGCAAACTATTTCCTGCCTAAATCAATCCTCTTGTGAAGTACTTCACTCATCCTAATGAAGTTATTAGTGTTCAGAACATTTTTATAAATTCGATTGGAATTACCATCAGAGATGGAAGAAAGAAGATACACAAATGGCCAGCAAACATAAGAAAGAAAGCTCAACATCATTAGTCATAAGGGTAATGCAAACCAAAACCATGGTGAGACAATATTTCACATCACTAGGATGGCTATGACTTAAAAAATGAAAAGTGACCTGTGTTGATGAGGATATTCATAAGCTGGAACCCTCATATATTACTGGTGGGCATGTGAAACGGTGCAGCCACTGTGGAAACAGTTTAGTAGTTCCTCAAAAGTTAAACACAGAATTACCATATGACTTAGGCAATTCTACTTCTAGGCATATACCCCAAAGAACTGAAAACAGATACCCCAAAATACATGCACACAGATGCTTACAATATTTAACACTATTCATGACACAAATGTCCATCAGTGGATGACACACAAAATGTGGCATATCCACGCAGAATCCATACTGATGCTATTCAGGCATAAAAGGAAGCATTGATACATTCTATAATGTAGATGAACCTTGAAAACTTTATCCTAAGTAAAAAAAATCAGATAATAAAAGGTCATATACCATATGATCCCATTTATAGGAATGTTCAGAATAGGTAAACCCACATGGACAGAAAGCAGATTGGTGCATATAAGAGGCTTAGGTGGAGGGGAAAATAGAGAATGACTGCACAGTGGATACAGAAAGAGTTTTCTTTTGGGTGATGAAAATATTTTAGAACCAGGTAGAGTAGTGGGTGGGCTTCCTAGGTGGTGCTAGTGGTGAAGAACCCACCTGCCAAAGCAGGAGACATAAGAGATGGCAGTCCAATCCCTCAGTCAGGAAGATCCCCTGGAGGAGGGAATGGCAACCCACTCCAGTATTCCTGCCTAGAGAATCCCGTGGACAGAGGAGCCTGGTGGGCCACAGTTCCATAAGGTTGCAAAGAGTCAGACATGACTGAAGCAACTTGATATGCGTGCACAGAGTAATTGGTAGTTATACAACACCATGAATTTACTAAATACTTTGTATTTAGATTGGATTGTATACTTTAAAATGGTTAACTTTATACTACATAAATTTCACCTCAATTAAAAAATTTCTTTTTAAAGATGAGAAGATTCTTTTGAATTCTCCAGGGCTACCTACGTAGTGACATATCATATTGCTTGTGGTTAGTTACTTAATAAATATTTATGAAACTTAATGGTAGAAAGTATTTATGCCCTGAAAGCAAGTTTATTTTTTAGAATTGGTCAAGATCATTCTAGGCCAAGTCAGCTGAATAAGTTATCAAATTGAATCATGCCATCTTAGTTGTAAAAATAATAATGTGTAACTACAAAATCAGAGACCACTGCCAGAAATGAATAAAACTGAGCAGGACCCTGTGGGGCCTTTCCAGGGATAGATCCCCCCACCCCTACCCCTCAGGTTCCCCGTTTCTTGTTTGAAAAGCTTTAGCCTCCTAGGCCTTCCCCAAGTTCCAAAGAGCAAATTTAATTAGAGAAGTGAGAAAATTCAGAAACAAAGGAAAGCAGTCAATCAAGACAAAATAGAGTTTAGCCATAAAACAAAGTCAAGGGCCTTTAGTTCCTTCTCAAGAGCTAGAGATAATATCCTGAGCCATAGCTTTGGATACTTTGGATTTTGAAGATACTAAAACCCCCATCAGGTGGAAGAAGTTAACTTCAAGCTAACACCAGAATGTTGACCCCAGGCCAGTTGGAAACAGATGTTGATAATGTTGACTCCTGAAATACCACCCAGGTTCTCCACTATCAACCAATCAGAAGAATGTCCACGAGTTGATCAGGTACCTTGTGACCCTCTCCCTCAACTTACCTTTAAAAGCCCTTCCCTGAAAGCCATTGGGGAGGCCAGGTCTTTTGAGCATGAGCTGCCTGTTTTCCTTATTTGATCCCTTGTTAGATACTTTGCAATAAACACCAGACTTTCCTTCACCACAGTCCAGGGTCAGTAGATTGGCATTACTGCGCAGGGGCGAATAGACTCCGGTTTGGCTTGGTAACTCATGTTTCCCACTGCTTAGAGAACCTATTCCTCAAACCCTCAGCCCACATGTCACCTCCCCTTGGAGCTTCTCCACTCTCGTCAAGCAGAGCTTCCCCTTGACTCTTCCCCTTTGTACTGTACACAGCTACCCTAAGCACTTCCTCTTCTAGAACTTATCTGTCTTCCCACAGCAGTGTCAGATCAAAAGAAAACAAGAGTTTCATTTTACTGACAGACACTTAGCAAGAAGCACCATGTTGGCAGATAGAAGGCTTCACAAATGTTTGTTGAATGACGAATGAACAAAGTTTTTGGTGGTCTGTAAACTGACTTGAGAGACAACTTGAAAATCAGAATTTCCTATTTGTTTTGAGTAATATCAACATTCTGAAATTAATGTATACCCATCCAGTGTGGTTTTTGAAAGAAATTCTCTTTGGCTGTTTGAATTCTAATATCTTTGCTAAAATCCATCCCTGTCCTTTAATTGACATCTTATACTTTTTCTCCCTAGAGTGACTTGCATGCACAGAATTCTTAAGCATCTTAAGAAAGACTCTCTTAAGACCAAAGTTTTTCAAAATAAACCTGTGCTAACTTGCTCTCATAAAAGTAAACAACAGGTCTTTGTCATTAAGGAAGAAATATTTTAATATTTTTGTAATCAAGCTGCCACTGCAATTCTGCCAGGCCTCTCTTATCTCATGGGAACATCCTCTGATAACAATGCAGTTTTGTGCTAAATTTCAAACAAATCTGGGCCACTGCAGGTTTGAAGGGGTGGGGATGGTCATGTAATTATGTGGCTTCATTCCGTTGTTACCCAAAACAAGATGAAATTCTTAGCATTTTTCTTTGACATTGGGCCACTTCTTGAAACTTGAAACAGCATGAAACTTAAAAGCGTTCAAGCAAATTGAAATAAGAAAAAAAAAATCAATGTTCAACTGAAACCACACCAAAGTGATAACAAGATTTTACAAAGCTATGCTTACAAATCTCCTGAGTTCTGTAACCCAGTCTTGTTTAAACAGCCAATCATTGGAATGGAATTCATATTACCAAAAATAGTACTTCCATCCCCCAGCACTCAGGGTTCTGATCACTACTTGGCATTATAGCATATATTTATTTGCTTATCTCTTTGTTGCCTTTTTGTCCCAATACCATGAGAGTTCTGTGGGGCAGGGACTGGGTATGTCTTATCACTGTTGTGTTCTCTGCAGGCAAAAGGGCATCTAACACAGCAGATTCTCCATTCGTATTTGTTGAATATATCATTCATTTAAAGTATATCCTAAAATTGTGATAATTAAAAGGAGATAAGTTATAAGAAAGATGTACCTTGAAGCAATTCAAAACAGTAAGCTTCACCCAGTCATTTTTAACAATTGCAAAATTCACACACTTGCTAGTGGAATTAAATCATTAGAGATACATTGATGTGATACAAAAGGGGACATAAAACAAAGTGCTCAGCTAAAGCTGAAATCACTATGTAGTATAGAACTTAATTTGATAAGTTATCAAATATTATTTGAATAAACCATCTAAGTAGTGGTGGAGTTTAAATTAAAACTTTAATATATCTCAAAATAAACACAGTTCTAGAGAAGACACTATCTTATTCTCTTGTATATATATGACTAAAAGTGTTAGTCGCTCAATTGTGTCTGACTCTTTGCAACCCTATGGACTGTAGCCTACCAGGCTCTCTGTCCATGGAATTCTGGAATGGGTTGTCATTCCCTTATCCAATGGATCTTCCCAACCCAGGGATTGAACCTGGGTCTCCTGCATTGCAGGCAGATTCTTTACTGTCTTGAGTCACCAGGGAAGCCCCATATGTGACCATATATATATATATATGTGTGTGTGTGTGTGTGTGTATATATATACACATACATACATACATAAATACATATATACACACACACTTTTGGTTTTTGTCTGCACTGAGCAGCATGAGGGATCTTAGTTCCCCAACCAGGGATCAAACCTGTGCTCCCTGCAGTGGACGCATGGAATCTTAACCACTGGACCATCAGGGAAGTCCTTGTGACCATATTTTTAACATGAGAGAAATAATGTACTCAGCAAGTATTTATAACAGGAGACCAAGGTAGTAATACTTCATTTGATTCCTGGTTCGTTATGGTATTTTTTTTTCAGCTCTCCATCTCTCATTTCTACTACTGCACTCAACTCTTAGACTCAGTGATAACTCAGATTCATCTCCCTGGCTGGATCACCCTCTGGCTTCTTGGCTCAGCCCTTCTAGAAGCCCCTCACCTGATCCAGTGCCCTCCAGGGGCTGGCCTCAAAGACAGTTTGAATGCCATGTTCCCATCCAGCAGACACAGAGTAGAGTTTACCCATCTGAATCCAACTATATGCCATGAAAACCAACTGCTTCCCTACAACTTGAACATGGATTGAGGGTATAATTCCAAGTTGCTTACTTTACCCATAAATCTCAAGTCCACTCTCAACACAGGAAGACAAAAAAAAAAAAATCTAGTTCAAATTAAAAAAAATTTTTTTTTAATTTAAAATTTTTGGCCACACTGTGCAGCATGCAGGATCTTAGTTCCCTGACCAGGGACTGAATCGTGCCCCCTGCCTTGGAAGCACAGAGTCTTAACCACTGGGTCACCAGAAGAAGTTAAAAAATCTAGCTGAAATGTTCTTATTGTGGTCATGTTGTTGTTTGGCCACTCAATTGTGTCTGACTCTTTTTGATCCCATGGACCGCAGCCCACCAGACTCCTCTGTCTTGGAGATTTCCCAGGCAAGAATACTAGAATGAGTTGCCATTTCCTTCTCCAGAGGATCTTCCCAACCCACAGATTGAACCTGTGTCTCTTTTGTCTCCTGCATTGGTGGGTGGATTCTTTACCATTAGCCCTGCATTGGGAAGCCCAGCAAATGAATCACGAGGACCAAATGCTTATAAGATAAGTATTAACAAGATTTCACAGCTAGTTCTGATGAATGAAAGAAGAAATTCAATAATAGCTTGTGTAGGGGCAGTGTGCAGAATGATGGTAAGACAGAACCTTCAAACCACTCATCCTAAAATACTGTGAGGTGGGGACCCACACCGTTACTATCTGAGGTGTATTTACTCAGGCTACTGGGCCCCACATGGCAGGGCAGTATAAGCTGTGCTGCTTTCTGGTTAACTGATGCAAAAACACAATGTACTGGCTTTTAAACATTTCTAAAGGCAGTGCATGCTTATTGTAAAAGCAAAACTCAGAAGACCTCAAACAAAATCGAAAAGTATGAAGTAAAATATAAACGTTCCCCCTCATTCCCCAGGGATTGAGAACGGCTAATAGCTTGGGATACACTCTTTCCAGGCATTGCTCATGAACCCACAAATTGTTTTTATAAATACAAAACTGGTTTCATATGCCATAATCACATTAAGTTATTTTTAACAAAAGCTCAGAACTATGTCTCTCTCATCCGGGTATTACATTTAAGTTTCTTCCCCACCTTCTAGGTATGAAGAGCAAGACACATTTAAGCTCAGTGATACGTTTTAGGTATTTTGAAAAAGCATTTCTCTTTCTGAGGCAAGCAATTGGAAATATTCATAGAAAATGGATAAGAAGTATCACTAGATTGCGCCCTTTTCCAGCTGAACTCTGGTTTCTTTTGCTCCTCATGTATGTGGAAGTTTTAGCTGTCTCATTCCTTTGATATACTCAAATCCTCCTTGAGGGAGTTAAAAAAACACAAAACCTTTGTTTAGTTACATGGTACGCTGTGAGATATCAAATTTAACACATATTTAACACATACTATAATTATTACACGTTCTAGCTTCCCCTGCAAGGAACCCCTACAAAAATTTACATTTAAAAATTAAAGATTTGAGGATATCCCTGGTGGTCCAGGGGTTACGACTTCACCTTCAAATGCAGGCGGTGTGGGTTTGATCTCTGGTGGGGGATCTAAGATCCCACATGCCTCGGGGCCAAAAAAACCCATAACAAAAAACAGAAGCAACATTGCAACAAATCCAATAAAGACTTTAAAAAATTCTAGATTTGGTTTAATGGGAGTCAAGCAGTGGCTCAGAAGGTAAAGAACCTGCCTGCAATGTGGGAGACATGGATTCAATCCCTGGGTTGGGAAGATCCCCTGGAGAAGGGAACGGTTACCCACTCCAGTAATCTGGCCTGGAGAATTCTATGGAAAGCGAAGCCTGGAGGGCTATAGTCTAAGGAGTTGCAAAGACTTGGACGCGACTAAGCGACTTTCAGCTTCATTTTCAAGCAGGAAAAAAAACCAAGATTCCCAACAACTACACCTGGAGGTATAAGGAGTTTACCAATAAGAATGTATAGATCCACCATCATCAGTTCAGTCAATCCTAAAGGAGATCAGTCCTAATTACTCTTTGGAAGGAGAGTAATTACTCTTTGCCATCATGGTGCTACATAAAACATTTTGCAGCTTAGTAACAATGGTGCAAGCAGTGAGTCAGCCAGTGTACACTAAGAACCTACTACTGTGTGCCACATACGGGGCTAGGCCTTAAGGAAACCAAGGAGGAGACAACTTTGCCCTTGAGCCACTGCTCAAGGCGTAGACCTGGATGATGGGGATAATGGAGGTAAGGGATCAACGACAATACAATGGTATGTTGGCCAGGAGAACTCAAGGAGTAGGTAACCCTGAAGTCAGGTGGAGAAGGGTTTCCAGATGGTGATAATGAACTAAGTGTCCTGAAAGATAAACAGGAATCCACCAGGTGAAGAACAGGGAAGAAACAGGGGACAAGGAAAAGAGCATGGTGCAAAGGAGAGAAGTAAGAAGACATAATATTGAGGGTGAGATGGAGAGCCAGGAGTGTCAGGGCCCAAGGCCATGTGATTAGAAAGTGAAAGTTGCTCAGTCATGTCCGACTCTGACCCAGGCCTGAATTCTCCAGGCCAGAATACTGGAGGGGGTAGCTGTTCCCTTCTCCAGGGGCTCTTCCCAACCCAGGGATTGAATCCAGGTCTCCTGCATTGCAGGCAGATTCTTTACCAGCTGAGCCACAGGGGAGCCCAAGAATACTGGAGTGGGTAGCCTATCCCTTTTCCAGAGGATCTTCCTGACCCAGGAATCGAACTGGGGCCACCTGCATTGCAGGCGGATTCTTTACCAACTGAGCTATCAGGGAAGCCATGTGACTAGAGGTGGAAGATGATGTCAATGACACAGGTTGTTGCTCTTATAAGCAGACGAGAACTTTGTGTGAGAACCTTGAATTTTCATTTTACCCTGACAGCATGGGCAAGATCAGTGAAGATTTTGTCAAAAACTAGGAAATAAATTGAACTGCCACTTAGTCTAAGTGAGTGTCAAAAAAATTCATGAGCTCCAGCTCACACACATGAACCACAGGAGAACTACTCAGGCCTCATGGGGTCTGTGTCCTATTACTTTGGATAAAAGGGTAACAGTCTTGGCGGTCTGGTTTCCTAGACCACAAAAGATAAGAAACAGCACATGCAAACATTTTTTATTTGGTATCTATATAAGATGATAGATGTTAACTAAAATGATTGTGATGATCATTTCACAAGATATATAAGCCAAGTCATGATTCTATACACCTTAACCTGATACAGTGCTCTTATATCAATTATATCTCAATAATACTGAAAGGAAAAAAGAAAGAAACAGCTCATGGAAAGGGAGGGGAATGGAACTGCCAGAAGCCAGTGCACTTAAAACAGCAAAAAGGGACAACCAAGCATCAGGAGATGCAAGGTCGGAGGGCAGGGGAGCCAGACCAGGCGTGGTGGGGCGCCCTCTCAACCACTTGAAAAGTAGCTGTCAGGATCAAATGAGTTCATATTTGTAAAGATTTAAAATGCATGTGGGCACTAAATGAGTCTGATGTTATGTTATACTTCTACTAGAGCCAAGTGTAATTAACCCTGTATTTCAGTGAGGAAAGTGAGCTCGTGGATGTGCCCAACACGCCATGCCAGTCTGTGGAAGAGACTCAGCCAGGAAACATATCCTCCTTTTCTGACTCTTGAGACTTGTTTCTTTCCATGACTCCAAATAGTAGAGTCTGTTCAACTGGAGAAGACAGGAAAGTGTGATGCACTTAGTTGCAAATATAAGAATGACTCTCATGCAAAATACAAACCCGAGAGTTGCTGGAGGGTGAGCACCCTCATTGCTGCTGGTCCCCTGAATCCTGTGCTGTTCCAGGGAGGATGCCACTGTGGTAACAAAATGCCCTTTCACACCAAGGGGGCTGGCGGTGTGTGGGACCTCAGCCCTGATCTCCTGAGTTTTTCTTGTTGAATAAGCCAGAATGAAACTTGTGCCACCCTCCCTAATGGCTTCTGTCGACCTGCTTCATAAGCTAGTATCTGCTTTGGTTTCTCTCTCTAATTTGCCCGATCCCCTACCCAATACTTCAGTCCCTACTCCAGAACTGGATCTCCATGCCCAATCTCTCTGAAAATGTTAGAGCTGCTTATTTGTTATACTCTTGCCCTTTCCCTGGGGGTTCATACTGCCTCCCACGTCTGCTCCCCACCTGCCATATAAACGCATGCCCTTCATATGCTTGGACTCCTCATTAATGAACTTCTACTGGAATTTCCAGCTGATTTCCAGTCTCCAACCACCTGATTGCATAGCCAAGTACAGACAGCTTCAAGATGACAGATCGGGACAGTTGTGTTTCATGGACACTGTCACCAAAGCCATTTGTCTGTCCTCCCCTGAGACAGCCTCTGTGGCCAGGACAAATATAACCACATTTCCCTGAAAAACAATATTGTATGCAACAAAAAGGGTAAATTGTGTTTGGCTTTCCTTCTGCATAAAAGTCAATGGGAATCAGATTTGGCATGGCCCATGCCTCATGAGTTGGCAAATGGCCAAGCATATCCTCAACCAGACATGCTTTTTATATGTCAATACAACTTTTCCCGTGGTGCGGTTAAGCTATGCATGAGGCTGATCTCCGAAAATAAATACTAAATACACTTCTTTGCCTTAGTTTCAGATCTGTAAAAGTAGAACTGATCACCTGAAATGTTTACATAATTCACTGGAGAACTGTGAGAAATGAACTATATTTGTTAGCATTTTTGAAGATGAAAGGGATATTATTGAAGCATGTACAGTATTTCAAAAAAAAATCACTTATTTCTCAGTTTGTGTTAAAAAAAAAAAAAGTTCTGTGGGACTCAATTTTCTTTTAAAATTACCCAAGAACCCAAAAGTACATTAGGAATTTTTGTACTTTTGAAGGTCCATGAAAACCTTCTTTGGAACTGCTAGGGACAAAGCCCCATGTCTGTCAGCAAAAAGGACACCTCCGTTAAGAGAAGATTAGAATTGTGATGAAAACTGATACAAGCCAGAAAATTTTAAAGTTACCGGTGGTGCTTCATTCTAAATGTATGCCACGGATCTCCTGGTTCTCTACAAAGTCTGGATTTTAAAGACAAAGCTGGCTTTTGTCTTCAACCCTCAGGCCTTTTTCAACTAGAGTCATAGTCACACAATTATTTAAACAAATGTATTTGAACTTTCTTAAGATAAAAGACTGATTCTTAGGTTAATGAGTGTTGTAAAATGCTTGTTGTTTGAGCAAGTGGGTTTGCTCCACCTACTGACATCTGTTCCCGTAAACACCAGACAAGCATCGCAGGTACTGTGAAAATACAAGTCTCGCAGGGGACACTAAGATATTTTTGCTCTTGCTGGCTCATGCTGGCTATTCTCATAAGTCAAGACTGGCCATCTTTCCTTTAATAAGGGGATATGGTTGGTGTTTAGTCACTAAGTCGTTTCTGACTCTTTCTTGGCCCCATGGACTATAGCCACCAGGCTCCTCTGTCCATGGAATTTCCCAGGCAAGATACTGGAGTGGGTTGCCATTTCCTTCTCCAGGGGGTCTTCCTGACCCAGGGATCAAACCTGCATCTCCTGAATTGGTGGGCAGATTCTTTACCACCAGAATTCAGATTCTGAGCCACCAGAGAAACCCTTAATAAGGGGATACCCTTATTTTAAATGCCCTGAGTTAAGCTGCTTGTAAAAATAGATGGTTGCCAATTTCCATTGCTAAGAAAATCACACCCAAGTATATGAAAAGCAAACAGAGGCAGGGAGCAGGTGATAAAGTAAAAGCAAGTTGGGCAGGTGAAGTTTCAAGGACGTCGCAGTCAAGGCGCTCTTCACAGGGGAGAGGGTAAAGAGAACACGGTCTTACCTCCCCTCCCGGGCAACTGCCTCACTGAAAGATGCTTCTTTGTTTACAGCTTGGTGAAGGTCTCCAATAGGATCTATCAGAGCAATCTTGTAAATAGCACGAGATCTTCATGATTCTAGTAATAATGTGATTTCATAATGACAACAATCAAGTATCTTAAAAATACACAAAGCAGTGAAACTTGCTCTGTCTGAGCAGCTTTGTTAAAAGTCCCTTAGACCAACAATGAGTCTCACCAGTATGCAGTATATCCATGAGATATTCTTTATACAGCTGTCCTTTCTCCCCATGGGAGATTCTAGATTGGGACTGGGTTGGCAATAGATAGATTTCTTCCTCTTATATTGTGTGTGTGTGCTTAGTCACTCAGTCATGTCCAACCCTTTGCAACCCTATGGACTGTAGCCGGCCAGGCTCCTTTGTCCATGGGGATTCTGTAGGCAAGAATATTGGAATGAGTTACCATGCCCTCCTTCAGGGGATCTTCCCGATCCAGGGATCGAACCTGTGTCTCCTGCGATTCCTGCATTGCAGGTAGATTCTTTAGTGCTGAGCCACCAGGGAAGCCCAGATAGATAGATAGATAAACAGGAAGATAGGTAGACAAACAGGGAGATGATACAACAGGTAGATAGACAGATTTTAATTCCATAAGTGATTCTGATGAGCTCCCCACTGCTTGTCTTAAATGGTAAGTGGCTACATCACTCAACTGCCAGTATAAATTAATTCATGGTTTCTATGTAAGTAGGAGCACAAAATACAAGATACACCTCAGGCTTTATTTCAGCCAGGTTATTCCTTTGCCCTCTTATTGAACATGTATCTTCCTTCAGATGCTCCACTGGGGGATGAACTTATGAAGAAGACAGCCCTGTCCTTTGGTGTACGTGGCCTACTGCAAAGGGTAGACACACAGAAGAGCATCGTAGCACACCCGGCAAGTGTGGAAGGCGGGGGAGAGTGTTCGTTGCAGTAGAGAAAAGAGAAGACTGATTCTATCCCAAGAAATTGCAGAAGGATCCACAGAGGAGGGGACAGTGGAGTTGGGACTTATTCAATGAGGAGGTGTTTCAAACTGGTGAGGGATGGCCACAATGGGGGGTCCACACAGAAGGATCAACATGTTTAATGATGTGTGTTTTGGGGGTGTACTGAGAAGTACAGGGTGGCCAGACTACACTCTGTGAGAGTGAGGGGGGTGGGGAGAAGAGGCAGGAGGCGGAGCAGGGGGGGCCATGAGTTGGGGGGATATCAGGAATGTGGTGCAGGGGTGACATCACCGCAAAACCGGGATGGGGATCCCTCAGAGCCTTCAATACTAGATGCTTCATTTGCAAAAAAAACACTCAGAGCTTAACACCCTCTGCCATACTTTTTCAAGTGATGCTCATGACCATATGAGATAATTACATTTAACATTATAAAAGACGATTTTAATGAATTTTGTTGTTTCCACTAAGCGTTCTATATTAAGCTTTGTGTAAAAAGCACCACTTATTAACCAAAATACTCAGAAAAGCAAACTGTTGAATCAGCTCCATGCTTTAATATTTAAGGTCACAGTCAGTTCAAAATGATCTGAAACTCATTTTGGTGTGTGCATGTTTGGAGAGGGGACTCTAAGGTGTTCAGGACCTATTTCTCTATCACTAAAAAGCAGGATGCCTGTGGTGACTGGTGAGTCACATGATACAGCAATCAGGGCATCAGTGTTTAATAGTGGCTCTGACCCAGCCACTTGGCACAGATACACAGCTAGGGATGGTTAAATCGTAGCCGTGCTCTTTGGGGTCTAATAATGTACCTTTTCTATTAGATAAAACTAGACAAGGGATGTTTAACATCTCTTATTAGTTAAAACCCACATGTAAAGTCTCACCAGAGAACGTTTCTGCTGCTATGGTGAATTGTTACTCAATATTTAATTTGCTAGGGAGACACTGGAGAAGGAAAGAAGCTTCCCAATTAGGACGTCTCTCCACACCGCCTTCTTCGATCAGGTCCGCATACTCCCAAAGGACGGATTACAGAAAGCCAGGACTCAGCTTGCTGAGCTCCTCTACTGCTGTTGTCTTCCCGAAGCAGTCCTTTGCCTCTTCTGCCCTTCTCTTTCAGCTGTTTCCTCAGAGGTCTCTTCACCTGGCCAGCCTCACAGTCCACCCGGAAACAGATAATTCGCAAGCACAAATCCTCAGCTAGACTGGCCTACTCTTTGTGGGAAGAAAGAGGGAGGTGAGAAAGAAGAAGAGGAGAAGAGAGAGGAAGGGGGTGAAGAGCTGGTTGCTGACTTCTGCAAGGTAGCGATTTTTATGAATAGATGTCTGAAACAGTCATTCTCATCTGGTTGCCCATTAGAATAGCCTGAGGAGCTTTTAAACAAAGCCCAGTATCCCGACTCCACTCCAGGGATGTGATCGAATTTGCCCAGGGTGGGGCCCAGCGATGGATATACTGTATAAGCTCTCCAGGTGCATCTACTGGATGGCCGCAGTTGAGAACTCTAATTCTTTAACTCTTTGGAGGACACAACAAATGTCCATGGTGTGTTAACTACCGTCAAGATGCTTAAAGACTGGGAAGAAAAGCCTGAAATGGGAGGGGGGCTCCTCTCAGAGAGGCCACCAAGAGGTACAAAACTGTGCGGGGAGTTCTTCTGTGCTGCAAGGAAAGGCAGGGCCTCGAGACCTACGGGAAGACACACTGAAGGTGGGATGTGTGCTGGGCCTTGAAACAAGAGCTGGGTTTTCGTCAGGTTCTCTCTCCTCATCCCCACAGCCACACCACAGTCTAGACCCTTCTCAACGGATTTCATTTCCAGGGGGTTTCCTTTCCTGCTTGTCCCCCGTCTGTCCTTCCCAGGGTTATGCCTTGAAACCATCAGTCCTGTCTCACCACTGTTGTTGTCAGTCTCTCAGTCGTGTCCGGCTCTTTGCAGCCCCTTTGACTGCAGCACGCCAGGCTTCCCTGTCCTTCGCCATCTCCCGCTGTTTCACCATGACTCTGCCCAAAACTTACTGGTAGAATAAAAGCCAAGCCACAGGTTTTTCCTGCTAGGCCTGAGGCCCCCTTATGAACTTCACAGCACTCGTTCCAACCCAAGCATTTTATCTATTCCTTCTTAAATTCTGCTTTCTCTGCTAGAATGAATTTCCACGACGACAAGCTCTGTTTCATTCGTTCGTACCCACACCGACTGGCACAGGACCTAGCATAGAGTGAGTGACCAGGAAATATTTCCTGGATGTAAGGAAATAAGAGTGACTGAGGAACTTCCCTGGCAGTCTAGTGGCCAAGACTCCACCGTCCAATGCGTGGGGTGTGGGTTCAATCCCTGGTCGGGCAACTAAGGTCCCACATGCCACAGGGGCATGGGCCATAATTAGAAAGCAAAACAAAAACAAAAAGTGACTGAATACGAGGAGGAAAGGCTAGTCAAGGTGGGGAGAACAAGGGTAAGAAAAGGGAACACGCACGCGTGTTTGTGTCTGCAGAAGAGAGAGTAGGACAGCCCAAGGGGAGCAGAGCGTACTCTGGAAATAAGCAAATCACGTTTAGTCAGGTCCCCGTAGCGACAGATGTCAAGGCTTGAACTTCATACCTGTTAAGGTGTAAAAACTGCCCGAGGACTGAATGATCCAGGGCTAAAAAAGGAAATGTTTCTAAAGCACAAAAAGTAATGAGGCATAATTTTAGTTACTGTATATAATCAGAAGATTAAGTATTTGGAAAAAAATTGGCTTATGTGAGGAAATTCAAACTAATTTTGGGGAGATAGATAACTGGATGTTAGAGAATTATCTTCAATTAAGCTATTGTTCAGAGCTACTTATCAAAACATTGCAAATACTTTAATCAAACAGTATATCAAACAGTATACTAATCTCTTTGAAACTATGGCTTCTCTTGACATATATGTTAAAATTTAAATAAAGGAGAGTATTATTTCTCAGCACGTTTTTTCAAATCTTAGAGTGGCTCACAGGGAAGTACAGAATTTGAAAAGAATTAATGTGATGTAAGATCTCGTTGTTCACAGGTGTAAAAAGAGATGTAACCATGACTATTCTGTGACCTTCTCTCTAACCACTATTTCACGGAAAGAAGATGAAAGGGTCGAATTCTCCAGTTGTCCAGAATAATGTCTCTGCACTTAATTTAAATACCACTTAAAAATTCTTTCATGTTTCTTCTCATAATTTCTGTTAATGATCCTAAGATTATCACATTCTTCAAGCGAAAATTTTTGAATACCTTTTTCATAGTGGTAACAAATTTCACAGGTGGACTCTATCAAAAAGCATTCTATTTTACAAATTGTCATAACTGTATGAATGTTTATGAAAAAAAAAACACTTCAATTATCTTTTTCTTACCCATGTACTGACTTTTAGAGAAGGGAATGGCAACCCATTCCAATATTCTTGTCTGGAGAATTCCACGGACAGAGGAGCCTGGCAGACTACAGTCCATGGGGTTGCAAGAGTTGGACATGACTGAGTGATTAACACACACACACACACACACACACACACACACACTGACTTCTACCAAATAAAGTGCATAGATAGAAGATCATCTCTGACCTTGGTATTTAAAGAAGAATTTCCTTTTGGAAAAATTGCTCTGGACTTATTAAATGATGGGCCTTCTCAGGCGGTGCAGTGGTAAAGAATCCACCTGCCAATCCAGGAGATGCAGAAGATTCAGGTTCAATCCCTGGGTCGGGAAGATTCCCTGGATCAGGAAATGGCAACTCAATCCAGTATTCTTGCCTGGAGAATTCCATAGACAGAGGAGCCTGGCAGGCTACAGGCCATGGGGTCACAAAGAGCTGGACTCTAAGCACACACAATTAAATGACATTTGACTTATTTTTAAAATATTTATCATGTGCATACTGCATCCCAGATATTGTCCTTGATGCTATGGAAGATACAAAATGAAGAATTCTCACTCTCAAAACAAAGTAACAGCATGAATACTGCTGGGTTGAATTTTGCTAATGTAAAAAAGGGTTGGACTTGAGTTTATAAATCACCTATTTACTGAGTGAGCTCTTACTTAGTCTGTTTCCTCACATATAACTTGGGGAAAATAACATTAACTTACAACTGGATTGCAAGAATTAATGATATCAGTTCAGTTCAGTCACTCAGCCGTGTCTGACTCTTTGCGACCCCATGGACTGCAGCACGCCAGGCTTCCCTGTCCATCGCCAACTCCCGGAGCTTGCTCAAACTCATGTCCATCAAGTCGGTGATGCCATCCAACCATCCCACCCTCTGTCATCCCCTTTTCCTCCTGCCTTCAATCTTTTCCAGCATCAGGGTCTTTTCCAAAGAATCAGTTCTTCGCATCAAGTGCCCAAAGTATTGGAGTTTCAGCTTCAGCATCAGTCCTTCCAATGAATATTCAGGACTGATTTCCTTTAGGATGGACTGGTTTGATCTCCTTCAAGTCCAAGGGACTCTCAAGCATCTTCTCTAACACCACAGTTCAAATTAATGATACAATCTATAAAAAATAAGTAAATTGGTGCCTACAACATAATAGGCATTTTAAAAAAGTAAGTTCTCTTCCTTTGAGGACATTTGACATTGAGTTAAATAGGATTTGCCTTTGTTATATATGTTCTTGATACCTGACTTACAAAGCAGACCTCTGAAATTAACTTTTTACATATAAAATCTGTCATCAATCTTCAATAATTCATGTGAAATGTTAGTTTGGATAAATAAAATCTGCACATTGCTTCTAATCTCATAGATGTAATTGAATCCCACTCATTTCCAAAGCAGGTTTGAGTCCCAGCTCCCTTCCCTTCCCTATTTCATCTGATGGTGATGTTAACAAGCAGAGAAGTGCCCCAAAGCCTAGAAACAAGGAACAAGAAGAGAAATCCTGGACAGAGCTGACACAAATATTTAATTTCTAAAGAATCAAGCACCAATATTTATACAAGTAAATAGTTTGCTAGTTCCTTCAAATGACTTCTATATTGGGAAACAGGAAGTTGAAAAGAATTCAGTTAAGAATAAGATGATAAAGGACAGCAAAAATGAGAATGAAGGAACTTTAACAGTGATCCTCAAATCTGGGTTATACACTTTGTAACTAGGCATCCCCAGGAAAACCTATAGTTAATACAACTGAGACATGCTGCCATTGGTATCCATCTTGGGAATTCACAATGTATATTCGCACAGGCTAGAATTTACATGTCCATTCTATTAGCACGTTTAAAAATCTGTTTAACACTGTTAAACTCAGAAATTCCCCAAACTGTCCAAATACTAAATTCTGTTTCTGCACGTGGTTGTGAGCACAGGAAGGGGAAGGGGTGAGACTTGATTAATATTCTGTGGAATTAATATGCAATGGCATATAATTCAGAAAATGTTAGATTATTGATTTCTTCTGTCTGCCACAAAAATGCATCCTTGCTGGTTCTTTATGTCTTTTCTTCACCCAAGAAAACCATTTGATGAGAATTCCTATTTTATCTTATGGATATAGAAATATTAGAATTTGTTTTGCCTTTGGAAAGATGAGTGGTTGCAAAGGAAACAAACTCTCAGAACTAATATCAGTGATCTGAAAGCAAAAAAAAAAAAAAAAAAACTAAAACAAAACCCAAAACTTTGTTTTAGAAACAAAGACTTTCTTCTGCTTCTGCCAAGACACTGTTAAGCCAAGTCTGCCAGTTCATTCTCGAGAGGCCAAAGTTATTGTACAATTAGAGTTAAAAACTACTAAAATGACTCTTTTAGGGTACTTCTATGTTTTAACACAAATCTATTTTTCCATTTGGCATTTTTGTTTTAAAGGACAGGAATTTCTATAATAATATTGGCATTTTGCAAACAGATGTTCCAAAGAGCAGATTACTTATATTTTAATCTCTCCCTTAGAAATAAGTCTTTATATGAATCCTGGGTGCTCTTAGAAATATTTATTTGATAAACTATGAAATGCTACAGTAGCACCATAAATCACAATAAATTCAAAGGAAAATGCTATAATTATAAGTTTTATAGCTAATAAAATGTTCAATCAGATGGTAAAGAATCTGCCTGCAATGCAGAAGACCCAGCTTCAATCCTTGGGTTGGGAAGATCCCCTGCAGAAGGGAACGGCCACTCACTCCAGTATTCTTGCCTGGAAAATTCCATGGACCGGGGGGCCTGAAGGGCTATGGTTCATGGGGTAGCAAAGAATAGGACACGACTAAGCAACTAACATTTATATAAGGAGGATTTCAGAGAATGAGAATGAATTTCTTTTTTAATTAAAAAAGAAATATGTTCTAATTTTTATTGTTTGTCCCCCTACATTAAGGTTGATAATCAAAGAATCCACTCACAAGTACATATATAAAGTATATATTATATTGTGCTGTTCTGTGCTTAGTCGCTCAGTTGTGTTTCACTCTTTGTGACCCCATGGACTGTAGCCTGCCAAGCTCCTCTGTCCATGAGGATTTTCCAGGCAAGAATACTGGAGTGGGTTGTCATGCCCTCCTTCAGAGGATGTTCCCAACTCAGCGATCAAACTCAGGTGTCCCACACTGCAGACAGATTCTTTACCATGTGAGCCACTAGGGAAGCCCAAGAATACTGGAGTTGGTAAGCCTCACCCTTCTCCAGGGGATCTTCCCAACCCAGGAATTGAACCAGGGCCTCCTGCACTGCAGAGCTACCAGGGAAGCACATATATTACATTCAGTTCAGTTCAGTTCAGTCGCTCAGTTGTGTCCGACTCTTTGTGACCCCATGAATCGCAGCACGCCAGGCCTCCCTGTCCATCACCAACTCCCGGAATTCACTCAAACTCATGTCCACTGAGTCAGTGATGCCATCCAGCCATCTCATCCTCTGTCATCCCCTTCCCCTCCTGCACCCAATCCCTCCCAGCATCAGAGTCTTTTCCAATGAGTCAACTCTTCACATGAGGTGGCCAAATATGCAAATATATGCATATATAATATGCAGCTATATATATGATGTAACATTGTATTTCTAAAAAGTGTCATGGTTAACACAATTATAAATACTAAGACAAGACATCATTAAAGCAGGGGATTAGAGGGGAAATTTTTAATTGCACCTGATAGTTTTCAAACAGCCAAATGTCCTAGAAAGCATTCATCTTAAATTAATTCACACAAATATTTGCTCCATTAGGTAACCATTCTCCTGTATTACCTTCTTCAGTTCTTCAGGAACTTAGTGATAACAGGCTGAGTGTGAAGGTAAATTCTCCTACGAAAGTTTTGAACCAGTTAGAAATGAAATGTCTTTGTGCCTACATTTTCTTATATAACAGCCTGGCCTTTACCTAAATTATTTCAGCGCTTAGGGGCATGTTTCTCTGGGCCTGGTCTTATCTCCATCTGTGTTGAAAAGATTTTCAAGAAGCATTTGAAAATCTCCTTTTTCTCTACTATACCACAGGGTGGGTGGAGAAAAAACAGGAAAGCATTAGTTGCTGTCTGGTTCATTGGGCTGAATTAAACAAAGCATATGCAAAATAGAAAAGATTTTAAATTGGCAGTAAAAAACAAGCAAACAAATAATCCTGCAATATCTCAAATCCATGCTTAGTAAGGAATTATGTATGTGTGTATGTGTATATATATACCTTTTACTGTATTAAAAAGTCATCATAAATAGTTACTAAGACTAGTGGGTCACACAGAGGTGTTTCAAAGCCAACAGTTTCAAGATGGAACTCATTATTTTTCCCTTAAAATTCCTCTTGTGTTCCTACAGTACAGGACTATGGCTTAGGTTCTCAAAACTAGAATCCTCAGAAGTTTTCTCATTTGCCTGCCCTATCCACTTATCATGCTCTACTGATCTGTACCCAGGCCACCCCTCAATCCCACCCCCATGGCACCACCCACATCAATTTCCAATCACACTCTTGGGACAGCCACCCAACTGGCCTCTGCTATAGCTGCCACCTTTCCACACCACCACTGCACTGCTAGAGCCATCCTGCTGCTGCTGCTAAGTCGCTTCAGTCGTGTCCGACTCTGTGCAACCCCAGAGATGGCAGCCCACCAGGCTCCCCCGTCGCTGGGATTCTCCAGGCAAGAACACTGGAGTGGGTTGCCATTTCCTTCTTCTACTAGAGCATATATTTGTTCATCAAGCAGCCCTGCTTCAGTTTCTCTGATGGTTCTTTCAACAGTCAACATGTGTTCAACATTGCCATAATTCAGCCATTGTAACAAAAGCTTTACACATATTATCTTATTTCTCTTCATGACAATCCTATGAGATGGATACAATTATCACTGGCACTTACAGATGAGAAAATCAATGCATACAGAATTTATATAGCTTGTTCATGGTCACTGGGAGAGCAGACGGCAGAACCAACGTCCATCTCAGATTATCAGATGCTCTTGATGGCTCCATTATAAACCTTCCTTCAGTCTGGTTCCCAAACAACTCTCCGGTCTTTTTTGCAAGGAGATCATAGACTATGAACCTCTCACATTCAGGGATTGTACATCAAGGATCATAAGCCCTCCAGCCACTGGCTAGGATGTAAGATGAGGGCTTAGGGCTGTCAGAACTGCTACCTGCCCTCCAAATGAGTGTGCCTCTTTCAATACACATGGTTACAGAAATATCTTGATTCCAAGCAAGAAAAAATTAGTTCACACATGCTGCAGAACTTCTTATACCACTCTGCCGCTGTAGAATGAAGAATCAGATTTCAAGCCATTGCTTTTCAGAGGTTAATCACACACGACTAACCAACTTTGCCTCAGCATCTCTCTCCACAACTAATTCACTCATGACAGTCATTTGATGAAGGCCAGGCAGAGAGGAAGCCAAGGGACACAAGTGCGGCGACAGAGCAATGGGGACCGAAGATGTGATCATAGGTTTGTTTTTATAAAAACGACCATCCATCTGAGTTATTAGAGAATTTACACGAAGAGATAGTCATATGAAAAGGAAAAAAAGAAGAAAAGGTTACATATTGTTAAGCCTGCCTTGACATATTCCACATACACTGTTTGATAAATATTTTATTGTTATTCCAGGAAAAGCTTTTAAAGGAATGTATAAGCCAGCAATTATGGGGAAGGGATGTCTCCTTCTCAGAGATAGTAGGAATGTCAGTTCTTGCTTCTAAAGAGAGGGTGAACACACTCACCCCTGGCAAACTTGCTGAAATGAACATATATTCATTGAAAGAGCCAGAAGTCCCAGGCAGCCATCCTTTCTTATTTGTTAATAATAGAAAAAACACACAAATAGCTCTAATGCAGCCTCTGTGTGATCTGAATAAATAAAAGGCACTCAGCTCATGTGTAGTAATCGTTGCGCTTTTTTTTTCTAACAATTATCCAAATCCCAACACAGAAAGCCTTTCTGGAAGAAAGCCTGACTCCTTAGAGCTGATGGTCCAATCGGCAGGACTGGTGCTCAGCTCTTAACTGCTGGCCTCTGTTATCAGGGCCTGAACCCATCTCTGATGGGAAAAATTTAGGCAGACAACATCATTATTTTGTTTAAATTAAATGGGAGAAATTGCAGTACTCCAAGTTAATTGGGTGTTTTGGTATGATGTTAAAGATATTTTGAGGGTTTTTCCTTTTTGGCCACTTACCAGTACCATCTCAAATGCCTTCCTTATAGTCAATACAATGTATCGAAAGGGTGTGTGTGTGTGTGTGTGTGTGTGTGAGAGAGAGAGAGAGAGAGAGAGAAAGAGAAATAAATGTTTACATTGCCCTCCTATAAGACAGGCTGCTTACATCATCATGAAATTACCATGAAAAGTGATCGGTAGCAGCCAATTCACCATTATAAGAAAGATGTTATTTCTGAAATATTTTTAAAATGTCACTTAAAATCCTGTTATTCCACTTATAGGTATACATATCCAAATCTGAGATTCCACCTAAAATTTGAAATGATATAGAGATTGCTGCTTTAAAAGCCACTTGACACAGGGCCTAAATATTCTTAAACATGTCAGGAGCAGAGGTATTTTATGAATGGCATTTAAAACCATAATCAAGTATAAAATTGTGACAACACTTATCCCCCTAAGCTATGGTTAGCCAAAAAGTAAATCATAACCTTTAGCATTTTTTTAAACCTACAAAAAGTCTGCTACAGTAGTTTCTTTCTTTTTCTTAAATGGCCTTTAAATAAATATATGAGTCAGTTAAAAGCATTTGCTTGAATTAAAGTGATAATTCTGCCAGGACATCAGTATAATTAATTGTGGGTGGCAGGAGTTTTAAATGAGGTGAAATTAGGGATTTTGGTTTGTTTATTTATTTTTTACTCACTCTCCTGCTGTAACTAGAAAAGCTTTTGGTTGATCTTGAAATTGTGCCTTGTCATGGAATATCATATCTACATGCTTTTATGATAAGCACTATGGCAAATTTTTTTCATGATCAAGATGGGGGAAGAATGCATATGCATCAACCCAGGCTCTTCCTCCCTACTACTACTACTACTATTACTACTACTACTATACACACAGGCACACACACACACACACACACACACACACACACACACACACACACATATGCACACACACACATATGCACACACACACATACACACACACACAGCCTAATATGTGTGTGTTTCACAACCCTCAATGTTCATCCCAACATAGTATCCCAATTTATTTCAATGCTTTCCATGTCAAATACAAAATTATTTTAGTTACAGAGTTTGACTCCTGGTAAGTGATTTCACAAAAGACCTCAAAACACTCTGTCTTCAAAATTTTTGCTTGCCTGCAATACCTGCGCCAAGCCCTGAAACAGCTACATTTCATAAACAAACATGTTTTCCAAAAAATGGGGGGGGGGTCTTACTGTGTACAATGTGTTTTACATGATGCATTATTCTCTTAGCAGAGCTGACTGCATCTCAGGAGCTACAGGCATTGCTGTAAAACAGACACCAGCAGAGGAACTGAACTAATACCCTTCAGGAGGCAGAGGATCCATAACACAGTTGGGAGAATTCTGCTTTAAGTGTCAGCAACCCTGAAATAGGAAGTAATCCCATAGTGTGTATCATCTAAAAGTTCAATATAGCAAAGGCAAGAGAGAAAGTTCTGCCTGAGAAGCAGTTTTATGCTAATCATTTGACTGGCATTAGAATACTTCTGTAGTCACGCATGTCTAGCTGTCAAGTAAAGATGTTAAAAACCAACACATTATTAAAAGGTGCGTGATTGGCCCCTAATGTCTGTACACTGAAACTAAAACATCGGACGATCCTGAGACATTTCCTACACTGCATCTAACATGAAGACTAATCATCGGACACAAGAATTCGTCTGCTGTGACACTCTACATCTTGTAACGGTGAAAAAACGTTTTTGTTCAGCTCATTAACACCATCTACCTTTTGCCCCCACCTCCTGCCCTTAGTACTAGTTTTATCATTCACTACATGCCCTTTTCACCCACTGTTCTGAGCACAAAAGAATCAAACAGCACACAAGCCTGCAGCCGAAATAACAGTGCAGTCTTCCAAAAGGTGAATGTGGAATTACAATCCGCGTTCCCAATTCCTGAACTTGCAAGCAAACACTAATTGCCTTGTGGACAATGCAGCAGGGTTAACCCATTGTATAGCTCCCGGTCCTGAACCTTTCAGGGCAGAATAAGACCAACAGACAGGCAAACCTTCCGCCGCAAGGGATGGAGACAGCAAACGAGCCCCAGAGGCTGTGAAGAAGGACATGCTTGCTTTACCTACCGGCATTGTCCATGTCTCAGGAGTGACGAGTTCTGGAGCCTGGCAGCTAGGAAGCCCGGCTCCTCTCCTGGCTAACGAAGCACCCTGCCCTTCTGCTGATTATCAGTCCTTGCTGGCACACAGAGCATACTTCATGCACTGTCTGCAGGAGACACCGCCAGGAAATTTATATCTCCAAGGATGACAAACAGCCATTAGCTCCATTACGGGCTGATTAAGAGAGACTGAGCCTATCAAGTGGGTACTTGAATCCACTGGGGTTTTCACCTCTGTTCCAAGCAAGGGAGGGAAAAAAAAAACACTGCAATGTGGAGTGTATTGCACATTTCCAAAAAGCAGCGCACATGCTGCGCAGAGCACAGTGCTTTTCCAAAAGATGCCAGAGCAAACACGAACAGAAAGAGGCACAGATAACTAAAAGGTAGAAAGAAATCTTTTTTAAAAAATGCAATAAATTATCCTTCGTTGGGGACTAATCTAAACATGGTCCAGCCTTTATTACTGACATCACGGGATGACTGGGCAACTTTTCCATTTAGAATCTTAAAGTTTATTTTCAGTTATTGTTGTTGCTGTTGGGGGTGGGCAAGGAACAGCAGATCCAGCATTCTAAAATAAAGGCCATCTGTAATATTTCTGCTCTACATACATACTAATAAGGTAAGTATTTTCATTTCATTTTGGTTATGTTTTCATCATGACTCGTGTTCCTATTTCTGGTCAGAATTTCTGCCCACCTGTGTTAACACAGAAATTCAAAGGGATCTCCCTAAATGTCACTAATAACACAAAAAATAATTGTCAAAAGATGCCAGGGGAATCCTATAGTCTGTTACAATCTGTAGCCATCAAAGTAACAGAAATTTGAGGATCAAGAAAAATGCATTTACTAACACAAGAAAGTCCATCGCACTCCTTTTCTTTAATTTGGCTATATAAAGATGACCCTCAAAGCCACCACACACTGCACTGCTTCCACCCGGGTCAGGGCATAAAGATGAGCAGAGTGTTGAAGCAATCATGGGCCATGCCCTGAGGCTGTTATACTAGAATCTGGGGAGAGCACAATTCTGTTTACTGCATTTTCTCAGCTATAGGAAAAAAAATAGAATGGCCTCATTTAACCTATGAAACAATGTATAGTAAGGCTCTACAGGTTTTTTATTTTCACAAGTTTTAAAAAAGCAGTTGGAGTGTTAGCAAACCCCCTGCATTGTTAAATTTTAAAAAGCAATTCATTTAATGCCACTAGAATTCCAAGCAACAAACAAGTTGCAAATTATTTGCAATCTGGGCTTCTCTTTCAACAGTTTCTAAGTATTTTTGTTTTTAATGTCACCAAACTTAGAGATTTGAGGTTTCTGTACTGTTTAGGTGATATACTTCATTTGTGATAGAACATATATTTTCCTCAAAGAAAAGCTGCATTTCTCAGTGATTTTGCCCTGAGATTTTTATCCCCATTATTTTAATTCTGTCACAGTAATTGGAGGGTATATCACTAGATTAATTTCAGAAAACCATTCTTCATATGTTTTTGAAAATTGCTTTGATCCCAAGAGACTCAAATCACTGTGGCTTCCATAACTCATCTACCTGCCCTGATTAAGACTGTCAACTACGCAGAATGAGTGTTGTCTGTAGGAAATCTAGGGCAAGCTAATCCTTAAAAAAAGAAGAGTTAGGGAAATACAAAAGCTAAATCAGAGAGACGGTATATTATGAAGTTTGAGATTTTGGTAAGGAATAGCTCTATTCGGCATGGATGCTGACTGATAGGAATATATTCATATTAACTTTCAGGCTTCCCTGGTGGCCCAGTGGTAAAGAATCCACCTGCAATGCAAAAGATGTGGGTTCAGTTCCTTGGTCAGGAATATCCTCTGGAGAAGGAAATGGCAACCCACTCCAGCATTCTTGCCTGGAGAATCCCATGAACAGAGGAGCCTGGTGGGCTAGAGTACATAGGGTCGCAAAAGTCAGACACAACTTAGCAACTAAACAACAAACATATGATCTTTGCACAGAGTTCAATGTGTGAGTCGATTATTTTTATTAATACAATGAGTCCCTAAAGTACAAACAGACTGTGCCCTTGAAGTTTGTTTTAGAAAACAGACTCACATAGGAAACAAACTTATGGTTACCAAAGGGGAAAGTGGGAGGAGGGATTAATTAGGAGTTTGGAATTAACAGATACACAGCCCTATATAAAACAGATAACCAACAAGGACCTACTACATAGTACAGGGAACTCTGCCAAATATTTCATAATAATCTATATGAGAAAAGAATCTGAAAAAGGATATATATATACACATATATGTATGCATATACATACATACATATATGGACTTCCCTGGTGGCTCAGTGGTAAAGAATCTGCCTGTCAATGCAGGAGACAAGGGTTCTAACTCTAGGTCAGGAAGATGCCCTGCAGAAGAAAATGGCACCCCACTCCAGTATTCTTGCCTGGGAAATCTCCTGGACAGAGGAGCCTGGAGGGCCACAGTCCATGGGGTCACAAAAGAGTGGGAGACAGCAACAAAACCGCAACAGTGTACAAATATATATGTATGTGTAACTGAAACACTTTGCTATATACCTGACACTAGCATAACACTATACATCAACTACACTTGATTGAAAAATAATTTTTTTTAAAAGTTTGTTATGTTGGTTATTTGAAAAACACTTTTTCTCGTAAACACTGATTAGGTTCTAAGAACAGACTATTAAACTCTGTTTAGCTCATGATGTGGTTTACATAAGATCCCACAACCTCTTATACACAAGGATAAGTCCAGAAAGTTCTGAAAATCTTAACTTTTTTTAAAGTTTGGCTCCAAAATGCATTGGGGGGTCACAACTGACTTGGCTATTTAAAAACGTTACAAGTCCCACTTAGAGTGAATAACATATTTTGCTTCAGAAAATTTAATTTTACAAGTATGGGAGTCTGTCCAGACACTGCTGGGGATGATATATAACATATAACATGTATTATATGCATTCTCCTACCTTTTTAAAATGTAAAAATTTTTAATTTGGGAACATACCTGATTCCAAGGGTTTCAGATGAGGAACTATGGTCCTTCACTACATTTCTGCAATTTAAAATAGTAGAAAATAACCTTTTCTACTATTTTATTCCAGGATCATCTTCCTTATTTAAGAGCTCACAATCTCCCTTCCTCACCTGCTAAGTGCTTGATCCTCTCTAACTCCTGATGTTGTAAGAGATAAAAAAGGGACAGGCAACATAGAAAGATGTCAAGAAATAATGAAACTAATGTTGGGTGACTATTAAGAATCAGGCCCATAGGGAAGTCTGAGGGAATACACGTGTACATATGGCTGAGTCTCTTTGCTGTCCACCAGAAACCATCACAACATTGTTAATCAGCTATACTCCAATATAAAATAAAAATTTAAAACCGAAACCAAACCAAAACAAAACACCAAACAGGCCATTTAAAAACTGCACAGATTGCTAAGGACTCATCAACTTTTACCCCTGCTCTTGCTCTCAGTACCACAACTGCCCTGACCCAGAATCAGAAGAAGCCAACCTAACAATGGAAAAGCACGGTGAATGAAACATTTCCCTCAAGCTCCAGAGAGAACCCAGTCACTCCACCGATTTAATTCAGACCCACAAATAATATGCTCTAGTTGGGAAACGCCTGAATACAAAGCAGGCCCTTTCTAATGGTCCCGAAGATACTGTACGGCATAGCAGCAGCATTAAAAAGAGTAGTGCTGTACATCAGGTTTTAAAATAGATTTAGTTCCTGTTTTTATTAACTGTCCCATTATCTCTATTCCTCATCTTTCTTAGAATCAGACTCATTTGTTTGAGGCCAGTGGTAATTTGGAGTATCTGCATCTAAAAAAAAAAAAGAAAAAAAAAAAACCCACCCTCCTTGCTCTCCCACTTGCAGAAAGAAGGCTACAGCCTACCTGCAGGGTTTTCTAAGAACCGTTTGCCTGAGGTGGGTTGTGAGATGTTTGTGACTCCAGGCCTGTACAGCCGAGGTCACAAGAGCAAGGCCACCAGCGGTGTCCAGCACCTTCAAATGTATCGTCAGGCACCTGGTGATCACCTGGCTAGTATCACATCTTTGTCAAAAAAACAAAACAAGCTTCCCTGGTGGCTCAGTGGTAAAGAATCCACCTGCCAAAGCTGGAGACATGAGTTCGATCCCTGACCTGGGAAGATCCCACATGCCGTGGAACAACTAAGCCCGTGAGCCACAACCATTGAGCCCACACTCTAGAGCTCATGCAGCACAACTCCTGAGCTGGTGCTCTAGAGTCAGAGCTCCACAGCAAGGAAAGCCACTGCAAAGAGAAGCTGTGCACCACAGCTAGAGAAAAGCCTGGCAGCAACGAAGACCCAGCACAGCCAAAAATAAATAAATACAATTATTTTAAAACAAAACTCTATTAACATCTCTCCCTTTCAATTTCAAAGCTGTCTTGGCTTCCCAGAGAAGTTCTCCTTATTTGACATTATTTCTTCACCTGTCACCCAGTTTTATTGAGATATCACTGATATAGCACTTGGTTTAAGATGTACAGCATAATGCTGTGCTGTGCTTAGTCACTCAGTCGTGTCCAACTCTTTGCAACCCCATGGACTGTAGCCCACGAGGCTCCTCTGTCCATGGGGATTCTCCAGGCAAGAATACTGGAGTGGGTTGCCTTGCCCTCCTCCAGGGGATCTTCCTAACTCAGAGATCAGACCCAGGTCTCCCGCATTGCAGGCAAGTTCTTTACCATCTGAGCCACCAGGGAAACCCACAGCATAATGACCTACACATATTGCAAAAGGATTTTCACAATAAGTTTAACACCCATAATCTCATATAGATACAAAAGAAAAAAATGTGTTTTTTTTTTTTCCCCTGTGATAAGAACTTGTGATCCACTCTCTTACAACTTTCAAATACACCACACAGCCAGGTTAATTTATAGTCACCAGAGTGTACTTTACCTCCCAGGACTTATCTTATAACTGAAAGTTTGTACCTTTCATATTGTTTCATATTATTTCTCAACTTTCCTAGCAGGTGCTTTCATGTGCTTGGGGACATAGGGAAGAAATGGTGGCAACCGCACTCTACTTCTTCTGACAGGAATCTGAGCCCAGGTGTACCAAGAGCTGTTCAAATGAAGACTGTGCAGAACTAGAAGCAGGAAGTCTTTTCCAGGAGGTGTAATAACTCCAGAACCGTAGGCTACAAATATGGCTTGGCTTTCAGGACTAATTGGGTTCCTTCTCTAAAAAGTTAAACTCTTTTCCTTGGAACAGAAGAATTAGAGAATAAGTTGCCCAGGTCGTAATGCTGCTTGGCTCAGCAGATCTCTGGGAGACCCTGGTCAGCCTGTCATCTCTTGATTCATCCAAAGAAAGAAGTATTGAAATATAACTACCAATTAGGAAATAGTCAAGCTTGCTTCCAGTCCCTACTGGAAATCTGTTCTGAAAAGATTCTTGCCACTGCTCTGACAAGAACAGCTGTGGGACACAGATAGTTTTGATGAATACATTGCTTGGATTTATAACTCTCCTAAGTACTAAACCCAATCCCTGAACTATTAAAAAAAAAGTTCATAGGATGAAGTTCTGCAACAGATATTATTTCCAGGAAGATTTGGGCAGAAAAACATTAGACATTTATCTAATGTTACATTATCTGGATTTTAGGACAATATTTACTTGACACACCTATGTTTTTTATTATTCCTAACCATTCTCATTTAGAGATTTCTCTTCTACTGTAAGGTGAGAGTATGGGGAGGGGTCTTCTGAATTACTGTTAACTTTTGCTTCTCTTTCCTTATACGTGATCCTTAGATTATGACTTCCATTCACACAGACTTTAAGAACATCTTAATGCAGAGGACAGGGAACTTTTCAACAAACTTAGAACTCAGCTGGCATCTAGACCTTGATGAGCTATTGCTGTTGTTGTTCAGTTGCTAAGTCATGTCCAACTCTTTGCAACCCCATGGACTGCAGCACACCAGGCTTCCTGTCCTTCACTGTCCCCTGGAGTTTGCTCAAACTCATGTCTGTTGAGTTGGTGATGCCATCCAATCATCTTATTCTCTGTTGCTCCCTTCTCCTGCTGCCATCAATCTTTCCCAGCATCTGGTCTTCTCCAATGAGTCGGCTCTTCACATCAGATGGCCTAAGTATTGGCGCTTCAGCTTCAGCATTAGTCTATCCAATGAATATTCAGGGTTGATGAGCTATAACCACCAGATAGTCTTCTGACAGGTTTGGACTTTTGGTTCAGAACACCAAAGACATAGTAATGTGACAAAATGTTAAATAGGTAAGTCACAGCTGGGCTGGAGAACCTATATAACCATTTCCATGAATTAGAAAGGAGTGGAAAGTTCAAAGCTCTGACTCAGCTTCCACTGAGCCGTGCTGTGCTCAAGGGGCAAAAGCAGGGGCTCCAGCCCAGGCACTTGACTCCTGTGTGGTGATGGATTAAAAAGAGCTCCACTTCAGAAAGGAGGCGTCAGAGTCAGGCTCTGCTTGAAAAGGGCTCCTTGACTCAAGAAAGGAAGTTTAAAAATGGCTGTTGACTTATTTCCAGAAGCCAAGACTTTATAAAGCCTTGGTGGGTGGAGGGAGGATAAACCTCACAAGAAAGAACAAAATAAGCTTCATGCTGTCTCCCACAATATGAGATCTGCAATACCCCCTCAAAATAGAGCAGGTGCCCCCAAAGTCATTGGGAAGACTTGACTCTAGACTAGAGGACCAGAGGAACAAGGTGGAGGCAACTTCACATCATAACACTATTAGAGAGGAAAAGAGTTGAAATCAAAACCAAAGAGGCAAATGATTTTTTAAAAAGACCTTCCACTCGAATTCATAAGCTGAATTCCAAATATTTGGAATTCCAAAAATCCAAAATTTGACAAAGCGAGTAAATAAAATAACCAATAAAACATGAATATTAATAATATCAATGCCATGGAAGTCTCATAAAGATTTTTTAATGACTATGTTTATCAAAGAGACAGTGAAGGGATGACTTCTATAAAAAAAAAAAAAAAGGAAAAGAAAACAGGTGGCTATGGGACAATAATAGATGGATATGGAAAATAACTTACAGGAAATCTTGGAAATGAAAGAGAGTCATGACCCTCAGACCAACAGAGACTTCTTATCATCAATGACAGATGCCAGAAGACAAGAGGCTGAAAGAAAATAAATGTCAACCTTGAATTGTATATCCAGCTTTACTACTGCTCATGACTAAACATTGATACATTCACTGATACAGACACGGAAACTAAAAATTACTAAAGGATACAATTTGTGAGATGAAAAGTCAACCCAGAGAGAAGGAACAGAATGAAAAAAAATAATAATGAGTAAGAAACTGATAAGATGCATTTGGATATTTAAATAACTATTGGTTATGAAATAGTAATTTTATAATTCACAAAACATCTGCAAAAAAGAAGCCAAACAGGATAAACATAACAAAATAGGGGGAGATGTTCCATGAGACCTTAAAGTGTGAAAGGAAAAGAGAAACAGTGACTAACTTTAGATTTAAATTTTAAATTGTTAGATAAATTTTTAGTTATATATGTTTTGTAAAAATTAGGAACAACCACTAAAAGAACAGAAATAGTTTGGTTACTTAGAGCAAATTTCTAAAATCAACTGAACTGCACACTGGGGAGGTACAAAGTGATCCCACTGTTTTGAGGGAAGAAAATACCAAAATGTCTATTAACACTGATTTTTGTATAAAAGAGAAAAAGGTATAATGATATTTAATATACAGATTTTCTTGGCACTTTCACTTTTCCGTACGTCAGACTTGAAACATACTGTAAACAGTTCTATATAAAGTTGATCCAAATTTAGGAAACCATTTTCTTAATTTGGTTTTAAAAGCTTTCAAATGAATTTTAGTGGATTTTTAACTCATTTGCTGAAATATAATTGTGCAACACATACTGATTAGTTTTCAAGAATAACCAATGACAACAGGGGAGAAAGTCACTTACTAGTGAATTTCAACCAAGAGCTCCACATGAAAAGTTGATGGGACTGAACTATGATTTAACAAGCTCAGTCAACGATGCAGTTTTTCAACTCAGATATCTTTTTCAATTCTGATTGCCATTAAAGCCAGGTATCACAATAAACTCACTGAGAATCAAATAGTGGACTTGCTATTTCTTGAAGTATTAAACCAAGAATTAAAAAAAAAAAAAAACAATCCACACTCAATCACTGCCTTCATTAAAAATAAATAATTTTGTCCATAGGACTTTTGTCTTATTAATAAATTTTTATTATTTCTGAAATATTGGTGATTTCACCTTGATTCTGGCCTTTAAAATGTTTTGTTTTTATGCTACATAATATACATGATATATCAATATTAGTATAGTAGGCAAAAAAATGTGTGTGTTAGTCGCTCAGTCATGTTCAACTCTGGGCGACCTCACGGACTGTAGCCCATCCATGGAGTTCCCCAGGCAAGAATACCGGGGAGTGGACTAACTGCCATTTCCTCCTCCAAGAAATTTTCCTGACCCAGGCAGGGATCAAATCCGGGTCTGCACTGCAGGCAGATTCTCTACCATCTGAGCCACCAGGCAACAAACATAACTTCTCCATTAGTAAGCACACATACATTGAGAAAACATGCTAATTTCTTTCTGATTTAGATTACTATAGCACCCTGATTATCAGGCATCTGCAGCACAGACTCCGTCCATGCATTTACTCTCCTATCAATCACTGGATCACTTTTCTTACTTCATTCAAGGAATTACATCCTTCTCACCTTGTGTATAAAACTTTCCCTAACAACCTAGGAGCACATGAAACTTGTGGCACTCTACTTTCGCAGATCACCATACAAAATATAATACTATTTGGCTTGTTTATACATGGACTGCAAGGAGATCCAACCAGTCCATTCTGAAGGAGATCAGTCCTGGGTGTTCTTTGGAAGGAATGATGCTAAAGCTGAAACTCTAGTAATTTGGCCACCTCATGCGAAGAGTTGACTCATTGGAAAAGACTCTGATGCTGGGAGGGATTGGGGGCAGGAGGAGAAGGGGACGACAGAGGATGAGATGGCTGGATGGCATCACTGACTCAATGGACATGAGTTTGAGTGAACTCCAGGAGTTGGTGATGGACAGGGAGGCCTGGCGTGCTGCAATTCATAGGGTCGCAAAGAGTTGGACACGACTGAGCGACTGAACTGAATTGAACTGATACTAATATTTTACTTAATTCATTTTTAATTCATTATAAGTAAAGATACCGAATATAGTTCCATGTACTATACAACAGGTCCCTGTTGGTTATCTGCTTTATATATAGTGGTATGCATCAGTTAATCCCATGCTCCTAATTTATCCCTCCCTTTCCCATTTCACCTTTGGTAACCATAAGTGTGTTGTCTATGAAAAATTTCTTTTAAGGTTACAGGTTTATGTCTCAATTTGCCTAATAAAATGTTTAAAGCTAATCTTTTGTGCCTCACCAAAAAAGAAATCTCTTAGTCTTCAATAATACTCAATAGTGTTGATATGAAAATAAGAATGGTAGAATTTCTGCCTGAAAAGAGACATATGAGCCTGTCTCTAAATTCCAGGAGAGAGCTGCATTTAAAAATTATTTCTGAAGGGAGACTATCTTATAAATCTATTAAGTTATAGCAGAATGATATATGCTTACCATTATCCAGATCGATGTATTTATCACTTTAAGTATTTTTAAAAATAGTTTTCAGGAACTTTCCACCTACTTTATTATGGCCAATTCTCAAAAAAAAAAAAAAAAAAAAATCACTGAATCAGCTGCAATACAACCAGGTGATTGGAATGTAGAGGAAGGCATCTGTCTGATTGGTACTGAGCAGTTGGCAAAAGACAGCTCCTGACTCCATCCATTAGCCAAAAGGGTGGCTTAAAGGGCAGTTACTAATGCTTATGGATGAGTTGACTGTTATAAAAACAAGCAAACAAAGGAAAAAACTGACTCAGAATCTGCTCCAGCAATATACAGCCTCAAGTTCTCCCCACGATTCATCACTTAGCCAAAAACATGATGAGTGCGCCCTTCAACTAGAGAGCAAGTTCTCTTCAACTAACAGATGGCTGGCAGGTGCTGGCAGGTGGCTGACTGGAGGCAGCCTGCCACCCAAACTCACAGAGATGATTGTCTTTGTCAGGCTTGCAGAAAGGGTCAGACTACTGTTTTCTTAGATGAGCAATCAAGGGCTGTCAACCAACAGTCTAATCAAATCTGGCCCACTAACGTGATCATTTGGCCAGATCAAACCCCAGAATCTTAAGATGAGTCACATGTTCTCAGTTTGCCAAAGTCTCCACCACTCCCTATTGTCTTACACTGAGCTGCATACACCTTTGTGAACTGCCTGGCTCTTGAAAGCATCTGTATCTAAGCCAGCAGAATGGATTCATGACCTCTCAAATTCTTTCCTGAATCGTAGTTTTGTAAAGAAAGGGTGGGATATTTCAGCTACCTGTACAGCTTGAAGACTTGGAAATGTTTAGGCTGGATCTTAATAAGCTGTTCCTACAGGCTGGACAGGAAACATCACTTTGCAACCAAAAAGTGTTCCTTCATGGGATACCTCTCTGGGATTCTTACAACAAAGTGCTTTGGGCTCTAAGTGACTTAAATTAAATGGCTAACATTTCTTTAGTGATAAGGTGTTTCTCAACTTGCATTCAGTTCAGTCGCTCAGTCGTGTCCGACTCTGCGACCCCATGAATCACAGCACGTCAGGCCTCCCTATCCATCACCAACTCCCGGAGTTCACTCAAACTCATGTCCATCGAGTCAGTGATGCCATCCAGCCATCTCATCCTCTGTCATCCCCTTTTCCTCCTGCCCGCAGTCCCTCCCAGCATCAGGGTCTTTTCCAGTGAGTCAACTCTTCGCATGAGGTGGCCAGAGTATTGGAGTTTCAGCTTCAGCATCAGTCCTTCCAATGAACACCCAGGACTGATCTCCTTTAGGATGGACTGGTTGGATCTCCTTGCAGTCCAAGGGACTCTCAAGAGAAGTCCAACACAACAGTTCAAAAACATCAATTCTTCGTCGCTCAGCTTTCTTCACAGTCCAACTCTCACATCCATATATGACCACTGGAAAAACCATAGCCTTGACTAGACAGACCTTTGAATTCCTTATTAAACGTGTACTGATTACATCTACTGCAAGACACAGTCCACTAAAGGAGGGATCTGGTCATTCTTCCTCATAGCTCTGAAAATAGTACTATATGCTGCGCAATTACCTTTAGAATGAATACGTGACCAGATACGTGATGGATAGAAACAAATACTGTGGTCCAGGCACATTCATTTCACTAATAGAAGAATCCCACCATGCCTCAAAAGCACTGGTCACTTTTTTTCACTCAATCATCAAATTCTGCCTGATCTCTCTAAAGGGCCCAACAAAAATTTGGTCACCTCCTTCAAAAGTACACTTTGGCATCTATTAGTAAAAAGTTGATAAGTACTGATATGTACTTAGTCTTCAGATCAATTGGGGCAATGATTCTTTCTCTTTATGCTCCTTCTATCTTCTCATCCAGGCCCTCACTGACAAGAGCAGCAGATGACCTGGGTTTTTCATATCAACCCAGGACACCTAGAGCAAAGTGCTGAGTACACAAGGTGGTATCAGTAAATAGCTGGCTGATTTAACTGGGGACTAAGTTCTCTGACTTTTCCCACTAACATGATTGTTCTAAGGGAATGAGGGATAAGATCCCATCTAAGTTTAATTACTAGGGACTAATCTCATGTGCTTACTACTTAACCCACTAAACCTGGCACAGAGAAGAGTGAGAAACACTAGCCATCTAAACAATTCTAGAAGGACTCATTAGGACCACAGGAAACATCTAGCTGCAATCTTTGAGGTTTGGAAGGCTGAGTGATTCCTCCAAGTTAGTTAGAAAAGTTTCTGGGAGCCATGGGATTAAAAAAAAAAAAAAGCAAGACAAGGAAAGGCACTGGATAACAATCAGGGTTTAGCCAGGTTCTGAAAGAACACTACGGAAATGGGCCGAGACAGGGAGCCCATGTGGTTGTTCTTAGAAAAGAAACTAGCCATCCTATGACTGCTTGCTCTACCTGATTCATGGTGCTGCTTTCAACTTGCTCCCTCCATTGTCTTTTCATCTGTATTAGCTTCCTGTTGCCACTGTAATAAATCACCACAAATTTAGTGGCTTCTAATAACCTAAATTTATACATACAGTTCTGGGGGTCAGAAGTGTGAAATAGGGTTTTATGTGGCTGAAATTAAAGTGATGACTTGACTGGTCTTCTGGAGGCTCCAGGGGAGAAAGCACTCCTTGCCTCTTCCTTGGCTTGTGGCTGTATCACTCTAATCTTTATTTCTGCTGTCACATTGCCTTCTCCATGCCTGATACTTTTGCCGTCCTATTATGAGGATCCTTGTGATTACACTGAGCTCAACTGAATAATCCAGGATAATTTCCTCAACTCAAGATCCTTAACTTAATCATGACTGCAAAATCCCCATTGAGACTCAGGAGACCTGGGTTCAAATTAAATTAGTTAAGTTTGATGATGAGTAGACTCTCTTACTACTTCTGCTTTATTGACTATGCCAAAACCTTTGACTGTGTGGATCACAACAAACTGTGGGAAATTCTGAAAGAGATGGGAATACCAGACCACCTTACCTACCTCCTGAGAAACCTGTATGCAGGTCAAGAACCAACAGTTGGAACTGGACATGGAACAACAGACTGGTTCCAAATCAGGAAAGGGGTACGTCAAGGCTGTATATTGTTACCCTGCTTATTTAACTTATATGCAGAGTACGTCATGAGAAATGCCATGCTGGATGAAGCACAAGCTGGAATCAAGATTGCTGGGAGAAATATCAATAACCTCAGATACACAGATGGCACCACCCTTATGGCAGAAAGCTAAGAAGAGCTAAAGAGCCTCTTGATGAAAGTGAAAGAGGAGAGTGAAAAAGTTGGTTTAAAACTCAACATGCAAAAAACAAAGATTATGGTATCTGGTCCCATCACTTCATGGCAAATAGATGGGGAAACAATGGAAACAGTGAGAGACTTTATTTCTCTGGGCTCCAAAATCACTGCAGATGGTGGCTGCAGCCACAAAATTAAAAGACACTTGCTTCCTGGAAGAAAAGCTATGACCAACCTAGACAGCATTTTAAAAAGCAGAGACATTACTTTGCCAACAAAAGTCTATCTAGTCAAAGCCATAGTTTTTCCAGTAGTCATGTATGGCGTGAGAGTTGGACTATAAAAAAAGTTGAATGCCAAAGAATTGATGCTTTTAAACTGTGGTGTTGGAGAAGTCTCTTGAGAGTCCCTTGGACTCCAAGGAGATCAAACCAGTCAACCCTAAAGGAAATCAGTCCTGAATGTTAATTGGAAGGTCTGATGCTAAAGTTGAAAACTCCAATATGCCACCTGATGTGAAGAACTGACTCATTGGAAAAGACTCTGACGCTGGGAAAGATTGAAGATAGGAGGAAAAGGATGAGGATGAGATGGTTGGATGGCACCAACTCAACGGACATGAGTTTGAGCAAGCTCTGGGAGTTGGTGATGGACAGGGAGGCCTAGCGTGCTACAGTCCATGGGGTTGCAAAGAGTGGGACATGACTGAGTGACTGAACTGACTGAGACTCTCTTAACTTTATAGAATCTCTGCAAACTGGGTAATTCTCAAACACACTCTTAAATTCTTTAAAGTAGTATTTTGAGTGCCCCCAGGAGCCATCACTTACATCATAAATAGTTGGAACATGGGAAACTTCCAAGGAATTTGAGAGGAACAAACTTCTAAGTGAGACTACCTACAACCCACCTATTCAGAAACGAGGGTGGGGGTGGGGGGAAGATACAGAATTAACGTTAAAATAGCAACATCAGCCTGCAGTGATTCACCAGTGTGTTTATCTTTGGAGGGCTAAATTAAGTAGAACATTCTGGCGACATTCTTTTTCTTTATTCTAACAGCATTCTTTCTCCCTTTTAAAAACAAGAACAACAAAACAAGCTCTGGTCCTCTTCATGAAAGCCTAATGCAGGACTCTGTTCCCTTGAACTCTGGATAAAGTTTGAAATTTGTAATTTAAAATGTGAATGCCAAAATAACATACATGTGGAACTTTATAGTTAGCATTGCCTGTCAAGGTCCCCTGCAATGTTAGCTTTGGGCACACCTTACAGCTTGCTCTGTGAAAGTGTGAACTAAAAATATGTTGGCTCATCAGTCATTTGAGTCTGGAAACATTTAAATAATTAAGCTCCAAAGCCAGTCAGTACCACAGAATGCTATGACCCCAGAGATGTCCTGGGCCCTGAGGGTTCCACATCAAAAGATTATAAAAATATCCCCCAGCCCCAAGTAAACGTGGCATAAAACCCCTCTACCTAGTAAATGTAGCACAAAACCATTTTCGTTTCATGCCAAATAAAGCTAGAATATCAGAAGCCCATCACTGACCCTCCTTTTTTTTCTGCCTAATTAGCCTTTCCTGTGTCACTTGACATCCTTACCCTTGTTCATGTATATTTCAGTGTCCATCATCTAATTGGACTTCTAACTGAGCGACATCATTCTTTGTCCGTCTATATTTTGCATCAAATGCGTCACACCTTATAAAGGCTTCTAAATGTGTTCTTACTATAGGATTCTAAAATTGGCTTGCTTCTGAAAACCTGAACTGAAAATGTAACAGAAAAAAAGACCAGTTTTAGGAAGCTGTACGTTATTCTTAAAATCATTATGTAATAGTCTTCCTTTCAGAACTTCTTCCCCTCAGTCCCTAAATGAGGTGTTTGCAAAGAAAGTCCACTAAAACCAGCAGACTGGAAAAAGAGAGCCCCAAGTCAAATGTCCCTACAGACAGAATTCTCGCTACTGACAGCCTGGTGAGTGGGAGCACCCAGGGACCCGTGCTCTACTGTAGCGGCCCAGCACAGCGCCCCTGCACTGGAGCAGGGGCCGAGACTTACCCGCCCAGAAGTGCAGGCTGTTGGCACTAGATGGGTTGGCGGCTGGCTCCAGAGAAAATGTGCGTGCTGGTCTGCTGGATCTGGCCAAGGCCAGTGCCGAGGCGGAAGCCCAGGCCTTCTCCCCGGCCATCATCATCAAGTCAAAGGCTTTTCCTACTTTCCTTCCCCTGAGATAGCACCCAGATCCACTTAGAAGAAAATTAGAGGGGTTCACCCTGATATTCACTGCTGCCCTGTCCACAATAGCCAGGACATGGAAGCAACGTAGAAGTCCATCAACAGAGGGATGGATAAAGAAGATGTGGTACATATATATACAGTAGAATATCACTCAGCCATACAAAGGAGCATAATAATGCCACTTTGCCGTGACATGGATGAAGGCAGAGATTGTCATACAGAGTGAAAGAAGTCAGATAGAGAAATATTATATAATATTGATTATATGTGAAATCCAGAAAAATAGTACAGATGAACTTATTTGCAAAGCAGAAATAGTCACAGATGTAGAAAACAAACTTACAGTTACCAAGGGGGGATGGAGGAGAGGGGTGAATTGGGAGATTGGGATCGACATATAAACATTACTGTATATAAAATAGATAACTAATGAGAAGCTACTGTGTAGCACAGGGAACTCTATTCAGTGAGACCTAAGTGGGAAGGAAATCTAAAAAAGAGTAGGTACATGTATATGCATAACTGATTCACTTTGCTGCACAAGCATGCATGTTAAGTTGCTTCAGTCGTGTCCAAATCTGTGCAACCCATTGGACTGTAACCCGCCAGGCTTCTCTGTCCATGGGATTCTCCAGGCATGAATACTGGAGTGGGTTGCCATGCCCTTCTCCAGCGGAATCTTCCCGACCCAGAGATCGAACTTGGGTCTCCTGCATTGCAAATAGTCTCTTTATCAACTGAGCAACCAGGGAAGCCCAGCAGAATTAACATAATATTGTAATGCAATTATACTCCAATCTAAAAAGAGAGAGAGAAGGGAATTAGAGGCGTTCAGTCTATGCCAATCCCTGGGTATTGTTTCTATATCCCAGTGAATATTTTCATCAGTTCTAAACACAGGCATTTGTGTTTGAATGGGATTTTCAGTTGGCACTGTCTTAGAAAGAGGGCAGCATTTCCCTATATTGTGAGAGAGGGGTAAGTGGAGAGGCCAAGGGGGTCTGGGGCAGGCTCCTCATGCCTGGGTCTGAGCGTGGCACTGGGGGCACATCTGTGCTCCTCCCGGCCTCCCCTGGGAAGGCCTTCATCCCACCTGGCCCTCACTGGTCTTGCACTAGAGGCCCTCAGAGGTCACCACTGAGTCCTTCCTAAACATACAGCCTCCGCGGGTCTGTGGCTTCTCTGTGGCCCATACATGCTGCTCTGGGTGCCTGGAAACCTTCTGCTTTTTTCACATGATTCTGGGCCAGGGAGAGGCTGCCCCGGGCCCTGCTGGCCTCACCAGCTCATTCTCGGCTCTCGTGGGGGCAGGGAGCTTGGTGACACTCTCCAGCAAGTGGCCCAGAACACCAAGCAGATGTTTCTTTTTCTTTCTCAGCAGGCTTCATGCAAGGTCCCTCCAGAGTGTCCTAAATGTGTCTCCGTCTGTCTGCCTCGGTGATTATCCTCAAGGAATTCTTTCCAGCCTTTTATCTTATGCCAGGCCCAGGCTTTGGAAACTCAGAAGTCAAGAATCGACCTCAATGGCCTCTGCCTTCGGCTGTCACCCTTTCCTAAAGTGAAGGCAGAATGCCCCAGCTGCCTGCACCAAAGGCGATGTTGCAAGGCACAAAGAGTTACAGGAAAAAAGAAAAAGAAAAATCTGCTACTATTTCAAAATACTATCTCCAAAACATACATAAAATTAACATAAGAAATGCTGTCCTTCATCTACAAATATGATGACATTGGCCAATCAGCTGTAGGATATAGATGAATTTTTCTGGGAGCAGGAATGGATTTGTTCTACTTTGTCCATGGCCTCAGCTCACCCACCTGGTGGCCAGCACATGCCCTGGCAAGTTGCCCCTCTGGGTTCTGGAGACAGGATGAGCCCACACAATGGAACAACTGTATTCACCCACACCAAGACATCGTAACACTGTTCTCGCAACCAGTCTTCCCACAGTAACCTTAGCATATAAGACACAAGGCTCTTTCTTTCTTAGATCTTCAGAAATAGCATATAAGACAGCTTGTTCCTATAACTGACAAAATAAGCAAACACACAAATAAGTAAATAAATAGAAAGCCATTGAACTCCCAGAGTGCATGTACACCTAAAAGGCTTACTAAATGGTCTTTGCTTGGGGGTATTTCCTTCCTTTCTGTCTTCAATAGCACCCACTTCTGATCATAGATGCCTACTGACTGTGCAATCCAGAATACTGTAATTAGCTTTCTAACACCGATTTCCTATTAAGGTACATAAATAACAAGAGGGAGGTGAAATGCTAGGCTCCTCTTGAATAGTGTCTTAAAATAACAGAAGGAAGCAACCACATGCTGATAGATGTTGGCTCCAAAAGTACATTTAAAGTCAGAGACTGGGATTTGCTGCAGAACAGTTCAACCGGAAGCTCGTCAGGACTCGCGTGAAAACAACAATGATCCTATGAATGTGGATCCTTCACCCTCAAAGTGGTGAGTTCCTGGAAGGAATCAGCAGCACGTGAAAAGTTTTTATGATAATAAGACCAAATGCAGGAAAGATGCCACAGTAAAAATCAGGTTTGTAAAAGGCCTGTAGATTTAAATGAACATCAGCCCACCCAAAATTCCAATTCTTATGTAAATCTTATTTACTTTCAAGTAAGTACATTTCCTTTAATCACTTAAATACCGGTAACTATTTTTAAACTCTGTCACCATGAGTTTTAATTATTGAGCACAGAGTTTTAGTGACGATGCTAAGTCACTTCAGTCGTGTCCGACTCTGTGCGACCCCATAGACAGCAGCCCACCAGGCTCCCCTGTCCTTGGGATTCTCCAGGCAAGAATGCTGGAGTGGGTTGCCTGAAATAACCTGGGCATGGTTATTATATTTTTAAATAGATCATTGGATTAGATTACAAACACTTTGTTTAGGAATTTCCTATCTACTTTGGTGAGTGAGAGTCATTTGTATTTTCCCTTCTGGCTTTAGAATGAGCTGAGCTGTGTTTCACTATTTTCTGTAATACGAAATAGCTTGTGTAAGATTAGTGTTAAGAGCTGAATTGTGTTCCCCAAATGCATATATTGAAGTTCTAACCCTAATACCTCAGAATATAACCGATTTGGCTATAGACCTCTAAAGAGGTGATTAAGTTAAAATGAGGCCCTTGGGGTGGGCCTTAATCCAGTCTGACCAGTGTCCTTATAAGAAGAGGAGATTTGGACATAAAGAGACACCAGGGATGTTCACACATAGAGAGAAAAGGTCTTGTAAGGACACAGCAAGAAGGAAGCCATCCGCAAGCCAAGGTTGAGGGGCCTTAGAAGACATCAGTTCTGCTCACACCTTCATCTTGGTCTTCTAGCTTCCAGACTTGTGAGAAGATAAATTTCTGTTTAAGACATCCGGTCTACGGTGTTTTTTTACAGCAGCCTTACCAGACATACAATTAGAATGACTCGTTCCTTGAAAGTTGAAAAGCTTTTGGGTCCAGTGAAACATTTTGATCACTGATTTAAATTAGTTAATAGTTTCAGGACTTTTCAATTTTCTAGTTTTTCTTGAGCCAGTTTTGGCAAGTTAAATGTATGTTTCACCTATTTTTAAGGATGTGTGTCATTTGCTCAGTCATGTCCAACTCTTTGGGGTTTCCAGGTGGTGCTAGTGGTAAAGAACCTGCTGCCAATGCTGGAGATGTAAGAGATGTGGGTTTGATCCCTGGGTCAGTCAGGAAGATCCCCTGAAGGAGGAAATGGCAGCCCACTCCAGTATTCTTGCCTGGAAAAATCCCATAGACAGAGCAGCCTGGTGCGCCATGGTCCACAGGGCTGCAAAGAGTTGGACATGACTGAAGCAACTTGGCACGTCCAACTCTCTGTGACCCCATGGACTGTAGCTTGCCAGGCTCCCCTGTCTTTGGAATTTTCCAGGCAAGAATACTGGAGTGGGTTGCCATTTTCTACTCCAAGGGATCTTCGTGACCCAGGGATCGAACCCATTTCTCACGTGTCTCCTGCACTGGCAGGCAGATTCTTTAATACTCTACCACCTGGAAAGCCCATTTTCAAGGTTATAGAAATCAAACTGTTTATTCCATCCTCTTGCTACCTTTTCATCTCTGCAACCTCCATACATATATAGTTTTCATTTCTACTACTCTTTATTGGGTATTTCTTCTCTCCCTCATGGATATTCCCAGGTATGTCATTTCTATTAGTCTCTTCATAGAGTGAACCTTTGGTTTTATTGATCCTTGTATATTTGTTTCTGTTTCATGAATTCTCATATTTACCTTTATTATTTCCTTCCTTCTGCTTTCTTTGGGTTGATTCTGGGAAAGTCTTACTCTGAGAACTGACATTTGGGATATCGAGTATAAGTCAGTGGTTTTCAAACTCTGCTCTGCAGAAGACCTTGGGATATTCTTGGGGAGAGGGGTTGTTGTCTCAGAGGCTACCATCCAGAGTTCCTCTCTCCTACCCACTCCAGTTGCCACCAAGAAGGCTCAGCTGTTTTCATCAAAGTAACTCTGGGGACTCCCTGGTGGTCAAGTGTGTGGACTCCACACCCACTGCAGGAAGTACAGGTTTGATTCCTGGTCAGGAAGCTAAGATCCCTCAAACTGCATGGCAAGGCCAAAAAAAAAAAAAAAAAATCAACTTTGCTCTATTTTTATCAATCTTACATGTAGAATTTCCATAAAATTTGCGGGGGGGGAACGGTTGCATCTTCTAAAAAATAAGATAGTTTTTAAAAGTTTGAAGGCTCAGAAGAATTGAGACAAGGAAGTGTATTTCTAGTACTTATAGATACACATATTTCTATTGACAACGCAGTGAGTTAATATTAAAGTACCAATTTATAACTAGGGAAATCTCCCCACATTTGTCAATGCCAGAACCCTTCTAAATTGAGATCCTGTAATTCTATCTGTACTTACAAGATCAATGACCTTAAGTATAAAAGGCTTTGGAAGATCCTTCACAGGCCAGCAGTGTTTAGAATTTGTGCTGAGTATTAGCTAATTTTTTACTCTAAATATCCCTTCAGGTAAAGTTCTATGAGATGGATGAAAGAATAGTATTTCTCAATTTCAAAATAGACAATTTTCTTGCTTTCAAGTATTTCATTAGTTTGCTGAATATGTCTATGAAAAACTCTCCCAGCTTTCTCCTCATCTCCGGACTTAATCTTTTAATCTTGCATGAGTTGTTAACAAGCTTTCGGTAAATTATCCTGTTGTAGATCACTGCCATAAACAGTGAGAGATGAGTTAATAACATCAGATTGTATTTTTAGTGTAAAAATTTGGATAACGTTAAGTAATTTAATATATGGCTTTGATTCCACAAGTAGAAATAATTTATGGGCTTATCTATATGATTTGGCATAAATAGTCTATAAATGCTTCTCTTATGTCTGTATCACATTTTATTGTCAAAAATTAATGTGATGGGTTCTTAGAAAAACAAGTTAAAAATTAAAACACTATAGAACAGTACTGAGTCTTAGCTACAGCTCTCTTTTTTTTATACTTGCAGATAAGTAATTTGATTTCAAATTAATAATAATTATCATGTCTTTCCACCATGGCAAATAGATGATTACCTGCCTTCATGCAATTGATGTGGATTTCACAAAACAGGAGCAGTAATTAGCTGAACCTGCTAGCTTATTACCATCAGGAGAAAAAAAAGACTCAACAGTAACAAAAATCTCAACTGCTGGTTTAGACAGTCTTTAATATTGTAGTAATGGTGCTAAACACCATTAAATATGGGCATCCTTTCAGAGCTTGGGAGGAAGATATGTTTCAGCTAAAGACTTCCCTGGTGGCTCAGTTGGTAAAGAACCTGCCTGCAGTGCAGGAGACCTGGGTTCGATTCCCAGGTTGGGAAGATCCCCTGGAGGAGGGCATGACAACCCACTCCAGTATTCTTGCCTGGGAAATCCCATGGACAGAGGATCCTGGCAGAGCACAGTCCATGGGGGTCGCAAACAGTCAGACATGATGAGCAACTAAACCACCACCACCATGTTCAAGCTAAAAAAGTACAATGGACCCACGGCAGGTCCACAGTTGGACAAACCGTGGTTCCTCTGAGCTCGTTTATGCCCTTAAAATTACCCAAAATAAGAACTTCTTTTCCACTCTGTATAATGCAGAAGGCACAGTTCTCATCCAAGCATATGATAAATGGATGTCCAAGGTTTATGTTCTGTTTTAACAAAAAAAATAATCTGTCCTTTCCATGAAGTGCTAGCTGCTGCTAAGTCGCTTCAGTCGTGTCCGACTCTGTGCGACCCCATAGACGGCAGCCAACCAGGCTCCCCCATCCCTGGGATTCTCCAAGCAAGAACACTGGAGTGGGTTGCCATTTCCTTCTCCAATGCATGAAAGTGAAAAGTGAAAGTGAAGTCTCTCAGTCGTGTTCGACTTAGCGACCCCATGGACTGCAGCCTACCAGGCTCCTCCATCCATGGGATTTTCCAGGCAAGAGTACTGGAGTAGGGTGCCATCGCCTTCTCCGGAAGTGCTAGCAGTCCCAGCTTAATGCCCTCCTTTTGGGCTCATCAAATATACTGGACATTGGTTCCCTGGCCATAGCTACCTTGCATCAAATTACATAAGAAGCCTCATGCTTCCACATCATTTTGAGGGGTCTGGGCCAGAGTCACTCACATAGCTCATTCACCCACAAGCATTTGTTGAGCATCTATGAGGTGTCAAGCCTGGTGACAATCAGGAAAGACTGTCCTCACGAAGCTTGCTTTCTAGTCCTGGCTGGTTTTCTTCAGATCCCAGGACTCCCAAGACAATGCCTTCAGCCTCTGCACTGCCCCCTGAGCTTCAGGGCACCCCTGGAGTATGCTGCTTGGAAGGGGCTCTAAGGACTCTGATTCTGAATCCAATCCCCGCTCCCTAAGCCCGAGGTCAGCAGTGAACATAGTTCCCTCTTTCCCATGCACTGTCTTTTTCCTATCTGGTATCTCAGTTTCTACTTTCAACAGAGACTTTTGCCTGGGCTAAATCATTCTCACCCTGACTTGAAAGTCAGCTTCCAATCCCTTCCTACTGGCTGGAATCCAGCTCCAACAGACAGACCAGCTTCCTGACAGGGACCACTTTAGCGGCACTTCCAAAGTCCCCCCCCAGCCCCCAACCCCTGTCCATTTCCGGTCACAAGGCTCTGCCTGTATCTGAGTACAGATGCAGTTCTACCCAGCTGAGCCCCACTCTCAGTCCCTGCAGCCCATTAATATTCTTCCCCTGGTTTCCCTCGGTGCCTGGGTCGAACATGGGAGCCTGGTCCTGCCCATCCACCCTGCCTTAACTGCTGATTAGACACTCATGTGTTTCCCCTACTAGAGTTATGACAGCCAAGCCTAGACAGCTGAGCTTCCTTCATACAGACCAGACAAATCAGGCTTTCGATGTTTAGAGGAGAAAGCCAGCATCTTCCTTTCCACAGCTCCCAGTCATACATTCTTCTCTCCCTTGGGGCTGGGGTCCTAGTCTTTATCATCCATCCATTACTCCGGTCCCAAAGAAAGAAACTCCTCCTCCCGGCTCAGCCATTCCCTCTCACCCTGGACTCACCCCTCCCAGGGAGCCGTGGTGCATATGATCAGCTAGAGTCTGACAGTCTCTGGGTGAGCAGTGCACATTTGTTTATTTCTTACATTGAGAGGTAGAGATTGGCCAAGGTTTGTTGAATAATTGCATCAAGCCCTATACATCGTTTGAACCTCTTAAGTCCTTCCAGGATGGATGAAACGCTGCCTTAGTGTCTCTGGGGAATATCATCAAGTAAAGCCAGCAGGTTCTGGTGCCATAACTAGAGGTCACATGATGCTTCACTTGTGTCAGAATGGAACGCTTATTTCATTCTTTACCCTTTTCCCTCCAAAACTCAGGACTTGATCTTCCCTTTAAGTCGTAGCTGGGACCAACTTTTGTTGCACAAGAGAGGAATCTGGATGCCTTGTCTAGCACCCTGAGATTCAACATCAAGTCACTTTTCCATTCATCTCTCTTCATATCTTGAATTTTCTGGTCCCAGCAATCATCATTTAACTGCTGTGATCCCAAAAGCCGATCCATCTGAACCCAAGTTCTAATAGTTGGCCCTGAGGCCAAACCTCTTTCTTAATTATATCCTTATTACTGTAATTTCCAGAGCTGGTAATTCTGTTTTGCTAGTTCTCCACCCAGTGGTTTTGAATCTGATTCCAGAAGCATGTGTACTTAGCACATGTTAGATGCAAAATAATCATTAATTGGTCAATTGATTTAAAAATACCTGGGCTACTATAATAGATGGTAGGCATCAAACCCAGAGAAAGACTTAGAGTAGACAGAATTCACTCAAATAAGGACTTCTGGGATTCACTCAAGTGAGAACTAAAGGGCAAGGACTGCGTCTTTTTTAAAATTTATTTCATTGAAGTATAGTTGGTTTACAATGTTGTGTTAATTTCTACTGTACCGTGAAGTGATTCAGCACTTATACATTCTTTTTCATATTCTTCTCCATTATGGTTTATCACAGGATTTTTTTTTACTTTTTATTTTATATCTGAGTATAGTTAATTTTGGAGAAGGCAATGGCACCCCACTCCAGTACTCTTGCCTGGAAAATCCCATGGACAGAGGAGCCTGGTAGGCTGCAGTCCATGGGGTCGTGAATTCGGACACGACTGAGCGACTTCACTTTCACTTTTCACTTTCATGCATTGGAGAAGGAAATGGCAGCCCACTCCAGTGTTCTTGCCTGGAGAATCCCAGGGACGGGGGAGCCTGGTGGGCTGCTGTCTATGGGGTCGCACAGAGTCGGACACAACTGAAGCGACTTAGCAGCAGCAGTTAATTTAACATGTTGTGTTAGTTTCAGGTGTACAACAAAGTGATTCAGCTATACACATACATGTATCTATTCTTTTTCAATCTTTTCCCAATTAGATTGTTACAGAATATTGAGAAGAGTTCCCTGTGCTATTCAGTAGGTCCTTACTGGTTATCCATTTTAAATATAGCAGTCTGTACATGTCATTCCCAAACCTCTTAACTACTGAGTGAAGTTATATGTGGAATCCAAAAAAAAAAAAAAAAGATACAAATGAACTTATTTACAAACCAGAAACAGACTCAGGGACTTAAAGAACAAGCCTATGGTTACCAGGATGGAAGGGAATGGGGGAGGGACAGTTACAGACTGTGTGTACTGATTCACTGCTGCCTCTCTACCTTGGCACCATGCCTGGCACCCAGGATACTCTTTACAGTGTGATAAAGGAATGGATTTACAGATGGCACGCACTGTCAGACGACTCCCTGAAGCTGCCTGTCTCCCTGCCGGCCAATTAGCTCTCCTCCTCCAAGATTTCCCACTGGCAGGCTGTGCCAAGCTGCTCTGAACCACAGCCACCTCCTCCGACCTTCCATCCTTCCGACGATGTTAACTGTGAACCAGAACCACGCTCTGTGGTTGTGGTCATAACCTCTGGAGGCTGTGTGCTGTCAGCCCCCTGAACTGACCGAAGCTTCATTATAATGTGCATGCCTCCCACCTCACCCCCAGCCCCTCATTCCCCCACCACATTGCCGTGGCACAGACAACTGGGCTGAGTCAAACTGTGCACACCTGGTTGGCACCAGGAACAATTCAACAGTCTCCTGCAGAGGATCTTCTCTAGCCTCCATGTCTTCTATTTCTTCAACTGATCCTCATGGAACACAAGTTCAGATTTCAGGATTCTAATTTGCATCTTCTAAATTAATTTTCTTCTATATGACATTCTTATGGTGTCATATGCCAGACTGAACACTGCAGATATGATTTTTTTGTAACAACCATCAATCTCCATCCACAAACATTGCTAGGTTCCAGGTGCTTGTGATAGGCCAGCAGATAATAAATTTCTTGCTAGCAAGGGCAGGGTTTAACTACTTTATTCTCTGCATGCGTGCTAAGTCTCTTCAGTCACATCTGACTCTTCGCCACGCTGTGGACTGCAGCCTGCCAGGCTCCTCTGTCCATGGGATTCTCCAGTCAAGAATACTGGAGTGTGTTGCATGCCCACATGTCCTATGTCTCCTGCATTGGCAGGCAGGTTCTTTACCACTGGTGCCACCTGGGAAGCCCGCTTGACTTTCTATCTCACAGCTATTACAGTGCTGGGCTCCTGGCACAATCACTGTTACATGGAAAGGAAGAGATAACACAACAGTCTGTTTCCCAAACAAAGTAGGAGCTGCAAGTAGGTGTGATGGCACTGTTGCAAAGCTGGCACTAGGGGAGTGGGGCATCAGGTTAAGGAAGAATAAGAGCAGTAGACCCATCAAGCTGTTTGAGGAAGCCCATCTCTCCTTTGGGCTTCTCTTGTGGCTCAGAGGTTAAAGCGTCTGCCTGCAATGCAGGAGACCCGGGTTCAATCCCTGGGTCAGGAAGATCCCCTGGAGAAGGAAATGGCAACCCACTCCAGTATTCTTGCCTAGGAAATCCCATGGATGCAGGAGTCTGGTGGCCTGCAGTCCATGGGGTCGCAAAGAGTTGGACACGACTGAGCCACTTCACTTCACTTCATCCCTCCTATAAACTCTTATGTAAACTGGGTCTAGGGAAATTCCTGCAATTCAAAAAATCAAACCTTCTAAGCGAAATTCCTTTTCCAAATAAACAAGTTGAGGATGATAATAACAAGTCGGGGATGAATGATAAACTTCAACTCTCATCCTGAACCATCCCTAGAGCATACATAGGGTCCAGAAAGCCTGACTCTGCCAACAGCTGTTCCCTTAAGATGGGCCTTGCTGTCAGAAGCCACTGACAGGCTTATAGGCCGGATGCTACTATGGAACATTCAGTCCACAGAATGATCCATGATCAAAATCAAAATTTGCATGAGAAAAACATCCAAAAAGATCCATAACCATGTCTGAATATAACTGATGGTACAGAGTCGCTCTCAGAAAGAAAAGACAACCCACCCCTCTCCAAGGAGCCCATTAATACCAAAGAATGGGGCTGCTTTGCTTGGAATGAGAGGTGCTTAGATTTTCATGACTGCTATCTTTTTTCCGTGAAGGAAAAACTGCTTACAAAATATCCTCAACCCCTCATCCCAGGTTCTGACTAAACTACTAAAAACAGTAGCTAACATTTTAGGATAGTTCCTAAGTGCCCAGTAGTGAGCTAAACTTATAACCCTCACAACAACTCTGTAATGAAGGTACTATTATTAGACCCATTCTACAGACAAGAAAATTGAGTCAGAAAGATGTACCAACTTACCTAGGATTACACGACTAGTATGGAGTACAGTACAGTTGGTATTTGAAGAGAGGCAACTGGATGACAAAGCTCACACGTAACGACGATGCTCACTGTGCCCCACTAAACGCCACAGTAAAAATATGTCTTTTATATCCTGCCAGTCTCTGGCTTATTTGATCCACATGAAAATCTCCTTGAGGTCAGGAATCATGTCTTTTAAAAATGTGTATCCATAACCTTTAGCACTGTTTGAAAAGCATTAAGTTTCCAATTCAATCAACACTTGAACCAGCAATCCTAGTCCTGGACATATATCTGGAGAAAATCATAATCTCAAAAGATATATGTACTCCAAAGTTCACTACAGCACTACTTACAACAGCCAGGACATGGAGGCAACCTAAGTGTCCATCAATAGAGGACTAGATAAAGATGGCATACAATGGAATATTACCCAGCCACAACAAAAAGGGAAATAATGCCATCTGCGGCAACATGGATGCACCTAGAGATTGTCATTCTGAGTAAGTCATACAAAGACAAACATCATATGATATTGCTTATATGTGGAATCTTAAAAACAAAACGGTGCATATGAAGTTACAAAACAGAAATAGAGTCATGGATGTAAAAAACAAACTTATGGTTACTACGGAAAGGGGGATGAATAAATTAGGAGATTGGAATTGACATATACACACCACTATATATAACATAGATAACTAACAAGAACCTACTTATAACAGCTACTCCATACTCTGTAATGACCTATATGGGAAAAGAATCTAAGAGTGGATTATCTATATATGTGTAAGCGATCCACTTTGCTGTACAGCACAGAATGTTGTAAATCAACTCTACTCCAATAAAAATTAATTAAAAAACAAAATTAAATCAAAACTTTTTTAAAAACCAACATCTGTTGAATGAATGAATCAAGTTGTACCACCACACAGATTTGAATCTACTCCTGTCCACCTTAGGTAGGACTCACTGCCTTCCAGTCAAGAAAGAGGTGCCTCATAGCTGTGTTACCACCAGTGCCATAGTGCTTGTATTCTATAGACCTCTTTTCATAAGTTCTTGCTAAATTCCCTCTTCCTGTGATTAAGCAAAGTGCAAACATAGCATTTCGTCACTTGGCAACTTTAGGATAAATCTCTGAGAGTGTAAACCAATGTTCTACCAATCTCAAAGTGAGAAAGGGTTGCGTTTTCTTTATAGATCGTTCTGTGCAGATATAATCTGAAGATAGCTGCTAGCAGGCATTTCTGTAATCCACCTTTATATGATATGACTAGTGCTTTCACTAGCTCAATCACTGTTTAGTAAAAAAATAATCAATCTTCTGGACTCCTAGAGACAGAAGGACTGCAAAGGAATGCTCTCTATTGCTACTATGAGTCATGGTGAAATCATTGGTAACTAAGTGGCCCATATTTTGGCTCTTATGGCGTAAATAGACGATACAAAATTACATTCAAAGACAGGAACAGAAATTTACTAACTCCTAAGTTCTCTGAGTTTCATACTCAAAATAGAAAGATTCAGTACAGTGTTTCTAATTCAAGTGTGTGAATTCTGACTGCATGTTTTAAGTGCATCAGGGTTAGAAATTAGTCTATGCGAACAAACCAGTATTTTTATACTTAAATTCTTTGTAGACTTTTCTCTTTTAATACAGCTGAATCCTTCAACAAATTCTGGCAAGACTAATCATTTTCCTATGCCCTTTCTGCCACTGCTAAATACATCAAATACCTATTTAAACAGTGTAAAATATTTTCATTTAGCTAAATAATTTAGAGAGCTGAACCCTGCCATATTTGGCAGGCATTTTTTGATTTTGCTTTTATTCCTAAATGTTATATTGTAAGCACATACTCATGTCACTAAAACTGTTGACGAATATGAATAATACCCTATAATTTCTATCATTTACTTACTTGTTATCCTATTCTAGAATATGAAGGATATCCAAGTTTTTTTTTAACTATTATAAGTAACACTATGATGAATATCATCATATATCCATATCTGATCCTTCTTTGGTAAAAACTTGCAAAGAATCAAGTTGTTAAATAATGAATAATGATAATGATAATGAATGTTCTTGAGGTTTTTCAGTAAACAGCCAAATTGTGTTCCAGTTACCTGCCACGGCATCAAATTACCTGCTTTCTCTGCCCCTGCTGGTATCTACTGTCTGTATCCAATAATTAGAAATCTAATTTTATGTCATATTATGTTCTTTCTGTCTCCCTATCCTTGTGGCTTGTTTCTTAGTGTGTTGTTACTGTGGTTTGTGAGTGCACGGTCAGCTAAGAATCATGGGAATGGTGTAAGCTTGGACTGAGGTTCCACTTCCAGAAAGAGTTTGCTCTGGATTGTGCCAGTACCCCAGTGGGGTTCCAATCTGGAACAAATTTATTTGTTTGCCTAAATAAGTGGCATAAATTCTAGGCCCAACTTACATGAGGATGGGACTACGGTTATAAAATTTTATAGGTGGTCTTTTTCTGTCCACAGCCTAAGAGGAAACAGGTAAATTTCCTTGTGTGCTCAGTCACTCAGTCATGTCCAGCTCTTTGTAGCCCCATGGATGCAGCCCACCAGGCTCCTCTGTCCATGGGATTTTCCAGGCAAGAATACTGCAGTGGGTTGCCATTTCCTCCTCTAGGGGACTTCCTGACCCAGGGATCATAGTCGTGTCTCCTGCATTGGCAGATGGATTCTTTACCACTGAGCCACCTGGGAAGCCACTGTTAAGTTTCTTTATCCACTTTTAAAATATATATATATATATATATATACACACACACATATATTTTTTAAAAATTTATTTTGGCCACACTGTACGGGCATGAGAGATCTTCCCCAAACAGGGACCAAACCCTTGCCTCCTGCAATGGAAGCTCAGAGTCTTAACCACCAGGGAAGCCCTCCTTATTCCTTTTAACGACAATTTTTTCCCTCTAACTTTCCCTCCTACTAAGGGTAAAACTCTTTGTTTAGGATCTATGTGATACACCTAGGCATTAAAACCCAAGGCTCAGGTGCCAGTTCCCAGGAGACTGCCTTGCCATCCCCGTGTCTAATTGTCTAGATAAACTGTATTAATTTAAAGGGGTCTCGGTGGTCCAGCAGATGAGGGGAGAAAGGCCTGTTACATTCATCTTCACACTCCACCCTTACTTTCCAGGTCAATGAGAGACATCAACTCAGTCAGTAGTAGGACACCGGATGACCTCACCCCTGTCCACCTGGAGACCAGAGAGATTCCCCCAAAGCCTTCAGATGCTGACAAAAGCCCTGAGGTCAGCAGTGGCTTGAGTGCCTGTTTATCATGGTGTTGTCCAACTCCCTCTGGCTTTGGCTCCATAGTTTTGAAATTTCACCTTGACATTTAGAGGGATGTATCTCATTCTGGGCTTTCCTGGTGGCTCAGATAGTAAAGAATCTGCCTGCAATACAGGAGACCTGGGTTTGATCTCTGGGTCGGGAAGATCCCCTGGAGAAGGGAATGGCAACCCACTCAAGTATTCTTGCCTGGGAAATCCCATGGACACAGGTGCCTGGGGGGCTACAGTCCATGGGGTTTCAAGAGTCGGACACGACTTAGTGACTAAAACCAACCAATCACCCATCTCATTCTGACTCCCTGATTTGCAGGTGTTCTGCAGTGGAAGAGTATTTAGGGTTATCTCATCTGCCATGTTGCCAGAAGTGGTCCCATCCATCACCTCGAGACCTCCTGTCACCACCCTCCACCCCACGCTCCAGAGCTGCTGGCATCCTGCTCACGGTTCTGTCTCCACTCCAAGCCGTCTCATCATCCTGGGCCCTGTCAGCATGGATGTGGGTAACCCATCCAACATCTCAGCCTCTCAATTCCTTAAATTTCTCACTTTTAATGATCTTTACTTTCACCTTCTTTCAGTCACCTACTACGGCCTTTTCCACCACGTCAGTGACACCACCTTTACAAATGTGAATTCCATCACATTCCTCTTGAACCATGATCTCTTATATTTCCAGTTCTCTCATTCAGTTACTTCCTTGACATTTCCTCCAGTCTTCCCTTTCCTTCCTGTCCTGTTTACATCCTAGAGTCCATACTTTACACTCTCGGTCCACCCAACTTTGCTCAAACACATTTCAGGGGCACCTGCCTGAACAACAACAACAAACTCAGAGAAATGCAACAGTCTGACTTTTGCATACTTTCCCCTTGAGCTTATGCAAAAATCCACATAAACTATATATATGGTGGCTCTTGTATTCAAGTTCTGTCTCTGTATCTAAACTGCTCAGCGATGCTTTTAGGTCTCCATCGTTCATTCTGTCTGCCACGATACACACCATCATTGCAAAGCTTCTCCAGGAAACCGTGACTCTCTCCACAGCCCTTAACAAAAGAATTGTCCTCCTACTTCACAGGAGAAATGGACGCCATCAGAGAACTCCTCAGCCTTCCTGCCACCAAATTTCTACCTTACGCCACTGTGGCAGGCAGGCAGCCTTGTAATGGTCCCGCTTCCCAGGCTTCACCCTCCTGTACAGTCACCTTCCTTTGAGTGAGGGCTGGGCCGAATGACTCCATTGTAACAAACAGAGTTCAGCATAAGTGACTGGATACATTACTTCTGAAGGTGATAACAAAGACAGTGACCTTCACCTTGCTGGCCCTCTCTTGCTTTCTCTCAGGCTCACTCTGCCATGTTTCAAGCTGCCCGGTGTAGAGGCTGATGGGGCAGGAATCTGAGGGGCGGAGCTCCAGCCAGCGACCACCCAGGAACTGGGATCCTCAGTCCAATGGCTCACCAAGGCCAAAACCCTGCCGACAGCCTGGTGAGTGAGCTTGAAAGCGGATCCTTCATGAGTTGAGGGTGGAGATGCTACAGTCCTGGTACATACCTGGATTGCAATTTCAGAGACTCTCTGAGTCAGAAGACTCAGCTAAGATGCCTGGATTCCTGACCACAGACATAATCACCGCATTGTTTGAGGCAGCTACATCTTGGGGTAATTTGTTGTCACACAGCAACAGATGAGGAATACACACGCCCACTCAGCCTTCCTGCCCTTGTGGCAGTGGGAAAGGTGCATCTCCCAGCCTGGGAACATTCCATCACCTGTGGGAGAGGCCCTTTTCCTTCTCCTGCTCCCAGGTCCTAGTCTGTCCCCCACAAACAAGGTCCTCCTCCAAGATCTCGCCTGCCGTGTGGGCTCCTCCCGCCTTCTCATCACACGTGTCTACACGCCTCCTTTAAGAGTAGAACCTAAGTGAAGACAGGAGCCACGCTGCTGTGGCTCATTGTTGTGCCCGCAGTTCCCACCACCATTCTTTGAACATGAAAGGCTCTTCATAATAATTTGGTGAATAAAAGTATCAGGAATGGATATTCAAAGAGTTTTTGGAGATAGTCTGTTTCTTTGGTGCGCGTTGGCACTGCCGTGTCATTTGTTTTAAATCTTAAAGATGAAAATCTAGGTTGAAACTATACACGTGATGGTCATTTGCTGAAATGGGTGCTGTGGCTGCGTTGTTGGTTTTCGTGTTTTGTTTTGGCTGTTTTGTTCAGGCAGCATCTCAGTTCCCCACCAGGGATGGAACCCTGAGCCCCCTGCAGTGGAAGCATGGAGTCTTAACCACCGGACCACCAGGGAATTCCCACACATTTATTTTTTTCAATGAAAAGAATTCCCTCAGCTATACCATTAAATGAAGAGGCCCATATCAGCCTCTTAAGGACAGTTCCTAAGTCCACACGACTACTTTTCAGGGAGTTATAACAATTTGCTTTAAAAACACTTCAGGAGACAAGAGAGCTGCAGCACGCAGTTCTCTGGTGGGCACCCAGTAGAATCAGGGCCCAGGGGCTCCCACAGACACTCTGTCAGCCTCAGAGCAAAGACAAGAGAGGAGCATGTCTTACTATTGGTATACTGTTTTTTTCTTTTTGGCCATGCCACGTGGCATGAGAGATCTTAGTTCCCCAACCAGGGATGGAACCCATGCTCCCTGCAGTAGAAGCGTGAAGTCTTAACCACTGGACTGCTGGGGAATTCCCTGAGTTGTTGTTGATGTTGCTTTCTACTAAAGACAGCCTCCTGCCAAATGAAAATATTTTCCTTCCTTCACCCAGGTCATCTGCTAGCCAATAACGCCCCCTCATGCAAAATTTCTAAAGCTCTTTTCTTCTTGGCATCTTCCCAGGGGGCACAGTGGTAAAGAACTAGCCTGGCAATGCAGGAGATCCAAGAGACTCAGGTTCGATCCCTGGGTCAGGACGACCCCCTAGGGAAGGAAATGATAACCCTTTCTAGTAATCTGACCTGGAAAGTTCCATGGACAGAGGAGCCTGGCAGGCTATAGTCCATGGAGTCACAAATGAGCACACACAGCTGTGAGAGTACAAAAACCTTTTCTTCTTGGCAGCTTCCTAGCTTGGCAAGCAGTGTACAGGCTGGATTTCAGGACACTCTCTCCCCCAGGGCCAATGCTCTCATGCAATGAACAGCCTACACATCCTTACATTGCTACCCTGCTCAACCCTTCATACAGGGAAAAGCCAATTTGTTCTCTTGAGTTCTGGGCTCCCTTGCCTCCCCAAAGAAAGTCAAGGGCCAATAAGAGTTGAATTACATTAGATGATCCAAGAAGTGGGGGGATAGAGAATGCTGCTTCGCATTGAAGAGGGGAAGGGGTAAAGCTGGCTAGGATTTCCCTCCCCTGGGGAAGGCAAGTCTGGGGGCGCATCTCCAGCAGCCACAGGGCCCCCCATCCCACATGCAATGGCCAGTGAAGGAACAACAGTGATTGTGAGCAGAAGGAGCAGAGAATAAGGCTTCTCCCTCGACTGACCCACAGGAGGGGTAGGGGCCCGGGCAAGCAGTTAACCAGGGCAATCTCCCCGGTGTTGGCAAATCAATGAGGGATGGGGTGTCTTGGACCAGATTAAATTAATGTAAAAAGATAAATAATCAGAATTTACCTGCACAGTATAACATTATATCTCTACCCAGATTCCCACTAAACCTCCCAAGTATCCCTTATTACTACCTGCACTCCTTAAGCCTTTGCTGAGGTTCTATTTCTGGCTCAGATGGTAAAGAATTCACCTGCAATGTGGGAGACCCAGGTTTGATCCCTGGGTCAGGAAGATACCCTGGAGAAGGGAATGGCTACCCACTCCGGTGTTCTTGTCTGGACAATACCCATGGACAGAAGAGCCTGGTGGGCTACAGTCCATGGAGTCACAAAGAGTCAGACACGACTGAGAGACTTTCACTCACTCATTCATTTCATATTTAAGCTACTTAAATAGGTATTTCAGGGCTCTCTCTGCATCTCTCTTCTCTCACTTCCCCTCCACCTATTATATAATTACCAGATTCATCTCTTTACATGAAGACTTTCAGGATATCACTGTGGTACCCAAACATTTTCAACTGCTCCCTACTTATTAGAGGCTGTAACTCCAAGTCATTGCCTGGGTTCAAAGCCTTGCCCAGTAGGATTTCAATGTATACATTCTGTTTCATCTCCCATTCTCCTAACCTGTGATTAGAGCCGAACTGAAAATTCACCTAGAGCTCTCTCCTCTTAATGCCTCTGTCCATCCCATTTCTTCTGGTTGGGATTTCTGACACTTTTTAAAAACAAACAAAAAACAAAATCTTATATAACCTTTAACATATTGATGGCTAAATATTAACATGAAAATTTTCCCTTCTCCCAAATCCTTTCCTAACTCCTTCAGCCCCTAAAGTCTTTCCCCGTCTTTTATATTATTTGTGATCACAGTTAAATTTTCCTACATCATGCAATAATTTATCTTAAAATGCTGAGGCCCTTGACTATGAATTCATAGGGGCAGGAATAAGAGCAATTGTTTACTATTTTACATCTGAGATCCCCTGGAGTAAGAAACGGCAACCCACTCCAATATTCCTGCCTGGAAAATTCCATGGACAGAGAAGCCTAACAGGCTACAGTCCATGGGACTGCAAATAATCAGACATGACTGAGCATGCATGCACTCTTTATGCTGCCTAGTATAAGGTTTTGCATATAAGCAAAGTAAAATGATTCATGGATTGAGTCTTCCTTTTACCAGAAGATCCACCATTAACAAAATTCTTTGTGGACTTAAAGTATGACTTTGAAAACAAAAATTTTTTTTTGTTACATGCCACTCAACTTCTCACAAAAAAGTTCACTTAAAGTTGAATTGCAAACTCTGAAAAGTGTATTTTAACAAAATTAAAGGATATAAATACATATCAAAGCCTTTTGTTTTGTGTGTCTCTATATGTACGCACATGTGTCACTGAGTCTGAAGTATAGTTTATCTACAACATAAGCTGTGGTGGAAAATCTGGTCCTCTGTGAAGAATTTTAGGCGGCTAACTTTAAAAAGAATGAATGTTACCTGTTTCAACTTATGTTTTAAAACCGAAAAGCTGAATAATAGAAATAAACTTCTCACTGGCAAGGTTTTAGGTAGTAACGAATACTCTTCTGAAAGTTCATAGACATAAAGTCTGTTAAACATTTTTGCTTTCAAAACAGCTTCTTTTTGAATGAACGGAACTCGGCAAGCTTTCATTTACAGGAATAGAAAATTACCCTGTGACTTGTAACATATGTAATCCAGAAAATGTGGGAGAAGGGGCACTCTTTCAGAGCCAGATCAGGAGATCCCAGTGTCATTCATACAGCAGCCTTCCTCACTTGTTACACTCTGGGTGTAATTAAGAGAATCAGGCTTGGGGTGCAAATCCTATCACACAAAGAGCAATCTACTGGGAAGTCACCAAGTTTGGAGACGCTCCATATGTGTGGCCAACACAAAGAAAAGCCCTATGGATAGACAGGTCTTATCATCTACATCAGCTGTGTTGGACACTGATGGAAAAGAGATCAAATTCAGCTCAGAGCATTGGCTTCCTCGGACATATCTCATTCCAGAAACGTGATTATGCCCTATTAACTGAAAACAGGGACCCTTTAAAAGTTCCTACAAACTTTTTAAACAATTGTTCACAGCCTGGACACAGACTCCTTTTTCTAAATTGAAAACAAATGTCCACTTAGAAAGACTCAGTGTACTTAAGAATCAATTGTATTCTGAAAACAATTTACCCCAAGAGGGACTGGCTTTTTATTTTAACAAAACAGTCCAATAACGGTTTTAATAGATTGGAAGATAAATAAACATTAAGTCGTTAAAAACAAAAAGTCACTCATCTAATATTGGTTCTCAAAGACGATAGTATGTTGCAAGAGGAGAAAACTCAAAGAACAGCATTTACAGGTACATCTGTCTTTTCAATAGAAGCTATTAAGTGCAAATAACAAGTCTCCTCTGTGGTTAACTTTTGCTGATCCGTATAACCATTATGCCATCTAGTGGCTAAACTTTAAACAGCAACTAAGGAGAGATTTTTCTGCAAGCCCATCTATCTGAATGCCATCTTTTAAGATGGCGTTTTGAAACTAGTTTATTACTAAGAATATAAAGGACGGATTGTTTATATATGAACTATTGTGCACCATAAAATGTCCACGTGTCTTAGGAAATTAAGATTGGGTTCCTATAAAATGTCACACGAAATATAAAAAAAAATTTCCTAAAAAATCACAGGTAAAGATAGGAGTAAGTTAACCAATTTATATTTTAAGACTTTATAAATGACAAGGCTAAGACATCTTATTGAACTGTGGCTAGGAATTATGATATTCATATACTCTACAGTTAAAATGGGGGGAAATACTCGAAGATATAAAGTCAAACATAAAAATAAGAAAATATATGCAAGAAAATAATTTACTGGTTGGAAATGTTTTCAGAGTTGTCAATGACTGTTTATTTATTCACCTAATTATAGCTCTAAACTATGTTACAGAAGAATATTTTGTTGGAATAAACTAGCCAAGTAAATATTGAGAAATCTAATCTGACCTTTCTATCTAGCCACTCTGTAGAAATAAAGACAAATCTAGCCAAATTTCACAGCTCCCTATTAAAAGTGTTATTTTTTACATTTGGGAAAGGAGTTTGCTTTTTTGTTAACACCATTCTATTACCGAAAAACAAATGGCAGAAGTCCAGCTGTTAGATTTGGAATTTAAATGCAATATCTGTAGGAGACAGGGCCTCATCGTTCGTGGCTCTTCTCAATATTGCTATTGAAGAGGTCCCGGTTTGTTTGAAAAATATTTACATCAAATTTCCAATGCAACCAACTCTAGGAACTGTTGCTTTTTTTAATGTCATTAAAAGAACATAAAAATAATTCGAAATTTTAAACATGTCCTCAAGAATCATTTTATTATGAATACTTATAAAATGATTCAACCAAAAGAAAATGCATATGATCATAAAAAGAAATTTCAAGTAAACACATGTCTTTCCTAAGGTGAAAAAATATATCTAAAATTTTTAAAAACTGAATTTTATAGGAGTTTATATGTTGAGAGAGATAAAAGCCACTTACAGAGCTAAAAGAAGACGTAGGCAGATCTCACTGTGTAGCACTTTATTGTGCTTCACAGACATTGTGTTGTTTTTTTCTTTGTTTTGTTTTATAAAATTGAAGGTTTGTGGCAACTCTGAGTTGAGCAAGTGTATCAATACCATGTTTCCAAAAGAATTTGCTCACTTCATGTCTCTGGGTCACATTTTGGTAATTCTTGTGATATTTCAAGTGATTCATTATTCCTATATTTGTAATGATGATCTATGATCAGTGATCTTTGATGTTACTACTACACTCATTGAAGGCTCAGATGATGGTTAGCATTTTTTAAGCAATAAAGTAATTTTAAAATTAAGGCATGTAAACTGGTTTTTATATATATATATATATATATATATATATAATACTATTGAACACTTAATAGTGTGATGCATGCATGCTCAGATACTCATTTGTATCTGACTCTTTGTGACCCCATGAACTGTAGGCCGCCAGGCTCCCCTGTCCATGGAATTTTCCTGGCAAGAATACTGGAAGGGTTGCCATTTCCTCCACGTGGGGCAATTCCTGACCCAGGAACCTCACACTTAATACACTGTATTGTAAACATAAAGTGAAAGTGTTGGTTGCTCAGTCGAGCCTAACTCTTTGTGACCCCATGGACTGTAGCCCGCCAGACTCCTCTGTGCATGGAATTCTCCAGGCAAGAATACTGGAGTGGGTAGCCATTCCCTTCTCCAGGGGATCTTCCCAACCCAGGGATTTATTTTTATTTTTGGCTGTGCTGGGTCTTCGTTGTTATGCGAGCTTTTCTCTAGTTGTGGCGAGCAGGGGCTACTCTTTGCTGCTGTGTGCTGGCTTCTCATTGCAGGGGCTTCTCATGTTGCAGGACAGGGGCTCTAGGGCACATGAGCTCAGTAACTGTGGCTCCTGAGTGCTAGAGCACAGGCTCAATAGTTATGGTGCATGGGCTTTAGTTGCTCCACAGCATGTAGGATCTTCCCAGATCAGGAATCATACCTGTGTCTCCTACACTGGCAGGCAGATTCTTTATCGCTGAGCCACCAGAGAAGTCCTGCAAACATAGCTTTTATATGCAATGGGAAACTGAAAAACTCCTGTGACTCACTTTATCACAATATAACTTTATTGTGGTGGTTCTGCGGCTGAACCCACAAGATCTCCTGAACTTTAAACATGAACATTGAAGGTAGTGTGGAGGGCAGACCCTAAGGTGACCCACGGTGATTTCCCATCTCCTGATGTCCACGCCCTTGAATCACCCCCAGTGCTTGGGTGTGAATCAGACCTGTGATTTGTTAGCCAGTAGAATGTGGCAAAGTGGGTGGGGTGTCCCTCTGTGGTTATATGGTGTTAGATAAGACTGTTGCAGCAGACCCGAGCAAGAGATCCTCCTCTCTGGGTTAAGGAAGTGAGCGACCAGGTTAAGGAAACCCACTGAGCAGCCTTTGATCGACAGTCAGCAAAACCCTGGAGTCCTCAGTCATACAGCCCCAGGAAAGGAATTCTGTCAACAAGGTGAATGTGCTGAGAAGTAGACTCTGCCCCTGTCAATCCTCCAGGTGAGAACACAGCCCACTGACACCCTGATTGCAGTCTGGCAAGACCCTAAACAGAGATCCCAGTTGAGCTGTCTCATGCTTCTGATTCAGAGAAGTTATGACTTGTTTTAGCTGCTAAATTTGTGATAATTTGTGATGCAGTGATATAAGTGGCATGGTAAACAAAATTCACAATTCTACAAACACATATGGAGAACTAGATCCAGATCTGAGCCTGGCATAGAATAGACCTTGACAGCATAGCTAAACATAGGTGCTCTGCCCAAATAAAGATCAGAAAGGAAGGAAAGAGTTTAATGCCTAGTTCTGAGAATATCATAATCTATTTGAAGGAAAATGGACATGTAATTAACTCTGATAAATAACTAAAATAAACAGTAACACAGGTAAAAGCAACATGACAGGATGCACCGAAAAGGGTCTGTATCAGTAGAAATCTTTGCAAGCTACAGAAAACTCAAATTTTAAAAAAAGTTAGCCAGGAAAAAAAAAAAAAAGACTGGGAAGGAAGTCACTGATTCACAAAACTGAAGTCTGGAGGTAGGGCTAGCCTCAAGCATAATTGCATCTACTGTCAGAAATTTTCTAGGCTCTTCCCTTGTAAATGTGTCACTTTTACACTTGGGCAGGCTGCTCCCATGTTGACAAATAACAACCACGGGGTCACACGGTACCATGAAATACAGAAGTTTCTCTCTCATAAGCCTCAGTGAAAGTCTCCATGCATCTCATTGGCCGGATTGAGTCATAAACACATGCACCGTTCAGCCAAGCTCCACGCCATAGCCAATCAGAGTTCAGCCCTGGAGCAAAGAATGAGTCATTCCCTTTAAACCACACAGATGATAGTGCTGCACAGAGGTGCTTCCTCCACAGGAAAATCTGAAGGTAACTGATGGGAGTCAAAGGAAATCAATGCGAAGACAGTCACCAATCAACACGGATCACGGGACCTCACTAATTCTGAGTTGGGAGATCATGGATGAAATATATAATGAAATACAACTATATACTGGATGAAGGTTATAGAAGAACACTGCATATACTGGGTTCCTAACAGTTCAATAAGTATAAAATTATTTCAAATTAAAAAGTGAAAAACATTTTATTTTGTACTCTGGGTTAGAGAGATAAGACCAACCATCAATAGTTTAAAAACGAATAGGTTTTTTAAAATGTGATAATAAAAAATAGACTCATAGGAGTAAGACTTGTGAATTTTGAAAGGAACCACTTTTTGAAATCAATTTCTATAAGAAACATACTCTTTCAGAAGAAAAAAAAATAAGGTTAGGTTTACATTTGATGGAGGCATTTAGACCCTCTGGTTTCAGCCAAGAAACTTTCCAGTCCACTTCAGTGTCGAGCTGTATATATTGATTGAATTGACTAGAAAATTGGTGCAAGGGTCAGAGAAACAGAGATGCTATACCAGGAATTCAGCAAAGGGTGGAGGTGTCAGGATAAAATATGAGGTGAGAGGAATTTAGGCCAGTGAAGAGCTAAATTGCAGAAGAGGAATGCCAGAGAAAATTTATATGAGAGAGAAAAGAATTTTTTACCAAGAACAAAGTTTAAAAGCAAGGAAAAATCTAAAAGATATTGACTCTGTGGTTAGGTGCAAAAAAGAAATGGAGAAATAAGAAAGCATAGTAGATCTTTTGGTGAAAACCTTTAATCGTGTGGCTTCCATTCTTTTCAACCATATAGAACAACACAGAATTTGCTTTTCTGCAGTCAGACGTGTTGGCGGGTCAGTGTTTCATGAATAATTGAGTACTAAATATGGTAAGAAAATATCCAATATCTCCTACATAAATATTTCACAAGGTAAATACCATTTTTCAAAGAATATGAATAGAATGTTATAAACATAACATTAAAATAATACTGAAAAAACAAGGCACCTAGCAGAGGTGGCTGATTCCAGGATGGGGACAGAGAACACAAGATGAGACTGGAACATTATACGGTGCCAGGAAATAAGGAGGCGCTTTAAAAAATGATGGGGACAGGTCAAAAGGACATAAGAGCCAACTGGAATAAGCGCTCAATAGCCAAATACGCTACAATTTGGGCAACAAAATAACAACAGTAATGGATTATAACACAGAATAAAATAAATATTCATGAGTCTGCTTAAGTCACTTCAGTTGTGTGCGACTCTTTGTGACCCTATGAACTGTAGCCTGCCAGGCTCCTCTGTCCATGGGATTTTCCAGGCAAGAATAATGGAGTGGGTAGCCATCCCCTCCTCCAGGGGATCTTCCTGACCCGGGGATCAAAAGTTGAGTCTCCTGTGTCTCCTGCACTGCAGGCAGATTCTTTACCGCTGACCCATCGGGAAAGTCCATCTGATGCTAATCACTGGGTGTCAAAAATGAAAGTCTCTCTGTCCAGTGGGGATCTTCTTTAACAGACATGCCATCAAGTAATTTATCCATACAGTTTCCAACCCTTCAGTCATTTGAATACCACCTCTCTGATTTTTGCCATATCTGCATGCCAATTATACTCTTATCTACTGGATTTTTCTTTTTCAATCTCTCCATGTTCTCCAAGGTTATTTTAAAAGAAATATTTATATAACTACTATGAATGGAAAATGGGAATCACTTGCTATAAATAGAAGCAAATTATAAATGTAAATAAATATCTAATATACTTAAAAGTCCATCTATATCCCACATAAAATTATCTCACATACCATTAGCGGTATGCATGCCACAGTTTGGAAAATACTTTGGTACAATCTAAAAAATGTAGATACATCAAAATTTTAAGGGTTTACTATCCACACAGAGAAAAGACTTAACAATCAAAGAATTGGTTAAGGCCATTTTAGAGACAGAATGTGCAGCAGTCAGGAGAGAACAGATTGTGCCAAAATAACAAAAAGTCCCCAGGTCTCTTGGCTTGATGCCACCTAAATTTATTTCTCAATCACAGAGTCCACTGTGGGTGCCTGGTAACTCTCTAAGGAAATTGTCCTCACGTGGTGACTCAAGGTCAAAGCGGATGGAGGCTTTACCATCGTGTAGCTGCAATTTCCTGGACTTGTGACTCTCAGTTTATGAGGTGAGATAGGGAAGCCTGGAGAAGTATGTACATCTGAGCACCTCACTGCCTCAGCCCATAAGTGACACATTTTTCAGGATTAATCACAGTCCTGCCCAGCTGCCAGAGAGGCTGGAAAGTGCACTCCTTTCTCATGGATGGGAGTGAGCACTACCAGTCTCTACCAAATATGGGTTGGGAAGATTAAGCAACTGGTCCAGAAGAAAACAATCTCCAGGGAGAAATATATCTGGGAATAGGAAGAGAGAGAATTGCCAAGGGAATAGAACCAAATGGATAAGAGGTATTGTCAGATCATACGTGAGTCTCTGATGAATAAAGCCTAAAATGTGCCTGGGGATCTACTATTCTGTAGAAATAAGAGATGATATTATTCACCTCTTCAGTGATAAGAGAAGTAGAAATAATCACCATATTTACAGGTATAATTCTCCTCTGCTTATGCATTTTAATATAAAATACATGTATTTTCTTTTTTAAAGACAGTTTTTTATTAAATGATAGTTGCTGTATATACAATATTATATAAGTTATAGGTGTACAATAGTGATTTGCAATTTTTAAAAGTTATAATGAAGCACTGAAATCATTATAAAATGGTGGCTGTATTCCCCAAGTTGTACAATATATCTTTGCAGCTTACTTTATACCTAAAGTTTGTACTCCTCCCTCCTCAACCCCTGCCCCTCCTCCCTTCCCTCTCCACACTGGTAACCACTAATTTACTCTCGATATCTGTGAGTCTACTTCTTTGCTGCTATATTCACTAGTTTGCCATTTATTTTTTAGATTCCACATGTAAGTGAGATCATACAGTATTTGTCTTTCTCTGATTTATTTTTAATGCTCTCCAAGGTCATTCAGGTTGCTGCTAAATCCTCTGCTTATATCTCAATTCAGGTCAACACAGATCTCTGGGACTCTTACAATGTGTAAGAAAAATTTCCACACTCTAAGCACATTCATTCTAAAATATAAAAATAATTTTATTTTATTTTTGTCCATGGGAAGACTCCACATATCTTCATCAGAAATATTTGAGAGTCTCAGCTCCATTTATAAAGAAACCAGAGGAACAGTGTTTCCAGGATGTACCACATTTTGGATTTAACACTTCTCCTATGCTTTAGGAATTTCCCGCTGCTTCTACATGGGAGGGAGCGAATGAGGACGAGCAGGAACATCTTCCAGAAAGTGCAGCCACAGGAGCACAGACCGACAAGTACCTTCTCTCTCCTTAACTGTCAGGCACTGGCTTCAAGGAGTGAGTCTCTTTGAGGATTAGGAAGAATGAGAACCTCTATATCACTTACTGAACTTACATAACCCAAACACAGACATGAGCACACTATTTCTGAGCATCAATTTAGAGTGTACAAAGGCCCTAGAAGGGGCTTCCCTGGTGGCTCAGATGGTAAAGATTCTGCTTGCAATGCAGGAGAAGCAGGTTCAATCCCTGGGTGGGGAAGATCCCCTGGAGAAGGGAATAGCTACCCACTCCAGTATTCTTATCTGGAGAATCCCACAGACAGAGGAGTCCGGCGGGCTACAGCCCATAGGAGTGCAAAGAGTCGGACATGACTGAATGACTAACTCTTAGAGCCCTACAACATCATTCTTTCATTTCATCTCTGTAACCGTCCTGTGAAACAAGAACTATTGTCTCCATGTAATGGAGGAGAAAACCCAGAGAAGTTTGGGGCTAGGCCTCCAGTCATATTTCTAGTTCGGGGCAAAGCCAGGCCTGCGATGCAGTCCTCTCGACTCCAGGTGTTCCTTTCACAGCCCGGTAGATTTATCGCTCTGCCAAAAAAGAATTTCTTGGCTATTATGAATGTTTAAAAAACTAAAGGAAAATATGTAATAACAGTAAAGAAGTGTTTATGATGTCAGGGTGAATGACAGAGTAGACCTGTCTATGTGATTCCAGTTCTGTGAAAAGATGCACAGCAGCTATGCCAAAACCCTCTCCAGGGCACTGTGAGCACAGTGGGACTTGCTGAACCCTTTCAAAAGGGCAGGTTAGACACTCGGGACTTCTTGGTTCATATTTTCAAGGGCCCCTTCCTTTCTCTCCATCCCCCTCCCCTAGAACAAACCTTAAACCTCAACTGAGAGATTCACTGTCAGGTCAAAAACGCAACACACAAACCACAAGGAGGGAAGTTCAGTCCTTGGCTCGAGTCTGTCTGTGCTAACAGGCCCAGGTGGACCCACTCAAGCGAAGACTCTCCCTGGAGCAAACTGGCATTTGGATCCCTGGGACAGAAGCCTCTGTGGAGAGAGTGATGCAGAGGAAAGGTCTCTGTTCTCATCTCCCAGTGGGAGATCGTGGGAGGGGAAGGGAAGCGTCACAGCTGGGTTGCCTATCTAGATCTTTGGGGCTTTTCAAAAGCCAAATTCACCTAAACCACATCTGCCGCTTTCAAAATGACTCCAGAATACTTGCTGCACAAAAGCCGCTTTGGTATTTGGAGTCAGTGAATTTGAAGAAGTGAAAGTGTTACAGTGACAAGAAAGAAGCAACTGACCTGGCAGAGACTGAGTCACGTCCACGGTGTACGGACTAGGAGGAATACCAACCCAAGTATGTCGTTTGCAAACAGCTTTAGACAATTAACCCATGGATGTATCTCACAAGGAAATTCTGAACCAGATGGAATGGATCAACCTCATTGGGATCCTGATTCAAACCCTCATTGATGAGATGACTGGGGAAACCTGAACACTGACTGAACAGTTAATGATATCAATGGTAACATTTTTTAGGGCGATAATGGTATTGTGGCCCTGTTTTTTTTAAGAGTCCTTATTCTTTAGAGTTACTAAATATGACATATGGTTCTATTTACAGGGGAAATGAAATGATGTCTGGAATTTAATATAGTCCTGAGGTGGGGGTGGAGGAGGAGTTAGGCATATAGAAGAAGTAAGTTGGCTAAGAGTTAGCAACTGTTGGGAATTCCCTGGCAGTTCAGTGGTTAGGATTTCACACTCTTGCTGCTAAGGGCCCAGGTTCAATCCCTGGTTGGGGAACCAAGATTCTGAAGCCTGCTGCTGCTACTGCTGCTAAGTCACTTCAGTCGTGTCCGACTCTGTGCAACCCCATAGATGGAAGCCCACCAGGCTCCCCGGTCCCTGGGATTCTCCAGGCAAGAACACTGGAATGGGTTGCCATTTCCTTCTCCGATGCATGAAAATGAAAAGTGAAAGGGAAGTCGCTCAGTTGTATCCGACTCTTAGCGACCCCATGGACTGCAGCCTACCAGGCTCCGCTGTCCATGGGATTTTCCAGGCAAGAGTACTGGAGTGGGGTGCCATTGGCTTCTCCATTCCGAAGCCTAAGACTGTGTAAAGCTGAGTGGCGTGGCCAAAACTAGAAAACAAACTGTGTAATTGTTAAACCACAGGTGATGGGTACATGAGGAATCTACTTTGGGCTAAGTTTAAAATTTTCTAAAAGAAAATCTAAAAAATAAAAGTCTACAGGGTTTTCAGTGTAGCTAGAGCTTTTGTTTTACTAGCCTCTCTTCCTCTTTTCTAGTAACAGCCCCTCCCCCTTTGCTTTGAGAAACTGCCCCTCTTTTGAATCTCTCTGGTTCCCTGGGGGCCAACAGCCCCCAGCCACAGGGGTGACACCAAAGGCCCCATCTAACTTGGCCCTATCAGAGCCCCGTGGGGCTTCAAGTATGGATCCCATGAGACAGAAGTTCTGTCTTTTCTCTGGGTTTTCTCACTAAGATCATTTAAACCTGGAGTTCCTGGCAACCATACGTAATCCTGAGGTGGGAGAGAATGAACCTGTCTGAGACACCCAGGGCCAAGAGAGTGGGGCTGAGGCAGGTTGGGGCGGGGGAGCGGGGAGGAGGGGAAAGAGAGAATAGGAGATATGCAGACAGCTTTTCAATTCAAGGATCCAGTGTCCAATTCCACCTAAAGTCCACTTAGGGCATTCCAATGTCCTAAGTTGTGGCTGAGCAGCAAAGAATTGATGCTTTCAAACTGTGGTGCTGGAGATCTGCAAGCAGATCAAATCAGTCAATCCTAAAGGAAATCAACCCTGAATGTTCATTGGAAGGACTAATGCTGAAGCTGAAACTCCAATACTTTGGCCACCTGATGTGAACAGCCAACTAACTCAGTGGGGAAAGACCTTGATGCTGGGAAAGACTGAAAGCAAAAGGAGAGGTGGGTGGCAGGGGATGAGATGATGGTTAGATAGCATCACTGACTCAGTGGACATCAGTTTTAACAAACTCTGGGAGATAGTGAAGGACAAGGAAGCCTGGTGTGCTGCAGTCTGTGGAGTCACAAAGAGTTGGACATGACTTAATGACTGAACCAAAAAGTTTTGTGAGTCACCGAATTCTCCCATAAGGGCTTTAAATGCCAGAGGTTTACTCTAGCCTGGGTCTCTTACCAGAACTCCAGACTCAAATAACCTTGCAGATGTGACTAACTTCAGGGTCTTGAGAAGGGGAGGTCATCCTGAATAATCAATCCAGGGAAGTCCAGACTTATAAGAAGAATCATACTTCTTATAAGAAGGAAGGCATGAGGATCCGAGAGAGGACAATGAAGCAAAGGTTGGACAATGAAGCACTCGGCAGATGGAAGAAGGGGCCACATGTCAAGGAATGCAGGCAGCCTCTGGAACTGCCAGGAAGCACAGTCCCCTCTAGACTCTCCACAAGGAATACACCTTAATTTTAGGACTTCTGATCTTCAGAACTATGCAATAATAAACATGGGTTGTTTTGCTCAGTCATGTCCGATTCTTTGCCACCCCAAGGACTGTAGCCCACCAGGCTCCTCTGTCCATGGGATTTTCCAGGCAAGAATACTGGAGTGGGTTGCCATTTCCTTCTCCAGGGGATCTTCCTGACCCAGGGATTGAGCCCACATCTCCTGTGTCTCCTGCACTACAGGCAGATTCTTTACCCACTGAGCCATCAGGGAAGCCACACATGTGTTGTTTTAACCTACTAAATTTGTGGTAATTCATGATAGCAAGAATAGGAAATGAATGTACCAATATCTGTTCACTATCTCCCCCTGGAAGTCTACTAGGCATGTCAAGCTTGAGGTCCAAATGGAACACCGGATCTTCACCCCAAGCCTGCTTCATGCTTTCCACCTAGAGCAACTCCATCCTTCCATTCACTGCTTAGGACAAACACCTCGAGCCATCCTAGACCCTCCCACCACCATATCCCCTCCATGGGAAGTCATACTAACTCCCCGCTCCAAGGCTCTGTCCACATGTCTCTGTCTCCATAATGCTCGCCCTGACCACACTACTGCAGCCATCTGCTCCCACATCCACCTCCCTTGGGCACTCTCAAGTTTCTTCTTCCTGCTCTACTTTTCCCCTTTTCTAACACATTATAAAATGTACTTACCTGCAAAGTACCTATACCTTATTTTCTGCATTTTCCTGCTACAACATGAGCTTCATGAGGGCTGAGAACTTGATCTTGATTTGATTCAGTGATATAGTCCAAGTACCTAGAATAATGCTTGGCATATTGTAGGTGCTCATTAAACATGAGCAGAACGAGAGAATGAATACATGAAAGTTGATTTTTGTTCTATTCCAGCCACTTGCAGTCAGAAAACTCCTCATACAACTCTATTGACTTGAGTTACCATTCTCACTAGAAGACTTTGCTAATGGTGACAGATGTTTTATACCACGCACCTTTGGAGAAAGGATGAGCATCTCTACTTGTGATCACTGTTCACGCATCTGGACAAAAATACCAATCGATACATTTCCCATTATACTTCCCACATATAAGGACTTGCATTTTGCTGGGGTTGCAGTTGTTATTTTTAGAGTCTGTTACTGTTTGTGACTTTGCCGTTTAGGTTCTGCCAAAGCCTCTGCTTCTGCTCGGCAACCTTTCCGAGAACTGCCGTTTGATCATATACCAGGCACCTTCTCGGGGCGTCTCGCCCCTATGCGATCCAAAAGACTGCCACGGTTCTCATCAGCTCTGATGTGCCTCCTTGCGTCCGGCACAATTCACCTCTTGTTCTCTAACTCTGTCATGAAGGGGAATTTTACACTCCCCCCTCTAATGAGTTCCCATAAATGTGCATGAGTTAAAAATACAAAATCCAAGCAAAAGATTTATCTGGCATAACAGAGGGTTCTAATCCCAGGAAAATAAAAATATAACCACCAATCATAACTGTTTACTTAGTTTTCACTCGAAGATTATTTGGATATATATAATATTAAAACATAGATTTAAAAACTAAAATTAACCAAGGAAAATTAATTTTCTAAGGCATTTCAATACCCCCAAGTTTGAGTGATCTCAGCTTACTTGCAATAACATCTCAGAGAAATAGTTCAATTTAATGTTGGGAAAATGTACTTGCTGCTGATATCGCAGAAAAATAAGAGAATACGATGTGGACTTTGATGGAATCCTACTGACTTCCCTAAAAATAGTGTCAAGAGAAAGAACACAGGTTTTCTTCTCTTGATTAAGAGTCTGTAGTGAGTTGTATCACATTTAACTGGTCTACATAATTTTGAACTATTTTGCATTTGTGTCTTTGGAGAATTTTACTGCAAATTCTTCCATTTATTTCTTCTCTACTCATTGCCTTTAATTGTGGTAAAATATACATAACATAAAATTTACCACTTTCATATATATAATTCAGTGGCTTTAAGTACATTGTTGCTATTGTTTAGTTACTAAGTCACCTCTGACTCTTTTTAGCCTCCAGGGGTTGTAGCCCTCCAGGCTCCTCTGCCTCTGTCCATGGGATTTCCCAAGCAAGAACACTAGAGTAGATTGACATTTCCTTCTCCAGGAGATCTTCCCAATCCAGGGATTGAACCCATGTGTCCTGCATTGACAGGCGGGTTCTTTACCACTAAGCCATCAGGGAAGCTCGGCATTAAGTATATCCCCCACTATTTCCAGAACTTATCATCATCTCAAACATAAATTCTGTATCGTTTCCTCCTTCTCACCTCCAACCCCTAACAACATCAAATCTACTTGCTGTCACTGAATGAGCCTGTTGTAGACATCTCATGTAAATGGAATCACATATTTATTCTTCTGTGTCTGGTTTATTTCACTTATCGTAATGTTTTTAAGGTTCATTCATGTTGTAGGTATGTATCAGAATTTTATTCCTTTCCATGGATGAATAATATTCCATTGCATGTATCCACCACATTTTGTGTATCCAGGTACTCACTGCCTTTTAGAAAAAGATTGTGGGTGATCTGTTATTAACATTTTGAATGCTTTTACTTTTTTTTTGCTTTCAAAACCAGATATTGTGACATGAAGATGGGATAAACAAATTTTAAGAGAGGACTGTTATCCTTGAAAACTGAGTCACACTGAAGAGACAGCCGAATAAACAGATTAACACTGCACAGCGCAGAAACATCGTGATGAGGCTATGAGACCACAGGTGGGGGGAGCAAGCAACTCTGGCCAGAGATGCTAATTAAGTGTCCAGTGAGGCAACACAATCTGACCAGGGTTTTGAACAATGCGTGGAAGCTCTACCTCAGAAGAAGAGGAAACAGGAGGCCCTCAAAGCCCAGAGAACCACACACGTCAAGACATGGGGTGAAAAGAGAGGTCACGTTTGGAGAATAGGACATAACTGAGAGACCAGGCCTCCATACCTCAGAGAGACAGAGTGCTCCCGAACCTCAACCAGTGCTAGTCCTGAAGGCGGTGAGCACCAGGAGCCACGTGTTTCTTCGGATGTCATGAGCCAGTGGGTAAGAATGAGATCCATGAGTGGGAACAGAGCGGCCCTCTCCAGCTCACTCCCCACAGCTGATGCAGGGCTTCTGGTCCCCAGCACAGCTGTCTCGTGAATCTGGCAGTCTCCATTCCTTGTTCTTCCACTCCCCTCAGATGTCCTGCCTTCAAGGTGATGGGGCATCTCACTGCTACTCCTGTGCTAGAGGCCCACAAGGCTGCACCCCCATATATCATACTGTGTGGGGCATGTCCAGGGGGCTGTGTGAGGCCCCTGCCCTCTGGGCCCACAACACCCCCACAGGGGCCCACAGCACCCCATGTGCATCCAGCCCATTTTAGCCTCACAGCTCCCTTCTCCAAAAAGCTGAGACCTAAACCTTGGGGCCTGATGTGTGCCCACCACAAAACGACTTCCTGAAAGTTCTTCCCCATCAACCTCCCTCATTGAGTTACTCATTCAACTCATATGATGAAGGGGGAGGACAGTGCAGCGTGGAGGAGCATGGGCTGGGTGTAAGAGTCTGGCTGGGAAGGTTGGGGGGTGGAACCCGCTCCAGGTGCGCAGGTGAGATGTGGCCAGGCCCTCCTGGGAAGGCACGCTGAGAACAGAAACCCTACATTCTTATCACCTGCCCCGCTGAACTGGCAACACACGGCCTTGTTTCAGGTGCCTAATTCTGTCTGCCCAGAACCTCCACAAAAACCACGAGTGGGCTGAGAGCAGCTCCACACTCTGTTTACGTGAGTAGTCTATAAATGTCACTTTCTCAGAATTACAGAATGAATCTCAGAAGAGTTATGAAACTCCTTTTAAACAGTATCCAGTAAAAGAAAAAAAAAGACATTGTACAAACTAATAAGGTTTCGTGTTCAAATTAGATACAAATATTTTACATTCATTTTCACTTCCATATGTAATAAAAGCAAGAGTTTGTAAATAACAGAAGGACAACTTCTCATGAGTCATTTTCCTTAAGGACACCTCCTTCCTTCCTATCTGGTCTGTGTCTGATTTGAGGTCGTCCAGGCCTCATCAGTGAGGCCCCCTTGTGGAGAAGTGGGCATGAAGAAGCAGGGATTACAGCTCTGTAGCACTCCAGTACTCTTGCCTGGAAAATCCCATGGACGGAGGAGCCTGGTAGGCTGCAGTCCATGGGGTCCTTAAGAGTCGGACATGACTGAGCAACTTCACTTTCACTTTCGTGCATTGGAGAAGGGAATGGTAACCCACTCCAGTGTTCTTGCCTGGAGAATCCCAGGGATGGGGAGCCTGGTGGGCTGCTGTCTATGGGGTCGCACAGAGTCGGACACAACTGAAGCGACTTAGCAGCAGCAGCAGCAGGATTCCTGGACATCCGAGAACACTCTGCAGTGCTGGAGGGCCTGAGGGTCTTCACACCCACGGAGCTCCGAGGAATTTGCAAGCACCATGTGGATGCCCTGGTTGAAGAGCACTGAAATAGACCCCCATGACTGATGAGCCAGTGTCCCTAAGCGCTAAGACTGCTATCACATAGATGGGGAAACTTGCTGGAAGATGGAAACCTCCTGAGAGGCACACACATCATGCCAAGGTCAGAAGGAGGTTAGTCCTGCTGCAGCTCCCGCCTCTCTCCAGCCCTGGCCTGTGTCTGGGGTATCCTGGGCTTGGGCCAGGTCGGCTGCCAGCTGAGCCTAACTGGTCCAAGACTGATGAACCCATGCCGGCAGCCAGGTTCAGGAATCTGGCCAGATCATCACTTAAAACTCCCCAGAGTTCTGACTGTCCTAAGCTTGGGATTCCTACCAAATCTTGACATCCCTCTCCTTCCCACTCATCTCACACACACATCCTGTGCTGTTCTGTGTGTGCTTGGTCACTCAGTCGTGTCCCCTGCCTTGCATTTTATATTTCGCATGGTCCTTAGCCTCCATCTTATCTGTGTACCCACACTGCTCCCCTTGCCTGGAACAACCTCTTCTCCCTCCCCTGGTGAGCACCCATTTAATCCTTTACGACTCAGTTCAGGCCCCATCACCTCTTCTGGGGGGGTCTCTGCAGACAACCCCAGTCCCCATTGGCCTCCCCATGGCAGCCCATACTGCAGCCCAGGGCAAGGCGATGGAAGTGGGCTCACAGAGGTCTGTTTATGCCACAGAAATAAGCTCCAAGACACAGAGACTCAGGACATCTTATTCATACTTGTGCCTCTAGCACCTTCCTCACAGCCGAGTCTCAATCAGGGCTGATCAAATAAATAAATGGACAACTGGTAGAATCAAGGAGAGAGCTCAAGACAGGTGGCCTAAACTAATCAGATTTTGAATCATTTTTAATTGGCTGCTAGTCACATGATTTACAGAAGACTTAGCCTAATTTAAGATGCAAAATTTGCGCTTTAGTTTCTTTTTTCTTTTGTTTTGTTTGATGGGATCTTAGTTCCCCTACCAGGGATTGAACTGGTGTCCCCTGAAGTGGAAATACTGGAAGTGCAGAGTCTTAACTACTGGACCACCAGGGAAGTCCCTTGCTTCAGTTTCTAACCAGTTAATTGACTGATTAGGTCAATCAGAATTTCAGGGCTCTTTTTATAGATAAAAATTCGGCAACGTACTTTCCTCCCAAATCTCTCTCCATAAGTAGAATTATTTAAGGGGTTGATTTAAAATTTTAAAACCCAATGAATTATATTTTAATAAATAATATGACATAATATTTACTAACATATTTTTAAAATCAAATATTGCCTTCACATAATTCCTATACACATAAGAACTCTACGTTTGTAATATTTTCATAACAATTCTCATAGTCCCTGTTCTATTTTTTCTAAGTACTGGAAAGTAACTGGTAACATTTGTTATATAGCAAAGAGAGGGGGGAGGAGGAGTTATCTTACATACTCATGAATGAATTATATTCAATTCCTTCCTCCATTGTAAGAGTGAGGGGTGGGGATGTGAGGGAGACATGTCAGGATAGAGTTACCATCGATATACATAGTATTGCAAACTAATAAATTACCCATGAATCTTCCCCTTCTCCCTTTCTTCTGACATTTCCTCAGTAGGATCAGTGATGATTTCGAAACAGGCTAGTCTCCCATTAGATCCAGGGGATGCTGACTCTGAATTCATAAGGGTCCAAGAGATGTGGGTGGAGCTGACCCAGTAGATCAGATGCAAATAAAAAGCAGATGCCTGCAAGGAGGATGTTTCAGCAGCCAAGACCCAAAGCGACCCAAAGGAACAGAGTACAAGCACACTTGCTCTCTCAGCTACATATTACAGTGGGGGAGGGTCCTCACACCACTTCAGGAAGTCTTCACAGACCATTAAAGGTTAGGTCATTCCTCTTTTGCTCCAGCAATCCTCCAGTCCACCCCAGATGTGGGAGAAAGCCAAAGATGGGCTGAGAGGGGCTGCAAGCTACTATAATCTGCCAAGCAACCCTTTCTTTGATTGGTCTTTGTTACAGATGTCCCTGCCCCTGAATGAGGGGGGAGACACCTAACCCACACCCTGGCATTCCAGTTGCTCAGTCATTGGAGAGAAGTTTACACACCCTTCAGCCACCTGGTCACCACTACTTGGTCTACAGTTTTTAATGAGGTCCTGGAATTTTCTTCAAAGGGCTAGGAAAAAACCCTATCTACTCAAAGACCAGCTAGGAAACAAATAGCCTACCCTAGATTTTGTAAGAAGATCTCTCCTTCTGTGCAATATAAAAGTAGCCTCAATCTACCTTGGAAATACACAATCCGCCTACACATCCTCTTAAACCTTCCTCTGCCCAGAATATTACTAAGAAAAAGATGATAAGAATAAGTGAAACAGTGAGCTTCCTGGTCTCTCCACCACGTGGCTCCCAAAGTGAAAATGAACATGAAAATGTTTAACTTGTTCCTTATAATAGATCTGACAGTCAAGACTTCTGGTTTTAAAACCTTACTATTATTACATGTGAACTTGGAAACTGAACATTTCTAATACCGATAGAACATCGTTTATACCATAAAGGGAAGAAGTAGGTGAACAGGAAATTTGAACATGTTGGAGAAAAAACAGTGGATAACTTTTATTCTCCCTATAATATTGTTATATGTACATAGAAAGAGTCTTTCACATTTCGATTGTACAACGTTTCTCTTCATTCTCTTTCAGTCTGTGGGTTCCCAATCCAGGGCACAAATAAAGACTTGGGACATGAGGTCACAAAGAAGATGCCCCTGGGGCAGGAGAACAGATGGACCTATGGGAGGTATAGAGGGAAATAGCTCCCACCGGGAGGGTCTCCTGAAGCTGGAGAGGCTGGGCTGGAATGGACGTGAGGGACCCTCTCCAACCTTTAAGTGTGTTTCTAAGAAGGCATGAGAAAAATAAAAGTACTACCTGGGAAGGGGGCCTCTGATAGCAATGTACAGATTATGCTCATGGATGGAAGATGGTTTCGACTTGTTCCATGGAAACTTACCTGTTCAAGAACATGGTGGCCTTATGTTTCTACTCACAAGGTATCACCTTTATGATTCTTTCAGAGTCCAGGCAAAAGAAATGACATGTTTCCAAGGCTAACAGGGGAGGTGAGGGGAGGAAGGGTAAGGCATTGGTGCCTCCAGTCCTGAGACAAGAGAATCAGGAAGAAGTGGCCAAGGTAAAGCAACTAGAATTTCCGGAGGTGATAGGGACAGAGTAAAGGGACAAAGCAGGTGACTGAATAATTCATCCCACAAAGAGATTGCAAGGAACGAAAAATGTAAGGGAGACTCCTGTGGGTTACAAATCAATCAAGAAAGCAGGCTTGCTTAGCAACAAAACCATGCAACAGAAGCATGAGACATGCCTCCAAATAATAAAATAATGGTAGCATGAGACCTATTTCCTGTCCAGTGAGCCCAGTAAGTTAATGATTCCTAGGACACACTCCTCTGCACACAAAACAAAACAAAAATATAAGGGAAAGTTGACATGATACTAAAACCTGATATGATTTATCATTTTTAGCATATGTTACCACTTTTTTGCTCATTTTGATCATGCCATGACAGTCCTGACTTGACCATGTAGGGACAAGAAAACACCCTGGCCTGACATGGAGAAGGAACTGATGATGGAAGCATGATGTCTACGCAAGAAGGAAGAAGAAGGTGGTCTTCTCCCTCACCCTACTTTTCCTCACTAAGTGCTCGGGACATGGCATTCTCTTGCCCACCTGCTTGTAAGTCTCATAAGCATCCTAGTCTAATAAATCACTTCTAATCTATCACTTTGGAGTAGGAAATGGCAACCCATTCCAGTATTCTTGCCTGGAGAATCCCATGGATAGGGGAGCCTGGTGGGCTGCAGTTCACAGGGTCGCAGGGAGTCGGACACGACTGAGCGACTAACACACAAACACACGCACACACATACACACAGGTAGTTGTATGGATAAGGAAATGGCAACCCACTCCAGTACTCTTGCCTGGAGAATCCCAAGGACTGGGGAGCCTGGTGGGCTCCAGTCTATGGGGTCGCAAAGAGTCAGACATGACTGAGTGACTAACACACACACACACAGTCTATCACTTTGCATCTTTCTGAATTCTTTCTGCACTGAGACATGAAGAATTGGAGTTCCTCAGAGCACCCCTCTCCCCAGATGCATTTTTTCCAGTTTCAGAGGAACTGGAGCAGGCCCTGATAGCCAGGCCAGTTATCGAACATCCAGACCCTGTGCAGTAAGCAGAAACCATTTATCAGGTTGTGTCTCCCACTGCCCACCTGCCTCTGACACTTCCAAACCCTTCTCTTTCCTCCTCCTCCAATCCCCAAGCAAGATGGCCACTCCCACACATGTGGGAGTGTAAATTAGCTGATTATCTGGTGTGATGGCAGCAGTCTAGACTTGGAATCGGAAGACCTGAGTTGGAAGCCACTTGGCATTCACTGGCTGTATGACCGAAGGCTATCTCGCACTTCTCTCATCTGTCAAATGGGTCAAATGAGAGTCAAAGGGAGACTGAAATTGTGAGAATCAAACATGTTAACAGTGAACTTCTCTATAATACTACAGTTACGATGATGATCAAAGTAACTTACACACTGACCAATGTGAATGAGCATTAGATGGCCTTTCTCCTTCAGTTCAGTCACTCAGTTGTGTCCAACTCTTTGTGACCCCATGAACTACAGCACGCCAGGCCCCCCTGTCCATCACCAACTCCCAGAGTTTACTCAAATTCATGTCCATTGAATCAGTGATGCCATCCAACAATCTTATCCTCTGTCTTCCCCTTCTTCTCTCGCCTTCAATCTTTCCCAGCATCAGGGGCTTTTCCAATGAGTCAGTTCTTTGCATCAGGTGGCCAAAGTACTGGAGTTGCAGCTTTAGCATCAGTCCTTCCAATGAATATTTAGGACTGATTTCCTTTAGGATGGACTGGTTGGATCTCCTTGCAGTCCAAGGGACTCTCAAGAGTCTTCTCCAACACCACAGTTCAAAAGCATCAATTCTTCAGTGCTCAGCTTTCTTTATACTCCAACTCTCACATCCTTACATGACCACTAGAAAAACCATAGCTTTGACTAGATGGACCTTTGTTGGCAAAGTAATGTCATGCTTATCTTTAAAATGGAAAATTTGTCAAATCAAATGAATCTCTTATTGGTGCACTCTGCTCAACCAATTCTTCTGGCCCTCTTTAAGGGAGTCTGAGGCGAGTCAGCCCTTTCATTCTCACCTTATTTTTATTTCAAAGACAAATGTGGCTTTCAGGAAGACAGGCAAGCATCATTTCCTTTAGTTTTTGGCCCACTTTTTATACCTGGCACCTGGACGCATTGAAGCTGCCTAGACCAAAAGTCCATACTTAACGTTTTGAAATAAATAACTCTTAAGGACTAAAGTCTGAGATGACCTGGGATTGGCTGATTGAGTACATGGTGTCATAAAATTCTGTGTTGAACAATCTGAGAACAGAAACCTGCCTGAAGTCCTTGAAATCTGTTCCTTATTCATTCGTTTCTTACACATCTTGAGTTTTCACGGTCACTTCTACTACTAACTTCCACCTAACACTACAAATGGGGCTTCCCAGGTGGCTCAGTGGTAAAGAATCCATCCACCAAGGAGACACAGGAGATATGGGTTTGATCCCTGGGTCGGGAAGATCCCCTGGAGGAGGAAATGGTAACCCACTCCAGTATTCTTGCCTGGGATATCCCATGAACAGAGGAGCCTGGTGGGCTGCAATCTGTGGGGTCAAAAAGGGTCAGACATGAATAAGCATGCATGCGTGAAACACTACAAATAGGTTAATTAGTAAAATATGTGGTTCCCTTCCTCCCTCCTTTTCTCCTTCCTTCTTTTCCCCTTTTCCCATGTTTTAATAATTGTGAAATATCAGGTTAAAACATTAGTTTAAAAAAACAACAATTAAAAAAAAGCCCCACTAAATGTCAAGTTTCCTAAATTCTTTTGTGCCTGTGATTATATTATGTGACAAGAAACCATCTCGAGGTGATAATTAGATTTTATCTGTGAGTAATGGTGGCAAGATGGGAGTAGGTGGGAATGTCAACGTGTGACCAAAACAAGGCAATTCACATGATTAGTCTGGAAAAAAATTACTCAAACAGGTGGCTGGGGTTACTGTCTAATCAAGGAAAATTCTAACCCTTTGATGAAGTGGTCAGAATTTTTTTTGTTCCTCTATGGCCAGAAATTTAGGAATGTAGATTATAGAAAGAGGAAAAGCAGAAAGTAAACTGATGAATGAAATGTACAGTATTTCTGTTGGTGATCATCATGGTAGAGAACAAGACAGACCAGAAAGACACCTCCCACTTCTTTTTTCCCACAAGTTTTCACAGATGGTTATATTAGCTGTTTCCAAACTTACACAAGGATCTGGGGCTGGAGGCAATGAAATTTAGCAGCAGTGCTGGTGTTAAAGTGATAAGGCTTTGGCTCCAAGTAACACCTCTCAATCTGTCCAACAACGACAATAGAAAACATACTTCAGGCAGGGTGGTGTCCCACATTTTTATTTGCCCCCAGAAAATATCCTCAATTTCACAGCTGTTCACAGTAACCTGACCTGATTGTACATATCTTCTCTCTGTTTTCCCTCTGGTTACATGAAGTTATGCAAAGGCGCAGACAAAAGCAAAGCAGGAAGCCTCCCACACTAGAGGTGGAAGATAAGAATCACAGAAGCCGGAATGGCTTTTACTGAAGGGCATTTCAAAGCCAGTGGAGACATATATGGCATATTTGTAAATCTTCCAAATGTGTGTAAACATGTACCTTCACACATCAAGACCAGATCTGTTCCTGACCCAGAGAGGTACTGAGAACAAAGTGAAAGCAACCAAATCATAGAAAATGCGTATATCCAGTGTATGCAACAGATGAAGGAGTATTACCTGTAATTACCAAGAGCTAAGAGCTAAGAAGTAACGTACTAGAAAAACAGGAGGAGGAAATATATAGGAAGATCACAGAGGCGAAAAAAGTACAAATGGCTGCTGCTGCTGCTGCTAAGTCACTTCAGTCGTGTCCGACTCTGTGCGACCCCATAGACACAGCCCACCAGGCTTCCCCGTCCCGGGGATTCTCCAGGCAAGAATACCGGAGTGGGTTGCCATTTCCTTCTCCAGTGCATGAAAGTGAAAAGTGAAAGTGAAGTCGCTCAGTCATGTCCGACTCTTAGCGACCCCATGGACTGCAGCCCACCAGGCTCCTCCATCCATGGGATTTTCCAGGCAAGAGTACTGGAGTGGGGTGCCATTGCCTTCTCCAGACAAATGGCTAGTGATATAAAATATTCGCTGAGTACAGCAGTGATCAGAGTCAGAGGAGAAAATACAAATGGCTGAAGATATAAAACACCTGCTAAGTATAGCAGTGATCATAGAAATGTAAAACTAAAGACCAGCTATCCATCTTTCTGAACCAGGAAGAAGCAGAAAATATGAACAGGCCGATCACAAGCACTGAAATTGAAACTGTGATTTAAAAACTCCCAATAAACAAAAGTCCGGGACCTGATAGCTTCACAGTCGAATCCTATCAGACATTTAGAGAAGAGCTAACACCCATCCTTTTGAAACTGTTCCTAAAAACTGCAGAGGATGGAAAATTTCCAAACTCATTCTATGAGGCCACCATCACCCTGATACCAAAACCAGACAAAGATACCACAAGAAAAGAAAACTACAGACAATCTATCTGTCTTAAACTAGCAAAAGCTAAAAAACGTTGATCATTTTCGGTCCTGGGGAGGGTGTGGGGAAATGGGTGCTCCCACATTCTCCTGGGTGTGTACATTTGTACAAACTTCAGAAGAAAATATAGTATCACCTATTAGATTTTAAAGACTGATCACTGTTGATTTGGGCATATTCTCATGGAAATACACCCACATGTTCAGAAAGACATACACACCCAAGGTTCACTGAACACTGTTTGTAAAATCAAAAACAGCAGAAAATGCAAAGTTTATCAACAGGGAAGTGCTTATCCAAAATATAATAGAGCTAGACTGAAATTTTCTACAAACTTTAAAATGAGAGAACATCATGTACATTGACACAAAAGAATGTTCAAGAAACTTTTGACTACAAGATGCAGTTTTCATAGATTATGCATACATAATCCCAAATTTGTGAAGAAGAAAAAAAATGATTTCTATATATTCATGTGTATTTCCACAGTAGTAGTCTAAAAGGACACCAGTTGAAAACAGATGAGGTTGAGGGTATGTGAAAGAAACTATACTTCTTTCATATCTGCATCGGGAATGTATTATGTATTTTAATGATGGAAAAAATATAAACTGATTTCACTGAGGCTGGAAAAGTGGAAAACTGTTGTTTTGGTACTTCTTCAATCTCAGTGTGAATTGCTGGGGTTAGATGAGGACATTCTAAAGGTCATTGATTAGTTCAGCTGCTTTCACATAATGTTAACTTTAGACGGACTTCCCCAGTGCTTCAGTGGCTAAGACTCCAAGCTCCTAATACAGGGGGCCAGAGTTCAATCCCCAGTCAGGGAACTACATCCTATGTCCCACATGCCACAAGTTCGTGCTGGAACTAAAGGATTCTGAGTGTCACAACTAACACCCGTGCAGCCAAATAAATAAACAAATATCCTTTAAAAACAGTGACTTTAGAGGGCCCACTAGTTTGCTAATTATTCTGTCAACTTAAAAATATTCACAACCTAAAAACTGAGTTATGTTTTATTTGGCCGGGATTTTTAGGACTTCAAGCCTGGGAGGCAGCACTTCAAGTGACCCTGTTCTGAGGAGGGGGGGTGGGGAGCAGTGCAGAGGAGGGGGAAGCCGGGTTACACAGATGTCTTGCAATAAAGGGCAGATATTCTGAACTCAAAAGATTATCGTCGATTAAAGGAAAGTATCCAAAGTTAAGGAATTTAGTGCTTTTCTACATATGGGCTTCCCTCATAGCTCAGTCAGTAACAAATCCTCCTGCAATGCAGGAGACCCGGGTTTGATTATTTGGTTGTGAAGATCCCCTGCAGAAGGAAATGGCAACCCACTCCAGTATTCTTGCCCAGGAAATCCCATGGACAGAAGGAGCCTGGCAGGCTACAGTCCATGGAGTCGCAGAGTCGGACACAACTTAGCGACTAAACCACATATGGGAAGATGCAACAGTCTGGGCTCACTGAAATCGTTCTTTTGATACGTACCTCAGTTCTCTGGGGCCGGTATCCTGAGGTCTTCATATCATTAGTTTCCTCAGGGCTCACCTAGGGAGTGGCTGCAGTCTGATGGCTGCTAGATGGCAGGTATTCTTTGCTTTCTGCGTTCCCTCAGGGTTCACCAACTCACCACCCAGTGATGACTGCAAACTCTGATAACTGTGGCATTCTCTGTTTACTAATATGGCAGGAAATATTCCATTTCTCACTGCCCATTAACTAAGGGGAGTGGAAAAGAAGAGGCAGACACCCCAGCCCGGTCAGATCTGTGGCCTCACTCTTCATCAGATATTGGTACAAAGCAGCTGTCTCCCCAAGTCCGCTTTCCACATTTACTTCATCAGAGAATATGGAACCCCTCTGACTGAGTCCTCTGCTGACTTACCATCTTGCTCAGAGAAAAAGCTGACATCAGTGAAATAGTCTATAGAGGCCCATGGGCTGCTATCGCTCTTCCCAACTCACTCTATCCTTCGGGCCTCTTTTCTGTTCCTCAGACGCAGAAAATATCCTTACCTCTGAGCCTTCATCCTGTCCGTTCCCTCTGCCCAGAACATCTCACCATCACTTCTCAGAGCTTTCCCCGATGGTGCCTTCTCAGTGAGGCCCGTCTTGACTATCGTATCTAAGGTTGCAATCTCCACACCTCCACCCTAGTATTCCCTGTCCCTCTTGCACTTTATTATCACCATCTTTTTTTTTCCCCCCAAGAGAGTGGATTAAAAAAAAATCTATTTGGCTGTACTGGCCAAATAGTTGCAGCATGTGGACTCTAATTCAAAACACGCAGCATGCAGGTTCTAGTTCCCTGACGAGGGATCAAACCTACGCTCCCTACATTGGGAGCTTGGAGTCTTAACCCCTGGACCACCAGGGAAGTTCCTATTATCACCTCTATTATTTTTAAATTTATTTCATTTACTGTCTCTCTCCCATGATAAAGATGATCTCTATGATCAAACTTTAGCCAGGCTCCTCTGAGCCCTCTTCTTGACTTGGCCTCAACCTTAGCCTACAGATATTTGAAAAAATGCTCACCTAGTTTCTAACAGCTCAAGCTGCTTCCCTAGTCCCCCTTAAAGTGCCTGCCTAAGAAAACTCAAGGCTGCCAAAGAATTTTCTATTTGTTCCAACCAATCTGAACATAGGGCCCCCTGACTTCCAGCCTCTGGTAGGGGGAAGATTCTGAGCAGTAATATTATAGGCATTAGGGAAAAGAGTCCTAGATGGACTGAACTCAACTTCACTTTGTACAGAGGTGGCTGGGTGTTTTAAAGCAGGGGTCCCCAACCTCCCAGACCTAATGCCTGATGATTTGAAGTGGAGCTGATGTAATAATAATAGAAATAAAGTGGAACTTCCATAAGTGGTAAGCAATAAGCACCAGCAAACTAGGTCAAATGGGTTTCACATGCACCACCCTCCTTTTTCACACTTTTTGCGATTTTTAAAATTTCCCGACCCTACTAAGCCCCTGCCTACCTCCCTCCTTACTCCCGCCTCTTCCTTTAAAATAGCAGTCCCTAACCTTCTTAGCACCAGAGACTGATTTCATGGAAAACAGGTTTTCTATGGACTGAGGTGGGGTGATGATTTGGGGATGATTCAAGTGCATCACATTTATTGTTACTTTATTTCTATTATTATTACATCAGCTCCACCTCAGATCATCAGACCTTAGATCTGGGAGGTTGGGGACCCCTGCTTTAAAACACCCAGCCACCTCTGTACAAAGTGAAGTTGAGTTGGGTCCATCCTGAACTCTTTTCCCTATTGCCTAGAATGTTACTGCTCAGAATCTGTCCTTCCAACTTTAACTAGCATCAGGCTTTGTTTATCTTTAACATTCCCCGCTGTAATATAGGCTCCAAGGGCTAGATTTTGTTTTCTTACTGGCACATAGTAAAGACTCAGTAAATACCTGCTGAATATCACTGACGGATCAATAAATGTGCATGGGCTTTAGTCCTGAGGGCACATTTCCAGGTTGGGATAAGCATGTTTAAGCATTTAGATTAAATACAGTGCTCACTTCACTCCTTAAATACCTGGCAAGTGACAGGTGCCTGACTCTCACAGATCATTCTGGTCTTCCTATGCTCCCTACACTTGTCTTGATTTACTGTATTTAATCCTGATAAAACACATCTTCCACATGCTTAATATCCTCCATAAACGAACACAACCGAGCACTGAATACCATGCTAATGAATGATTACTGAAAGGGACCATGTGAAAAGTATTGCTTCATAGGAAGACTTTTACTTTGGGTGGTTATTTCCTCCACGCCCCACCCTTTATTTCCATCCGTGGCCCTGGTTTTGAAACCACCCTTCAACCCAATTCCCCCTGTGCCTCTCTGAGTTTCCATTCTCCCAACTTCAGTGAAAGTGCTTTCGCTATAAATTCCAGTAACTTCCTTCCAATCCAATGAGGTCTTGAAAGTGTTGATTCTTTAGGTTCTCGCAGGTGATCTGAATACTCATACCTTTCTCCCTTATCCTACTCACTGGCTTCTCACCATTTCTAGGTGCCTACAAGTTGTCCCAACTATAATCTATCACTTCCAAAATGTGCTTTATAAGCAACTACTGTATCTGAGGCAGTATGGAGATGACAAAAGTCTAAAACTCAAATGCTACACTCACAGAGAAGGGACACAGTTTATAATTCATATGAGAAGTTCGCCTTTACTGCATACTTGTTGCTTTAATAATTATTTGTTAGGACTTTCTGGTGGTCCAGTGACTAAGCCTTCGTGCTCCCAGTGTAGACGGCCTGGGTTTGATCCCTGATCAGGGAACCTGATCCTACATGCTGCAACTAAGAATTTTCATGATGCAACTAGAGATCCCATGTACTACAATGAAGATGGAAGATCTTGTGTGCCGCAATTAAGACTCAGCTGCTGCTGCTGCTAACTCCCTTCAGTCGTGCCCAACTCTGTGCGACCCCATGGACAGCAGCAAACCAGGCTCCCTTGTCCCTGGGATTCTCCAGGCAAGAACACTGGAGTGGGTTGCCATTTCCTTCTCCAATGCATGAAAGTGAAAAGTGAAAGTGAAGTCACTCAGTTCTGTCTGACTCTTAGAGACCCCATGGACTGCAGCCCACCAGGCTCCTCCATCCATGGGATTTTCCAGGCAAGAACACTGGAGTGGTATGCCACTGCCTCAATTAAGACCCAGCACAGCCAAATAAATAAATAAATGTATTTTGTTAAATATTTGTTGAATGAAGTGGTTACATAGGAAAATTCGGGCATTATCCAAGGCAATAGTAAACTGTCACATGATGGACACCATAAATCAGAGTTCTCCATCAGAGCTGTAGCTTCTCCCCACTGTTGTACTTCTTATTTCTAACGGGTATTTTCTGCAGGATTGTAATATCAACCACTGTTGACAAGCCCAACGTATCTTCTTATCACATCCTCAAATCTGCCTGTTATCCAGCACCTCATGATTCTCAGAGGCACCACCAACATTCTGATTCTCAGGTGCATCTTAGCATCTGCAGTCTCCTTGGAAGGAGGTCCATTCCCAGTCCATCAGGGCAGAAGTTCCTGAGGCCTCCCTTCCTTCTCATGTCCATGAGAAGCCCTGGTCTGGGTGTCAATAACCTCAGCTCCAGTCCCCTTCAGCCCCTCCCTCTTATCTAGAAAAGGCATCACAGAGACTGAGACATGAGGGAAGAAAAACACTCCACAGATGTAAAACTTTTCAAAAGTGTGACCTAAGTGGATGCATGGATGGGGGTGGGGGGAACGGGAGGGCCAATAGGGAGGGGATATACGTATGCTGCTGCTGCTGCTGCTGCTAAGTCGCTTCAGTTGTGTCTGATTCTGTGCGACCCCATAGACTGCAGCCAACCAGGCTCCCCTGTCCCTGGGATTCTCCAGGCAAGATCACTGGAGAGGGTTGCCATTTCCTTCTCCAATGCATGAAAGTGAAAGTGAAAGTGAAGTCACCCAGTCATGTCCGACTCTTAGTGATCCCATGGACTGCAGCCTACCAGGCTCCTCCGTCCATGGGATTTTCCAGGCGAGAATACTGGAATGGGCTGCCATTGCCTTCTCCAGGATATATGTATATATAGAGCTAATTCACTTTGTTGTACAGCATTGTAAAGTAATATACCTCAATTTAAAAAAAGAAAGAAAGAAAAAAGTATAAAAGAAAGAAAATATAAAAGCTGAATAGCTTTTACTCTTGTCTTTTCATGTTTGGGGTAATGCTATCTCAAAACCTGGATTTGGGTCTTGAGTTTCCAGTGAATAAAGTGTTCTAATCTTAAGTTAAAAAAAATTCTGAATTAAAGTTTAAAATTCTAGGTCAAAGGGTACAAATTTCTAATAATCATTTCACAACACAAACATCAAAAATTATGTTGTACATCTAAAACTAATACAGTGTTATATGAAAATTACATCTCAGATTCTATCTCTACCTCCTACTGTCTGAAAACCTGCTAGACACTAGACACAAAAAGCCTTTACAGATAAAATTCCAGGAGCCAATTCACACGGGCAGTCTTGAAGCAAAATATCCTGCATGGGTGGAAGTTCTAAAGGCTCCCTCTCACTAAATCTTCAGCGTTTCCACCGACTATAAATAATATATAGTCAGGCTTACCAAACAGGAAAGCCAGACCAGACTTTCAAGCAGCACAGAAGTTTCCATGGATAGAACTGTAAGCTACATTAGTGCTAGAAGGAATCCATCCTTAAAATAGTTGACAAGCTGAATGAAAGCTATCCACAGAGGCTTGCTCCTCAAAGTGAGGTTCATGGACCACCAGCGTCAGCCAAACTTAGAAGTTTATAAAAAACGCAGAAGCTTGATCTCCACCCCGACTGAATTTCAACGAGATCCTCGGTGATTCGTGATTCATAAGCACAGTAACGTTTGAGACATTGAATACTGTAACCGCGTCACCTAAGTCAGATGTGGATGCCTCTGATGAACTGTAACATCAGCCCTTCTAGAAGAAGATGGTGGACTTTGTGCTTCCCGGGGGAGGGGGAGGCTGACTGGGACTCTAACTTGTCGTTTGGGGCCTGCCTATGTCCTGTTGACTATGAACAGAGCAGCGAGCTGAGGATGGCTGAAAACCACAGCCTGGGATTAAGAGCATCTTTGCTGATGCACAGGGACCAGCTGAATCATATCAAGACACCTCCACCCGCGTCCTCAGCAAGAGTTTAACACAGGTGAGTGTAATCAAGGTACGGACCTGGAGCCAAAGAGTAGCAGGTGAAGGATGTGCGCGTGCGCAGAAGCGAAGGCAGGGGCGGCAGCCACGCCCACAGCGAGAAGCAAGATGGGGGGACTTTCACACACGGATTGTAATGGACAAGGTAGGTTTTTCAGCATCAGAAAGTTCAAAACACGTTCTTTCTCCTTCTGCAGCTGTCTGTCAGCTGCTGCTGCCTCCAGTGTATTCCCATCTTGCCATCGCTTGAGGCCACCGACATTTTCCAGATCCCAGCCCTCTGGGAATTTGTCAGCTGCCTAAAGAGACATCATCCCAGTGAAAAATTACCGACTTTGAGGATCTTAGTTCATTAACCGGGGATTGAACCAACATCCCCTGCATGGGAAGCACGGAGTCTTACCTCTTTACCTCTAGCGCCACCTGGGAAGCCTATATTTCATTACAGATTATTACAAAATATTGAGTATATTTTCTTGTACTACACAGTAAATCCTAGTTGCTTATCTATTTTATATACAGTACTTATATCTGTTAATCCCATATTTCTAATCTGGAAGATTCCTAGTGGCCTCCATCCACCGCACTCTTTTTCTTCTTTCTGACCTTAACAGGCATTAGCTTTTCTCTGTTGCTTCCCAGAAGCCCAGGAATTCCTCACCTTGATAGTCCTCTGGCACACTGAGGTAACTATTGGTGGGTTTCCACATTCTAACCATCTCTAACCTAAGAACCACCCTCTCTATACCTATAAGAGAGGTATCCTGCATCCCACATGATGGATAAAGCCAGTGATGCAAATGACTACCTGGCCCAGGCTGGGCATTCGGAATTGGGGTCCAGGGACATTGAAGAGTCTCAGTTTGCTCTACCTGAAGACAAGTGAAGGCAGACACTCTGAGGAGACCTGTGCTCCTAACAGCAGAGAAATCTGGTATGAGAGGATGCATGGATGGATGGAGGCATGAATGGATAGAAAGATTATAGAGGGACTGATTGATAGATATGGCCCTAGAAAGAAAAAATGATGGAAAGGGAGAGAAACAGTGCCCTTCTTGGCCACAGGCAACTTATCAGCTCTTGGTTCTAGGTCTTCACGACACAGCTCTGTTTATTGGTTCTGAACAGCTCTTGCATCTCTTCTTTCAAACAAGGGAGTCTCTATTACTGGCTATGGAAAATTGTTCATTTTGAGCAAATCCTTGCTGTCACTTAATAACCCTCTCATTCATGTCTTACTGAATCTCTCCCACAAACGTCACATTGTCTTCTTTACTTCCTCAGCCTCAGAGTCACTACACCAATGGTCCAAACTGACCTGCTTGGTTAGCACATACTACCTAGCATGAAGTATTACTATAAAGTCATACAAATGACTTAGATATCCATATGATTGTTATTCCCACCAAAATAATCATACTGGGAAACTATAAATGTATTCCCACAATGTGGCCAATACCCCAACCATTTCTGGAATGTCTCTTCAAATCTTCCTTACTGACAATAAATCTGTGTCTCGTGATTTTTAGAAACAGCTACAATTGTGCTGTAATCAGGGAAAGTGGATAAAATGAAGGATCAAACATTTTAATCATAAAGTTTGTTTTCCCCAGTAGAATCCTAATCAAAATAAGCATATCTCCCATAATCAGAATAAGCAGATCACAATTCTAAAAGACAATACGCATCTGAAGGCACATATGCTATGTGCTATTACATTTATTAAATATAAATTACATTCTTTGTCATCATCACATCTTTCTGTACACTTCATCCAGAGGAGATAAATCTAAGATTTATAAAGCCCAGTAGGTTGGAGATGAGGGGTTTAATGAATGTTTGTTATTGATGTTTAGGTTTCTTAATTATTATCTAATTTAAATGCGACCTGTAAAAAAAAAATAGATGCCATTCAGGTAGGTAAAAATATACATGAAGGCAAAAGATTACAGACCAACCCTAACAGCCCAATCATGGCCATAAATTATATGTCACATACTTAAAATATGTGAGCTGCCAATCAAAACTGAAGCATCTTACCAATGATATTCCTGCCCTGGTCATAGCCCTGAGCTCTGGAGATAGATAATGCATTTTTCTTCAAGTCACAAGTTTCTTCCTGTTATGAGGGATAAGCAATAGCTACTTTTTCTCAAGCTTTCACAGAGGCATCGAGAAACTGCTAAGTAAGGTATATAAATGTCAAGTTTTAGCCAATAGGTCACACAGTGAGCTAGATCTCAGAAACCCTTCTAAGGGCAAGCCATGCAACCCACTTCTCTGTGCAAATTTCAGCTAGTGTGATCAAAGATAATGAGTCACCCGGTAGAGGATTTCAAAAACACTAAAGCCGCTTCAGGGTTTTCTTCTTGAGCTTCACTGTAACTGAAACTACACTTATACTTTGAGACAAGACAGTGCTATGGGGCATGAATTCAACACATGACTCCAAGATTGAGTAGTTTTAGGTTAAAAGACCGCACCTCAGTGATGAAAACTGAAGCGCGCTTGTCTGAAAATACTGGATCCCAGAATCCCATTAGAGTGAATTCAAATGTGTTGTTTACACTAGAAACATGAAGTGTTGGGTAGACCTTAAAATAGACAACTGCTTGAGGCTTGAAAATGATCTTTTGATAGAAATAGATGTGTATTCTGATGATCTCGCTCAGAATAGTATTTATAGAGTAAAACGTGACTGGATTTCTTCCTTGGTGGTAGAGGGTACATATGAGTCATTTTCTTTGAGGGGCGATGGCTGTACGCTAGGTCTAATGCAGTAAGGATGAGAGTGTGAGCTTTGAAGTCATCAAAATGTATCAGTTCTACCTGCGGGACTTGGGTGGATTGCTCCATTTTTCTGAAGCCAGTTTCGTTATTTAAAACATGGAGCCGAGGGACTTCCCCGGTGGTCCAGTGGTTAGGACTCCTCGCTGCACCGCATGGGGCACAGGTTCCATCCGTGGTTGGGGGAGCTGCTGCTGCTGCTGCTGCTGCTGTCGCTTCAGTCGTATCCAACTCTGTGCGACCCCATAGACGGCAGCCCACCAGGCTCCCCCATCCCAGGGATTCTCCAGGCAAGAACTCTGGAGTGGGTTGCCATTTCCTAGGAGCTAGGATCCTGCATATCACATGGTGCAGCAAAAAAAAAAAAAAAAACTGAAAAAGAATGGAACTGATACAGAGCTATGTCACAGGGTGGTTATAAAGACGAAACATGATAGCGTGTGTAAATAATGCAGGACTGGTTTTGCCTAAGCGTTCACTTCCTTCTAAGCCCTCCTGCCCACACTCCTGCATGCAACCCCCTGCAGGGAGGCTGCAGAATCTGGCTTACTTGGGCTCCATCAGCACCAGCACCTGGCAGGACTGACATTCACCATTTCCCTTTCACAAAGTACTTCTATGAAGATGTTGTGAAGTGAGGTTTGCACAGTACTCCCAAGGAAACGCTCAGTGTCTCATCAACTGCTCTTCGAAAACACTCTGGTTGCAGAAAGCAACACAATACTGTAAAGCAATTATCCTCCAATTAAAAATAAATAAAAAGAACACTCCAGTTAGAGTTTTTGTGTGTGTGTGTTCTAAACCTTAGAGAATCATAACTTCTCCCCAACTTTCCATTCATTTTTTTTTTATCAGTTTGCCTAGTATTTTGATTTGCAACTTCACGTCAAAAGAACTGACTTTTAGGGACTTCTCTGGCAGTCCAGTGGTCAGGACTCTGCACTTCCAATGCAAGGGGTTCAGGTTTTATCCCTGCTTGGGGAACAAAGATCCCACCTGATGCATGGCCTGCCTTTAAAAAAAAAAAAGGAAAGAAAGAAAACAAAAACACACTAACAATAACCTGACTTTCAGGGAATACATGTATTAAGCCTATAAATATTTAGTAAGCACCTACTACATACCAGGCCCCATACCTGGCACTAAGAATGAAAAACAATCAATAAAACATAGTTTGTTTTCAGTGCTGTTACAGCATGAAGAATGCGCAGTATAACACACAAGTCCTGTAATGGACCAGTGCCCGAGGTGCCACCACTTACACGGCACTTTAAAGTTCAAAAGCACCTTCACAGTGTCAGCCTCCCATGAACCCTATGAGCTGGGTGTCACCATTACTAATCATTTCCAGGTCAGATATAAGGAAGCCCAGGGGAAGGAGGGGAAGTAAGCTGACCAAGATCACACAGATAATAACCTCGATTCTGGGTCTCAAATCTCTGCTGGCTGTCCCTCAGAGTCCCTGTCAGAATATACTCCAAACATGCCCCCTATCAAGCCGGCAAATGCCTTACAAATGTCTCCTAAACTGTGTTCCCCAGGAAGCATTCAGACACAGGAAGCTCTCGTGTTCTAGACTTGGCCCAGACCCTAACCACCCTTCTCTCCCCCAGGACCCTACTGAGGGCCGAATGAACTGCTGTTTTCTGATGATGCCGGCTTCTCTCCAGCCCTGGTGCTTTTTCTCTACTCTTTCTTCTCCCCAAATACTCCTCCTGTAGTCCACCCAGCTCCACCTTCCTGTTCCTTCTCTTGCCTGGAGGCAGTAGTTTCACCTCTTTCAGGAAGCCCTTCCTGATTACCCTCCTTCAAGCCATTTCAAATAGCTGAGTCTTCTACGTTCTCCCCAAGGCCCACGAGAGGCACAAGACATAGCTGGCTATTTGGCACTGCAGTCATCGGTTCATTTGACTGTCTTCCCCCTCACTTTTCCTCAGGGATGTCTTTGCAGCCTCTGTGTTTAGCCCACTAGCTGTTTCTTGACTAAATGAATGAAGGAAAAAAATCAAGCTATGCCCCCTCACCTAGTGTTCTCCCTGCAATGGCTGGGCTCAAAACAAATCCAGAGCTTCGCCAGCAGTCTCGGAGCTACCACTGAACTACTGATGCCCACCAGAGCGTCCCCAGGTTAGGGATAATTCACCCTGTGTACATCCTCTGAAAACAAGAACAGGCATGAAATCACCAGTCAGGTTTTGAGCATAAACATGGCTGGTTAACAATGCCTTAGACCAGTAGACCTGCTGCAGTCTCTAGCTGGCCATAACCTTTCTGCTTTCAATCTTATTCCTCAAATTGCAGAGCCCATATCTGCTCACCTGTGTGAACCCAGAGCCTAGAACAGTGATGGCACACAGCAGCCTTTGCCTCAGGAAATATTTGAATGAATGAACGAATGAATGAAATATTGAATAAAGGAAGGAAACTGCCCTGGCTTGGTTCTTCCTAAGTGACCTTGATGGCACTATGTAATCACTTCACCCTTCAGGCCACCACTGGCTCGAGTTTGCGTGGATACTGGATCAAGACAGACAATGGCTCCGTGACCTCTGTGTGACCTATGACCTATGACTTCAGACAGTGGATCTTTTCTAGAGAATCTAAACTAAAAAATATAAAGAAACTTTTCCAGGTAAATATACAGATGAGAGCTAAGAGGAAGCAAAAGTTAAGTTGTGGGAGAGGAGGTAGAAGCCATGACACGAGGTTTGTGGAAGTAGATGGATGAGGAAGCACCCGTGAAGGAGAACCTGTTTAGATCAGGAAGCAGAGAGGCTGAGAGAAGCTGAGTGTCAGGGAGACCCTGCCATCCTGAGGAGGTGCTAGAAGAGAAAGAGGAACTGGCTGCGGGGCCGCCTCCGTTCCTGACAGCTCTTCTCTGGTCTCAGCTTCAGATCTAGTGCAACCAGACTTAACAGGCACGTTCTTACCTAATAGGTGAGAATGAGTTTTAGTGTTTCAACTGCTACTACAGGCTAACAGGTGATGCTGAGTTCTAAAACGTGTTAGCCTTGGGTACAGGACCATCTCAGCTTAGAGCTGGTTAAAGGCACCCATTTGCAGATGAAGCCTGACCAGTGGTCAGCTCCTGGCGGGATGAGAAGCCTGTTGCCCTTGCACAAAGAAAAAGGTTCCCTTCCTGGGGGCAGTGGGGGCACGCAGGTCCACCTGGGGCCGCACAGCTTGGCGAGGCCAGGGCACAGGCTGGGTCTTGTCTGCCCCACCCTTCCCAGCAGGATGGCTTTACTCTCCAGGGAGAAGGCAAGGACAGAAATTGTACCCAGAGCCAAATGGTCTTTGTTTGGTAAAAGAAACCACTCTGAGTGATGTGAATGGCAAGTGAGCCGGCATCCATTGTTCCTGCCTCGGGCTGCTCCAGCCCCACTGTGATGGAGCCGAAGAGTCCCCTTGGGACACCGTTCCCTTCCCCCACCCCCACAGCATGGCATTATGCTTTGGCAAACAATGGCTGAGCATGCAAACGCCAACTGGAAGAGTTAGAACCTCAGAGGGTAGTGGGAGGCACTCTGGGGGCACCGGCCAGGTGTGAATAACAAAGACTTCTCCCCCAATGGGACAGGTGACCACCAACTGCAGAAGTGGCACCCCATGGCAGTGGCCAGGCAGCCCTAGGTATGGGTGGATGGAACATCCAGGTTGGCTAGATTTCTCGCTCCACTCCTCATTGAACACACCAGGGATAAAAGACTTAAGAAAAAGACACTGGATCTGTCATCTTCCCGGGTGGTGCTAGTGGTAAAGAAGTCACCTGCCAATGCAGGAGACATAAGTTACGTGGCTTCAATCCCTGGGTTTGGAAGATCCCCTGGAGGAGGGCATGGCAACCCACTCCAGTGTTCTTGCCTGGAGAATCCCCATGGACAGAGGAGCCTGGGGAGCTACAGCCCATAGGGCCACAGAGTCAGACACAAATGAAACAACTTAGCACACACGCACATACACCTATATACACCAGGGCAAAAGGATGCCAGAGGAACGAATCAGATACTGAAAGAAATGAGACCGTGTCTGGACATAAAGTGGTCCATCTGCTCATATCACCCTTTTTGAGGTGGCTCAAATGTTCTTTGTTCTGTGCAGCCCTATATGCAAGACTAAGAGTCATCACTTGAAGACCAAACACTAAGACCAAGTACCAAATACCTCTTGGTACTCCTACAGGCTGATGGGCACAGTGCCCAGCACACAGTAGGTCCACAGTCAGCACTTGCTAAGAGCTTACAATAGGAATAAGCCCGGGGCTATGTCCTAAGCTTCTTCACTTACTAATTATTGGGCTTATCAGAAAAGAACATCGGAACCCACTGAATATATTAAAGTTTCCAATGTGGAAGAAGACTGACGTAAAAGTTAAAAGAACATCTGTCCATATACTGTGAAAACCTTGTCTGGGTACTTTTTTTTTTTTTAAGTGGATAAAACACCACTTTATTTACAAAGCAATACTAGATTTTTAAAATGCAAAACTTTTGTTGAATTCCAGAACTGTGAGTTCAAAACCATAAAGCAAAAACAATCTGTTTTCCTAACCTCAATAAAAGGACTGATGTATCAATTCCAGTGTTACTTTAGTTATATTCTTTAAGTGTACTTATTTGAAAATACATGGCTTTCTTCAAACGTTTTGTATGGATTTTAAAGTTGAAAACTAGTTTTTGCTGACAAAGCACATGCATCTTTATCATGTGAAAAATCAACTGTTCAAATCACAAGTTAAATAAAAGCCACTGAAGCTTGGACAGAAATCTAGTAATAAAGCACAAACAAAGTGGATTCTCTTGTGATATCTCCAGAGAGTCAACAGAGGGAAAGCACAGAACTGGTCTTTTTAAAATGTTGTTTGTATTGGACTGTCTCTTATTGGCATGGTAGGAAAAATTTTCGAGTTTCAAGTTTTTATTATTGTTTCGTGGAGAAGAGCAGGAGGAAGCAGGGCTGGGAGGTGGGGTGACAGACAGGGTAGGCAGGATGGCTGGTAATGATGGAGTGAGGTTCTTCTCTGACGGCCCTTGAAGGACACTTTGCAGTCTTCTCCTCCCTGTCCTCCTCTGCCCCTCCCAGCCACACACCGCTGCAAAGTCCCCTCCCCGCTCAACACTCTCCCAAGGACTCACACTGGCAGTTCCCTCATTATTAGAAATGAACCCTTAGGAAGAACTTACTGACAACTAGCAGGAGGCGAAGGGGACAACAGAGGATGAGAGGGTTGGATGGCATCACCGACGAGATGGACATGAGTTTGAGTAGGCTCTAGGAGTTGGTGATGGACAGGGAAGCCTGGCCTACTGCAGTCCATGGGGTCACAAAGAGTCGGACAAGACTGAGTGACTGAACTGAACTGAGCTGAGATCAAGACAGGGACTTCCCTGGTGGTCCAGGGGTTAAATGCAGGGGTCACAGGTTTGATGCCTGGCTGCAGAACTGAGATCCCATATGCCACATGGTGTGGCCCAAGAAAAAAGAAAGGGAGTGAGAAAAGCCCCTTGGGAGGTGGTAGCAGCAAAGGAGAATACTGATAAAATATTAAACCAAATTCTTCAACCTTATGCTTGTCCAGTTCAAGTCCTTGTCACAGTATCACATGGCAGCAAGCCACACTGATATACAGGCCATAGGTTCTTCCACAGACCCTGCCACACACTAGAATCACCTGATGCCAATTAAATCAGAATCCTGGGAGCTGGGACACAGCCATAAATTGTTCTGTTGTGATTTTGGTTGTGGTTCTGTTTTCTTAACTTTCCAAGGGACTCCTAGGTGTAACCAACTTTGAAAACCAGTGGCAGAGAGAAATGCTTCTCAAATGTTAAGTTCCCTATAACAACCTGGGGACCTTGTGAAATGCAGATTGGGGTTAAGGATATCTGGGGTGGGGTCCAAGATTCTGAGATGAGGCCCATGCTGCTGCTCTCGGGCTGGCTCCTGTCAGCCCACATGTGATCTCACATGGGACGCTGACCAGTTGTATGCCCACAACTTCTGGGGGAGGGCCTCGTACTTGGACTACCCTTGGGTCAAGGGGTGTTATCACAAGGGGTTGTAACCTTCCTATTGCACCTCTAAGACAAGTCGGTTATCAGCTCCGTCATCTAGCTGATTCTCCATCCACCTAGCCTGGCTGTATGTGTCAGTGAGGGACCAACTCATTCATTTGGTCTCTGACTCTTAAGAAATGTAGGGAGCTCCTCATTGTGTTTAGCCCATTCTTAAAGAAATTCAAGGCTCAGTGCTGAAGATGATGCGTTCACATAGAAGCTCACTCTTTCACGCAATGGGTCATCTTCCTGGGGCACTGGGGATGAAGCAGCTGAAACCTGTCACTTCCTAATATCCTTTAAAAGCACACAGAATGCGTAGAGCTCTTGGAGATAAAATAATTTTATAAATTGAAGTCCACAGTTCACACGACGGGCACTTTGCATGCTCATATTTAAAAGGTTCTTGTTTTGTTGTTTTTAGTTGCTAAGTCATGTCCGACTCTTTTGCGAGCCCATGGACTGTAGCCCGTGAGGTTCCTCTGTTCTTGGGATTTTCTAGGCAAGAATACTGGAGTGAGTTGCCATTTCCTTCTCCAAGGGATCTTCCTGACCCAGGAACTGAACCTGAGTCTCCTGCATTGCAGGCAGATTCTTTACCATTGAGCCACCTGGGAAGCCCCAAAAGGTTTTTACTGCCTCTTTTCTGCGTGTAGGCCTTGATTTCCATCTACGAAAATGAAAAATGGTGATACACGCTATGCTTATTTTATCTGCAGTCACCAACTGGACACATTTTCAGTTTCCTCTTTACAGTCATCTGAACGGTTAATCTTTGTTCAAAAGAAAAAATCAATCAAGACTATCCAGGAGTCAAGTTCAGTCTGGCCAAGACATGAAAACCAGGAGGAAAAACACGTTCAGCTCAATACTTTCCACAACATGAATTTGGCAGAAGACTCTTTACAACACATCCCATAACCTACATCCCACCAATTGAATTTAAGAATTCTGACTGGCTTTATCCAAAGTGATCTGCAAATTCAGATCAACAATATTTTTGATGTTTTTTTACCTACACATGATAGGGCAAAAACGATATTACAAGAATAAGAAGGTGGAATGGAAAACAGAGGTAGATGGCCCATGGAATGGAGTCAGAAACATGAAAATGTGCCTTTGCTGAAGGGGAAACTAGGTTTCAACTAGGAGTCAGGTTGCCTTAGCCCTTCAAGGCCTAGGTACCCATCCCCGCCACCCCCCAACCCGCCCCCACTCAAGCACAGAGCCTGTGGGGGAACCTGGGAGCGCAGTGTATCAGCTCCGCACCATTGCCTGTCGCTGCAACATTGGCAGTTTTAGCATCAGTCCTCCCAAAACTGCAAACCAGAAAACAATCTATAGAAACTTAACAAATCTGGTGGACTTTCAAAAACCATTCTGCAGTTCTTAGGATAATGCTTTGTTCCAAAGCATTTTAAAAATTATTAATTATTTAATCCCCCGAACCTCCCCATGTGGCAGTTCCACACTCTGATTCCCACTTTAAATACCAAGATATGAGAGACAAGGTTAAGTCATCTGCCCCACGTTACACACAGCTCGGCCCTCAGCCGGGTTCTGCCCAGCCGGTGCCTGGAGATGCCCCCAAGCCGGCGGGCCGGGGTTACCGCAGAGATGCCCGCTCCAGGCTTGGTCAAACCGTGAAGGATCAGTGATCCAACAGCACAACCAAACTCTGACCACACCTGCGGGGGCGTTTATATCCCGGGTCTTCTGACCAGCAACTCCCCAAAGAAGGCTTTATTTCAGAAGCATTAGCAGTTGGAAGGGTTTTCAAGACTTGCATGTTAACCGTAACATGTTAACCACCCCCCCGCCCCCCAAGGGAGAGGACCGCACCCTTCCGAGGGATCAAAGTCGCCCTGAAGACCGAGAGAAGGTTCCTCTTCCTGATGGACAAGCCTAAGAACCAGAGTCGCCGGTGCTCCCGGGCGCCGCACAGCCGCCGAGCCGCGCGGGAAGGAGCGCTCCGCATCGCGGCGGGTGCACCTCGCCCCGAAGAAACACGCGACCACCCCGCGCACCGGCCGAAGCCGGGTTGGAGCATCTCTCTCCGAGGGTACCCGAGAGGGGCAGCGACAGAAGGTGGGGAGGGGGGTGGGGATGGGACCGCTGGAAGGGTGAGGGGTTCAGCTTCGCCCAACCTCGACCCCCGCATCCTCTCCTCCCCTCCCGCCGCCAGTGCCCGCGGACGCCCCGGGCTGGCCGTGTCCCCATCGCAGCCACCTGCCCGCGCCGGCCCTCCGCCGGTCCCCGGCGCCTGAGCGGCCCTTACCTGATCCGGAGATGTGGACGCGGAGCGGGCGGCCCCGACTCGAGCACGACGACAGGTCGCTCTGCGAGCGGCCGCGGGGGCTCGGGTCCCCCGGCAGCCTGCGCAGGGCGGGCGCCGGCGGCCCGGTGGGCGTCTCGGGCTCGGGCGCCGCGGCCGCCGCCTGCCCGGCCGGCTCTCCCGGGGCTCGGCGGGGCTCCTGCCCGCCTCGGCCATCGGCTCCCGGCGGCCCGGAGCGCGGGGTGGGGCCGGCGCCGCGGACCGCGCTGCCCGGCGTGCGGCGACCCCGAGGCAGCGACAAGGGCGGGAAGGCTGGACGCCGGGCGCGGAGAAGCTGGTGGGGAGGGCGGGAGGAGGAAGAGGACAGAAAAGTTTGCACAGGAAGGAGCCGCCTACAGCCGGCTCTCGCTCCCGCGGGCGAAAGCCACAGGGCTCGGAGCTGGGCCGCCCTCAGTGCCCGCGAACCTGCCCGCTGCTCCACCCCCCGGGCCGGGGCACGGCCCTTTGCAGATTGGCGGCAGGAGGGTCCCCTCCGATCATATCCAGTTCGCAGGCCTCAGATTAGTGGAGCTAGGGCGTCAGGAGCTGGGATGCAAGGTCAAGGTTAACAATACTGTTTTCATGGGGAGTCGGGGGAGGGGGGGTGGGACGGGGGCGGTGGGCCGGGGTTGCAAGGAATGCCAAGCACACACACTTGAGCGCCCTGTGATGGAATCAAAGGCTCATACCCAGTTGAAGGATGCAAAACTACCAAACTGCAGCACCAAAAGGCACTGGACTTGCTGGTGAGCTCGTGGCCCATCCTGGAGACCCTTAAGTCAAGGCCACAGACCTCTCCTCTCACCCTTTGCCCTCGAAGCCCTCTGCCTCCCACCTTTGCCCACATTCCTGGGTTTCTGTCTCCTGGGTAGACCCGTAGGTCATGTTTGAAAGGCCAGGCTTCCAAAGAACCAAGTGAATGAATGCCTACTGGGAAGTCTGCATCAAAGCTTTGCAGTGGAAAGACGGGCCTCCCAGCTGCTGTGGACTGGAAATCCGTGCCGTGTAGGATTGTGCGAGATGGGCAATGGAGATCTGGCTGATTCAGCGGGTGACTTCACAACCTAAGCTTTCTCAGTTTTATGATTATGCCCCCAAGTTGTGACTTGCCCAGAGCCAGAGCCAGGTGTCACCATTCCTGAAAGCTCATGGCAAGGGACAAAGGTCCCTGGGTTCACCTATGGGCCATAGTGAGGCAGCAGGCGGAGAAGGGGGAGGGGAGGAAGGGTTAACACAGTTAACATTTATTGGCACCCACACCCATATGCCAAGTGCCTTGTCAGACACTTCGCACATATGATACCTTTTAGTTAAAAAAAAAAACAAAACACTCAAGCAGAGGTGGTGAGAGAAAGGGGGGTCCAAAGTGAGGGGTGCAAACTAGAGAGGTACATTAATACGCACAAAGGCCTTTGTGGTGACTCGGTCATAATAATAACAGCAGCTTGCCCTTAATAATTTGAAAGGGTTTTCACCTATAATTCTCACAGCAACTCTGGGAAGGGCATGATTACCCCAGCGTTGCTGTGAGAACTCTCCAAAAACAGGTCCATTTCCACAAAGTCAGCCATGCTTGTCTGGTCCTGCTCTAAATATCTGCTTCCCCACCTCCTTAAATTTACACAGCTTCAAGTGTTATTGCCTTGATCGATACCTTGTGTAGTTCAGGACAGAAAAAAGATGCCCGTGCTTCAGTGCACCAGCATGCGGTGTTTCAGCAGATAGGTCTTTTGGTGGGATTGAAAGGAAGGATTTGCCACTTTCCCCTGTAACTGACATTAGATTACGAAGCTATTTCTCGTCATCATTTGCTGTCCTGAATATGTTATTACCTAGTGATGCTGTCTGTACCCGGCTCGTCCACTTCTCAGGGGTTAGCTCCCCTTGCCAGCTGCTTTTCTTCTGGGGCACACCTGCCTCTCTCCCGGCACTTAGGTCTCACCCCACTGGTTTCTCCCTTTTGCTCACAACATGGATGCCCTCACTGTCCCTCCAGGCCTCCTGCCTCTCCCTTTCGGGTTTATCCTGTATGTCATCTCTTTTGATGCTAAATAAATGAATTACTGAATATCCCAGAGGGCTTCCCTAGTGGCACATTGGCAAAGAATCTGCCTGCCAATGCTGGAGATGCATGTTTGATCCCTGGATTGGGAAGATCCCCTGGAGAAAGAAATGACAACTCACTCCAGTATTCTTGCCTGGGAAATCCCATGGACAGAGGAGCCCCGAGGGCTATAGTCCATGGGGTCCCAAAAGAGTCAGATGCAATTTAGCAACCAAACAACAACAAAATATTCCAGAACACATGAAATCTTCCCTTGTTCATTAGTCAGCAGTTAATCGTTTCAACCTTCACTTAGTCCTTATGTGTTGAAGTGTTTCTTGAGGGCCAGACACTGGGCCAGGCACCACCACGCTTCTAGAAATAATAGCATCTGTCCCTGTTCTTATAGTCCCCTTGCCCCATCCTCATCCCATCACCATCTACAGTGTGACTTCTGCCGACGCTGTTTGCTTGAGCTTCTTTGAGCACTACTGCTTGGACCTCTGCAAGTTACTGAATGGACCTCTCAGGTCTGACTCCTGCTGCAGCTCTTGACACTCTGGACCACTTGTTTCCTTTTCTGGATTCTGTGTCCCTGGTTTCTGGGACACTCATCTTGCCTCTCTGTCTCCCTGCTATCCTCCTCTCAGGATCTCTTTTTTCCTGTCTGTTCTTACCCAGTGCTCCCCAGGGGTCCAGCATCAGCTGTCTTCTTTTCACACCTGGAATATTTTTCCCCGGGAAACCTTACCTTTAGCTTTAAAGGTAAGTCTCTTCCTCAGTCTAGACTGGTTTCCTGGTCTCTAGATCCCAATATCCAAGAGGGCTTGTCTTCTTGCAGTTTCCTTGACACTTGGCAGTCTGTGTGCCCAGAGCCAAATTCTTCCTCCTCCATGAATCTGTCTGTTCTGTCCATTCTCCATCTAAAATAAATATCTCTGGAGTTTCCAGCCTGCTTTTACTGCCATGTCTTTAGCTTGAAACTTCATCTTCTCTTTCCCTTTAAAGGAAGAGACTCTGCCTCTAGGTTCACTTTCTTCCACTCTGCTCTCTTCCTCATTTCTAGAATGATCTTTCCAAAATGTTCCCAAGACTTTGCTGCTACCCCATTTATATGCCTTCAAAACAAGTATCCATGCCACCTTTTCAAGCGTCTGCTCCTCCAAGTGGCATATCAGGGCTTCTACATTCTGCCGTTGCTCCTCATATCCTGCTCTCTAGTGTCCAGACCTTGTGAAGCTCCCTGTTCCTCTTCTAACAGTAACTTTGCACCCCCGTTTCCTCTGCCTGTAGCATCATCACCCACCTGCCCTAACTTTGTCCCACTCACAGACCATCACTCATCTTTGGCGCCTCAGGTCAAGTGTCTCTCCATCCACGAAGCTTTCCTGATACCTCTCTAAACTCAGAGCCAGGCGAGGGCCCTTCCTGAACAGTGCCATAACGTTCCATGTATATCTCTGTTAGATCCCTTTTCACACAGAACTGTAGTTGTTGGGGTGCTAACCTATCTCCCCAACTCTCTGTGAGCTGCCTCAGGGCAGGAAGTACTTAGACTGGGTTTTGTTCTCCTGGCATCCGCTGTGTGTTGGATGAATGAATCAGCTAATTGAGTCTATTTGAGGAAACAAACATTAACAAGTAATTCCCTGGCAATTCATGGAAGGTGCTATGGAAACCCACAAGAGTAGGCACCTAGCCTGTCTGAGGGGGAGGATCAGGGAAGGCTTCCTGGAGGAAGAGGCACCTGAGATGCCCAGGCACCCAGGATGTGGGCAGGCATTTGAAGGACACAGAAACTTGAGACAGTGGGGCCCCTCAGGATGCTGTAATAGCTGGAGAACAGGAAGGGGAAGTAGCTAATTTCTGAGCCTGAAAAGTAGACAAGAAGTGGATTAGGATTCACTTTTCAAATGCCATTATGTCTGTGCCATCCTAAAATAATGAGACATCATATTTATTAAGGGGGTTGTTTATTTCCAGTTTTGTTGATCTTATCTAACTCCTCATATAAGATTTCAATTTCCTTAGCAATGTCCCTTGGCACCTAGGACAATATTCTGCCCAGCACTTAATAAATGTAAGCTGTTTGACAGACTGATAAAAAGAGGGGAAGAACATTCCATTTTTCAAAGCAAAAAGTTGCTCGGTATTATTACTTTATTTGTTCTGCTCTTTTCATTAAATATCATTTCTGAAGGCTGAAAATAAAAATTGAAGATAAAAAAGGAATTACTTTCAATTACATATTGTAACAGCGGTTTAACACACCAAAATTATATTTGTTTTACCCTTATAAAAATTATGATTTATGTAAGATTAAAAAGACATAAATGAAAATGTATCAACTAGTTTGGTCTGCCTATCTCTGTTTAGTATACCCTGCTGTCAGCAAGAGCACATGGATTATTATTATAATTGTTATTTTGTTGTCTTCTCTTCCCCCAACATATATACAAAGCTCCACTGATTGGACAGACTTTATATATAAAACACACACACAAATACAGTATATATGTTTCCTTAGGAAATACTATTCCAAAATGCATGGCATTAGAAATAGTGTCTTTCGTGGACATTATTGTTTTCTTATTACAGGTAGATAAAATCTCCATGAGTGAAAAAAAGGTAACCAAGGTAATATCAGAAAAGAAGTGGCAAAGATCAGAATGGATGATACAAAGTCAAAATGAAATAACAGAAAGGCGAGGAATCCACACAATAAAGAGTTGGTGACAAAGGAAATGAGGGTAAAGGACCATAATATAGTGAGAGCAGGTCTGCATTGTCTTGTGAAAGTTGCTCAGTCGTGTCCAACTTTTTGCAACCCCATGGACTGGAGCCCTCCAGGCTCCTCTATCCATGGGATTTTCCAGGCAAGAATACTGAAGTGGGTTGCCATGCCCTTCTCCAGAGGATCTTCCCAACCCAGGGATTGAACTCAGGTCTCCCACATTGCAAGCAGATTCTTTACTGTCTCAGCTACCAGCTCTGCATCAGGATCACATTAAAAACAACAAGAAACAGGAATCAGTTTTGATGACCTCTAAGGTTTCTTCTGGTATAGGGTTTGATGGTTCTACAAACATTTTTTATTTGGATTTATTTTATTTCATTATTTTCTTAATGTAGGTATCTTATTTATTTATTTTGGCCATGCTTCAAGGTATGTGGGATATTAGTTTCTGACTAGGCATCCTGCCCCTTTCAGGGAAAGCGGTGAGTCTTAACCACTGGGCTGCCAGGGACATCCCTAGATTCATTTTAAAACTGAAGATGGAGATGAAATTGTTTTATGAGAGAAGCCAAAGTTGGTCCTTAGTTTTGAATCCCAAATGCTATTTCTCCTTAGGATACTAGGTTGCTTGCTTTAAGGACTGCAAAATGTATATAAAGTGCTGAGCACAATGGCTGACATTCAGTGCATTAAGACATTGGGGATATGCATTATATTTCTTTATTTCCATAAATCATATCCAGCTCAGCTCCATCCACAAAGGTTACCTGAAAGACATTTTCCAAAACTCCTTCCTTCTCCTTGGATCAAGCAAGAACTTTAGTGCTTTCGGATTTATGAAGATAGAAGGGGACTATCCCGATTCTTAGTCCAGTGGCTGCCAAGGTCAACCACGGCTTCTTTCACCTGGACTCCAAGGTTTCAGCATGTTGTATCCACGTCACCTGATATCTACAGAAGCCACCCCTTCCGTGTCCTGACTCCTTAGAGACTGTCAGAGCCAGTGCTAAGGTGTCCATCACTCAGATGTCAAATGTCTCAACCCCGTTCCCAGTGGGAGTGGAAGGGTCCAGCACACGTGAGGATTAGGTCCTTGTCAATTCAACTGTCAACTCAAACCAGGTGTTGGTTGGAATGCAAGAGGGCTCAGCCACTTTATGAACTAGTTCGGCAGTTTTCATAAAGTGAAATATACATTTACTCTGTGCCTCAGCAGTTCCACTCATAGGCATTTGTCCAAGGAAATGAAAACTCATGTTCATGAGAGCAAGTGTTTCCAGTAGCTTTTCTCACCATCTCCAAAAACTGAAAACAACCCAAATAAATACACCCACCCAATGGAATAGTACTCAGCAGTATAAATGCATGAACTACTGGTACATACAACATGGGAGAAACTCAGAGGCATTCTGCGATGTAAAATAAGCCAGGCATGCATGGCCCTGGGCATTACTGTTCCACTTCAGTGACATTCTAGAAAAGGCAAAATGATGGGGACTGAAACAGAGCAGTAATTGCCAGTTGCTGGGAGCAGACAGAAGGGAAGGCATTTTTTGGCTGAGGGAACTAATTGTTCTATGTCTCGATTGTAATGGTGAGGAAACAACTGTATTTGTCCAAAAGTCATAGAATTGTATGATAAGAATATGGAAATTTACTGTGTATAAACTATATCTAAAGAAAAGAAAACAAGGGGAAAACCCACCAAGTTTTCTTTCCTTTTGGGACAATTCAGCCTAATTCTCTTGAATGGCCAAGACTTCCAGCAAACAGAGAGCAGGTTGTTCTGTGCTTAGAAAAGTCTCTGGTCTGGAAGCCTTGACCTCACATACAAAAAAGTTTTTTTTTTTCTTTTTAATGTTAAAATGTTATCCTATGGCTCCCAGGAAGCAAAGGTCTACCCTTCTGGAAGGGAGACAAAATTCTTTTTTGTACCTTCCTGAGGCATCTCCAGCTGCTTGGTGGTGGGAGTGAGAGGTAGAAAAACCAAAACAATTCAAACAACAGTAACAACAAAAACCAGAGGTTGGTGTGGGGGTTGTCTCTGGGACTCCACGATTTTAGGCTTGTTTGTTTTTAAGCTTGGACTTCCAGAAGCGGGAGGAGTAGATAAAAATTACCTTTATTCTTGGATGCCATTGCCCTGCAGAGAAACGAGATAAAGTAACTTCTCAACAGGTTTTCTGTTACATTCAATCTCAGAAGAGCAGCCCCTCCCGGGTTTGTTCTGAAGGCCGGGTCTGTTGGACTGAGGGGGCAGGCTTCTGGGAGCTCACCCAGGACCAGGGAGAGCAGCAGGGGAGGCTGAAAAAGGAGACTGACAAACAAGGTCATTTCTCACAGAAATAATACTTTGAAGGAAATTAATCGGGGATCTGATAGGAAGCAGCTGGAAGAAGGGCTCTTTTGTCTAGGATAGTCAAGGAAGGCCTTTCTGAAGATGTGACCTTTGTACAGACTGAGTGATGCGGCATCCAAGGGACCAAGAAGAGCACATGCGTGCCTGCGTGCTCAGCCGTGTTTGACTCTTTGCGACCCCACGGACTGTAGCCTGCCAGGGTCCTCTTTCCATGGGATTCTCCAGGCAAGAATACTGGAGGGGGTTGCCATTTCCTACTTCAGGGGATCTTCTCCAGCCAGGGATCGAACCCATTTCTCGTGGGTCTCCTACATTGGCAGGTGGATGCTTTACCACTGTGCACCTGTGAACCCCACCAAGAGCACAGAGGATGTCATTACAGGCTGAGTGAGCGAGTGAGTGAAGTCGCTTGGTTGTGTCCGACTCTTTGCGACCCCATGGACTGGAGCCTACCAGCCTCCTCCATCCATGGGATTTTCCAGGCAAAAGTGCTGGAGTGGGTTGCTATTTCCTTCTCCAGGAGATCTTCCCGACCCAGGGATTGAACCCGGGTCTCCCGCATTGTAGGCAGACACTTTACCATCTGAGCCAACAGGGAAGTCCATTACAGGCTGAGGGACCAGCAAATGTAAAAACTCTTCTGGAAGAATGAGCCACAGGCAGGCGGCCAGGAATGCTGGCATGTAATGAGCAAGTTGTCCAGGATGGGGGTGGGGGTTGGAGGTTGGGGTAAAGGTGACCTAGAGAGAGAAGAAGGGTTCAGACCCTTCAGTATTTCAAGTGGAATGAAGTTAATGAAAGCTTTTCAGCAGAGGAATGACATGCTCTGAATTACATTAAAAAGAAATTCTGGATTTTTTTTTTTAAATGGAAGTATTAATGAGTTGAGGGCGTCCCAGGTGGCACTAGTGATAAAGTACCCACCTGCCAATGCAGGAGACATAAGAGATGTGGGTTCGATCCCTGGGTCGGGAAGATCCCCTGGAGGAGGGCAGGGCAACTCACTCCAGTATTCTTGCCTGGAGAATCCCATGAACAGAGGAGCCTGGTAGGTTATCGTCCATAGGGTCGCAAAGAGTCGGACACGAATGTAGCTGCTTAGCATGCATGTGTTGATGAGTTGAGGATGGGGTTGGGGGGTGAGGGAAAAGCAGTGACACAGGGCTCACTGCAAGATTTTGGGCTTGAAAATAAGTGGTATGTTTTTTAAGGAATAAAAATGAGGAAGCCTTGTTTTATTCGATATTTTAAAAATGAGATAAAGCTATAATAATTAAAAGAACTTGGTGCTCATTTATCAAGAGTTGTTAAGACTTATTTAACATGCAGAATGCACCAGGCATCCCTCTGAGTGCTTTGGATGTATAACATTTAATTCTCACAAAAAAACCTACAAGATGGGGACCTACTACCACTATTTTAAGGGTGAAAAACAAAGGCGCAGAAAGGATAAGTAAAATCTCCCAAGTCCAAAGCCGACAGGTAGTCTGGCTTCCAAACCCATGCTCCAACCACACACCCCAAACCCTGGCCAGGCCAGTGGAGCAGAATGTGGAATCCTAAAAAGTCTGAAATACACCTACACCTCAGTTCATCATACCTTTACAAATCGATGGGAATTAAACCAGGAACAGTGTTGGAAATTTTTCCTAAGTGTATGGAAACGACTGTTTAAATCTTCCTTTGGCACATTCAATAATACACTAAATAAAGATGGGTTAAAGAGTTAAATGTTCAAACACACGCATGCACACAAACCATAAAAAGTTAGAAGAGACTATGAGATAGAAAAGCACTGGTTAGAAATGAAAGTAATGGAAGAAATCATAAGGAAAAAATCAATAAGTTTGACTTCATAAAAATTAAAAACTATAATGCAAAACAATTAAGAAACCAAAGTAAAAAGTAAATTGCCTTCCAGAAGTATTGTATCCAATTTACATTATGGTTCACAAGATGGTGCTTGAGAGGACCCATCATACTTTGCCAGCATTGGCCATAAAATTAAAAAAAAAAAATTTTTTTTTTTCTAAATTGACAAGAAAGAAAACGGTAAGCATCTGTTGTTACAATTAGCATTTTAAAAGTCTGGTGTCTTCAATCACCTGTTTGATATCTTTATTGCACTTCCTGTTTGTGAAATGGTTGTTCATGCACTTTCTCTGTTTATCTGCATGGATTTTAGCCTTATTGATTTGTATGAGCACTTTATAGACTAAGAAGAGTACTTTTTCATATTTGTAGAAAATGTATCTACCCACTTCATTGTTTATCTTTCAGTTTCTATTTTACATTTTTTTGTGAGGTTGCTTTTGTTAATGGAATATTCTTTTCCTTTTTTAAGACAGTTTTTATGTGTACAGGAAAGCTATTGATTTTTATATCTTTGTAACCTAGCACCTTATTGAACTCTTTTTAGCTTTGGGAGATTTTAGCTGATTCTCTCTTGGGCTTTGGGGGTCTATAATGATATCATCCTCCAGTACTCTTGCCTGGAAAATCCCATGGATGGAGGAGCCTGGTGGGCTGCAGTCCATGGGGTCGCTAAGAGTCGGACACGACTGAGCGACTTCACTTTCACTTTTCACTTTCATGCATTGGAGAAGGAAATGGCAACCCACTCCAGTGTTCTTGCCTGGAGAATCCCAGGGACGGGGAAGCCTGGTGGGCTGCCGTCTCTGGGGTCACACAGAGTCGGACACGACTGAAGCGACTTAGCAGCAGCAGCAACGATATCATCTGGGCTTCCCAAGTGGCGCTAGTGGTAAAGAACGTGCCTGCCAATTCAGGAGACATAAGAGACACGGATTTGATCCCTGAATCCAGAAGATGCCCTGGGGGAGGAAATGGCTACCCACTCTAATATTCTTACCTGGAGAATCCCATGGACACAGGAGCCCGGCAGACTACAGTCCATAGGGTAACAAAGTGTCGGACACAACTGAAGCGACTTAGTACACACACAATGACATCATCTACAAAAAGTAGGGAGGGATGGATTGAGGAAAGGAAGAAAGAAGAGAGTACGGGGATGCTTTCTCCTCCTTGCTGATAATAAAACTCTTATTTAGGCTTGATATGTTACTTTTTTAGCCAGAATTTCCAGTAAATTTGGTAATAACAAATATCAGGTTTTTTTTTTTTTTCTTAATCCAATGAGAATGTCTCCGGAATTTCACTCTTAATTGTGAAGTTGGCTTTTCATTTGATACATAGTATTAATAATTAGCATATGAATATATAATCACCCTTCTAAGTTTTTTTTAATGATATCCTTTATTTCATTTATTCAGTATTTATTTCATTAACAACATGTACCAAGCAGTAAGCATTCTTGGTTTCTTATTTAACTCAGAACAAGATACAAATTAAATACTATTTACCAGCCTGGATGGGAGGGAATCCCAAGGGAGAAGGGGTACATGAGCCCTTCTGAGTTTTTTTAAAGCATTTATTGTGGCAGGATATTACTTCTATCTACCAAAGCAAAATTTTTAACTTCACGCAGAAAGCACACTAGCTACACCATACACTTAGTTTGAGGGCAAAAAAAAAAAGTCTTCCTCAACTTTATTCTCTGTGTTGTGGACAATTTTTTTTGAGTCCCTTGATTATCCTTTGGGCAGTATTCCTTCTCCTTAAAAAATCAACTTCACTGAAGTTTAATTTACAGACAGTACATTGTGTCTATTTCAATGTATGATTTGATGAATTCTGACAGGTGGAAACTCGGTGCAAGGGCCACAATCAAGCTACTGACAATTTCTATCACGGCCAGAAGCTTCCTCCTGCTTCTTTGCAGTCCATTCCTCCCTTTGTCCACAGCCCTGGGCCACCACTGATCTCCTTTTTTGTCATTACAAATTAGTTGGAGCATTTTCTAGAACTATCCCCAGTTCTAGAAAGGTACATATGGCCCCTTGAATGGTAAAGAAGCTTGGCTGTATTGAAGGTAGAATTCTCTATGGAGCCATGGGGTCTCCTGGAAGCACTGAAGATAATCCTCCTTCAGAAAATAGTGAGTAGGTAGGTCTGAGTCAGTGGTCAGAGATGGTTAGTCAGACCCTTTGTGTCTTGACGGTTTACAAGGAAAAGTGTTCCTACCCCATAGAACAGATGTTCCTAATCTGTAAGGGCCCAGCCTCCAGAACTAGCCGTGACCCAGTCCATCCAGAATTCTGGAGAAGGCTATGTGTTTGAACTGAAGGAACTGAACCCAGAGAGGAGGGGATCTAGGCACTGAGAGCTAACAGAGCCAACTGTAAAGAACTAGCACTTTGAAAATCCAGACACAGCCCCTGGGCCCTCTGGGTGATAGCTACACATGCAAGTCAACCACCTTGAAAACCCACGAACCAGTACCCTGAGAATTTAGAGAGGTCCCACGGGCTTCGCTGATGGGTCAGTGGGTAAAGAATCTACCTGCAATGCAGAAGAGACAGGAGATGTGGGTTTGATCCCTGGGTTGGGAAGATCCCCAGAGGAAGGCATGGCAACCCACTCCAGTATTCTTGCCTGGGAAATCCCATGGACAGAGGAGCTGGTGGGCTCCAGTCCATGGGGTTGCAAAGAGTTGGACACAACTGAGCGACTAGGCACACATGTGTGATTAGTTTCCAATTGCTGCTGGAACAAATTAGCACAAATTTAGTGGCTGAAAACAGCACAAGTCTATTATCTTATAGTTCTGGAGGTCAGAGTCCAAAACAGGTCTCGGTGAGCTAAAATCAAGGGGTTAGCAGAGCTGTGTTCCTTCTGGAAGCTCTAGGGAAGGATCCATGTCCTTTAATATTTCAGTTTCTAGAGGCTGTGCCCTTCTCTGACTGTTGACTCCATTCATCTTCAAAGGTAGCGATGACCAGTCAAGTCTTTCTTATGATGCCATCCCTCTGGTTCTGACTCTTCTGCATCCCTCTTCACCGTTTAAGGACTTTGTGATTACACTGGGCTCATCCAGATAACCCCAACCACTTTCCTTCTTTCTTTTGTGTTTGGCTGTGCCTTGAGACAAGGCACAGCCATAAGCTTTCTGCCAAGAAGAGAAGTAGCTATTGAGGCAGAATTGATACAAACAAGCAAAACACTGCAAATGAAATATCAAAATTTTAAATAAAGACAGGACCCAACCCTACACTTAAGGAAGAAAGAGTAAATGAAAAAAATTCTGTTGTTCTGAAGATGGATCCATACATATAAGAATGAGTTTCAACATTTTAGACAAAAGTAAGGCAGCCCTGGGAGTTCCTCATTTATTATGTTGCTCAGTAGCTGATATAAAAGGATTTAGCTATGGATTTTGCCTTCAAAAATAAGCAAGAAGATTTCATAGTAGTTTTTGGAACACTGTACTGAATGTTCCATTTTCATAATTCCATTTTCCCTGCTAATGAATAGCTACATGGTTTAAATTGTAAATTTCCTGTGGGGAAAAAATGAGAAAATACACAAAATATAGAAAATAAATCTCATATGGATATTCGAGGGAGACTTGTATTTTTTGGAGTGAACATTTGAGCAGTTCTGTGATCAGATAATGTGGGCTTAACTGATCTTTACAGAATGACTAATGTTCTCAAGATATCAATACTGAAGGATGAAGAGACTGTGCTGTGAAGAGAGCTGGGATGTGGCCCCATCTACAGGCTTCCAGAGATCGCAGTCATGTGTGTGACACCCACCACCATCTTTATTCCTAGATAAGAAATCCTACAGGTAACAATATGAGGAAGGGCTCTCTGCTTGGTGCGTCTGTTGGGCACCTCATCTCTTCAGATGACCTCACCACTGCATACATTGGCTTCTCTATATTTTGACCAGTGTGTCATGTTAGAATCTTCCATAGCGAAACAGGTTTCACCTATGCAGCCTCACATGCAGCTCTGATCATCTTTGCGACCCCATGGACAGTAACCCGCCAGGCTCCTCTGTCCATGGGATTCTCCAGGCAAGAATACTGGAGTGAGTTGCCCTGCCCTCCTCCAGGGGATCTTTCCGACCCAGTAATAGAACCCAAGACGTTATGTCTCCTGTGTTGGCAGGCAGGTTCTTTATCACTAGCGCCCCATGGGAAGCTCCATCTTATCAGAAGGTCAGAAGAAAATTCTTTCGTAGTCTCTGCAGAACTGACTCTTGGTCTCCTGAGTGTCTTCAGTTACTCAAGTGAATAGTCCTCGGGGCTTTAAAATGGATAAGATCCTCTGCCTGCCTCATGTGAAAATTACTGGAGGCCTCTAGAGTCTTCCTTACCCATCTCACCCTTAGGTTATTACTTAAAATACCACCACCCCAGTACTAACTTTCCCTCCACCACTCAAATGCTCCACACAGTTCTCATAACAGCACCTCTGTGCTGCTATCGGGGCTCACCTCTGTGGTTTGCTTCTCTCTTCATACCGGACTCTGCTTCTTTGAGGCTTTGCATCCTGGGCCCCTGACGTAAAGAGGCCTAACAGCAACACCCATGCTGTTGGCCTCTGTCTGAAACACGTTTGCTCCCACTGTCTGTCTACCTAATTAACTTACTCATGTTTGAGAGACCTCAGTTCTTAATTTTAATTCCCCAGGGAAGCCAGACTAGATTGGGGTTCCATGCCATATGCTGGCATAGTATTCTTTACTTCATGGTATGTACCACAGTTTGCAATATTATATCTGTGTCATTTGTTCAATGTCTGTATTTCCTACTGGAGACAAAGTCATACGAGGGAAAGAACTGTCCATTTCCTCGTGGCATCTGCTGGGCCCAGCTCAGTGCCTGGCACAGAGTTGGGGCTAATGAAATATATATTCATCTAATGGAATAAAGGTGTCATGACGAAATGAATGAAAGACTGAATAGAGTATTTCATTAATATAATAACCAGAGTCCAAGTAGCGTGCTTCAGTGTAGCATGATGGTCAAAAACACAGGCCCTAATCAATTTAGGCAAGTTCTTTAGCCTCTTTGTGCCTCTTGTCCTCATCTGCATAATGGGCATAATAAAAATGCCTTATGAGGACTTAGGACTTCCCTGGTTGGCTCAGCAGTAAAGAATCTGCCTGCTCTGCAGGAGCCACAGAAGACAAGGGTTCAATCCTTGGATGGGGAAGATCCCCTGGAGGAGGGCGTGGTAATCCACTCTAGTATTCTTGCCTGGACTATCCCATGGACAGAGGAGCCTCATGGGTGACAGTCCATGGGGTTGCAAAGAGTCAGACACGACTGAAGCAACTTAGCATTCATGCACCCATGAGGATTTAATGAAACCATATATATGTACATGGATGGGTCGATCGATTGATAGATATAAATATAGGTAGATAGAGAAATTGGAGAAGGCAATGGCAACCCACTCCAGTACTCTTGCCTGGAAAATCCCATGGATGGAGGAGCCTTGTGGGCTGCAGTCCATGGGGTCGCTAGGAGGCGGACACGACTGAACGACTTCACTTTCACTTTTCACTTTCATGCATTGGAGAAGGAAATGGCAACCCACTCCAGTGTTCTTGCCTGGAGAATCCCAGGGACGGGGGAGCCTGGTGGGCTGCCGTCTATGGGGTCACACAGAGTCAGACACGACTGAAGCAACTTAGCAGATAAATAATATCTGTGTATGTATCTTTAAATACTTAGAAGAATGCCCAGCATATAGTTATCACTAAACAGCATTTTCCAACACCTTAAAACCCCCCCTCCCTGTGATCATGGAATTCTCATGGTCACCACATTCAGCCATTGCTATTCCAGTGCACTTACCCTGGCTCACATTAGTATTGATGTTTCATCTAATCTCTTTGTATATTTTTAGTGCTCATTACCCTGTGTCTCTATGTTCTCCAGGCTGACTTATCTATCAGGGTAGTAGGCACAGTGCCCAGGACCATCATACTCATAGAGATCCACAAAAATATTTTAGCTTCTTCTAAAATCTGAAGAAAAAAAAGAGATTTTAGACTAAAGAAAAATGTATTAATATATAATATTAACATAATTTCCTTTACCCCAGCACAGTCATAACACATATGCTTTATTTATCTATTTTATGGAGAAGGAAGGGGCCCATGAAGGCAACAGTGCCCAGGGCCCGGGAAAGTCAGAGTTCAGCTTGACACCATGCACCAGAACCTTCGCTCTTCAGTTAAAAGAAATTAGAATAAAAATGCTTGTGTGATATTACTATATATAAAATAGATAACTAGTAAGAACCTACTGTGCAGCACAGGGAACTCTACTCAGGGCTCCATGGTGACCTAAATGGGAAGGAAATCCAAGGAAGAGGGGATAAATGTCTATGTAGAGCCGATTCACTTTTTGGTGCAGCAGAAACTAACAGTATTGTAAAGCAACTATACTGCCATTCTTAAAAATGCCTGACAGCTTTCACGCGCCATCTGAATCGTTTCAGGGCAGGCGGCTCCTTGAGAAAGCACAGCCTGGCAGGAGGTGATCTGGCTATTCTGGGTCTACCCTCCAAAAGCAAACGTGCTCAGCTAGAGCCTGGCTGCAGAGAGGACTCCGCTCACCGCCCTCCTCTCTCTTCCTCAGCCCTCCCACACCACCTCATCCACAGGTTTCCTGCACACACTCACCTCTTTTTCCGTCTCCCCCTCATTCACTCTCCTCTACCTCGCCTGTCAGGCTTCCTCTAACGTACTCTTAGCCTCCTCTGGGCTTTCAGCATCCTTCACCTCTCAGATGCTCCCCTGCGTTCCTCACATTGCTTTGCTTCTGGAGCACTGCCTTTGGGTCCCTCTTCCCAATCCTTCTCGTCCTTCTCGCCACTTGTTGTTCTTACATGTTGTCTGCTTTTCTAATTTCAGGCACTCTTCATTTCCTCTGCTACCTTTTTAATTTACTATTTTTAAAGACCTCCATGCTAAGTTCTTCTTTTTTAATGTCTCCTTTCTCCCTTTTGCCCACTCTTTTTTCAGTTTTCTATTATTTCCTTGCCTTTTTTTCTGCTTCCTCTTCCTCTGAAGACGTGGTCCATTCCCTCCCACCTCACCAGGGCTGTGGAAACTCCACCCTCTGCTCTGACCCACGGAAGACCACAGGAACGGAGACCTGATGTACGGTAGGGACTTCTTCCTCACCTTGTCCTACATGCACAGATGCTAGTCAGATCATTCATTTTTCAATGAAGACAAGAGGACTGCATATTCTGATGCTTGACTGCATTTCAGGGTCATAAAATTACAGAGGTCACCCAAAGCCATCCAGAGGAAATGTGGCTTCTTGTTTTGTTAATAGTCAACCTGTTTGCCTTGCAGACCAGCCTATCCCCACCCCCACACCCTCAATACACACACTAGTTGGTTGGTGAGCAAAATTACTTGTTCATTCTGGATTACAGGGAGACAAATCCTGTAAATTAGCCTACTTAGGAAATATTTAGGCTTCCTTTTGGGTAAAAAGGGCTTCCCTGGTGGCTCAGACAGTAAAGAATCTGCCTGTAATGCAGGAGACCCTGGTTCAGCTGCCAGGACTAAGCGCCACTTCAGAGAAGACCAGAGCAAGGCAGCCTTTTCAGAACCAGCCGCCTCTCATCCCGTCTGTTTACTCAGGAGCCAGGTCCAGAACTCAGGTTCCCAGGGGCTTCCAGCCGTGTCCACAGTGAATGGCTGTGCATCCCACTGTCCCACTGAGGAATGTTACCCCAACACTTTTGAACCGTGGTGCTGGAGAAGACTCTTGAGAGTCCCTTGGACTGCAAGGAGATCAAACCAGTCCATCCTAAAGGAAATCAGTCGTGACTATTCATTGGAAGGACTGATGCTGAAGCTGAAACTCCAGTAGCCACCTGATGCAAAGAACTGACTCATTGGATCGCAGTGGACATGATTTAGTGACTGAACAACAACAACAAATCCCAACACTAAGCTCAGTATCTCAGATGCTTCTCCACCCCTTGCTTCTCCCTAAGCTGGCAGGCTTAGGCATTGTTCTCCAGGCACTAGGAAGGACTTGGAGCCCCTGCCCCTTCTGGTCCCTGAGTGCCAATATTTGTCCTGTTGATGTTCCTACATGAAGCCTGAAGCTGCCATAATTCATGATCTGGTCTCTGTCGGGTCCACCTCAGCTCTCAATGATATGCTAGAGCCCTCTAAGATATGGTTGTGAACCCCAAATCCTTGGCACAGAGGCCCCAGGGGATTACAGGAGTCAGATTTCCTGTTAGGTTCTCTGCTACTTCTGGGTCCTGTCTACATCAGGACTGGAGTATCAGGGTCCCCCAGGAAATCTGAAAACAGCACCTCCCTCCATCTAACAAGGCTCCATCTAGTTCAACTTGCCTGTCAGGCTAGAGGCTTCTTCTCGAGTCCTAAGTGGGAATCAGGACAGAAATGTCCCTCTTAGTCACCCCTTATTTATCTGACCCATATAATGATACTAGTCTACACTTAGGTGAGGCTTAATATGTGCTTTGCATGGCTTAATTCTCAGGACAACTCTACGAGGAAGAAGTACTATTATCGTTCACATCTAACAGGTGTGGAAACTGAGGTACAGAAAGGCTGGATGACTCCCTCAGGACCACAGAGCCCTGGAGTCGAGGAGGGAGCCAGGATGAGCATCCTGTGGCTGACTGTGGAATCCATGGTCTCAGACTCTGCGCTATGCTGCTCCTCTGCCTCCTCTGAGACCCCTGGCCTCTTTCCTTCATTCCTCCTTCTACTCCCTGCCCTCAGGCCAGGAAAAGTCAGGATTTTATTTCCCCATGTCACATGTTGTCTCTACCATGAGGCTGGTTGGTTTACCATATAAAGAATGGCGTGGGTTTTCAGTTTGTTTTGAATGCTTTACTTCTGCGTTTCCAAGAGAGAGGCTCCATGCTGATGTCAGCGTGGGGCAAATGTTTCACTTCTTCCATTGTCCACTTCAGAGGAATTCTGGGAACTGCCAAGACTGGCTTCTGGCAGCCACCCAACTCCCATATGGAGATCCAGAATGTATCCTTGAGAGCCTCACTCAGATAGCAGCTCCAGCCTCGGCAGTCCCTGAGGCCGTCAACAGCACGACTGCTTCCTCTGGCAGCAACAGATGTTGGCCACGGCTGGCTGAGCTGCCTTTCCCCACGGGAGATGAGGAGCAGTGACCATGGTAAGCACCCCGAGGACCAGCAGCTCCCAGCATGTGGCTGCCGGCACTGGTGGCCGCACTGTTGCTACAAGGGACAAGTACTTGACCCTTCTACTCTCTTCACCTGCTGCCTCCAGGTGACCTCAGACAAACGGGGTGGGTTTGGGGCCCCTTAACTGTGTTGCCCATTGAGGCCCAAAGCTTTCCAAGATGAGCCAAGCACACTTAAAACATCTATTGTTTCTCAGATACCTGGATTCTCTATCAAAACCTTTAAGTACAAACTTTAAACCCTAGGTGGTGGTGTTCTATTGCTCAATTAGCAGTAGCTTTACGTGCTAAGGCTGTAGCTTTGTAAAGCATTATATTATAAAATGGGACACACACGCTCGCCATCAGTGACCATGTTCTAAAATGTTTCATCCCCTCAGTCATTTAAAAAGTATATTTTGAGTAGCATCTCTTCATTTCCAGATAAATCTATTTCCTATTCATTGCAAATCCTTCATCAACAGTTCCCATCTGGCATTCTAGGATTCTTATGTTTCCTCAGGGCTCTAGGGAAATCTTTCACCAATTTTCAGTATTTCCTACAGAAATTGTACTTTTAGGATAAGGTTGTACTTATTAACTAAAAAAAAAAAATGTTCTTTGCTTTCTAGTGAAATGGTAAATGACCCAGTGGCATTTATGCAGATCAGAAGGTCCGATTTGCAGTCTTTAACTGAAATACATGCTGGGTGCTCTTTGTGACCCTATGGACCATAGCCCACCAGGTTCCTCTGTTCATGGGATTCTCCAAGCAAGAATAGTGGAGTGGTTTGCCATTTCCTCCTCCAGGGGATCTTTCCGACCCGGGGATCAAACCCGTGTCTCTTCGTCTCCTTCATTGTCTAGCAAGTTCTTTACCACTAGTGCCAAAATACAATAACGTATTACATGAGAAAAGAAATTTGTCTGGAAAATGCAAACTTTCGAAAGGTGAGGTTCACATGGGCAAAGGATGACTGATGAGAAGACTGGGCCACATGTCCTGTCATCACAGTTACGTCTACTGTCCCTCTAAGAGTTCACAGTCTTCTTGTCACTGCGAAAAATGCCTTTTATGTCAAGGCACAGTGACTAAAGGTCCGTTTCTTTTTTTGTTCAAATGTGCCCTGGAGGTTCAAGGGGCCACTGAGGTACTAGATCATCCTAGGATCAAAGACTAGGAAATAAAAATGATCACCCCACTTTTTCACTAGCTGGGGCTACTGCACTTGGTAATGATGTCCAGTGGATTCTCAGATTGTCTTTTCCAGGATAACCACACTCTGAAAAGACTGGGAGCCCTCCTGTCAGACTGTGGTGCTGGGAAGCCATCAACATTGCATCAAGAGGGTAAATGCCTTTGTACCTGGGGTGACAGGTGGCTGCTGCTGCTCCCATATCTTTGAAGAGAAAGGAGAATGAAGGCAACAGCTACTTAGTCTCATTTTCTTCTTTGTTCTTTCATAATACTTGTTAAAAGGAAACAAGCAGCCCCAAATGGAGTCACGTGTGCTAAACCCAACCAAGACTTAATATCAGCTAATCGCAGTTTCAGCCTCTCTCAGGAGTAGAATTTTAAATAATTCAGTCTGAAATTTCCTGGTCTGCACGATGGAGGTAATCTGCTCCAGATCCCTGCATTCCCATAAGGCAGGGTTCCCCGATCCCCAGGCCATGGCCGGTTTTTGGTCTGTGGCCTGTCAGGAACGAGGCTGTAATAGCAGGAGGTGGGTGGTGGGCTAGCCAGCGAAGCTTCATCTGTATTTACAGCTGCTCCTCATCACTTGCGTTCCCCACCTGAGCTCTGCCTCCTGTCGCATGAGCGTTGGCATTGATAATTTAAATGTAATGTGCTTGAATTGGGCTTCCCAGGTGGCACTAGTGGCAAAGAACCCGTCTGCCAATGCAGAGGATGTAAAAGATGTGGGTTTAATCCCTTGGTTGGGAAGTTGCCAAATCACACCTGACTCTTAGAGACCGCATGGACTGCAGTTCAGGAGGCTTCCCTGTCCCTCACCATCTCCCGGAGTTTGCACAAGTCCATATCCATTGAATTGGTGATGCCATCCAACCATCTCTAGATAGTTAGATATTTTCAGGAACTGATTTTATGATCCCAATCCTTGCATCTCTTCATAGGTAGAAAATCATTAAATCCCTTCGTGGTGACATCAGCTCCTCCTGACGAGGAGAAAACCTTTTGTAAAGTAAGAGCTTGATTACACTGAACTCCCCCTTCACTAAAATCTTATATATTGACCCACTGCCTCTTCTCTCACTCCCACCAGGGCTTCCCTGGTGGCTCAGATGGTAAAGCATCTGCCTGCAATGTGGGAGACCTGGGTTCGATCCCTGGGTTGGGAGGATCCCCTGGAAAAGGAAATGGCAACTCACTCCAGTCCTCTTGCGTGGAAAATCCCATGGATGCAGGAGCCTGGCAGGCTACAGTTCATGTGGTCACAAAGAGTAGGACACAACTGGGTGACTTCACTTTCACTTTCGCTGCCTCTTTGGAGCGGTCTTTCAGAGCATTTGAGGTGTGTCTCCAGGGCTGCAGTCCTCATTTCTCCCCCAAATAAAGCTTAACTCTACACATGGACATCACCAGATGCTGGATATTGATATCAGATTGATTAAATTCTTTGTAGCCGAAGATGGCGGAGAAGGCAATGGCACCCCACTCCAGTACTCTTGCCTGGAAAATCCCAGGGACGGGGGACCCTGGTGGGCTGCTGTCTATGGGGTCACACAGAGTCGGACACGACTGAAGTGACTTAGCAGCAGCAGCCAAAGATGGAGAAGCTCTACACAGTCAGCAAAAACAAGACCAGGAACTGATTTTGGCTCAGATCATGAACTCCTTATTGCAAAATTCAGACTTAAATTTAACAACATAGGGAAAGCCTTTGACTATGCTAAATCCTTTGAGTTTGTGAATCACAACAAACTGTGGAAAATTCTTAAAGAGATGGTAATACCAGACCACCTTACCTGCCTCCTGCAAAACCTGTATGCAGGTCAAGAAGCAACAGTTAGAACTGGATATGGAAAAACAGACTGGTTCAAAATTGGGAAAGGAGTATGTTCTCTGATAGCTCAGTTGGTAAAGAATCTGCCTGCAATGCGGGAGACCTGGGTTTGATCCCTGGGTTGGGAAGATCCCCTGGAGAAGGGAAAGATTACCCACTCCAGAATTCTGACTTGGAGAATTCCATGGACTATGTAGTCCATGGGGTTGCAAAAAGTCGGACACTACTGAGCGACTTTCACTTTCACTTTCATGTCAAGGCTGTATATTGTCAGCTTGCTTATTTAACTTATATGCAGAATACATCATGAGAAATGCCGGGCTGGATGAACCAAAGCAGGAATCAAGACTGCTGGGAGAAATATCAATAACCTCAGATATGTAGATGACACTACCCTTATAGCAGAAAGCAAAGAGGAACTAAAGAGCCTCCTGATGAAAGTGAAAGAGGAGAGTGAAAAAGTTGGCTTAAACCTCAACATTCAAAAAACGAAGATCATGACATCCAGTCCCACCACTTCATGCAAATAGATGGGAAAACAGTGGAAACAGAGACAGACTTTATTTTCTTGGGCTCCAAAATCACTGTGGACAATGACTACAGCCATGAAATTAAAAGATGCTTGCTCTTTGGAAGAAAAGCAATGACAAACCTAGACAGCATATTAAAAAGAAGAGACATTACTTTGCCAACAAAGGTCCATCTAGTCAAAGCTATGGTTTTCCCAGTAGTCATGTACAGATGTGAGAGTTGGACCATAAAGAAGGCTGAGCATCAAAGAATTGATGCTTTTGAACTGTGGTGTTGGAGAAGACTCTTGAGAGTCCCTTGGACTGCAAGGAGATCCAACCAGTCCATCCTAAAGGAGATCAGTCCTGAATTTTCATTGGAAGGACTGATGCTGAAGCTGAAACTCCAATACTTTGGCCACCTGATGCGAAGAGCTGACTCATTTGAAAAGACCCTGATGCTAGGAAAGGTTGAGGGCAGGAGGAGAAGGGGATGACAGAGGATGAGATGGTTGGATGGCATCACCAACTTAATGAAGATGAGTTTAAGTAGACTCCGGGAGTTGGTGATGGACAGGGAGGCCTGGTGTGCTGTGGTCCAAGGGGCCGTGAAGAGTCGGCCACAACTGAGCAACTGAACTGAACGACTGAACAACAACAAAACTTAACTAGCTTGTGTGTCTTTTTTAGTCGACAGAGCTTTGGCTGGGATTGAAGCCCATCTGAATTGCGCTTTTAACCTTGGTTAATCATTCCAGGTTTCTGACTTCAGATTTCTCAAGCATTCATTTCACTGGTTTCACCTGTCTTAGGCCACTGTTTTCAATTGCAGTGGTTCTCCAAGTTTGGTGTTCAGACCAGCAAAACCAGCATCATGTAGAACTTGGTTAGATATGCAAATTCTGGAGCTCCAACCTGAATTGGGACTCCAAGGCTGACAACCACAGTTCCAAACACACCCTGGACCTTGGTGGGTGGGAGAGGCTGAGAATGATCTGGGTTTTTCCATGCCACCCGCTGGATGGTCCGCCTGCGGTGTCCGTATTGGGCTCCAGGTCCACGATTCCACCCAGGCTGCTCAGTAGCGTGCCTTCTCTGGGCGGTTTCTGGAAGCGTCCTGCAGCTTGAACGGAGAGGCGCTCCCACGGGTCCCTGAACCAGACTAGTTTCTTCTCCCTCGAGAGGATAATCTAGGAGGCTGAGAGGAGCAGGCTCAGGGCAGGCTTTGGGGTAATACTGGCCTCCTTAGTTATGCAAGAGAGTGCTGCAGGCCTCCTGGGGTCATTCTGTTCCAGGGCCCGAACCGCGGCCACTCCCATACCAGCGGGGAGGGTGCCTTTTTTCTAAGGCAGCTTGGTCAGGTGACCGTGGCGGCTCTTACTTAGCCGGGGACGCGGAAGGACGAGCTTTCGGAGGCCGCGGGAGAGCGTCCAGGACGGGGGCTGCGAGGCTATGCGAGCCCCGAAGCTGCCCGGGCCGGCGCTCCCGCTGCTGATCCTGGTGCTTCTGCTGCCGCCGCCGGGTTCCGCGGGCGGCCCCGCGCCCTTCGACCCGACTTGGGAGTCCCTGGACGCCCGCCAGCTACCCGCCTGGTTCGACAAGGCCAAGTTCGGCATCTTTATCCACTGGGGCGTGTTCTCCGTGCCCAGTTTCGGGAGCGAATGGTTCTGGTGAGCACGCCTCCCTCAGTCTCCTCTAATCCCGCTTTGCACCCCACTGGCCTGCAGCCAGGACCCAGACCTCCAGCCTTTGCGGGTTTGTTTGTCTCTTAGTTTCACCTCCTGCTGTTGGAGCCGCGCTTTGCATTTCCGGGTGTTACGTTTATGGTTTACTGGGTAAGTGGTTGGTGCTGGGTGAACGCTGAATTTTTCTTCCGTATGACTTCAAGAGTCAGACACTTGATGTGGCTCTGGCTTCTCAGCTTCTTGGTAGTTGTACTTCTCAGTTGTTCTTATCACTCTGCAGCCATCGACAGAATAAAATAGCAGAAAAGTAATGGGCTTGTGTGGGGGTCGTAGGAGGAAGCTCTGGGCCTAAACCGTCCTTGTCCTTCGAACTGCAGACTCGCTCCATTGCTGTTCTGCTGCTACTTGTCAATTGTCAGTTGTTCTGCCACGAAGCAGGGTTTAAGCATAAATTCATGGGTATGTGAGACTTCTGTTCACTTGGGCATTCACTGGCTTTTTAACCTTAAAATGTTACCACATGTAGCCCAAGGAAAAATTTTAAAAATTATTCTAGAATATTAACCCTAAGAAACTCCAATTATTAACAGATCGCTATGTGAAAAGTTATGAACAAAGCTAGTGGAGGTGGTGGAATTCCAGCTGAGCTAATCCTATAAAAGATGGTGCTGTTAAAGTGCTGCACTCAATGAATCAGCAAATTTGAAAAACTCAGCAGTGGCCACAGGACTGGAAAATGTCAGTTTTCATTCCAATCCCAAAGAAGGGCAATGCCAAAGAATGTTCAAACTATCACACAATTGTGCTCATTTCACATGCTACAAGATTATGCTCAAAATCCTTTGAGCTAGATTTCAGCAGTACCTGAACCAAGAACTTGCAGATGTACAGGTTGGATTTAGAAAAGGCAGAGGAACCAGAGATCAAATTGCCAACATCCACTGGATCTCAGAGAAAGCAAGGAAATTCCAGAAAAACATCTACTTCTGCTGCATTGACTATGCTAAAGCCTTTGACTGGGTGCTTCACAGCAAACTGGAAAATTCTTAAAGAGATGGGAATACCAGACCACCTTACCTACTTCCTGAGAAATCTGTATGCAGGTCAAGAAGCAACAGTTAGAACCAGACATGGAACAATGGACTGGTTTAAAATTGGGAAAGGAGTATGACAAGGTTGTATGTTGTCACCCTGCTTTTTAACTTATATGCAGAGTACATCATGAGAAATGCCAGACTGGATGAATCACAAGCTGGAATTAAGACTGCTGGGAGAAATATCAATCTCAGATAGGCAGATGATACCACTCTAATGGCCGAAAGTGAAGAGGAACTAAAGTGCCTCTTGATGAGGGTGAAAGAGGAGAGTGAAAAAGGTGTTGAAATTCAACATTAAAAAAACTAAGATCATAGCATCTGGTCCGTTTCTGGCAAATAGATTGGGAGAAATGGAAACAGTGACAGATTTTATTTTCTTGGGCTCCAAAATCACTGTGGACAGTGACTGCTGCCTTGAAATTAAAAGATGCTTGCTCCTTGGAAGGAAAGCTATGATAAACCTAGACAGCATATTAAAAAGCAAGAGATATCAGTTTACCAACAAAGGTCCATCTAGTCAAAACTATGGTTTTCCCAGTAGTCACATATGGATATGAGAGTTGGACCATAAAGAAAGCTGAGTGCTGAAGAATTGATGCTTTTGAACTGTGGTGTTGGAGAAGATTCTTGAGAGTCCCTTGGATGCAAGAGATCAAACCAGTCAATCCTAAAGGAAATCAATCCCGAATATTCATTGGAAGCACTGTGGTTGAAGCTCCAATACTTTGGCCACCTAATGTGAAGAGCTGACTCATTGGAAAAGACCCTGATGCTGGGAAAGAGTGAAGGAAAAAGGAAAAGGGGGTGGCAAAGGATGAGATTGTTAGATACCATCACTGACTGAATGGACATGGATTTGAACAAACTCAGAGATAGCGGAGGTCAGGGGAGCCTGGCATGCTGCAGTCCATGGGGTTGGAAAGAGCTGGACACAACTTAGCGACTGAACAAAATGTGAAAAGTGGGCTTGCCTGGTGGCTCAGTGATAAAGAATCCCCCTGCCAGTGCAGGAGACACTGGCTTGATCCCTGGGTCAGAAAGATCCCCTGGAGAAGGAAATGGCAACGCACTCCAGTATTCTTACCTGGAAAATCCCATGGACAGAGGAGCTTGGCGGGCTACAGTCCATGGGGTCTCAGAAAGATTTGGACACGACTTAGCAATTAAACAACAGCAACAACATGTGAAAAGTGGTGCACAAAAAATTGCTCTTTAGATTTTACCTTGAGAGCCATACCTTTACAGCTTTAAGTGTCTCACATCTTTCTTGCTTAAATACTTCAGGTATGTTCTTCAAGATAGAAATGTTACTACATATATATGTATGCATAATACACATATATACACATAAATAATATATTCCTAAGTAAGATAAGAAAATAAACAATGAATATTTAAACCTATGTTATACTATATACATAATGTACAACAAATTTAATTCATACAATATATATTCCATATGACAACTATAAAAAAACACCCAGTGTGAGAGTTGTGAATTAAGTTTTATTTGGGGCAAAATGAGGACTGTGACCTAGGAAACTGCCTCTTAGAGAGCTCTGTGGAACTGTTCTGAAGAGGTAAGGGTGGAGGTCAGTGTGTTGTTGTTGAGTTGCTAAGTTGTGTCCTACTCTTTGCGACCCCTTGGACGGTAGCCTACGTTTGTGACCCCGAATCCTCTGTCCATGGGATTTCCCAGGGAAGAATACTAGAATGGGTTGCCATTTCCTTCTTTAGGGGATCTTCCCGTCCCAGGGATCAAATCCACATCTCCTGCATTGCAGGAAGTTTCCTTACCACTGAGCTACCAGGGAAGCCGGAGGTCAGTATATATGTCGTTTTTGGTGAAAGGGGATATATGCAATCAGCACACATTTTGACAGAAGGTTACTGCTAGTTACAAGAAGGTCACTGCTTGTCACCAGGAACAGACGTCTCCCTTAATGATTTTAGTGCTTTTCTAGCTATGAGAAACATGCAAGAAATTGGGTTCATAAAATCTTCTGAAAATATCTGACTATCTGAAAAGCTGTTCTGACAGTTTTTCCTAATCTCCACCCTGTCCTTTCAGGGTGTGTTGAAAGTCAGCAACTACAGTGGCTAAGGACTTCATTCTTATAGAATCAGATGGCAAGTGACAATTTTTAGTTGGCTGATACAATACAGAGTATAAATTATATATTGTATTACACTGTAAACATTTACACTATAAACACTATACCACTTTCTATGAAGACACTGACTTTCTGCAACCAGTAACTTTTCTTATTCAGTTAGGCCAATTGATGTAAAAGAACTGCATAAGCTATGGAGTACTATTCATATGCTCTTTTGAAATCAACTTGTAAAATATGGGACTCTTTCTTTCCATAACCTGTATTACCAAATATATTTGCTTCAGGATATTATAAATCTTTCTTTGTAAGCTTTGTGCTGTGAGGCATTTTGAATTTATTTTTGAAACGTTTCAATTAGCAAGGTGTTGCGGTCCTTTAATGGACTGGAACCTGGTGGTCTGGAGTCGACGATAAGAAAGTGAAAGAAGGAAAGAGGCTAATACTCCCTGGGTTACACAGAGAACCAATAAAGACCTAGGACAGGGCTTGTACCACTTACGTAGGCACAGGGCGCCCTCTCGAAGAGGTCTTGAAAGCCCGGGCAGGAAAGTGAGCTCGGCAGGCTTCCATGCTCCAGAGAATCAGCCAGAAAGAGACAGAGAGAGAAGAAAAGGACACGGGGACCCAAGTCTCTGGTGGAAAAAGGGTGCTTTATTGAACTCTGTGTGAGTATATATACTGCTTTAAAAGGTAGCTTCTTCAGATAAAGATCATAAGACCAGACTTTACAAGTTACCAAGGAAACAAGGAGTAATAGAGGTCATAAAACCAGAAGACAATCCATATCAAAGAAAGAGGGTCGTAAATAATCACTTTTACCATATGGAAAAGCTAATGAAGGAAACCCTATGCATGCATTCCATCTCATGACCTCAGTCCTGGGAGCAGCATGCTGCTCAGCTCGTTCCTGTTACTAGGAACTGATAAGGAACAGAGGGCTCACGAGAGATAGGAAACAGTACACAGGAATCCTACTGTTAAACATTCCCTGACAGCAAGGTACATAAATTAACAGATTTCTTCATCTTTTATTGTGTGTGCTCACTCAGTCATGTCTGACTCTTTGTGACCCCGTGGACCCACCAGGCTCCTCTGTTTTCATGGGATTCTCCAGGCAAGAATACTGGAGTGGGTTGCCATGCCGTCCTCTAGGGCATCTTCCCAAGCCAGGGATTGAACCCGTGTCTCTTATGCCTCCTGCATTGGCAAGCAGGTTCTGTTAACCATTAGCACCTTTGTTCACTTGGGAAGATTAGGTAAGTATACATTTGATGCTAGGAGAGGATTTGATGTTTGTTAGTTGAAACTAGTGCTCTGCACAAAACAACTAGCTTTGAGTCATCTTATTCTTTGTAATGGTTAACTTCTTGTTTTCTACAAATAAACACAAAGTTGTTTATTTTGACCTGGAACAATAAAGATAATTCTCATACAAAACAGAGTATATTTTTGATGGTCTGGAAGTGCAATAACCCTATAGAAGATTCTTAATTATCTATAGTTTCCCTTTTTATCTCCTCTAAATCTCTGATCTCACTCGATTTGACCTGGGGCAGTCAACAGCAGAGATGAGTATATTTGACTAGGCAGCTCAAAAACAAATATAAATGGTGGGCTGTTTACTGTAAGTGCTTCTTCTCATCTCTATTACTATGAAATTTGAGAAGTGACTCTAGACTATAATAGAGAATGCAGGTTCAAATTAGATGTGCTAGGAAAAAAATAGAAATGTCTTATCTTTTAACTTTCTGACTCTCCCAGTTTCTCTTTTGCAGTTCCATTTAAAAGATAAAAATGCATCATGGATCAATTAGGATACTTTCACTTGAAGGTACAGAAAACTCAAATAAAAGATATAATAATAGGAGCTTATTACTATACATAATAAGAAATTTAGAAGTACTTGGCTCAGTGATGAAATCAAAGTCCTGGGCTCTTTGTCATCCTCAGCCTGTTGACTTGTCCTGTCATGGTGACATGATGGTGGCCAGGCATCACATCACACAGCCTTGTCCAAAGGCAGATTGTATCTCCTTCTACTAGAAAGGAGACCATTCCCAGAATCTCCCAAGTTGGCTTCCCCTCCAGTTCTACTGGCCAGCATGGGTCAGGTGTCCATGTGGTAGCTGTGATGGAAGCTGGGAAAGTATGTATCTGACTCTTGGGCAGGTAAAGAATAGTGCCTGTGACACAGTATGTCCTTCAGCAAAGCCTTCTCAGCAGAAAGAACCTCCTGGTCATCTTTGGAGATCTAGTGCTGATTATGAATTTGTTCGTCCAGTAAAAACACTCTTATGAAAGGAGTAGTGAAAGGAAGAATAAAAGATGGGTCAGAGGGGGACTTGCATCTATTTCATGACCATGAGCTTACTGCCATGTTTATATAAAATGTTTACCTAAAAATTATGCTTTGAGGATTTCCCTGGGGGTCCAATGGTGAAGACTCCGCACTCCTGGTGCAGGGGGCCCGGGTTCCATCGCTGGTCAGGGAACTAGATCCCATATGCTGCAACTAAGAGTTCGCATGCCACAACTAAAGATCCTGCATGCTGTGACTAACATCCAGGGCAGCAAAATAAATAAATAAATAGTTTTCTTTTTTTAAGTTGTGTTTTCAATGTTGTTTTCCTTCTGAAGCTCTGCTTAGGCAGTTGAGGCCCCACTGCTCAGAATAAGTGCATATAACCAGTAATCCTTGGAGACTGAGTCAGTATATTAAAATAACAGCATCTTCTTAATTTTACTGTCATTTCCTCCCCAACTTGTTCCCTGCTAGTGAATATAATACATTTATGTTATATTTTATGCACTTTGTCTTCTTTTGAAGACTTCATCATTTATGTTACAAAGGACTAATTATGTATACTCCATGTTGCAATCTAAAAGTGAAGAATTAAAAGCAAATGGGTGAGTTGTTTGTTTAGAATGTTCTGGTTGATAAGCTGAGTAGAGTTCACAGAGGGATAGATGGAAGACTATGGAAGTTTTGTAAGCTTTCCTTAAGTGAAGTCAGACTCAATGGGGAAGTTAGGAAGGGAACCTTAGTAACATCTGAATAAGGGAGAATTTTAGTAAAGGGAGTTATAGTTGACCCTTGAATAGCACAAGTTTGGTCTTCTTTTAGGTGTATTTTTTTTTTCAATAAATGCATAATTGGCCCTCCATATTCAAGGGATTTGCATCTCTGGATTTAACCAACCTCAGATAAAAATTTTCATCTATGTTTGCTTGAATCTGCAGATGCCCAAACTGCAGATCTGGAGGGCAGGCTGTAGTATGCCATTTGATGTAAGGGACTTGAGTACTCACAGATTTTAGTATCTGCTGAGAAACATGGGACTCATTCTCTATGAATACTGAGGGATACCTATATTTCAAGTGTTCATGTGTATGCTACTTATATGCTGTTTCCTTCATCCCCCTAGGTGGTACTGGCAAAAGGAAAAGATACCAGCTTATGTGGACTTTATGAAAAATAATTACCCTCCTGATTTCACATATGAAGATTTTGGACCACTATTTACAGCAAAATTTTTTGATGCAAACCAGTGGGCAGATATTTTACAGGCTTCTGGTGCCAAATACGTTGTCTTAACTTCCAAACATCATGAAGGTGAGTAAGAACAACATCTGCAAACACTGACAGTGGTTAGAATGTGAAGTAGTTCTTTTGGGAGAAGAAACTAAAGCAAGGTCATCCACATGAAAACAGAGTTTTCTCTTAGGAGCAATCCTAAGTGGCTACTGACGTTTGCTTGTAATTTAAGAGATCACATGTTGCCCCAATTAAGAAGCATTAAGAAAAAGAAAAAAAGGAGCATTAAGTATGCTGAAAGATCATAATCTCCACATATAGAAAAAAATGGAAACTGATCGCATTTTATTATATGCATATTTAACAATTTCCAAGTAACGCAAGATTTGATTAAAGCCCTTTGAAGGGGAATGTGGTTTGCAGGTCAAAGTTTACAACTGAATTGCATTCTTTCCATTTTCTTCTCACCTCTGTAATGCATTCTGGGAAGGTACCCTGGGGATTATTTGCTATTGTCTTACATCATGACCAACATACAAGGTGGTGGTTTTGGTCAACTCTTATATGACTCAGTTGAGGAAAGTCTGCTATTGATGAAAATGACACGGGCCACCTGAAAGGAACAGGACTGCAAGGCTGTAATGATGCCCAGAAATATCAGAGATGGTGGAAGAATATCTAAAAAGAAATACAGTGGTTGAATTACGGTTCTCCAGAGAAATAGAGCAAACAGGAAGATAGAGCTATTATAGAGGAAGTATAAGTATTATATAGGAAATAGAGCTATTATACAGGAAGTATAATATGTATAGATTTATCATAAGAAACTGGCTCATGCAACTATGGAGGCTGAGAAGTCCAGACCCAAGATAGCCAATTATATAGTTCCAGTATGAGCCCAAAGGCATCAGGAACAGGAGAGCGGATAATATAAGTACCTGTCCAAATCTAAGTTAAAAGGCAGGAGAAGACTAATGTCTCAGCTCAAAGACATACAGAGAAAACAATTTTTCTTTTTAATTAAAAAAACAAAAAACACGACTCCTTAAACTTTCCTGCTTTTTTTTTCTTTCTTTTTGGCTACAATGCACGCCATACAGGATCTTAGTTCCTTGACCAGGGATTGAACCCATGCCCCCTGCATGTGGGAAGTGGGGAGTCTTAACCACTGGACCACCAGGAAAGTCTGAGGAATTCTTTCTTAACCAGCCTTTTATTCCATTTAGGCCTTCAATGGATTGGATGAGGCCCACCACTTCGGGTGGGCAATCTGCTTTACTCAGTCTAACTATTCATACGTTAATTTCCTGTAGAAACACCTTCAGGAACATATCCTGAATGATGTTTAACCAAATTTCTGGGCACCCTGTGGCCCAGGCAAGTTAATACATAAAATGAACCATTAAAGTGATCTTACATTAATAGGATAGAATCTACCCATTATCATTCCTGTATCTACAAGATCAAGGAAACATCAGCACATTATTATTCTTCCAACAGCATGTTAATAATTAGATAATCTGGACCTCTCTGATGGTCCAGTGGTTAACAATCTGTCTGCCAGTGCAGGGGATGCAGGTTCAATCCTTGGTCCGGGAAGGTCCCACATGCCTCGGGGCAACTAAGCCAGAGTTTAGAGCCCTCAAGCTGCAACTCCTGAAGCCCATGTGCCCTAGAGCTCGAGCTCCACAACAAGAGAAGTCACCTCAATGAGAAGCCTGAGTACCACGACTAGAGAGCAGCCCCTACCAGCCGCAACTAGAGAAAGGCCCGTACATAGCAACAAAGACCCAGTGCAATCAAAGATAAATAATTAGAGGATTTGTTTGCATTGGAATAAAAAAAATTGTCTCATTGTTTTCTGCAGCGGTGCGTGGGGGATTACGAGGGAAGAATGGAAACTCAAAATAAGGAATCAGGATATTTTTCCTTTTGGCCACAGTCCAGTGGCTTAATGATTTTTTTCCTGCAGGTTGAGATGGATACTTAGGACATGTTGATTTCCTGATGTCTAGAACTTCTTCAGGCTATATGGTACAAAGTATTACTTAGCTTATTTAAAAACATAGCAAAACAACTCTTAATCATGCTGTGAGGACAAATGATGTAGCCCACATTTATACACTTTCTAGGACCATATTGTTGGAAGTTTTCATGCCTATAGAAGAGACCCTGCTGAGCCCAGTTAGGCTGGAAGACCACTGTGTGAGCTTCTGGTGGTGCTACTGAACCGAAGACCCAAAGTGGTTTTAGCACCGCCAGACATTAGGGCCTGCCAAGTTAAGACATAAGGAATAAGACTTTAAATATCACTGACAGTGCTTTGAAGCTTACTGCAAACATCTTTAGAACTGGTGTGAGCTCTTTTAAAAGTTTCTTCAAAATGAATCCAAAGAGTGTGTCCATCTTCAGTTCAGTTCAGTTCAGTCGCTCAGTCATGTCTGACTCTTTTGCGACCCCATGAACCACAGCATGCCAGGCCTCCCTGTCCATCACCAACTCCCGGAGTTCACCCAAACCCATGTCCATCGAGTCGGTGATGCCATCCAACCATCTCATCCTCTGTCATCCCCTTCTCCTCCTGCCTTCAGTCTTTCCCAGCATCAGGGTCTTTTCAAATGAGTCAGCTCTTCGCATCAGGTGGCCAAAGTATTGGAGTTTCAGCTTCAGCATCAGTCCTTCCAATGAAAATTCAGGACTGATCTCCTTTAGGATGGACTGGTTGGATCTCCTTGCAGTCCAAGGGATTCTCAAGAGTCTTCTCCAACACCACAGTTCAAAGGCATCAATTCTTCAGTGCTCAGCTTTCTTTATAGTCCAACTCTTGCATCCATACATGACCACTGGAAAAACCATAGCCTTGACTAGATGGACCTTTGTTGGCAAAGTAATGTCTCTGCTTTTTAATACTCTGTCTAGGTTGGTCATAACTTTCCTTCCAAGGAGTAAGTGTCTTTTAATTTCATAGCTGCAGTCACCATCTGCAGTGATTTTGGAGCCCAGAAAAATAAAGTCAGCCACTATTTCCACTGTTTGCTCATCAGTCTGCCATGAAGTGATGGGACCAGATGCCATGATCTTCGTTTTCTGAATGTTGAGCTTTAAGCCAACTTTTTCATTCTCCTCTTTCACATTCATCAAGAGGCTCTTTAGTTCTTCTTCACTTTCTGCCTTGGACTTGTCCTAATTTATAAAAGTAAAGTGTTACACCAAACACCTTAGGTATGTTGGTTCACGAACATTCCTTTAGATTTTAGTAGGACAGTAACAATGTATTCATGTTCCTAGATCCTAACCAAAGATTTTGAGGCTTTTATATTATTCCTTAAGTATTTCAATTTATATAGTGCTTCTATGGTTTTCATGTAGAAAAGCCAGCAATCTAAACGCAAATTCCTTTTAAAATATAAATTATTTCACAGTGCTTATGTAATGGCATTCTTCTTATCCATTTAGTTGGTAGATAATTCACTTTTAGGTAATTTAAAGCACAACATCCAAGCTTATGATTTTAGAGTAGGATGAGATTACAGATGGTGGGTACATTTCAAGTATAGAACTACTGGGGAAGAGTACCTTACCCCCACCTGGGTTAAATGAATAATGAGGGTAAAGGAGATTTACTCCTGAACATGGAGTATCAGTGTTCTATGAATCATACTATAATAAAATAATTCTAAAATCAGGGAATATACTCTTTGATTTAGAAGACAGGAATCACGCAGGAGTGCATCTATGGTTCTTCCCTGTAAGTGGTCACAGTCATTGTTAGAATGGTGGATGTGGAAGATGTTCCCATCTCAGCTATGATCTGCTAATGTTGATTGTGATTTTGTACTAGACCCTGTGCTAGACATTGGCTGAGGATATAACAGGGAACACTGCAGACATGACACTGTCCCTCCAGGAGCTTATCATCTAAGAGGGAGAAAGATCAGACTATACAGACCTTATTTTCTTGGGCTCCAAAATCACTGGCAACCCACTCCAAAAGCTATGGTTTTTCCAGTAGTCATGTATGGATGTGAGAGTTGGACCATAAAGAAGACTGAGCGCCGAAGAATTGATGCTTTCAAATTGTTGTGTTGGAGAAGACTCTTGAGAGTCCCTTGAACTGCAAGGAGATCAAACCAGTCAATCCTAAAGGAAATCAGTCCTGAATATTCATTGGAAGGACTGATGCTGAAGCTCCAGTATTCTGACCACCTGATGTGAAGAGCTGACTGATTGGAAAAGACTGTGATGCTGGAAAAGATTGAAAGCAAAAGGAGAAGGGGATGACAGAGGATGAGATGGCTAGATAACATAACTGATTTAATGGACACAAATCTGAGCAAACTTTGGGAGATAATGGAAGTTCTCGTCCGGTAGTCCGTGCGGGTCACAAAGAGTTGGACACGACTTAGCCACTGAACAACAACAACAGTGGAGTACCCTGAGAAGTACTTTAAAAAATCTTGGTCCTACTTTGTTTAAATTCTCATTTGTTAGTTACCTCCCTGGTGGCTAACACTCAGTGCTCTCAATGCAGGGGAACCAGGTTTGATCCCTGGTCAGGGAACTAGAGCCCACATGCCATAACTAAGAGTTTGCACGCTGCAACTAAGCATTCCTGCATGCCACGACTAAGGCCCTGTGCAGCCAAATATATACATAAAAATATGTTTTAAATTCTCATTTGTTTCTTGCATGAAAGCAAAATATATACTAAGGAAAAAAATGGTCATAAAACAGATATTCGTAGAAACTGATTTATATGTCACGTGTACTGCCTTTATAACTTGGTGTTGGTATGGGTGCACATTTACTAGAACAGAGTTGATATGCTTACAGAGGCTTTTAATATAATGTTTCAGGCTTCACCTTGTGGGGCTCAGAGTACTCGTGGAACTGGAACGCAGTAGACGTGGGGCCGAAGAGGGATATCATCAAGGAACTTGCAGTTGCGGTTAGGAACAGGACTGACCTGCGCTTCGGGCTGTACTACTCCCTTTTTGAGTGGTTTCATCCGCTCTTCCTTGAGGATGAATCCAGCTTGTTCCAGAAACGACAATATCCAGTGTCTAAGATGCTGCCTGAGCTCTACGAGTTAGTGAACAAGTATCAGCCAGAGGTGCTATGGGCAGATGGCGATGGAGGGGCCCCAGATACCTACTGGAAAAGCTTAGACTTCCTAGCCTGGTTGTACAATGAGAGGTGTGTGTGCTACTAGACTTCTGTCGTGACATTCCTAATACCTGTATAACATTAGTTCTTGCTTCTTGAAATATTCCCCTTCAGGCTTATTTGTGACATGGGGAGAAAATCATTATAAATAATGCACATTAGATACATCAATATTTACTCAAAATATCAAGAGTTACAAGAACACTGGAATATTCTTAACAAGAATTAGTTAGCAAGAATACTGGAGTGGGTTGTCATTTCCTTCTCCAGGGGATCTTCCTGATCCAGGAATTGAACCCATGTCGCCTGCACTGGCAAGTGGATTCTTTACCATTGAGTCACCTGGGAAGCCCTAAGAGTTACAAATCAGGAGTCAAATATAGCTCAACAGTCTGATTTTGAATTGAGACTAAAAAAAAAAAAATTACAGCATCAAGAACTCTGAAGACTAATTTTGTAGGTCCCCATTTTCATCACCTCTCTGGGCAATGCTGTTTATCCATCACTGTTTCTCATGCTGTGCTTTTCAGTTCCTCTCATTGCTTCTTCGCATCCTCTTTCCTTTGATAATCTTTGCTGCTTGGATGTCACCCTTGTCTGTCTCCTCTTTTCCTTCATCGTCAGCATTTCACCTCTTCCTGTTCTTTCCTTTTGTTTTCTAGCATGTTCCAGGCTGCCCCATTAGAACAGGGAGTTCTGACTAAGCTCCTCTATAAGGCTCACACTATATGGACCAAATTGCTATCTGTATCTCGAAGGTACTTGGTATTGTGCTGTGAAGTTAGGGAGAGTCCTGCTAGTGTTCTCTGGGCCCACAGAGGATGCACAGACAAATCCTCTGGAGAGCTCTTGGTACATAACTGCCGTTTCTCTAGGTACTCCTTTCCAAAAGGAAATAGTGGGAGTCCTCCACTTCAGTTTGTGAACCAAAACGATCCCCTCTAAATGGAGAAGTGCAGGAGGTACCACCTGCTATGATGAAAATGTTGTGGGAATATTTTATGCCACAGTGAATTCCATCCATAACAGTCAACTTTGCTGAGATCTTTCAATATTAGGCACAGTTATAAGAGAAAGAGACTAGGAGAGAACGTTTAAATAATAGTAAAACTCTTTGAAATGCTGCGTGTGCTGGGCATACATAGGTGTTTTACATAGATTGTGTCAGTCGCTTAGTCCTGTCTGACTCTTTGTGACCCCATGGACTGTAGCCTGCCATGCTCCTCTGTCCTTGGGATTCTCCAGGCAAGAATACTGGAGTGGGTAGCCATTCCCTCTTCTAGGGGATCTTCCCAATCCAGGGATGGAACCTGTGTCTCCTGCAGTGGCAGGAGGATTCCTTACTGTCTGAACCACCAGGGAAGCCCAAGTTCTGTTCTAATAACAGGTGAAGAAATTGATTATTCAGAGGAATTAGGTAATTTGCTCTAGGACACGGAGCTTAGCAAGTAACAGGCTAGGACTACAACTTCCTCAGGTCTAGCTTACTTCAAAATCATGGGGTTTGTATTATATTCGACTATGGTTATTTTCTAAGAGTGGATTTCAGTCAGACCTCTTTTCAGTGACGTTGCTTTTGTGTAAATTTTTTTTATCATCCTTTTCATTTCAGCCCAGTTCGGGACACAGTGGTCACCAATGACCGTTGGGGAGCTGGTAGCATTTGTAAGCATGGTGGCTACTATACGTGTAGTGATCGTTATAACCCAGGACATCTTTTGCCACATAAATGGGAAAACTGCATGACAATAGACAAGTTTTCCTGGGGCTACAGGAGGAATGCTGGAATCTCTGACTATCTCACAATTGAAGAATTGGTGAAGGTACAGTAAAATGTCTGGTGACCATTACAGTAATATTCATAATAGTGTACACGTGTAAGAATTGTGTTTTCTAAGCTGTATGACTCAACGGCCTGTAAACACAGGACATGACTCTTTTTTTTCTATGTGTATTCTCTTAGATAGTGATTAATGATTGAATTGTTTTCTTCCTCTAAGAACTATATTTATTCTTAATTTTTAAGCAACTTGTACAAACAGTTTCATGTGGAGGAAATCTCTTGATGAATATTGGACCCACACAAGATGGCACCATTTCTGCAATTTTTAAGGAGCGATTGAAGCAAATGGGAATCTGGCTAAAAGTCAATGGAGAAGCCATCTATGAAACCTATGCTTGGAGATCCCAGAATGATACTGTCACCCCAGACGTATGGTAAGTACTATTTGGTAGAAGAAGGCATTTAACATTTCTCAGAGATAAAGAGAACAGTATAATAAAGAGGAAATTGGATGAATGCCCACCTATACAAAATATTTTATTTACTTAAAATCAGCGTAAACAATTATTTATCAAGTTGAGCTGAAATAATTGCTAGATTCCTTCTAACAGTGGATAAATTTTAGGGAGAAATAAAATTTCTTACAAAAATTGTAGGTAATTTAGAAAAGTGAAAAAAAAAAAAAAGTGCTGAGTGGTTAATCCAAAAGAGACTTTTGGTTTAGTCAGGTAAATTCTAACTTTTGCAGGTGTTACATCTCATCAAATTAGCAGGAGGTGCCATAGGGCAGGAAAAATATATTCTAATAAATCTAAACCTGAACTTTCTTTAAAATTAATTGTCTCAACTGGCTAAATTTTAACTAGTATCTCCTGTAAAAGCATATGGTGGTTTCTGATGTAGGATCTTAACATACGCAAATAAGAGTAGTTCTCCCTGGTGGCTCAGACTAAAGAATTCCCCTGCAATTCAGGAGACCTGAGTTTGATCCCTGGGTTGGGAAGATCCCCTGGAGGAGGGCTTGGCAACCCACTCCAGTATTCTTGCCTGGAGAATCCCATGGACAGAGGAGCCTGGCAGGCTGCAGTCCATGGGGTCACAAAGAGCCGGACACAACTGAGCAATTAAGCACAGCACAGTATTGGTGAAGCTCTAAAGTTCACTTGTGTTACCACCAAAGCGAGTACAGCCTGGTCAAGCATATACCAAAGATTAGACTAAATACTCTTCTTTGAATTTATGACTTCAATTGTCAATTCACCGAAGAAAATAAAGCAAGGCAGTCTACACAGAAGCAGCTGACTGTAAAATTTTAGAATACTGGATCTGGGAGATCCATAATGAGAACTCAGCACCAATCTTTCATTTTATAGAAGCTAGTTTTAAATTTGGTTTTAGAATTTGCTTCTGTGTTTATATTTGACTATGAGGGTGTCTGATCTGGAACTTGACAATTATTAAGCATTATTCCATTAAGTTTTCTTTCAATAAGTAAAGATAAAAGTCAAACTACTTAACACTCCCTATAAGGCTGTTGCCTGGCTCCACTGCACTGAGCCCAGGTGGCCACTGTCCCTGCCTCATCAGTGGAGCTCTCTCCCCACAGGTTCGTGTGTGTTTCCCCTCCTTGCTGCATCTTTAGATGGCTATCTAAGACTCCCAAGGCCATCTTTGAAATCCTTTGAGTTTAAGCCCTGGCTCACTGTTGCTGTCCCCAGAACTTAATGTTAGTTGCTCAGTTGTGTCCAACTCTTTGCAACCCCATGGACTTAGCCCACCAGGCTCCTCTGTCCATAGGATTCTCCAGACAAGAATACTGGAGTGGGTTGCCAGAACTACTCTTCATATAATTCTGACTGTGTATATTCACAGCTCTTCTAATTTGCTGGCCCCTCAGTTCTTGGGCTTCCCGAGTGATGCTAGTGGTAAAGAACTCACCTGCCATGCAGGAGACTTAAGAGATGCAGGTTCGATTCCTGGGTTGGGAAGATCCCCTAGGGGAGGGTATGGCAACCCACTCCAGTATTCTTGCTTGGACCATCCCATGGACAGAGGAGCCTGGCAAGCTATAGTCCATAGGGTTGCACAGAGCTGGACACGACTGAAGCAACTTAGCAGGCATGCAGTTCTTGTAGTTCCTTCTTTCTAGGGATCCTGTCCCCTTCTTTTGGTCGTACCTTAGACCTCGCATTTTCAGTATTTGTACTCCTTTCATGATCTCAGTCTGAATCATCCCACTAACTCCTTCCTCTTGTATTTCAGTTCACTTCAGCTTCCAAACGGCTCTTTAGAGAGAGTGGAGGTTGAAACAATCATTCATGGCCAGTGATTTAATCAATAGTGATTAATGAGGCCACCATAAAAAACCAAAAGAATGGGGTTCAGAGAGCTTCTGGATTGGTGGCAGTGTTGGGAGAACAGGGCACCTGGGGAGGGTGTGGAAGCCCCCTGCCCCTCCCCACATACCTTGTCCTGTGCGTCTTTTCCATCTGGCTGTTCCTGAGATACATCCTTTTATAATAGACCTGTAATCCAGGAAGTAGAATTCTGAGAGCTGCTCTAGCAAATTAGCTGAACTCAAGGAGGGGTTGTAGGAACCTCCAGTCTATAGCCTGTGGGTCAGAAGCCCACATGACAATCTGGACACGTGACTGCTATCTAAATTTGGGGAGGGGGCAGTCTGGTAGGAATAAACCCTGACCCTTTGGAATGTGACACTGCCTCTGGGTAGATGGTGTCAGAATGGAGTCGAACTATAGGACGCCTAGCTGGTGCCTGAGAACTGCCTGGTGATGCGGGAACTTCTCCCCCATACCACACACTACTCTGGGATTGCGGTCAGAATCCTTTTGGGTGCTTTTTATTGCTACCATGGGGCTATTTTTTCTTCCCTCTATTAAAGAAAACATGGGTAAATATTTACTAACTGGAGGTATCTCTGGAAGATAATTCTGAACCTGACCCATAAATAATGAAAAATATTACTATGCATTTTTTTTTCTTAACCAGGTACACATCCAAACCTAAAGATAAGTTGGTCTATGCCATGTTTCTCAAATGGCCCATATCAGGACAGCTCTTTCTTGCTCAGCCCAAAGCTACTCTGGGGGCAACAAAGGTAAGAGGGAATTTTGTCTTTATTGTTCCTTTAAATTGCTGACTTTAACACCCTGAGGAAGACATTAACTTTTAACTTCAAGGTGAGCCATATATGTATTCCATTTACGTCTCATGATAGTAATTTTAAAATGAGCTTTATCAATGGCAATGTTTGGTAAAAGCTGTTGAAAATTTTGTTTCATTCCCCAGAAAACCAAGCCTATAAAACAGTTACATCATCTCCATGCTTATCAAAATATCTTCTCCACAGTCATGCTGTGTTGTTCAGATTCAGTTCAGCTCAGTTCAGTCACTCAGTCGTGTCCGACTCTTTGCGACCCCATGAATCGCAGCACGCCAGGCCTCCCTGTCCATCACCAACTCCTGGAGTTCACTCAGACTCACGTCCATCGAGTCGGTGATGCCATCCAGCCATCTCATCCTCTGTCATCCCCTTCTCCTCCTGCCCCCATCCCTCCCAGCATGAGTCTTTTTCAATGAGTCAACTCTTCGCATGAGGTGGCCAAAGTATTGGAGCTTCAGCTTTAGCATCATTCCTTCCAAAGAACACCCAGGGCTGATCTCCTTCAGAATGGACTGGTTGGATCTCCTTGCAGTCCAAGGGACTCTCACTGCATGCATCCAAAAATGATTTTTTTCATGACTGGAGTTCAGATTCTTCCTCTGACATCTCACCCCAGAACACATCTGAATAAATGTAAGATGTCATGGCCCTACTATTTTAAGTTCTTAAAAAACTTGGAGGTTAAAGGTTAACCTTCCCTGCTGGCTCAGCAGTAAAGAATCTGCCTGCCATGCAAGAGATGTGGGTTCAACTGAGAGTTTGACTCCTGGGTTGGGAATAGCCTTTGGAGGAGGAAACGGCAACGCACTCCAGTATTTTTTGCCTAGGAAATTCCATGGACAGAGGAGCCTGGTGGGCTACAATCCATGAGGCTGCAAAGAGTCAGACAGGACTGAGCGACTAAACAATAATAACAAAAGGTTAATCTAACAGTTGTGGCCATCAGCTCTGGCAATGAGTTCATTTTAATATATTTTATAACTTATTTGTAAGAAAATAAAAGTTTTCTGGGAGATGAATTGTCCAAATTCTTCTCCTTAAACCATTTTTCCATGTTTCATTTCTAACACTTGTGGCTGATCTGGCAGAAAAGGAAATAAAGAGTTCAAATCTGTTTTTTTTTTCAAATCTTTTGTTTAACTGCAGCTTAGAGGCCTGGGCATAACATTACCTTCTTATTTTATCTACGTTCTCTTTGTTGTTGTTGAGTCGCTCAGTCATGTCCGTCTCTTTTGCAACCCCACAGACTGTAGCCCACCAGGTTCCTCTGTCCATGGGATTTTCCAGGCAAAATACTGGAGTGGGTTGCCATTTCCTTCTCCAAGGGATCTTTCCAACCCAGAGATCAAACCAGCTTCTCCTGTACTGCAGGCACATTCTTTACTGCTGAGCCACCAGGGAAGCTTTGGCCACTCTTAATACTGTTATTTGAAAGTCCGCGGGTTTTGTTTTTGTATTATTCTACACGGTAAACAAAGTCTTCTGGTTCAAAATAACCACAAATATATAGAAAACTACTTACTTAAATTCATTTTGTGTAAGACTAAGGATATAGAACAGTTACAGTAATAATAGATTGCACGTATGTACTATTGATGAGTGGAGGTCACTGGGCCGTCTGGGGAGGGAGGGTGGCTGGATAAGGGAGGTGAGCCTCTCCTTGAACATCCTGTGTCAGAGCCAGGCAGGCCTTAGTTGTGCACATTGGTTCAAGAGTCATTTTCTCTCCTCTGACACTATTCAGTCTATATGATTCTTCCTCAAATCCTGCACACTTTCAAGAGTAAGAAAGGAGCAAGAGAGATATATACATGCATTTGGATCATAAATTAAAGCAGTAAAACAATAAATTAAATTATAAATTAATAAAATAAATTAAAGCAGTAAAATCATAAGTAAAAACAATGAATCTCCTGTCTACATTGCTCTTTAAAAAATGTCAACTGCTTCTTCCCAATACAGTGAGGAAGTCAGAGACATATATGGAGACATTTATGTGTATGTTTTAAATTTCAGGTTAAACTCCTGGGACATGGACAGCCCCTTCACTGGACACCTTTGAAGGAAAATGGCATTAAGGTAGACCTGCCTCAGCTAACCATTCATCAGATGCCCTGCCAGTGGGGCTGGGCTCTAGCACTAACTAATGTGACCTGATCTGCAGTAGAGTGCTTAGTCTTATATCTAAGACTGGAATGTATATCAAGTTTCTGTAATTATAGCACAAGGAGAAAGCAAATGTAAAATTGGCCAAGAATTTCCTAAATTACCCACATAACTTTTAACTGTCCAATGCACTTTGCTATGTCTCTTCACACTGAATTTATTCCCATGTGTGAATCAGAGGTGGGGATCTTTGTTGTAGTGAGAAATTGGTGGTGGTAAGGACTGAATCATGTCTAATGCCAAATTCACATTTTGAAACTCTAAGCCTCAATGGGGCTTCCCTGGTGGCTCAGCGGTAAAGAATCCACCTGAAATGCACGGGACGAGTTTGATCCCCGAGCTGGGAAGATCCCCTGGAGCAGGATGGGATTTGGAGATGTTAAAGAAGTAACTAAGGTTAAATGAAGTCATCAGGGTGGGACCTTAATCTAACATGACTGGAGTCATAAGAAGAGGAGGAACACGGATGGAAGCACACAGAGGAAAGACCATTTAAGGACACCGTGGGAAGGCGGCCAACTGCAAGCCAAGGAGAGACCTTAAGAGAAACCAAACCTGCTGAAACCTTGGGCTTTCAGCCTGCAGAACTGTGAGAAAATAAGTTACTGTGGTTCAAGCACCCTGTCTGTGGTATTTATGACAACTCTAGCAGACTAATAAGGGCGTCCCAGGTGGCTCAGTGGTGAAGAATCCACCTGCCGAAGTGGGAGATGCTGGTTCAGTCCCCGGGTTGAGAAGATCCCCTGGGGGAGGGAATGGCTACCCACTCCAGTATTCTTGCCTGGAAAATTTCATGGACAGAGGAGCCTGGCGGGCTACGGCCCATGGAGTTGCAAAAGAGTCAGACACAACTTAGTGGCTAAACAACAACAACAAAGACTAACACAGGGTCATAGGTATGTAATAAACTGGACTTAATGCTTATGCTTACAGTAACTGTCTTTTTATAAAAAATTTTTTGTCTTTTTCCTTCATGGTAATAAAACTGATATATTTACTATAGATATTTAAAAATATACAGAAATGCCTAAAGACAAAATCACTAAGGTCACCATTATTAATATTTTAGTATTTATTCTTCCAGGGGTTTTTTTGGGTGGAGGCGGGTGAGGGTATAGGATTGGAGGTGTGGGCTTATTTTGTAGGTGGGCTAATTTGAGGTCCAATTTAAATGAGTTTTTTTCCCCTGTATTTATTTGCCTTTAAGCAATTTGAAGTTGAAAACCTTTCTGAAAATTATTGTGTATTCAGATTTTCCCTAAGAATGACGCAAAATACTGATACTGATGTAAATTTAAAGAAACACTGATTAAAGAACTCACTTCCCTTAATAAAAGATGTTTCACAAAGTTAGATATTTAACTGAAGTGCTATAGGCTCCATTTTGTTACGTTAATCAAATGCAGATATCTCATTGTTCCCTGTAGACACTTCAAGTAGAGAGGGAAGTAAAACACTATTCATATTTATTTTCTAAAATCATCTTGAAGTTGAAAATATTAAAAAAAAATTCATTGCTGAAGTTTCTATAACTACCAAAATTTTAAAACCATTCTAAAGTATTGACATGAATAAGTACTTTAAGAGTTCTGAATCCCAATTTCCATTTTATTAGAGGTCCAGTAAGGACAGATTTACATGATCCCCAACACTAGATTAAGAAAAAACAAAAAAAGGGAAAAAACTGAGTTAGAAGAATCTTAAAAGTGAGGTCATCTGAAGCAACTCGTTTTGAGATGAAAATCTGTCAGTCATTTAAATCTCTACCTTGTCCATAATGACCTTTACAAATAGAGAATATAGGGGGAAAATGGAGGTATATGGCAACCCACTCCAGTGTTCTTGCCTGGAGAATCCCAGGGATGGAGAAGCCTGGTAGGCTGCAGTCCATGGGGTCGCACAGAGTTGGACACGACTGAAGCGACTTGGCAGCAGCAGTAGCAAGTAAATTATAATTAGATATAGGGTTTAGTTAATGGGTAGCTATGAGTAAGCTGAATGATAAAATACAGATCAGCATTCAGAGGTGCTGTTAAAAAGCTTTGCTAATAACCATATATTATATATGGAACAGAATGAGACATCAAATTTAACGTATATCTTGCTTATATGTGAAGTATACTGTAAGTGGGACTTGTAACAAGGATTTTAAAACAGTCCATTAAATTCTTAGTATTATCATTGGTATGAAGGGCAAGAATTATAGTAAGGCTAATTAAAAATCAGATCTCTCATTACTTAGTTTAAGCCAATAGTTCTATTAGGTAGTTAGAATAGGAAACAGGAGTCCAGAATGGTGGTGGCTAAAAGACAAGAAAGAGAAAAGCCCGTGAAAATAGAATAAAGGAAGGTCCAAGGATCAGAGTGAGGACCTCAGGTAGAACAAACAACACTCCTGGCTAGCCCAATTTGCATAGGGCAGGCCCAGGGGGAGAAAAAAACATATAAAAAGAGGAGCCAAAGGGCTGGGGGTCTCTCTCTCAATCCTGCATGCTGGGGTGCGCTTCTCTTCACGTCTTTGGGTCGACATGCCCTCATGCCTCAAAGATGGATTTTCCTGCTATTATCTAAATAAAATAGAACTGTAACATGGAGCTGTAGCACTGATTTGTCTAAGAACTATAACATGGTCCGTTCGAGACCTGAGAGCTATAACATGGTCTATCCAAGACCCGAGAGCTGTGACACGCTGAGGGCTTTAATATCCATCACTCCAAATCTTTGTTGTGACGAGACAGAACCGAGGAGCATACACTCGGCCAACAGTTCTTATCCCCCACAACTGATTCTTTTCCCAGAGTTATTATATAGGCAAAAAATTGACTTGTTTTAAATTTCAGTAACAATAGATTTTTCTTTAATAATGAGAGAAATATTGAAGGCAAGCAAAACTAGATTGTTAGACTTGATATCACTTTAATAAAATTTTATCTTATTTTCTTATGAGTGCCATATTGAAACAACACAATTACTTTAAAAATTCAGACTAATCAAATAAATGTGGATTAGGGCAACAGAAAACAAGACACATATTTTGCTTGCTGTTCATTTTTTATTTTGTAGGTAAAAGACTGGGTCAGATAAAAACCTTCCTAACTTGCAAAAAAACAATTGTTCATATCGAATTTTTATATATACACAGTAACAAACATATTTATACAAGTTTGAAGGAGAAAGTATAATTGTTTTAAGTAATCTCCATTTAACCAACTCACTAGAGTAACGGATGCTCTCCATTTTCTTGGAAAAGAATACTAATTGACGCCTGGGCAAGATGCAGGCTTTCAGTTAGCAGGCTTCTGTCTGGCACGTGCTTCACCTCGGTTTCCACTTGCTGTAATCAATTTGAAAGTGAAAAGTGAAAGTGGCTTAGCTGTGTCTGACTCTTTGCAATTCCATGAACTGTAACTTACCAGGCTCCTCTGTCCATGGAATTCTCCAGGTAAGAATACTGGACTGAGTTGCCAATTCCTTCTCCAGGGGATCTTCCCGACCCAGGGGTTGAACCTGGGTCTCCTGCATTGCAGGCAATTCTTTACCGTTTGAACCACCAGTAAAGCCCATGTCACAGGATATGTTTACCACCAGTTAGCTGAGTTTGTTACTGCAGTGGGTTGAATAGTACTCCCCAATAAATCATACCTACTCAAAAGCTCTCAAAAACTACTCAGAAGGCTTCTCTGATAGCTTAGTTGGTAAAGAATCCACCTGCAATGCAGGAGACCCTGGTTTGACTCCTGGCTTGGGAAGATCTGCTGGAGAAGGGATAGGTGGCCCACTCCAGTTTTCTTGGGCTTCCCCTGTGGCTCATCTGGTAAAGAATCTGCCTGCAATGTGGGAGACCTGAGTTCAATCCCTGGGTTGGGAAGATCCCCTGGAGAAGTGAAAGGCTACCCACTCCAGTATTCTAGCCTGGAGAATTCCATGGACTGTATAGTCCATGGGGTCACAAAGAGTTGGATATGACTAAGTGACCTTCACTTTCACTCAAAAGCTCAGAATGTGATCTTACTTAGAATCAGTGTTTTTGCACATGCAATTAAGAATTAAGGTGAGTTCTGAGGTAAGATCATAGTGGATGTGGGGTCACAAATATGTAGATGACCACATGAAGACAGGCAGAGACTGGAGTTATGATGCTGAAAGTCAAGGAATATGTGGGGCCATCAGAAGCAAGAAGAGTCAAGGAAGGTTGGAAGGATTCTTCCTTGGAGTGCAGAGGGTACATGGCCCTGCTGACACCTTAATTTTGGGTTTCTAAGCACCAGAATGGTGAGAGAATCAATTTCTGTAGTTTTAAGCCACACAGTTAGTGGTAATTTATTACAGCAATTCTAGGAAACTAACACAGTCACCAAACTGATTATCTTTGCTAATTTATGATAAATTTATGTTTTTATCATGTTACATAAGCAGATGAAATGAGTGTGAAGAGTTGTAGTTTCTGTGAAAACCAAGTTGAATACTTTGGAAAAGCTAGATGAAAGTGTGTTGCTTTCCCCATGCCCAATTTAAATGTATTGGTTAATTATTGGTAAAACAGTTGTAAAAGACTGGCCAGAAATGTACTAAAAATCCACAGGTATTCGTACCAGTGTACAACTATATAACGTAACACATATGATTTGTATAAGACAAGTCAGAGAACGCTTATAAGCATACCTACAATGAGAAGGCAGAAAGGACCTGGATCCATCATTAAATAACTGGCAAATAAAGACGACTTGTACTTTAAGTTAAAATATCTAAGAATATATGTGTTATTTTAAAAATGATATCCTGCTTTAAAAGACTTTTTGGATTAACCAAACAACTAAGGGGTCCAGATAAAAGGGCTCCTACTGTTCAATTAGAACACAAATTTGTAATCTCTAAGGCCAGTTAGCTTCAAATACATGTGGTTTTTTACCTTGTCATCTCTACAACTGCCACAACTCTACAGATGCAGATGATTCCAGGTGATAATTTTCTGATGATCAGCAATCTATCCTTACAAAGTCACACCTGTTCAGTCTCAAAATTTCCTTATATGAAATCCTGGGTTAATTTTGCTGGAAGAGATGCATGCTCTATTACACACACATTCACTCATTTTCCAAAATACAGTTTTCCGCCATCCTATTACATCATTATATTCTGACAAATTTTGAAAAGAAGTTTGTGTTTTCCTCTCTACTTTCAGTTCAGTTCAGTCCCTCAGTCGTGTCCGACTCTTTGTGACCCCATGAACCGCAGCACGCCAGGCCTCCCTGTCCATCACCAACTCCCGGAGTCCACCCAAACTCATGTCCATTGTGTTGGAGATGCCATCCAACCATCTCACCCTCTGTTGTCCCTTTCTCCTCTGGCGCTCAATCTTTCCCAGCATCAGGGTCTTTTCAAATGAGTCAGCTCTCTGCATCCAGTGGCCAAAGTACTGGAGTTTCAGTTTCAACATCAGTCTTTCCAATGAACACCCAGGACTGATCTCCTTTAGGATGGACTGGTTGGATCTCCTTGCAGTTCAGGGGACTCTCAAGAGTCTTCTCCAACACCATAGTTCAAAAGCATCCATTCTTTGGTGCTCAGCTTTCTTTATAGTCCAACTCACATCAATACATGACTACTGGAAAAACCATAGCCTGGACTAGACAGACCTTTGTTGGCAAAGTAATGTCTCTGCTTTTGAATATGCTATCTAGGTTGGTCATAACTTTCCTTCCAAGGAGCAAGCGTCTTTTAATTTCATGGCTGCAATCACCAGCCACAGTGATTTTGGAGCCCAGAAAAATAAAGTCAGCCACTGTTTTCCCATCTATTTGCCATGAAGTGATGGGACTGGATGCCATGATAGTAGTTTTCTGAATGTTGAGCTTTAAGCCAACTTTTTCACTCTCCTCTTTCACATTCATCAAGAGGCTCTTTAGTTCTTCTTCACTTTCTGCCATAAGGATGGTGTCATCTGCATATCTGAAGTTATTGATATTTCTCCCAGCAATCTTGATTCCAGTTTGTGCTTCCTCCAGCCCAGGGTTTCTCATGATGTACTCTGTATATAAGTTAAATAAGCTGAGTGACAATATACAGCCTTGACGTACTCCTTTTCCTATTTGGAACCAGTCTGTTATTCCATGTCCAGTTCTAACTGTTGCTTCCTGACCTGTATATAGGTTTCTCAAGAGGCAGGTCAGGTGGTCTGGTATTCCCATCTCTTGAAGAATTTTCCACAGTTTATTTTGATCCGCACAGTTAAAGGCTTTGGCATAGTCAATAAAGCAGAAATAGATGTTTTTCTGGAACTCTCTTGCTTTTTCCATGATCCAGCAGATGTTGGCAATTTGATCTCTGGTTCCTCTGCCTTTTCTAAAACCATCTTGAACATCAGGAAGTTCACGGTTCATGTATTGCTGAAGCCTGGCTTGGAGAATTTTGAGCATTAATTTACTGGCGTGTGAGATAAGTGCAATTGTGCAGTAGTTTGAGCATTCTTTGGCATTACCTTTCTTTGGGATTGGAATGAAAACTGACCTTTTCCAGTCCTGTGGCCACTGCTGAATTTTCCAAATGTGCTGGCATATTGAGTGTGGCACTTTCACAGCATCATCTTTTAGGATTTGAAATTACATCATTATATTCTGACAAATTTTGAAAAGAAGTATGTGTTCTCTTTACTTTGACATCTGCTTTTGTCTGTTTTTTGGTGTTTTTTTTTTAATATATTCTAGGCATAGATTCCCTAGCAGTTGGCTTCAGGCCTAACCTGGCCTTAGAAGAGACATTACAATTCATTTTCTACCTTCTTCTGTTTAGCTATATGTTATATGTTGAAGGAACATAAAACAACATAAATGATGCTACTGAAAATATATTTAATATAATGATGATACAATTCATTTCTTTCTGTCCTAGTTACCCATACAAAGAACTACATATATACTAGAACAATGAATTATTTCTGTTTGGCAGGAAATGTTATTTTTTTACACAAGTAAGTTAAAGTATCGATTGCTTGTTAGAAAAATGAAACTTGAAAACCAGTGTAATCTCAAAAAAACAGCAAAAATGCTATGGGACATATAATAGCTGTTAAGTATTAACTCGATAAAACCATATTTTACTAAAATATTTTATTGTAATAAGATTCACTATGCTCAAAATCAATACAAAGTAAGTTATAATTATTTACATACAAATAAGTGAAACTATGTACAGTAGTTAATAATAGCTGAGTAAACAGCATCAACACAACGTCCACCTCTAAATCAGTATGTAGTTTCCTAAGGATTGTTAACAACAGTAAAGAAAAAAATTGCTGATCATAGTTGTTCCTTCTTATTTCTGGCCGTGCTATGGCATGCAGGCGGAGAAGGCAGTGGCATCCCACTCCAGTATTCTTGCCTGGAAAATCCCATGGACCGAGGAGCCTGGTGGGCTGCAGTCCATGGGGTCGCTAAGAGTCGGACACGACTGAGCGACTTCACTTTCACTTTTCACTTTCATGCATCGGAGAAGGAAATGGCAACCCACTCCAGTGTTCTTGCCTGGAGAATCCCAGGGTCGGGGGAGCCTGGTGGGCTGCTGTCTATGGGGTCGCACAGGGTTGGACACGATTGAAGTGACTTAGCATGGCATGCAGTATCTTAGATTCCCCGGCTAGGGAACAGGGATTAAACCCCTGCATCCTGCAGGGGGAGCATGGAGCCTTAACCACCGGACCACCAGGGAAGTCCTAATCCTAGTTGTTAAATTAACTGATTTCTATTAAAAAAGAAAGTTCTCAACCAGGTATATTTAAGACAAAGTATTTATCCCTTTGAAGATTAACTGGAGAAAAGTCTGATTCTCTCCTGTATACTGCAGTCCGGTGAACTTTAAGATTAAACAGCATTTTTTCCAAACTTTATATCTACTTCCCAAACAGATTTTACCTCAGTATTAATGTCAAAGTATAAAGTATTTACATTATTTGACTTGGAACTAATATCCATGATGTAACAAACTATTAACAATTCTGATATTTGCACTGTATACACTCAAGATATGCCCACAAAAACCAGTCTGTTGATGGCTTTAAAAAAATATATTAAGATGCCAAATAAATCTATTTTGTTATGAAGACTTTAAGAATATATTTTTATTAGACATTATGGTAACAAATCATTACCCTATATATAGTTGATTTATTTGGTGCATTTTTTAAAAAAAGTAACTGAATTCCATTGTAGCTATTCTTGAAGGAAAAAAAAAAATCATTTCTCCAGTTGTTGAGGAGTACTAAAAGCCTCGTACACATTAGCAGCAAAATCTTTCACTTGCTCCATCATTAACAGATCCTAGCAAAGATGAGAATAAAATATTACAGTCTGTAAAAAGAACAGATAATCTGAATTCATTTCTGCAATCAAGCAACAAATTTGGCTCAAAGTTTTGTGGCATTAAGGTCAAAAAGAAAACCATTTAATGAAAGTAGTTTCTTTTATAATAAATTCCTGGAGATATTTATTAAGTTCTTGTATGAGAGACAGTGGGTATGATAAGTATTCAAGTGTGGCTTGTCGAGATGAACCGCTTACTGATGAAGGCAGAGACTTTTATGAAAATGGACAAAGATAAAGTATAAATGCCACAACTTACAACTTTTCCCCCTCACACTAAGAAGATCCAAAATAGTCTTTCTGTGTGTGTGTGTCAAATGCTGGATGAGTATCGTTGAATAAATGATTACAACAATATATACACACATACATAACCAACCACACATATATACCTGAGAACAGGGATTCTCATGGGATTTGTTAATGTTGACTTCCCTGGTGGCTCAGAGGTTAAAGCGTCTGCCCGCAATGTGGGAGATCTGGGTCAATCCCTGGGTCGGGAAGACCCCCTGGAGAAGGAAATGGCAACCCACTCCAGTATTCTTGCCTGAAGAATCCCATGGACGGAGGAGCCTGGTGTGCTACAGTCCACGGTGTCACAAAGAGTCAGACATGACTGAGCGACTTCACTTTCACTTTCAGTGTAGATAAAGAAAAAATTACATCTTTTTTTCATTAACCTTTAACTGAAATCTAGCATTTCTTTCAGCTGTGTATGTAAGCAACAAACTGACTGTGAGGTGGCCTTTAGCACAATTCAGACATTTTTATATCATATGCTAGGTAGGTTGGAAGTTACATGAACTGTCATTTTAAAGAGTATTTTGAAACTGTATTTAGTTGGTTTTTATTAAAACCTACATATTTTACAATATACACTTATAGGCATTATTCTGAGGTGTCCATAGGCTTCCCCAGAGAGTGAAAGGATCCATGGCAACAGAAACCATTATGTGGTTTATGCTGCCCAGTGAGCAGCAGAGAAACAGGAAGTGAACCTATCCATGATGTTCTCTCTTAAGCATCAGAAAATCCAACTAAGCTTAGCAAGTCTTCATCTCACAAATTCATAGTTAAATTCTCTGAATACCACATAGTACTTTAATCCACAGAAATCATAATTTAAAAAATTGGTGGAAGTCTTGTCAATTAATGGTCTAGTATATAAACAAACTACATCCAGTGATACTAAGAAAATTTATTAATACTAAGCATTAGTATCAGTAATGTTTGTATCTTTTATTTTTATTCTCAATTATAGACTTTAATATAGTATGTAAATTACTTAAGCACCAAAGCTGGTGTTGTTTTAAGTGTGTGTTAGTCACTCAGTCACGTCTGACTCTTTGCAATCCAAAGGACTGTGGCCTGCCAGCCTTCTCTGTCTGTGGAATTCTCCAGGCAAGAATACTAGAGTGGGTAGCCATGCCTTCCTTCAGGGGATCTTCCCAACCCAGGATTGAACCCAGATCTGCAACATTGCAGGCAGATTCTTTACCAGGCAAGTCACCAAGGAAGCCAAAGAATACTGGAGTGGGTAGCCTATCCCTTCTCCCGGGGATCTTCCTGAATCAGGGGTTGAACTTGTCTCTTGCACTGCAGGCAGATTCGTTACCATCTAAGCCATCAGGGAAGCCCTGGTGTATATATTATGCTACTCATCAAGATGAACAGCTTACTGATGAAGCCAGAGATTTTTATAAAAATGGAGAAAGGTAAAGTTAAGGTTTAAATGCCAGAAGTTACAACTATCTTTTTTCTTACACTAATACGCACATAAAAATTAAAAAATATTTAAAACTTAAGTGTTCAAAAAATTTTGAGCTAAAATTAAACTTAAATTAAGTCACATGTGAAGGACAAGCCAATGACTCTATACAAGAGAAAGGAAGAATTACAACCCATAGCCTCATGGCTCTTCATGTTCTCAAGCAGAAAACGAGAGATACTCTAATTTGAGATAAATATTACTGAGAAGATACTATCTTTACACTTAGGCCTAGAGTCTTTCTCTTCTCACTGCACATTATGGCAGTAGTTTGGAATTGAGGTGTATTTTGAGTAATTTATTGCTGGTTATACAGTTTCCAAGTTTGCAAATAACTTGGAAAAAAAGTTTGGATTCAAAGCTGTTCTTTTAGTAAAATCAGTCTTATTCAATGTATTCTATTATAAAATGCTTTCCTAAGAAAGGAGATGGAGTTATAGGGAGACAAGTGAAAAATTTAAATAACCTACTGAGGATGCAGCTTTTAATGAACAGATTATTGGTGCACTATTAACAGTTATACTTATTAACTATTTAAATGCTTTACTTTCCTATAAAAATGTTTCATTTTTCCTCAAAATCTGAGGGACTGGTTCACTGATTTGCCTCAAGGCACAGCTTAATGCAAAATATTAACACTAAATTCAACTGACCACTAGAATATATCTGGACTAAAATGCAGTCTGTCTAATACGTGTTGTACTATAACATGGAGAAAGGTATTCCTAGCCTCATAAAAGTGCCATGATATTATACTCTCATGGGGCACTCTACTATACTCTACATGTGGCTTCAAGTTTTTGGTTTCTTTGAACGAGTATCATAGAAGAGAAATGTAATTTTATGTTAGACAAACAGGATCATAACCAAAAGTACAGTCTGTTTTTAATAATAACCCAAGCTCTCCTCTTACCTGAACAAAATGACTAGGTGTTTCACTGCAAACTGAATGGATCTGTCCATTTATTATGGGAATTATCTTAGCTAAAGGCAGGCTGACACTGGAAAGACTGAAAAATCATCACAGTAATAATTATTTTCTGAAATTATCTTATAGGAATTTAATGTTTAATTATAAAAGAAATAGCCATTGAAAAGTACTTACAGAAATATTTTAGTAAGAAAATAAAGACCAAACATAATTTTACCATCTAGAAATAACAATTATAATTGACATCATAGTTAATTTCTTCCAGTAATTTTTTTATACATACCTATAGTTTTTGAGTGTTTTTAACACCCAGCTATAACCTCCCAAGCAACAGTTTTGCATTTTTATTCACATGCTATAATCATTCTTTCCATCTCATTAAAAGTTCTTCCAAAGTATCTGTTTTTCAATTACTATATAGTAATCCATCCTCTAGCTGTGACAACTTATATCATCAGCTCCCTATGGTTGGGCACTGAGTTTTTGTCTAATTTTCCTTAATATAAATAACTTTGTATTTACAGTAAATTACTGAGTTGAAGGGTATGAATGCTTTTAAGCTTTAAAATGCATATTACCAAATTCCCTCTGCTTCTCTAACAGTATGAGAGGATACCTGCTCTATCATGACTCCTTTCTACATCAAGCATTTCTTTACTCTTCATATATCTGATAGCTAAAAATGATTATCTCACAGTTTTGGTCTGTATTTCTCTTAATTACTAGCAATGTCAAATAGTTAAGTATAGTAAACCCTTGAGTCCTACAGGAGTGATCATGAGTACTACAGGAATTAAGAAAAGATTGAAATGGCTGATACAACTGCAACATAATTTTTATAATTCTCTAGTGTACAAGATCAAGTATTTGTTTTATATAAAAATTCTTATCACTATTCAGTAAATAACTAATACTTTTGGTAGATAGAGATTGTAGTGAAATTTTGTTGACTGGAGCACCTTAATTTAGAGAACTTACTGAGGCTGAATTTTTTTTGAGAATTTAAAGAACTGCTAAAAGATTTTAGGATGACATTTAAATTGCTTCAGAAAATAAACTTTATGACCCTAAGCATTCCAAATCCTCAAATGTTAACTGCAAATTATTCCTTTTTGTATAATAAAGAGTGGTCCCAGAGAACTGGGCAAATAAACTCTTGCTCTATGTATCTGAGAATTAAAGCAGGCATTGCACATACATACTGCATATCAGTTACTGTTATCCCTCATTTTAACAGATAAGTCTACAGTCAGTTAACATTGATTTAGTACCTATTATTTTCTGAATTTATACAAAAAAACTGCAAAACAATGTAAATCCTAATAGATTTAAGGTGCTCATGCTGGGATTATAATAAAACCATAAGCTATCTTTTGGCAGAGTGTAGTAATTATGATTAAAATCATCTGTACTATCTAAACATTCCTAATCCTACAAAAAGGGCTACAGAACTAGGAGATAATTCATCAAATGGGAATCTAGAACAAGAATGCCTGGTTGAATTATGAAGGCCAATTATAGCTTATAGTACTGGAATAATGTAAGAGAAAACGTTAAAACTTAAATAACATTTTCACAGTTTTGTATTCTAAAGCGTTAAATTAAAAAAGCCTCAGTAATTGAAACTGGCCTATGGAAAAGTAGTTTCACAAGTTAAGTACTACTGTATAATGGCAAAATTTTAGAAGAAATAAACATTTAAATACTGAATACTGAAAGAGCTCCTCCTAATGAAGGAGTCATTGGCTTAACAGAGTTTAATTTGTTGAAAAAATAAACATTCACATTTGTCTCTGAGATTTTTTTTTTTTGTTACCTGGAACAAAAAATAAACATACCAAAAAGCACTGTTTTATCAGAATAGTCACTAGACTGGTAACATTCTTACATGTCTTCTTACCTATTTATGGAGTTACCATGTTGCAGGTCTTGTTCAGTAGGTCGAAAGAACTCAGCCATGTTGTCTAGCAGTCTACTGAATCCTCGGCTGAGACAGGTATTCAAAACTGTACTAAAATCTGGACTACATAAAACAAGAAGATAAATTACTTTTTAGATTTTCAATGGAAAAGGGCAAAAATTTAGTAACAATGTGGCTACCTTTGACAGCCACCACCATTTCTAGTCACAATTTTATAAACTAAAACAATATAAAAATATATCAAGGAGTCAATCTTAAAAGTTAAGCATAAAAAGAGGGCTAATTATGTAACACAACGCAGTGAGGATATTTGCTCATTTTGCTAGATTTTCTTACATTATGTGGTACTTCATAAATGTACTTTTATAAATATCAGTAATCATTACTTCTCTTGAGGAAACTCTTAACGAGGAAAGTCTATCATATCATCCTAGTGAGACAGAATATTTTGTTAATGTGTTCGGATGAGGAACCGGACACTTGATGCATGAAGAAATTTATCCTAAGGTATGTTACTAGTAAATATAGGAGGCAGAATTTGAACCCAGGCCTTTCTGATCTTAAAGTTCAAATTCTTTTTGTTACGTTATTACCTCACAGAAACTCTTTGATATGAAGAGTAATATATATGCTATCAGAGTTAGAAACTGCCTAGTTGAACAGATTAGTTCTGTCTCTGATGTGTAGAAATCACAATTCAATGCATGGCAGTGGGGAGCTAGGGCTATAAATTTGGTAATTATTAACATATAAACAGTAAAGTAATGGGAGTAAATAAAATTGCTTGGGGCAGTTGAGGATGAAAAAAGAACAAATACCTGGGAAACATTAGTATTTAAAGGAAAGACAGGCATAAAGGAACCTAAGAAGAAATGATCTGAGAACTGGGGAAAAAATTGGGAGACTGTCAAGGCAGCCGTAAGAGAAAGAATTTCAAGAAAACCTTGATCAACAGCGTTAATTATCAGAGAAAGGTCAAGAAAGATGAACACTACAGGCTGACTGAATTTGACAAAAGAACACTGATGACCTTCTAGAGTTTCATGAAGTGATTTGAATAAGAAAAGAAGTGGAGATTGATATTGTAGAAAGTCAAGGGACTAGAACTTGATGAATTCAGATAATAGCTGAATTAACCTAAAAATTTGCTGATTTTCTTCAAGATCATGAAAAAATATTATAAACGGAGGATATAATCTGCCCAGAAAACAAAACTAGAGAAAATGATCTTAAATTATCTTTAATTAAAAAAAAACAACGGATACTTTAATCACTTAAGATAAAGCAGATGAACTGGTATTACCACTAAGATTTCACAATGATAAAACTACCTCAAAGAGTGTAAGTGGCTCAACCAAGGTTGACCAGCTGATAAACAGCAGAGCCAACCTTGAATCTAGTTCCTCTCATCTTCTAATACATAATCTGGGGCTTTTCCCATTTGTAACATTCTGGCTCTCTTCTGGGTAATTTTTAAAAGTTAATACTCTATTGAAGGCAGATGTGAATTTTTATCACTCAAAGATTTAGTAACATTAGAGTCGAACCTGAAAGGGTTAGGGGAAGTAGTTCTCATAACTGAGTATGTGTGTGCATACACAGCACGTGTGCACATGTGTGTATACCTGAGGACTAGCTAGAGCTGGCTAGCTCTGGCTGGCAAGAGCACCTCTTCCCAAGTCAGCACTGAGTGACATCAGGTTGGGAGTCAGCAGAGTCAGCACTGCTGTGGCTACAATTTTAGTTTTTTTTTTTTTTTTTCCTTTACAGGGCTAGTTGTTAAACATATACCAGAATACACTGGGCATATAAGAATCACCGTTTAAAGCTTTCCTCAAAATATAAATGCTAACTATCTTCCAGTCCCTTAACTAGTATATCAGAATCTCTAGGCTAGGAAAACAGGTAGGGGCAATCCTGGGTATCTTGAAAAAAAATCTCTGCTTACCTCCCTACCCTAATAAGACAAGCATGAGTATAGGTAGGAAATCCTACTAAAAGCAGGGGAATATATTTAAAATTTAATTTTAACAAAATATTATGTTGAATATTTGTTCAAGAAAAACTATAACATGGTCATGAGTACATTTAAAATAGAAGCACATGTTCCTGTTACATGCAGTGTACATACCTTTCCAACATGTCTCTAGTTTCATTGAGTAGTTTAATAGTGGTAACATCTCTAGGAGAAAGTCCGCAGGCCTGTGAAATTAAAATGCTACACTTCAGGGTTTCAAATATTAGCACAGGATTATGATGAAACAAACTCAAGAGTTCAGGAAATCTCAAAAGTCTATGTTCTATCAACAATAAAAAAAATGTTCAACTCAAAGAAACTATACAGGTTGATGTGCACAGATGAGTAGCATTTAAACACTGAGTCACAATAGGCTCTTTATAAGATTTTTATTTATCTGAAGGACATATTAACAAAGAAAAATTAGTCTTCCAGGTTGCAGAGGCCAGAGATTTTTTTTTTTCTATTATTGTTAAGGCATTTTATTAGGATATGCATGTGTCTTTTCTCATCAATCTAGTTTAGTCTAAGGCTCCATGTGTTCTTCCAATCTAAGTTGTAGGTTTAAATTCAATTCAGGTAAGATTTGGTCTGTCATCCCTCTCATTACCTGTTCTTTTGAATTATTTTCTTTTTTAAGTCCACTGTTGACTTTTAAAATGTGGAAATTGCTTTATCATTCCAGAAAGCTTTAAGAATACTATTATTGCATCTCCTCAAGATTCTAATTTTTAAGTGAGTTTTCTCCTGTTTCTCTTGTTAATTCTGACAGGTCTGTTCTGTTCACTCAGTTTAGCTTCCCTCCTATAGGGGTTCATGAGGTTCTCTTAAATGGATTACAGTCTATCTCTGGAGCCTCCAGGGGAGCGGAAGGCAGGCAATGAAAAACAGGGCAATCTTGGTTCTAACAGGGCCTTTAGGCTGAGGTATGGCAAAGGGCCTCTTTAGTCTAAGGCTTCTTCAGTTGTTAAGTGAGAAAGATCCTTCTCTCAACTGCAAAGAATGGATGCAATCTGCTTACATGTTAATAAGCAGCAATTACTTTAAAAGAGGCCTATAACCTGTGCTGCTGCTGCTATGTCGCTTCAGTCGTGTCCGACTCTGTGCGACCCCACAGACGGCAGCCACCAGGCTTCCCCGTCCCTGGGATTCTCTAGGCAAGAACATCCTTGGTATTTTTATTATTCTTAATCAATGAGTAATTTAGATCACAACTGTCTGGGACACACCAGGGTATAGTGTGGCTGATACCTGTTAGAACTGGTAACACCATGGCTGCTAACTGTTAGAACTGGCCTTCTTTGTTTCCCAACTGGATGAATACAACCTCCTTCAGTGCACTCTGATACTGTCATCACTGATTTATCTTAAAAAGCAAACATGATTGTGGTACTGACCTGATCAAAATTCACCTTTGTCTAGAACTGAAGTTTAGACCCTTTATCTTGGCATACAAAGCTCTTTATGATACTGTCCCCAACTACCAGCTTTATCTTCTGTTACTTGATCTCATACAAATATGCTTTAGCCACTGGAACTGAATTTGTCTTCTGAATTCCCCAGGTTTACTGAACATGCTTATTCATTTTATATCCCAATCATACATCATACTGTCTGTCACATAACTAATATTCAATAAAATCTTGTGGAATATCTAAAATGCTTTCTAACTAGAAATCAATCACATTTATAGTTTGTTTTCTAAATTAGTGAGGTTTTATTTAAATTATTGAAATATATGTCTTTCAATCACTTACCTTTCAAGAGACTCAGAAATATAAATTTTAAGACATAATGAAAAAAACATTAAAAACAAAGAGTAACTGGTTTGCTTAAATAGTTTTGAATTAAGCACCTGAACTGCTAATGGAGTTTCTTCATCTGGCATCATATAATGGCATAATAAAGATTTGGATCCATCATTATTAATCCAAGAAGATGATTTATGCTGCTCAACGAGATCTCTGATTTCTTTCAGTTTTTGCTCCAAGTCCAAAAGGGACAAAGAATGTTTAAGAGAAACACTAGAAAAAGAGAAAGGAAACTGGGATAAGTGAAACTATACAGCACGTCCTATTAATACTCTTTTCCTAACAGGTTACTACCAGAGATCCTGTTTCATCCAGTCAAACCTGAAACTGCTGACTATGAAATCATTAGAGTAGGTTAAGAAATCAGCCACTGGTTTGGGGCCAAGAGAAATCTTGTTGCAGATTTCACAAGAAAATTCCCACTGTGATTAAAGACACTGCCTGTATGAACAGGAGTTAAAAGCCTCAGAGGCAGATTTTTAAAAGCAGGTCTTTTTTCTCATGACCCAAATATTTTTTGGTTTGTTTTGAAATCAATCAATATACAATGAAACATTAAAGCTTTCCCCTTAGTCAAAAGGTTGATACTGATGAAGAAAACAGATTCTACAATGTAATACCCCAGGGCTGTGTCTGTATTAGGTTAAAAGAGTTTTGCAGACCACCGTTTGTCAAGTCACTAGCTTCATTAGAACTATGTTAATTTTTCTTTTATTCATCAGAATCAGGAAGTTAGGAAAAGCCAAAGCAAAATGTCTTACCTTCCTAAAATCTTCTGCACAGCTTGTTTAATGACAGTGATCAATTCTGTCAGGCCTATAAAAAGAAAAATAAATGTAAAAGCCTTGTTTACATTTTCAATTCCTCAATAATACAAATGAATGAATTAGAATTAGTTTACAGGTCATAAATAAGAATCTTACCATCTCCAAGGAGGTGCTGAATACTTGATAAATATTGCTGTTGGACATCTGGGGGAGCAAGAACTGTCTGTACAAAATAGACATAAGGTACTCAATATTATTAATAAATAATGTTTTCATTATAACTTAAGCTGAGATTCTAGGACCTAGAACAATAGGAAATACTAGTCTTCAACATAACAAAAAGTCTAGTTTCAAAATATGAAGAAAAATAATGGTTACAGTTTATAATCACATGAAATATAATTATTCTATATAAATTATCATGATAATATTTGGTTAAATTTTGAATCTCTTGAAAGATAAGGCAGTATCAATTTAAGTCTATTAAACTTACGGTGCCATTTTTGCCAACTGCTGCATTATCCAAATAAATATATCCACCGATTATGTTTAACTGGACTCGCAAAAGAACCACCAGCATGCAAGTACTGTACACAGCTACAATACTTCTTGTGAAACCTTTGCAGAGAAAAAAAAACCTCTTGGTACTAATTATTAAAACACAAACAAATGTGTAAAATCACAAACCATCCCTATGTTATTTTTTCATAAGACAACTTAAAATATACATTTATAATTATTTCAAGTACAAAAATGTATCAATTCAAAATATTTCATAGTTTATCTGCTTACAAAATATTTATTGTCAATTAGGAATGATCTCTTAATTGAAACAGTAATCAATAAAGATAATAACCAATATGTTCAGTGAAGGGTTAAAGGACTGGGAAGCACTCAGCGTAGCCTCAGAACTCCGAGCTGTCCAGGGAGCTCGTTCAGAATCAGAGAAGAGGGTTGAGCATGAAGAGCTCCAGCCGTCACTGGCAGGTAAAAGAGGACAAAGGATAAGCTCATACAGGGATGGAGGAAGGTACAGAAAGACAGAGACCAGTCTTCACAGGGTGCTTAGGACAGACTGTTCAAAACAGAGGTAAGGGAAAGGTGTTGACTCTTGCTGAGAGGAGGAAAACGTCCAGTGGATTTAGCAACACTACTGATCTTGTGATATCTGCTTGGATGGAGATACAGGAGTGGAAACCAGGCTCCAAGTGTGTCAGAGAGTGAATGGGAGTGCAGAAGAAAATACAGAGAATATAGAAAGCTTTCGTATTACACAAGGGAGATGAGAAAGTACAATAGTTTGAAAGGAAATATAGGGTACTACACAGGTTTATTTCATTTCCAAACAGGCAAAGCTTAAGCATGATTTGTGCTTCCCTGGTGGCTCAGTGGTAAAGAATCCACCTGCTAAGCAGCAGACACGGGTTCAATCCCTCGGTTGGGAAGATCCCCTGGAGAAGGAAATGGCAACCCACTCCAGCATTCTTGCCTGGGAAATTCCATGGACAGAGGAGCCTGGGAAGGTATAGTCCATGGGGTTGCAAAGAGTCAGACATGACTTAGTGACTAAACAACAAGCATGATTCAGTTAGGAAAATACAAGAATGATGAGTATGAAGTTCTGAGACATGGAGATATATATATCTATCTGTCCTAGGGAAACTTTTTGTTTGAAATTTTTATCACTAATCAAAGTTTGCATACAATATCAAAGTAAAATTACTATTTAGGTTGGAGTAAAAACTTCTTTTATTGTAGCTATCAGTACCTAATATACACATATGTAGTCTAGGATAGGTTTATGTATTATTATAACAATAATACCACCACCACCACTAATATTACTAAGTAGTTTCTATGACCAGTAGACATCAATCTACTTGCTTCATGAGAATTATTTAATCCTGATGACAACTCCATGTGGTAGGTAAAAAAGAGTCACCCACATAATAGAATACAACAATTTCCCATTAAAAATATTTTAAGGCTATGCCTTGAAATATGTAGGCTTACTTATTATCTTCAGATCCTCCCATATTTCTAGCTTGTTTGAAGGCCTAAAGAAAAATATCAGAAAATATGAAAATAATAATCTAGATAATTTAATAGAAAACTTTGAACTTTGCAGTTCAATATTTAATTATATTTTATCACAAGATAACTGTAACAGTACAAACAAAGCCCATAAACTATACTAGAAAATGACTATAATTTCAGTAACTGATGGTAACACCCATTTTCATAAAAGTCAGAGACAGGACTTAGCGACTAGACGACCACCATCACCATTACCTGTGTGTGTCCTTCCAGTCTTTCTCCTCCTTCTGAGCATATGCGTATGTGTACTATAAAATCATACAGGAAAACAGGAGTAATATTTATCTTTCCCTTATTTACTATTTTACAAATAATGAAGTAGGTCTATAATCCTTCAATGGTAAGTATTTTTTTTTAAATATCATTACAAACACAGGCATTTAAATGTATATTTAATGTGTTTCTACCCACTGTAGTTGTTACCCTTATTGATTTTCAAACTGCCCGTCTTTGACCATTGTGGGGCTATCCAGGTTACTTCCTAAGTTCTTCTGAAATGAACCCTTTAGTCTTTGACAGCTTCCTTGCTTTTGGACACAAAAGGTGTCTGGGTTCATTTTGTTCAATTTTTGCTGCAAGCCTGAAATCATCCATTTCTCTGACAGTCCTGGTTCAGAAAACTCAGCTAGTACACTATATGTGTGTATTTATTTGTTGTACATATATTAAAGAGATAAAGTACATCATGAATTCATATTTATACTTCTAATTCAAAATTAGGATTACTTTTTTTTAACAATCTCATTAATCTTATATCTGTATTTCTTTCTGCCTGCACTAGAAATCAGTGAAACCAATATAATTACAATTTGCTTCATCCCTCACTCTGTGGACAACAGTCTCAGAATAGCAATACTGAAAAAAGAGTTTAAGGTTTTTGTTTTTTCAATTCTGTATGCTCTAAGAGTATATATCCCACTAAAAATACACAGTCAAATTTCTGTTTTAAAGTCACTTGGCATAGTTTCTGTTGGGCTTCCTGATGACTCAGTGGGTAAAGAATCTGCCTGCAATACAGGAGACACAGGAGACATGGGTTTGATCCCTGGATTGGAAAGATCCCCTGGTGAAGGAAATGGCAATCCACTCCAGTATTCTTGCCCGGAAAACCCCATGGACAGAGGAGCCTGGCAGGATCACAAGGAGCTGGACGTGACTAAGCACGCAGGCACAGCAGTTTCTGTTTTTGTGCTTACGGCACCAACTAGATGCACATTTAGGTTATTTCATTTAATTTACTATCACTTTAGACACTGCTTTCAAACACTAAACATAGTTATAAATGTGTAAAATATTTACTTATTTATAAATATTTGTATTTATACTCCCCGATGACTTTACAACATAGGATATTCAAAGAAGTCTGTTTCTGTTCACTTTTGTTTCCTTCTTCATAGGCAACTATTAAAAATATCCTTTAACTTTGAATTGTTTTTTTTTTATATAGCAAAAATATATATATATATATATATATATTCATACCTGCCCCCTTTAGACAAATGGTAGCATACTATATACATCTTTACTTTAACTTTTTAAAACTTGCAACAATATAGCCTGGACATCATTCCATAATAGTATTAGATAACAGCCATCTTTTTTTTTTTTTTAAACCACAGCATAGTACTCCAATGTACTATGCGGATGGAGTTCACTGCTGTTCAAATCACCTTCGTGGTAGAACCAGTTTTTTTGTTTGCATATTTCCAATCCGTCACAGATGAACACTTTTGTAAAATACAATAAAAATAACTTACAAGAAAAATGAAATAAAAAAATGACAAAAACACAATCCCATATTCTTTATTATTATTATCAGACATAAATTTACATTTCAATAAGAAGTTGAACTACCATTACCACTGTGGGATATTACTAGTTTCTTATCTTTCTTTGCCACTGGAGGGACTGCAGAGCTTCAGGTAACCTTTTACTAGATGGCACAAGTTTGACAGCTACATGGAGAAAATCCTACCAGGGGCCTACTGCAGCCTTAGCTACTGCTCAAGCCTTGTTGTGGAATACCATATTTTAGTCCCATATTAAACTGGGTATCAACCATAATTCAGGGATTAGGTATTTTAATGCAGTTAAATCACATCTCTTGAATGTTGCCTAAGATAAATCTCAAAGTGATTCTTACCGAAATTCTAAATGAAATAAGAAAATAGTAGTTCCAAAATTTTAATACAGGAAGTACTCAATAGCAGCTGGCTATGGAAAGGCATGAAAGAGATCTCTAGTCTTTCCCATTCTGTTGTTTTCCTCTATTTCTTTGCACTGATCGCTGAGGAAGGCTTTCTTATCTCTTCTTGCTATTCTTTGAAACTCTGCATTCAGATGCTTATATCTTTCCTTTGCTCCTTTGCTTTTCGCTTCTCTTCTTTTCACAGCTATTTGTAAGGCCTCCCCAGACAGCCATTTTGCTTTTTTGCATTTCTTTTCCATGGGGATGGTCTTGATCCCTGTCTCCTGTACAATGTCACGAACCTCATTCCATAGTTCATCAGGCACTCTATCTAACAGATCTAGAAGAAGATATCAAGAAGAGGTGGCAAGAATACACAGAAGAACTGTACAAAAAAGATCTTCACAACCAAGATAATCACGATGGTGTGATCACTCACCTAGAGCCAGACATCCTGGAATGTGAAGTCAAGTGGGCCTTAGAAAGCATCACTATGAACAAAGCTAGCGGAGGTGATGGAATTCCAGTTGAGCTATTTCAAATCCTGAAAGATGATGCTGTTCTGAAAGTACTGCACTCAATATACCAGCAAATTTGGAAAACTCAGCAGTGGCCACAGGACTGGAAGTGGTCAGTTTTCATTCCAACCCCAAAGAAACACAATCCCAAAGAATGCTCAAACTACCGCACAATTGCACTCATCTCACACGCTAGTAAAGTAATGCTCAAAATTCTCCAAGCCAGGCTTCAGCAATACGTGAACTGTGAACTTCCTGATGTTCAAGCTGGTTTTAGAAAAGGCAGAGGAACCAGAGATCAAATTGCCAACATCTGCTGGATCATGGAAAAAGCAAGAGAGTTCCAGAAAAACATCTATTTCTGCTTTATTGACTATGCCATAGCCTTTGACTGTGTGGATCACAAGAAACTGTGGAAAATTCTTCAGGAGATGGGAATACCAGACCATCTAACCTGCCTCTTGAGAAATCTGTATGCAGGTCAGGAAGCAACAGTTAGAACTGGACATGGAACAACAGACTGGTTCCAAATAGGAAAAGGAGTACGTCAAGGCTGTATATTGTCACCCTGCTTATTTAACTTATATACAGGGTACATCATGAGAAACGCTGGACTGGAAGAAGCACAAGCTGGAATCAAGATTGCCGGGAGAAATATCAATAACCTCAGATATGCAGATGACACCACCCTTATAGCAGAAAGTGAAGAGGAACTCAAAAGCCTCTTGATGAAAGTGAAAGTGGAGAGTGAAAAAGTTGGCTTAAAGCTCAATATTCAGAAAACAAAGATCATGGCATCCGGTCCCATCACTTCATGGGAAATAGATGGGGAAACAGTGGAAACAGTGTCAGACTTTATTTTTCTGGGCTCCAAAATCACTGCAGATGGTGACTGCAGCCATGAAATTAAAAGACGCTTACTCCTTGGAAGGAAAGTTATGTCCAACCTAGATAGCATATTCAAAAGCAGAGACATTACTTTGCCAACAAAGGTCTGGCTAGTCAAGGCTATGGTTTTTCCTGTGGTCATGTATGGATGTGAGAGTTGGACTGTGAAGAAGGCTGAGCGCCGAAGAATGGATGCTTTTGAAATGTGATGTTGGAGAAGACTCTTGAGAGTCCCTTGGACTGCAAGGAGATCCAACGAGTCCATTCTGAAGGAGATCAGCCCTGGGATTTCTTTGGAAGGAATGATGCTAAAGCTGAAACTCCAGTACTTTGGCCACCTCATGCGAAGAGTTGACTCATTGGAAAAGACTCTGATGCTGAGAGGGATTGAGGGCAGGAGGAGAAGGGGATGACAGAGGATGAGATGGCTGGATGGCATCACTGACTGGATGGACTCGAGTCTGGATGAACTCCAGGAGTTGGTGATGGACAGGGAGGCCTGGCGTGCTGTGATTCATGGGGTCACAAAGAGTTGGACACGACTGAGCGACTGAACTGACTGACTGACTGATGGAAAGGCAAATTAAGGTTATCTGTCTTGAAGCTGTACTTAGCTGGCATGATTTTGGTGGGACAGGACAGAATTATAGCCATACAGGACATTTCTTCATTTTGACATTCACTGCTAACAGACTTAAAAGTAGATTTAGGTGAAAGTGAAATTGGTAGTCGCTCAGTTGTGTCCGACTCTGTGCGACCGCATGGACTGGAGCCCAGCAGGCTTCTCCGTCCGTGGAATTCTCCAGGCGAGAACACTGGAGTGGGTTGCCATGCCCTTCTCCAGGGGATCTTCCTGACCCAAGGACTGAACTCAGGTCTCCCACATTCCATTTGAGCTACCCAGGAAGATTTAATTGAGATGAGACCTAATGTACAGTATGCTGAATACAGTTAATAATGCTTCTGTATACTTGGAATTTCCTGAGAATAGATCTTAGGTGTTGTTACCACACGTTAAAAAAATGGTAACTATGTGAAGTGATGGATATATTAATTAGCTTGATTGTGGTGATCATTTTTAATGTATGTGTTTACAAAAAATGAGAAAAAAATTCACTTTATCTTTTTAAAAGATTCTAATTCCAAACCTATGTAAAGGGTACTTTCTATGCCAAGATTCCTATCAAATGATTTGTCTAATGGAAATCAACTCCAAGTTAAATATGACCAGACTCTTTAATGTTACCAAAATATATTACCAAATTAAGAATTAAACTAATCCTAAGTGTTCTGCCTCTCTTGTGATGAAGGATGTTTAAGATTCTTTGCCACTGAAACTTCATTGCCCCCAACTGCATATAACAATTTCAAATCAAAAGAAAGGTAAGAAAAAATAACACGAAAATATTTAAAGAGGAAACAGGGAATGAGGAGAACTGTTGTCCATCTTATCCTTCCAAGAATTCTCCTCTCTGTGTAAAGAAAAGAGGGCTCATGCCTTTTCTTTAAAGCTGCCCAGGTTTTACCCATCAAAATTAATCCCTTTGCTCTCTAGCCTCTCACATTTTCTTCCCACATTTTGCTTTTACTTTTTAACACAGACTAACCATAATTCAATGTCTTGAATTATGACAATTTATTTCATCTAATTCCTCCTTTGGATGACAAGGTCTTAAAGGGACAGAGACCTTATCTTAATTATCTTGAATCCTATGTTTAATCACCAAGAAAGAATGCCACTGTGTTTGTTGCTACACTTATTGTGTTTGTTGCTACTGATATGCTGCTTTTAATAAAGTGTATTCACTTATTTCATTTGTCTTGTCTTCCCAACAAGACTAAAATTTAAGGCAATTAAAGCCTATTTTTGTATCTCTTCCTTATGTGCATACAGGTAATTAAGTATTTATTTTACTGGGAGCAATCTGCTTGTATGCTTCTTCTTTATATAGTTATATGAACTAATTTATAAATTAAACCCTACATCCATAAGTAGTAAAAGTGTGTCAATCTCTAAGAATCACGAAGTTAGGGGAAAAATTTGTATTGTTAGCATTATACTTTAATCAGATTTAAAAATCTGATCAATTGGTTGAAGGAGAGAACGTCCAGGTTCTACCTTTTCTAAAATAGTTATCTCTAGGAACTGTCAGCAAGATGTTGATAAGTAGAGTTGTAACTCTGTGTGGACTATGGACAGTCAATAATATGTACTTAGTTGCACTATTGCAAAATGGGTGTATTATCCAGGTACTCACACTTTTTTGGGGGGGATACATTTTCTTTTATTGTTACTTGACTTTTAAACTTTGTTTTAACCCTTTAAAAACTGCTTGTGACACAATTTGCCTTAAATCCATTCAAAGCTGTGTATGTTTTCCAATTAAAAAATTACAATTTACACTCTCCAAAAACACTACACAAATCTATTGTATACAATTCCATTTGTGTACCCGAGTACACAAACCCATTGTTATTTTGGAAGGTATGACTTGATTATAGAAAATGTTTTCAAAGGAACTTTCCAGCTTGCTGTGTCATCTTCCTGAACACTAAATTCCTATTTGCAAAGTGCAGACGATAGATACTATCTGCCTCACAAAGATATTGTGGAAATTAACTGGGAGGGCTTCCCTGGTGGCTCAGAGGTTAAAGCGTCTGCCTGCAATGCAGGAGACCTGGGTTCAATCCCTGGGTCGGGAAGATCCCCTGGAGAAGGAAATGGCAACCCACTCCAGTATTCTTGCCTGGAGAATCCCATGGATGGAGGAGCCTGGTGGGCTACAGTCCACGGGGTCGCAAAGAGTCGGACACGACTGAGCGACTTCACTTTCACCCAAATGTATCCAGCACCGGGCCTGGAACAGACAGACACTCCAGAAAGAGCACCTTCTATCCCCTGCCTACTGGAGGATGGTTACAAGGCAGGTGAATATTTTTCGCTAAGGGCCCAATTATTAAAATACATTCAAGTGAAACCTTTCCCCACTCCTCACCCCTACTCTCTTCTTGTCCATTAAAGGAAGAAGCATTTCCTTCTGGAAATCTTTTTAAATTAACAGAGCATCACACTAAATTACAGTATTTCAATACATACTACGGGCTTCCCAGGTGGCTCAGTGGTAATCTGCCTGCCAATGCAGGAGACGTAGGTTTGATCCCTGGATTGGGAAGATTCATGGAGAAGGAAATGGCAACCCACTCCAGTATTCTTGCCCAGGAAGTCCCATAGACAGGGGAGCCTGGTGGACTACAGTCATGTGGTTGCAAAAGAATCAGATACAACTTAGCAACTAAACAAAAACATATTATGCTCCATGTATAAGGGCCTCTATGTGAAAGGTAGACTGTCATGGTATGATAAATCATTATCATACATTCATGTTTTATTTGTACTTCATCTTATTAATCATATAAAATGTAAGTTCATATGCCTTATTTATTTAAAATGTACGTTCACATGCTTTATCTATTACGCCGTAAACACTTTAAGAGACACAGATTTAATATAACTAGCAGCTTCACAACATCTGGTTCAGCAACACATTCAATAAGTACTCAAAATTATATTTCTGAATAAACGTCAAAGTGACAGAACACCTCTTCACATGAAAACCAGAATACATACAAATACTGTCACCCTAAATACTTTGCACATCAAGGTAGAGCATAAACAAATGCACGAAATATGAATTCAATGATATTGTTAGTAAATATTTTTTTATAAGTGTGTCTATTTATCTTAAGCTTTAATTAGATAGAAAAATAAGGAAATTAAAGACTTTTGAAAAGTATTTCAGATACAGTCTATAAACTCTCAGCGTGCTGCAAAAAGAATTGCTATAACTTGAGTTTACCTGGTTTTCAGCAGAGCTGTAAGGCTCTCAGAGTTGAGTTGCTGCATCAAGGCCTCTCTCAGTGTTGGGAGCATGGACAGCACTGTAATACAAACAGAAAATTAGAAAGTTCATGAGTGACAGGACTGCCTTCACCGAGAAATGCACATTGTTTTGGGCTACATGACAGAGCTAGCAAATAATGAGTGTCAGAAGGGAAGGTGAAGGCTGGAGTTTTCAAATAAATTTTTAATAATAAAAACTAGTTACATACTAATAAATCACTTACCTGCTCACACAAAGCAAAATTATGCATATACCTATTATGATCACAATTACATATAGAAGAAAAAATGGGAAGAATTAATTCCCAAATCTTAACAGTGTTGGTCTTTAACCTATGGACTATGGATAATTCTTTATTTTTGCAGATCTTTTAAAAAAAAATGTTTATTTCTGATTTAATAAAATGATGTTTTATCTTTAGCTGTACCTTTTGCTTCACATTTCTAATTTTAGAAAACATTTAGTTATTAAAATTACTACACACAGTGGGCTTCCCTGGTGGCTCAGTTGGTAAAGAATCTGCCTGCAATGCAGGAGAGTGCTTGCAACGCAGGTGACCTGAGTTCGATCCCTGGGTCAGGAAGATCCCCTGCAGAAGGAAATGTCAACCCACTCCAGTATTCTTACCTGGAAAATCCCATGGACAGAGGAGACTGGTGGGCTACAGTCAGTCCATGGGGTCACAAGAGTCGGACATGACTTAGCGACTAAACCACCAACCACCACCACAAAGCGTAGGCATTTGCTATAACCTAGACAAAAGCGCATCAGGCTATTAATAGAAACTCAGAACTGCTGAGATGTAGTTTTGGTTTTGACAATGGCTACTGCCTGTAACTCTAAATACCAACATGTTGTAGAAGTGTAAACACATAAATTTAAAGTGAATGTCTAACACTAAAGAAGCAATGATAACAATATGAAAAAATATCAGAGATTACAAATGCTATATTCTAAAAGGGAAAACTTTAGTGTATGATTTTTACTTCTTGACTAGGCAGGACATTATAAAATCCATGTCAATTTTTTTTCTATAGGAAGTTCAGCTTCTGACCTACTCTAATCCTTTACTTCAGCGCTGCACTCTGTTGCTTCAGCATATTTCCTCAAGGCACGTGATTAAATCACCTAACCTACTGAGACCACTAGCGATAGCAGGAGCTCAGAGTCAATGTAAAATGTAGTTTCTTAGTGTCCATGGTATATATATCTAGCCTAAGCATGATATTTTATCCTACCAAGAAAAAGCACTCGGGAGAGATAAGAGCTCCTGACTTCCCACTTGAGCATATTCAACTAAAGACAAGGCTATTCTTCTCTTCCAGGCATCTGTACTAACACTGAACAAATATGTTTCTGTATTGAGTTGAATACAGCTTTCATGTCCTGTTTTAGCCATCCGGCCTCCATGATAAACACCCCTGGTGCAACCACAAATCACAGGACAACCCTTCACCTGCCTTGAATCTGTGCGACCCTGAGCAAATCATTTAACCCCGTGCCTCAGTTTCCTCATCTGTGAACTGAGGGTGACAGTGGGTCTACCTCACAGGACTGCTGGAAGGGTTAAGGATAAAAGGCATTTAGAACACTGCTTCTTTACACATGGAAGTGCTCAGTAACTGTTAGCGCTTTTTAATATTATACTTATTTGGCTTCTTCTGACACATTCCAGTTTGTATCTCCTTAACATGTGAGAGGCAGAAATGGACTTGTGCTCTGACTACCACAGAGCATGTTATATAACTACCTTTGAGCCGAACAGACTTTACTAGTGTAGTCTAAGAGTAAATTAATATTTCCAGAAGTCATATCCTACTCTGTTCATAATAAGCTTATGCTCACCTAGAATTCCCACTCTTTTCTCATACATCCTGCTTCTAAGCAAGTTTGGATAATCCTGACTCAGTACAATTGACTTTTAATGCAGAACAATTCTTTTATCCCAGTCTATCACTTAAATGGGACTAGACTATTCTGTATTCCAAAACTTCATTTGTAGTGTTAGTTACACATCCAAGCATTGTGTCATGTGTAAATTTCATGGTCATTCTTTACAAATCTTTAATAAAAATCATGAACATGATAAAGTCAGTGGGCAGGGTACAGAGGCATTCCACTAGATGCTATCTTTCAAACTAGGACCAGCTTCTCATGTTAAAAAACTAATTATATTTACCTAAAAGCACTAAATTTTTCTAGTATGTTCATTACCTCTTACTCAAAAGAATAGAAATTACTTATACGATTTGTAACCCCATTATCAATATACATCAGAAAGCTAATTTCGAAATTTTTTCAGTGAACCTATATTTTGGCTTTTAGCACCATATTTTAGTTTTAACTGCCTTATATTAGCTATTTATTCATCTAACGGGTGTGATGGTCATGGAAATGTGCTATCCACACATTTTCTGCTGGGAGGAGCCATAACTGACTGAGAGCTCTAGCTGCCATGTCTCTGGATGTAAACTGCTCCCAGACAGGGACAGTTACTTAGTGAGGATACAAAAGCAGGCCCACTTCTGAGGGACTCCTCTACCAGAACTCTTCGGCTTCAGGACTCCCGATTGGCCTGTCAAGATTTCTCAGAACTGTGCTGTTGTCAGAGTCTCTTCTTACCCAACCTTCCTTCCTTTGCCCGTTCTAGTCACAGCATCACACCCGCACCAGGAGCTGAAGGCTCTCCTTGGTAGCTTCTGTTCCCCGCCTCTTATTCTGCAGGGGTGTCCTCCCAGTCAGTCTCCTGTACATCTAACTGCATCTGAGCTGTGCTGCTCAGAGCACTTAAATTGACACAAGGGTCCATGTCAAGCTGAGATGTATTTTCAGACCCCAGAAGTTAGTTTTTTCCACTTTTTAAAAATTTGAGTAATAACTAGAAATGAACTATTCTTAAATTAGTCATTACCAGTGGAGAGAGGGAAGAGGAGGAGGGACATTATAACAGTGGGGGGGGGGAGGTTATTATGGGATTATATGAAATTATGTATGTGAAACTTCTGAAAATTATAAAGCACTACAGAATTTAAAGAATCTCTCATTCAAGAGATGAGATTTTTTTTTTTCCCTTAAAATAAAAGGAAAGGAAAAATGGAATGTTCTTATTCTCTAAAAATTCATGAAATTGCCCTTGGTAGTACCACTATGTTGAAAGCTAAATACTGATTCAAAGAAATACATAATTTTTAAAAAGTTGTTTGTTACTGAGCATTTATTACATATCAAGCAGTTTATATAAATTATCTCATCACTTCCTCATAAAATATTTATGAAGTAAGTTTTATGATGATCATTTTATAGAGAAAGAACTACATTTAGATTTGCCCAAAGACACATAGACATCACAAGCAAAACTAGGAATGGAACCAGAACTGCCTCCACCTTGAACCTGTGCTCTTACTTACTGTACCTTATCTGAGTTGCCATTTTATATAGCATTTATGATTAATTTTTTCTTTATAGACTGAAGTATTATTATTTCAAACATTAAAAGCCATACTATGGCCACAACTAAATGTGTCTCTTAACCTTCTTAATTCCAGTCTCTTTATCTGTCAAATGAGACTAAACTAAAAATAAAGTTCTTCCAACCTTGAAAAAAAAATTCTACTTTTAAAATTGAACAAAAAGAACCTACCTTTATAATTTCTTTCTAAATTAGTTGTTCTTGAAAGAAGGAAGGATTAGACTTGAAACAACAAACAAAGAAAAACAAGTTTGACATGGATTTGAAGACTAATTCTTCAAGGAGTTAAGAAAAATATATCACAACACCTTGCCTTCTTCAAATACGGGCAGCTGATTTTGTCACAGCATCCTTCCAGGAGGTTTCTAGCTCTGGAGATTAAATTATTACCACTGATTCACACTGGTTGAATGTATACTACTGTGCTAGATGGACAGTTCTGCAGATGCCTCTGTAAGTGTAGGAAACGGGAGTCTTGACTATGGCCTACATGGCCAGAGCGCAGCAGGGCACTCCCGCAACCTCACCTCCTACCACACTTCTTCCATTACTCATGCTACTCCAGCTACACAGCCTTTCTGCTGTTTCTCAAATATGGGAATAGCCAAGCTTGTTTCCACCTCAGGCATTCTCTCCATTGTCCCACTTAATTTCTCCTTAGAGGTAAAGAGGCCTGATTCTGTTGGTTGCCCTACCTTAAAGAGCATCCCCACCCCTCACACAGCTCATTCTCCTTATAAACAGTTAAAGCTATTTACCTGGTGTTTATCATCATTTTCTCCCACTAGCATATAAACGGGCTTCCCTGGTGGCTCAGACAGTAAAGCGTCTGCCTGCAATGCAGGGGACCCGGGTTCAGTCCCTGGCTTGGGAAGATCCCCTGGAGAAGGAAATGGCGACCCATTCCAGTACTCTTGCCTGGAAAAGTCCATGGACAGAGGAGCCTTGTAGGCTATAGTCCATGGGGTCGCAAAGAGTCGGACACGACTGAGCGACTTCACTTCACTTCAGCATATAAACTCTGAATGCCAGGTCTTTTTTTCTTCAATTGCTCACCTTATGCTTCCCCAGTACTGAGTATTTGCTGGATGAATAAAGAAAATGAATAAACTAGCATTTATGTTGCATTATTAATTTACATTGATTTTTCAAATCCACATTAAATGATGTATTTCAGTTAAATCAGGTAAACACTTGCTAGATTTGTCATTTTTGCCTTTTCCTCTAATTTTGCTCCTGGAGATATGTAAATTAATATAAATCATCAAGCAACTTTACACATGTATAAATATTTCTCTGTCTTACCTGTCATATTGCAAGTCCTCTGGTTGCTTTCAAAATGATACTGTCGTCGTGCCTGGGCAATGTATTCTGCAGCCTCCCTTTCTTGTATTTCTCTGATTTTCTTCTGTCCATATTTTCCCAGGATATATACTCCTAAAATTATTTTCAAAAACAAGTTAGTATACTAATCCAGTTTATTAGAGTATTAAAAATTCCAAATGGTATTTTTAACCCAAGTTTTCCAAATATAGGGCTTATATTAGTGAAAAGCTAAAAATCACAACTTTTAAAAACCTTAATTAAAGAATGATATAAAAATTGCAACCTAAAGAAAAAGAAAAGGAGATTGGCATTTTAAAAGTCAATGGCAGATGGGTACATAAAGATGAAGTCTGAAGAAACAGAAAGGAATTAAGTGTACAAAGTCAGGCGATGCCTTTAATAGTGAACTGGAGATATTCTAAGTGTCCAACAAAAGGGAATTGTTTAAATGCATTATGGCCTAGCTATACAATGGAATCTTACAGCTATTAAAAACCACATTGCTAAATAGTTCATGACTCAAGGAAATATCCATGTCATATTGTTAGACAATAAAATAAGATACTGAAAGTTTTGCTTTTTAATATAAGTAGATATATATGTAACAGTTGGATTTTAATTTCTAACAATGATCACTGCTGAAGAGTGGGGTAGTGGGTGACTTTTTTTCCTTCTGCTTGCTTCTCTATGGTTTCCACATTTTCTTCAATCAAAATGTAGTATTTTTAAAAATATAAGAAAAAATTTTAAAGGAAGACTAAAAGAAAGGTAGGTAGTCAGGCAGACATGGAGAACTAGAAACTTAGGCGAAAAAGGGAGGGGGAAGACTGTACAGAAATTCCTAACTTATAACAGTATAAAAATATAGGTGGGGTCGTGTGCCTGTAATTTACTTTAACACATTTTAGTATAGACAGTGTAACATAAATGGGCACATTTTGCTCATACCCTGTGGGCAATCAAATGTCCTGGCTGGTAAAGTGAACACTCTGGCATGGTTAGTTAGCATTTGGTCAAAAGCCACATTTCACGGTGTAAGTACTTAAACTAACTTTTACCAAGCACAATAAATATCAGAAATGGCTTTTTACAGATTAAATGTTTAAGATACTGGGTTAGCTAAAACATTTTAGTAATATTCATTTGAACAAGAATACACTAACCTAGCAAATCCTTCACCTTTTAGGAATAGATAGTTCAAAGGATTCTTAGACAAGAGAGTTAACCAAAAGGCCAACAAAATCCTACATTGAGAATATTGTTGCATTTGCTTCCAGTAAATCTTTTATGTGTGTTCTATTGCTGCATCAATAAAGGACACTGGGATTTCAATGAATTTACAGACCAAGTAATATACTGTTTTAATCTATGCTTGCTAACAGATGTTTTAACGTGTGCCAAATTTGTTTCATAATAACTTGGCAACAAGGTTGTAGGAAGTAACTAATCCTCACCTACCTCCAACTGTCTGTAGCCTTCAATACGACAAGAAGAATATAAGGATTGTATGTGAGCTCAGTAAATGGATTTGATGTTTGTCATCAGTGGGGAAGAGACAGTCCTCTAGGAACGTCAAAGTGAATACATATCCTGAACTATTTTCACCAATGTAAGCAATACAGATGAACTGATATGTTATATATCTTAAAAGTCATAGTTCAGTGAGAGTATGCGCTACAAATAATTAGAAACAAAGTGTGACTGCTTTTGTTTGTATGCAAATAAATGCATTTTACTCATCTGTAAAGAATAAATCAAAATTCACATACGGCTCCAGAGCTACCCTTCTCATAACCCAGCCTCAATAAACTGATGGCAGTGCCATAATACTAATGGAATGAAGAAACTGATTTATGTTTCACAAAGTAGCTGTTTGACAGGCAACTCTCACATAACAACTTCTCAGTGAATTGCTTTTATTTGACTGATGGCTAAAAATTTTGTGTAACATAATTATTATTCCTCAAACAACAGTAGTGTAAAATGAAATGCTGCAACGACACCCCTTGAATAGTTAAGAATTTTCTGGAGTAACAATAAATTTGATTGGTCTATGTGCTTTCCTGAGGAGAAGGTCCACTGCTTTTATTAAATTTTCAAGAGTGTCTGATAAAAGTACTTTAGGGACTACAGTTGACCTTTCAACATCTCCAGGGTTAGGAGTGCAGAACATTCCCTCCAGAAGTGGAAAATCTGCATGCAACTTTACAGTGGGCCCACTGCACAGTTCTGCACCCTTGGATTCAACCAGCTGAGGATCTGCAGTGCTGCAGTATTTACTGAAAAAATCTGCATATAAGTGGCCCGCTTGCGTGCATGCATGTTCCCTCACTTCAGCTGTGTTTGACACTTTGCAACCCCATGGACCATAGCCCACCAGGCTCCTCTGTCCATGGTATTTTTTGAGCAAGAATATCGGAGTGGGTTGCCATTTCCATCTCCAGGGGATCTTCCCGACCCAAGGACTGAACCGGTGTCTCCTGCGTTGCAGAAGGATTCTTTACCGCTGAGCCACCAGGGAAGCTCCCTATAAAAGGTCTAGCACAGTTCAAACCTGTATTGTTCAAGCTCAACTAACTGTACTGTCTATTTGGTAACTGTAGTATATGGTTACTAAAGCTAAAAGAATAAATTATTATGGATTGAAGAGTGTCCTACGCCAAATTAACAAGTTGAAGCCCCAGTATTTCAGAAAATGACATTATGTGGAGATAGGGTCTTTGTAGCCATAATCAAGTTAAAAGGTCATTAGATGGGCTTGATCCAGTATGACTGCTGTTCTTATAAAAAGGGGAACACTGGACACAGACATGTGTACAGGGAAGATGACATGAAGACACAGGAGGGGAGAGTTATCTACAAGCCAAGGAGAGGGGCCTGAAACAGATCCTTCTCTTATAGCCCTTAGATGGAATAAATTCTGACCTCCAGAGCTGTGAGACAATAAGTTTCTCTTGCTTAAGCCACTCAGTATGTGGTACTCTGTTATGGCAGCCCTAGCAAACTAGCACGCAGTGTTAGCGTAAAATTCTATAATCCATTCTTTCCCTTGAATTAGCATTGAAGTAAGTCTCTACACAAGGACTAATTTATCCAGCTTCTCATTCTCAAAATTCATAAATTCTGGGGTTTTGTTGGTCAGATTTGTCTCCCTAGGGAAATAAGAATGAAGGCAGAGAATTCATTGCCTAAAACATGGAGCTCAGGATCTATACACCTGACTTGCTGCTTGAATTCTGGTCTGAAAGAGATCAGACACCGATAGCCGAGGCATCAACGAGGTAGGAAACTTTGAAGCATGTCCCATCTTTCTGGATTTAAATTTCTTCATAAAAATGAAAGATTTGGATTATAGGAGCTTTAAAATTTCTTCTTTAGTTATAAATAATGAAAATTCATTAAATATCTCAAAAAATAAATGTAAAATGTTTTGAGGTTTCCTTTCAGAACACGGATGGCAAAGCAAAATGTCTTCTAGTCTTTCTATATCATGAAGTGAAGTGAAAGTCTCTCAGTTGTGTCTGACTCTTTGTGATCCCATGGACTGTAGAGAATTCTCCTGGTACACAATTGACGCTCAATACATATTTGTGCTGAACATCCCCTTTCCCATGTTCCCTTCTCCTCTGTAGCTGTGACTCCAGCTGATTCTTCAGTGGGGCTTGCTGAACACGACTCTCTCTCTATGCTCCCACAGACCCTCCTCTGCCATGGTACTCTGATACGATGATCGCACTACTTTTGTTTATTTCCATTTCTGCTTTCTGGACGCACCATGAGTTCCTCAAAGTCAAGAAATGAGTCTTATTTCTCTGCATCACCTGAGTTGAAAAAGTGAGGCTAGTCACTCTCATTCAAATGTTTGTTGAATGAATGGATGAATTAATGAAAAACTAAAGAAACCAAGACATTACAGGGATTAAGATATAAATTATAAATCAATGCTCTGAGATTTTTATAAATCAGCAAGTGAATACATATGAATTTGGTTGTTCTCTGCAACACTTTTGCTGGCATTAAAGAGAAAAAAGAGAAAGTGTTATTTGCTCAGGCGTGTCTGACTCTTTGGGTTCCCATGGACTGTAGCCCACCAAGCTCCTCTTTTCTACGGGATTTCCAGGCAAGAATACTGGGGTGGGTCGCCATTTCCTTCTCCAGGGCATCTTCCCAATCCAGGGATCAAATCTGTGTCTCCTGCACTGCAGATGGATTCTTTATTGTCTGAGTCACCTAGCACAGAGGTTTTCAAAGTGTGGCTTGGGCACTCCTGCAGGTGTACAATAACCTTCTAGGGCATCTGTGAGTAAAGATTATTTCGGTAATAACACAAATGCTCTTTGCCTTTTTCACTCTCATTCTTGTATGAGTGAGTGTACAGTGGAGTTTTCTAAAGACTACAGGACAGTGAGTATTGCAACTGACTAAATGTGCAAAAAGATATAAGCCAGACAGTAAAGAGATCGTAAAAATGTAAAACAATGCTACTTTTCTCACTTGTTTTCTGAAAATAGTATTTACATTAATATGTGATAGATTTACTATTGTCATTTTAAAATAATTACTATTTGAAAAATACTCTGGTTTTAATTTTTAATAGGGAAACAATTATTATTAGACATAAATTTTATAGAGCTCTTTAGAGTCCTTAATTTTTAAAAGTGTAAAGGAGACCTCAGGCCAAAAAGGTTGAGAACCACTGCTCTAGTCTTAAAACTGATCAAATCGTATGACTTTGTCTAAAGCAGTCATTCAAATTCCTAGTTATGAAGGCCCATAACTCAAAGTTTTTAACTGAGGTTTCCGCGCCCCGCCCCCCTGCCCCGCCCACCACTGGATGCACAAGCTTCTTGGGCAGGAATATTGATATCTTACCTAACTTGCAAGTCTATCAAAATATGCCACTTCCATGAAGCCTTTTCCTAATTTTTTTTTCCCAACTGCACATGCTATTTGCCAGTTTTATATGTATAGCATTTTTTCAGCTCTTACTGTTTTGCACACTTGTTGCTATGCTTTGAGTTTGTATCTCCTCTACATTCATCTGCAGAAATTCTAAGGCCCTATTCCATGGTGTTGGGAGGATGGAGTCTCTGGGAAGTGCTTAGGGCATGGGTGTGTAGCCCTCAAGAATGAGATTAATGTTCTTATTAAAGGGACTTCACTGAGATCCCTAGACCCTTCTGCCATGTGAGGATCTAACTCAGGAGCAGGCCCCCACCAAGCCAGGTTTGCCCCCTGATATTAGACTTGCAGGCTCCAGAACTGTCAGAAATAAATTTCTGTTATTATAAGCCACCCAGTCTGTGGTATTTTGTTATACCAGCTGGAACAAACTAAGTCATTTGTTTTCATTCCTCTCAGACCATAAGTTCATGAAGACAGAATGGTACAGTGTAGAAAGAGAAAGTGCTCTAGATCTAACACACTGGGGTTTGAGTTCTAGCTTCCTGGTTATGGACTCTGGGATCCTTGGCGAGTTTCTTAAATTCTTAGCAGTCTGGTTACCATGTTTTTGAATGCAGATAACAATAGCTATCTTGTCATCATCCCCACTCAACAGAAGAACTTAATATAGGGCCCACTGGGTACCCCCAAAATGGTAGCTATTACTATTAAAAATCTCTGTGAATCTTGTATTTCCAATCATATTACTTTCAACTCTATGGTGGTGGTTTAGTCAGTAAATCATGTCCAATTCTTGCAACCCCATGGACTGCAGTCCACCAGGCTCCTCAGTCCATGGGATTCTCCAGGCAAGAATACTGGAGTGGGTTGCCATTTCCTTCTCCAGGGGATCTGCCTAACCCAGGGATCAAACCCAGATCTCCTGAATTGCAGGCAGATCTTTACCGACTGAGCTACCAGGGAAGCCCTTCAACACTATTGGCAAGGGATACATGTTTCTTAAATTAGATTGATATGTACCACATTATAAGACCTATCCCTTGAAGAAGAAAGACTATGAGGCTCAAAGAAATGCCAGTCACACTCATCTACTCTTTTTTTCCTTTTAAACTGACATCCCTTTTTGCTATAAAATACTAGGATTACTTTCTTTTCCTGTTCCTCTGAACTTTCCCCCTGCCCCTCACCCTTGCCTTTCTCTTTCCTCTTAATCTGTACCTGTAAAGCTCTCGACAGATTTTTGGGAAAAAAAAAAAAAAAAAAAAAAAAAGAATGTATATCTCTTAAATGTACTTTTTTGCTACCCTTATGATTATTTCTAATACACCGTTAGGTCATTCCACAAATCTAAAGGAGTATGCTATTTTTTCTTAGGTTCTAAAGAGACACCATTTTCTTTCCTTCAGTCGTGGCAAAAATATTCTATTTATACTTCTTCCATCACATACAAATCGTTAGCTTCTACAAATAAAGTGGACTCAGTAGTTTCAGCACAGTTTAAATATACATTAGATATCAGTGGATAAAAACGCTGAAAAATATTTTTATCTGTAAAGAATTTTTCAAATGCCATAAAAATTTATACTTGATCATTATTGATTTGTGATAGACCTCAGAGTAAAGGAAAACACTCACCTTGCCTCATTAACAAGAAGCCTGTTTCAAATTTTCAAGAATCAACAGAGCTGAATTACTAAGAGTACTGTCAATTTCAAATTGTTTGGGAGCCATAAAATATAATCAATAGTAAGAGAAAAACAACCAAATTTTTTGTGAAACTGCTGCTTTTGCCTTTGACTACTTTTGTAACCAAAGTATGTAGTTAGTGACAATATTTCTCAAAAAAACCCAATGCTAAAAATTCCCTCTTCTCATTCCTGCATTTCTTTCTCCTGTATCACCCAAGACATTTTGTTCTTCCCTTCAGGTCTCCACTCATTAGGACATGATAACTTTATGAGGAAAAGGCTCTCAAGATTGTTATCTAATCTGTTTCTAAATCTCCTCTCAGCCTGGGTAACTTAATTATGTGAATTAGTTGGAGTTCATCCCAGTCTTGAAGATCCTGCTTGCCCAGCATCCTGCAAGTACTTTCTTACTTCCTAGTTTACTACACAGTTTGTATTCTAAAAGGGCAGGAACAGAGCTAAAATATCTGTGTTTCTAGCATACACCTTCTAGCACAGTCTTTCAGTACAACTGTGCTGTGTTCAAAAAATTCGAAATAACTTTAAACAAGACTCGAAGTGCAAGCTTTAGTTTACTCTCCTCCAATATTGTGAAACTTTTGCGAAGGATGAATGCCAAATCAAGTCCTGAGAGTGGCAAACAGAAGAATTTCATGGGAAAACAAGAGAAGAGAATAAGAAAAAAATGTGTAAGAGAACGGTGTCTTGAAACAAAAAAATAAGAGAGAGAGAGAGAGAAAAGAACCCAAGAAACAAACAACCCCACCACCCCCACCGCCCAAACACTGAGGTGGGTTATCCCAAAGGCAGTGAGAAAAAGGCGAAAAACAGAGTAAGGGGCAGTGCCAGGGCAAAGGGCACACATTTCACAATTGCAGAGATGTAAAGAGCCTTGGAGAAGGAAATGGCAAACCACTCCAGTACTCTTGCCTGGAAAATTCCCATGGATGGAGGAGCCTGGTAGGCTACAGTCCATGGGGTCGCAAAGAATCGGACACGACTGAGTGACTTCACTTTCTTTCTTTAAAGAGCCTTGGAGGTTTGGCACCCCATTCCCCGTCTCATGGTTGATCGAATCCTGGGCTGTGGTTTCTCCGCATCTATTTTTGAAGACAGACACCCCTCTCCCACCCCCTTCTTCCAATGCGCCTTGCCAAGAACGCTGTCACCCACCTCCGAGGACCGTGCCCAGGAAGATGCATTTCTTTTTGTGACGTTTCAGAAAATTCCACGTAGATCTAAGCATTTTCAGGCCCCCGGGGTGCGGGCTGTTTAGAGGGAAGGGATGATGGTCCACCAGGAAACCTTTTCTTTGTCGCCTGGCACGGACGACCCGGCTGGACGGCCGTCGTCCCGCTCGGTGCTCTCCAGAAATCACAAAGGCGACTTTCCGCAGACACTGTCACCGGAGCGGGAAGGGGGCGTGGACTATAGCTGAGCAGTTGCCTTTTTCTGTTGCAGCCGCAGCTCACTGGTCCGGGGCGCCCAGGTCCGTCCAGAATTCGCTCCCGAGTACCTCACTGTTCGATTCCCCCGGAAACGACGGCCCGTATCCGCCGCGTTCCGCAGCCTGTGCTCCTATTTCCCCGCGGTCTCTGTCGCTGAGCGAGGCGGCCCGGGTGCAGTATGGAAGCGAAGGCAGGGTCCACCGCGGCTACCGATGGCGCATACTCGGTGTCTGCGGAGGAGACCGAAAAGTGGATGGAGCAGGCGATGCAAATGGTAAGGGGGCCGGGGCGTGGACGCATAGGATCGGAACTTCCTCCTGCTTATCCCGACCGAGCATTTGAGTAAATGTCCCCGGGGTACTTTCTGGGTCTTAATAATCTCGATGGCGCTCACAATCTCTGGGAAAACAGCTGGCTTTTACTGTCCTGAAATGTACTTTAGTCCATTCTCACGTGGCTCTGAGGGAAGGAAGAGAGGAAATACGGAAATTGTTTCTTTTTCACTGTTTTGAAGTAAGCGTCAACATCCCTTTTCGGGGGCTGCTGGCACGTGCGTGCTGTTTCCCCTTCTTTCCTGTGGACACTGGCAGATTCGCGACGATACATTATTTTGTATGTATGACCCCTTGAACCTACCTAGGAGAAGGAAGGAAGCTGAGGATGTTTCTGGTAGAGAGCAGGATAAGAACAGGCCCCTGAGCGGTCAGATTCCACCATTCATTCATTCATCCATCCATCCTCTTGCCCTCTGCCCTTTTACTTTCTTCCCTCACTCCCTTCAGGACTCCTGATTAAGGAGGGCTCTGATAAGCTTTGTGTACAACCCAAGCTTTACCCGTACTTATGTGTGCCAGCGAACTCTTTAATAGGGATAAAAGTGTACTTGGCGTGTATGTATAGGTATATAAATCATAGACGCACATATATGCATATTTTTAAAGACTTGTTTCTTATACTTTTTTGAAAGTGGTGGTGGTGATGGTTTAGTAGCTAAGTCGTGTCCGACTCTTGCCATCCCATGGACTGTAAGTGACTCAGTAAAAAAAAAAAAATGTATTTTGTATTCAGTTCAGTTCAGTTCAGTCGCTCAGTCGTGTCCGACTCTGCGACCCCATGAATCGCAGCACGCCAGGCCTCCCGGAGTTCACTCAGACTCACGTCCATCGAGTCAGTGATGCCATCCAGCCATATTACATTCCAGTAAATGCCAAGTATACACTTAGATATAATTGAGACAAAACTTAACCTTCCTATGCACAGTTTTCCTGGTATTTCTCTTTCATTCCATTTTGAAAAAACAAATGCTGGTCATCATACCTGATTTGATTTCATGATGCAGTCTTTCAGCCCACTTCAAAATTTATTCTGCCCATTAAACTTATAGGATGCATAATTTTTTATTTGATACTTTAATATTCGCATATGCTTTGAATGGATCTTCCCTGGTGGCTCAGACGGTAAAGCGTCTGCCTACAATGCCTACCATGTGGGAGACCAAGGTTCAATCCCTGGGTAGGGAAGATCTCTTGGAGAAGGAAATGGCAACCCACTCCAGTATTCTTGCCTGGAAAATCCCATGGATTGTGGAACCTGGTAGGCTACAGTCCATGGGGTCACAAAGAGTCGGACACGACTGAGCGACTTCACTTCACTTATGCTTTAAATGATTAATTTATAATATGGAATTGTTTGTCCTGAACTCATTTTATGTTACTAAATTCTTCCAGCTGGAAAAAAGGAGTTTTCATGTGATATCAAAATCTCTCTCCTTCCCCCAAATGATTTCAATACTATCATATGCTGGGCGGCATAAGTCATGAGGATGATAGTAAATGCACGGGAAGGTTGAAATATCTCAAATTAAGCTGCATTTACATCTTTCTATGGATAAGAGACCCGGAGGTCAGGGGATGTGGGAATGCTGAAAATTTTTGGCCTCTTCTGGTTATTTTCATTTGCTTTAGGAACTGTCCTCAGAATATTTATGGGGAGTTTGCATAGATGAAATTTTGAGAGATCCTACCATAGAGGACTCAATAGTGGTTTTAGAAATAGCCAGGTTTATTCAGCCATTGAACTTTTCCCCTTTGTGTATCAGAAATGTGTTTTCTTTCTCTCCTTTCATATCATCCACACTATTCTCTAGACTTCTGGACTGAACATTTGAGTCTTTTTACTACCTTTTTTTTTTTTTTAAAAATTAAACTTTTAATTTTGTATTGGCATATAACCCATTAAGAATGTTGTTATAAAAAAAAAGAATGTCGTGATAGTTTAGGTGGACAGCAAAGGAACTCAGCCATACATATACACGTATCTTTTCTCCCCCAACTCCCTCTCATCCAGGCTTCCACATAACATTGAACAGAGTTCCCTGTGCTATACAACAGATCCTTGCTGGTTAACCATCTGAGCCACAATCGGACTATAAACACCTAAAGGTGTGATTGCCTAGTTTATCTACACAGGGTCAAGGAGGTCCTTAGTTTGCACTTTGTTTTTTTGGCCAGTAGTATATGTTTCTTCCCACTCCAGAATTCTTGCCTGGAGAATCCCATGGACAGAGGAGCCTGGTGGGCGACACTCCACAGGGTCGCAGAGTTGGACACGACTGAGCGACTAACACACACACACATACGTTTCTTCCAGGTCTTAAACAAAGGGAAAACAATGCTTGTGATAAATCTTGGACTTTGTCCAACCATCCCCTCCACCTCCACTAAAGAAACTTCAAATCTTAAACTACTTTGAAGACTTGTAGAAGTAATAGAAACTGTCCTGTGTACTTCTGAGAAGAGTTTACGATCAGACCAGAAGCATAGCTAGTACCAGATTCAGAGGCAGCTAATGTGTTCTGACGGAGAAGGCAATGGCACCCCACTCCAGTACTCTTGCCTGGAAAATCCCATGGACAGAGGAGCCTGGTGGGCTGCAGTCCATGGGGTCGCTAAGAGTCAGATATGACTGAGCGACTTCACTTTCACTTTTCACTTTCATGCATTGGAGAAGGAAATGGCAACCCACTCCAGTGTTCTTGCCTGGAGAATCCCAGGGACGGGGGAGCCTGGTGGGCTGCCCTCTATGGGGTCGCACAGAGTCGGACATGACTGAAGCGACTTAGCAGCAATGTGTTCTGAGGAATTTGAAAGTGAGGTGTCCAGTGTACATGTAATAATAGGATACTAGCATACTTGCAGCACCTGGGCAGAGTAGACATATTTATATGGCCAATTCAAGTGGCTGAGTGCTTGGCTGATATTAGTGTTTGTTGAGCGAAGGCCTGGAGGAATTGGAATGGAGATGGGTTCTTAAAGTATATGATAAAAGGCAGAAAACATAAAAGAAGAATGAATAGTAAGAATGTATCTTACTTTGTAAGATACAAAGTAACAAAGCAAAGGACAGAGGGAAAATATTTGCAGTGTAAATAAAAGGACAGGTTTGATATAACCTTGATATATAAAGAACCTTGGCAAAGAGATATACACCCTAATATTGAAAAAGTCAAAGGATATGAATAAACATGCTATTTCTAAAAGAAACACAGATAAGGAACAAGTTAACAAATGTGCAGTTTCACTAGTAATAGATTAAATTCAAATTAAAAAGAGATATAATTTTTCAGTATTCTTGCCTGGAGGATCACATGGACAGAGGATCCTGGCGGGCTATGGTCCATAGGGTTGCAGAGAGTCAGGCACAACTGAAGCGACTTAGCATAATTTTTCAGCTGTTAAATTGGCAAAGGTCAAAAACTTGCAATGCTTGTTGTAGATAAGGATGTGTGTGTGAGGAGTTGGTTAGTTGTTTGCTGTAATTGGGGCATCTTTTCTAGAAGGCAACTTTGTTATATACATATTAAAAAGCCTTAAAACTGAGTTTATCCTTTGATTCAGTAATATCTTTATGGTATTTTTTTTCCCAAATGAAAATATTTTAATGTTTTCTTTTTCTGATTATATAGATAATTCATAGTCATAAGAAATTTATTTTTATAAATTTATTGACATATATACTTTTAAATAAGTCAAATTACATATTCTCTTCATGATTGTAAGTATCCTTTTTTCCTAGGTATAATCATTTCTTATTTCAGTTTATTTTCCTCTCACCCCCATCCCATAGTTCTTTTATTGCTCTGGAGTGAATTACCAAACATGGGACATAGGATGTATGTATTTTAAAGCCATCTATCTAGATGTTTTTAGATTGCCTTTTAGAACTATACTGCCCAGTGTAGTAGCCACTAGCATATGTGCCTAGTTATTTCATGAATAAGATGAAATTAAATATTCAGTTTCTCAGTCACGTTAGCCGCTTTTCAAGTACTCAGAAGCCACACATGGCTGGTGGCAACCATATTGGACAGCACAGATCAAACGATGTTTCCATCGCTATTGGCAGTGCTGTTGGATAGCACTGGCCTGAAGTGGTCCCACGTCCGTCCCCAGTGGTGGGAATGTTCTGTCCTACCCCCGTTCCTACCATCCCTGGAATTATCACTACTGAACATTTCACAGTGTTACAGGGGAGAAGTAATATCTGTGTTATATTTCTTGTTGTTCTTTGGTGAAGTTATCAAACTTTAAAGAAAGTTCTCTATATTTTATTATTGTTTTGTAAAATCGCTATTTTTCATGACAGTTTTCTTTTGGAGAGATAGCATATAATAAAGGTCATTGTTTTAATCACCACAGCATATAATTCTAACGATTTGGCTTAGAATCAAATAAAAAAAATAATAGCATTGCACTCTTACATTCCAGACACATTGCCATGGGCTATGTCTCATACTGACCAAATGTATAAGGTCCACAGTAGTCCTGCTCTATGGTGGTTATTGTTCAGTCACCACTAAGTCATGTCCAACTCTTTGTGACCCCATGGACTGTAGCATGCCAGGCTCCTCTGTCCTCCACTATCTCTTGGAGTTTGCTCAAATTCATGTCCATTGAGCCAGTGATGCTATCTAACCATCTCATCCTCTATCATCCCCTTCTTCTCCTGCCCTCAATCTTTTCCAGCATCAAGGTCTTTTCCAGTGAGTTGACTCTTTGCATCAGATGGCCAAAGTATTGGAGCTTCAGCTTCACAACAGTCCTTCCAAAGAATGTCGAGAGTTGATTTCCTTTAGAAATGAGTGGTTTGATCTCCTTGCTGAACAAGGGACTGCTGAGCAAGAGTTTTTTCTAACACCGCAATTTGAAAGCATATCAGGTGTGTATTGTTACCGTCCTCATTTTCAGATGTGGACATCGAGGTTTAGAGTTAAGTAAGCTCCCCACAGTTAGGGAGCTGGTAAGGACGGAGATGTGATTTGAGCCCAGCCACCTGTCTTCACCCCCAGTTTGTCCTGTGCTGGGTTTGGTTGCTCACTGCTCCCCATTGTACTCTCTTGGACCCCTCTGCCTTTTCACTTTATTCCCACTGACTACCATGCCTTGGGGATCCTAATTAGACATTTGGATTTTTTTTCCTCTGTGAATTGCCTAGATATATTCTCTTTTGCCCAATTTTATTATTAGTTTTCCTTTTTAAAAACCACATTGTAGGGACTTCCCTGGTGGTCCAGTGGCTAGGACATCTTGCTCCCAATGCAGTGGGGCTGGATTTGATCCCTGGTCAGGGAACTAGTATGTAGGTCAAGAAGCAAGTTAGACATGGAACAACTGAGTGGTTCAAAATTGGGAAAGGAGGTATGACAAGGCTGTATATTATCACTCTGCGTATTTAACTTAGATGCAGAGTACACCATGTAAAATTCTGGGCTGGATGAAGCACAAGCTGAAATCAAGATTGCCCGGAGAAATTTCAACAACCTCAGATGTGCAGATGATACCAGCCTAATGGCAGAAAGTGAAGAGGAATTAAAGAACCTCATGATGAGGGTGAAAGTTGAGAGTGAAAAAGCTAGCTCAACATTCAAAAAACTGAGACCATGTCATCCAGTCCCATCACTTCATGATAAATAGAAGGGGAAAAAGTGAAAACAGCGACAGATTTTATATTCTTGGGCTCCAAAATCACTGTGGACAGTGACTGCAACTATGAAATTAAAAGACACTCCTTGGAAGAAAAGCTATGACAAACCTAGACAACGTATTAAAACGCAGAGACGTCAGTTTGCCAACAGTGGTCCGTATAGTCAAAGCTATGGTTTTTCCAGTAGTCCTATATGGACGTGAGAGTTGGATCATAAAAAAGGCTGAGCACCGAGGAGTTGATGCTTTCAAACTGTGGTGCTGGAGGAGACTCTTGAGAGTTGCTTGGACAGCAAGGAGATCCAACCAGTCAATCCTAAAGAAAATAAACTCCGAATATCCATTGGAAGGACTGATGCTGAAGCTGAAGCTCCAATACTTTGGCCACCTGATGCAAAGGGCCGACTCGTTGGAAAAGACCCTAATGCTGGGAGAAATTGAAGGCAAAAGAAGAAGGGAGCGGTAAAGGATGAGATGGTTAGATGGCATCACCGACTCAGAGGACGTGAATTTGAGCAAACTCTAGGAGGTAGTGGAGGACAGGGGAGCCTGGCATGCTGCAGTCCATGGGGTTGGGAAGAGTCAGACACGACTTAGCGACTGAAAAACAGCAGCAACATGGAAGCAGATTCCACGTGCCGCAGTTAAGAATTTGCATGCTACAACTAAAACATTCTGTGTGCTGCAGATAAGACTTGGCACAGCCAAATAAATAAATATTAAAAAAAAGTTCTGGTGCCTTAAAAAAAAAAAAGAATGTTTGACAATGCTTCATTCTAAAAAAAAAATTACATTGTAGGAACTGTTTGTATTTTATAGCTATTTCTAGGAATAATTCATAAGGAATCAGTGGAGATATACAGAGAAGTTCTCTATTTGTTTATAATAGTGAGGAATTTGAAAAATAGCCACATGTGCTAGTCAAACAATAGGGGACCAATTAAGTGAATCATAAATATTTATGCAGAGAAGCACTATGTAGCCTTAAAAAAATCATGTGCTGAAAAAATATTACTCAACATAGAGAAATGTTTGTAATATGTTTCTGGATGAAAAACGCAGACCACTGAACGGTATATATAGTATAAATTTATTTGACTTTTTAGAAAGCTACAAATATGTATATGCAGACATAGGGAAAAACCTGAAAAATTTGTTACAGAATAATACTGGTGATCATATTTTGTAATGTTGGGATTATGAGTGGTTTTTATTTTTTGATGTGTGAATTTTTTTACCCCCAAGTCTTCTGCCATACTTACTTTACACTTAGGAAAAAAGAAAGATTGAGTAGATAAATGTATCATCAGAGAGTCAGAGGGAGAAAAGTTGCAAGGTTTCTGGAATAAATCGTGTATTATAGTTGCTTTTTCCAGGCACCTGAAGGCAATGGCACCCCACTCCAGTACTCTTGCCTGGAAAATCCCATGGATGGAGAAGCCTGGTAGGCTGCAGTCCATGGGGTCGCTAAGAGTTGGGCATGACTGAGCAACCTGACTTTCACTTTTCACTTTCATGCATTGGAGAAGGAAATGGCAGCCCACTCCAGTGTTCTTGCCTGGAGAATCCCAGGGATAGAGGAGCCTAGTGGGCTGCCGTCTTTGGGGTCTCACAGAGTCGGACACAACTGAAGCGATTTAGCAGCAGCAGCAGCAGTATTAGTATAAGATTATGGCATGTCTGAGGGAAATTAAAAAAGAAATCAAGCACAGACAGATCCATTGTATCAAATGTAGTGTGATTAAATGTCTCTTTGTGTTAGGCCTTGTGCCATGTGCTTGGCCTACAAAGGTGAGCGGAACAGGTTTGCTGGTGCTTGGCTCTAGTGCTTCCCCGCAGGAGCATGCTGTTTAATTGATGAAATTAAGCCGCCCACAAATGAAAAAGTTAATAGTAGCAAGTCCAGGATCCAAAATAAGAGGCAGACATAAAATGCTATCAGATAATAGGTGACACGGTCCTGAGCAAGTTAGTTGAGTGAAATTACAGGATGCTTTCTTAACTTGAAAAAGGGAAATGGGATGTAGGCGAGTGGAAAAGAAGAGATGGGTTCTCAAGGGGAGGAATCAAGTACAAAGAAATGGAGGACTCAGTCTTGGGTTAGGAGGGGATCCAACTATCTGTCTGGATCAGGACTTCTAACCAGGGCTCAGGTTTTAGCAGGAGTCTATAAACCCTGATGCTGTGTGTAAAAATGTCACGTGCTTGTGCCTTTTTCGCGTGGGAGTGTCCACAACTTTCACCAGATTCTCAGAGGGGCTCCAAGAAGATTAAGGACAAAGGACCTGGAAGGATAATGAAAGGTTCGGCTGACTCAGTTGGCTGGTGGGGAGCACTGGGTGATGGCTGGGAGGCTCTTGGTGCCAGGCTGTTCGTCTCCAGGTGAGGAGAAGTTTAGTGTGTTACAGGAGAACAGAGCTTCTCAGAGTCACGAGCAGTAACAGCTCTAGTGTCGTTGACCTTTCGAACGTTATTATTTTCTACCTAAGAGTTGTCCTGGCCGAACTGTCTTTTCCTCCAATTGTCTTTTTTCTTTTGTAGGAGATATACTTGGGTACTCTTCAAGAGTCCAGGCACTCTGACCCCCTCTCCCCTCCTGCTACCACCGCATGACTAGAAAGTAGTTTGTAGGAAGGATGGCTTTAGAGAAACTGCACAGTCTCTTCCGTCCTAGAACTGTCTTTATCTGTAAAAGCAGATGGACCCTGGCTAGAGTGCAGGAGATGACACTTGAGGAGCAAAAGAAACGACATTAAAGACATTTGGAGTAGGGACCAGTGAGAAGAGAGATTTCATTCTTCAGTTTTGAACCTTGGTAACTTACTAATTTATGAAAGACAAAATTGCCATTTTAAATAGTAACGGAGCCTCTCTAAAAGATGAGGTGGTTGAAAACCTGCATAGGTACAATTCAGAGCCATTTTGCCTGCTCTTTTGTGCATTTATAATGAAACGATTGGACTTGGCAGAAGAGGTCATGGGAATGTTGGAAAGTACAAGATGGGATGGATTAAAAAGTCTTTTCAGTGTAATTAAATCTGTTTTGAACTTCACAGCAAAGCAGATATATGTATTTGATATATGCATATACACACGTGACTCGTTCTGTGGGGTTCTGAGGTTGCTCTCGCCACCTCCTCCCTAACCTACCATTCCAGCTGCTCACCCTTCACCCTCAGTCTAGGCCACTCCTCATCAACAGCATTATTTGCCTTTTTCAAGTACTATGGTCACTCATGCTTTCTCTCTAATTGGGACAGCGGTGGAAGGCATTTTTACAAAAATGAAGCAGGAAGATAATATAGTATGGGAAATAGAGTTAAAAGCAGATCATTTTCTTGGAGGAAACAAGAGAAAACCCGAAGGAAAGAATGAAAGGCCCGTCTCGTCCCCTCTCCGGGGGCCCAGAGCGTGGCCCCGGCTGTTTTCCAGGTGAACAAGTCAGAATGTGGAAGGAGCCGCACCAGGCAGCTTGGGTTTGCCTCTGCCTGCCACCTGCTCCTCCTTCCCTCTGCTCTTGGATCCTCTCCTGCACGTTTGAAATGAACAAGTAGCCTCACGTAGAGCTCTTCAGCAGACAGGTTTACAGATAATCCTTGTCACGTGGCCCCCTGTTTGTTTTCTCTGTTTTTCTTTAAACTTTTACATCTCACTGTCTTGCTAAATGTCCCCTTTCCCTTTGTCCCTTGAACTAGCGCTGCTAAGAACCCAGGCACCAGTAAAGTAGCTGGTCTGTGGTGACTGGAGTAGAAATTAGAGGCAGAGCTGTGGCTGGAAACCCAGGAACCTTGCACGTGCTCCACAGAGATTTGTTGAACAAGTGAGTGGAGGATCCACATTGCCTGGGCTCTAGGCCCAGCCTCACACAGGGACTGATCCCGTAACCTTCCCAAGGCTCAGTCTCCTTATCTGTAAAATGGGGAAATCACGAACCAGTTGCACCGGGTTATGAAGTACATGAATTAATAATGTGCCTGAACTAGTCCTGCATCAGGGGGAGCTTTCCAACAAGCTCTCAGCTCTTATTATTTGCAAGCTCAGAATCAGAACACTTGACGTACAGACACAACAGTCTGTTGTAATAGAAACTAGAAGTGTAACTTACACATAAGTCCCTCTTCAGGCTACTGGTTTTTATTTCCTCCCTCCCACCCTAACTGACCCTTCCTTCTTGGCCCAGTATTTTCCTTGGATCTTCTATAACCCCAGACACTCCTGGTTTTCCTCCTACCTCAGTAGCCATCTCTTCTTAATTGCCATTGTAGGAGCCTTCTGGTTTACTCCACCTTTTATTTTTTTAATGTTTCATTTTGAAATAATTACAAATTCACAGCAAGTTGCAACACAATATACAGACAAGGCCCCAGTACCCTTCACCTGGTTTCCTCTAGTGGTAGCATATTACATAACTAGCGAAATGTCACAGCCAGGAATACAGCCTTGACCCAGCCTGCAGTGCTTGTTCACGTGTCATCAGCTTTATGTGTGTGCGCCTGTGTGTGCATGTGTGTCTGCATCGTTCAGTGCAGTTTTGTTACCTGTTTTGTTTGATCACCACTAGGACTTCTCCATCACCACAAGGCTCCCTCTTGCTGCCCTTTATGGCCACCATCCTTTCCACACCCTAACCCCCAGCAGTCACTAATCTATCCTCCATACCCATAGTTTTGTCATTCGGGAATGTGGTATACTTGAATATGTCACCTTTGGGGATTTTTTTTTTCCCACTCAACATTATTTCCTTGAGTCAGTTAATAGCTGATTCCTTTTCATTGCTGTGTAGTTTTCCATGGGTGGATGCAACATACTTTGTTTAACCTGATAGCCCTTGAAGGACATTTGGGTCATTTCCAGTTTGGGGCTAGGAGTAAAATGTCATTGAACATTCATGTCTGTATATGACATTGTGTTATTGTATGAACATAAGATTTCATTTCCCTGGGTGGACAAACGCCCAGAGTACAATCATTGGGTCATATGTTAAGTGCACATTTAGCTCTTTAAGGAACTGCCAAGCCATCTCCCAGGGTGGCTGTAACAATTTTACATTCCTGCCAGCAATATATGAGATCCTGTTTCTCTGCTTCACTGGCATCTGTTGTTAATACTTTTTATTTCAGCCATTCTGGTAAGTGTGTAGTGATATCTCATTGTGGTTTTAATTTGCATTCCCTAATGGTTAATGATGTATCCATCTTTTCATATACTTATTTGCCATCTGTATGCCATCTTTGATAAAATGTTTTTTAGTATCTTTTGCCCATTTTCTAACAATTTTTTTAAACTGTTGAATTTTGAGCATTTTTTTTTTCATAATCCAGATCTAGACTGTTGTTGAATATGTTGTTATTCAGTCACTAAATTGTGTCTGACTTTTTGTGACCCAGTCATGAAATTAAAAGATGCTTGCTCCTTGGAAGAAAAGCTATGACCATCCTAGGCAGCATATTAAAAAGCAGAGACATTACCAACAAAGGTCTGTCTAGTCAAAGCTATGGTATTTCCAGTAGTCATGTTATGGATATGAGAGCTGGACTATAAAAAAAGCTGAGTGCTGAAGAATTGTTGCTTTTGAACTGTGGTGTTGGAGAAGACTCTTGAGAGTCCCTTGGACTGCAAGGAGATCCACCCATTCACTCCTAAAGGAAATCAGTCCTGAATATTCATTGGAAGGACTGATGCTGAAGCTGAAACTCCAATACTTTGACCACCTGATGCGAAGAACTGACTCATTGGAAAAGACCCTATTGCTGGGAAAGGTTGTAGGTGGGAGGAGAAGGGAATGACAGAGGATGAGATGGTTGGATTGCATCACCAATGCAATGGATATGAGTTTGAGTTTGAGGTTCTGGGAGTTGGTGATGGACAGGGAAGCCTGACGTGCTGCAGTCAATGGAGTCACAAAGAGTCAGACACAACTGAGCAACTGAACTGAACTTTGTGACCCCATGGGCTGCAGCACACCAAGCTCCTTTGTCCTTCACTATCTCCCAGAGTTTGCTCAAATTCATGTTACTTGAATCAGTGATACTATCTAACCATCTCATCCTCTGTCACTCCCCTTTTCCTTGCCTTCAGGCTTTCTCAGCATGAGGGTCTTTTCCAACGAGTGGGCTCTTTGCATCAGGTGGCCAAAATATTGGAGCTTCAGCTTCAGCATCAGTCCTTCCAATGAATATTAGGGTTGATTTCCTTTAGAGTGGACTGGTTTGATCTCCTTGCTGTCCAAGGGACTCTCAAGAGTCCCCTTAAATATATGGTTTATAAATACTTTCTTCCCATTTTAGCTTATCTTTTCTTCCTCTTAACAGGATGTATTAGTTTTCTCTGGCTTCGGTAACAAATGCCTGCACACTTGGTGGCTTAGAACAACATAGGTTTATTCTTTTACGATTCTGGAGGCCAGGAGTCCACTCTCCGTTTCACTGCCCCCAAACAAATGTGTCAGCAGGGCTGTGCGCCCTCTGGAGGCCCTGGAGAAGAATATATTTCCTTGCCTTTTCCAGCTTCTAACGTGACATTCCTTGCTTGGTTCATGACTCCTTCCCACATCTTCAAAGCCAACAGCGTAGCATCTTCAAATCTCTCTGCTTCCATCATCCCATTGCTATCTACTTTACGTGTCAAATCTCTCTCCGTGTCTCTCATAAGGACAGTTATGATTGCATTTGGGGCCACCTAATAATCCAGGATAACTTCCCTATCTCAAGACCCTCAACAGATATTTGATGGATGAGCACATGATTTGTCTTTCTTGTGGACCCCAGTTTATGCGTCATCCTGAACTTATTTTAAATTTCACTCTATGTGTGACGATTGCCTTAACTGTGCTGGTTCTTATTGTCTCCTCCCTCTCCAGCTGTCAGTCCTCCTCCCAGCTTTCCTTCCTGTAGTAACCTATGGTACATTTTTTATTTGTATATATGCACCAAACCTTTGAAAGACCTCTGCAGTCTTTCAAACTTTGTGCAAACTGAGTGTGCTTTAACTTTTTACATAACTGGGACAGAACTAGCCTGTGGGTAGTGCATGACCCAGTTCTGAAGAACATGGTATTATGGCTTCAGATACTGTCTCCTTCCATCTCTCCAGGCCCCAGCTTTATCCCACTACTCCAGATGCAAGAGAAGTATCATATGCTCCCACAACGTGCCTCTCCTTTCACCACTGTTGGCCAAATGAAAAGTGTCAGCTGAGCATGTTTGAAGCAGCTAAGGGACCCACGCTAGCATTATGATAGGGTTATTGCTGGGAGCAAGCGGCTAGTGCAGGAGACGGAACACATACTGATTTCAGCAAAGCCTTCAACTTGGCACTTCGTGTGCCCTGTGGTGTGTGTAAATACCTCTGCTTCAGTAGGAATGTAGTCTTCTAGAGTGTCTTCCAGCCTGCCCAAACAGGAAATGCTATGCCTTTCTAGAAACAGCGGTACTTGGGTTCTTTAAACCATAGTGAGGTGGAAATGACTATGCTAGTTCACAGGTCACAACCGTTTCAGGTTCTCTCTCACCTGTGGTGTCCGGGCATCCCAAAAGTAACCTGCCTGTTTTTGCTCTCTGCCTGAAGAAGTATTCCTTAGCTGTCCTGGGCCCCAGAACTGCTGGGGCTCCTTCAGCCACCATGGTGGTGGTTTAATCACTAAGTCATGTCTGACTCTTTGTGACTCCATGGACTGTAGCCTACCAGGCTTCTCTGTCCATGGGATTCTCCAGGCAAGAATACCAGAGTGGGTTGCCATTTTCTTCTCCAGGGGATCTTCCTGACCTAGGATTCAAACCCGCATCTCCTGCATTGCAGGCAGATTCTTTTATTGCTGAGCCGGCACGGAAGCCCATTCCCTCAACCATAGGGCTGGAAAAAAAATGGACAGCTAGTGATGGAGGGGTGACTCTGCAACTATAATGATTAGTTTACCATCCCTGGGATGGTGGTGGAACTGTGCCTAAACTTACTTTTCTCATTTGTATTTTTCAGTTGAGATATATTTCACATGGGTTTCCTTGGTGGCTCAGCAGTAAAGAATCCACCTGCAGCGCAGGAGCCGTGGGTTTGATCCCTGGGTCAGGAAGATCCCCTGGAGGAGAGCATGGCAACCCACTCCAGTATTCTTGCCTGGAGAATCCCATGAACAGAGGAGCCTGGTGGGCTGCAGTCCATGGGGTCACACAGAGTCAAACATGACTGAAGTGACTTAGCATATTTCACATACAGTGAGATGCACAGGTCTTAAATGTATTGTTCATTCAGTTCTGAATGATGCAGACATCTATGTAAGCCACACCCTTATCACGATAAAGTTTTTTCCTCCCCAGATTTCCTTGTGTCCCTTTCCAGTCAAGCTACTCATCCCTGTTGGTGATGGAACCACTGTTGCAATTACTTTCATCATAGTTTAGTCTGTTCTAGTCCTTCACTTGGAGGGAATCATGCAGTGTGTGCACTTTTGTGTCTGATTTCTTTTATGTTAGCATGTCTGGGATTCATCCATGGTGTTGTGTGTATCCGTAGTTTGTTTCTCTCTTATTGCTGAGTAGTATTCCATGGCATGTTTATCCATTCTTTTGTTGATGGACACCTGTGCTATTTCCTGTGTTTGGCTATTATGAATAACATAACATAATAACAGCCAAGCTGTTATGAACATTCTTTTACAAGGTTTGTTTGTTTGTTTTTGCTAGACACATATTCTCTTCTCTCAAGTAAATACTTAGGAGTAGAATGAGCTAGATGTTCATAGGCTCTTTGTAGGTTTGCTTCTTGGGGTTTCCTAGGTGGTAAACAACCTTCCTGCTAGTGCAGGAGATGTAAGAGATACATGTTTGATCCCTGGGTTGGAAAGATCCCATGGAGAAGGAAATAGCCACCCACTCCACTATTCTTGCCTGGAGGAGCCTGGAGGGCCATGGTCCATAGGGTTGCAAAGGGTCAGACACAACTGAGGCGACTTTAGCACACATGTGTGTTTACTTCTTAAAGAAGCTTCTAAAGTGTTTTTCAAAATGGTTGTGCCAGTTTTGTATAGAGTGCTCCAAAGCCATTATTGTCTCGCTTAGAACAGAGATTGTGGGCACAGGGAGATAAGCAGTCTGGTCACCTTGATGCTGTTGAATACCAGAGGATGTTTTCTGTAATTTTTAAAGCATCAGAAAGATTAAGCAAGTGGAATTTCAACAAAGAAAGAATTTTAATAAAAGACTTATAAATGTTACTTATTCTTCTACCTGTTTACAAATACATGTGTGCTGTGCCGTGCTAAGTTGCTTCAGTCATGTCTGACTCTTTGAGACCCTATGGAATATAGCCAGTTAAGCTCCTCTGTCCATGGGATCCCCCAGGCAAGAATACTGGAGTGAATTTCCATGCCCTCCTACAGGGGATCTTTCCAACCAAGGGATTGAACCCATGTCTCCTGCATTGGCAGGCAGTTCTTTACTGCTGTGCCACCTAAGAAGCCTGTACTCTGTCAGAAAACAGTGCACAGTTCAGTTCAGTTCAGTAGCTCAGTTGTGTCTGACTCTTTGCGACCCCATGGACTGCAGCACGCCAGGCTTCCCTGTCCATCACCAACTCCTGGAGCTTGCTCAAACTCATGTCCATGAAGTCGGTGATGCCATCCAACCATCTCATCCTGTGTCGTCCCCTTTTCCTCCTGCCTTCAATCTTTCCCAACATCAGGGTCTTTTCCAATGAGCCAGTTCTTCACATCAGGTGGCCAAAGTATTGGAGTTTCAGCTTCAGCATCAGTCCTTCCAGTGAATATCCAGAACTGATTTCCTTTAGGATTGACTGGTTTGATCTCTTTGCTGTTCAAGGGACTCTCAAGAGTCTTCTCCAACACCCCTGGCAATATAAGAACAAGGATCAAAAGTAGTCTTTGATCAGTTCTGCTTCCAGTAAAAGAAAAATTCAGGGAGCTCAGGACTATGATGGGGATTTGCTCTTGAGTCTCTCTCAATACAGACACAACAGAGAATAAAGGCACTGAATACTGAAATGTTTTAGAAAAGGGGAAACTGAGCCACGTTTCTTTGCTCTGATGTTTGTTCATGTGTGTAGTCCTTAGGCTGCCTGTTTCTTTTGTCTTTTCAAGTATTGAACATCACCTGTTAGATTTTCCACTTTGTCTTTTAGGCCAAAGACGCCCTAGACAATACTGAAGTTCCTGTTGGCTGCCTTATGGTCTACAACAATGAAGTTGTGGGCAAGGGGAGAAATGAAGTTAATCAAACCAAAAATGTATGTGAGTTGAAGAGTAAATTGCAAACATATGACAGTGATGGTAGGCATGGAATGGATTTCTCGTGGTTGGTGGCAAGATGGATCTGTGTAGCGTTAGGTGACCATTAGTGGAAGGACAGTTTCCTGAAACCTTTAAAAATGTCTCTTTTTTTCTGATTATAAAGAGTGATCCATACTGATTTTCAAAATTTTGGATAATTCAGAAAAATTTAATGAAGCAGTAAATTCTTTGGGTCTGATTTTCCATTTCATAGAGCTTTAACACGAGTAAAATCCAAGAGGGGTTTTATTACATCAGAGTGTCCATACAGAAGAAAAGAGTCCGTCTCTATTTTAAGCAAATGTAATACCTGGAAATTCTACTTTATGAGACAGCAATTTAGCTCATATTGTATCCTTCGGTGAGGCTTCCCTGGTAGCTCCGTTGGTAAAGAATCTGCCTGCAATGCAGGAGACCCTGGTTTGATTCCTGGGATGGGATGATCTGCTGGAGAAGGGATAGGCTACCCACTCTAGTATTCTTGGGTGTGTGCTACTGCTGCTGCTAAGTCACTTCAGTCATGTCCGACTCTGTGTGACCCCATAGACGGCAGCCACCAGGCTCCCCCATCCCTGGGATTCTCCAGGCAAGAACACTGGAGTGGGTTGCCATTTCCTTCTCCAATGCAGGAAAGTGAAAAGTGAAAGTGAAGTCACTCAGTCGTGTCTGACTCTTTGCGACCCCATGGACTGCAGCCCACCAGGCTCCTCCGTCCATGGGATTTCCCAGGCAAGAGTACTGGAGTGGGGTGCCATTGCTTTCTCCCTTGGGTGTGTAGTACCTTTAATTATTGTGTTCCTCCTAGTCAATTAAAAAGTCACCCTTAATTGATAGCTGTGGAGATATAAAAGGATTGTATAAAGAAAGCAAGTAATTCAGTGGGGTACAGTCTCCACCACCTGCAGGTACACTTTAAAAGCTTTTGTGACTTTACTGTGGTTAGGTTGAGAAGTTGTGAATTAAGGAAACACTTGTTGAATGTGGTATCACCACAGCATGTTACAGTGAGTAGGAATGAAATCATAAGTTTTAGGATTATAAGAAGTGCCGGGGGGACTCAAGGAGAGCTTATAATTTTACCACCCCTCACGTTGACTTTGATCTTACTTGGGAGCCAGAGAACGAGGTGGGGGTGCTATGAGCACTTTCGAGTTCATTCATCACACTTATCAACAAGAAAACTCAGATCTAGTGAAACACAAGCAAAATAGGAACCCAAATTCACAAAACAGTTGTTACGTGGACATCAAGATGCCTGTAAGATAAGTAGTAAGCCATGTGTGTTAGTCGCAGTCGTTTCTGACTCTTTACAACTGCATGGAATGTAGCCTGCCAGGCTCCTCTGTCCATGGAATTCTCCAGGCAAGAATACTGGAGTGAATTGCCATTTACTTCTCCAGGGGATCTTCCTGACCCAGGGGTCAAACCCTGGGTCTGCATTGCCGGCAGATTCTTTACCTTCTGAGCCACCTGGAAAGCCCAATAAGCCGTAGTACACCAATTAGTGAATCTACAGATACTATTCAGGAGTAGAATTTTGTGATTTAAATAATTGTCGTATTTCCCTATTTGTATTTTGTGGTTCAGTACAGTATCTTTAACGTGAGAAAGTCGGATGTCCTAGCAACATCTGTCTAAACCCCCAGTGACCTGAGTTTCTTCCACACCTTGAAATTAACCTGGATTTATTTTTAGTATTCTGTGCTCTTTAGAAGGTTACCCTACAATCACAGTATAGAAAGACTCTTGACCCCAAAAGAGGAGACCCAAGTCCTACTTTCGGCTCTGCTACCATTACCCGCCGTCACCACCGCCATCACCTCGCCCAGCTGTGTGTCTTTAGTAACCTCCTAACATAGCTTACTTAGCTTCTGGTTCTTCAGTGGTAAAAGAGTTGATTGAGATGATTTAGGTCATTGATTATTTCTTGAGAACTATGAGCACATTTGATTCAGTAAATCTGAACCTGATTTCTAAAAAGCACCCAAGTTGGGGGGAACTTTGCTTTTTTTAAGCTCCCCAGTTGGTTCTGGTATGCAGTCAGGTATGGGACCCTCTTTGCCAAAGAACTTTCCAGCTCTGAGTTTATCATTCTGGGCCAGCAGGGCTCCCATCTGCCTCTGGCTTCCATGGCCCCTTGGCCACTGTGCCAGCACTTTCCACAGGTAAATGAATACCTTTCTGTTTGCCCCGCCAAATTTTATGCTTCTGGAGGACAGAGACTTTTTTCCCCACAGAGTTTAGTGCAGTGGCTTGTACATAGTTGATACTAAGTGTAAGTTTATTGATAAACATAATTATTCATGAGTACTATAAATAATTGCCACATAGCAGAGTACATATATAGTGTTGCATGTGACTGTGCTTCATATAATTCATATCACTTTATGAGATGTAGATACTAGAATTACATTTGGGGAAACTAAGGCTTGGAAAAGCTATGTAACTTGCCCAAGGCTATACAATTAGTAATGTCACAGTCAGGATTCAGACTGAAGTATGGTTGACTTCAAATTTCTTGCATTTCTCCTATACTCTACTGCTCCCAGAAGGTATCTGAAACTGATACCAAACCTCTGCTTCTCTCTAGAGTCCGCCAGTATATAAAATCTTATCCCAGAGAAAATGTAAGTGATGATATCCCAGTGATGACATTCTAAATATAGATTTGTTTAGAGTGAGGTTAGTGACAGTCTTGAAAACATATTCGAACCTAAAGCACATGCTTATGAAAATTTCAGTTTCCTTGGAAATATTCAGGAACCATAGACATCTTTTTTTTATTTGAGACTTATCTCTCTGGTATTTTAATTGACAGAGTGTCCCCTAAAGTACTTAGATACTTAACTAAAAATAGAGCACTAATTCCTCTGACATCTCAGATTAGGTATCTTTTGTCGGCAAGGCTATAGTACTTGAACTAGGAAATCCACTGTCAGCTGCTAAGGGTGTCCTGAAACCTTTATTCGCTGAAATGTTTGCAGAAACAATAGGCCCGTTTTTCATATTTACTTTGGAATATTTGTAAAATACTGTTACACGTAGCCAACAAGGTCAGTGCAGGCAGCTCTCTTTCCAGGCTACTCGACATGCAGAAATGGTGGCCATTGACCAGGCCCTAGACTGGTGCCGTCGCCGCGGCAGGAGTCCTTCTGAAGTGTTTGAACACACTGTGCTGTACGTCACCGTGGAGCCCTGTATCATGTGTGCAGCTGCTCTCCGCCTGATGAGTATCCTTTGACTTCACAGGTTCATGTGTCGTGAACTCAAAAATGGATGGTGGAATGCGGGTGGGAGGGACGCTCCTCCCACCAGAGGGAGGAGCTTATATGTATACATGTGGCTGATTCACAATGTTGTACAGCAGAAACCAACACAGCATTGTAAAGCAATTATATTTCAATTAAAAAAAAAGGCATCAATGTAAAACAAAAAAGTCCAGACAATGTTAAAAAAGATTCTACTATATGAAAACAGAATTGTGAAACAAATTTTGGAAGATGTACTTTACAAAATACAGTGTTCCTAGGCCAAAACATTTTTTAAGAAAGATTTTTGAATACTGAAGTCTTTGTTTTAGTATCAGTGAACTATAACAAGTAAGTGAGAGCAAGAAACGCTTCAAGCTAACTTAAGCTGTCAGGTAAAGACAGACCATACATTAGACTGTTTAACAGTGTACATAAGAAAAGACCTGAAGAATATGCACCTATTTTGCCTTTGGTGAACAGATTACAGGTGACTTAAAATTTCTCTTTCTCTGTTTATTGCCTGTGGTGAACAGATTACAGGTGACTTAAAATTTCTCTTTCTCTGTTTATAAGTCTTTATTGTTTATTTTTGCCATGAATACCTATTACATAGAAGGCTTGAAAAATTCAAGTAACTACAAAGTGAAAGTATTTATGATACTGTGTTGTGTTGTTCAGTCGCTCAGTCGGTCCGACTCTTTGCAACCCCATGGACTGCAGCACACCATGCTTACCTGTCCTTCACTGTCTCCCGGAGTTTGCTCAGACTCTTGTCTGTTGAGTCATTGGTGCCATCCAGCCATCTCATCCTCTGTTGTCCCCTTCTCCTCCTGCCCTCAGTCTTTCCCAGCATCAAGGTCTTTTTCAGTGAGTTAGCTATTCACATCAGGTGGCCAAAGTATTGGAGTTTCAGCTTCACCATCAATTCTTCCAGTGAATGAATATTCAGGGTTGATTTCCTTTAGGATTGACAAATTTGATCACCTTGCAGTCTGAGGGACTCTCAAGAGGCTCCTCCAGCACCATAGTTTGAAAGCATCAATTCTTCAGTGCTCAGCCTTCCTTATGGTCCAACTCTCACCTCCATACATGACTATTGGAAAAACCATAGCTTTGACTATATGGACCTTTGACAGCAAAGTGATGTCTCTGCTTTTTAATACGTTGTCTGGGTTTGTCATAGCTTTTCTTCCAAGTAGCAAATGTCTTTTAATTTCATGACTGCAGTCACTGTCCACAGTGATTTTGGACCCCAAGAACTGTAAACTAAATAAATGGGAAGTTGATATAGCTCTTCGAATTGTGTCTTTCACGGAATAAATGACACAAATACTGAGTACAGCCAGTTAGCCTCTAAAGATCTTTTTAAAAATTGCTGGATAATTCAACAATTAATTGTTGAATCTCATGCTAGCATGTTCTTATGTATTTATTTTGGTTGTTTCTGTTCAGTCACTCAGTTGTGTCTGACTCTTTGCAACCCCATGGACTATAGCATGCCAGGCTTCCCTGTCCTTCACCATCTCCTGGAGCTTGCTCAAACTCATGTCCATTATTTTGGTATGTGGGTGTGAATCATTTAATCACTAAAAATAATAGAGAGGGCTTTCAGTATGATAAGACATACAGTTTCCACTTTGTAAACTCTCTGCCCATCGTGCCATCCCGAGTGGCTCCGTTTTAGTCTGGTTTATTCTGAGCCACAGTTATATTTGCTTGAGGAAAGAACAGAGGGAAAATCTGTTATTTTTAAAGAGGTGAAAATCTCTGGATTAAATTTCTGCCTCCCTTTTGGCTCCAATTCTCTAGTGATTCCAAAATATCTCCTTTAGGAGAGGCCAGAGAGAGCACCAAGCTGCAAGCATTTAGCAAATACACATTCAGTTTTCACTCCATTTGCAGTTGTGAGATGTTAATTTTTAAATCCTTTAAACCTCTTTCTTTTGTGTAACTAGATTGTGAAGTGAAGTCAAAGTTTGTCCGTCATGTCCAACTCTGTGACGCCATGGACTATACAGTTCATGGGATTTTCCAGGCCAGAATACTGGAGTGAGTAGCCTTTCCCCTCTCTAGGGGATCTTCCCAACCCAGGGATTGAACCAAGGTCTCCCACGTTGCAGGCGGATTCTTTACCAGATGAACCATAAGGGAAGCCCAAGAATACTGGTGTGGGTAGCCTATCTCTTCTCCAGTGGATCTTCCTGACCCAGGAATCAAACCAGGGTCTCCTGCATTGCAGGCAGATTCTTTACCAACTGAGCTATCAGGGAAGCCTAAAACTAAGTTATATTCTAGAAGGAATTTCCTGAATTAAAGGGTGCTTAGACCTAGAGAAATACCTCCTGTCTGGCAGTGGTGGAATTTGAACCCACGACTCTGAGGAGACTGGAGCCTAAATCCAGCACCTTAGACTGCTCGGCCATGCTGCTTGATTGCAAAACTGAATTTTTAAGACTAAGCCCAAGTTTAATTATTTTTAAGGGTAGCGTGGGCTTTCCTCTCTAGGATAGCTGGTATAAACCCACTCTAGTTTTGTCACAATATGCACTTGAGCTGCCTGTTCTCTGTAGGACCTTAATTCTTTCTCAGGAATCCCACTGGTTGTCTATGGCTGCCAGAATGAAAGATTTGGTGGTTGTGGCTCTGTTCTGGATATTGCCTCTGCTGATCTACCGAGTACTGGGAAACCATTTCAGGTAACATGAACGGTTATACTTTTTCTTTCTAATTACTCTTATCTCACCTACGGGCTTGCGGGTAATTAGCGTGTTGTCAGTACACCAAGGAGCCATGACTGAACCAGATGGGTGCTGGGAACCTCTGGCCAAGGTCATGGATGCCTCAGTGTAAGACTGCAGGTAATCATTTCCAGGAGAGTGCTTAGCTGTCTTAATGCACAGAATCCCTCCAGAAAGAGAGTTCCAGCCTTCCAAGCTTTCCTCTGACAGTCTTCACCAACATCATCAGCTATGTGTAAGGACCCTACCACTATGGGCCTCTCCCCTCCACATGTGTGCCTGGCTCTGTGCTGTACCAGATTTGCATGATGCTTAGTCTGTGTTGGTGACTGCTGCTGCTAAGTCGCTTCAGTCGTGTCCGACTCTGTGCGACCCCATAGACGGCAGCCCACCAGGCTCCCCCATCCCTGGGATTCTCCAGGCAAGAACACTGGAGTGGGTTGCCATGGCCTTCTCCAATGCATGAAAGTGAAAAGGGAAAGGAAGTTGCTCAGTCGTGTTTGACTCTTCCCGACCCCATGGACTGCAGCCTACCTGGCTCCTCCGCCCATGGGATTTTCCAGGCAAGAGGACTGGAGTGGGGTGCCATTGCCTTCTCCGGTGTTGGTGACTATAGCAGCCATTTACAGTGAATACACAATATTTTTCACAAAGTCAGTCATTTTGCTTGATTGCCCTGTACTATTTTTGGCATCTAGGAATCAATACCTGATTTCATTTTTTTCCCCCTGCCTTTTTGATGTTGAAATTGCCCCTAGGCCCAAGAATCCACTTAGAAATTCTACTTTCTCTTTAACTTTGACGCTTCTCCCAGAGTTTTCGTGTTTAAGGCTATGAGCAGAAGGAATTTTTATTTCAGAGTTTGGTCTCTAGACAAATACCAGTTCCCATAAACTGGTTTGATTTTTTTCTCTCTAAGATCTAAGGTTAATCTTAAAAGTATTATGCTTTAAAAAGAAAAGGACTTAACGAATGCTGGACATGGTATGTAGTTAACAAAGATCTCAAATATTCTTGGGAGAATATTAAGTACCTATGAAGGGCTAAATTTGGTTGAATCCCAATGAGAACAAGTTTTGGAAAACATTCTATTTTGAGTTTTCCCAGCTGAACATTGGCTTTCCCAACAAGCCCTGCACTTTTGAGAACAGATAACTTTTACCATCACATCAGAAAAGAAACCGTCATAGGATGGAGAGTAGGCAGTACAGTTAGCCTGATCATTAAAACAATATGCAAAGTGACTTGTTTTCTTCCAGTCACTTCTATCAGTAACTCAGGTTTTGCTTCCGTAACTCTTTGCAAATGAATCGCTGACTCTGTACTTCATTTATGAGAAAGATCTGAAGAATTCCTCAAAGCTTCTCAGCTGAACAAAGATGAGCCCTTAGATATCAGATATGGGTGGAGCATTTCTGTCCAACATGCCAGAGATGTTGCCAGTGACATTACCAGTGACCGCATCACGTTGTGCTCCTTCAAAGGCCTGTATATTTTGACTTCATTTTATTGCTCCAATTTCTTTCCTGGTACTCCCTTAATAATCACTCCACCACTATCAGCTGGTTGTCTCACAAACCTAAGCTTATTCCTCCTCTTTTCCTGAGATGATCTGCTCAGTCTCTCTAAATATTCTCTAGTATTAAGTTTCATCCCTCTACTGTTATCCCAATTTCTTATTCTTTCACATGTTGACCTTTTTGCTGAAAGAATCAAAGATAGAAGAAACTGAACACTTAAAAAATATCCTCTGTAGTAAGGTTCGACTAGTTTTTTCTATAAAAAGCCTGAGAGGAAATATTTTAGCTTTTGTGAGCCACTTATATTTTTGTCACATATATATATTTTTAACCCTTTAAAATATAAAAACCATTCTTAGCTGACCATTTCTAGCTGTGGACTGCCAACCCGAGCTCTATAGAATCAAACACTTCATGGGCCCCTGTTAAATAAAGAACAGCAAATAAAAATAGCTTAGTGCTCAGTGAGCACTCACAATGTGCCAGGTGTTTTAATTAACAGGGGCTATGTTATCTAATCTCATTTTGTTGTTGTCATTCTTCATTTGCTAAGTCATGTCCGATTCTTTGCAACTCCATGGACTACAGCATGCCAGGCTTCGCTCTCCTTCACTATCTCCCAGAGCTTGTTCAAACTCATGTCCATTGAATCAGTGATGCCATCCAAGCATCTCATCCTCTGTTGCCCCTTTCTCCTGCCTTCAGTCTTTCCCAGCATCAGGGTTTTTTCCAGTGAGTCAGCTCTTTACATCAGGTAGCGAAAGTACTGGAGCTTTAGCTTCAGCATCTGTTCTTCCAATGAATATATTCAGGGTTGATTTCCTTTAGGGTTGACTGGTTTGATCTTGCTGTCCAAAGGACTCTCAAGAGTCTTCTCCAGGACCACAGTTCCATAGCATCAGTTATTCAGTGCTCAGCCTTCTTTATGGTCCAACTCTCACATCTGTACATGACTACTGGGAAAACCATACCTTTGACTATCTAACCTCATTTAATTTTCACAAAATCCTTTTGGGTTAATTTCTATAATTACCTATATTTTACATATGAGGGAACTGAGGCATAGAAAGTTGAAGTACCTTACACAAGATCACATAACTAGTAGGTGTCCTGGGATTTCTTTGGAAGGAATGATGCTAAAGCTGAAACTCCAGTACTTTGGCCACTTCATGCGAAGAGTTGACTCATTGGAAAAGACTCTGATGCTGGGAGGGATTGGGGGCAGGAGGAGAAGGGGACAACAGAGGATGAGATGGCTGGATGGCATCGCTGACTCGATGGACATGAGTCTCAGTGAACTCCGGGAGTTTGTGATGGACAGGGAGGCCTGGCGTGCTGCGATTCATGGGGTTGTAAAGAGTCAGACATGACTGAGCGACTGAACTGAACTGGGATCACACAGTTAGTTGATTGAAAAATAATAATGAGTTAATTAGTGATGTTTAATTTAGGTCTTTTTTTTTTTGGAAATATACTTCCTTACTGATTTTCCTAATATCCGTGAGGTGTATTAACATTATCTGAAATATATTTACATAATGATGTATGTGTTGCCATTTTCACGGAACACAGCACACATTTTCCTAGGCCTGTGCTCATTCTCAGCTTTCTTATTTCATCAGTGCACCCCTGGATATCGGGCTGAGGAGGCAGTGGAGATGTTAAAGACCTTCTACAAACAAGAAAATCCAAATGGTCGGTTTTCCCCTCCTGTGTACACATACTTAGTCGGTACGAAGCAAGTCTGCGTGGGCCTACCTCTTCATTTTCTCTTTCTTTTCTATTCTTTTCACAGCACCAAAATCAAAGGTTCGAAAAAAGGAATGTCACAAATCCTGAACTTGTTTTAATGAAAGACTCACGCCCCTGGGACGACATTCTTGGACAGAAAGCTGTTGACATCGTTGAAGCATATGTTTATATATTGTCCATAATTCGCGGGAAAATGGTTTCTCATCATTTGCTCTGTTAAGGGAGCAAATGAGCACTTTTTAAAAGGCTGACAGTTGCAAACAACTCCTAGCTTTTCCACAAGCTGAAAGACCATTTTTAAGAAGGGGAAAAGTTAAAGATTGAGGTTTTAGAAATTAGCAAGCAGTTCCTGTTCTTCATGCCAAAATCCTTATGCCTGGTCCAGGAATGCACTGACTTTCAGAGGATGTGTATCCAGACTCAGTTGCCTGGTGTGTCTGCCTGGAGAGCATCACCCGATAGACAGCTGCTCCAGGCCTTACAGACGGGGATCCTTCATCCTTGGCAGCCACCGTGTTCTCCCGGGTTGCGTGTGTCGGGGAGGGAGACTTCCTTGGAAGTTGTATTAATATATGAATCATATACATATTGGACCACGATTCTGTGGTCCTTAGAAGAGATTTTTGCTTTTATAAAGCATTTAGAGAAAATACATACTTTTAAAACACATATTCATCATTTAACAGCATACTGCTATCATAAAACCTTATTCATGCCTTCTTTGAAGATGAAATAAAATAAAAATAAAAGAAATGCCTAAGTAGATGACTCTTTCTTTGTTATTGAGCAACTCTACTGTGCCAGGCTCTGTTTGTTCACTGAAGTGAAAGTTGCTTGGTCGTGTACAACTTTGCAGCAACCCCATGAACTGTAGCCCTCCAGGCTCCTCTGTCCATGGAATTCTCCAGGCAAGAATACTGGAGTGGGTTGCCATTAGCAGAATGAAGTATCCTGCCCTCATGGAGCTTCTAGTCTAACGGGAGGAGACAGACAATGATCATAATAGATTATACAGTATGTTAGAGGTTGATAAGAATTATGGCAAAAAGAACAAGGCAGAGGGGGTGGGCGTGCCCCTCAGTAGGAGGAATGGTTGCAGGATTAAATAGAATGATTCATTACATCTGAAATCAAACACAGCTATTTCTCTATGAAAACCAGATTTAGAATTTAAAATCTACAATGTAAAAGTGACTTCCCTGGCAATCCAGTGGTTAAGACTCTGAGTTTCCACTGCAGGTAGCAAGGGTTCCATCCCTGGTTGGGAAACCAAGATCCCACATGCCATGCAGCGTGGCCAAAAAAAAAAAATCTAAAATGTAAAAGTGTGAGCACAGCCCTAGAAAGGGTATCCACAGCAGGAAGCTCGGTACTCACCTTCCTGACTGTAGCAGTGGTTGCCACTATGAACTTCAGCTTTGTAGAGCCTCTTGGGGATGCTCTGTGTCTGCCCAGAAGGGGGCCTCGCTGTTCCATCAGAAACCCAGCTCCAAGCCTTGGAAGGCAGCTTCTTCTCGATTGCATTTCTTCAGTGGATTCATTTCCTTGATGCAAAGCATCTGTATTTGTTGGTTCTGCCATTTGAGTGATGTCTCCGACTTGTTTGTTTTGAATTACATTGCAGGCTGGAATGTAATTGTGGTGAAAGGATTTTTATATTGCTGAGAGTAGCAGCTAACCACAGTTACATACTACAAAGGGTTTATAATGGCATGGTTTTGTACGCGTGTGTTTTTAACTGCATTTGAGAAGTTTTATGGAGAAGAACATGCATGATTTTAAATCTATAATAATTTTGCATGTACCTTCCATTCAATTTCACCTACTTTAAAAATGATCTTCTCATTAAATTTTAGTGCTTTGACTAGTTTGTACATGTTTGCTGTTAGTCATGATTCATTTCTGCTTTTTAGGCTTTTCTGCAAGTGGACTTCATTGTACTTATTGTCTTCATGTCATTTTCTTGGGGATTATTTGCAGACAAAAAACCTGAGAGCTTTTTTTCTGGGGAGTACCACCCCATAAGTTCAGCCACACATCTTACGTCAAGTAAGTTCTTGGTGTTAGTCCCTCAGTCATGTGTGACTCTTTGTGACCCCATTGACTGTAGCCCACTAGGCTCCTCTGTGTGTAGAATTCTCCAGGCAAGAATACTGGCAGTGGTTGCCATTTCCTTCTCCAGGGGATCTTCCCCACCCAGAGACTGAACCTGGGTTTCCAGCATTGCAGGCAGACTCTTTACCGACTGAGCCACCCGGGAAGCTTAAAACCTCTTAAGTTCTTGGTAAACATTGTCAAATAAAATTATTGATGACATTTTGGGGAAAATTAATAATAAGAGTATCTGGGATACAAAACCAAAGCCAGAAATAGAATCTGGGTATTTTAACCCAGAGACAGTCACTACTAAAAGGGTCAAGAAAATAATAAAACTATAAATAGGGAAGGATACAAAAGACTTACCAATATACATATGTTCTTTGCTGTTTTGAAGAATGTATAAGTATTCCAAATTCCTAAGCATCGCTGAAAATTTTAATTTTGATTATTATCTTTTTGATTCTCTTTCCACCAGGTGAGTTATAGAGTAGTCTCTCCTAAATGTTTGGTCTTAGGCATTGCTTTGGCGAACAATCAGTCTGAATGAAGTACTGAAGATTGGACGTGGGCACCACCAGCTCCCCAGCACCACTGTGGGCTCACAGACATGAAGGCTGTGGGATTTTGACGGCAGTTAAGCGGTGATGGTGAGGATGTGTGATAAGGTGTCCTGCTTCCTCAGTCGCCGCACATTCTCTAGCTACATAGACATGGCTTAAAGTATTATTCCATTTCAAACGATTGAATCCAATTGATTGATACTGATGGAGCATGTCTAAGAGGCCAGCTGAGAGGTTTGCTTTGTGTATGAGATAATTCTGCAAGTTGTGGGATGCAGAAAGGTTTTAGAACACAGCCTTGTTTAGAGAAATTAGTGGGAAATGATTGCATCTGAGTTGCTAGAGTATCCAATGGTTACTGGTCTGTACACTGGACTCGGTACACTGGGTGGTGTGTAATGCTTTGGCAGGCTTCAATCACTGATAAAAGATCATGTTAAAATATCTTTGTGCTTTCTTGTGACTTGGCACAAGCATCCCTTCCTGTGTTGTATTTGGAACATCATGTAGAGAAAACAGATAGCCAAGGACTCCAATGTAGGCTAGAACTGTTAATTTTTCTTTAAATGCTATTTGGAAATAATTTCAAACATAGAGAAAAGTTGTAAAACTAGTTATCTGTCCCTTATTCTTTAAAACTATTAACATTTTTTACTTTAAGCTTTATCATTTGATTTCTGTTTTCTCTTTCTAAATATATATATATACATATATATACATAATACATAAAACATATATATATATAAAACAATATATGTATATATTTTTCTGGACCATTTAGTAGAAAGTTACATATATCATATTGTTATACTCCTGTATTGCTTAGCGCTTATTCACTTTGCTCAGTCATGTCCGACTCTTTGTGACCCCATGGACTGTAGCCCGTGAGGCTCCTCTATCCATGGAATTTTCCAGACAAGAATACTGGAGTGGGTTGCCATCTCCTCCTCCAGGGGATCTTCCCCATTCAGGGACTGAACCCACATCTCTCATGTCTCCTGCATTGGCAGGTGGATTCTTTACCACTGGCACCACCTGGGAAGCTATATAAGAACTTCTTTTATATATACACTCATATAGTTCTTATATAATCATGGTATAGTTATTGACTTCTGTAAATTTAACATTGATACAGTATTTTTATCTAATATACTATTTGTATTGCAGTTTGGCAGTTGACACCTTAATTCTTTAGAGAATCTTCCCCCCTCCCCTGCAATATCAGATCCATTCTAAGGTCAGATGTTGCATTTGATTGTCAAGGACCTTTAGCTTCTTTTATTCTAGAACATTCCCACAGCCTTCGTCTCTTGTGACATTAAAAAAATAATACAGCCCTTCTGTCCCAACATCCTTTTTATTTTTTAATATTGGTGTTTCCTCATGATTAGATACAGGTTATGCATTCTAGGTGATAAGATGTTCTTCTCAGAGTGTCACATCTGGAGGTCCCCAAAGGCCATCTGTCCCTCACTGGTGATGTTAATTTTAGTTACTGGGTGAAAGTGTTATCTGATTTCTTTGCTATATAATTACTCCTCCCCCCACCCCCCGCCCCCCACCCCCCGCAACTCCCTTGCAAAGAATATGCCATCTGGGGAGAGGAACTGTTACATTTTTTTTTAAAGAAAATGTATTTGACATTGATGGAAAGAAAATTAATGGTATATATTTCAAAGCAACTGTTAAATTATTTGATTGTGTTCTTCCTCTTTTAGTATGTCTGCCAAAATTTATAAAATTCTTCACAAAATTCTTTTCCTAATAATATTTAAATAGGGATGTCTTAAAAGTCAAAAGGCAACCTCAGAAATAAGTTCTTTCCTAATCTTTTCCTCAGTAGAGCAAATAATTCTATCAACTTAATTATATATCTGATTGGAGTCTTGGAAAAATAGGTCTAAGATGTTTCTGGCTTCACAGAGGGCCTACAGTGGTCCAAGTGGATCTAGGTAGGTAGCTCTTGGGTCATAAAATGTGAGTTCTCTTGGGTTTCCATAGAGATATCTAGACTTAAAATGTTATAAGCATTGCTACTTTCAAAATGACTATCAGTATAAATAGCAAAAGCCAAGGCTCTTTTTGAAGAAAAAAAAAGAACATTTTTTTAAAGTAGTGAGTTTCCTGTTTAAAAATCCATGTTGAAGCCAAAGCTTGTCCTTCCCAGTCGTTCTGCCTCAACTGGTCTTGAACAACCCTGGGGAGACGAGGCATTGGAAATTGCTCTCCCTGCCTTTTGGCAAGGAAATGAGCCTACACTGACCTCATCTATGAAGAAAACTGCCAACTATTTTCTTCCTCTGAAAATCGTTAATTGCGTGGTGAGGAAAGGGGTGGTGGGTGACGTTGTTATTTTTGTGGTAAGTAAGACTGGCATATGTTCCGGTGAAAGTTTGACATCTTTAGGATCTTTGTTTTTTCAAGTCGAGTTAATAAAAGCAGGCTCATGGGATTATTTCTCACCTTATTTTTAAGTGATCTTTGGGCTCCATACCATGTATCCATGACTACTAGTGAGACCTCGTGATGTGGTTGAGAAACCATGAACTTGGGAGTCTAGAGCAGGAGCTGGAAAACTCAGCTTGCTCTCTATTTGGGTACCACTCACAAGTCAGAAATGGTTTTAAGCTTTTAAATGGTTGAAATAAAATCAAAAGGAGATTTTAGTGACCCATCAACATATGAAATTCAAATGTCAGTGACCATAAATTCAGTTTTGTTGGGACAGAATCATACCCATTTGTTTCCATATTGTCTGGGGCTGCCTCTGTGCTGTAGTGGCAAAGTCGAGTAGCTGTGACAGAGACCTGTGGTTTCCACATCTAAAATATTGTTTCTGGCCCTTTAAGAAAACATATCCTACCCACTCTGGTCTAGAGAATATAAAATGTTGAGATTGGATTTCTAAGGTGCTTATTCAAGTTCTGTGACTTTGGAACTGAATCACATGGTTCATTGCACAGCTGTGGTGAATTGCTTCAGTACTGTGATTCATTCTTTAAGTCGGTTTATAAATATGAAAGAGAGATCCAAGACACTAAAGTATAAAATATTTATCTTGGCTTAGAATATTCTGTTTCCTTACATACACTTCAAGAGAGTGTCAAGGAGCAAAGATACTTTATCATTTTATTTGAGTTTAGAATAAAAAATACATTTTATTCATCATCATCTTATTAAAAATGTTAGCAAATATTTATCACTTTTAAGAACTGTGACTATAATTTCAGAAATCTATTGGACCCTTTTAAAAAGCAGGATTTAAACAAAAACTATCTCCATACCATTCCCATCACTGCGCTTTCCCTAATTTTCTTGGGGAATAAGCTTGGTAGCCCTTTGCTGCTAGACTCACATATATAGTTTGAAGAGAAGACAAAAAATAAATATTTATTAGGCATTGTGTGTGCATGTTTTGTTTTTACCTAGCTTTGAGTTCAGGACAAAGTCTTATGCATAATAGATGTGTGTGTGTGTGTGTGTGTTCAGTTGCTCAGTCATCTCCGACTCTTTGTGACCCCATGGACTAAAGCCCACCAGGACCCTCTCCCAGCAAGAATACTGGAGTGGGTTGCCATTTCCTCCTCTAGGGGATCTTCCCGACCCAGGGATTGACCCCGCGTCTCCTGTTTTGCAGGCAAATTCTTTAACACTGTGCCACCTGAGACTCCCAATAGACAGAAACTATGTCAATTCTAAATTGCACAGTAAAGAAGTATTTGAGGCAGACTTCATGTAGAAGGAGGGACACTGACTGTATCTTGAAAGGCAAGTAGGATTTGAGAAGGCAGGGGAGAGGTAAAGGGCAGCATATGCAATATTAGAGTAAGGAAGGGACAGTGGTGTGAAGACCCAGGAAAGGGATGTTTGGACCAAGTTACAAAGATCCCCTACTTCCTTGTGAGAAGGAGTCGCTTTTCATTCTGTCTCTGATGTGAGTGATTTCATGCTCCTTCCTGAGTCTGTGTGGTTGGGGGAGGGGGTTGCCACGGGCAGAGGTTCTGACCTTACTGTCACTGAGGTAAAGCGACTGGAATCTCACATCACGAGGCAAGATGTGAACTGTGGGGATGGAATGTGTCAGAAACAGACGCTAACATTTACCTCAAATATGTGCCCGGCTCTTTTCATATGTTACCTCAGTAAACCTCACATCAATCCTAAGAATCGGTACGGTGATCATGTCCATTTACACCCAGGAAACCAAGGCACGGGGAGGTTCAAAACCTGTCCAGAGTCATAGAGCACTGAGTATTTGTATTGGTTAGAACAGACTAGTTTATGCCACGGGAACAACCCTCACATTTTAGTGACTTAAAACAAATCTTTAACTCTCTCCTGCTTTACTTCAGGTCGGGCCAAGAGCTTGGGCCACCATCTGGAACATAGTCAGCCATGGTGGCAGGGAGGTGAGAGGGTGGCAAGCAGTGAAGCAGGGCTTCACCCTCGGTTGTGCGTGTGCACAGCCTGGGGAGCTCGTTAAGGTGAATCCGCACTCCTAGTAAGCTTCCGGGTGATTCTTATACTGCTGGACCGTGGGCCACTCGAGTAAGGAGGGCTTACTGGCTTTTGCCTGGAAGAGACTCATCTCTTCTCATACAGGAGTTAAAATCACACAGACATGCCCAACTTCAAGGTGGCAGGAAATGTAATCCGTCTATCTCAGGAGGAGCAGAATGGTAATATTCGTGAACAGCCCTCATGAAGAACAGGAAGGCGTGAAGCTAGGATTTGAATTCATGCAGGCTGTCTCCAGAGTGCATGCTTTTTCTTTTATTTTTTAAAAAGGCTTCTGTTTTCACGTTTACTTTCCCAGATTTTATTTTACATTTTTTAACCATTAAAAAAATTGAAGAGTAGTAAATTTACAATATTGTGTTAGTTTCAGGTGTACAGCAAAGCGATTCATATGTATCTCTATATATATTTATATCTTTTCTTTCCAGATTCGTTTTCATAATAGGTTATTACCAGATGTTGACTATAGTTCCCTTTACTGTATAGTAGGTCCTCATTGTTTTTCTGTTTTATATACAGCAGTACGTGCTCTTAGTCATCACTCCGTACAGTCATAGGTGTCGATCCATTTGCTATGGAGAAAGCGCAGAACGGTGGAGGGCGGCCGGGTAGGGCAGCCCTCAAGACTGATCAGTTGCGGTCTACTTGTGTGACAAGCATTGGGTGTCCCAGGCAGCCTCGTGTCAAAGGCAGCGGTTCTCAACGTGGTGTCGCAACTCTGTGAAATGTTTCAATCCATTTTTTTTTTTCTTAATAGCGTGCTGACATCTCTGAATTATTTATTTTTGTTCAAAGCATACCTTAGAGTGGATTCAAGCCTTTCTTGATGACACTGTCTCTCATGTAATATTCTGCTGTGCTTTCTTGTTTTGGAGAAGGGGTGGGGTTAAAGCCAGCATGCAGGGAATTGTGCACGAGCCTGGGAATGCCCACGGGGATGTGTTCACACACCATTCATCATGTGTGTTTGTGCAAAGTGCTGGAGTTGCCGGTCTGACGGAGTCCTAGGCTTGGGGTCAGTATGACACACTCAGTTCCCATCTGGTGGTGGCTAAGAAGCAGCCTGTCTGAGCCTGCAGCCTACCCCCATGCCTAGAAACTTCTGAGATGGTCCTTAAAAATTGGGAATTGTGGGAGTGAGTGGTGGATATCAGCCCACGTTAGAGTCTTTATTGTTTTTCTTGGTAATCTTCCCATCATCTTTTTAAAAAAAAATTATTTATATTTAATTGGAGGATAATTGCTTTACAATGTTGTGTTGGTTTCTGCCATACATCAGCATGAATCAGCCATAGGTATACATACATATGTCCCCTCCCTCTTGAACCTCCCTCTCACCTCCCGCCCTCTAGGTTGTGCCAGAGCACCAGTTTGAGCCGTCTGTGTCATACAGCAAATTCCCACTGGCTGTCTACTTTATGTATGGTAATGTATGTGTTTCAGTGCTATTCTCTCAATGTCCCACTTGCTCCTCCCCGCACTGTGTCCACAAGTCTGTCTCTATTGCTGCCTTGCAAATAGGTTAATCAGTAGCATTTTTCTGGATTCCACATACATGCGTTAGTACATATTTGTTTTTCTGGCTTACTTCACTCTGTGCAATAGGCTCTAGGTTCATACACCTCATTATAACTCTCTTTAAATGGGGCAAAGAGACCTGGGTTCCTTACAGCACAGAACTGAGTGAACGTCACACCTCCTTTGACCTTCACAGAAAGCCCAGCTCTCATTCCCACTGCAGCCCACTTTGCAATCATCTCCCAGGCTGAAGCAGAGATGAACTCTTCAGAAACATCAGTTTCTGCAAGGCCCTGACCACCTTACGGGAAACCTGACCTGCCAATGATGCTTGTTTCTTCCATCCTCTAAGATTGCATATGCTGCCCTTCACCCTCTTCCCTGCTGTTCCAAATCCTACTTGCCTTTCAGAGTACAGCCAGTGTCCCTCCTTTTCCATGAAGTCTGCCTCAAATAAAATTTGAACCACTCCCCCCAACAAAGGAGATAGAGGTACATATCAGTTTTATATAATAATTAGAGATGAGATTTCAGAATTAACCCATCATGCTAGTTGATTTCAATCAGCAATCTGAGAAAATGGGCCTCAACAGTTTTTCTTTTGGAAAATCAAAATTGCCATGTTGAAAAATGCTTTCACCCCTGCCCACTTTATCTGTCATTAATCATGGGAAGAGCTGAAGGAAACAGATTGCTTCTCCAGAGGCACTTTTTTCATGTAATGCATGTAGTTCAATTAAAATATGCAGATTAATGCAAAGTTAATAAGGGAACAGAAGAAACAAAGTCTTGCTATTTTTATTAATTACTTAGGCTGAAACCTACAGTATGACTGTTTAAAATTAATGGAACAGAATTCTACTGCTGGATCATTCTAATCCTAGTCCTAAAATGTACTATCAGTCATCTTTCTCAGCTGTTAGTGCCCTTTGGCAAAAGGCCTATCCCTCCATCAGTTGGAGCTTTCCAGATGGCTCAAGGGTAAAGAATTCACCTGACCGATGAAGGAGATGCAGAAGATGAGGTTTGCTCCCTGGATCGAGAAGATCCCCTGGAGGAGGAAATGGCAGCCTACTCTAGTATTCTTGCCAAGAAAATCCCATGGACAGAGGAGCCTGGCAGGCTACAGTCCATAGGGGCGCAAAGAGTTGGACAGGACTGAGCAGCAGAGTGCACACACACTCCATCAGTAAGGCTGACTTCCCAGGAAAGTACTTTCAACTTTTAATCTAGTCTCAGCTGACATTGCTAGAAAGCCATTTCTTTCAATGACATTTCTATATTGGAGGCCTCAGTAAGTTAAGGATGTCAGCTTGATTTTTATATTGGCAATGTCCGCCATCCTGATTCAACTGCTAAACCATTTCAGGAAAGATGGAACTTCTTCCTGACCTGAGAGGGACTGCATTTTCTTGGTGACAAGCTCTATGGCCAGAATGGCCCAGGGAACCTTGCAGGCCCGCCACCTTCGTTGTGGGATTTCCTCCTCAGATGAGCCCAAGACTCCACACAAAGGTTTTTTGCTGGTTTTCCTACCCTAAGCACATTTTATCAACTTCATAATCCTCAAGCATGACTGTACTCTTCCCTTCAGAGTCTTGCAGGCTCCATGAAAGCTTTTCCAATGTCTCCAGCCCACAACTACCGTTTTCTTCAAACTCCTATTTAGTGTCGCATAGTTTAATAGTCAATTGGCCTCTAATTACAGTAATTAGATTGTAAGCTCCTCAAAAGCAAGGATTTAGCCCAATGCTAGGCCCAGAGGCGGCTTCGGTCAGTGCTGACTGACTGATGGATTTGCAGTTCTGGATGGTTTCCAGCCGGCAGGACAAATGGGTGAGTTAGCCTGGCTGAGAGTGCCCCGTCGGCTGGCTGAGCGCGCCCTCCATCTTTGTGTGCTTTGCCAGAGGCCACTGGTCACTGCCGGGCAGCCCAGAGAGCATCACCTAGACCCCTGGTGATTTCTTCCAACTCCTTCTCATTTAGAAACCTATATTTTGAGCTGGGGCATGTCATTTCCCATTCTCAGATTTGAGAAGTCAGAAAGAAGCAGCGGGAGAGAGGGGCAGAGAGGTAAACATTTTAGATCTGTTTTGCTAGAACCTTACTTTCCTGTGCAAGCATCACAAATAAAATGAGGACACGTTGCACATTTAAGAGTGAGGAAAATGCTGTGCAGAGATTGATTTATACAATTTTTTTTTTTTTGCAAGATTAGTCCAGAAGCTGGATTAATATTTTAATCGTATTCTCTTGAGAGGAAAAGGCAGCTGGTGAAATTGTTGGAGGTGACGTGCCAATCTACATAGAAACCAAGTGTGGTTTGGAGACCACCATGGAAATAATAACTTCAGTCATTAAGTGGAGAATGAAAGGAAGAAAGAAACCAGATAAGTTTTCCAGGATCAAGAAGTTATTTTTATTATAAACTAACCTTAGGGAGACCATAGGCTTTATTATTATTTTAACATTTAAATTCAAATACTGATGGCTTTATCTTTTCACTGCTGATTACTCTTGGCAGAATTAGCCATGAGGGCTATAGAAAATCTTTCATCTTTTTCTTTTTAAGTTACCATTTTAATTGTGTGTATAAGCTCAGTTGTGTAGGCAAAGCCTGGCAGGGAGCACACAGTGTCACAATTTGTGTCTTGACATAGAATTTCTCTCTTCCTGTGAACTTGGCTTCCCAAGGCCTGAATTCTAACAGTTGGTACAAATTCACTGGCATCCTGAAATCTAAAGGAAGAGGCCGTTCTCTCTGTCTTTTTGTTTGTCTGGCTGTTTGTTTTCTTGCAGACGTGGGTAACACAAAATTTTTACAATTGTCTGTAGCTGGCATTAGCACTAAGCGTCTGGAATATTACATGCGGGGCTCTGGGAAATGCAGTCTTTTGCTTGGGAACTGCCCTCAGTTGGAAATTGATGTTTAGATTGATACTGGGAATTTGTTTGTGCTTTTGAAATTCGTGAAATTAAGGCTGGTACTGTGATGTTCGGGTGTGTTTTGTTGACCCATAGGTATTTCAGAAGAGAAGAAAATGAGAGCCTTAGGGTTGAAATGATCAAACTTTGAAGGTGTTAAGGCTCTCCTCCAGTTACCCTGGCAGATGGCCCAGGGGGCAGCTGCTAACAAAAGATCGCAGATTCCACCCAAAGGCCTGAAAACCATCTCTTCTGCCTGGAACTGAGTCAGTAAAAGGAAATAGGGTTGGGCAGAAGTTTGGACTGAATTTTCTCTGTAGCAGCAACAGATTGAACTGATAATAGGAGAAAGTTTGTATTGTTAACTTTTACAAGGTGGCAGTCAATTTCGGGAATTTTAAAGTGCTGGCATATTGTTTGGGCCGTATTTTCATCTGGTGCTTATTGTCCACCCTGCTTGGTTAGATAGCATAGCTGAGCAGGACCCAAGAGAAGGGAGAATTGAGGCTGACTGTGGCATTGGGGCTAATGCAATTAATGTCCTGATTGTTTGAGCAGCTTTGGGGGCCACAATAGAGAGGCATTCATAAAATCGCCGAAGAAATAACGTGGCCTACTCTTTGAATCCTGGAGGATATAGAAGAGAGAATTTAGAAGCCAGCATGGAGGAAGTAGCTCCATGAAGGAAAGGGTAAGCCTTTTTATGGTTTCTGTCCTGATCTCTCCTTTCCTGTGGAGGTCAGTAACTCTCAGAGTAGACTGTGGCTCCCACGGTTAATTTCACTGGATTAATAAGAGAAATAGCAAAAAAAAAAAAAGAAGAAGAATGTTGATGTCTAAAAGAAGGGAAGTCACTTGTCTATTCATGTTATTGATTGGTTAGGTGAAGGGCATTTGATTTCTTTATGCTAATGGACAGAGTTATAGGGCCAAGTTAGAAGTCACTTTGGACTCTTTCTCAAAACTCTGAAGGGAGCTAGGTGAGATGGCATGGGGGCCGCTGAGAAACATCAATGGCTTAAGCCACCCTCATGGAAGAGAATAAGAGACAAGTTCTGGAGGTGTGCTCAGCTGTGTTAGACTCTTTGTGACCCAAGGACTGTAGCTCGCCCTCTGTCCACGGAATTCTTCAGGCAAGAATACCAGAGTGGGGTGCCACTGCCTACTCCAGGGGATCTTCCTGACTCAGGGAGATTGAACCCAAGTTTCTTGCATCTCCTGCAATGGCAGGCATATTCTTTGCCACTAGCGCCACCTGGGAAGCCCATGTTTACAGAGAGTTCAATACCAATATTTTGTATCCAAGCCTATTAGGCTCACCTGACTTAAATAGTAGTGTTCTCTGTGATCCAGCCTAGTTAGAAATGGAGCTGACAGAACACAGACTCATGACTTTATCGTGTGCCAGGCATGGCTGTGAGAGGCTTTGCAGCTATTATGTGATTCTTGTAGCAACCTTGAAGTTTATTATTCTTTTTCCCACTTAAGGAGTCAGTGAATTTAATGTGCTCAAGATCACAGAGCTAGTAAGGGGCAGAACCAGAATTTAAACTCGAGAGCTCCATTTCCTCACCATCACACTGAACTATTTCAAGAAGATTACCCGAATAGGAAAAGAACCAGAAGAATGAGGATTGTTCATCCCTGCCCAGCCCTCTGGTGGAACAAAAATCTCATAACTTGAGTTTATTCATGAGCCTAGACTTTGGCTTCTCTCAGTAGGTTGTAAATATGAATGTCTCTCTCTACTCTGTGTGTGGGGGGTTTTTTGTTTGTTTATTTTCTTTTATGTTTTTTAAAAAAAATTAACAAGGTAAATCTTGTAGATGAAAAGAACTGTTTTACTTATAAGAACAGATTTCAGGATACTTACAAGCTTAAAAAATAAAACTGCCTGGTTCTTTGCAAAAACTTGAAGTAAAATTGTATGATTTTGTAAAAAACTTTTCAGTGAGACTGGTTATATTCAGGGAGGCTTCCCTGGTATCTCAGCTGGTAAAGAATCTGCCTGCAATGCAGGAGACCCCGGTTGCATTCCTGGGTCAGGAAGGTCCCCTGGAGAAGGGATAGGCTACCCACTCCAGTATTCTTGGACTTCCCTGGTGGCTCAGCTGGTAAAGAATCTGCCTGCAATGTGGGAGATCTGGGTTTAATCCCTGGTTGGGAAGATCCCCTGGAAAAGGAAATGGCTACCCACTCCAGTATTCTGGCCTGGAGGATACTTACAAGCTTAAAAAATAAAATTGCCTGGCTCTTTGCAAAAACTGGAAATAAAATTGCCTGATTTTATAAAAAAAACTTTTCAACGCAATAGGTCGTGTTCAGGATCCACAGATGAACTGCCAATACCTTTGCATATTCTATAACTGTTTCTCCAAAATAACAATACACATTATTATTTTTATTGTTAGAATCATCATTAGGTTCTGTACTGAGTGATTTACATGTATTTTCTCACATTGACATGTATGTGATGGATACCCCCATTATGTGTCAGTTGTCTATTGTCATAGCAATGCTATGTAACAAAACCCCACAAAACCTCAGTGGCATATATAAATAGTTATTTATTGCTTGTACATGCAGGGTGACTGGTTAAATCGATCTGCTAACCTTGACTGGACTGGCTCACGACCTGTAGGATTTGGTTCAGTGAAGACAGATCTAGCCTGACCTTGGCTGGGATAAGTGGGGGCAATTCAGTTCCTCCATTTGTATCTCTTCTCCAGAAGTCTTGCACTGGGCGTGTCCTGTTGTTAACTGCACAGTGCAAGCTCTGAAAAAGCCTAATTGCATAAGTCCCTTTCAATCTTCTTACAACATGTCTGTTAATATCTCATTGGTCAAAGCAAGTCACATAGTGTAAGGATGTGGAATAATGCCCTCCATCCCTTTAAAGAGCATTGAAAAACAGCATGGCAAAGTGTATAGATACAGGAAATGCTGAACAATTGGGCCCATTTTTGCAGTCTATTACATATTCTCTTTTTACAGATGGAGAACCTGACAGATAGTAAGTGTCTTGCTTAGGGTCACATAGACAAATTAAGTGACAGAGCTTGAATTTAAACCTAGGTTTGTCTTTTCACAAAGCTGGAGCTCTTAATGATGTCAGTTCAGTTCAGTCACTCAGTCGTGTCCAACTCTGTGACCCCATGGACTGCAGCACGCCAGGCTTCCCTGTCCATCACCAACTCCCAGAGCTTGCTCAAACTCATGTCCATCGAGTCGGTGATGCCATCCAACCATCTCATCTGTTGTCCCCTTGTCCTCCTGCCTTCAATCTTTCCCAGAATCAGGGTCTTTTCCAACGAGTCAGTTCTTCGCATCAGGTGGCCAAAGTATTGGAGTTTCAGTTTCAGTATCAGTCCTTCCAATGAACATTCAGGACTGATTTCCTTTAGGATTGACTGGTTTGATCTCCTTGCAGTCAAAGGGACTCTCAAGAGTCTTCTCCAACACCACAGTTCAAAAAGATGTATTATACTATACTTAATGATGTATTATACTATAAATGCAAGATTTAGAAACTAGCCCTGCCTCCAACTCCTTTACAGATCTTTTAACTCCCTTATTACACATCTTAACCAATGAAGACAAAATCCACCTGTTGATAATATATCATGAGAATGCTGTGAGGAGTGATAAATGTTAGCAGATTCAATGAAAAAGTACTGGGTATTATGATCAAAGAAATACGCAGACTTTTAAATCACTGCCTGACCTCATTTTACATTTTGTAGTCTTTCAGATCTCTCTCACCAGCCATAGTTGAGAAACACAGTGAGTATAAAATTTCTTAATATTCTCACTCCTTCCTCTGTCATATCATCCTAGCAATGCCTCATTCTGCCTATATTAGCAGTAATTATACATGGAAATTATACCCTACACAAATTTATTTTTCAAAGTAATTTGATAGTAATATTTTTAAGATGGTCCAGAAAGTTGTATGTTTTAACCATTGATGAATGTGGACTCTTAACTGATAGAAAATTTAGTTTTTCCATCAACTGCCTTTTTACAGACGTGTCCTAGCCTAGTTTTGCTTTGTAACTTGCAGCTACTGTTGTTATTCTATTAATTTTATGGCAAATGTTTTGAAGAAAGTTGAAAATTTTTATATACTTCTGTTGACCCTAAAAGCGCACCAGCAGAAGGGCACATTGAGATGCACTGCTTGCTAACAATGCCTTCCTAAAAGGGAACTGTCACGGCATGCCCTTTGGCTCTTGGTCTCCTGGTCCTGTCCTGGACCACTGACAATATAACAGAGACAACTTTCTGCTTCTCAGAAAAGAAAAAAAAATTTTTTTAACAGAGCTCTGAGGACCACTGAGGATCTAACAGGATTTTTGTGAGTGCCCCGTGGATCAGAAAGATTTTGAGGATCACCATGGAAATAAAGAATTAGGAGGAGAGACTAGAAAGAAAAGGGAAGTTTTGAAGAGAGGTGACATTCTAAAGATGATGGGATACTGGTTCTGGAATGAGGGGAATAAGCAAAGCTGACAGCTGGGGGAGACTGAGAAGATCAATTCAGATTCTTTGTGAATATAAAAACTTGAGGAACCTGTGTATGGTCTATATCTCCTCCTTCTAGAACTTACCATATATATGACACTCCCCTGCTCTCCCACAAGACCATAGACTTAGTGAAGGCAGGAACTGTGTATGTCCTGAGTGGTGTAATCACAGGATAGCCCAATGCACCACACTGAGCTTGCACTCCACAAATATTTGTTAGTGAGGTGTCCCAGAATCAGCTAATACTTCTATTGTTTTTCTCTAGCAAAACCTCAAAAACTACCTTTATCTTGTGTAACAGAAGAATAACCCGTGAGTTGGATGTAACGTGGGAATTAAAGAAAACATAATACCAGTCTTTAATTGTGTCCTGAAGGAAATGTTTCTCACTGTGGAAGAGAGAGAAGGAAGGAAAATACTGTAAATCAAGAGACCTGTGTTCTCCTGGTAGCTCTGGTCTTGATCTTGGTCACATGACACATCAACAGCTTTCCCATTTATGAAATAGAAATAACAAATGATGTGCTGAACTTGGAAACGTTTCAGAACGAAAAGTACCAAATTGATATGAGGTACTATCATTGGGTGACACACAGTTTAAACTGGAAGGAAGAACTCCAGACACAGAAACCACGTCTTTTGTCTTTTTCATCTTGCACACAACTGCGGGGCCTAACGTGGTTCATGATCAGTAATTGGCACTCGGGCTGTGTTTATGGGATTAATGAATGATCCTAAACTGCAACAAAGAATCATAAAGATGATTTCAGATAGTTATTCTTATTTCTTTGTTCATAGATAGAGATTTTTCACATATGAGTAGTATCATGCAGTTGAATTATTAAAAACTTATGTAAGATATATAGAATTGTAAAGCAGAATTTCTGCCCTCAGGAAACTTCCTATTTCATTGGTACACAAGATTTAATTAGTTACTCTTTCCTCAAATTAAACAGTAATAAAAGACAGTGGGAGGGCCTTCTGGTGGTCCAGTGGTTAAGAATCTGCCTTGCAGTGCAGGGGACGGAGATTCCATTCCTGGTTTGGGAACTGAGATCGTACATGCTGTAGAGCAACTAAGCCGGCAGCAACAACCAGTGAGTGCCCGTGTTCTGGAGCCCACCTGCCACAACTGGAGACGCCGTGCGCTGCAGTGAAAACTCCTGCATGATGCAGCGAAGATCGCAAGTGCCGCAACTAAGACCCGACCCAGCCAAGTAAATAAATTCCTTTCTAAAAAGGCAGTGGGAGAATCCTAGTTAAGTGTGTTTGGATGTAGGGAAAAACATTTACTCTGGTCAAGTTGAGAGGAAAAAAAAAAGCATGGCTCACGGAAATGAAGAAAATGTGTAAGAACCACACTCAGGAAGACCACATCCTGTACCTCCGAGGATCTAAGAGGTGGGGTCAGGACACAGGCTCAGCAGGATCCTGCAGTCAGGATGGTTTACTTCTATCCACTTTCTCCTTTGGTCACTCCATTCAGGATTCCTATTCCTGGGAGAGAGAATCCAGTTGGCATGATTAGGGAAAGACACTCACTCCTTGGGCAAGAAAGAGCTGCTGGGCAAGACTGCGTGAAGTGCGCACTGGGTAGTCCCCCAAACCATCATTTGGGGGTGCCTCCGAGATGGAGTGGATCCTAATAGCAGTATTGCAAGAGTTCAGAGAAGGGGGATCCTGGCGAGACTTCACAGATGAAGAGGGGTTCAAGTGGGACTTTAAGGATTGTTAGGGATTACACAAATGAAGAGGAGGGAAGGTTTCAGGTGGGGCTGCCGTAGGGCAAAGGTCTAGAGTTAGGACTGAGCCTGTGTGTTCACCAAAGTCAGACATGGCAAAGACAGAAAAGACAGATGTTACTGAAAAGTTCTTGCCTTTGTCTCAGTAGAGGAGTGAGGATAGATGCCAGGTGTAAAGTATAAATCAATGATTTGTGCAGGGAAACATAAGTGTAGCACTTCTGGGAAAGCATAAGGGAAGACTGTATTTTTTTTTAAGTTTTTTTGAGGTCCATTTTTAAAGCCTTTATCAAATTTGTTACAATATTGCTTCTGTTTTATGTTTTGATTTTTTGGCCCCCGAGGTATGTGGGATCTTAACTCCCCAACCAGGGATCAAACCCTCATCCCCTCCATTGGAAGGTGATGTTTTAACCAATGGACTGCCAGGGAAGTCCCAAAGACTATGGATTTTTGACAGAAAAATCAGAAAAATAAATGATACATTGGAAAGAGCTTTTGAGTATGAGATTGAGAATCCAAACCAAGGGGTGAGTCCTGGAGAAGGAAAGTTACTGCGCAGAGGCTGGAGGGTAGGAAAGGGCTGGATAAGAATGGCGGTAACAGCACAACGATTTAGATGACACTTGCTCTACACAGACCAGATCTTAGCACCATAAGGTAGAGGTCAGAGGTCACTGCTGAGTGAGGGGGAGCAGTGTTGGATGAGGATTCAAAGACAAAGATGCTTTGGAATATCCAATATGATCAGAGTTCTCAGGAATCAACAAGAAGTCAGGGAAAGATTACAGACAGTTAAGCCTCAGTTAGGGTTTCTGAAGTGGCTCCACCTGCCAAAGCAGGAGACCTGGGTTGGTTCCCTGGGTCAGGAAGATCCCCTGGAACAGGGAAACGGCAACTCACTCCAGTATTCTTGCCTGGAATATTCCATGGACAGGGGAACCTTGTGGGCTACAGTCCATGGAGTCGGACACAACTGAACACACACACACACACACACACACACACACACACAAGCCTCAGTTAAGGTTAGCATGAATTTGAGTTGTGTTTCCAAATGACTGCGTGGAAATTCTTTGGGGTTAATATTCAAAAGCCAGGATTTCCAAAACTTTGGGGTTGATCTTAAAGATAAGAAACTTCATTCAGGAATGTAGCCTTTGTTCTTAACCTTAAAGGATTATTGGCAATATTTGGAAGATAGCAGATTGACATATTTTGTTTATGATGATTTCCCTTGTTTATATAGGGAATAGTTGCCACAGAAGTCTCTTGGTCTTCTATCCTTTTCATAAAATAAATGTATCACTAACAACACCAGACGTTTTCGTGTTTGACTTAGCACTGAAACGGCACCAAATAGAATCTGTTGAGCCATTTTCAACCTTCTTCTGTGCTTGCCCACTATTTATGCTGGAGTTATCTCAAAAAATGGATTAAAGGAGAAAGCATGAACCTACAAGCAATCCTGAACCTCAAATATTTGATCTATGTCATCACATTTAAGTAGTTCAGAATCTGCTTAGAAAAGACAAACCAGGGGTCTAGCTTCTCTTCACCTCTTTGAAAGAGTCAACATTTAAGTCTTATTAGTGAGCTAGGTCCTCCCCATGCCCAAGTCACCCTGTGGTGGCCTTTTCCCCGTCTGCTTAAGGCAATGTGCCAATAATTGCTTTGTGTCATACATCTGGTTTTACAAAGTTAAAAGTAAACCAAAAGCTATTTGCTCCAAAAAAGGCCTAAGAATCATGTTTTGATAAAAAAAAAAGCCACTTTTTATTTATCCATTTTGTCAGTTTAAAAATGTATCTGTGTGTGCTAAGACTCTGCATTGTGTCCAACTCTTTACGGCCCTACTCTTTGTGACCCTATGGACTGTAACCCACCAGGCTCCTTTTTCCATGGGATTCTCCAGACAAGAATACTGGAGTGGGTTGCCATGCCCTCCTCCAAGGAATCTTCCAGACACAAGAATTGAACCTGTGTCTCCTCCATTGGCAGATGGACTCTTTACCACTAGTGCCACCTGGGAAGCCCCCCCAAAATGTATCTACTTGGTCTTAAAGGGGCCTTTTTAGTGTACTCAGTGTAATTCTTTACAAGGAATAACCTACTCATTCATATGGCTAACCCTGGGACTTCTCTGGTGGTCCAGTGGTTAAGAATCCACCTTGCAATGCAGGGGACATGGGTTCAACCCCTTGTTGGGAAACTAAAATCCTACATGCCAAGGGCCTGCTGAGCCTGCCCCGCTACAAGGAAAGATCTTGCATGACACAGTGAAGATCCTGTGTGCTGGTACTAAGACCTGATGCAGCCAGGTAAATAAATAACTAAAAATATACGGCTAATCCTAACAACCACAGTCACAACTACTGGGACTCCTATTGATTGAGTTTGTACTAAAGTTGTTTACAAATACTGTCTATTGAATATCAATAATCATAATATAGATTGGAATATAGATCACTGCAGCCATGAAATCAGAAGAGATTGATTCCTGGCAGGAAAGCTATGACAAACCTAGACAGTGTGTTGAAAAGCAGAGACATTACTCTGCTGACAAAGCTCCATATAGTCAAGGCTATGGTCTTCCCAGTGGTCATGTGCAGTTGAAAGAGATGGACCATAAAGAAGGTCCATCTTTGGCACCTTTGATGCCAAAGAATTGATGCCTTTAAACTGTGGTGCTGGAGAAGACTCCTGAAAGTCCTTTGGACAGCAAGGAGATTAAACCAGTCAATCTGAAGGGAAATCAACCCTGAATACTCATTGGAAGGACTAATGCTGAAGCTGAAGCTCCAATAATTTGGTTATCTGATGTGAACAACTGATTCTTTGGAAAAGTCCCTGATGCTGGGAAAGATTGAGGGCAGAAGGAGAAGAGGGCATTAGAGGATGAGATGACTGGATGGCATCACCAATGCAATGGACCTGAACTTGGGCAAATTTTGGGAGATGGTGAGAGACAGGGAGGTCTGGCATACTGCAGTCCATGGAGTCACAGAGTTGGATATAACTTAGTGACTGAACAACAACAGCAACAACACAGATGATCATATGAAGTTGGTATTATTATGATTACTCATTCATATATATGTCTAATGAGGAAACTGAGGCTTAGGAACATCAGGTAACTAGGCTAGCATCACACAGTAACTAACAAGGCCAGACTTGAGCACACATCTGGATAGTTCTAAAGCCTACCCTTTCACTGTGCATCATAGTTTCTTTACTTAACAAATGTCCCCCTACATGACGTTATGCTTGGTTCTTGACCGAAACCTGTGCCCTTACTTGTTTGGCTTTAATATATTTTTAATTAAAAAATTTCAAACTTTTCCTTTTAAGTTAATTTTAGACTTATAAAAAGTTGTACAAATGGTATAAAAATTATTGCAAATCCAGATTCCTCAAAAGTTAATCCTACCTAATACAATGATCAAAATCAGGAAATTAACATTGATACCATTCTGTTATATAATCTACAGACCTTATTCAAATTTAACCAGCTTTCCCACAACTGTCTAGGATCTAAACCAGGATGACATGTTGCATTTAGTTGTCACGTTTCCTTGATTTCCTTCAAGGCCAACCCTGCATTCATATGACCCTGGGAGTGAGTGTCTGTGGATTTTGTACTCTAGCTGCATTGCTCGCTTCATCCTAGTCCCTTGAATCTAGAACAGTTCTTCGTCTTTCTTTGTTTTTCATACTCTTAACCCTTTAAAAAGACACTGGACAATTATTTCTGTTTGAACATTCTTTGGCATTGCCTTTCTTTGGGATTGGAATGAAGACTGACCTTTTCCAAGCCTGTGGCCACTGCTGAGATCAAATTGCCAACATCTGTTGGATCATCAAAAAAACAAGAGAGTTCCAGAAAAACATCTACTTCTGCTTTATTGACTACACCAAAGCCTTTGACTGTGTGGATCACAACAAACTGAAAAATTCTTCAAGAGATGGGAATACCAGACCACCTTATCTGCCTCTTGAGAAATCTGTATACAGGTCAAGAAGCAACAGAGTTAGAACTGTACATGGAAAAACAGACTGGTTCCAAATTGGGAAAGGCTGTATATTGTCACCCTGCTTATTTAACTTATATGCAGAGTACATCATGAGAAATGCTGGGTTGGATGAAGCACAAGCTGGAATCAAGATTGCTGGGAGAAATATCAATAACCTCAGATATGCAGATGACACCACCCTTATGGCAGAAAGCGAAGAACTAAAGAGCCTCTTGATGAAAGTGGAAGAAGAGAGTGGAAAAGGTGGCTTAAAACTCAACATGCGAAAAACGAAGATCATGGCATCTGGTCTCATCACTTCATGGCAAATAGATGGGGAAACAGTGAGGATTTTTTTGTGGGCTCCAAAATCACTGCAGGTGGTGACTGCAGCCATGAAATTAAAAGATGCTTGCTCCTTGGAAGAAAAACTATGTCCAACTTAGACAGCATATTAAAAAGCAGAGACATTACTTTGCCAACAAAGGCCTGTCTAGTCAAAGCTATGGTTTTTCCAGGAGTCATGTATGGATGTGAATGTTGGATCATAAAGAAAGCTGAGTGCCGAAGAATTGATGCTTTTGAACTATGGTGTTGGAGAAGACTCTTGAGAGTCCCCTGGACTGCAAGGAGATCCAACCAGTCCATCCTAAAGGAAATCAGTTCTGAATATTCATTGGAAGGACTGATGCTGAAGCTGAAACTCCAATACTTTGGCCACCTGATGCAAAGAACTGACTCATTGGAAAAGACCCTGATGCTGGGAAAGACTGAAAGCAGGAGGAGAAGGGATGACAGAGTTGGATGGCATCACTGACTCAATGGACATGAGTTTGAGCAAGCTCCAGGAGTTGGAGATGGATAGAGAACCTGGCATGTTGCAGTCCATGGGGTCGCAAAGAGTCGGACTTGCCTGAGCGACTGAACTGAACTGAACTGAGTTAGGTTCTTCAATCTGGGTTTGTCTGCTGTTTCTTCATGAATAAATTGGCATTGTGCACTAACTGCTGTAGAAGTTACGTTTTATCCCTCTTGATGCATCCTACCAAGAGGCATGTTATGTGGATTTGTCACCTTGCTTGTGATACTAACTTTGATCATTTGGTTAAGGTAGTATCTGCTAGATTTCCCCACTGTAAACTTACTATTTTTCCTTTGCCATCAGTAAGTATTTTGGAGGGGAGCTACTTTGATACTATTTAAATATCCTGTTTCTCATAATACTTTTGCCACTAATTTTTACCTGTTATTGATCATTCTTGTCTAAATCAAAGATTATGATAGTGTTTGAAAGTGGTGACATCCTGTTTCCATCACTCTCGTTGTTCATTCACTAAGTTGTGTCCGACTCGTTGCGACCTCGTGGACTGCAGCACACCATGCTTCCCTCTCCTTCACTACTTCTTGGAGTTTGCTCAAACTCATGTCCATTAGGTTGGTGGTGATATCCAACAATCTCATCCTCTGTTGTCCCCTTCTTCTCCTGCCTTCAGTCTTTCCCAGCATCAGGGTCTTTTCCAGTGAGTCAGCTCTTCATATCAGGTGGCCAAAGTATTGGAGCTTCGGCTTTGGTATCAGTCCTTCCAATAAATCTTCAGGATTGATTTCCTTTAGGATTGACTGGTTTGATCTTCCGTCTTTACTTCTACATTTTAAATTGGAATTTTATTGTAAGGAAGAACTTTTTCTGTTTTCTTTTTTTTCCCAATTATTTACTTATATTAGTATGGATTGATGGATTCTTCTTATATTCTGTGGTTTACAGTCTATTACTTTCATCATTTATTTTTTTTTGTTCAAATTTGGCTAAAAAAATCCTCTTTGTTTTGGCTTCTATATCCTTTTGTTGTGTTCCCATCATTTGTTTAAAGTACTTAACTTCTAGACCCCGGATTGTTTATTCCAGGCCCATCTTGTGCTTTTGCTGCTCAGCCATGACCTGAGCTGTTATTCCAAGGAGCCCTGGTTTCTTCAGTTGGAGACTGGTATTCAGAAATATGTGTACCTACTGCTGCTGGAGTATCAGTGTTTCTAGTTGCTCTCTGTGGAGAGAGCTAGAAATATATGAGCATACACACACATCTGTATTTATTTGTATATTTGTCTTTCTACATATATATAACAAAATCATCACTTGATAGTGATACTTCCAATTCCATTTCATCACCACAAGGTTTATCCTAAACACTCTATTTATGACCCCTGTCTCTTATTTGCTCTATATTAGAATTCACAGAAAGTAATTTCCCACACCCCTGTGAGTAAATTTGTGCACATACTCACTGGGGTGAGTTTTAGCTTTTTATCTTTAGTTTTAGTGAACATAGTAAAAGCACTTTTTCAAAGTAATGACGTTGGTTGTTTTTTCTCCATTTTCTGTGTGGCTATGTTTTTCATTCGTTATTACTCAGTTAGGTTTATTTCTTTGTTTGTATTCTCTGCTGCTGCTGCTGCTAAGTCGCTTCAGTCGTGTCCGACTCTGTGCGACCCCACAGATGGCAGCCCACCAGGCTCCCCCGTCCCTGGGATTCTCCAGGCAAGAACACTGGAGTGGGTTGCCATTTCCTTCTCCAATGCATGAAAGTGAAAAAATAAAGTGAAGTTGCTCAGTCATATCTGACTCCTAGTGACCCCATGGACTGCAGCCTACCAGGCTCCTCCATCCATGGGATTTTCCAGGCAAGAGTGCTGGAGTGGGGTGCCATTCCAGTTACCAATTTATTGCTCTTCATCTCCAAAGTCTCCCTTCATCACTCGACTGTGATGGAGACGACGCCATTAAGCATTTCTCCTTTTTGGGGAGCACCATATAATGAGCTGCTAGCCCAGGGCACTGGAGGGACACTGTCGAGACAGGGGCTTTTCTTCCTGCTTTCAGTGTGCTGCTCCTTTGTTAGCTTCTCACTCCCGTCACATGGCCACTAGTGGTGGGCGGGAAACTCCAGTGCTGCTCGTCCAGGTCGCAGAGTCCCCGTGAGCTCATCACCCGCCCTTCCAGCATGGACATCACATCGGGCTCATGCTGCTCTGCTGGTGAGAAGGCTTCCGATGACCCAACTCCTGTGTGCCCGTCTGCTGGTCTTGGCCACTTGGACTCCAGAAGACAGCTTTTGGTTTGCTGGCCCTGGCTGCACTTGCCTCCTGCCAGTTTGCTTGCCTGCACCCCAGAGGGTTATTTCCTGTTTGTCTGCTGACTGTGGAGCAGCTCTGGTCCAAGCAATTCACTAATTTTAAGCATTCACTAACTGTCTCCATCTATCACACCTGCTTTGATAGGTTCTGAATCTCATCTTCAGGGAGGAGCCCCTTCCAAGTGTGTTCATTCCTTACACTCTCTCTCAGTTTTTTTTTTTTTTTTTTTTTAGAGTATGTTTTACACTTTTATGGGCTACCCGGTGGCTCAGACAGTAAAGAATCTGCCTGCAATGTGGGATACCCGAGTTTGATACCTGAGTTGGGAAGATCCCCTGATGTAGGAAATAGCAACCCACTCCAGTATTCCTGTGGAAAATGCCATGGACAGAAGAGCCCGGCAGGCTATAGTCCATGGGGCTGCAAAGAGTCAGACATGACTGAGCATGCACACAAGCACACTATACCAGCTCATAGAAATCATTATCCCTCGTTTACAGTTGCATAGTACTCCACTGTCTGTCTGTACTACAATTTATTCAGCCACTCTTTTATGCATGGTTATTTAAATATGGCTGTTTAACATGCTTACCTTTTTAAAAGCATGGTTATTTTCAAATAATATTATAATAAATAATCTGCATAAATATATTTTTTTGTATTTTTGGAGATGTATCTTCAGAATAGATTCCTAGACGTGGGATTCTCAGTTGAGAAGTACATGAGTTGTTTAGCTGGTCAAGGCCAAGATCCCCTCCTAGAGGGCTGTGCCACTTTGTATCCCCACCAGCAGTGCATGAGAGTGCCTGTTTTCCTCTTCCCTTGCCAACAGGATGTGTTGTCATGCTTTTACATGTTTGCCTATCTGATAAGTGAGAGACAGTAGAGTTCTAACTTGCATTTCTTTAATTATAAGTTGTTTCAAGATCTTTTCATATGTTTAAATGACATATGTTTTAAAATAAATTTTATGTTCCTATCTTCTTTCTGTTTTTCCTATTGATTTTAGTCATTTCTGCCTCTTAAAGAATTCTTGAAATATTGAGTGTATTAGCCCCTTGTCTCTGGTACAAGTTACAAATATTTTCCCCAGCATGTCAACAGCCTTTGACTTTGCATGAGGTACTTTTGCCATACAAGTCAATCTATTATTTTCTTTCCTGGATAATGAGTCATGGTTAGAAAGACTTTCCCTGTACCAAAGTTACAGAAGAATGTGCCCATGTTTTTTCTTATTCTTGTATAGTTTCAATGTCTATATTCAGATTCATGATTCATTTAGAGTTTATTCTTGTGTTTAGTGTAGATACAGATGATCTTTTTCCAGTAGTTACCCAATTTCCCCTACCATTGCCCCAGCAATTTGAGATGGCCTTTGTCACACACCAAATTTCCATATGTACTTGAGTCCCTTCAGGGACTTTTTATTCTATTCCACTGATCTGTTTACCTAATCATATGCCAGTACCCAACTGTTTCAGAGATAAAGGTTTCTTAGCAGATTTAGAGTTTAGTACAAGTTGGCTTAAAGCTCAACGTTCAGAAAACTAAGATCATGGCATCCGGTCCCATCACTTCGTAACAAATAGATGGGGAAACAGTGGAAACAGTGACTGATTTTATTTTTCTGGGCTCTGAAATCACCGCAGATGGTGATTGTAAACATAAAATTAAAAGATGCTTACTCCTTGGAAGGAAAGTTATGACCAACCTAGACAGCATATTAAAAAGCAGAGATATTACTTTGCCAACAAAGGTCCATCTAGTCAAGGCTATGGTTTTTCCAGTGGTCATGCATGGATGTGAGAGTTGAACTATAAAGAAAGCTAAGCGCAGAAGAATTGATACTTTTGAACTGTGGTGTTGGAGAAGACTCTTGAGAGTCCCTTGGACAGCAAGGAGATCCAACCAGTCCATCCTAAAGGAGATTAGTCCTGGGTGTTCATTGGAAGGACTGATGTTGAAACTGAAACTCCAATACTTTGGCCACTTGATGTGAAGAGCTGACTCATTGGAAAAGACCCTGATAGTGGGAAAGATTGAGGGCAGGAGGAGAAGGGGACAACAGAGGATGAGATGGCTGGATGGCATCACCAACTCAATGGACATGAGTTTGGGTGGACTCCGGGAGTTGGTGATGGACAGGGAGGCCTGGCATACTGCGGTTCATGGGGTCACAAAGAGTCGGACACAACTGAGCGACTGAACTGAACTGAAAGCCAATTTCCCTTACTGCCGTTTTTAAAAAATCGATCTCCTGACTCTTCTTGTGAATTTATTTTTCCATACTAACATTAATATCAACTTGTCCTTGATATTAATATGATTCAATTATGTGATACTAAACAGAGGAAGCAGTTCAGGAACTCAGAGGTACATCTGCAACAGCAGTTAATTCAGCCAATGGGAATCAATGACAGAGAGACTTTGGCCATGGAAGAAGATTTAGGACTATCAGTAGCCTAGATGGAGTGAGAAAAGTCATAAAAGGAGGAGTCAGACCACAGGTAAGATCCATATCCTGGAAGTCATGGTTGGCTAGAGCATCCAATTAGAAGTTCAGAAGCAGTGGCCAAGCCCAGAAGAACTCGGGGAATTACAGCCTTACACAACTCTGGTAAAGAGCCAGCAGGCTCAACGTGGGGGCCCTTGAATTCTGCGTTCACGGGTGAAGTGAATTTAAATTACCCATTGGGCAGGAAAATTCTCAACTCTCTATTCAAATAGCCAACAATGTGGCTTTAAAGAGTTTTGTTTAAGTGTATTTGTGCCTGACATATTTCTGGAGTAAGCTTTGTTTCATTTTGTTCCTGGGAAATCTAAGTTCCTTCTTGCAGAGCTCGATAATTTGAAACTGAAAGTTTTAAATGCATTTTAAACAGCCGCTTTCCCTCCCCTACCCACACATTTACCAAAATAAACAAGGCCACCCTACAAGCCTCTGTCTGATTTGCATAGCAGTGAGAGCTGATGCAAATTCTCACATTTGGGGCTATTTCAGTTTCTGGAGATGGAAAGGGTTCCTTTCCTTAAATAATCTTGAGCATGGTATCCTTTCTAAAGCATGATTACTGTAAAGTGAAAGCATTTGAGGAAATAAAGTGTTCATGGTAAAAGAAAAACTTTAGATGGTGTCAGGTTTGATTTTTGCAGTAAGAACACACCACATCACCGAGTGGGGAGTTAGAATTTGTAGACTGCAAGTTGGCTGTGTCTGCATCTTCACTCTCACCTGCTCCTTGCACACAGGGCTCCACCAGTCCTGTTCTCCACATACACACGTCACTTCCTCCCTCCCATAAAAAACTGAAGGAAGCCCCTTTACAGCCTCTTCTAAGTCTTCTTTAAAGCATACAAATGCTATTTGCTATGTTTCCCTTTTTCCTAAAGTAAATTCAAGAGTTTTGTATTTTTAGCTTAATGTTTGTAAAGAATCTAGCAGGTTGTATGCTAATAAACAGGTAAACAGCAAACCCTGATTTATCCCCGCTGGTGATAAGACTGTGAAGTGAGCTCAGTTTGTCCGTCCTCACCCCTTTCTTACATGGGCACCGTCTCATCCTGCCCTGTTGCCTGGGGCAGCCCACTGTCCCCGGTTCTGTGTTCCAGTTCATGAATATGATTATTTTCACATGGATTGATAATGGCAAATTAACTGTTAAAGTGAACTGGAGGAAAAGGGGAGGGAATTAATATCTATAGAGTCTCTATTTTGTCCAAGGCAACGTGCCCTAAGTACCTTGTTTCATCTAATTATTACAGTTCCCCGTGAAGTGGGCGTTTCTAGCCTCATTTTTCACTGTCATTCATGAGCCAGATTTTCTCTCCCCTCTCTTGCCCCAGAGCCCGTGCTGAGTTACAATGCCTTCTTTTTGTTTCATATTTATTTATTTATAATTTATTTGGCTCTGCCAGGTCTTGGTTTCAGCATGTGGGCTCTCTTAGTTGTGGCACACAGGATCTAGTTACCTGGCCAGGGATCGAACCTAGATCCCCTGCATTGGGAGCACAGAGTCTTAGACATTGGACCACTGTTTATGATGCTTTCTGATTTACTCAGTGCCTGGGACAGTGTCTGCTGCATTGCAGATACTCTAGAATCTTGTGCTTATTTGTAGCTTAATCATGGACTTTCAAAGTTTCAAAGCCTGACCCCCTAGTCATTACTTTCAAAGTCATAGGTGCTAGGGAGGCTGCTTTGGAAAATGAAGGTCTTTCCAGTATTACGCTTTCTTCTCAGCCATGCTGCTTGTTTGACCCTGAATACAGTTTGACCCTGAATACATCTCAGCGCACTGCCTTGTTTGACCCTGAATACAGTTTCTCTGACTCCTCTGATCCTGTTTTCTCTTTGTTGTGCCTTTGGCTGACCCCAAATTTAGAAAACCTCATAACATAATTTGGCCCTCTGGATTTTCTGAAAAGTTAAATCTGTATCTAATGACTGATCTTACTCGATACTGCTAAACTGCCAGCAGCGTCTGACCTCAAAAGTGCTGAGTCTGCTTCTTCCCAACGGAGAATGTCATTCACATGTCTTTTCAAGATTCTTCCCAGCACAGGAAGATACTTCTACTTGCAGCCAAATACATATAACTAGTAAACAAAATGTAAACATGCTTGACTTCACTAATCACTGGGGAAATGCTAATTAAGAGAAGGCATTTTTTTTTTTCCTAGCCATCAGATTATCATGAATTTAAAAGATTGAAAATATTCAAAGTTAGCATAGATGTGGGAAAACTTTCATATATTTTGATGGGAGTGAATAATGAATGGGGCTTCCCAGGTGGCTCAGTGGTAAAGAATCCGCCTGCCAATGCGGGAACCATAGGAGACCTGGGTTTGATCCATGGATTGAGAAGGTCCCCTGGAATAGGAAATGGCAACCTACTCCAGTATTCTTGCCTGGATAACCCTGTGGACAGAGAAGCCTGCAGGCTACAATCCATGGGATCGCAAAGAATCAGACATGACTGAAGTGACTGAGCTTGCATGCATGCATGCTTGAGTATTAGATATCTTTCAATGTCCAATTAACAGTGTTGATTAAATTTTAAAATGTGCATGTTTGCCAGTGTATTTGATTATTTTCTGTTATTTGCCAATTGTTTTTTGAAATTTTTTCTCTCTTTTTTAGGTAAGTAGGTAGATAGAAGGAAAAAAGAATCAGTGAGCTACAGCTATAAATAAGGGAGAAGGTTTATTATAGGAATTTGCTCACATGATTTTGGAGGCCAAGAAATCCTACTATTTGCCATCTGCAAGCTGGAGGACCAGCCATGCCAGTGTAGTTCACATCATGCTTGAAGGCCTGAGAACCGGGGGTGACAATGATGTAGATTCCATTCCAGGTCCAAAGACCTGAAAACTGGGTACTCTGAGGGCAGGAGAAGATGACTGTCCCATCTCAAGCAAGAAGGGCAAATTGCTTTTTTCTCTGTCTTTTTGTTCTTTGAAGGCCTTCAACAGATTGAGTGAGGCCCACCCACACTGTTGAGGGCAATCTTCTTTACCCAGTCTACAGTCTCAAATGCCAATTTCTTCCAGAAACACTCTCACAAAACACTCAGAAATAATATTTTACCTGCTATCTGTGCATCCCTTAGCTCGATCATACTGACACTAAAATTAACACATACAGTTTCTTCTTCTTTCCTTCCTTTCCTTCTTTCTTTTTTTAAAGAAATCTTGCTGGCTGGTATTTGCTTCCTTAGAAGAGTCTTCTTGTGATGTGTATCCTTCACTTGATTTCCCCTATGTTCCTTTTATCCTTGCTTGTTCAGAGAGAGGAAAGCAGCTGTACGTGGGCAACTTTTTACTTAAAGGACTTGGCTGAGAGTCACCCTCATTCTTGGAGGTCAGAAGTAAACGTGAGCTGTGTCTTCAAGGAAAGGAATGAGCAGATGTAGGGAGACACCGCAAATGTGGGCCGACTCCTAACCATTCTAGAGGGCCGAACTGGGTTCTACTGGGATTTTCTCCTCTTCCTCCATAGTCCGTCCCGCTTCCAGATCTCTTTTCTCTAACTGAAGACCCACGACTGTCAATAGCCCGCATGGGGCCCAGTGTGAATTACAAGGAGGCGTCACTCTCAGGTCGATGCCTGCCGGCCAGTGCTTGCTGTACAGATGCTGTCTTTGTGTGATTTGGGGAAAGGATTTAGCTCTGCTTGCAGGATAGAGCAGGGACCCAATTGCAGTTCCCTCCCCTCATCCTCTGGACCAGGCATCCCTGTGCAGGGGCCCGTCTGCACAACCTTACCTGAGGCCCTGCAAAGGATACTGGCTTTGTCTTTCAAATCAAAAGAACATAGGAAAGTACAAGAACCCAAGATGACTGGGAAAGATTTTGCTGGCACAAAAGACAAGGGGAAAAAAGTGTTTTTGAACAGTACCAAATAAGTTTAGCAATCTAAACACTCAGATGTGACATTTGTATGTCACATGTATGACACGTACTTCAGATCTGACATTTAGGAAACAGGTATTTTACCTGAGCTCTAGAGACACAGACCCCAACCTCCTTCCCACCTCAGTCCAAGCTTTAGAGTTTGGGGCAGTATGTTTGGCAGTTTTATCTGGGGCAAGATCATTTCTTTGTTTCCATGAAGGCAGAGTTTTCTTCTGTGAGTTTTTTTTTTGTTTGTTTGTTTGATTTTTTTTTTGAGTGCAGTATTTTTTTTTTTATTTAACTTTACAATATTGTATTGGTTTTGCCATATATCAGCATGAATCTGCCACAGGTATACATGTGTTCCCCATCCTGAACCCTCCTCCCTCCTCCCTCCCCATACCATCCCTCTGGGTCGTCCCAGTGCACCAGCCCCAAGCATCCAGTATCGTGCATCGAACCTGGACTGGTGACTCGTTTCATATATGATATTATACATATTTCAATGCCATTCTCCCAAATCTTCCCACCCTCTCCCTATCCCACAGAGTCCAAAAGACTGTTCTATACATCAGTGTCTCTTTTGCTGTCTCGTATACAGGGTTATTGTTACCATCTTTCTAAATTCCATATATATGCATTAGTATACTGTATTGGTGTTTTTCTTTCTGGCTTACTTCACTCTGTATAATAGGCTCCAGTTTCATCCACCTCATTAGAACTGATTCAAATGTATTCTTTTTAATGGCTGAGTAATACTCCATTGTGTATATGTACCACAGCTTTCTTATCCATTCATCTGCTGATGGGCATCTAGGTTGCTTCCATGCCCTGGCTATTATAAACAGTGCTGCGATGAACATTGGGGTACACGTGTCTCTTTCAGTTCTGGTTTCCTCAGTGTGCATGCCCAGCAGTGGGATTGCTGGATCATAAGGCAGTTCTATTTCCAGTTTTTTAAGGAATCTCCACACTGTTCTCCATAGTGGCTGTACTAGTTTGCATTCCCACCAACAGTGTAAGAGGGTTCCCTTTTCTCCACACCCTCTCCAGCATTTATTGCTTGTAGACTTTAGGATCACAACCATTCTGACTGGCGTGAAATCGTACCTCATAGTGGTTTTGATTTGCATTTCTCTGATAATGAGTGATGTTGAGCATCTTTTCATGTGTTTGTTAGCCATCTGTATGTCTTCTTTGGAGAAATGTCTATTTAGTTCTTTGGCCCATTTTTTGATTGGGTCGTTTATTTTTCTGGAGTTGAGCTGTAGGAGTTGCTTGTATATTTTTGAGATTAGTTGTTTGTCGGTTGCTTCATTTGCTATTATTTTCTCCCATTCTGAAGGCTGTCTTTTCACCTTGCTAATAGTTTCCTTTGATGTGCAGAAGCTTTTAAGGTTAATTAGGTCCCATTTGTTTATTTTTGCTTTTATTTCCAATATTCTGGGAGGTGGGTCATAGAGGATCCTGCTGTGATGTATGTCAGAGAGTGTTTTGCCTATGTTCTCCTCTAAGAGTTTTATAGTTTCTGGTCTTACGTTTAGATCTTTAATCCATTTTGAGTTTATTTTTGTGTATGGTGTTAGAAAGTGCTCTAGTTTCTTTCTTTTACAAGTGGTTGACCAGTTTTCCCAGCACCACTTGTTAAAGAGATTGTCTTTTCTCCATTGTATATTCTTGCCTCCTTTGTCAAAGATAAGGTGTCCATATGTGCGTGGATTTATCTTTGGGCTTTCTATTTTGTTCCATTGATCTATATTTCTGTCTTTGTGCCAGTACCATACTATCTTGATGACTGGCTTTGTAGTAGAGCCTGAAGTCAGGCAGGAACCTCCAGTTCCATTCTTCTTTCTCAAGATAGCTTTAGCTATTTGAGGTTTTTTGTTATTTCCATACAAATTGTGAAATTATTTGTTCTAGCTCTGTGAAGAATCCTGTTGGTAGCTTGATAGGGATTGCATTGAATCTATAAATTGCTTTGGGTAGTATACTCATTTTCACTATATTGATTCTTCCAATCCATGAACATGGTATATTTCTCCATCTATTAGTGTCCTCCTTGATTTCTTTCACCAGTGTTTTATGGTTTTCTATATATAGGTCTTTAGTTTCTTTAGGTAGATATATTCCTAAGTATTTTATTCTTTTCGTTGCAATGGTGAATGGAATTGTTTCCTTAATTTCTCTTTCTATTTTCTCATTATTAGTGTATAGGAATGCAAGGGATTTCTGTGTGTTGATTTTATATCCTGCAACTTTAATATATTCATTGATTAGTTCTAGTAATTTTCTGGTGGAGTCTTTAGGGTTTTCTATGTAGAGGATCATGTCATCTGCAAACAGTGAGAGTTTTACTTCTTTTCCAATTTGGATTCCTTTTATTTCTTTTTCTGCTCTGATTGCTGTGGCTAAAACTTCCAAAACTATGTTGAATATTAATGGTGAAAGTGGGCACCCTTGTCTTGTTCCTGACTTTAGAGGAAATGCTTTCAACTTTTCACCATTGAGGATAATGTTTGCTGTGGGTTTGTCATATATAGCTTTTATTATGTTGAGGTATGTTCCTTCTATTCCTGCTTTCTGGAGAGTTTTTTGTCATAAATGGATGTTGAATTTTGTCAAAGGCTTTCTCTGCATCTATTGAGATAATCATATGGTTTTTATTTTTCAATTTGTTAATGTGGTGTATTACATTGATTGATTTGCGGATATTGAAGAATCCTTACATCCCTGGGATAAAGCCCACTTGGTCATGGTGTATGATCTGTTTAATGTGTTGTTGGATTCTGATTGCTAGAATTTTGTTAAGGATTTTTTCGTCTATGTTCATCAGTGATATTGACCTGTAGTTTTCTTTTTTTGTGGCATCTTTGTCAGGTTTTGGTATTAGGGTGATGGTGGCCTCATAGAATGAGTTTGGAAGTTTACCTTCCTCTTCAATTTTCTGGGAGAGTTTGAGTAGGATAGGTGTTAGCTCTTCTCTAAATTTTTGGTAGAATTCAGCTGTGAAGCTCTCTGGACCTGGGCTTTTGTTTGCTGGAAGATTTCTGATTACAGTTTCAATTTCTGTGCTTGTGATGGGTCTGTTAAGATTTTCTATTTCTTCCTGGTCCAGTTTTGGAAAGTTGTACTTTTCTAAGAAGTTGTCCATTTCTTCCACGTTGTCCATTTTATTGGCATATAATTGCTGATAGTAGTCTCTTATGATCCTTTGTATTTCTGTGTTGTCTGTTGTGATCTCTCCATTTTCATTTCTAATTTTATTGATTTGATTTTTCTCCCTTTGTTTCTTGATGAGTCTGGCTAATGGTTTGTCAATTTTATTTATCCTTTCAAAGAACCAGCTTTTGGCTTTGTTGATTTTTGCTATGGTCTCTTTTGTTTCTTTTGCATTTATTTCTGCCCTAATTTTTAAGATTTCTTTCCTTATTCTAACCCTGGGGTTCTTCATTTCTTCCTTTTCTAGTTGCTTTAGGTGTAGAGTTAGATTATTTATTTGACTTTTTTCTTGTTTCTTGAGGTATGCCTGTATTGCTATGAACTTTCCCCTTAGGACTGCTTTTACAGTGTCCCATAGGTTTTGGGTTGTTGTGTTTTCATTTTCATTCGTTTCTATGCAAATTTTGATTTCTTTTCTGATTTCTTCTGTGATTTGTTGGTTATTCAGCAGCGTGTTGTTCAGCCTCCATATGTAGGAATTTTTAATAGTTTTTCTCCTGTAATTGAGATCCAATCTTACTGCATTGTGGTCAGAAAAGATGCTTGGAATGATTTCAATTTTTTTGAATTTACCAAGGCTTCATTTATGGCCCAGGATGTGATCTATCCTGGAGAAGGTTCCATGTGCGCTTGAGAAAAAGGTGAAATTCATTGTTTTGGGATGAAATGTCCTATAGATATCAATTAGGTCTAACTGGTCTATTGTATCGTTTAAAGTTTGTGTTTCCTTGTTAATTTTCTGTTTAGTTGATCTGTCCATAGGTGTGAGTGGGGTATTAAAGTCTCCCAGTATTATTGTGTTATTGTTAATTTCTCCTTTCATACTTGTTAGCATTTGTCTTACATATTGTGGTGCTCCGATGTTGGGTGTATATATATTTATAATTGTTATATCTTCTTCTTGGATTGATCCTTTGATCATTATGTAGTGTCCTTCTTTGTCTCTTTTCACAGTCTTTGTTTTAAAGTCTATTTTATCTGATATGAGTATTGCTACTCCTGCTTTCTTTTGGTCCCTATTTGCATGGAAAATCTTTTTCCAGCCCTTCACTTTCAGTCTGTATGTGTCCCCTGTTTTGAGGTGGGTCTCTTGTAGACAACATATGTAGGGGTCTTGTTTTTGTATCCATTCAGCCAGTCTTTGTCTTTTGGTTGGGGCATTCAACCCATTTATGTTTAAGGTAATTATTGATAGGTATGATCCCGTTGCCATTTACTTTATTGTTTTGGGTTAGAATTTATACACTCTTTTTGTGTCTCCTGTCTAGAGAATATCCTTTAGTATTTGTTGGAGAGCTGGTTTGGTGGTGCTGAATTCTCTCAGCTTTTGCTTGTCTGTAAAGCTTTTGATTTCTCCTTCATATTTGAATGAGATCCTTGCTGGGTACAATAATCTGGGCTGTAGGTTATTTTCTTTCATCACTTTAAGTATGTCTTGCCATTCCCTCCTGGCTTGAAGAGTTTCTATTGAAAGATCAGCTGTTATCCTTATGGGAATTCCCTTGTGTGTTATTATTTGTTTCCCTTGCTGCTTTTAATATTTGTTCTTTGTGTTTGATCTTTGTTAATTTGATTAATATGTGTCTTGGGGTGTTTCGCCTTGGGTTTATCCTGTTTGGGACTCTCGGGTTTCTTGGACTTGAGTGATTATTTCCTTCACCATTTTAGGGAAGTTTTCAACTATTATCTCCTCAAGTATTTTCTCATGGTCTTTCTTTTTGTCTTCTTCTTCTGGGACCCCTATGATTCGAATGTTGTAGCATTTAATATTGTCCTGGAGGTCTCTGAGATTGTCCTCATTTCCTTTAATTCGTTTTACTTTTTTCCTCTCTGATTCATTTATTTCTACCATTCTATCTTCTAATTCACTAATCCTATCTTCTGCCTCTGTTATTCTACTATTTGTTGCCTCCAGAGTGTTTTTGATCTCATTTATTGCATTATTAATTATATATTGACTCTTTTTTATTTCTTCTAGGTCCTTGTTAAACCTTTCTTGCATCTTCTCAATCCTTGTCTCCAGGCTATTTATCTGTGATTCCATTTTGATTTCAAGGTTTTGGATCAATTTCACTATCATTATTCAGAATTCTTTATCACGTAGATTCCCTATCTCTTCCTCTTTTGTTTGGTTTGGTGAGCATTTATCCTGTTCCTTTTTCTGCTGGGTATTTCTCTGTCTCTTCATCTTGTTTAAATTGCTGAGTTTGGGGTGTCCTTTCTGTATTCTGGCAGTTTGTGGAGTTCTCTTTATTGTGGCATTTCCTCGCTGTGTGTGGGTTTGTACAGGTGGCTTGTCAAGGTTTCTTGGTTAGGGAAGCTTGTGTTGGTGTTCTGGTGGGTGGAGCTGGATTTCTTCTCTCTGCAGTGCAATGAATTGTCCAGTAATGAGTTATGAGATGTCTATGGTTTTGGGGTGACTTTGGGCAGCCTGTATATTGGAGCTCTGGGCTGTGTTCCTGTGTTGCTGGAGAATTTGCTTGGTATGTCTTGCCCTGGAACTTGTTGGCCCTTGTGTGGTGCTTGGTTTCAGTGTAGGTATCGAGGCATTTGATGAGCTCCTGTCAATTAATGTTCCCTGGAGTCAGGAGTTCCCTGGAGTTAGGGTTTGGACTTAAGCCTCCTGCTTCCAGTTATAGGTCTTATTTTTACAGTAGTCTCAAAACTTCTCCTTCTATACAGCACCATTGATAAAACATCTAGGTTAAAGATGAAAAGTTTCTCCACTGTGAGGGTCACCCAGAGAGGTTCACAGCATTACATGGAGAAGAGAAGAGGGAGGAGGGAGTTAGAGGTGACCTGAATGAGATGAGGTGGAATCAACAGAGTAGAGAGCGGGCTAACCAGTAATCACTTCCTTATGTGCACTCCACAACTGGACCGCTCAGAGATGTTCATGGAGTTATACAGAGAAGAGAAGAGGGAGGAAGAGACAGAGGTGGCCAGGAGGATAAAAGGGGGGAATGAAAAGGAGAGAGACAGATCCAGCCAGTAATCAGTTCCCTAAGTGTTCTCCACCGTCTGGAACACACAGAAATTCACAGAGTTGGGTAGAGTAGAGAGGGGTTAGGGAGGAGACACAGGCGACCTGGTGGAGGAAAAGGAGAGTCCAAAGGGGGAGAGAGCAGACAAGCCAGTAATCTCACTCCCTAGTAAAAAATGGGTACTGATGATTGGGTTCTTAAAGGTACAAAATTGGTATCAAATACCTAAAAGCAAAAATTAAAAATCAAGAGTAGAGTTTGGAATTTCAAAAAAACAATGTTAAGGAAAAGAAGAAGGAAAAGAAAGAGAGAAAAAAAAGTCACAAAAATTATAAAGAAAATATAGGTACAAAATTGATCAGATCAGATCAGTCGCTCAGTCGTGTCCGACTCTTTGCAGTCCCATGAATCGCAGCACGCCAAGCCTCCCTATCCATCACCAACTCCCAGAGTTCACTCAGACTCACGTCCATCGAGTCAGTGATGCCATCCAGCCATCTCATCCTCTGTCGTCCCCTTCTCCTCCTGCCCCCAATCCCTCCCAGCATCAGTCTTTTCCAATGAGTCAACTCTTCGCATGAGGTGGCCAAAGTACTGGAGTTTCAGCTTTAGCATCATTCCTTCCAAAGAAATCCCAGGGCTGATCTCCTTCAAAATGGACTGGTTGGATCTCCTTGCAGTCCAAGGGACTCTCAAGAGTCTTCTCCAACACCACAGTTCAAAAGCATCCATTCTTCGGCGCTCAGCTTTCTTCACAGTCCAACTCTCACATCCATACATGACCACAGGAAAAACCATAGCCTTGACTAGACGAACCTTTGTTGGCAAAGTAATGTCTCTGCTTTTGAATATGCTATCTAGGTTGGTCATAACTTTCCTTCCAAGGAGAAAGCATCTTTTAATTTCATGGCTGCAGTCACCATCTGTAGTGATTTGGAGCCCCCCAAAATAAAGTCTGACACTGTTTCCACTGTTTCCCCATCTATTTCCCATGAAGTGGTGGGACCGGATGCCATGATCTTCATTTTCTGAATATTGAGCTTTAAGCCAACTTTTTCACTCTCCACTTTCACTTTCAGCAAGAGGCTTTTGAGTTCCTCTTCACTTTCTGCCATAAGGGTAGTGTCATCTGCATATCTGAGGTTATTGATATTTCTCCCGGCAATCTTGATTCCAGCTTGTGTTTCTTCCAGTCCAGCGTTTCTCATGATGTACTCTGCATATAAGTTAAATAAACAGGGTGACAATATACAGCCTTGACGAACTCCTTTTCCTATTTGGAACCAGTCTGTTGTTCCATGTCCAGTTCTAACTGTTGCTTCCTGACCTGCATACAAATTTCTCAAGAGGCAGATCAGGTGGTCTGGTATTCCCATCTCTTTCAGAAATTTCCACAGTTTATTGTGATCCACACAGTCAAAGGCTTTGGCATACTCAATAAAGCAGAAATAGATGTTTTTCTGGAACTCTCTTGCTTCTTCCATGATCCAGTGGATGTTGGCAATTTGATCTCTGGTTCCTCTGCCTTTTCTAAAACCAGCTTGAACATCAGAAAGTTCATGGTTCACATATAACAGATACCAAAAAGCCTAAATTAAAAATCTAGAGTAGAATTTGGAATTTCAGAAATACAATGTTAAAGAAAAGATGAAGAGAAAGAAAGAGAGAAGAAAAAAGTCACAAAAGTTATAAAAAAATATAGGTGCAAAATTGATAACAAATACCAAAAAGCTAAAATTAAAAATCTAGAGCAGAGTTTGGAATTTCAAAAATACAATGTTAAAGAAAAGAAGAAAAAAAAAAAAAAGAAAGAAAGAGAAAAAGAAAAAAAGTCACAAAATTATTAAAAAAATATATATGAAGTTTGCTTTTTTAAAAAAAAAGGGTCTTTTTTTTTTTTTTGCAAAGTAATAGTAGGTTATAAAAGTGAAAATTTAAGGAGTAATAGAGGACTTAAATTTTTTTTTTTAATTTAAAAAAAAAGAAAGAAAGAATGATGGTAAAAATAGTAAAAATATATCTAGGACTTTCTCTGATGTTGTTGTGGGTATTGTGGGGTCAGTTCATTTTCAGCTAGTTCATTGGTCCGGCTTATATTTCTCAAGATCTATAGGCCCCTTACTATGCAGTCGGTACTAACCACGGGGTTTTAATCTATTGCCTGTCGCTTCCAAGGCAGTTCCCTCTGTTATAGCTTCTTCTGTTTGCTGGTCTCTTCAGTGTCTGATTTTTGCCCTGATACAAAGAGGGCGGTGGTGGACACTTTTTTTTTTTTTTTTAAGGCTCACTTGTTCAGTCGCGCTGTGGGGAGGGAGGGACGCTGCAAACAAATAACACTGGCGTGTGCTCACAGTGCCTCAGCCACACTGGGCCTGCCCCTGCTCACGGCGCGTGTAGCCTCCCTGCCCACAGTGCTCAGGCTCTAGGTTGTTCCGCCGGGAACCATCCGCAGCTGGCCCTGGGCTGCTTGCACCTCCCGGGTCTAAGCTGCTGAGGTTCAGGCACTCAGGTAGTCCTCAGAGGCACAGACTCTGTTGGGTCTGCATTTTGTGCCCTTCCCAGGTCCGAGCAGCTCAGGTGATGAGGTGTTTGGCGAGGGCGGTTGCTGCGACTTATTGCCTCCCTGCTGCTCCGTTATCTGGGTGTACAACCGGCGTACCTTCTCAGGCAGATGTTGACTGTCCAGAACCCCAAGAAGTTTTAGTTAGAAAAGAAGCCTGCTCACAGTTTTGTAGATAATGTCTCTCTGGGGCTCTGATTGCCCTCTTCCGGCTCTGGCTGCCTGTCACCGGAGGGGGACGGTCTGCAGCCGGCTATCTCTATTCAGTCCTTTGTTCCGTGCGCTGGCCTGGCGGTGTCTTAGGTTAGGGCTGGCTTTTCACATGGTAGCTATCCCACAGTCTGGTTTGCTAGCCCAAATTATTTCGCTCAGGTAGCGCTCGGGGTATTCAGGCCAGATCCTTATTCTAAGCAATGCAGCCCGCACCGCGCCTCCCTGCCCAGCCCCCGCTTGCTAGTGGCGGATGCAGGTGTCTGCACTGCTTCTCCGCTGGGGGAGTTATCGTAGAGCTCGTAATCTGTGGGTTTAATTGTTTATTTATTTTTCCTCCCTGTTATGTTGCCCTCTGTGCTTCCAAGGCTCGGCACAGACTCAGCAGTGAGAATGTTTCCTGGTGTTTGGAAACTTCTCTCTTTTTAAGACTCCCTTCCCAGGATGGAGCTCCGTCCCTCCCTATTTTGTCTCTTTTTTTGTCTTTTATATTTTTTCCTACCTCCTTTTGAAGACAATGGGTTGCTTTTCTGGGTGCCTGATGTCTTCTGCCGACATTCAGAAGTTGTTTTGTGGAATTTACTCGGCATTTAAATGTTCTTTTGATGAATTTGTGGGGGAGAAAGTGTTCTCCCCGTCCTATTCCTCCGCCATCTTAGCTCCTCCCTCTTCTGTGAGTTTTAAGAGAAGAGAGTACAATAAAATCCCTGCTCCTTCTACCATGTCAACCAGAAGTTTAATTTCAGAAGCTTCACAGTATAACTTATTTGAAACTGTCTTTCATTTTACACTTCTTTTCAGCACTCACTCATAATTGGTTAGTCATGTACACTGTTTGGAGAGAGAATAAGTACTTAGATTGCTAAACTTATACAGTATTGTTCAAAAACTCTTTTTTCCCCTCTACTTTTGTGCCAGAAAAATCTTTTCCCAGCCATCCTGGGTTCTTGCACTCTCCTGTGTTCTTTTGCAATTTTCCGAAGAACGCAGCTGTCTGGGAAGGCACACCAAAGGGGTCAGCACTTAGATCATGGAATAATTCACCCATATCCAATAAACAGCACCAAACCGTGCATTAACTGGTTTCAGAATTCCAGTTAACTATGATGGTCATTTTAGCTAAACTCTCAGCTGCTGGCAGGATTGCTGGAATGGCCTGAGTGAGGCTGTGGCTGTAAGTCCACATCAGGCACGGGGAGGAAGGGGAAAAAACAGCTATTTGATTTACAAAAGCTAGTCTTGTTGAGGATTTTTTTTTTTTGCTTGTTTAAAATTTTTATTTTCCTGGGTTATTCAGTCCAACTGGAAAAAGACCAATTTACAGTTGTCCAGATGGGGAAAAAGTTGGGTGTGGAAATCCAAATTACTTGGGGCCATAGTTTTTCCTAACTGATTTTTGATATCTTAGGGACTGCCGCCCTGGGCCACTGTTTTTTTTTTTTTTTTTGTGGGCAGCCACTTATGAGGAGAGCTCTTGGGCATCTTTTTTTCTGTCCCAAACGCTGTGTTTTTAGCTTTAGAACAATTTCTGAGGTGCTCACGATCTTCCTGTGAGTCCACGCCAGCAGGCAGCACTGTGCCTCCTTCTCTTATGCATGCAAGTGTCTCCTACATATTTCTATGTTGTGACCCAGACTCCAGGGTTTGAACAGAAGCCCTGTTTGTAAATAGCTTCAAAAGAACAATTAGTGTCCCCGAGGTTATATTGAGCCATTTTCCCCCCATTTGGTAACTTTGGTAAGAGATAGGTTAGGGGTAGGGTAATATTTTCCTCGGAAGAGAGTCTTTTCTTGTAAAGATTCTTTGTTTTAAAAATAGTATTCTTTGGTTTCCAGTTTGCTTTTTATGAGAAGAAACCATAAAAACATATTCATTTAATTTTGGGGGGCGGGGGCTGCGCTGGGTCTTCGTTGCTGTGTGTGGTCTTTCTCTAGTTGCAGAGAATGGAGGCTACTCTCCAGTCGCAACACACGGGCTTCTCACTGTGGTGGCTTCTCTTATTGCGAAGCACAGGCTCTAGACACATGGGCTCAGCAGTTGTGGCTTGAGGGCTTAGTTGCTCCATGGCATGAGGAATCGTCCCAGATCAGAGATCAAACTCGGGTCCCCTGCACTGGCAGGTGAATTCTTTACCACTAGACCAGCTGGGAAGTCACTTATAAGGGAGCATGGCATAAAGAGCATAAAAGAAATGTATACTTTAACAAAACAGCTGTGACAATGCTTTCTTCTAATCTGCATGGTTCAGCACATTATTTATAAAAAAAATCCCGATAGCAAACAAACTATCCTTCAAAGGAGGAAGTTGAGAGCAGTGTATTCAGAAGTCTGGTTTAGGTAGTAAATGTAGAAGAGTCAACCTTCCAGTGAGGATTTGTTAATTATGGGATAGACCTAGGACTGAGATGGACATCACCTCAAAATGCTCACCTCCCAGGCTGTCTGTAATTTGCACTGAGGTGTAATTGAAGCCGTTTTCCAAGATGATCAACGTCTCCTTAGTGTAAAAATCGGGAATCAGCAGGTAAACTCCTTGGCTGGCTAGGGCTGGATGTTCAGGGCAGGCTGAAGAGAAGAGAATAGAGATTTGGGGGCATCTGGATTCCTGGGGATCATACTCAGCAGAAGAGTTTTGTGTCTTTATATCTTTCAAACAATGCAATCTTAACAGATACTGCATGTTACGTGGTAGTCTCTATAGCCTTGCTAAAATGTATTGCATTCTTCATTTTCTTTTTCAAAGCATGATGAATAAGGCTTTTTTTTTTTTTATGTTTAAATCAGGAATAGCTTTAAAGCACTGATCGCTGTTCAAGCTGTTGGCAGAATTGGTTCCAGGGCCCGTAAGGGCTTGGGAGATCATCCTTTTGAATACTGTGTTTGCTTTGGGTGACTGTTGGTGCTGTTTACTGCTTTACGGTCTGGGACACCTTCCCAGCACCATCAGGGTCTGGCCTGCCACTGCTGACCCATAGGAGCATTGCTTCTCTTCTCTTCCTTGCTGCTCCCAGGCTTCTGGGCACTGACAAACCCCTCAAACAAGCTTGTCTGGAGTCTGAGACACCAGCCAAAGCCTGAGAGGACTCAGCCAGCACTACCCTTAGTGTGGACCAGAAGAGAGCTGTTTTTGCCTAAAGGTGCCTTTCTTGATTACTTCTAATGTCTGGCTGTTTCATGTAGATTAGGGTTTGGGGTGGTATAATTCAAGATAGATAAGGAATCTCTGTGATTCGAAGGAAAAGCGTGAATAAAAATAGGGTAAAGGCCACACTGTATTTGGAGGTTGTGTTCTAACCTGACCACATTAAGGCAGAATCCCCTACAACTGCTTTGACATCCTGTAGCTGAGCCCTAGATGGGTTATCAGTGAGCCTAGATGATTGAAGAAATTGTAAAACAGAAAAGTGGCTCTGGGTGAATTTGGCAGAAGGACATGTGACTTCCTGACCTGGTTCTGTTGCTGCTTTGGAAAATTAACTGGATCTATTTAGGGCTTCTCTGGTGGCACAGACCCTAACATGCATTGGAAGGACTGATGCTGAAGCTCCAATGCTTCGGCTACCTGACGTGAAGAGCCGACTCACTGGAAAAGACTTGAAGCTGGGAAGGATTGAAGGCGGGAGGAGAAGAGGACGACAGAAGATGAGATGGTTGGATGGCATCACCGACTCAACAGACATGAGTTTGAGCAAACTCCAGGAGATAGTGAAGGACAGGGAACCTGGCATGCTACAGTCCATGGAATCGCAAAAAGTCAGACAAGACTTAGTGTCTGAACAATAAATAGATCTTTTCCCTTAACTGTAAGTTGAAAGATTTAAAACTGGAAATAAGAGTTTTCTAGCTTAACATTCTGAGTTACATGTGTGTTTCTATTTAAAGTCCTTTAAAATACAGGACCCATGGCAGATGGCCAAATAGTAAATATCAATCTAGTGCCATTCTGAGATTAGCTATCAGGACAAGAGCAAAAGAACACATTACCTTGGCCTCTCTTATCAACCTTGACTTGACAGAACAAGGCAGGCAAGACTGGAGACCGGAACCACTTTTCTGCACGATAACCTTTTAACCAGCATCCATCAGACAATCGAGAACAGGGTGGCTTTTCTGCTGGGGCTCTGGAGGCATCACAACTGATGAATAAGAATAATTCTGACACACTCTTGGTTGGTGTTTGTTGAGCTGTCTGAATTTTAAAATCCTCTTCCTTTCTCTAAAAATGTTAAATCTTATTCTGTATATTCCAAGATGATCTACTTGAATGTTTTTCTACCCCTTTAAAACTTGCTATGTATATGCTGATGGGTGAAGAGATATCTCATTCTGAAAGTCTCATGCAACTTTTTATTTTAACATAACTGAAAAATTCATACATTTTATAAGGAAGAAAAGAGGGATGGGAAGGCGTGTTTTCCTCTCAACATGTTGTCAGAAATGAGTGAGCTGCAATCTGGAGACAAAATCTTGGCCATGAATTGATGACAAGACACCCATGACTGGGATCTGTCCCAGTGATGAGAATAGACAGACTGGTTCTTCCTGAGGGTCCCGGGGGCTTCCTGAGAGTGGCAGCTGGTCTGGAATAAGAGCTGAGATTTCCCCGTCTTGTTTTCAGATTGTGTTTGCAGCATGCTCGCAAGACATGGAATCTTAGAAGAGCCACTGTGGACACAGGACACAGCCTGTAGAATTCACTGTCTTTTAAATGTGGATATCACTGGGCTTTCCCTGGTGGCTCAGCTGGTAAAGAACCTGCCTGCTAATGCAAGAGACAGAAGAGATGTGGGTTCGATTCCTGGGTGAGAAAGATCCCCTGGAGGAGGAAATGGCAATCTGCTCAAATTTTCTTGCCTGGAGAATTCCATGGACTGAGGAGCCTGGTGGGCTACCATCCACAGGCTTGGGTCGAAAAGAGTCTGACATGACTGAGCATGCATGCACATGTACACACACACACACACATACACACACACAGATGCTCAGGAAATGGAGTTGCTGCTGCTGCTGCTAAGTCACTTCAGTCGTGTCCGACTCTGTGTGACCCCAGAGACGGCAGCCCACCAGGCTCCCCCATCCCTGGGATTCTCCAGGCAAGAACACTGGAGTGGGTTTGCCATTTCCTTCTCCAATGCATGAAAGTGAAAAGTAAAAGTGAAGTCGCTCAGTTGTGTTCGACTCTTAGCCACCCCATGGACTGCACCCTACCAGGCTCCTCTGTCCATAGGATTTTCCAAGCAAGAGTACTGGAGTGGGGTGCCATTGCCTTCTCCGAGGAAATGGATTATTCATATGTTATTCAGATGCCCATGGTCCAGTATGAATAGCTGTGAAAATGTACCAGTGTAAGGTATTAGAGTCTCTTATAAGGTCCAAAAGATCTTGTGTGGATCTGTCAACTTTATAGACCCCATGGACACCTCTGATCTCTGGTAAGTCATCCATTCACCCACATCCTCAGTGCTCTGAGAGCTTCTGGGATTGCCTCAGTTCATTTCAGTGGCTCAGTCATGTCTGACTCTTTGCGACCCCATGGACTGCAGCACGCCAGGCCTCCCTGTCCATCACCAACTTCCGGAGCCTGCTCAAACTCATGTCCGTCGAGTCAGTGATGCCATCCAACCATCTCATCCTCTGTCGTCCCCTTCTCCTCCTACCTTCAATCTTGTCCAGCATCAAGGTCTTTTTCAGTGAGTTAGTTCTTCGCATCAGGTGGCCAAAGTATTGGAGTTTCAGCTTCAACATCAGTCCTTCCAATGAATATTCAGGACTAATTTCCTTTAGGATAGACTGATTGGATCTCCTTGCAATCCAAGGGACTCTCAAGAATCGTCTCCAACACCACAGTTCAAAAGGATCAGTTCTTCGGTGCTCAGCTTTCTTTCTTTGTGTAATTGCCTGCCAGGGTCTAATTCACACACTGTATTTACATGTTGAATTATAAGCCTACTCTACCTAAATTCCTGCCTCATTTCCCTATTTGCTACAACAGGAAAGTCAAATTCTTGCTTGAGTCCCAAGGCCCTTCTGATGTGGCCCACACTCCCTACCTCTGCTCCTGTCACTCTCCTGCCCAGTCCCTTTCCTTCTCAGCTGCCCTGGCCTTCTTTCTGTTCTGAGAGCCCCAGTCTGATTTCCTCAGGGTCGTCACAGTTTCTGCTCTCTCTGCCTGGAGTGCACATCTTACTCCACAAGGTTGGCCCCTGCTTCTTGACATTTATTTAGCTCCCTGACCAAATGTCTCAACCTCCCACATCAAAGGCTCCTCCCTCTCCATCACTTCATCACATGAGGGTTTTGTTTTTCTTATCACTCTGAGAATTGATCTGTTTATCCACTTGCTATCTGCCTGTATCCCGGGCAAGAAGGCAAGGTCCATGGCAGCAGGGACATTGCCAGTGTGGTTTGAGGCCCCCAGGCAGTCCCAAGGAGAGGGCTTGGCCCAGAGGACAGGCTGGCTCCACAAGTGTGCACTCCACTGGGGGCAGAGTGCGTGCTAAGTCGCTTCAGTTGTGTCTGACTCTTTGCAATCCCATGGACTGTAACCCACCAGGCTCCTCTGTCCATGAATTCTCCAGGCAAGAATGCTGGAGTGGGTAGCCATTCCCTTCTCCAGGGGATCTTCCTGACCCAGGTTTCAAACCATAGCTCTTATATCTCCTGAACTGCAGGTAGGTTCTTTACCACTGAGCCTCTGGGGAAGCCCTGCAGAGTGAGCGTCAGTGTTCTGAGAGTCAGAACAACAGCAGCAAGCTAAGAAAATAAAAGTTCTTCACAACAATTGTCTTGACTATGTTATAAATCTTTACAGCATCGGACCTTGTTTCTATCACCAGCCACATCCACAGCTGGGTATTCTTTTTGCTTTGGCTCCATCCTTTCATTCTTTCTGGAGTTATTTCTCCACTGATCTCCAGTAGCATATTGGGCACCTACTGACCTGGGGAGTTTCTCTTTCAGTATCCTATCATTTTGCCTTTTCATACTGTTCACGGGATTCTCAAGGCAAGAATACTGAAGTGGTTTGCCATTCCCTTCTCCAGTGGACCACATTCTGTCAAATCTCTCCACCATGACCCGCCCGTCTTGGGTTGCCCCACGGGCATGGCTTAGTTTCACTGAGTTAGACAAGGCTGTGGTCCTAGTGTGATTAGATTGACTAGTTTTCTGTGAGTATGGTTTCAGTGTGTTTGCCCTCTGATACCCTCTTGCAACACCTACCGTCTTACTTGGGTTTCTCTTACCTTGGGCGTGGGGTATCTCTTCACTGCTGCTCCAGCAAAGCGCAGCCATTGCTCCTTACCTTGGACGAAGGTATCTCCTCACCACCACCCTTCCTGACCTTCAGTGTGGGATAGCTCCTCTAGGCCCTCCTGCGCCAGCGCAGCCACGGCTCCTTGGACGTGGGGTTGGTCCTCCTGGCCACCACCCCTGGCCTCGGTCATGCAGTTGCTCCTCCCCACCGCCGCCCTTGGCCGTGGGCTTAGGGGCGTGGGGTAGCTCCTCCCAGCCGCCGCCCCTGACCTCCGACGCGGGGTAACTCCTCTCTTCGCTGGCCCTGGCCTGGGGCGTGGGTTGCTTCTCCGGGCCACTGCCCCTGGCCTCGGGCGTGGGGGCGTGGGGTAGCTCCTCCTGGCCGCAGCTCCTGACCTCCGACGCCGGGTAACTCCTCTCGGCCATTCCTGTGCCGTCCCAGTCTGGTACTCTCGGCCGCTGCCCCTGACTGTGTGGATCACAATAAACTGTGGAAAATTCTTCAAGAGATGGGAATACCAGACCATGAGAAATTTGTATGCAGGTCAGGAAGCAACAGTTAGAACTGGACATGGAACAATAGACTGGTTCCAAATAGGAAAAGGAGTTCATCAAGGCTGTATATTGTCACCCTGTTTATTTAACTTGTATGCAGAGTACATCATGAGAAACGCTGGACTGGAAGAAACACAAGCTGGAATCAAGATTGCCGGGAGAAATATCAATAACCTCAGATATGCAGATGACACCACCCTTATGGCAGAAAGTGAAGAGGAACTCAAAAGCCTCTTGATGAAAGTGAAAGTGGAAAGTGAAAAAGTTGGCTTAAAGCTCAACATTCAGAAAACGAAGATCATGACATCCGGTCCCACCACTTCATGGGAAACAGATGGGGAAACAGTGGAAACAGTGTCAGACTTTATTTTGGGGGGCTCCAAAATCACTACAGATGGTGACTGCAGCCATGAAATTAAAAGACGCTTACTCCTTGGAAGGAAAGTTATGACCAACCTAGATAACATATTCAAAAGCAGAGACATTACTTTGCCAACAAAGGTTCATCTAGTCAAGGCTATGGTTTTTCCTGTGGTCATGTATGGATGTGAGAGTGAAGAAGGTTGAGCACCGAAGAATTGATGGTTTTGAACTGTGGTGTTGGAGAAGACTCTTGAGAGTCCCTTGGACTGCAAGGAGATCCAACCAGTCCATTCTGAAGGAGATCAGCCCTGGGATTTCTTTGGAAGGAATGATGCCAAAGCTGAAACTCCAGTACTTTGGCCACCTCATGCGAAGAGCTGACTCATTGGAAAAGACTCTGATGCTGGGAGGGATTGGGGGCAGGAGGAGAAGGGGATGACAGAGGATGAGATGCCTGGATGGCATCACTGACTTGATGGACATGAGTCTGGGTGAACTCCGGGAGTTGGTGACGGACAGGGAGGCCTGGCATGCTGCGATTCATGGGGTCACAAAGAGTCGGACACGACTGAGCGACTGATCTGATCTGATCTGATGTTATAAATCTGCATTTCCTGTTGGATTGACATCACTTGCTTTTTTGGACAAATGAAAAAGTACAGTTCTATTATCCCAGAGACTTGTCTGCATCCACCCCTGGCTCCATGGAACTTACTTGTGCTGCTGGCCATGCTCCCCTGTCTCCTTGGAGGCTGGATTTGCAGCTCCTACCCTAAGGACACCCTTCTCTCCCTTGTCCCTCCTCAGCACACTTCAGGTGCCGTCATGCTCACAGGTGTTCTGTGTAAATTTACATTCACCAATATTCTTTTCTAGAAATGTTACTTTATCCTTTGATGTAGAGGTAACAGGGAGAGAACAGGCAAGGGTACTCTGTAATTATAATTTCAGTTACTTGAAAGTAAAAATTTGTGATTTTCCCCCCCGCTCCTTTTCAAAATTTTTTCCTGTGCTATCAACTCATACTAGAAGTGGCCTGGGTCTTATATTAAAAGGACCTGCTGTCCTCTTCAGAAAGGGAGTTCGTTGCCTGAGAGAAACAACAACGGCGTGCTTGTCTACTGACTAAAATGTACAACCCCCAACATGCGTGTATCCAATCAGAACGCTCTCCTCCTTTCCGGTGATGACGATGTGTCCATGGTCCTGGAGAGCAGGACAGGATGAAGAGCCCTCAGTCCCATGGATCATGGATGGCAGGATTTTGGAGTGTCTGCTCCCAGCCCAGGACAGACCCCGAGAAGCCATCCAGAGCTGTAGGAGAGCCAACGAGTAATGAGGTTACTCATCTCGTCCTCTCTCCTGCCTCTGGGCAGCAACAAAGTGAACCCACCCCAGTCAAACCGAGGGCTTTTACAGGATTCGCACACACACATTTTCTCTTCGGTGTTTCCAAAGACAAAGCCTCAGTGTGGTGTGTGAAGTGACAACACAGGAAGTCGGTGGTGGGACCAGACCAACAGATGGCTCAGTTCTCTCTCCCAGACTCAGAGACCGGCCTGCCTTCCCGCAGTTTCCATGGAACCAAAACATTCCTGTGGGTTTTGTCATCTCCAGGGGGAGCTCCTCATGAGGTGACGGCCTTGTCCTTCACAGGTGCCAGGGGGTAAATCCAGTGACTTCATAGCACAGGGCTGTCCCCCCTCTGCCAGCTTTGACCTGATTTTGTGAACCTTCAAGTTTCATAACTCAATCTGACTCACAGTGATGTGTTACTTAATGATGTGATAAAACAAAGATATATATTTTATCATGTAGTTATATTTTGAATGACAAAAAAAAAAAAAAAGCAGGAAAAGAGAAAGGGCCACAGATATCCTATACATCATTTTCATTTCTCACCACCCCTTTTCTAAGATTAATGAATTAATTAATTTTTGGCTGTGCTGGGTCTTTGTTCCTGCGTGGGTCTTTCTCTAGTTGCTGTGTGAGGGCTTCCCATTGTGCTGGCTTCTCCTGTTGTGGAGCGTGGGCTCTAGGGCATGTGGGCTTAGTAGATGCAGTTCCTGGGTTCTAGAGCACAAACTCAATAGTTGTGAAGCACGGGCTTTGTTACTCCACGGCATATGGGATCCTCCCAGATCAGGGCTCGAACTCATGTCTCCTGCACTGGAAGGCAGATTCTTCACCACTGAGCCACCAGAGAAGTCCACCAGCTCTGTTTCTGATACCCAAGCCTTTGTTTCTTCTACTATTTTCTTCTAACCGAGTCCTCACAGCTCAGGTAGAAAATAAACATGGGAAAGAACCCACGGGCAAGATTAAGGAAAAGCGTTTCCTGGGAGGCAGGGAGCAAGAGCAGCTCAGACCTCTTGTGTTGGTGCCACGGGGGCCTCATGGTTTCAGTCTGGTGGGAATAAACCGAGTGCAGGTCTGTAGCTCACATCTGGGCTGAGTGAGTCCTCCCCCGGGATTGGTGGGTCTGTGCACACGTTGAGTATGTGTGCATGTGTGCTTGTTCAAGGAGCAGCCTGGTGGGATGGGGAAGGTGTGAAAAAGCCTCAAAACTTCAGCCTCCAAAGAGAAGTTTTAGGAGAGTTCCCACTAAAGAATTCTAGTACAAAGCTAGAGATAAAGGCATCCTTTATTAGAACGTATTACCGAGAAACATGTCAAATGCTTATACTTTTCATTCAAACTTAAAGTCAAGTCACACTTAAGAGGCCCTTCTAGACCATTAATGAAAGATCCCAGCCAGGACAATGGGAGGGGAGTTTGGGGGAGAATAGCTACATGTATATGTATGGCTGAGTCCCTTCGCTATTTACCTGAAACTATCAACACTGTTAATCGGCTATACCCCAATACAAAATAAAAAGTTTTTTTTTGTTTTTTTTTAGAAAACAATCCCAGCCAGGACAGAATTATCTTGAGCTCCACAAAATTCCATGTGCTGCCTGTCACTGGCTTTAACAAGCCTGGTTTTACTGATGTTACCATATCCTGCCTGTCTTTCTGAACTTGTTACAGCCCATGTTTATATTGTCTCTCCATCCCCATCCCCAAGCAGTCATTGTATCTGAACAATCCCTCCTGTCTCTTTCTTACAAACAGAAAAGAAAGAGGTATCACCAGTATCCCCTGATGGAGTGTCACAGAATCGTGGCTGTGACATCTTATTAGCCGCACTCCATGACAAAGTTGTCCCTGCTTTGCTAAATGACAGGTCAGGATGGGGCACAAGAATGGCTTGCTCTCGACCTCCAGCTGGTCTGTACTTTAATGCATTCTCATTCAGATTACTCAGAATTATTAACATTTTATAGCAGACTGGAAAACTGATGCCAGGTCATTTACTGAAGTCTGAGTCTTCCTGCATTTTTCTCAGTTCAGCTTTTGAGCTGGTAACATAAAACCATCTCAGTTTTCCCATTTGAGAAGAGGGGTGAATGAACTGCACCTTCAATGTGCTTTCAAGAAGACATAACTTTTAAAATATTTTAAAACATTTATTCTTGTTTGGAGGATAATTGCATTACAATATTGTGCTGGCTTCTGCCATACAGCAGTGTGAATCAGCCACACATATACGTATATTGCCTCCCTCCTGAACCTCCCCGCCTACTCCTCACCTCATCCCGCCCCTCTCTGTTGTCACAGAGTACCATGCTGAGCTCCTTGTGTTTTATAGCAACTTCCCGCTAGTTATCTGCTTTACATATGGTAACATATGTGTCAATACTACTCTGTCAGTTTGTCCCACCCTCTCCTTCCCCTGATGGGTCCAAAGTCTGTTTTCTATGCTCGAGTCTCCATTGCTGCCCTGCAAATAGGTTCATCAGTATTTCTTTCTAGACTCCGTATATATGTGTTAATGTATGATATTTGTTTTTCTCTTTCTGACTTATTTCACTTTGTATAACAGGTTCTGTATAACAGGTTCATATACCTCACTACAACTGATTTCAAATACATTCCTTTTTATGGTCAATTGCATTCATCTCACACGCTAGTAAAGTAATGCTCAAAATTCTCCAAGCCAGGCTTCAGCAATATGTGAACCGTGAACTTCCTGATGTTCAAGCTGGTTTTAGAAAAGGCAGAGGAACCAGAGATCAAATTGCCAACATCTGCTGGATCATAGAAAAAGCAAGAGAGTTCCAGAAAAACATCTATTTCTACTTTATTGACTATGCCAAAGCCTTTGACTGTGTGGATCACAATAAACTGTGGAAAATTCTTCAAGAGATGGGAATACCAGACCACCTGATCTGCCTCTTGAGAAATTTGTATGCAGGTCAGGAAGCAACAGTTAGAAATAGACACAGAAAAACAGACTGGTTCCAAATAGGAAAAGGAGTTTGTCAAGGCTGTATATTGTCACCCTGTTTATTTAACTTATATGCAGAGTACATCATGAGAAACGCTGGACTGGAAGAAACACAAGCTGGAATCAAGATTGCCGGGAGAAATATCAATAACCTCAGATATGCAGATGACACCACCCTTATGGCAGAAAGTGAAGAGGAACTCAAAAGCCTCTTGATGAAAGGAAAGTGGAGAGTGAAAAAGTTGGCTTAAAGCTCAACATTTAGAAAACGAAGATCATGGCATCCGGTCCCACCACTTCATGGGAAATAGATGGGGAAACAGTGGAAACAGTGTCAGACTTTATTTTTCTGGGCTCCAAAATCACTACAGATGGTGACTGCAGCCATGAAATTAAAAGACGCTTACTCCTTGGAAGGAAAGTTATGACCAACCTAGATAGCATGTTCAAAAGCAGAGACATTACTTTGCCAACAAAGGTCTGGCTAGTCAAGGCTATGGTTTTTCCTGTGGTCATGTATGGATGTGAGAGTTGGACTGTGAAGAAGGCTGAGCGCTGAAGAATGGATGCTTTTGAACTGTGGTGTTGGAGAAGACTCTTGAGAGTCCCTTGGACTGCAAGAAGATCCAACCAGTCCATTTTGAAGGAGATCAGCCCTGGGATTTCTTTGGAAGGAATGATGCTAAAGCTGAAACTCCAGTACTTTGGCCACCTCATGCGAAGAGTTGACTCATTGGAAAAGACTCTGATGCTGGGAGGTATTGGGGGCAGGAGAAGAAGGGGACGACAAAGGATGAGATGGCTGGATGGCATCACTGACTGGATGGATGTGAGTCTGAGTGAACTCTGGGAGTTGGTGATGGACAGGGAGGCCTGGCGTGCTGCAATTCATGGGGTGGCAAAGAGTCGGACACGACTGAGGGACTGATCTGATCTGATCTGACCAGCTTCTTTATCTGTTCATTTGTTGATATATAGGTTGCCTCCATGTCCTAGCTATTGTAAATAGTGCTGCTATGAACATCGGGGTGTGGGTGTCTTTTTCAATTATGGTTTTCTCAGGGTATATACCCAGGAGTGGGATTGCTGGGTCATAAGGTAGCTTCATTCCTAGATTTTTTTTTAAAGGACTCTCCGTGGTGGCTGTATCAATTTACATTCCCACCAACAGTGCAAGAGGGTTCCCTTTTCCCCACACCCTCTCCACCATTTGTTTGTAGATTTTTTTTGAAGAAAGCCATTCTGATCGGTGTGAGGTGATACCTCACTGTAGTTTATATTTGCATTTCTCTAATAATGAGCTATGTTAAGCATCTTCTCATGTGTTTGTTGGCCATCTGTATGCTGCTACTGCTGCTAAGTCACTTCAGTCGTGTCCAACTCTGTGCAACCCCATAGACGGCAGCCCACCAGGCTCCCCCGTCCCTGGGATTCTCCAGGCAAGAACACTGCAGTGGGTTGCCATTTCCTTCTCCAATGCATGAAAGTGAAAAGTGAAAGTGAAGTCATTCAGTCGTGTCCGACTCTTCACGACCCCATGGACTGCAGCCTACTAGGCTCCTCTGTCCATGGGATTTTCTAGGCAAAAGTTCTGGAGTAGCCTGCCATTGCCTTCTCCGGCCATCTGTATAGAAGACATGATTTTTAAAGTCACTTTGAACAATTTAGAAATGCCCACAATTGTTTCTTCTGTTTCTTTGTTGGTTAGTAGAGAAAAGGATTTCTCCAAGTGAGAACTTCTTGAAGAGTCATGAGTTCTATGACTCTGGAGAATGTCTCACAGTTGTTATTTTTTAAATAAATCTTTAAAAATATTTATTTTTATGTATTTGACTGTGTCAGATCTCAGTTGCAGCACATGGGATCTTTATCATCACATGTGGGATCTGGTTCACTGAACAGGGCTAGAACCTGGGCCCCTCGCATTGAGAGCATGGAGTCTTAGGTACCAGACCACCAGAGAAGTCCCTCAAGGCTGGCTTTAACAGGAAACTCAGGTGTGGGTTGGGATGGATGGCTACGCCCCACCTTAATTTGCACGTGGAACATCAAGTCAATGGTCATGAATTTGAGCAAACTCTGGAAGATAGTGGAGAACAGTGGAGCCTGTTGTGCTGCAGTCCATGGGGCCGCAAAGAGTCAGACATAACTTAGTGACTGAACAACAACAACAATTGGAACATGGAGTTCAAACTACAGCTCCATCACATATATGTGACCTTGGTCACTATCTTAACATCATTACAGAGCACAATAATAAATAACATCGTTACGTTATCAGTGGGGCTAACAAAAGTAGCTACTTCATAGGATTATTGTAAGGGTTAAATGAGCCCAACCATTTAGTTATTATTCTGGTGAATAGCAATTGTAGGGTAGAGAGAACAGATTTATTAATCACTGAGAAACTGGGAGCATGAACAGTTTAATGAAATTCAAAAGCTATTGGAACAAGGCAATTACTTGGTGGAATTAACATCACATTTTGATTTTACAAAATCCCTTTGTGGTTCTTGTAAATGGAGGCAAGTCTCACTATCCTTCCACCTCTGTCACCCCTGGGCTAGACCAAAGGAACATCTCCAAGGACTATAATTTTGTTATTTTAAAATTAGTTAGATGGGGGTCACTTTCACCATATTTAAAACCAACTTAACCCATCTTTGAACTCTTGGATTAAAGTATCGTGCATGCTAAGTACTTCAGTTGTGTTCAACTCTTTGCAATATCATGGACTCTAGCCGACCAGGCTTCTCAGTCAGGGTTCTCCAGGCAAAAATACTGGAGTGAATTGCCATGCCCTACCATCAGAAGATCTTCCCGACCCCGGGATTGAATTTGCATTTCTTACGTCTCCTGAATTGGTAGGCAGGTTCTTTACCACTAGCACTACCTGGGAAGCTCTGGATAACACTTAACTATTTTCATTACTCAGCCATTAAAAAGAATACATTTGAATTAGTTCTAATGAGGTGGATGAAACTGGAGCCTATTATACAGAGTGAAGTAAGCCAGAAGGAAAAACACCAATACAGTATACTAACGCATATATATGGAATTTAGAAAGATGGTAACAATAACCCTGTGTACGAGACAGCAAAAGAGACACTGCTGTATAGAACAGTCTTATGGACTTTGTGGGAGAGGGAGAGGGTGGGAAGATTTGGGAGAATGGCATTGAAACATGTAAAATATCATGTATGAAACGAGTCGCCAGTCCAGGTTCGATGCACGATACTGGATGCTTGAGGCTGGTGCACTGGGACGACCCGGAGGGATGGTACGGGGAGGGAGGAGGCAGGAGGGTTCAGGATGGGGAACACGTGTATACTTGTGGTGGATTCATGCTGATATATGGCAAAACCAATACAATATTGTAAAGTTAAAAAATTAAAAAAAATAAAATTTCAAATCCATGGAAAAAAAAAAAGCTTAGGGGAAGTTCTTACCCAAAAAGCCTGGTGAATTCTAGAATTACAGAAATTTCTTCCCAAAGTACATCGAAAGAACCCATCATACAGACTGTCAGTTACAAGAAGAATAAGATCAGGAGGTCTAATGTGTGACATGATGACTATAATTGATAACACTGTTATATAATCGAAATTTGCCAAAGGAATAGAACCAAGATGTTCTCTCACACACAAAATAGATAAATATGTGAGGTGATGAATGTGGTAATTAACTCCACAGGGGGAATCTTCTCCCAGTCAATGTATGTGTGTGTTAGTCGCTCAGTCCTGTCTGATTCTCTGTAACGCAATGGACTGTAGCCTGCCAGGCTCCTCTGTCCATAGAATTCTCTAGGCAAGAATACTGGAGTGGGTTGCCATTCCCTTCTCCAGGGGATCTTCCCAACCCAGAGATAGAACCTGGGTCTCTCACATTGTGGACATATTCTTTACTGTCTGAGCCACCAGGGAAGACCCTCACAATGGATATATATGTAAAATCATCAAGTTGTACGCTTTAGATATTTTATAGTTTTATTTGTCAATTATGCTTCCCTGATAGCTCAGTTGGTAAAGAATCCATCTGCAATGCAGGAGACTCCAGTTCAATTCCCGAGTTGGGAAGATCCCCTGGAGAAGGGATAGGCTGCCCACTCCAGTATCTGGCCTGGAGAATTCCATGGGGTCACAAAGAGTTGGACACAACTGAGCAACTTTCATTTTCATACCTCAATAAACCTGGGTAGGTAGATAGGTAACAAATGGTTCCACCTCACCTCAATAAGACACAGATCTTTTCTGGCCAAGAGGAAGTAATTATTTTTCTAGCCTCTCTTCCTAACTCTCAGTTCAGTTCAGTTTAGTTGCTCAGTCATGTCCAACTCTTTGTGACCCCATGGACTGCAGCACACCAGGTTTCCCTGTCCATCACCATCTCCCAGAGTATACTCAAACTCATGTCCATTAAATCAGTGATACCATCCAACCATCCTCTCATCCTCTGTCGTCTCCTTCTCCTCCCATCTTCAATCTTTCCCAGCATCAGGGTCTTTTCCAATGAGTCAGTTCTTTGCATCAGGTGGCCAAAGTATTGGAGTTTCAGCTTCAACATCGGTCTTTCCAATGAATATTCAGGACTGATTTCCTTTAAGATGGACTGGTTGGATCTCCTTGCAGTCCAAGGGACTCTCAAGAGTCTTCTCCAACACCACAGTTCAAAAGCATCAATTCTTTGGTGCTCAGCTTTCTTTAAAGTCCAACTCTCACATCCATACATGACCACTGGAAAAACGATAGCCTTGACTAGATGGACCTTTGTTGGCAAAGTAATGTCTCTGCTTTTCAATATGCTGTCTATGTTGGTCATAACTTTTCTTCCAAAGGAGTAAGCGTCTTTTAATTTCATGGCTGCAGTCACCATCTGCAGTGATTTTTGAGCCCCCCAAAATAAAATCAGTCACTATTTCCACTGTTTCCCCATCTATATGCCATAAAGTGATGGGACCGGATGCCATGATCTTCGTTTTCTGAATGTTGAGCTTTAAGCCAACTTTTTCAATCTCCTCTTTCACTTTCATCAAGAAGGCTTTTGAGTTCCTCTTCACTTTCTGTCATAAGGGTGGTGTCATCTGCATATCTGAGGTTATTGATATTTCTCCCAGCAATCTTGATTCCAGCTTATGCTTCCTCCAGCCCAACGTTTCTCATGATTTACTCTGCATAAAAGTTAAACAAGGAGGGTGACAATATACAGCCTTTATGTACTCCTTTCCCTATCTGGAACAAGTCTGTTGTTCCATGCATGTCCAGTTCTAACTGTTGCTTCCTGACCTGCATACAGATTTCTCAAGAGGCAGGTCAGGTGGTCTGGTATTCCCATCTCTTTCAGAATTTTCCACAGTTTGTGGTGATCCACACAGTTAAAGGCTTTGGCATAGTCAGTAAAGCAGAAATAGATGTGTTGCTGGAACTCTCTTGCTTTTTCAATAATCCAACAGATGTTGGCAATTTGATCTCTGCCTTTTCTAAAGCCAGCTTGAACATCTAGAAGTTCACAGTTCACATACTGTTGAAGCCTGGCCTGGAGAATTTTGGGCATTACTTTACTAGCATGTGAGATGAGTACAATTGTGCAGTAGTTTAAGCATTCTTTGGCATTGCCTTTCTTTGGGATTGGAATGAAAACCGACCATTTCCAGTCCTGTGGCCACTGCTGAGTTTTCCAAATTTGCTGGCATATTGAGTGCAGCACTTTCACAGCATCATCTTTTAGGATTTGAAATAGTTCAACTGGAATTCCATCACCTCCACCAGCTTGTTTGTAGTGATGCTTCCTAAGGCCCACTTGACTTCACATTCCAGGATGTCTGGCTCTAAGTGAGTGATCACACCATCATGATTATCTTGGTCATGAAGATCTTTTTTGTACAGTTCTTCTGTGTATTCTTGCCACCTCTTCTTCATATCTTCTGCTTCTGTTAGGTCCATGCCATTTCTGTCCTTTATTGTGCCCAGTTTTGCATGAAATGTTTCCTTCAGTTCAGTTCAGTCACTCAGTCATGTCCGACTCTTTGCGACCCCATGAACCACAGCACACTAGGCCTCCCTGTCCATCACCATCTCCTGGAGTTCACTCAAACTCACGTCCATCGAGTTGGTGATGCCATCCAGCCATCTCATCCTCTGTCATCTCCTTCTCCTCCTGCCCCCAATCCCTCCCAGCATCAGGGTCTTTTCCAATGAGTCAACTCTTTGCATGAGGTGGCCAAAATACTGGTGTTTCAGCTTTAGCATCATTCTTTCCAAAGAATACCCAGGGTTGATCTCCTTTAGAATGGACTGGTTGGATCTCCTTGCCTTGGTATCTCTAATTTTCTTAAAGAGATCTCTAGTCTTTCCCATTCTATTGTTTTCCTCTATTTCTTTGCACTGATCACTGAGAAAGGCTTTCTTATCTCTCCTTGCTATTTTTTGGAACTCTGAATTCAAATGGGTGTATCTTTCCTTTTCTCCTTTGCTTTTCACTTCTCTTCTTTTCACAGCTATCTGTAAGACCTCCTCAGACAGCCATTTTGCTTCTTTGCATTTCTTTTTCTTGGGGATGGTCTTGATCCCTATCTCCTATACAACATCACGAACCTCCCTCCATAGTTCATTAGGCACTCTGTTTATCAGATCTAATCCCTTGAATCTATTTCTCACTTCCACAGTATAATCGTAAGAGATTTGATTTAGGTCATACCTGAGTGGTCTAGTGGTTTTCCCTACTTTCTTCAATTTAAGTCTGAATTTGGCAATAAGGAGTTCATGGTCTGAGCCACAGTCAGCTCCTGGTCTTGTTTTTGCTGACTGTATAGAGCTTCTCCATCTTTGGCTGCAAAGAATATAATCATTCTGATTTTGGTATTGACCATCTGGTGATGTCCATTTGTAGAGTCTTCTCTTGTGTTGTTGGAAGACGGTGTTTGCTATGACCAGTGTTCTCTTGACAAAATTCTATTAGTCTTTGCCCTGCTTCATTCTGTACTCCAAGGCCAAATTTTCCTGTTACTCCAGGTGTTTCTTGACTTCCTACTTTTGCATTCCAGTTCCCTATAATGAAAAGGACATCTTTTTTGGGTGTTAGTTCTAGACGGTCTTGTACGTCTTCATAGAACTGTTCAATTTCAACTTCTTCAGCATTACTTGTTGGGGCATAGACTTGGATTACCATGATATTGAATGGTTTGCCTTGGAAATGAATAGAGATCATTCCATCATTTTTGAGATTGCATCCAAGTACTGCATTTCAGACTCTTTTGTTGACCATGATGGCCACTCCGTTTCTTCTAAGGGATTCTTGCCCACAGTAGTAGATATAATAGTCATCTGAGTTACATGCACCCATTCCAGTCCATTTTATTTCGTTGATTCCTGAAATGTCGACGTTTACTCTTGCTATCTCCTATTTAACCACTTCCAATTTGCCTTGATTCATGGACCTAACATTCCAGGTTCCTATGCAATATTGCTCTTTATAGCATTGGACTTTGCTTCTATCACCAGTCACATCCGTAACTGGATGTTGTTTTTGCTCTGTCTCTGTCTCTTCATTCTTTCTGGAGTTACTTCTCCACTGGTCTCCAGGAGCATTTTGGGCACCTCCTGACCTGGGGAGTTCATCTTTCAGTGTCCTATCTTTTTGCCTTTTCTTACTGTTCATGGGGTTCTCAAGGCAAAATACTGAAGTGGTTTGCATTCCCTTCTCCAGTGGACCACATTTTGTCAGAACTCAATGCAACCCCAAATCAAGATTATTTAAATTCTCAAATTTACTGAACAGAATAGTCTTCCAAAGTTATAACCAGCCATGCTTCTGTGTTGAAATATAGCCATCACTTTTTGTTTACCCATTACTGAGCTTCTTTCTCCTCAGTTCCTTCAAAAGATGAGAATGAAGTGGGGAACAGTGTACCTGCCTGTGAGTTCCCCCATGTCCAAGTTCAGTAGAGGGGTGGAAATCTGAGGCTTGCCCTGGGGGGCAAAGATATGAATGTCTCAGCTCATAGGAAGGTGGTCTGCAGCCCAGAGGAGACAGAGGGTGGTACTGGCATTTTCCTGGCCCTGGGATTGGGGCTGGTGCTTCTTGCTTGCATCACCATGCAGGCTCCAGGATCGGGCCTGGCCCTAGTACCCTTGCCCTTGCTATAACTGCCCTTCCTGCACCTCCTTCTCCTCCACCATCCCCCTAAGCTGGGCTGCCTTCTCTTTCTCCAGTGTGGCCTCTTCTGCCCAGTGGTGACCTTTCTCTCTGCCCTCAATGCAGAAGGAGTAACACCAGCCTAGTGGTGGGGGTGAACTCAGGACAGGCTTTTCCCCATAATTCTGAATTTCCTAGGTTTTGTCGGTGTAAGCCAGACTCTTAATGCTATTTTAATGCAGTTGTTTTGTGTGTGAATAATATGCTCCTTTTGCCAAACCTCAAGCCTTGGAACTAAGAGCTCATAAAAATGCCTAGAGTCCAAAGCTAATAGCTGTTATTCAGCTGTTATGGGGTAAGGCAGAAAAAGTTTCAGATGAATGTTATCCTCACCAGTGCAGTGAGTGATATGAAACTATTGGGGGGCGAGGGTGAGGCTCCAGATGACGGGGGTGTTGGAAGTGATGTGTCCCAGCAGGATGTCCCTGTTCTTCCCCTCTGGAGCCCTTTTAACTGCTTCTGCCATTGTGATCCTCAACTCAAGGAATAGCCTCACCTCCCACCCAAGCTGAAAGTTCTGGAAATCACCTTACACCTGTTCCCAACCTCTGTTACATACCGTGCACATCTGATCATCACCAACATTCACTTAACAGGTACTTATTGAGGGTCTGCTGCATACCTGGCACTCTGCTGGGTGGGATGATGAAGTTATCTCTTGCTTGTAGAGAACAGGGTGTGTGTGTGCTTAGTCTCCCAGTCATGTCCAGCTCTTTGTGATCCCATGGACTGGAGCCCGCCAGGCTTCTCTGTCCATGGGATCCTCCAAGAAAGAATACTGGAGTGGGCCCTCCTCCAGGGGAATCTTCCCAACCCAGGGATCAAGCCCAGGTCTCCTGTATTGCAGACATATTCTTTACCATCTGAGCCACCAGAGGAGAGGGTAGGGTCATGTTTAAGAGTGTGAACTCTATTGGGAGATATGGGAGACATATATACACTATCGATACTATGTATAAATGGATAACTAACGAGAACCTATTGTATAGAACAGAGAACTCTACTAAATGCTCTGTGTTGACCTAGTGAGTGAGTGATCATTGCTTAGTGGTGTCTGAGTCATAGCGACCCCATGGACTCTATAGCCTGCCAGGCTCCTCTGTCCATAGAATTCTCCAGGCAAAAATACTGGAGTGGGTTGACATTCCCTCCTCCAGGGGTGGTGACCTAAATGGAAAGGAAATCCAAAAAAGAGAGGATATATGTATATGTATAGCTGATTCACTTTCCTGCACAGCAGAAACTAACACAGTATTGTAAAACAACTATACTTCAATACAATTTTTTTGAGAAGAGTGTAGACTCTGCTATCTGACATAAATCACAGCAGGATTCTCTATGACCCACCTCCCAGAGTAATGGAAATAAAAGCAAAAATAAACAAATGAGACCTAATTAAACTTAAAAGCTTTTGCACAATGAAGGAAACTTAAGCAAGGTGAAAAGACAGCCTTCAGAATGGGAGAAAATAATAAAAAATGAAGCAACTGACAAAGAATTAATCTCAAAAATATACAAGCAACTCCTGCAACTCAATTCCAGAAAAATAAGTGACCCAGTCAAAAAATGGGCCCAAGAACTAAACAGACATTTCTCCAAAGAAGACATACAGATGGCTAACAAACACATGAAAAGATGCTCAACATCACTCATTATCAGAGAAACGCAAATCAAAACCACAATGAGGTACCATCTCATGCCAGTCAGAATGGCTGCTATCAAAAAGTCTACAAACAATAAATGCTGAAGAGGGTGCAGAGAAAAAGGAACCCTCTTACACTGTTGGTGGGAATGCAAACTAGTACAGCCACTGTGTAGAACAGTGTGACAATTCCTTAAAAAAACTGGAAATAGAACTGCCATCAGTTCAGTTCAGTTCAGTCACTCAGTTGTGTCCAACTCTTTGTGACCCCATGAATCGCAGCACGCCAGCCTCCCTGTCCATCACCAACTCCCGGAGTTCACCCAGACTCATGTGCATCGAGCCAGTGATGCCATCCAGCCATCTTATCCTCTGTCATCCCCTTCTCCTCCTGCCCCCAATCCCTCCCAGCATTAGGGTCTTTTCCAATGAGTCAACTCTTCGCATGAGGTGGCCGAAGTATTGGAGTTTCAGCTTCAACATCAGTCCTTCCAATGAACACCCAGGACTGATCTCCTTTAGAATGGACTGGTTGGATCTCCTTGCAGTCCAAGGGACTCTCAAGAGTCTTCTCCAATACCACAGTTCAAAAACATCAATTCTTTGGTGCTCAGCTTTCTTCACAGTCCAACTCTCACATCCATACATGACCACTGGAAAAACCATAGCCTTGACTAGATGGACCTTTGTTGGCAAAGCAATATCTCTGTTTTTGAATATGCTATCTAGGTTGGTCATAACTTTCCTTCCAAGGAGTAAGCGTCTTTTAATTTCATGGCTGCAATCACCATCTGCAGTGATTTTGGAGCCCCCCAAAATATCAGTCACTATTTCCACTGTTTCCCCATCTATATGCCATGAAGTGATGGGACCAGATACCATGATCTTAGTTTTCTGAATGTTGAGCTTCAAGCCAACTTTTTCACTCTCCTCTTTCACTTTCATCAAGAGGCTCTTTAATTCTTCTTCACTTTCTGCCATAAGGGTGGTGCATCTGCATATCTGAGGTTATTGATATTTCTCCCAGCAATCTTGATTCCAGCTTGTGCTTCTTCCAGGCCAGTGTTTCTCATGATGTACTCTGAATAGAAGTTAAATAACTTCTATTTATTTAAGGGTGACAATATACAGCCTTGATGTACTCCTTTTTCTATTTGGAACCAGTCTGTTGTTCCATGTCCAGTTCTAACTGTTGCTTCCTGAGCTGCATATACGTTTCTCAAGAGGCAGGTCAGGTGGTCTGGTTTTCCCATCTCTTTCAGAATTTTCCACAGCTTATTGTGATCCACACAGTCAAAGGCTTTGGCATAGTCAATAAAGCAGAAATAGATGTTTTTCTGGAACTCTCTTGCTTTTTCCATGATCCAGCAGATGTTGGCAATTTGATCTCTGGTTCCTCTGCCTTTTCTAAAACCAGCTTGAACATCCAGCAATCCCACTGCTGGGCATACACACTGAGGAAACCAGAACTGAAAGAGACACGTATACTCAAATGTTCATTGCAGCACTGTTTACAATAGCCAGGATATGGAAGCAACCTAGTTGTCCATAGGCAGACGAATGGATAAGAAAGCTGTGGTACATATACATGTGGAATATTACTCAGATATTAAAAAGAATGCATTTGAATCAGTTCTAATGAGATGGATGAAACTGGAGCCTGTTATACAGAGTGAAGTAAGTCAGAAAGAAAAATACCAATACAGTATATTAACACACATATAAGGAATTTAGAAAGATGGTAACGATGATCCTATATGCAAGACAGCAAAAGAGACACAGATGTAAAGAACAGACTGTTGGACTTTGTGGCAGAAGGTGAGGGTGGGATGATTTGAGAGAATAGCACTGAAACATGTATATTATCATATGTGAAATAGATAACCAGTCCAGGTTTGAAGCATGAGGCAGAGTGCTCAGGGCTGGTGCACTGGGATGACCCTGAAGGATGGGATGGGGAGGTAGATGGGTGGGAGGGAGGGTCAGGATGGGGAACACATGTACACCCATGGCTGATTCATGTGAATGTATGGCAAAACCCACTACAATATTGTAAAGTAATTAGCCTCCAGTTAAAATTAAAAAAAATATAAATAAGTAAAAGAGTGTAGACTCTGAAGCCAGAGGTCATGGGCTGGCAATGCCACCATTAGCTGCGTGACTGCCCTTGGGCAAGGTCCTTCTGTCTCCCTGTGTAAAATGAGGACCATAATAGTATCTGCTTCATGGTTACTTTTTGACACCTAAATGAATTATAGTTTCTAATGTATTCAGTGCCTGGTACATGGTCAATACCACGTAAGTGTTTGCAAAATAAAATAATGGGGGAGACATTGGTATCAAGCCTTCACACAAACAAGTGAAGTGGCAAGTGGGAGAGGGTGGTGGCTCTGCGAGATCCGAAGAGCCCAGGCTGGGATATGAAGGATGGGTGAGCATCAAAATCCCGTGGGCTCCATCTCCTGCCACTATCCTCATTCGAGCTATGGTCACCTGTCTCCTGGACCAGAGAAACCTCCCTGTTAAGTGGTTTCCTTTCCTGCTCCCTTCCGTGCCAGACCATGGCTAGTGTTTTTTGTTTTTTTTTTAATCTTAAGTCTGATTGTCTCGTTTCCTAAATGGCTCCCAGATCCCCTCAGGTCTATATCCAAGTATCCTCCATGGGCTTGCAAGGTCCCATATCATTTCCCTTACAGCATCATCTCGGTCCTCCTTTTCCTCTTCCCTTTAACCCCCAATATGCACCCTCACATGCTATACTTCAACCCTGCTGAGTTTCTTTCAGTTCTTTCTGCAGGCCACAGTCCTTCTCCCATCTGGGCTTTGGCTCTTTTTTTAAAAAAATATTTATTTGTTTTTGTTTATTCATTTGGCTGTACGGGGTCTTAAGTTGCAGTATGTGAGATCTAGTTCCTTCACCAGGGATTGAACCCCTGCATTGAGAGTATGGAGTCTTAGCCACTGGACCAGCAGGGAAGTTCCCCTGGGCCTTGGCTCTTTAATCACCTCCACCTGGTACACCTCTCTGCTCTGCCCCGGCTTCCCCTGGCAAACCGCTATCATCCTGCAGACTCAGCCTCAGCTTCTCCTTGGGGAGCGGCCTTCTCTTCAGGGAGTGGCCTTCCCTAGTCTTCAAAGCCAGGCCGGGACTCCTCCTGTAATTTCCTACGGCCTCTCCCAGGGACCTATTGCAATGCTGATCACTTTGTCTACTGTGTAATTTTTTTCCTTTAAGCTGTTTTCCCACCAAGTTCTGGGAGGGAATAAATTGCCTTTCTTGTTCAAGTGTGTCCCTTGAATTCAGCACAGTGCTGGGCACATGGTAGGCTCATGATACATGTTATGAGTTGAATTGTGTCCTCCCCCAAATTCACATTAAAAAAAATTTTTTTTTATGTGGACCATTTTAAAAGTCTTTATTTAATTTGTTACAATATTGTTTTATGTTTTGGGTTTTTTGGCTGTGAGGCATGTAGGATCTTAGGTCCCTGACCAGGGATCAAACCCACACCCCTTGCATTAGAAGGTGAAGTCTTAACCACTGGGCCGCCAGGGAAATCCCCCAAGTTCAACACCAGGTGCTGGTGTTCTAAGCTCCAGCACCTCAGAATGTGACCTTACTTGCAGATGTAATTAACTAAAACGAGGTCATACTGGTGAAGGGTGGGACTTCCCAAGAACATGCTTACCAATGTAGGAACTGCAAGAGACTTGGGTTTGATCTCTCGGTCCTGGAGGAGGAAATGGCAGCCCACTCCAGTATTCTTGCCTAAAAAATCCCATGGACAGAGGAGCCTGGTGGGCTACAGTCCATGGGGTCTCAAGAATCAGACACAACTGATCGACTGAGCATGCTGGTGAAGAGTGAGCCCCTGATCCAATCTGGCTGATGTCCTTAAAAACAAAACCACATGAAGAGAAGGACACATATGTAGAGGGAAAATAATGTGAAGATAATCCAGGGAGAATGCGTTCACCTGCAAGCTAAGAAAGGCGGCCTGGAGCCAATCCCTCCCTCACGGCTGTAAGAAGGAACTGCTCCTGCAGAAACCTCAGTCTCAGGCTTTTAGCCTCTGGAATTGAGAGACAAGAAATGTCTGCTGTGGAAGCCACCCAGTGTGCGGCATTTTCATGGCAGCCCTAGAAAACGAAGACAACGTGTTTCTTCATAGACTGGATTTCCAACTCTTGTCAGTGTGCTCCTATAAGTAAACACTTTGCGCGTGCACAAATATCTCCTAAACAGCTCTGTGTTCCGCAAATAGATGAGTCCACGAGAATGGCAGGCCCAGGTGGCCGTTAGTCATCACAGCAAACAGCCAATTTTAGCGTTGAACGACCCCCTCTCCTCGGGTATTCCAAGAATCTCACCCTGATGGGCAGAGGAGGCACCCCTTCTCGGCAAGCCCCCACAGCAGGGGACATGGGTGCTGACGGGCAGGCAGGTGCTTGTTTTCCTCAGCAGCCAGCAGCAGCTGAGAAAGAACGAGGCAGAGCAAAGCTCAGGGGAGCAGAGAAATGAGAGTAGGCTTGTGGAGCCAGAGCTGGCTCATTCTGGGCTCCAGAACCACACCACCGTCAGGGCAATGCTGTGTGTAGGCCCAAATGTCAGGGAGGAATTTTCCCCCTTTATAAAGTTCTCCTTCTCCAATTTGATTGCAGCCTCTAATAAGCAATTCTTTCAAATTTCTTCTGACTTAAGAAGTTCAGAGTACGTGGAGCTAAAGAAACACCAGGATCCTAATTATGGTTATTATAGGGAGTTGTTGTATGCCCATCACCGCAGCATCTGGCTGTAATCACATGCTTAATGGAATGCAAGATGATCCGCTGCTCATAATGGGCACTTTCAGAGCCAGGCAGCCACTCGTGCCCACCCTCCCACTTGGAGGCCCCACAGAACAGATGTTTGTGGAAAGAGAGGAGGCTTGTGCTTTTCTGGAGGGACAGTGAGCTCAGGGCAGGGCTCACAGAGAGTCATTCCATAACCAGGTCTTGGTTCCGATCAGCCGTCAGGGCAAGAAGTGGGTTCTCCCCTAACTCGGGGTAGTGGGGAGCTGTTGGGGTCCTGATGCTCACCTTCTATCACAGTGAATCTCAGAGATGGTGGAGGGCTGAGACTATGGGAGGTAGACTCATAGTTGCTCCTGGCAACCCCAAGTTCCTGTCTCCATTCTTTAGCAACCAGGATGCCCCAACACACTGAAAAGGCAGAATGACAATCCCTCGAGGCTAATTCTTGAGGCATAATCATCTTAGTCGGTCCTGGCGGCTATAATAAAATACCATCGACTGGGTGGCTGAGATAACATATTTGTTTCTCAGGATTCTGGAGGTTGGAAAGTCCGAGGTTGAGGTGCTGGCAGATTTGTTTCTTGGTGAGGCTTTGTTTCTGGCTTGTAACTGGCCACCTTTGCCTTCTCTCTGGGGCTTTGCTAGTGGTGAAGAACCCACCTACCAATGCAGGAGATGTAAGAGATGCTGGATCGATCCCTGGGTCAGGAAGATCCCCTGGAGAAGGGCATGGTAACCCACTCCAGTATCACTGCCTGGAAAATCTCATGGACCCAGGAGCCTGGAAGCCTACAGTCCATAGGGTCGCAAAGAGTATGATGCAACTGAAGCGACTTAGCATGCACCTGCCTTCTCATTATATCCTCTCATGGCAGAGAGAGGAGGCTCTGGTGAGTCCTCTTATAAGAATACCCATCTGGCAAAACTAATACAATATTGTAAAGTTTAAAAATAAAATAAAATTTAAAAAAAAACAGTTAAAAAAAAAAAAAGAATACCCATCCCATCATAGGGGCTCACCCCCATGAACTCATTTAAACCTCACCACCTTCCCAATACCCTACTTCCTAATGCCATTGCCTTAGGAGTTAGGGCTTCAGCATATGAATTTTGGGAGGACAGACATGTTTTGTCTGTGACAATAGTTAAACTTGCTTTCTCTCTTTCATTTGTGTGTGTGTTCGCCTCCCCTTTCTTTCTTTACACTTAGTTTTGAGAGCCAAGAAACACAGTCATATGTCCCTGAGTCAGCCTCAACCCTACAGATTGGCCTCTGACTCCTCTTGGCCTCACCCTGCCCCAGCCTACCAGCTCCCCATCCTGGTTGTACCAGGTTTGACTACAGTGTAGTCTTAGCTCATGTCTTCAGGAGTCCTATAGATTGTAGCCTTCCAGGCTCCTCTGTCCATGGGATTCTCCAGTCAAGAATACTAGAGTGGGTTGCCATGCCCCCCTCCAGGGGATCTTTCCAACCCAGGGGTCAAACCTGCATATCTGATGTCTCCTGCATTGGCAGGTGGGTTCTTTACCACTAGCGTCACCTGGAAAGTCCAGGAGTCCCTTTAGATGGGTGCTATTAGAAATCCCAAGGCCACTTGATTGTACTATGCCACACATTCTGGGTCTATTTCATTAACTTCCGCAAACATAAAATTCTATGGCCATTTAGCCTCTCCAATATCAACATGCATCCTACCCCTGTAAGCATATGTCTCTGCTATAGATGAGTTCAGTTGGTGATACCACCTCCTACCCAACTGACTACCCTTCTCCTTCACCCAGTATCCTACCTATCAAATCCTATAGGTTTACCTTCAAAATACTGCATATGTCAGAATAGAAGGCACCAGCATTTCAAATAGAGCCCCCCGGCTTTTTGAGTTGGAAGATAACCTTATCTCAAACTCAATCATTTTTTTGAGGCAACAAATTGAATCAATAGTCAAATGTCTATACTTAAATTATTAACTACATATACATATTTAAAATAGTACTCAAGATATTAGATATTAATTTAGAAATTAACATCCTCACTCATATTTCCTGAAGGAGTTTTATTCAAACTTCTTGTGTGCAATTTTGACATCAGGGTTTATTTCATGGCTGGAACCACTTGTAGAAATAATATAGTTTTCTAGAGCATATCATGGTCAATTCTGTGGTGTTTGAGACACAGCACTTTTAGAATCCAAATGTGATCCTGTCTCTGGAAACGTTTCCTAAAGTCACAAGAACCCATCAAACAGCGGGGTTTTTTCCAACTGTGCATTGTAATCTTCAGTATGTAATCACTTAATATATTCATTTAGAAGTAATCTTTCAAACCCTTGTTTATAACACCATGTAACACTTGTGATTGTGAAGTCATAATCCCAGGAAAAATTACTATTACTGCAGTTCGATTAATTGCCTTTGCCTTTTTCTGGCTGAATAAGTCAGGAGACTTCTCTAACACCCCGGACCAGCATTGATTCAAACCATTTCAGGCCAGTGTGGCTTCTCCAAACACAGGGCTACCATATGTCCGGTTTGGCTGAGGACAGTCCTGTTATCCGTGTGTAATTTTCAATGGGGCCATCTCAAAAGTGTCCCAGTTTGATCATTAATCATATCATCAAGTATTGGTTTGTTGTTCCAACTAAAGTAATTGAAAGAACTCCTTAATAAGGATTTATGAAAATTTGAACATAAAGTCCATTTATCTTTTTTTTCTTCCCATAGGATTATGTGGGAATGGGAAGCACTTTGTCTAGCATTTAGGCATAAGTGGTGTTTCTCATTAACTCTCACTGTAGCTTCCCTGGGAATTTTTCCACTTCCAGTGAGTCCCCCACAGTCCAGCTTCTACACTGTGTAGTGTCTGCCCTGCTTATGACTCCTTGCCAACTACGGGATTACAGTCAAGCTTCTCATGTGGTTTACAATGCCCTCTTTCTCTGGATTCCCTTTTGCTTCCTAAATCTCATTTCCCACCTTTCCCTGTGGGGTAGACTGAATCATAGCCTCCCAAGTATGTTCATATCCTAATGCCTGGAAACTGTCAGCATTACCTTACAAAAAGGGACTTTGCAGCTGTGATTACATTGCATCTTGAAATGGGGAGATTGTCCTAAAATTACCTGGGTGGACCTAATCTACTCACAATGGTCCTCACACGGGGAGGCGAGAAGGTCAATGAGGAAGCGGGGATTGGGAGAGAAGAATCACAGGAAAAGGTAACATAATGACAAAAGCAGAGACTGGGATCATTGGCTCTGAGGTGGATGAAGGTGGAGCCACAAGCCAAGGAATGCAGACCAACAGCAGAAGATGAAAAGACAAGGAAGCAGGTTTTCTCTTAGAGCTTCTGGAAGGGATCAGCCCTGCCAACATCTGGAATTAGCCCTGTGATACTGAGTGTGGACTTCTGACCTCTGAAGCTGTAAAGAGAACACGTCTGTGTGGTTTTAAACCTCTGTTTGTGGCGATGTGTCACAGCAGCCACAGGAAACACTCCATCCTGCTTAGTGCCTGATGTTCTCGCAACTCCAGTCTGTCTGATGCTCACCACCCACATCCTGCCCTTGTAGCCTCTGCTATTCTGCTGCCATCCCTCCTTCCTGGAACACCCTCCCCCATGTTTCTTTCTCACTCCAGCCTGCATTTTCTTGCTCAAATACTATTTACCCATATGATTCAGTGTGGGCATTCCATCACTGACTCGCATCCACCTAGGTGGGGTCACTACTCTTCTTCTGGTTCCCGTGATTCATTCACATTCCCCTAGCATTTATATTTCCATAGTTCCTTAAAACTGTATATCTGATTGTCATCTCCAGCACTTCCAAGAAGAGGAGATTTGAAGGGAGTGTGTCTTATTTATTTTTCTATGTCCATGTTTTGTAGGTGTTCAAAAATTGTTTGCTGAATAATTGGGGAAAAAAAGAATTTAATGAACTTAATAACAAATATTTCTTATAAGAAATATTGGATTATTCTTTGCTAGTTTCTGAGTGATGTGAGGAAGAGTCACCTATGTTCAATATTCTATTAGGTATCATCCTGGAAGAAATTGTGATTGCTCCCAACTGGGGAGATCCTGGGAGTCAAAATGGAAGAGTTCTAGGTCTCTTTAATTCCTGACAGAGAGGGCTTTCTGGAATCCTGATTCAAGGTTAGATGTTTAGGATATCAGAGAAAGTTTCTGCTCAGATGAACCCCTTATCAGCGTTCAGGGTTCCAGGTTCTAAGCTTCACTGGGTGATGAGTGCTTCAGTTCAAGTGGCTGTGTGCTGAAATGTCTCCTCCCACACTTTAGCCCAGTGAGACTGTGCTAGTCCTCAGACAAATCTTTCTTTAAAAAAAAAAAAATTTGACTGGCGTATGATTGCTTTACAATGATGTATTAGTTTCTGCTGTATGACAATGTGATAAGCTATAAGCATATACCTCCTGCCTCCTCCCATATACTTCCCTCCCATCCCCTCCACCCCATCCCACCCATGTAGGCCATCACAGAGTACCAAGCTGGGCTCCCTGTGCTCTACAGCAGGTTCCCAGTAGCTATCTATTTTACACATAGTAGTGTATATATGTCAATCCTAATCTCCCAATTCGTGCCCCCTCTCCTTCCCCTGCTGTGACCACAAGTCCATTCTCTATGCCTGTGTCTCTATTCCTGCTCTGCGAATAGGTTCATCAGTTTCATTTGTCTAGATTCCATACATATGCGTTAATATACAATATTTGTTTTTCTAACTTACTTCACTCCATATGACAGATTTGAGGTTCATCCACATCACTACAAATGACTCAGTTTCATTCCTGTTTATGGCTGAGTAACATTCTACTGTATGTATGTACCACATCTTATTTATTCATTCATCCAGACAGGTCTTTCTGTCTCTACAGGTTTGCCCATCCTTTTTCCTCCTCTTATTAATAGAATGCTCTTCTCTCTCATGTTCCATGTTTCCATATTTCAACTTACTCATCTGTTGAAGTTTAGCTTCTAAAATGATTTCCACTCCTAGTTGGCCATTTCACAGTTCAGATGAGAGAATGTGAATAATTCAGCCCAATCCATCACTACCAAAAAAAGCTGAAGATCAAGTTTCTCCAAGATAGAGTCAACAGCATCTTTCTACCAAGAACACATTTTCAGAGGAAAGCAAGTATATCTTTCGAGTGGTGGTGAAATCTGCCATCTAGGCCTCTGAGCATCATCATGTGTAGATTCTGTGGCCCATTATGGTAATTTCCTCTCCTCTTTACCTTCCTTGTAACTGGGTGATTATACTGCAGATCCCTGGGTACTATAATTTGCATTGCAATATGAGGCTCCATTTGATGCTTGCAAATTATGGGCCCAGGACTGAAGCTCTGATGTGGGAGTTGCTTCCACATAAGTCAGAAGAAGTTATGTATACATGAGTGCAGCTCTGGGAATAAAGAACCTTTTTTCATAATCACAATTTCATATTTAAAAATAAAATCTTGGTTACAAAAAAATAATAGGAACAGGCCCACCATAAAAGGAATAGGAGAACTGAAATGAAGTGCTCTCATAAAAATTTCATAAAATACAACCACACACATACTACACACTTGGGAGAAATGCCATAAAATTTCTCCACATGAAGAGGCAATGTTCCCTCGATCTCCTTTCCTGTTCAACAAGGATTTTGTTCTGAATTCTGAAGTCCCTGCAGGTGAGTGTTCACAGGCATCACAGCATTTCAGAGGAAAAAAGTTATAATCACTGGGTTGGGAAGATGGGAAAAGAGAAACGAGCTCCATCCAGGGAAATCACAGGGTACTGGTATCAGAGGACGAGAATTTTCATATAGATGTGTTCTTCCTAACTCAGCTTTCTCAATAAAATGTAGTTCCTGTTTTCATTGAATTCGGGAGAAAGAAAGCATGGTGTATTGAGGAAGAGCAGTGTCCCTCAGGGTAAGAAGACCCAAGTTCTGGTCTTATTTCGTCTCCTAACCCTTTGCAAGACCTTAGTTTCTTCATCACTTCATCATGGTGACTGAATGAGTCGTATCGTCAAGGTTCCTTCGACTGTAATATTTTAGTTCTTTTGGAATATGCTGTTTCTGTCACCTAGTGCTGACTGGTGTGTGATGACTAGTTTGGTGAGGGTCACAGTTTATAGCCACCAAGGCAAAATCTTTACCTGGAGAATATTTTTCTAGCATTTATCTACCTGAAGGACTTAGTGAGATAGCAGATCCAGAGTCTGTTAATTGACCCTTGTTGGTTTTGTTGGTCTGAGCAAAATACATTCTATTCTGCCCCAAAAATCTTCCATGGAGAGTTAATTTCTCTATAGAAGATGTGTGTGTGTGTGTGAGAGAGAGAGAGAGAGAGACAGAGACAGAGAGAGACAGAGAGAGACAAAGAGAGACAAAGATGAACAGAGGAAAGAGAGATAGAGTTATGTTCTGGGAAGCACAATGTTAAAAGGTCCATGCACCCCAGTGTTCACTGCAGCCCTATTCACAATGGCCAAGACATGGGAACAACCTAAATGTCCGTCAACAGAGGAGTGGATAAGGAAGATATGATACATGGAATATAACTCAGCCATTAAAAAAGTGAAATAATGCCATACGAAGCAACAGAGATGGACCTGGAGATTATCATACTAAGTGAAGTAGGTCAAACAGAGAAAGACAAATACCATATGACGTCATTTATATGCAAAATCTTAAAAAAATAATGCAAATGAACTTATTTACAAAACAGACTCAGACTTTTAGAGAATGAACTAACAATTCTTTTCCAAAACAGAACTTTCTAAGTCAACATTTACTTATTTAACAATACTTTCAGTCTCTCCTCTCCTTAAAGGAGTAACAAGCCAAAGTAAATTTTGCTTTATTGCCATTTGCTTTCTGTATCATCAGCACTCTGGAGCTCAAAGAGGTATCTTGATTTTTACTTTGGCCAATGTTTTCATTATTTATAATAAGAGTTCAATGACTTCCTGAATGACATTCCATAATAGCCATACTCCTGAATTCACTTGCCTTCCTAAGGGTCGGAATTACCGTCAATGCTTCAAAAAGTCAGTCTCCACTAAGGACATCTCTCTATCCACCAGCAGACATCTATTCATCAGCAAAAGATCCAAATATTTTATAGAACATGGGCTTTATTTTTCATTGCTGCTGCTGCTGCTGCTGCTAAGTCGCTTCAGTCATGTCCGACTCTGTGCGACCCCATAGACGGCAGCCCTTCAGGCTTCCCCGTCCCTGGGATTCTCCAGGCAAGAACACTGGAGTGGGTTGCCATTTCCTTCTCCAATGCATGAAAGTGAAAAGTGAAAGTGAAGTCGCTCAGTCGCTTCGGACTCTTAGCGACCCCATGGACTGCAGTCTTCCAGGCTCCTCCGCCCATGGGATTTTCCAGGCAAGAGTACTGGAGTGGTCCAAATAGAAAATTTTATTATTAACATTTAAGCTAATTTTTTCCAGCCCAAGGTAATGAACTTTATGGGAAGAAAAAGAGCATGTGGGCCCTAAAATGTTTTAATAGGAAATTATTTATTGAGTGCTTACTGTGTGCCAGAATGTAAGTATTGTTGGTACAAAGACAATTAGCTATATTCTATGCCCTTAAGGAGTGCAGAGTCTGGTGGAATAGACAAGGCTAATTGCGTTAGGGTTAAAAGAATAATTTCTTGCTGAGTATAGTGGATTTTTTGGACCTCTAATAGAACTTGGAGGAAGGAAGGATCTCCTTGCTTATTCTGGGGGGAGGGGCACTGTGGGAGGGACCAGACATCCATCCTTGAGGGAGATGGACCAGACATGGAGACTCAAGAGAGGCATTTCCTTACCTACCCTACCTCCCTTTCTCCCTTCCTTCTCTTCTTCCTTTCTCATAAAACTTCTCCTGTGCCCACTGCCAAGCCTTTCTCTCCATCTGCCTACAACCGTTTACTCTTTATTTCCTTTCACAAGGGAGGAAAGACTCTTTGTTGGATATTTTGTCCCCAAATGGAAAGAAAAAGATACCCAAGTCTCTCTGCTTCTTTAAAGCATTTGGTCTCAAAAGCATTTTTACAACAGCCCTTCCAAAGGCCACTCCTCTGTCTGCTGAAGGTAGGTGAGGCTCTGGAGTCAAGATTCCTTTCTTTGCCACAAGAAGGGAGGAGACTGACTGGGCTAAAGGCAGCCCTTCACACACTTGGAAGGCTGCCATTATGTTTGTTGAGTTTATTGCAAGCCTGCTTCAGGGTGCTGTTGGCTCATTAAACTCAGTTTCTTAATGTACAAGAAACCTGATAAGACCTGATAAGACCATCTGGACTATACAAGGGGCAATGCTAGCTATTTATACCTCCAAATTACCTACACTTTAAAATTAAATGTTCAGTTTCACTCTGACAAATTAAGTCTTATCTCCACCAGGAAATAGGCAGAAGAATTTCTTAGTAGTTTCCTGATCTCCTTTTGTATTGTTTGACTTGAAACATGATAGTATAGATTTTTACATCATATTTTTATACAAAGTAACTTAAATTATGGTCTTCCCTGGTGGCTCACATGGTAGAGAATCTGCCTGCAGTGAGAGAAACCCAGGTTCAATCCCTGGGTTGGGAAGATCCCCTTGAAGAAGGGATTGACTAGCCACATGCCAGGAGAATGGCTATTCTTGCCTGGAGAATTCCATGGACAGAGGTGCCTGGTGAGCTATAGTCTGTGGGGTTGCAAAGAATCGGACATGACTGTTAATAAAATCAACCATATACTGATTATCTGGTTTGAGCCATTAGTACATTCTTAACACACTATAGTCATTTTAAACACATCATTTTCATTTCAAACTACAATCATGCAAGACAGCTAGTATTATTACTATTTATCAAATGAAAAAGAAAAACCAAACAAAACTGAGCATCAGAAAGGTTAAGTATCTTTTCCAAAGTCACTCAGCTAGTAAATGACAAAGCCAAATTTAAGCATGGATGTGTCACACTACACATGGTGTGTACACATGACTACATGGATAGTCACTCTACAAAATGTATATATTTACATATGTCAGTAAATTATATGCTAAATTACCCTCAAGCTTATTTTTTTCAAGAACGATTGTAATTGAGATACAAGCTTTTCTTTTTCCACCTTAAAAGATGGTTTTGGGAGAGGTGATGACAATTGATAACAGATGTCAACAAATTTTTAGAATTGAGAAAAAAGGTTAGTTTTATTGGTCATAAAATGTGAACCCTGGATATTTAATTAATAACAATGTAATAAAACTAGATTAGGATTATAGGAGATAGGCAATGTTTGGAGAATTAGAAGTTGTAAGTGTAAGAGGCCTAATTCCTCATTGCCCATAGTAGAAAATCAATAGAAACAAAAATGGGGATATCAAGAGAAAAAAGTTTAAACCTGTATTAGAAACATGGAGATAAATATCAGAAGACACAGGCAAAAGAGTTGAAAGTAGTCACTCATGTAGCAGAAGCTGAGAATGAGGAGGACTGGAGCCTTATAGTGTATTTGACTTTTAAAATTAAAGTCAAGTCTTATCCTGTTGCAAAATAAAATTTACACTGTAGCCCTGGAGGAGGGTATGGCAACCCACTCCTGTATCCCTGTGTAGAGAATCCCATGGACAGAGAAGCTTGGCAGGCTACAGTCCATGGGGTCGCAAAGAGTCAGACATAAGTGAAGCCACTTAGCATGCACACATGCACATTGTAGTTGACTTAGAAAATATAGATTAATACAAAAAGAAAAAAGATTGTCTCTGAATAATTTCACCACCCAAAGTTAGCCATAACAGCATGTTGTCCTTCAGCAAATTTTTTTTTTGTTATAAACTAAATATATTTAAGTATGTTCACACACATATTAAGGAGAACTATGTTTTTTAATTTTACATTTTGGTTGCACTAGGTCTTCATTCGGAGAAGGCGATGGCACCCCACTCCAGTACTCTTGCCTGAAAAATCCCATGGATGGAGGAGCCCGGTAGGCTGCAGTCCATGGGGTCGTGAAGAGTCGGGCACGACTGAAGCAACTTAGCAGCAGCAGCAGCAGGTCTTCGTTGCTGCAAGTGGGCTTTCTCTGGCTGCAGTGAGTGAGGGCTACTCTTTGTTGCATAATAAGATAATAAGGCTTCTTATTACCTGGCGTCTTTTGTTGCAGGGCACTGACTCTAGGTACACAGACTTCAGTAGTTACGGCACGCAGGCTCCATAGCTGTGGCTCCCGGGCTTTAGAGTGCAGGCTCAGAAGTTGTGGCCCACGAGCTTAGTTGCTTTGTGGCATGTAGAATCTTCCTAGACCAAGGATGAAACTTGTGACCCCTGTGCAGGTGGATTTTTATGCACTGCACCACCAGGGAAGTCCAAGAATTGTGCTTTTTAAAGTGCTTAATATAAGAGGTATTCTCTTATTTGATTAAAAATTTTTTTCTAATTTTTCACATAATAGTCAATTATTTGAACTTTATGTAATTAGCCATTTTCTTGCTGTTGAACATTTGACCTTTAAAGTATATTACTTCATTTAGTGATTACAATAGCATTTTGAATTACTTCTTATTATGTTTGCTAAGTGGCTTCAGTCATGTCTGACTCCGCAACCCCATGGACTGTATCCTGCCAGGCTCCTCTGTCCATGGGATTCCCCAGGCAAGAATACTGGAGTGGGTTGCTGTGCCCTCCTCCAGAGGACCTTCCCGACCCAGGGATGGAGCCCCCATCTCATGCCAGGCAGGCTCTTCACCACTAGTGCCACCTGGGAAGCCCTCTTCTTATTATAATCCTTTTAATTTTTTTTTAAAAGACCTTGAAAAGGTTACATAATGTTATGTAGACGTCTTAACCCTCAATACCTCAGAATATGACTGTATTTGGAGATATGGCCTTTAATGAGGTAATTAAATTAAGATGAAGTCACTAGGGTAGGCTCTAGTCCAATATGACCAGTGTCTTTATAAAAGGAAATTAGGACACGAACAGGTGCAGAGGGAAGACACAGGGGACACAGGGAGAAGAATAATCATTATTTAAATACCTCAAAAAAAACCAACTCTGATGACACTTTTTGAAAAATTGAATTTTATTGCGATTTAGTTGCTTTACCCTGCTTATTTAACTTATATGTAGAATACATCATGAGAAACACTGGGCTGGAAGAAGCACAAGCTGGAATCAAGATTGCTGGGAGAAATATCAATAACCTCAGATATGCAGATGACAACACCCTTATGGCAGAAAGTGAAGAGGAACTCAAAAGCCTCTTGATGAAAGTGAAAGAGGAGAGTGAAAAAGTTGGCCTAAAGCTCAACATTCAGAAAACGAAGATCATGGCATCCGGTCCCATCACTTCATGGGAAATAGATGGGGAAACAGTGGAAACAGTGTCAGACTTCATTTTTTGGGGCTCCAACATCACTGCAGATGGTGACTGCAGCCATGAAATTAAAAGACGCTTACTCCTTTGGAAGGAAGGTTATGTCCAACCTAGATAGCATATTCAAAAGCAGAGACATTACTTTGCCAACAAAGATCCGTCTAGTCAAGGCTATGGTTTTTTCAGTGGTCATGTATGGATGTGAGAGTTGGACTGTGAAGAAAGCTGAGTGCTGAAGAATTGATGCTTTTGAACTATGGTGCTGGAGAAGACTCTTGAGAGTCCCTTGGACTGCAAGGAGATCCAACCAGTCCATCCTAAAGGAGATCAGTCCTGGGTGTTCTTTGGAAGGACTGATGCTGAGGCTTAAACTCTAATACTTTGGCCACCTCATGCGAAGAGTTGACTCATTGGAAAAGACCATGATGCTGGGAGGGATTGGGGGCAGGAGGAGAAGGGGATGACAGAGAATGAGATGGCTGGATGGTATCACCGACTCGATGCACATGAGTTTAGGTGAACTCTGGGAGTTGGTGATGGACAGGGAGGCCTGGCGTGCTGCAATTCATGGGATCGCAAAGAGTTGGACATGACTGAGTGACTTCACTTTGCCTTTTCACTTTCATGCATTGGAGAAGGAAATGGCAACCCACTCCAGTATTCTTGCCTAGAGAATCCCAGGGATGTGGGAGCCTGGTGGGCTGCAGTCTAAGGGGTCGCACAGAGTCAGACATAACTGAAGCAACTTAGCAGCAGCAGCAGCAGTGTATATATATGGAGAAGGCAATGGCACCCCACTCCAGTACTCTTACCTGGAAAATCCCATGGGTGGAGGAGCCTGGTAGGCTTCAGTCCATGCAGTTACAAAGAGTTGGACACGACTGAGCGACTTCACTTTGCCTTTTCACTTTCATGCACTGGAGAAGGAAATGGCAACCCACTCCAGTGTTCTTGCCTGGAGAATCCCAGGGACGGGGAGCCTGGTAGGCTGCCGTCTATGGGGTCGAACAGAGTCAGACACGACTGAAGTGACCTAGCAGCAGCAGCAGCAGCAGCAGCAGCAGCAGCAGCAGCAGTGTATACATATAGGGCCTTCCCTGGTAGCTCAGCTGGTAAAAAATCCGCCTGCAATGCAGGAGACCCAGGTTCAATTCTTGGGTCAGGTAGACCCCCTGGAGAAGGGATAGGCTACCCACTCCAGTATTCTTGGACTTCCCTGGTGGCTCAGACAATAAAGAATCCTGCCATGAGGGAGACCTGGGTTTGATCCCTGGGTTGGGATGATCCCCTGGAGGAGGGTATGGCAACTCACTCCAGTATTCTTGCCTGGAGAATCCCCGTGGACAGAAGAGCCTGGTGGGCTACAGTCCATGGGGTCACAAAGAGTCGGACACGACTGAGCGACTAAGCACAGCACAGCGCAGCAGCAGTGTATCTATGTCAATCCCAATCTCCCAATCCATCCCACCCTCTTTCCCCACTTGGGGTCCACAGTTTGTTCTCTACATCTGTGTCTCTATTTCCTCTTTGCAAATAAGTTCATCTGTAGCATTTTTCTAGGTTGCACCTGTAAGTGTTAAAATACGGTATTTGTTTTTCTCTTTCTGACTTACTTTACCCTGTACGATGATCTCTAGGTCCATCCACATCTCTGCAAATGCCACAGTTTTGCTCCTTTTTAAGCTGAGTAATATTCCATCGTGTATATGTACCATATCGGATGACACTTTGATCTTGGACCTTCTAACCTTCAGAGCTATAATAAAATACCATACCTGGTTGATTTGGCCGCCCGGTCTGTGGTACTTCATTTTGGCAGCCCTAACAAACACATCTACCTATGGTACCTATGGTCATGTCATCAGAGAAGGCTAAATCTGGGTTCAGAATACAGGTGTTTTGAACCCAAATTTCAGATCACAAGCCCTCTCCCTCACACTCTGCACACACACACACACACACACACACACACACACACACACGCACTACTCATGGACACACGTGCATTTGGCTTCCCTGAAAGGCAGGCTGTATCTCATTGCACACAAGTTGACACTGCCATCTCCTCCCTTTGCTTTTATTTCCATTCTTCTCTTTGTCTTCTCTTTGTCTCTTCTTACAACATGTACACTTCACTCTTCTACCTCTTTCCCTTCTGCTACTCTTTCCATGGAAGTGCATGGGCCATTTTTCTCACCGTAAACATCTGTTTTGGAATAGTCACAGATCTATTTTTTATATCCTGACTTGCAGGTCTGCAATCATCTAACATTCGTTTCCTTAAATTATTCTTCAAAGCACATCTGGTTGAGAACATGACGTCACCAAAGGCTCTCAGGTGTGGATTGGGATTGATAGAGAAACAAACTCCATGGCATGATGTAATTTGTAACATGAATTGGGATTTGATATGATCAAAGAAAAAGATACAGTCACAGGCTTGGGATAGTTTTGATTTGCAACTGCCAGGGTTTTTCATAGTTTCTCCTTGTCATACTCTCAGGGAATTATTTTTCTCCCCTCTAAAATCCCACCTCCTTCTCCAGGATCCTAAGATCAATGAAAATAAGCAACACTTTTTGTCTGGAGCTATTCTTGTCTTTATTTGAGCAGGTGCTAAATAATTATAAACATGATTAACATTTAAAGGGTGTGTTTCTTTTTAAGTCCTTAAAGCACATGTTCACTTTCATGTTTCCAATGTAGAAACAAATTTCAAAGAGAAGAAACAAAGAGAACAATAACATTTGAAAATCTCGAATCTTGACTAGTTCTGGTAAATAGAAATGGGACTGGTACTTTTACTCTCCAAATCAATATTTCATTTTCAAGAGAATGGAAGTCATTCTGGCTTAGAACCTCTTCAGAAATGATGAGGGCTTTGAGCTCTTCTTCTTCTTCTTTTTTTTTTTTTACTGTGCAGATATAAGTTATGTGTGTTTTCTGGGGAGTCACAACTGGTAAACATGTTGACATCCAGAGATTAGTTGTGTCATGCCTCTATTTTCCAAGGCTCACAGATTTAAAATATCTTGACAGTGACAATGAGAGTTGATGATGCAGGTTGCTAGATGCTGATGTTTTTGGGAGTTATTGTTTTTATGTCCTAGAATCTACTTTCTTGAGAGTCTTCAAAAATTTGATAGCATCTCATATTTATCCTCTTCAGCCTCAAGGCAGAGAAATGAATTAAGGTGGCCTCTCAAGTCTCCTCTGAGCCTAATGAGCCTGCATTTGCCACCTGTCCTGCAGGCCACCAGATGGAGTTAACCATTAACCACAGGAAGTTCTGTGGCCCCATGAAAATAGTAGCTAATGAGAGGCATACTTAAAGCTGTTATGAGATCTGTTCACCTTTTTTCCTCAGATGCCTTAAATGTGTTAGAATCCAGTTGAAGGATGCCTATAATATACAGAGAATGGATCTAGCAAAGCTCTAATTAAATGGGATGTCATTGTGTTTTCATCTCTTCAGTTGTACAGTTTCTAGCGAAGGTAAGTCTGTGAAGACTCGTTGATGTGGTCTAGAGAGCTATAATTGCAAGAACTTAAACTTCTTTAATCTTGAATTGGAGTGAAAAGCCATCACCAATTTAGAAGAGTGCAATTCTCCTCCTTTTATCTGTGGAGACAAAGTGTAACCCAGTGAAGTTTTCCTTGGAACCTGTGCTGATGCCCGGGAAAATATGAAACATCCAAAATGTGCATGGATATATAAGATAATGAGCAAGTTTTGATGTATTTCAATTAAATTTTTTCATTCCATGTGTGTGAAAGTAAGCTCTGACATAGAAAATATTTCTGGATTGTATTTTCTTTTTTCTGGACTGCTTTTTTTTTTCTGTTAAAGCTCTATATTTTAAAAAATATGCAACTGTATAAAGATGCAGAGAACTGAAATTTGCATTGCAGTAAAATATGAGCAATTATGTGATTAAACAGTTTCCTCCTCCCCTAAAGACATGTGGATAATAAAAATAGCCCCTGGAATCATTTAGTGGAACCTTTTTCCATTCAAGCATTCAACTGTGGTTGAGTTTACCTTGTTAAAAAATTATTTATGTTATCCTAATTTTACTTTCACTTTTCGCTTCTAAGTATTATATGAAGAATTAAAAGTGTATGGAAATGTTATTTATGAAGTTTAAAGCAAACGTCTCTAACATTATTTTTTTTTTCTTCAATAAAACACAAAGTTGTGTTTCCCAGGTGGCGCTAGTGGTAAAGAAGCCACCTGCCAATTTTCAGGAGATGTAAGAGACTCGGGTTCAATCCCTGGGTCGGGAAAAATCCCCTGGAGGAGGAAATGGTGTCCCACTCCAGGATTCTTGCATTGAGAATCCCACAGGTAGAGGAGCCTGGTGGGCTATGGTCCGCAGGGTCACAAAGAGTGGGACTTGACTGAAGTGACTTAGCACACACACAAAGTTGTAATAGTTTAATATTTATTCTCCTTTTGCTCTATTTGCTGTCATTTTTATCCACATGACTTCAAGTCCACGCTGTGTGGGTAAAAGGTAGTTCAACATCCTAGGACATTCTCAGTTTTCGATTTCATATCAGAATGCCAAGGGGGAATATGATGATGTTTAAAGCCCTCCGAAAGTGAAAGTGAAGTCGTGTCTGACTCTTTTCGACCCCATGGACTGTAGCCTACCAGGCTTCTCTGTCCATGGGATTTTCCAGGCAAGAATCCTGGAGTGGGTTGCCGTTTCCTTCTCCAGGAGATCTTCCCAAGTCAAGGATTGAACCCAGGTCTCCTGCATTACAGGCAGACGCTTTACCATCTGAGCCACCAGGGAAGTCATTTTAGAGCCCTCTAGTGCTTATCAGGGATGGGGGAGCCTGGTGGACTCTGGGGTCACACAGAGTCGGACACGACTGAAGCGACTTAGCAGCAGCAGCAGTGCTTATCAACCGGCCAAAATTAATTTTATTCTGAATGTTGCTGGTTTAGATATATTGCGTTTTCAGTGGGCAAAAAAGTGTTGGTAATACTAAGGTTTTACATTTTCCCATCTAGTCTGATCCAGTTTAGGAAATGGAATCCTCATAAGTGGAGATGCAGAAGGCTTCAGGTGGTTCTATGTCACTGAAACTTTGAGGTAAAATAGCATATATTGTGCCCGTGATTATGTCTTTTTAAACCCTTGTGTTTCATGTATGTCAAGCCTTGTCCTCTCCATAGCACTGGAGCATTTGAGGTCAGAGCTTGCCTCCTATTTCTTTTGTCTTCTTCTCTCTGAGTTCCTAAAGTGAACGTGAAGTCGCTCAGTCATGTCCAACTCTTTGTGACCTCATAGACTGTAGCCTACAGGCTCCTCCATCCATGGGATTTTCCAAGCAAGAGTATAGGAGTGGGTTGCCATTTCCTTCTCTGGGGATCTTCCCAACCCAGAGATTGAACCTGGGTCTCCCACATTGCAGACAGACGCTTTACTCTCTGAGTCCCTAATAAGTCTCCCAAAATACTTAAGTGAAACGAACTGTTAATGTTTGATGGTAATTACATTGCCAAACAGTTTGGTATTATAGTTTATGTCATTGAGTCATTTCTTTCTTTCTTTTTTTTCTTAATTCTTAAAATCAGGATCTACATAAGGTTTATTGCAACTGGTTGATACTTATTTTTTTTTAAATATTTATTTGACTGTCTTAGGTCTTAGTTGCAGCATGTGGGATCTAGCTCCCTGACCAAGGATCGAACCTGGGTTCCCTGGCACCGAGAGCACAGTCTTAGCCACTGTACTACAAGAGAAGTTCTGTCACTGAGTCATCTCAACCATCTGTATTTCTCCAAAGCAGTTTCTAAAGCCCCAGTGAATTATTTCATATGGTAAGGCAATTCATTCAGTTGTCCTCAACCAACTCACTTTTAGTTTTCTTAAATTCAAGTAGAACACTGGTCGTATTTTCTCCTTGCTCGTAATTCTTCACAAACACCTGTCTATATTTTGTATACTTCTGTATCATCCTAAACTTCTATGTCTCAATCTTCTCTGTCTTCCCAAACACCTGAATCTTTCACCTTCAGAAGGCGTTGCCTTCATTCCTCCAAAACAGGACTGTGTGGGTACTGTCTGGCTCATTTGTCTGGGGCTCTTGACCACAGTGAAGCCATTTGTATTTGTTTTGAATGCCCAGTTGCCCAGACCTCCATGATTATTACATCTATTCCCACATGAGTATAGCTTGCTGGGGTGGTGGGAATTGGGGGACCATATAAATCCTTTTGTGTATTCAGTTAAGTCAGAGAAATCACTCCTGAACTTAGCCTAACCAAAAAGGAGAAATTATTGACAAGATTCAAGGTGGTTCTCAGAGAGGAAGAGCTGTGTAAACCAGGAGTCAGGTTAGCTCCTTGAACATGAGCACTAAGTAATGTCAGGTACCCTCTCCTTCCTACATTCCCCCCCATTTCCCTTCTACATCATATAAGTCTTTCCTCCAACATATAGGCTTTCGAGATGTAGTAAAACACATGTTAAAAATATGACTGTTCCAGATTCATATCCTTCCAATTGTATAAAATAAAAGGCAAGATCTGCTTTTTTTTTTCTCTTTAAAGTCGAAACCCAGAGAAGGGAACTCTAATGGCACATCTTGACTTAGTTGTTCATCTCTGTTCTAATTACTAAAGTCAGAGGGATGGGGTTCTCTCATAGGCCTTGCCTTGGTCATGTGTTTGTGGTGGGGGAGATTAGTGAGGGAGTGGGAGTTGGTGACGTAGAGGGAGATAAAATTAGAGAGAAGAAGTATAAAATGAAATTAGAGGCCGAAGTGAGCTCTTTGAATATTGCGCTAGCCTTCGGCGCCTGTGGGTACGCATGGGGGCTGGTTTGCCGGAGCTGTAGGCCAGGGGTTGCAGAACAGCCACCCACTTCCCCTACCCCTTCACTCACCATTACTTTATTCAGAAGGAAGTTCAGGTTAAATAAAATCATCTTCTACACATGTCCATATAAAATTTCTCTTATCACCCGGTGTTTCTGTTTTGTTAAACTTTTCATCTTTGAAAGATGTCTACAGTTGTTATACTTTTAAAAAAATATCTGCTTCCTAACTCTCTGCAGCGTAGCTTCTCCCTTCATCACAGCTCCGAAACCATCTTGCCAGTCTTTACGATGGCCTCCTAATTATGAATTTGTGCGGTTCCTTCTCTAGCTGATCTTCCTTTCATCATCCTTTCTAAGCTTTCACACTGCTGATTCTTTCCACATTTTTGAAACTCACTCTTCCTATGGATTTTGGTTAATCACTTCTTTCGTGGTCCTCTCTGTGCCTTTGCTGACTCCTTTTTCTTCTGTTTCCTATAAGTATTGACATTGCCAAAGGTCTTCTTGACCTTTTTCCTCTGACATTCTTTAGACTCTATTTGAATAAACTCACCTTTACTCTTTTTAAAAAATTTATTTATTTTTAATTGGAGGATAATTGCTGTACACGATTGTGCTGGTTTCTCCTGTATATCAGCATGAATTAGCCATAGGTATACATGTGTCTTTTCCCTCTTGAACCTCCCTCACACCTCTCAGTCACCTTTACTCTTAAATCACAATGATTTCCAAATATTCACCTCTAGCATATTTCTTGCTTCTGGTCTTTAGACCCATTTTCTTTAACAACCATTATACAGCTCCAATTTTATAGTCTCAAAATGCTTGAAACTCAGCATGGCCCAAGCCAAGTTCTTTCTCTTGGTCTCCATTTCTTCCTTCTTTACTCTCTGTCTGGTTCAGTGATAGCATCCCCAGAGATCGGCTGGAGCAAAGTGGCTCTTGTCACCCACTGTCTACTCTCCCCTCCTTCCATAGAAATACAATCCATATTTCTAGCTGACTAATGCCACTCAGAATAAAGGCTACTTTCCCATCTCTCTGTAGCTAAGTTTGGCCAAAGGAAAATGAAAACTGATGTGCCATGTGGCAGCTTTTGAAAATATTGCTAGCATCCTTCCTTTGCCTTTATTTTCTGTATTCCTTCCTCCATTCTGCTGCTGGAAATGTGAATGTGATGACTGGAGCTTGAGCTACCATCCTGGATCACAAAGCTGAGGTAACACGCCAGAAATACTGAATTTTGTGCCGGAAGGAACCTGAGTCTCTGAGGGCTTCAGGGAGCAGAGCTGTTCTAATCCTACATTGCCAGCTTCTGGACTTATGCACAAGAAATTAAGCATCAATTTTCTCTAGACTTTGCTATTTTTGTCTTTATTACTCATAGCCAAACCTAGTCCTAACTGATATATCAGCCAAACCAAAATCCTAGAGTAATGTTAGACTACCCCCTCTCCTCCAAGACCCACATCCAGTCAGTCATCAAGTCCTATTGAATCTACCGCTCTGGGATCTTTCTTCTTTTAAGCCTTTATTTTTCCAATCCTGTCCTTCATCCTTAGCCAATATATTCTCCACACTGCCCTTGGAATGATCTTAGAATTAATCTTTCCTGATTAATTTCCTGCAATTATTGCAGTTATCCCACTGTCTACATTTCTCAGTATGGAAAACTCTTCATGATCTGTATGTCTCACAATTCTTTTCCCACTGCCCCACCATATTTATTATCTCCAAACTACTTACAGTGCTGGACTGCTGCTGCTGCTGCTAAGTCGCTTCAGTCGTGTCTGACTCTGTGCGACCCCATAGATGGCAGCCCACCAGGCTCCCCCATCCCTGGGATTCTCCAGGCAAGAACACTGGAGTGGGTTGCCATTTCCTTCTCCAATGCATGAAAGTGAAAAGTGAAAGGGAAGTCACTCAGTCGTGTCCGACTCTTAGTGACCCCAAGGACTGCAGCCTACCAGGCTCCTCCATCCATGGGATTTTTCCAGGCAAGAGTACTGGAGTGGGGTGCCATTGCCTTCTCCATCAGTGCTGGACTATTCCACCCCATTTCATTTCTCTGTGACTTTACATGTGCTTGTTCTCCCATTGGGCATGTCTAGATCTTTTCTTCCTCAACATTCATCTAGAACTTTTACTAAAATTAAAAAAAAAAAAACTTTCCTAATTTCCAAAGAGAAGAAGAGGACTGACAGCTTCTCTTTGTGTCGGGGGTGAGGCTTTCATGTGCAACTGTATGCCGTGTTTACTCTCTTCTGTAATTGCTTGTGTATGTGTCTCTTTCCATCTGTGTGCTTTTTGATGATAGGAACTATATGTTTTATCTTTGTATCATCAGTGCTTCACCCAGTGTTTGGCACATGTAAGTGCCCAGTGATTAAACGGTCTTTGCTTTCACCTTCACACCCCATCTTTATTAGTGTCTTATTGCTGCTGTAACAAATTCGCACAAGTTTAGTGGCTTCACACAATACAACTTTAATGATCTCATGTTTCTGGAGATGAGAAATCTAAAATGTGTTGGAAGGCTCCTTGCCCTCTCCAGCTTCTGAGTTGCCCGGGTTTCTTGACTCATGAGCCCCTTCCATTTTCAAAGCCAGCAATGACGGTTGCATCTTTGATGTTGCCTCAGTCTTGACTCTGACTCTCCTGTCTCCCTCTTCCACTTAAAAGGAGAGCCCTGTGGTCACACGGGGGCACACCCAGACAATCCAGGATAATCTACCTATTTCTCCCCAGCTGACTAACATTAGTTTCATTTGCAACCCGAATTCTCTATTGCCATGTAATATGGCATATTCAAAGTTTCCAAGGATTAGGACACGGACATTACCGGACTTCCCACACCATGTCAAGTCTAGTCTTATGACAGCAACCTCAGAGTGGTCCATTAAAAACATATGTTAGATAACATCACAGCTCTGCCTGCAATCAGCCAAGAACTTCTGATCTCATCTGGGTTCCAGGTCTCTGTGATAAAACCTCTTGTGTCTTACATAATCTGGCCCTCTTCTTTCTCCCCCATCTCTGGCTTGCTCTGCCCCAGCCAATCCCAGACACACCACAGAAAAGCTTGCCCTGGAGCCTTTTCCTTATATATCCACATGGCTAAATCCCCCACTAACTGCAGAAATCTGATCAGATCTGTTCAGTGAATTAATTGCTTGACAAAATTATATATGATAGCAGCTCCCCCTCCTCTGACAATTCCAACACCTGTTCTCTTTTATTTTCCCTACAGTCCTTATCTTTACCTACCGTATATTTACTGCTGCTGCTTTTTAATTTTCTGTCTTACCCATGTCAGCTAGGGTGAGAGTAGGATTTGTTGTTGTTGTTCAATGTTGCATCTCCAGTTCCTAGAAAAGTACCTGGCACAGAGAGAATTATCATCAGTGTTTCGTGCATGAAATCCATGGGTGCATGCATGAAGCACTCTAAGTCTCCCCAGGCCTGGAGGGGGTTTGTGAGGTGAAGGAAAATGAAAGATCGATGTTAAGTAGAATGCCTGGATTTATCACAAATCAATTTATTTATTTATTTGTGTGCCGTGTGACTTGCAGGATTTAGTTCCCTAACCAGGAATTGAACCCTGGCACCACAATGAAAGCTCCAAGTCCTAACCACTGGATTGCCAGGAAATTCCCACAAATTTATTTTGTAATGAAAGGAATTATCTCATTTTTATCATTCAACAAAGTGGCCCATATCAGTCTCTAAGGACAGTTCCTAAATCAACATGACTAGTATTTTGGGGAGTAATAAGAATTTGCTTTAAAAATATTTCAGAAGATGAGAGTGTTCTGCGGTATGCAGTATCCTCATGGAAATCCTGCAGAGTTGGGGCCTCGGGACTCCCACAGACACACTCTGTGAGCCTCAGAGCAAAGACAAGAGAGGACCATGTCTTAATATTGATAGGTAGGTGTTTTGGTTTTTTTGGCCCTGCTAGATGGCATGTGGGACCTTGGTTCCCCAACCATGGATAGAACCCAGGCCCCCTGCACTGGCAGCTCAGAGTCCTAACACTGGACTTCCAGGGAAATCCCAAACTGATACATTTTAAATGCTCCCCCATTAACTTTTTTTGAACCATTTTCCTTCTTTTTCCCTGAGATCTTGAAAATGGCCTACCTCCCTGGATTAGCACAACAATGTTCCTGACAGAAATCCGATGTAATGCAAGCATTTAAGCGGTAAAAATCTATACAATGAAACAAACCCACAAGAAAGTTTGTTGAGAAAATCTTAATCTCAAGTGAAATTCGCAGGGACAATAGGATTTTCCAAGTGGAAGCCTGAGTGAGTGAGTGTTAGTCGCTCAGTCGTGTCTGACTCTTTGCAACCCCATGGACTGTAGCCCACCAAACTCCTCTGTCCATGGGATTTCCCAGGCAAGAATACTGGACTGGCTTGCCATTCCGTTCTCCAGGGGATCTTCCTGACCCGAGGATTGAACCCAGGTCTTCTACATGGGAGGTAGATTCTTTACCATCTGAGCCATCATTTTTTGAAAGTAGTCTGAATTTCACACACGACATGTTTCAAGTTGGTTGACAGCTCTTTCTGGAGGTACAGTGAGACCCCGGTGCAGAGACTTCCTCTGACTTTTCTGGGCCCCAGGTCATTTCTATATCTGAATCTATTCTTATTCCCAGCCCTTCTAAAACTTTTACCTCAGCTGTAAGAATCTTTATATAATGTTGAAATTGGAAAGGAAAAAACCGTGAAACACCAAAAAGACAAAAAAGGTGTGAAGTTTTGTTTTTCTGCATTTTTATCCTTAAAGCAGAAAAAGAAACAGCTGACACAATCTAGTGTCTTTCATGTTTACCCAGCATCTGTTTTTCAGGTGTGCTAATTTTATGTATAATTTTCAGAGGGTGGATGCACACACTTTCTTATTATGGTCATGGTTTCAAGGTAGATGCAAATGTCAAAACATCAAAATGTATACTTTAAACATATACAATTTACTTATTTTTTTACCAATTATACCTTTATAATGGTATTTTAAAATGTTTTTTAAATGCATACACACTCATGCAAGCATGCACATACAGTTCTACTTCTAAAGCTACACTTTCAAGAAAATCCTGTGACTATTTCAGTTAAGTAAATTGGAAAAATTTGCAATGCAGGAGACCCGGGTTCAATCCCTGGGTCAGGATGATTCCCAGGAGAAGGAAATGGCAACCCACTCCAGTATTCTTACCTGGAGAATTCCATGGACAGAGGAGCTTGATGGGCTACAATCCATAGGGTTGCAAAGAGTTGGACATAACTGAGCAACTAACACACACACAAATTGGAAAAAAATTAGAAATTCAATTCCTTAGTTGTGCTAGCTGTATTTCAAGTGCTCAAAATCTACATATAGCAAGTAGCTCCCACACGAGACAGTGTCAATGTAAAATACTGCCATCATGGCAGAAAGTTCTACTGGACAGCATTATTTTAAAGCATTTCCCAGTCACCTCTCACTCTCATGCCCACACCCCACATTACTTTACCAGAGCAGAGGTCTCCTGCTTTTCAGTCTCCACACTGAAACAAGGGCCATCTTTCAGAAACACAAGTCTACTTGTTACTCTCCTGCTCAAACTTTCTAGACAAAGGGAGTGAGTGAATCAATGTTTTTTGAGACCTGGCACATAAAGAGGGAGAAGGAACGGGCAGGAAATGAAGGCGGAGGGTCTTTCCAGAGCTGGATCTGCCAGCACCTTGATCTTAGACTACCCAGCTTTCAGAATTATGAGAAACAAATGTTTGCAGATGAAGCCATCCTATCTATGGTATTCGCTATAGCAGTCTGAATAAGGTAATTGTGGAGAGGTGCATGGGGTTGGCTAAAACAGTTTATCTGTGTACCGTGCACTTGCATGCATGCATACACAACACACACACACAACTACGATCCCAATCTTTGACACTCCTCTTCCACCATTCATCTTCCTATTTGACTCCCAGAGCACTCGCAGTTAGGCCTTCAGGCAGGAGTTTGAAAGTCTCTTCTCAGGGCATCTAATCAACGAAGAAAGATCTACAGGTGGTGAAACTGGAGAGTATCAAGCTGTCCAGATAAATCCTCTGATGGGAAGTGTTGGGTTGACAACCCCTCCCACCTTCTTAGAGACCCAAATTGATTTTTTAGCATCTCTCTCTTAAATGTGAATGAACAACCAAAAACTCTCTTGCTTCTGGGGAAAGCTCTAAAGTGGCAGAGAGGCACCCAAATAAAAATATCAGCAAATGCAGTGTGTAGTCAACAAAAGCAATATAGAAAAGGGATAATGTATTTCAAACATTAAGAGGCTCAAGAAATGAGAAGAGAGTGCACCTAGAAAATAAAAAAATAGGATGTTATAAAATAGAAACATATAGCAAGCATAAAAGAGCTTTTGGAAATTAAAAACATGTTCACGTTTGAAAAGCTCAATTGAAGGGCTAGAAGACAAAATGAGGAAATTCCCAAGAAAGCAGAGCAAATAAAAACGCAAAGAGATAAATGATTAGAGAAAAGATTGATGAATTGTAGGGCCAGTCCAGACTGTCTAACATCTGAATAACAGGATTTCCAGACACGAAGAACAGAGAAAAATGAAGGGAATAAATTACCGATAAATAATTCACAATATTTTCTAGGCCTGAAAAACATTAATCTTTTGATTAAAAGCAACTATCCCTGAGAGTTGTCTAAGATAAGGGGGCTGAAGAACATCCTTGTGGCCCTCGTCACAGTGATCTTACTCGGAGCTTCGTCCAATTTTCCCTTTGATAGGATTCCCATAGCTATTAGGGCAGAAGGCTAAGATTCAGGCCAAGTTCAATTGTAGTCACAGACGTTGTCCTGCAAAACCATCTGTAGTTTTCCACTATCTCTGAACTTTAAGGATAGTAAAGACAGTATGGGAATGGCTTACATAGGCAGTTTTGATTTCTTAAAGTTAAGCAAACGTTCTGTGTCTTTTATAGCATCTTTTTAGCACCTTCCTCAGGGTTCACAAATTTCTCTTGTCTCTTATAAAGGCCATTGTCTATAACATCAATATTTTTCTCAATTATATTTTTACTTATTTTTTTCTTTGTGTTTTTGTTTCTTTGATTAGACTGTGAGTTCCTGAAGGGCAGCAAATACCTGCCACTTCCAATGAGTTCTTTAGTTTCTACATTGCATTGGAAGAGTAGGACTGTCTTCCCTTCTTGAGTCCTTATTATAAGCTAGGTTGAGCCCATTAAAACTGTCTCACTGCTCCTGTATAGCAGCTCAGTGAGGAAGGGTAGATTATTATCTCCACTCTCCAGGTAAGAACATTGAGGCTTAGAGAGCTGAATAAAGAGGCCCCCCAGGGGCTTCCCTGGAGGTTCAGATGGGAAGGAATCTGCCTGCAATGTAGGAGACCCAGGTTTGATCCCTGGGGAAAGATCCCCTGGAGGAGGAAATGACAACCCACTCCACTATTCTTGCCTGGAGAATCCCATGGACAGAGGAGCCTGGTGGGCTAGAGTCCATGGGTCGCAGAGTCGGACACTGAGCGACTAACATTTTCACTTTTCAGCGAGGCAATGGCCCAGCTGGGAACCAAAGCCACGCTTGTCCGATTCTGCAGCTTGAGAGCCCAGGCTCGGCGCCATTGGAGCTCACCATTCATTGGCTTTTTGTTTCCAATAGAATAGTTTTCTTTCAGCCTCAGGAAGGTAAACTCGGGAATTTGTCACAAAAGACCATGAATGCTTTTCTGCCCTTTCTTGTCTGTTACAATTGTTCCTTTTCACTCACTGAAGGGGCTGTGGAGGGGGCAGCAACAGAATGAGGGACCGCTGAAGGATCTAGGGGAGATCCAGAGTTTGGGGTCTGTGGTAACAATCAATATGCTAATCGCCTAACAATCCCCAAACAATTTAACAGGAGTACTTCCAGTGTTCTGGGACCCACACTTTCCTCTTCTGTTCCCACACGGTGGAGGACACAAAGGCACTCTGTTCAGGTTAGCAGGGGCCTGGCAGAGTTCCAGCCCAGTTCTCCCCACGTCCATGCCCTTGTCTCAGGCCCCCTCGCCTGTCATTTTTCTGGATAAAAGGGACCAAGCCCTCCAGCGGTGGGGAATGCCCACCACTCCCAGCGGAGGTTATGAAATCTGCTGTCTCAAGCAAGGAGACAGAATGAAAATTGTTGGAGAGGGGAGCAGTGTGGACAGGAATAAACAGAAGGGGCTGAAGGCTGATAAATAGGCAGAAATAATGAGTTAAGAAATTGCCTGGCTAGCAAATGGTCAGAAATCTGGAAGAAGGAGGAGGAGGGGGTCCCTGTGCAGAATGGGAGCCAAAGAGGGACAGAGAAAAGGGAGAGGAAATCCATCACAACCATTTCCAAATAATTCTTCCTGTGTCATCATTTTAAATGTCTACATAGTTGATGCATACCAAAGAGTATGTACATATCCCAGGTTATTTTAAAGCCATTAGAATTTCTTGTCTAAATAAAGAGTGAGAAAGCACACTGTACGTAAAACAGTTTCCCTTTCTGGATGGCAATGCAAGAAAGGGAGATAACGTCTTTATCTCCACTTGCTAGAGTGGAGCATTTAAAAACTGCCCCTGGACTGCTAGAAAGAATATACTGCAGGTACAAAAAAATTATTTTTAGGAAAGTGAACAGCTTTGCCCTCTTTCAGAGCTTTCACTCACATCCCCGACACAGCTGAACTGGAGAAAGGATTTACACTGAAACTCTCCTGCAGGGAAACAGTCTTTTCTCTTAGTCTTAGTCTTAACTGATGTTAAAATAAGAGAGCATTCTGTGCCCTAAGTAACTCTTCTGAAAGTTAGATGATGTAGCAAGAGGTTAACTCTGGGATATTATTTGCAAAAATAAATCCAATTATTTGCAAAACCCCCCAAAGCTTCAAAGGGCATCCGTCAAGAGTGATCTGCCTGAAAATGAGCCTGACTAGGATTTGGTCCCACCAGTGGAACCTTATGGATGACAACCCAAATGTTTTCTGCTTCTGTTGGTTGGATTTCTTCCCCTGAGTAAGGGACTTCTTGCTCCAGCCCAGATAACAAGGATGGAAGTACGCAGGAAACTAAGAATAAGAATGTCAAGATGTGGGACTTCCCTGGTGGCTCAGCGGGAAAAAATCCTTCCTCCAAAGCAGGAGACACGGGTTCAATCCCTGATCAGGGAAGATCCCACATGCCACGGAGGAACTAAGCCCATGCGCCACAGCTACTGAACCTGTGCTCTACAGCCGGGGAGCCACAGCTACTGAGCCCACGTCCTGCAATTACGGAAGCCTGTGTGCCCTAATGCCCATGCTCCGAAACAAGAGAAGGCCACCTCAATGAGAAACCTGTGGACTGCAACTAGAGAATAGCTCCCACTCATCACAACTGGAGAAAAGCCTGTGTAGCAACAAAGACCCAGAACATGCACATGTGCTCAGTTGCTTCAGGGTGGGTTCTCGAGAATGTTCCTGGTCTTCTCTGAGCCTCAGTTCTGGAATAAGGTGTAGTAAGTACATGGTCATAATTCAGTCTATCTCCAGAACCAGGGCTTTCTCTGTTTCAGGAGGCTCTGTCACACAAACCCTTTGCCTGACACAGAATACTTTCATGAATGGACATTTACTTTTTGTCAAATTCTTTTCCTGCCTCTGTTGAGATTATCATGCCATTTTCTCTTCTATTCAGCTAATATGCTGAATTGATGGCTTTTTATAATGCTAAACAAACCTTGCATAACTGAGATAAACTCCAGTTAATTGTGATGGATTATCTTTTTTAGAATTGCTGGATTCAATTTGTTAATGTTCTGTTAAGAATTTTGAGATCTTTAAGATCTTGAGGGACACTGTCTGTAGGCTTCTTTTCTGTTTGATGTACTTGGTTTGTTACTCACTAGACTGTGTGAGGCTCCAGGCATTCTTTTTTTTGCCAGGTCTTTGTCTATATAAATAATTTGATTAAAAATTTACTACAAAACCCATGAGCCTATGTGATGCATAGGTAGAAAAGAGATGTTCATGTATTTGTTTATTGTCTTGTTGGTGCACAGGAAGTTTCTTTTCTATTATCCAGCTCTTCGAATTTAAGTCCAGGAATCATTTCTTCCAGTTCTTTATTATCAAATGCATCATTTCTGGTTTATGTCTTACCTCACTACCAGAAATGAAATAGCAATGCTAGTATTACTCATAAAGCTGGAACCTGTTTGCAGAATTACCTCTGCAATTCTCTACTACTACCTTTTATTTAATGCTGATCACACCATTAACTCACAATGTCACATGATCCATCTACCACCCTTGAATCCTGGCTTCCAATGCGACACAATAACAGTTATTACTATACTTTGTGGATGATGACCACAAACACAAGTCTCACCCCAAGTATGCAGGGAAATGTGAATGATCTTTCTTTTTTTGATGGTGCTCAATGTATGGTTTGGAATTTCAGAGCCTAGATGTAAGTCTTTAGACTGTAATCAGTGCATTTTTAGAATGTAATCTTTCCCAGTGTTGACCACACTGCTGTTTTCCAGACACTGCCACTAGCTGGGAAGAGACGTGGGGAAAGCAAGAAAGGTCATCCCTTTTTGTATAAGGAATGTTCCCTGATCATCTGGCAGGACTAAACCCCAGCGGCAGCAGGGCCACACTAGTCAGAGGTGAGAGGGAGAAATCAATCAGAAAGGCAATGGGTGTGCTGAGCAGTGATTTTCAAGCTCCCAGAGGAGACAGGAGACAGGAACAACCACTCCCAGAGGACAGCCTGACATGTCATCTGAAGCCTGCAGAAGAGGGTGGGTGACCAACCCCGAGGCCAGAGAGGGGAGTGCGAGGGGTAAAGCACTCTTGCCACCACAGGGAAAGGACACCTGCTTCCTTCAGGGGCTGGACTCGTGAAGGACACAGTTGTCAGAATGTAGGTGGGTGAAAGTCGAGGCATTGGTCCAAATATGTGACTCAAACCCAAGGGTTGGCAGTGAACTCTTAGTAGCCCAGAGATCTAAACTTGCTATGTGTCTGACACACGTGCATGCTAAGTCACTTTTGTGGTGTCCAACTCTTTGCGACCTTATGGACTATATAGCCCACCAGGCTCCTCTGTCCATGGGATTCTCCAGGCAAGAATAGGGAGTGGGTAGCCATTCCCTTCTCCAGGGGATCTTCCCAACCCAGGGATCCAACCAGAGTTTCTGGTTCTTTATCCTAGTGCCTCCTGGGAAGCCCAATGTGTCTGACATAAGTCAGTCAAAATCAGCATAGCAAGGACATCCCTGGCGGTCTGGTGGGTAAGACTCCATGCTTCCAATGCAGGGGGCATGGGTTCAATCCCTGATTGGGGAAATAAGATGTCACAAGCACAGCCAGAAAAAAATGATCGTATCAGCTTCATTCTGGAGGCCCAATATTTCATGACCCCTCAAAAGCAATATTGTATTAGACAAGGGGAGCAATCTGCTTGCCAGTCCACCTTCCTGGACCTGGAACCTTGCCACGGGCCCTTGGAACCTTGCCACAGGCTCTTGGGTTGACCCTATAGGTGTGAATCCCATAGGCAAATGTGGCATATAATTGAGCCCGGGTGAATAGTAGAGCGTCAGGTAAGAAAAAACGTGGGACCAGGACTCATGAGGGTCCAGGCTCAAGGCACTCTGCCCGGGTGTCATTGGTAAACTCAACTGATCCCAGACACCAGGGGACTCAGAAAATCTTAAGGAGTGCCCTCCCCTCCCAAAGTATGGGGCTTCCTGAGGCTTCAGAGTCCAGAGCTAAGACCTGCTTGCTGGTATCTAGGGGCAGTGTTGGATGTCAGGGTGATGCTGGCCTACCAGAACGAGCTAGGAAGTGTTCCTCCTTCCTCTGTGGTCTATAAGTGTTTATACAGGATTGCTATTCTTCTTGAAATGTTTTTTCCCAGTTTTATTGATATATAATTGATATATAACATCATATTAGTTCAAGGTGTATAGCATAATGATGTATGTATATACTGCAGAATAATTAGCACAATAAGTTAGTATCCATCACCTCACAGAGTTACAATTTATTTTCTTGTGATAAGAATTTCTAAGATTTACTGTCTTTCAAGCACACAATAGAGCATTGTTAACTACAGTTACAATGTGGAACATTAAATTGTCCAGTCTGATTTATCTGATAATTGGAAGTTGGGACCACTTGCACTCATTTCCTCCATCCTCCACTCCCCACTTCCGGCAACCCCCATTCTGTGAGATACTTCTTGAAAGTGGGGATTGGGTATTATTTCTTAAATGTTTCGTAGAATTTTCTAGTAAAGAAGTAAAGCCTCCTGGGCCTAGAATTATCTTGGTGAGAATTGAATCAGGAATTAAATTTATTCAATTTTTGTAGGGTATTCAGGTTTTCCATTTCTTCTGGAGTCCATTTGGTAATTTTTGCTTATCAAGAAATTTGTCTATTTTACCTCAATTTAAATTATTGGCATAAATTTGCTCATAATATTCTCTAATTACCTTTTTAATGTCTGTATGTTTCTAGTGTAGGGCAAAATTTCCTGCTTTTCACTCCTAATACTGGTAAATATTTGTCTTCTTTATTTTATTGATCAGTTTAGCCAGAAGGTTATCAATTTTGCTGATATTTAAGAATTATTTAAGAATCATTTTTTAGTTCCTTTGAATTTCTCTATGCTTGTTCATTTTCTGTTTTGTTCCTTTTTGTTCTTAATAGTTCCTTCTGTCTTAAACTTTAGGTTTGTTTTGATTTCTTCTTTTACCTCAAGGCAGAATATTAGAACATTGATTTTAGAACTTTTTTTCCTAAAATAATTATTTGTAGATATGCATTTTCTTCGAAGCACTATTTTAGCTGTAGCACACCTGGGAAGCTTCTACATCCTTACTGATACCTTATTTAATTATTCTATCAATTATGAGAGTATTGACACATCCAACTATAATTATGAATTTGCTAATTTCTTTTTCAAAACTATGAGGCTTTACCTTACATTTTAAAACAACTGTTAGTTGCACACACATTTAGGATTGTTATGTCTTTTTGATGAATTAGCTCTTTTATCATTACATGTTCTGCTTTTTTCTTGTTAGTGTTCTTTGTTATGAAGTTTATCTTGTCAGTTATTAATCTACTTCAGCTTTCTTATGACTAGTGGTGCATGGTATATCTTTTAATCCTTTTATTTTTAGCCTGTAACTTTATTTTAAAAATTAATTTCTTGTAGGCAGAATATAGTTTGGTCTTACCATGTTTCTCAGCAAGAAGATTCCTATCTCTTATAGAAATATTTAGATTCATGAAATTATTAAAAGGTTGGGTTTAAACCTATAATCTTATGATTTTCTATTTGTCTCATCTGTTTAATGCTTCTCCCATTTTCTTGCTTTTCATTAGGTTATTTTTATTAACTATTGAGAAATGATTTATGTATGACAAACTACATTCTCTGAAAATGTGAATTTGATGAGTTTTAATACTTGCATACATATAACGATTCATCCCTACAATCAAGATACAGAACAGTTTGATAACTGGGCTTTTCAGTATTCCATTTTATCCCCAGGGGCTTCCCTGGTGGCTCAGATGGTAAAGAATCTGCCTGCAATGCAGGAGACCTGGGTTCAATTTACTGGGGGAAGATACCCTGGAGAAGGGAATGGCAACCCACTCTAGTATTCTTGCCTGGAGAATTTCGTGGACAGAGGAGCCTGGTTGGCTTTAGTTCATGGGGTGGCAAAGAGTCGGACACAACTGAAGGACTAACATTTATCCCCACAATTGGGTTTATTAGCCATATTTCCTTTTTTTAGTAGCTGCCTTCAAATTACATCTTTAATTTATAAGAGTTTGTCTTCAAAAACACTATACTGATTTCTGAATAACTGAAGAATCTTACAAAGTTTCCTTGTCCCATCCCTTGTGCTCTAAGTTTTCATATGTTTTACTGCTATATGTGTGTGCTTTAAACCCACAACATATTGATTAAACACTATCTTTTAAAGAGATAATAATATGAGAAAAATGATATTTAACCACATTTAACCACAAATTTGTGGCATTTCATGTTTTTCATCCAGTGTGGACACTCAAATTCTCATCTGGTATCACTCGCCTCCTGCCTGTACTGCCAGTGTCGTGTTGATGACAGATTTTTTCAACTTTTGTCTCAAAAATGTATTTAATTTTGCCTTAATTTTGGAAATATATCTGTCTGGATATGTAACTCTAGGCTGACAATTATCTTCTCTCAGCACTTTAATGATGTCCTTCCATTTCTTTGGACTTACATAGTTTGTGAGAAGAAATCTGTGATTCTTAGATGTAATCTTTCTATGTAATCTGACTTTTTTCTATGGATGGTTTGAAGATTTTCTGTTTATGATGTGTTTTCATTAACATGATTATTATTTCTCTTGATGTGATTTTCTTTTTTTTTTTTTTATTCAGCAAGGGATTTATTGAGCTCAGATTTGTGACATTATAGTTTTCAACAAAACTGGAAAAATTTTTGTTATTATTTATTCAAGTATTATTTTCTGCTTCCTCCCCATCTCTTCTTTTCTTCTTTTTTAAAGATAAGACTTCAATTATATATTGTTCCACAAGTTACTGAGACTGTGTTCACTACCCTCCACCCCCATCTTCCTATTCTTTGTGCTTCAGGATGTATAATTTCGATTGCAATGCCTTCACATTCACAGATCCTTTTCCTCATACATTCTCTAATCTTCTGTTAATCCCATTCAGTATATTTTTCATATGTAAAAGTTTTGCTTGTATTTTTTTTTTTTTGCACCTTCCCTTTGTCTCCCAGTTATGTCAAATTTCTGGGTGACTTCTTGACATATAGAGTATATTTATAATTATGATAAATTTTGTCTCGAGTGCTGGATTTTTGTTTGTTTTGCTCTTGGTTAAAGATCATTGTGCTTTTTCTCTCAGGCAGTTAAGTTTCTGAGTTAAATAATTTTGAAGTTACTTTTAATGCTTTTAAAGAGTTGGACTTGAATAAAATGTATTCAAGGTCTGTGACTCAACCTGACCCTTCAAGCCCCTTCTGTTCAAATGAGGTCTATTTACTCTGGCTAGTGGGAATATGAATTAGTCCTGGCCTTACACAAGCTCTTGGATTTATTCGCTTACGTGTGTGTAAGCTCAGTTGCTTCAGTCAAGTCCAACTCTTTGTGACTTTATGGACTGTACCTGCCAGGATCCTCTGTCTATGGGATGCTCTGGGCAAGAATACTGAAGTGGGTTACCATGGCCTCCTTCAGGCAATCTTCCTGACCCAGGGATTGAACTCACGTCTCTTGCATCTCCCGCATTGGCAAGTGGGTTCTTTACCACTAGCACCACCTGGGAAGCCCCTAATCAGCTTACAGATCCTCATTAATTGTTCTTTTTCTCAAACTGTAGAGCTTCATTGTGTTCATGTGAAGACTGATACTCAGTCAAAGACCAGGAAACTCTATGCAGATTCCTCGAGCCCCTTCTTTTCAGAGCTCTCTTATGTCCAGTACTCTTTCCACAAATTCGAGCCACCTCAGTCTCCTTGAACCCTGGGCTCCTTAGCTTAGTGAGACTGCTGCACATTGGTTGAGATTCCCACTCCCAGTGCTATAATCTGGGAATTGCCTCCAGGCAGAAAGCCAAGGCCATCATAGGGCACATATAGTTAATTTCCCTTTCTTTAGCGATCATAGCCTTCAGCAGCTCTGTTGACCAACGTTCAAAAATCAGTACTTTTATTATATTTTAACAATCTTTTCTAGTTTACAGTTGTGGGGGAGATAATTCCAGATGCTATCACTTCTTCATGGCAGGAAGTGGAAATTCCCCACAGATACTTTCTTTCAACTTTGCCTTAATTTCCTACAAAAGTGCAGAATATATGCTGCAGTTTGCCAGTTTCTCTCACAAGTGCAAACTCTGTTTTTGGACATTCTCCCCTTATCCCTACCATGCTCAATTCTCAGAAACTTTTATCCCGGACTTTCAACTAGATTCTCAAAATCAATATAGGAACCTCCTAAATTATAACTTAACTGTTGCCAAGATTAGAGTCTCAAGCTCAGTGAGTTTAAATGGAAAACTCACTTACAGCCACAATGTTATAGGGGATCTGTCTGTGGAAAACCATTTTGTAATATAAAAATTCCAAATTTATATATATATAAAGAGAGTGGTAAAGTGGTGATGAAGGACATTTGTGCTTCCCTGGAAATGCCAACCAGAATCCATGGTTCAGGATAAAACCTGCCAAGTGTCTCACCTTTTGAGAACTGCCTTCTTGATGCCAGTCCCACATTTCAAGCTTTGCTGACAGAAAGCCTCCAACAGAATCAAGTTTCTTAGACTCCACTTCTTTGATCTTTATACAGTAAAGGACACTGGGTAGTCAGGGGTATCAGTCATCTGAAGGAAGGTTCCTGAGTATTAAAATGTCTTTTTCTTCTTTCCCTTACTGGAGAATCTGGGAGACAGGAAGCAGGGAAACTTCTATTTGTTCCTCCCTCTTCTGATGCAATCTGTGTTTCCCAAGTTCCCTCCACCCTCAGCATGAGCTGCGGGGTTGGAGGTAGGGTGGTGTGTCAGAGCATTTGGTGCTGCTGGAGCAGGGCAACCTGGGCTGCCCTCCTTGGCTTGGCCAGTGTTGAAGGATGCTGCCATGGGAGGCAGCTGGGCGGGACAGAAGCAGAACTTCTGGGTGGGCTGCTTGTCACCTGGGGAATAGGGGAGCAGAGACAGAGAACTGTGCGAGGGTGGGCCCAGGCAGAGCTCCCTAAAGGGCGAACAGTTTCATCCCCACTGAAAGCAGGAGCCAACACTTAAGCCCCTTGGTGTTAGAGTAAGAGGCAGAGCAGAGACTTGCCAGCTCTGATGTCATTTGCTATGTAAGCAGAGCTCCTTTCACTCTCCCCCAGCCACAGGGAAAGGCAGGGTGAGGAGAAGTTTTGACTGTTTGGATTTCAAAAAGCATGGGATTAAATATTAAACCTCAATAGGACTAAGAAATAAGGTGTCTGGCTCAGGCAGGATAGAGGGTTGAGGGCCCAGGACATTTAGTGCTGCTTAAAAATGAATGAATTTCCTTCTTGCAAATGTCTATGTTGAGATGATTCTATCAAACTTATTAATATGCTTGTGCATGTATATAAAAACAGAGATAGCATTTTAAAAGCTTTTACGTTGGGTTTTATTGCACATGTATGCAAAATTCCCTTGAAAGAATATTACTGCATGGATTGATTTGACTGAAGCTTTTAAAAAGGTGTATTTTCTTTTCTTTCTTTTTTTCTATTGGTCATGCAATGCAGCATGTGGGATCTTAATGCCCCAACAAGGGATAGAACCTGCACCCCCTGCATTGGAAGTACAGAGTCTTAACCACTGGACCATCAGGGAAGTGCCTCAAAATGTACATTTTCAGTGAAGCTTGGACATAAGATGGCTACCTCCTTCCTGGCAAAACTCCCTGTTGCAAACATAGACATGTGTTATTACTCTAAAATCCTTTGAATTGTACTGGAAATTAGGGTCATCTGTCTCAAAAATTTTCATTGTTTAGTTGATGAGGAGGCAAAGTGTCCAAATGTCTTTGGATGTTTCCATGGGGATGTCTTCAATGTTCCTCAGCACTTCCATTTCAATAAATCAGAGTCTGCATGACTCTGATGGGCTTGTCAGCACTGGGAAATTGGCTTGGCTTAGTGAAGGACAACAGTGTTGGTCATTCAATGATTAGAAAGTCACAAATATGAGTTCTAGCTATTACCATGTGGCTATGGCTCTGTGTGTGTGTTTAGCATTGCAAGCCTAGCCCACAAAAACATATGAAAGTGCTTAATGATAACATGATTCTTATTGCTGTTATAAAAAATTATCACAACTTAGTGGGTTAAATTTACTACCTAACAGTTCTGGAGGTCAGAAGTCTAAAAGTAAAGATGCTAATAAAGGTGTAGGGAGGGTCTGGGGAAGAATTTGTTTCCTTGCCTTTTCAAACCTCTGCTGCTGCTGCTGCTGCTAAGTCACTTCAGTCGTGTCCGACTCTGTGCGACCCCATAGACGGCAGCCCACCAGGCTCCCCTGTCCCTGGGATTCTCCAGGCAAGAACACTGGAGTGGGTTGCCATTTCCTTCTCCAATGCATGAAAGTGAAAAGTGAAAGTGAAGTCGCTCAATCGTATCTGACTCTAGAGGCTACCTGTAATCTCTGGCTTGTGGCCCCCTCCTTGCATTACTCCAACTTCTGACACCATCCGTGGTCAGACGTCTTGCAGTCACTGTGAACCTCCTGCTCCCTCTTACAAGGACTTTTGTAATTACACTAGATTCACTGGATAATGGGCTTCCCAGGTAGTGGTAAAGAACCCGCCTGCCAATGCAGGAATGCAGAAGACCTGGATTTGATTCCTGGGTTGGGAAAATCCCATGGAGGAGGGCATAGCAATCCACTCCAGCATTCTTGCCTGGAGAATTCCATGGACAGAGGAGCCTGGAGGGCTACAGTCTATAGGGTCGCACAGGTTTGGATACGACTGAAGCAACTTAGCACGCGCACACACACTGGATAATCCAGGGTATCTCCCACATCTCAAAATCCTTAGCTTAATTTTATGTCAAAGCTCCTTTTGCCGTGAAAGGTAAGATATTGAAAGACTCTGGTGATTAGAGGATGTGGATATCTTTGGAGAATGTTACTACCATGTCATATTAACTAAACAAGCAAAAAATCATATGATCTCATGCTCCTGTAAAATGTTAAATTCAAATTTAGTTTATGATCATGACTTCCTATCTGTCTGTTGCCCTCATTTCCCTGCCTTCCAACCTTATCAAGACTGCCAATTTCTGGGCCACTTTGCTGTGTCCCAAAGTGGGTCCTCGCTCTTTCTCTCCTCCTCAGTTCCTTCTAGACTCCATGGGTCCTCCTTCCAACCATCCTTGCCAATGCTCTTGGCTCTTCCCTGCTTGTTTTTTGTGATACCTCCTCTTCTAAACCAAACTTTCGACTTCTTTATGATGCCTGGCCTGTTGAGGTCCCTTGGAGGAAATTCCCAAACAGTCCTTGTTATCATTAAGGTAAAGTCATGATGTTTGGGGGCCCTCAGCAGGGGCTCAAAAGCTTTCTATGTTTTCATAGTCTGCTGCTGCTGCTGCTAAGTCGCTTCAGTCGTGTCCGACTCTGTGCGACCCCATAGACGGCAGCCCACCAGGCTCCCCCGTCCTTGGAATTCTCCAGGCAAGAACACTGGAGTGGGTTGCCATTTCCTTCTCCAATGCATGAAAGTGAAAAGTGAAAGTGAAGTCGCTCAGTCGTGTCCGACTCTAGCGACCCCATGGACTGCAGCCCACCAGGCTCCTCCGTCCATGGGATTTTCCAGGCAAGAGGACTGGAGTGGGGTGCCATTGCCTTCTCCTAGTCTAGGCCACTCTTTTAGGGTATGTTATAGACTCCAACCCCATTCTCTGTTCTCTCCCTCTCTTCAGACAACTCTTTGAGGAAAAAAATTGAAGCCATTAAAGCCACTAAAAAGAAGTCCGTAAATGTTGCCCTTGTCCTACAAACTCACTTCCAAGGCCCTTTGTCTCTTATTTTCTCCTAAGGCAATCCTTAATATTCACACACCAGGAATATCCGCAATTGATTTGTATCCCCCTTGCAGACTGTTCTATAGGTCTAAGTTCTCCTTTCAAAATGGCATTCTGGGGAATTCCTAGTGGTCCAGTGGTTAGGGCTCCAAACTTTCACTGCAGAAGGCACAGGTTCAATCCCTAGTCATAAGGTCCCCCATGCTTCAGGGTGTAGCAAAAAACAAAACAAACAACAACAAAAAACGGGGGTGGGGGGCATTTTGTAATTGCTAGCTCTACTTCTTTACCATCCACTAATGTCAATGATTCTTCAAATCTCTGGAATCTAGATGCTGTCCCTACAATTTCACTAAATTAGCACCTGACTTACATACAGAAAAATCCAAAGTCAAGTTCATCACCAAACCCATTCCAGCCTAATTCACCTCCATGCTTCTTATTTAAGGGAATGGTGCTCTTATTATCCTGCTCTCATCTTGGTATTCTCTCAATTACCCCACAGTATATCAGCTATGAGATCTGAAGATTCAATTTCTTAATGTATATGTTATATTCAATTTCCTCATATATATGGAATAATCAATTTCCTAAATACACAAATACATTATTATACATATAATATACATACTATATATAACATATACATAATTTCCCCATCTCTATTATAGGATGAAATATTCTTATATTTTCTTATATTTGTATACTTTTTACATTTCATTACTTTATCTGCAATTGTATGTGTTTACGTTTTCTGTGTGTTTTTTAAGAGAGAAATCTAGCTTTCTCTTTTTTTTTTTTTTACCAAATAGTTATTCATTTGTTGCAGTGCCTTTCAACTATTTATTATGCCTTTCCTGCTTTGAAATGCTATCTTTATTATTTACTAAATGTGTGTATGTATATATATATATATATATATACATACACATACACACACACACTAGGATTTGTTTTGGGGTTTGCTTTCTGTTTTATTTTTCTCTCTATTCTTGAGCCATACCATGCTATTTTAATTATTGCATTTTTATATATTCTAATAGCACATGTATGCTTTAAGTGTCCTCTTCAAGGTTTTTCAGTTTTTACTTATTCTTCTGCTAAATGAAAAAAAAAAAAAACTTTTGTCAAATTTAGAAAGGAGTTACATTGAACTTATTAATTATTCAGACAAAAAATAATCTTTTTTAAGAATGAAGTCTTCTTTTCCAGAATTTAGTCTATCTTTCCATTTTTATTTGTTTTTAAAAAGCCCCTCAGGAGAAAAATATATATCATTTTGTCATGAAAAATTACTACTTTACTATAGTAATTATTAGATTTAGGTTGTTAGTATTTTACCTATGATAAGCAAAATTTTGTGCTCTTTTGGTTTATTTTGAGGGGTATATTAAGTCTGAAAAATAATTTGAGAAGCTTTTCATTGTGGTGCATCTTTGGTACAATTTCTTGTTAAATGTTTACCTATTGATTTGCATTAATTATTATTTCTTGTTTCAGAAGTGGAGCTAAAAGCACATCATTCCTCCCTACTCCCTCAAGAACGAGGATGGCAGATTCGTCTTTATAAGGCGCACAGGGAAGAGGGTGAAGCATGAACATCCTTTTGAGCACTGGTGGGGTTAAGCCCATGGATCCAAGCCAAGGAGCGAAATCACAGGTAATAATTTTTTTCTTTCACTTGGTGATTAGTAGAGCAACTAGTCGAGTCATCCTGATGGACTCTGCTCCAGGGCAAGCCTGGGGTTTCTGTGGAGGGTCAGTGGGTGCTCTGGCAGCTCCTGGGCTGGGTGGGAGTGTTTTAGCAAATCCTTTGTACTGGTACAGAGAGCCCTGGACATCCTGCCAGAAGTGTGGCCAGAGTTCAGGGCCTGGGGAACTGATCCACCATGGGAAAACCAAACAACCGCAAATCTGATCACCGAATCATATTTCAAACCTAAAAGTGGTGTGTGCATTCAGCATGCTGCAGAGAAATGAGTTGTATCAGCTTTAGGTTTAAGCCCCACAGGTGTCAGTTTCTTTAGGTGTTGCTTTGGTGGCAATAATAGGAAAGTGTTATTTGTTAGAGAAGAGGTGTAGTAACAGGGTCCCAGAGGAATTGCCCCAGAAAGCCCTGAGAAATATTCCATTCTTTGAGGTTTCTTCATTCTAAGAGTCAACTGGAGAAATAATTTCCTCCAGTGGTTTTCCTCCTTTCCTGCCTCTTTTTAAACAATATTTAATTTTCCTTTCTGTTAATAATATAAATTCTATAGTTATATAAACTGTTTTTTAAAAACATAAAACTTTTTCACTTTAGGTCAAAATATAACTTTTTTGATGCTGGATGTAGCTCACACAAACATCTCAGAAAAATAACAGTAACACTGTCACAGACATCTTTATCTGGTTTCTGACCTTAAAAGGGAATTTGAGATGACCATTGCTTCTCATAATATGAAATATTTTTATATTACTAATGGTATTATCAGAAATGCTAAAATTTCTCAACTGCCTCAGAGCAACTATGGAGAGAATCATAGGAGTTTTTTCTTTGTGTACTATTGAGACAATGTTTTTTCAACAAAAATCATAGTATTAACCCATCCTTGAATTTTTAGAATAAACCTCAGTCTTGAAAAATGATTCCTATAAGTGTTGGGTTTATGTTGCTGATATTTTTGTTAAAGCAAGGAAAAAAAATTTCCCTTTTGCTATGTTGGCTTTGAGGGTTTTATTAATTTTGAAAAATAATTTGGGAAGTGTTTCATCATTTTGTAACCTTGGAACAATTTAATAAACATAAGAATTGTTACTTGAAAGTTTTCAAGAACTTGCTCATAAAATACTCTGGACCCAATTCCTTTATTGGAGATAGTTAACTGAACATTAAAAAGATATCCTTCATGAATTTCAATCCATTACAGCTTTCTAATTCTTATTGAATCCATTTTCCTTGAAAATTGCACATTACATGGGTTCTAAGAATTTGTTGCCATAGAACTTTAAAACATATTTTTATAATTAAAAATTTGTTCACATCCGTGCTTGTTTTGCCAAGTATTTTGTGTTTCTTTCTTTTCAGTTAACGTATCAGTAGTTTGCATATTTTAATCCTATTTGTATAGATGAGATACTGCATTTATTAATCAATATATTTATCAATTCCACTTTGTTTCTTGCTGCCTTACTTAATTTTTGCTTTTATTTTTATTCATTCCTTGCTTATATTCCTCTAAGATTTAATGTGTTTTCTGCTATAATACTCTATTTGGTGTGAGTATTATTTAAAAATTATTATGGTCAAAGATTTCTTAAGTTAGCTTTCTTTTTCATGAGTTAGCTTTTTTCTTTTTTGGGTTTATCAGAAAGATCCACATTTTTAAAACAAACGAACAAAAATTATAGGAACTTGAGCTTTCCCGATGGCTCAGTGGATAAAGAATCCAAGTCTCCTGCAATGCAGGAGACACAGGAGACGCAGGTTTGTTCCTGGGTTGGGAAGATGCCCTGAAGAAGGAAATGGCAAGCCACTCCAGTATTCTTGCCTGGAAAATCCCATGGACAGAGGAGCATGGTGGGTTAGAGTCCAAAGGGTCACAAAGGGTCGGACACGACTGATGACTAAGCATAGCAGAGGCTCAATAAACCCATTTTTCGTGAAGTATTAATAATAGAAACAAATAAGAAAAGAAACACCAGTGTGCTAGGGTTTTGAGATGCACCATGTAGACATCGGGCTAGGGGTTACTTGTTGTTTATTAAAGTTATAGCTTGCGTCTAGGAAATGTTCACAAGATTAAATCATGAGATCCAAATACACTCAGGGTTTTGACTAAATCAATGCAATTATTACTAATATTGCCTGTTTAAGACAATCGTCACATTATTGCAATAGGGAACATCCGTCCCATTTCCTCCAGGCTTACGCTTATGTTACTCAGTATAGGAAAAAAATAAATACACAAAATTTTTGCTTCACATCAGCCCCTTTGATTTTCACATATTTTTCAACAAGAAACACAATAGGATTCTTTTCTTCCTTGATTAAATGGAGTTACAATTGCAAAAATTAAAATCCAATGACCAATTTCAGTTGTAAAAACTAGAAGAGTCAAAAAAAAAAAAGATGCTATTATCAATAATGATTTTGGGAAGAATTCTTTAAAACACAATTGAGGGGAAGTCATTTTGGAAATATCCATATTCTATTCTTACACATATTTCTCCATAAAAGGTGTTCCCTCCCTCTGGGGCAGGGAGGCAGAGGCTGGTTCCACCATTTTCTTTGAAGCTTCCTCTCTTCCATCTGTGATGCCCAGGGGATAATGAGTCTTCAATCATAGCTCCATTCTGCTCTTCTGTTTAGACTTAGATCTCATTCCAATTTAGGTTTCTCTTTCTCTTCTTCCATACCTAGAAATACAGGCAAAGCACTTTATGTGGACATCAGATTCAGCAGGAGCAGGTTTAAAAGAACTCTCATCTCACCACACTTCTCCCCACCCACCCTTTATGTCCATCTCTTTTCTCCTAGCTAAGAAGGAAAGTTGTTCACAACTTTCTCCAGAAATTTCCTCAGTGACCTCCCTCTCCTTCCTTCCCCCTAAATCGGGACATAACACCTCTGTAACACACCCAGCTCTTATGGCCTCTGGGAGTGAGGAACACAAGTTAGTTCTTGTCTTGTTGAGTTTGCACAGAAATCCCAATCGGACTGCCTTGTAACCAGCTTCTAGTAACAGGAGGTGTGGTGCTGATGAGTTTCAAAGAGACCTTATTTATTTTTATTTTACTCATGACTCTCCCCAAGGCAAAGACTCTGGATTTTCAAAAGTCAAATAATTTTTTTGGTTTGTTTTGTTTTATTTTTATAAGCTCTCATAGAGAGCTTATTAGCCACAAGAACTATTTATTTCCAGACCCACGTGTACTTAAACTCGAGTTCTCCCTTTATTCAACCCAAGCCTGGTAGAACTATGTTTTTCTTCCTGAGAGAGTCATATGTACCAGACTGGTGAGACCTCGCCAGTTGTCTGTAATGAATAGTTAGTGATATTTCATTTTCCTGGAGATGAACATGTTTAGGTCATTCTCATAAATTAAAGTTAAATCTGGCATATGCTCCCCACTTTTTCTCTTTTGCTTCTACTTAAATACTTTTCTCCTAACATCAAATTCTCAGAGCCTTTTTGCTGGAACAAAAGGATCCCATCTATTGCAGGTTTTGTTGGTATTCTTTAAAAAAAAAATTAATTTATTTGGCTGCACTGGGTTTTAGTGGTGGCACGTAGGATCTTTTAGTTATGGCCTGCGGAATCCAGTTCCCTGACCAGGGATAGAACCTGGGCCCCCTGCATTGGGAGTAGGGAGTCTTACCTGCTGAACCACCAGGCAAGTTCCTGGTATTCTTTTAAAAGTTGCAAGTTCTCTGAGGGCAGAGCCCACTATTTTGTTCCTGATTATATCCTGAGCACCTAACATGGTGTCTGTCTCATGGTAGGAGTTCAAGTAATCTTTATGAGATAAATTAGTAAACAATGACTGTAGAGAAGGGCGAACTATTGGAAAAGCAGTAGAAGAAAACCTGGAGGGTGATCACAGTGGGGCTTGCGATAGGAGAGACACCCCCGCCCCTTCTTCCGGCCCCCAGCTGCCAGCACCACCTGCTCGCGTGGTCAGGGTGGTAGCGGCGGAATGCGGGTAACATGCTCAGAACAGGTGTCCCGAGACGGTCTTTAAGGTTTGGTTTTCATGACTAAGGAACTGGCAGAGATCTGTAACACTTTTTCCAAAGTACTTCTCAGAAATCATATTAAGGAAAACTTCAAGCTGAAGAGTAAGGACGTGTGAAGGGAGGAGGAGTAGGGCTGAGGGGGAGAAGGCAGGAGATGGCTTGGTTGTTGTTGGGTAACCAAGGCAAAGGCAGGAAAACACAACACAGATTCTGTTCAAAGAGCGCACATGATTTGGGTCCCGACTCTGTCCCATGCTCCCTCTCCTGTGGAGAAGCTAATAACTGCTTGCTTTTCTTTTCAAAGTCTCTTTCCTCCTAAGTGTTCTCCTGCAGATGGGTTGAGTTGGCAGCAACAGTGGAATCTTCAAAAGCGGGGGTGGAGAACAGGGGCTGTTCATTGACCCAGACGGGGAAAATGGCTCCCCACCTACTTTAGTTTGGCAGCTTTGAGGTGGAGGGAAAAAATTAGACAGCTGTAAATAATATTTGGAAGAAGCAGAGGTATAATTTCCACACAACCAGCAGAAAGAAACCTGTCACAAAGCTGAGGCAGGATGTTCTGTCAGAAGCGGAGCGGAAGAGCTGATTGACCTTGAGAGAGTCAGTCACATGGGGTTCCCCCAAGGCTGGGAGAGGGGCCCTGAGGGCAGCGGGACCAACCCTGGAGGTCTGTGTGGGCCTGTGGGGGACATGAGCAGGATGGAAAACTGGTGGGGAGCGAGGTGGACAAGGTGGAGGTTTCTGTCCCATGGGCCTTGCTCTGACCTCCTCTCCTTTCTCCTCTTGGCCTGCTTTCTCCTCCTTCACCCCAAACTTTCACTTTCAGACATTTTCATTTCTGGTCGAAAAATTTGACTTTAATAAGACTGGTCACTCCAGTCAGATGCACTGAAATTAAAAGAAAGTTTTAGCTTAAGCACAGAATATTTCAGCTGTTTCAGGGTGTACTGTGTCCCCCCTCAAGTTCCTATGCAGAAGTCCTAAGGCCCAGGACCTCAGAATGTGAGAGAAGGCCAAGCTTGTGTCTGGACAACCATCTGCTAAAGAGATGAGGCATATGAGTCATGGATCCAATTTACCACTTCAGCAGAAGCCAGGAAAGACCTGTGGGGGACCCTCCTGTCTGATGATTTGGACCCTCATGAAATTACATGGGAGAACTTTGTGTCAGCGGAAACACCGTGAGCCTGGATTGAAAGGGACAGAGACAAGATGAAATGAAGGATGGTTCATCCGAAGGTGGTTCAGGGGTTCACTCCTCCTTGGCCCAAGAGGGCTGCCTGAGAGGGTAGGGCCACACTCCTCCTTCTGATGAGTCCTGAGGATACAGCCTTCAGCCAAAGATTATTCTCAGGCCTTAAACTCGAATGGAATTTGTCCTGCTACTTTCAAACTTGGTTGAGAACTGCGACCCCCTTTTTCCTTAGGATCTCCTTTTTGGAAAGGGGATACATGTTCTATGCCTGTTCCACCACTGTGTTTTGAAAGTAGATACATTTCTGTCTGGTTTCACAGGTTCACAGCTGGATAGCAATTTTGCTTCAGGATGAACCATAACCCAGGTCTTACCCATACCTGATGTAGATGATATTTAAGATAAGATTTTAGACTTTTAAGAGTTGATGCTGGAAATACTTTGGAGGCTATTAGGAATGTATTTTGCATGAATGAAGGACATGAATTTTGCGGGGCAGAAAGTAGAATGTTATGGGCTGAATTATGTCTCCCCAAACTTAAACTCTTGTACCTCAGAATGTGATTCTATTTGTGGATAGAGTTTTTTCTAACATAAAATGAAGTTGTCAGGATGGCCCTAATCAAATACGGCCAATGTCTCTATAAAAAGGGGAAATTTGGAGACAGCCCGAATAGGGGAAAATGCCATGTGAACATGAAGACAGCCATCTGCAAGTCAAGGAGAGGGGCCTGGGACAGATCCCTCCCTCACAGGCCTCAGAAGCAACCAACCCTGCCAATACCTTGATTCTGGACTTCCGGCCTCCAGAACCGTGGGATATTACATTTCTACTGTTTAAGCTGACCAGTCAGTGGTCCTTCGTTGCAGCTGCCCTAGCAAACCAATATAACATCCACAAAGCCACTTTGAGTTATTAATATTTTCTTTTGAAAAGAGTAAAATGTTTCATTGTTAATTTAGCCTGTTTTAAGGGATTTTTGTTCATAGTTCATATCAGTTTTGATCTATTTTGTTATTCTGTAAGTTAGATCCATGATTCTGAGTGAAGTTTCTGAGCTCTCCTGTGTCTGGGTTTCCAGTGGTGACATTCTGATGGTTCTCTAGACACCGTACTTGGATTGAATGGTATTGACTCTGCTACCGTTTATTGTGGTGGGTCACTTATTTCTGGGCTCAGCTGCCTCTTAGTTAAAAATAATATCGGTTTAGATGATTTCTAATCTAATTTTAATTCTAAGACTCTGTAATAATGCAATTTTTATTTTGAAGTTGAAGCCAACATAACCAAGTGGAGGAAGCTGAGCCATTAAAAATCCCTAATGACGGATCCAAGGAAGGGGGTTCAAATTTGGCATTCTAGCTCCTTGGGGGATTTTGTTTGGAGTGGAGTAAATACAATCAGGATTGTAACACTGTACTTGATTGTACTCAATTCCTTCTAACAGACACACACAGACACACACGCATGACTGCTTTTAATCAGCAATTTCAAATTCAACTACCTACAGAACCAGGCAGCTACTGTGAAGGAGCAAAATGGCCAGGCAAGAACTAGGGAAAACTTAAGAGCCATCGGAAAGGAGGGAAAACTTAAGAGCCATCGGAAAGGGGGCAACTGATACCCAATTCTAATCCATTGCTGCCAGCAGAGAACAGTGGGCTCGGAGTTGCCAGATCTTAAAAACTTGATTAGCTGAGAAATCTGGACTTTATGTGAAATCTCCCAACATTTAAATACTGCTTCAAAAACAAAAATTCCGTGTAGGCCTAACAAAACTTTTTGGCAGGTAAAATTTGGAGCAGGCCATCAGTTTGCAATTGCTTGCTTAAATAAAAAGATGCCCACTTGACACAAAACATCTGCCTTTGGGGAATTAACTGGATGGTTCCATGTAGATAAAATTAATCTCTACATCTGAAATGAGTTACAAAATGTTAGTTGACCTTAACTTGTATCGCTTAAGAGAACGGCACAAATTAAACTGGACAGATCATTAAAAAACAAAAACCCCCCCAAAAACCTTAGCTTCACTATTTATTTTTCATGTCTAACTCAAAGCTGCTAAAGTGCAATATTCTATTAATCTAGACTTGCTTTTTTCTCTCCTGGTTTTCAGACCATCCTCTTTTAGAAGTAGTAGAACAATGAGCAAATGAAGATGGGAATCGAGCTAACAAAGGAGAAGCTGGAGTCACAAGTACTTTCTGAATAACACAGATTGGACATGTTAGCTTAAATTTAAATATGGCCTTTCTCTCAAGAAGCTGAGAAAAGTTTATATTTTGTTCTCAAAATATTTTTGTAAGTTAACTACATACTTTTATAAGTTATCTAATAGAGAAAGATTACAATTCCATTGAACAGAGAAGAAAATTATTAAAAGATTAATTTCTGGTCCACCAAGCTGTAGCCTGAACTGAATACAAATATTTGGCACTTTTCCTAATAGAACACTGCCTAAAATCAAGCCAGCTGCTGAGAAAGGAAACCCTCAAATTCCTCTGGGCCATTCGACACTGGCCAACACCTTGACACATGCAATCTTAGAAGATCCACACACAAAAGAAGTCCAATTCAGTAACATGCAATGACTGGGTTTTATTTGTCTAATTAGATCAACCTCCTGGCATAGTATTTGGCACAAAGCAGGATGCCCAATGTTTGTGGAAGAGGGATCATTTACAGGTGACACCTACAATGTTGTGACTGTATCGGAGGAGCTGCCCAGAGCTCTCTAAGATCCTCAAACCATCTTCCCTTTGGAGGTATTTTCATGCAGGACTCAAATCACTACATACTGTGCTGTCACTTTTTCCACCTTCTCATTTTTATGTTATCTGACATAGACTTAGGACCAGTTTTGCACAGCTGGGGTTAAGGTTACGTGTCTTGCCAAGATGGAGGCTCTGCCATAAACAGAAACAAAAGAGAAATCAAATCATAGGTTAAGAAGGTTTTTGCAGCCATGAAGTATTACCCTTTACTGCCCATTCTTCTTTGCCACCTTCAAGTCTTGAATATGACAGTCACTGGTGAATCATTCTTGCTGGAGGCATTCCTGTGCTGCCCAGAGTTTTAGCAGAACGGTGGCAAGACCTCTCGGCAGCTACTGCACCCACGCAGATGATGACGCAAAAGTGGAGATCTGGGTGATTTCTAATGAGACTGGTTACATTCAATAATTTATCTATTTCATTGGGGTGGGGGAGAAGTCCTTTTAGCTAAGGCAGTATTTTGTTAATCAGAATGAATTTCCTAATTTTTTTTTCAGCAAACACTACATTTCTCCGTATAAAATTTTATAGACGTGCTGCTTTTCTTTTAGATCTGGATGTTTTACTAGCGAAAATGACACAGTGAGTAATAAACCTTTCAGGTAACTGCCAGCAACTCTTAAATTAAAATTGAAGTTATAAAAATGCAACTCTTCATAAGGGATCCTGTGTTACAGTGGAATTTTCCATCTGTCTCTGCAGCAGTTCTTTTGTTTTATGCCCCCCTGAACAATACTTACTTCTCTGTGTATCCCAGATATAGCTGTTCAGAACTTCTCCCAGCAGATACAAGAAGTTCATTAAGATGGTTGTAGACCCGAAGAAGAGGATTCTGGCTCCTGGGCCAATGTGTTCCAGGAAAGGGTACACCCACATCCCGGTTACATGATGCACCCAGCACACCCTGCAGCAGAATCAGAAAGGAGACAGAGATAGAAGTTACTCTGGCGTCAGATTTCAGAGCTGCCGCTACGACAAATACAGACCCCGGACTCCAAACCGTGGTCAGCAATGCCAGTGGCACCTGACACTCAGCAGCTCCCAGAAACTTTGTTGTTGTTGCTTGTTTTCTTTTACTTTTTATTCTAAAATATTGGGTTGGCCGAGAAGTTCACTCCGATTTTTCTATAAGATGTAATGGAAAAAACTGAATGAACGTTTTGGCCAACCCAAGAATTTTAGACTCACGGGAAGAGTTGTAAATACGGTACCAAGCATTCCAGTATGCCCTTCCCTTAGCTTCCCTGCATCTTAGCATCTTATCTAACCACAGGCTTCCCTGGTGGCTTATAATAAAGAATCCACCTGCCAATGCAGGAGACTCTGGGTCGGTAAGATCCCCTGGAGAAGGAAGTGGCAACCCACTCCAGTATTCTTGTCTGGGAAATCCCGTGGACAGAGGAGCCTGGGGAGCTACAGTCCATGGGGTCGCACAAGAGTCAGACATGACTTAGTGACTAAACAACAGGTAACTACAGTACAGTTGCTAAAATGAAGTAATTAAACTGCAGACTTCAGTTGACACTCCCCAATTTCCCCACCGATGTCCTTTATCGGTCCAGGATCCCATGATGTTTTTAGCTGTCGTGTCTCCTTAGTTTCCTCCAATCTTGCACTTTTCCATTCTCTCCTTGCCTCTCCTGACACTTGAAGGGTCTGGTCAAGTATCTGAAACTGATATTTTTCTAAACGCAGTTATATAGTCGTCCTAATCTCTTCTTTATGTAATGAAACAATAGTGCATTAGGCAACCACACTGTCATAACACCTAGGTGAGAATGTTCCAGGAACCTTGCCATGCTGCCGTCTAGCTAGGTACCAACAGGTATCCCAAGTGCTGACAGAACCACCCAGTAGCCTCACTGACATCTGGCTTCCCACAGACCACTTTTGTTTATCTTTTTTTCACCCTGCTTTACATAATCCTTGCTTGTAATTATTCTATTTGTGTTCTGGAGATATTTTAGGCTCACTGGGAATATGTCATTAATTTCCATTGTTTTTAAAAGTTTAGTAAGAATATCTGCTTCGTTGGTTTAGTCCTGACACAACTGCTGAGCGCTATTTTCCAAAACAGTCTTGGGTTCATTACTTTCTCAACCGTTGTTTTAATTCTGAAGACTAATTAGGATACAAATTACTTTATTGCATGGGTAATAAAAATTACTTTAAACATTTATGTGTTTGGGGGTCATTTTCCATATCATCAATGGCTTCACTCCTCTTTGAGCAGTTGATCTATGTGTATATTGCCCATCTATAAACGTCATCTGAGACAACAAACCTGCCTTTGTCTAAGAGCTTGCAGTCTCAATGAGGGTGATATTACTCCCACCTCAAGGAAGTAAAAATTGGTTCTAGGAAGGTAGCAAATAAATATTACTCTTTCAATGCATGAAGTAGGGATACACACACACACACACACACATATATATATATGTGTGTGTATATATATATATACACACACACACACATATACTGAGCATCAACAGATATAGTCTATCTGTGGTATTAAAGTTTCATAGGCTCAGAAATTCCACTCTGAGGTATATATCCAAAGGAACTGAAGCAGGACACAAACAGATATTTGTACACCAACGTTCACAGCAGCATTATTCAAAAGAGTCAAAAGGTGGAAACATCCCAAGTGTCCATCAGCAGATTAATGGGTGAATAAAATGTTGTATACACACACAATGGAATATTACTCAGCTATAAAGGGGGATAAAATGTTGATGCATGCTACAACATGGATGAACCCTGAAAACATAATGCTAAGTGAAACAAGCCAGACACAGAAGGGCACATATTGTATGATTTCATTTACACAAGATACTAGAATAAGCAAATTTGTAGAGACAGAATGTATGATAGAGGATACCAGGGACTAGGGAGGATGTGGAATAGGGAGTGATTATATATGGTACCCCTATGGACTGCTGCCCGCCAAGCTCCTCTGTCCATGGAATTCTCTAGGCAAGCATACTGAAGTGGGTTACCATTCCCTTCTGCAGGGGATCTTCCCGAACCAGGGATCGAAACCATGTCTCCTGCATTGCAGGCAGATTCTTTACTGTCTGAGCCACCAGGGAAGCCCGTCATCCTCATCTACTGATGTAAAAATCAACTGTTTTTGGAGTAAAATGAGGATATGTCAGAAGTGATGATGGAAATGTAAAGTTCTCCAGTTAGGAAAGTGGAGAGCTATTCTGAGCATGGTGCTCTGATATGTAAGCCACTTAATTTTATTTAACCATCCCATGAGGTAGACTCATCCCCTTTTTACAAACAAAGAAACAGAGACTGGATTAAACAACTTGTGTTTAAAAATGGCAAAGCCAGGAAAGGAATGTACATCTGACTTCTTTTCTCCTGCGTGGACTTGCTTCCCTGTTTGAGATATTCAAAACTGTCTCCAAAGGAAGAGAAGGTTTTCTTTTTTTGACACTTGTTTTGCCTTAGCAGGTATCATACTATCTCAGATCTGAAAGTCGTGTTATGTGGGGCTTCACCTGAATTGGTGTGAATGATGCAGACACTTGTCTTAACAGGTTGTGTGCTTCCACCGTTTGTTTCCTTGATATAATCAGGGCTCATTTTTCCTGCACAAAAACGACTCATGACCTTGCTCATCTGTTGGTGGAGAGTTCTCAGTTCTTGGTTGACTTTCCATTTCTATCTCACTTTAAGCCTTCCTGTCTTAGTGCCCAAACAGCTTCTGCTTAAGGTAATGATACCAATTTGAATTTTAGTCTAAACAAACTGATGACCATAGTTTGTGTGTGTGAGTGAGTGTGTGCCTGTGCATACATATATATGCATATGCTGTAGTATCACAAGGCTTCTGGGATTGACTATTAAATGTCCCTCCAATTTCATTCACTTGAATGTGCAGTTAAGATGAATGCCTCCTATCTGAGCTGTGTCGAACACCAGGAATACAGAAGCAAAACGAAGCAAAGGTGATTCTTGTCCCCATGCAGTACAGTCTATCGAGGAATAGAGATACTCATGGAAAAATGACAAGCGTAGTCAGAATTAGGGTAAGTGGAGGAGTGTCACAGGTGCCCAGGGACCATTCTCTGCTTTTTTGTGAACCTTACAGTTACTTTTTCTCTCTTATGTATTCATCTTTCTTTCAAACCAATTTTTTCATAGCTGATTAATATGCCCAAGTGCTTTCCATTCAAACAATCAAAAAGTTTTCATCAGCTTCATAAATACTGCTCTGTATCTTTCCATCTTGTCAAAGACAATCTTCTCCACTGAGTTTACATTCACTGACTCCAGCTCTGTGCTTTGTGCTCTTCTTTCATCAACAGTCTGGCTTCTTTTCTTGATACTCCACCAAAATATACTGGCTCTTTGACCTCAATTTTTCCTCTTTGCTCTCTATGTTTCTGACTGCTCTTCTTGGTTTCCTTTCTAAGTTCATCCTTTACTCCAGCCATTCAATGTTGAATTTCCTTAAGGACTGGTTTTTAAACCTTCCTCTCATATTATGTCTTCTTAGCTGATGAGTTTTTTCATGTTCAATGCTGTATGTCTACTACCTATACAGATACTCCACAAATCTATGGAGTCTGGAACAGGTTTCTCCTCTGTTCTGGAACAGTTTATCAAACAGTCCTCAAAACATCTCATTTTACATATCTTAAAATTACCTGAAAGTCGATTTAGCTACAGCTAAAGTCATGCTTTTTTTCCCAGCAAGCCTGGTCCTCCTCTGGTATTCCCTTCTGTGAATGGCACTATCACTCACTCAGCTTTGTAACTCAAGCCTGGGGGTCATCTTTGCTGTGTCCATCTCTTTCACCACATATAGTCAGTCCATTACCTTGTTTTGACAAGCTTATCTCACACATCTCTCTATTATATCTCTATGAGCAACGTCTGAATTCGTGTTGTGCTCATCTCTGTCTGGAGTGGTGTAATAGTTTTAATTTGTCTCCACATCTACTTTTGTCTCCACATCTACTTTTGTCTCCTTCTGATTTATCCTCACAATTGCCATAGTGAGTGTTTCAAACCAGAAATCGGAACACACTGCATCCCTGCTTCAAACACATCAATGGCCTTCCAGTGTGTGTGTGTGTTTTTAAAGACTTCAGTTTTTAACGAAGTCTAGGGTGACTGGAATGCAAAAGTAGGAAGTCAAGAAACACCTGGAGTAACAGGCAAATTTGGCCTTGGAATACGGAATGAAGCAGGGCAAAGACTAATAGAGTTTTGCCAAGAAAATGCACTGGTCATAACAAACACCCTCTTCCAACAACACAAGAGAAGACTCTACACATGGACATCACCAGATGGTCAACATTGAAATCAGATTGATTACATTCTTTGCAGCCAAAGATGGAGAAGCTCTATACAGTCAGCAAAAACAAGACCAGGAGCTGACTGTGGCTCAGATCATGAACTCCTTATTGCCAAATTCAGACTTAAATTGAAGAAAGTAGGGAAAACCATTAGACCATTCAGGTATGACCTAAATCAAATCCCTTCTGATTATACAGTGGAAGTGAGAAATAGATTTAAGGGACTAGATCTGATAGACTGCCTGATGACCTATGGAATGAGGTTTGTGACATTGTACAGGAGACAGGGATCAAGACCATCCCCATGGAAAAGAAATGCAAAAAAGCAAAATGGCTGTCTGGGGAGGCCTTACAAATAGCTGTGAAAAGAAGAGAAGCAAAAAGCAAAGGAGAAAAGGAAAGATATAAGCATCTGAATGCAGAGTCCCAAAGAATAGCAAGGAGAGAAAAGAAAGCCTTCTTCAGTGATCAATGCAAAGAAATAGAGGAAAACAACAAAATAGGAAAGACTAGAGATCTCTTCAAGAAAATTTGAGATACCAAGGGAACATTTCATGCAAAGATGGGCTCGATAAAGGACAGATATGGTATGGACCTAAGAGAAGCAGAAGATATTAAGAAGAGATGGCAAGAATACACAGAAGAACTGTACAAAAAAGATCTTCATGACGCAGATAATCACGATGGTGTGATCACTGACCTAGAGCCAGACATCCTGGAATGTGAAGTCAAGGGGGCCTTAGAAAGCATCACTACGAACAAAGCTAGTGGAGGTGACGGAATTTCAGTTGAGCTATTTCAAATCCTGAAAGTTGATGCTGTGAAAGTGCTGCACTCAATATGCCAGCAAATTTGGAAAAGTCAGCAGTGGCCACAGGACTGGAAAAGGTCAGTTTTCATTCCAATCCCAAAGAAAGGCAGTGACAAACAATGCTCAAACCACCAAACAATTGCACTCATCTCACATGCTAGTAAAGTAATGCTCAAAATTCTCCAAGCCAGGTTTCAGCAATATGTGAACTGTGAACTTCCTGATGTTCAAGCTGGTTTTAGAAAAGGCAGAGGAACCAGAGATCAAATTGCTAACATCTGCTGGATCATGGGAAAAGCAAGAGAGTACCAGAAGAACATTTATTTCTGCTTTATTGACTATGCAAAGCCTTTGCCTGTGTGGATCACAATAAACTGGAAAATTCTGAAAGAGATGGGAATACCAGACCACCTGACCTGCCTCTTGAGAAATTGTATGCAGGTCAGGAAGCAACAGTTAGAACTGGACATGGAACAACAGACTGGTTCCAAATAGGAAAAGGAGTACGTCAAGGCTGTATATTGTCATCCTGCTTATTTAACTTCTATGCAGAGTACATTATGAGAAATCCTGTACTGGAAGAAGCACAAGCTGGAATCAAGATTGCCAGGAGAAATATCAGTAACCTCAGATATGCAGATGACACCACCCTTATGGCAGAAAGTGAAGAGGAACTAAAAAGCTTCTTGCTGAAAGTGAAAGTGGAGAGTGAAAAAGTGGGCTTAAAGCTCAACATTCAGAAAACAAAGATCATGGCATGTGGTCCCATCACTTCATGGGAAATAGATGGGGAAACAATGGAAACAGTGTCAGACTTTATTTTTTTGGGCTTCAAAATCACTGCAGATGGTGACTGCAGCCATGAAATTAAAAGACGCTTACTCCTTGGAAGGAAAGTTATGACCAACCTAGATAGCATATTCAAAAGCAGAGACATTACTTTGCCAACAAAGGTCCGTCTAGTCAAGGCTATGGTTTTTCTTGTGGTCATGTATGGATGTGAGAGTTGGACTGTGAAGAAAGCTGAGTGCTGAAGAATTGATGCTTTTGAACTGTGGTGTTGAGAAGACTCTTGAGAGTCCCTTGGACTGCAAGGAGATTCAACCAGTCCATTCTGAAGGAGATCAGCGTTGGGATTTCTTTGGAAGGAATGATGCTAAAGCTGAAACTCCAGTACTTTGGCCACCTCATGTGAAGAGTTGACTCATTGGAAAAGACTCTGATGCTGGGAAGGATTGGGGGCAGGAGGAAAAGAGGACGACAGAGGATGAGATGGCTGGATGGCATCACTGACTCGATGGACGTGAGTCTGGGTGAACTCCGGGAGTTGGTGATGGACAGGGAGGCCTGGCGTGCTGCATTCATGGGGTCGCAAAGAGTCGGACATGACTGAGCGACTGAACTGAACTGAGAGTGCCCTTCATAGAGTTGGCTTCTACCTCTCCCTCATACCTGACCTCCTACCCTGCTTCTCTTACACTGGCTTTCATTTGGTTCCTTGGTTTTACCACATTCCCTCATGCCATGTGGATTTACATGTTCCTCATAACCAAAGAGGCTCTTTAGTTCCTCTCCACTGTGTTAGTTATCTGCCCCTTAGACTCATTGTTATATTCCTCCTCTATATCTTATCTCAACTATTATAACTAACTAGCCATCATGCACGAAAGTTTTCCTTGATCTACTAGAATAGGTCAGATTTTATTCATTCTTATAGAACCATGAATCTCTTTTAAACTCTTCTTTTATTAGTATTTAAATCTGAATATCTTTATTTGCATAACATTTCTTCCCCTCTAGCACATCTGAGTTCTGTGAGGTGAGGACTGTTTGTATTGCTTCATATCATTGTATTCAGCACTTACCATAATGCCTGACACATGGTTGGAGAAGGAATAACTGAATAATGTAGCACTGAAGCTGTGATGGGAAGGATGAGTAAGAGTTAGCTGAACAAAGATGGGAGACAAGAACTTTCTAGCCAAATGGAACAGTATGTTCAAAGTCGTGAAAACAAGAGAGAATTCCCAGATGTTCAAGAAGAAACCATTCTTATTGAAATCAAAGAAGGGGGCATGAGGGGCAGGCAGTTGCCAAACTGTGGGTGGTTTTTTAAGCCAAGGTAAGAATTGTAGACTCTGGCCTAGTGTGGCCAACAGGAAGTCTCTGAAGGGTATTAAATAAATGTGAAACAGATCAGATTAACCTGGAAACCAATTGTATCAGAAATGGTGGTAGCCAGAACTGGAGTGGTAGCATTGGGAACAAAAATTAGTTAGTAGATTTAAGAGCTATTTAGACTAGTGTCCATCAAACACAGTAGGTCATAAGCAATTGCATGCTGTATAGGGTCAGGAGAGCAAGTACTTTAGGACGTTTGCAAGCTTGTCAGTTGGTGGCTTAAACTCAACCATGGTGGGAGTATTTATACTGAAAACTGCCAAACGCTACACATCAGGGTCCCCTTTGCTCGCCTCCAGAAGAGCTGGTTGGTAAACACTTGCCAGTAACCCACTAGTTACCAGCATTTTAAAAAGCAACAACAGAAGAAAACATAACAGAAAATAGTAGAAAGCTGGGCATATAATGCTGATGAAAACTGTTTTGTGAAACTTCTGTTCCACTTGTGTGTGTGTGTGTGTGTGAGTGTGTGTGTGTGTGTGGGTCTACGCTGAGTGTGTGCTTCTGCATGCTGGCTGGGTCATGATGCAGAAGATGTGTCATTTATTTACAGTAAGGTTAGTTTGAAAGGCACTGATATAGGACATAGAATTAAGAGAACTTGGTGACGGACTGGATTTAGGCAATGAGGGAACTGAAATGAGTTAAGAATTAATCATAGATTCCTGGCTTAATTAACTGGGTGGAGAGTACTGCCATTCCCGGAGATAGGGAATGCTGTCAGGGAGCTGGTTTGAGAGGATAGTGAGTTCAGTTTGGATACGTTGAGTCTGAGGCATCTGTAAGACATCCAAGTGGAGATATCCTGAAGGCAGTTACAGGGGTTTGGGCTGCAGAGAAAGGACTGACGTGGCAATACAGATATTGGGCTCATTGGCAGAAGGATGGTGGTTGAGGCCATCAGAACAGATTAAGGCAGAATATACAGTATGATGGAAGTAAGGCCATAAGAGAGTTCTGAAAAGGATCAGGATTTAAGGGGTAGTTTGAGGAGGATGTGGCTAAAAAGGATACCAAAAACAGGTAAGCTAGAGACATGGAAGAAACACAGAAATGTAGTGTCTTGAAGTCAATGGACAAGTGGTTCTAGAGTAGTTATCGTTCAGTTGCTAAGTCATGTCCAATTCTTTGTGACCCCATGGACCGCAGCACGCCAGCCTTCCCTGTCCTTCACTATCTCCCGGAGCTTGCTCAAACTCATGTCCATTGAGTAGGCGATGCCATCCAGCTATCTTAGTCTCTGTCGCCTCCTTCTCCTCCTGCCCTCCATCTTTCTCAGCAACAGGATCTTTCTAGTGGGTTTTCTCTTTGCAACAGGTGGCCAAAGTATTGGAACTTCAGCATCAGTCCTTCCAATGAATATTCAGGGTTGATTTCCTTTAGGATTGACCGGGTCGATCTCCTTGCTGTCCAAGGAACTCTCAAGAGTCTTTTCCAACTCACAGTTCGAAAGTATCAATGCTTCAGAACTCAGCCTTCTTTGGAGAAGGAAATGACAACCCAGTCCAGTATTCTTGCCTGAAAAACCCTGAGAGGGTCAAGAAGCAGAGACACCCACCTGAGCAGTTTAGCTCCTAGCCTATATGTCAGCATTCCCTGAGTGCTCTGAAGACTAAGATACAATGGATGGCAACAGCTGGTAATGTACTCAGAACCAAAAAAATGACCCCACTTTGAAATCTCTGCATAAATCTTTTTTCTTTTTTTTCCCCCATGGACTATAAAAGCAACTCAAGTTCAGTGTAGAAAATATGTGAGACATAGACATTTTACAAGAAGTAAGATAAATCAGTTTTGGTGAAGCTTTATCCCCTGGAGATGGAAATGCAATCCATTCCAATATTCTTGCCTGGGAAATCCCATGGACAGAGGAGCTTGGCGGGCTATAGTCCATGGGGTTTCAAAGAGCTGGACACGATTTAGAGACTGAACAACAACAACAGTAACACAAGACTGAGTCTCTTAAAAAACCCAGAAATTGAATTTTACTTCTCCCAAGGAGAGAAAAGCCACCGCAGGGATAAGGTGATAAACGCTTCCTTCAGAGAAGGTTTTGACTCACCCCTTAAGAAAGAGTCACATCACATGTGCAGTTAGCCTATTGGAATTTACGACTGCTCTCCAGGCAATGAGCATGCACCCCAAGGTGGGGTGAGACAAAGGATGTGCATCAGCTTTTTGCCCAGTGGGTTTCTGCACCCCTCATGTAGTACCTCCAACCTGATGCTTCTGAAGGACTTTTCAAGGGCAGTTTTGACCTTTGGCTCAACTGCTGACTTTAGACCTAGCCCTCTCTTTAGATTTAACTATCTCATATGAGGGTTATTCTAAAGGCCCTTTAGATGTCTCCTGAGTATTGATTGCATGGAGACTGGTTCCTGCTACATTTCTGAGAATCTAGATTTCTGAAGTGTTCTGGAGTTTGTGTACTCATTTATCCAACAAAGATTTCTTGAGTCTCTACTGTGTGCCAGGTGGGGTGAGCAGTCATGATGGTGCAAAGGTGTGCCCTTGAGGAGATCAGTGTGGAATTGGTGCCAAATTTCCCACTGAAAAGGCTGTAGGTTCCAGAGAACATGACAAAGGACATTTGTTTAGGTGAGAACAGGGCTCTGAAAATGGGGCTCAAAAAACTCTCCTTGGTGATGTGTATGAGAATTCATGCCTCAATTCACAGGCGAATGCCAAATGGAGGCATCTCATTCCAGCACATGGAAACATCCTCTAACTCAGTTAACAGAGAGAATTTTATGATGCTAGAGATACAATTAGACAGATCTTCATTTACTGTGGGTTTAAAAGAGCATTCTTAAGACAGTCGTTTAAGGTAAAATCAAAATTTAAGATTCATCAAAGTCTTTTCAATTTTCTCATCAGAGCTAGCCTAAATTTACAGGATGTATCTCTACATGGGGTTTCCCTGGTGGCTCAATGGTAAAGAATCTGCCTGACAATGCAGAAGATGTGGGTTCTATCCCTGGGTGGGGAAGATCCCCTGGAGAAGGGAATGGCAACCCACTCCAGTATTCTTGCCTGGAGAATCCCAAGGATAAAGGAGCCTGATGGGCTATAGTCCATGGGGTTGCAAGAGAGTCAGACATGACTGAATGACTAAACAACAACAATCTCTACATGGGGCAAGCTTCATGGGTGTAGTCATGAGTCCTGTGCTCAGAAGGGCCTCACAGTGGGCTTAGGGCTCTGCTGTCACCATCTTGAAACTCATAATAATTTTTGAACAAGGAGCTCCACGTTTTTATTTTGTTCTGGACCCCACAAATTATATAGCAGGCCTTGTCTATGCAGTTGTGTCATCAATGTGCATGCGTGCTAAGTTGCTTCAGTGGCGTCCAACTCTTTGCAACCCTATGGACTATAGGAGCCCGCCAGACTCCTCTGTCAATGGGATTCTCCAGTCAAGAATACTGGAGTGGGTTGTCATGCCCTCCTCCAGGGCACCTTCCTGACCGAGGGATTAATTCCGCATCTCGTGTCTCCTGCACTGGCAGGCTGGTTCTTCACCACTAGCACCACCCGGAAAACCCTGTGTCACCTATACTGCAGATCAACATCCAGTTCATCCACATGGTAGTTACGTCACCTTGGATATTATTGACAGTATTGCTTCCTTTAGCGATGTAGTCATCAGATAACATAAAGTTCTCAGAACAGTCAACTTAGGTTAGACAAAAAAACAAGCAAACAAAACAAACAAGAAAGCTTTCTACTGCTTCTCTTTAGGCAGAGATGTATAATATTTTTCTGTACTTCTCCTACACAAAGATGTTTTCAAGGTTACTTAGTCCCTCCACCCATCTCTAGGGAAAGAGGCAAATTGTGCATGCCTCCCAAAATGAATTCCTGTAATGAGGTAATGAGAGGGTGTGCTTTCTTCCTGATTTTAAATGACAAATATCAGAGTAATTTATCCACAAAGGCAGGCCAATAATCTACTTCAGAATATTCCTCCCACACACAGGTCCTGGCACATGTGTAAACTGGTTTCAAATGACTGGCTTCCTCTGGGTCCCTCACTCTATAGCCTACCTGGTCTTATGGTGATGTTTCCCTGAAGAGAATTCAATGTGAATTTCTCTTAATGAAATTCATGAGTGGTTTTGCTTAAGTTTAATCATTTGGACCTTCTTAAAGCATCAAGGTGCCAAGTTGACATGTTTCTGAACACTGTAGGGAACATGTGTTTTTTTTCTGGAGGGAGGCGGGGAGTGTGGTCAGCAAGGGATTGTTGTGGCCCAAGCAATCATCAGAATTGGCTGTGGGAGTGAGACACTTGTGCATTTAAACTGCTGCCTCTGGAAAAGGAGGAGGAAGAACATCCTAAATCCCACAGCCAAAAAGCATAGGTTTCCAGGTTTTGCAGAAGTGATCTCTAGTGTCTCTCTAGCACATTTCATCCATCTCCCTTTACTAGATTCTTGTTTTTAGGATTACAGACAATGTTCGGGTTATCCCTGCCATGATTACGTCTTCTTTAATCCCATGACCTCCTTGGACCGCCAGTCTAATTGCCAACTTTCTTTAAAAAACAGCAACACTTCCAGACATTTCTTTTTCCCTAAAGAGTATCTTTTTACATTCCTTCTACGTCAGGTTTGCAGACAATGAATTCCCTTTTTTTTTTTTTTTTTTTGGTCTGAGAAAATTTTTATTCTTCCTTTATGTTTGAAGGATAATTTCACTGGATAAAGAATTCTAGGTTGATGGTTTTTCCTTTCAACAGTTTGTAAACTAAAATAACTCTAAATGAAGCAATAGAAACCATAGATAGGACTTCCCTGGTGGTCCAGTGGTTAAGAATCCACCAGCCAATGCAGGGGACATGGGTTCGATCCCTGGTCTGGGAAGATGCCACATGCCTCGGAGCAACTAAACCTGCGCACCACAACTAGTGAGCCTGTGCTCTAGAGTTCCAGAGCCACAACTACTGAGCCCATGAAACCAGAACCAGTGAGCTGCAACAAGAGAAGCCACTGCCGTGAGAAACCCGAGCACCACAACTAGCCCCTGCTCTTTGCAGCCAGAGAAGGTCTATGCGTAGCAATGAAGACCCAGTACAGTCAAAAATAAATAAATTGGAAAAAGAAACTATAGATAAATGAACACTGACCTCAAAATTTCTTCTATTACAAGACCTTAATTGCCTGCCCCAGCTGTTGCTTCTTCTGGTATTCAGTGAGTTCCCCAGTTTCCAGCCCTGCTGACTTTGCCTCTCTCTCTTGAACTCACTCTGGTCTGTCCATTGGGAAAGCCCACATCTCTTCTATCATCCATCCAACTTTAAAGGTCAAAGGATACCTCCCAACAACTTCAAGCTGGAAACCTTCAGTCCTTGACTGAGTTTAAATTTCTTCTATCTTGATCCTGGGTCCTTTTCATTTCTGTCTTACCAGCCACACTCTTATTTCCTAGTAATTCCTGCTCTCCATCTATCTCACTGAAGTTTTCTCTTTAAAGTACTTAAAAAATATATTTAATATACAACATAACTTTAATGCCTCCATGTATGTTACACTTACATGACCCATTTGTGATCAAGACGAGAACTACAAGGGATAGTCTTACAATGCACTGTGGAGATTTCATGGGCTAAAGCAGATAAAACTGAAGCACTGAAGTCTTACCAGTTCATAAACGTTTTTGGATCTCCTAGTCTCTGGGAAGGAGAAAAGTAAAGTAAATTAAAAGTTACAGTTTTTACTCTCTCCCGAGTGAGTGGCAGAAATGATGTTTGAGGAGGACTGAAGAGAAAAATAATGGTAAGGCATAGTAAATTCTGCTTGAATGATTGAGGACCAGTTGACTTCTCTGGGGGTCTCTGTTAGAACAAGCCAGGCTGCCTCACAGAGCTCCCTTGCTGCTGTGAGCTCCAATAACTGATTCACAACCAACGGGAATAACACTTCCCAGTAACAGCTATTTTTCAACAACAGAGACAATGGGAAAATCCAGGTGTTGAGTCCCTACGAAGATGAATACCTACACAAATACAGCAAAAATCGGAAAGCAATTTTCTTTCCTCAGTGTTATGCTTTATATGTTAAAGGTTAATTTTTTCATGTTTATTCCAGTTTCCAACACAACATTTTCATGGTGGAAGATTCAACTTAATAGGGTACCAGTACAGATATATGTCAGTCCAGTATACTTTTTAATGAAAAATTTGGGGGAATTAAAAGATAATTGCTTTAAAAAAAAAGTTGATTTTTTTCTTCCCTAGTTTCACACTGCACTCTTTTTAGGCACAATCATGAACTTGTTTTTTGTAAGATTCAGGGATGACTATCCTAGTCATCACTTAAGCTCTATTTGTCTCTAGAGCAATGATATGTGGCCACTGAAGGTCATTAACAGGACAAAGTCCCACTTCTTGGACAGCTGCTTAAAAGAAACCCTGAGTGGATGGCATGTCCTCCTTGGGTATCACACCCAAAGACCAGCTTCCTGCTCTGCCAGCATTATCAATATTCTATTTCTTTTCATGAAGCAGTGACACAGTGAGTATCTGGTTACTGTCTATATTACAAATGGGAATAACAAAAGAAGGACTGCTACCATGGAAACCCACCTGATGGCCTTTGTGGTGAGCTCCTTGCTACTTGAATACAAGCAAACCCCACACAATAAAGGGCTGATCAACATTAGGCATAGAGCTTCTATGCAAGAGCACTGATTATTAACTTTAATGAATGCCTTGAACATTGCAATCCAAGGCAGCATTATTCTTGTCCAACCTCATTATTAGAAAAGCACAGGGGAACTTGCATTAAGATATACTTTGGATTGCAAAGCAAGAGTCAATTTAAGGCCATCTCCCACTATTTGTCTCTTGTAAAAACAAGCTACATAGTTTAAAGATGCATGCACTCAGAAATAAACTATTAAAAGCAAACTAAGAAGCTGGATTGTTGCCAGCTATATTTCAATAGATCAATCTCACTTAATTTGTATGCGTCAGATATTGCTTCCTCTACGCAGTGCCTTCCTCAAAGGAAATTAATTCAAAGGCTCTGAGCATACAGTGTTTTAAATGCAGCTATAATTTATATGGGTAGATAATTTATTTTAAAAGTTCAAGATTTCTTTCTAGTTCATATTTATTATTTTTGGCTGTACTGGGTCTTTTTTTGCTTCACACAGGCTTTCTCTCGCTGCAGCGAGTGGAGGCTTACTCTCTAGTTGTGATGCATGGAGTCTTGTTGTTGTGGCTTCTCTCGTAGCGGAGCACAGGTTTTAGGTGAGTGGGCTTTGGTAACTACAGCATGCAGGCCCTAGAGCTTGGGCTCAGTAGCTGTCACACGTGCCCAGCCGCCCTGAGGCCTGTGGAATTCTCCCAGAACAGGGATCGAACCCGTGTCACCCACACTGGCAGGTGGCCTCCCAACCACTGGACAACCAGGGAAATCCTTGGGTAGATATTTTAAAGATGGGTTTATTTGGCTAAGTTCAGGGAACCCCTATTAACTCAATATGCTAGTAAAATTTTTTATTTTCCATTACTAAAAAAGAAAAATTAATATCTTGGGGGGAGTATACGTAGTGAAGGGCTTCCCAGGTAGCATAGTGCTAAAGAATCCGCCTGCCAATGCAGAAGACACAAGAGACACAGGTTTGATCCCTGGGTTGGGAAAATCTCCTGGAGTAGGAAATGGCAACCCACTTCAGTATTCTTGCTTGGAGAATTCCATGGACAAAGAAGCCTGGTGGGCTACAGTCCAGGGGTCACAAAGAGTGGGACACGACTAAGCGACTGTGTATTGAGCGTAATGGTGAAAGTTTAACTGAGTTAACCAAAGGAATACAAAATTTGAGTTAACAGAATTGATGGTAGTTGTGGGGGAGCATATCACTAGTGGTTGTCTTTTTCTAGTTTTTATTTGGCTGCACTGCATAGCTTGCCCGATCTCAGGTCCTCTACCAGGGACTTTCCTGGGCCCCGGCAGTGAAAGCGTTGAGTCCTAACCACTAGATCGCCAGGGAATTCCCAGTTTTCTTTCTTTTGAAAAAAGCACTTCCCTCGCTCCAATGTCAATTAAGAGTATAGTACTCTAATGCTAGATTACATTTGAAATCCCAGCTAGTTTCCTATTCTTTTTACCTGTTTCCACCAGACAGAAAAGCTTCTTGCCACTTTTGATTTATATTCTAGAAACCTTTATTCAAGAATGGAATACCAAATGTGGACAGAAAGAAAATGGGAGAATCGATGGGCTAATACTGCTAGAAAATTTATTTTCAGCTTTGATGGAAGGCTTGTTCAGAAACAGAAATAAATATTAATCACTCTAGTTCTCACTTATTAAGAGTGTGAAAATTTATCTCTGAGGAATTGCAACCACCAATGTGTTGGAAAGACAGGCACATTACTATCCTGCTCAGATGCTCAGCCTCTTTGACCCTCATGGGTTCATGTTTTTGCACGTATGCATCACTCATTCATTCATTTATTCCTTCAAAATGTACTGAGCCCTGTTTAGGCACATATATTGTCTCAGGCACTGGGGAATCACGTGGAGAATGGCCTAGGAGTTACTGCCCATCAGCCTGGCAGGGATGCAGGGAAGGGACTGCAGAGCTGCACAATGAGTGCTTCGATGGGTGACTGGGGGATGCTATGGGAGAACTGGAAAGGGCTGGAAAGTGGCACCATCAGCAACCTAGAGTGTCAGGGATGACTTCCTGGAGGAAGTGACGTCTGATCTGAGACTCAAAGATTTGGTTTTGTATCAATCTTGTATCTTCTGAATTTTATAACATTGTAATCTATTTATTAAAAATTTTTTAAAAAGATAGAATGGATGAGCGAGTGAAGCCTGGAAGAAAATGGTCCCCAGGGAAAGAATGCTGTGAATGCCAGAGGTGAGAGAGACCAGGAGGTTCAGGGAACTACAAAAGATTAGTACAGCTGGTGTGTGCAGTTCCAGAGAAGAGGCAGAACTCATGTTCAAAGGGTTTTGTAGGCCATAAAATTACATGCCCACGCAGAATTATTTTTGGTCTCAATTCAAATGGGCCTTCTCTGTGGCCTGATATTTTTTAGCTTCTCTGTTACCTCTTTTCCCTTTAACTATGGATACAGTATACCTTTAAACTTCCATCTTCAGCCCCCAAAGTGGAAACAATCCAAAGATGTCCATCAATGGACGCATGGAGAAATGAACTGTGGTATATCCAGACAATGACATGTTATTTGGCGATAGAAATGGCTGAAGTATCAATTCATACTACAATATGGATGAACTTTGAAATCATGATGATGAGTGAAAGAAGCCAGAATAAAAAGCCACACATTGTATGATTCCATTTACATAAAATATCCAGAATAGGCAATGCATATAGACGGAAAGTGGATGAGCCACTTCCGGGGGCTGGGGGAAGAGTGACTGCTTGAAGGTGAAGGGATTCTTTTGGGGGTGATAAAAATGTTCTGGAATTAGGATAATGCTTGAACAACTTTGTGTACATTTTTAAAACCACTGAACTGTACACTTTAAAAGGGTGAATGCTATCATATATAAGTTATATCTCTCTCTAAAAAAAAACCAAGGTAGAGGTATAGATGAAACAAGTTTGGCAATATATTGATAATTGTTGGTGCTAAGTGAGGGATTAGGGGTATATTTGCTGTTGTTTAGTCACTAAATTGTGTCCTACTCTTTTTTTGACCCCATGGACTCTAGCCCGCCCCACCCTCCCACCAGGCTCCTCTGTCCATGGGATTTCCCAGGCAAGAATACTTGAATGCATTGCCATTTTCTTCCCTAGGGGGAATCATCCTGACCCAGGGATTGAACCCAATTTCCTGCACTGCACGCGGATTCTTCACCGCTGTGCCATGAGGGAAGCCCCACATATTATATTATCCTTTCTTAAAAAAAAAAAAAAACAAAATCCCTTTCCATGTCACCCATCTTCCTCCTTGCAGTTAGGCAATTTTATGTCACAAAGAAAATAGAAACCAAGGGCTAACTTAGCTTGTGGTCACCAAACCTTAACATTTGCTTACAGCCTTTCCTCATTCATTCATTTCTGAGTTTGATAAATGCTTTGCACAAACATCCTGCTAGGAGGTGGGGATACAGAAATTAACAGAAGAGGACTAGCTCCCACCCTTAGGATATCCCCATTAGGAAGGAAAGCCAGACATGTAAGGAGGTATTCCAAATAAGCAAGAAGCAGGAAGAAGAACCAGAGCAGATCTAAACTAAATGAGAATCACGGAAGATTTCTTGCAAGAAGTAATGTTTAAGATAAAAAATTGGGGGTAGAAGTTCAATAGGTATCTATGTTTAGCTTAAACTTTAGTATATCTGGTTGGAGATATTGTGCAACCAACGGAGGCAAGGGGTAATGTGTCTATGGAAGGGAGTTGGCCTGATCTGACGGTTCTTCAGCCAACTGACAATTTCTCTTGAGCGGTTCATGCCTCCGGGGCCTGATCAGATCTAAACAGAGCCTTAACGACAATTTCTGGATTTCTCTGGAGGCTGGCAAGAATTTATGAATGAACTGTGACTTCTTTCTCGCAGTCTTCCATTACAGCTAAGAACCAGAGGTAATTCCAGCCTTCAGACTCCATTTTCTTTCTTATCCAATGTTTTTCCAGCAGAATATCACGGGGCTAAATTACTCACTCTAGTCGCAAAACGATTTGTATTTGTACCTGCAAATTTATGCGTTGTTTTAATTTACGTAAGATTTTTGTACGTAATTCTCAGCTTTTAAGGATGACTTAGACATCCTGTTTTTCTACTCTCAGGTGAGAATATCATGGCCCAAGGATATGTCATGGCTGAAGGAAAAATAAAAGTGCTACCAAAAAGGAAAAAAAAAACCCTCCCCCAAAACTGGAAACAAAAACAAACTACTGAAGAGTTTTAAACAGGAGGATTGGCAGGATCAGATTTGCAGTTTAAAATAATCTCTGGCCAAGAAGCAGAAAGTGGATAAGAAGGCAGCTGAAGAAAGCTTGTTCAGAGGGCTTGAGAGTTAGGGAGTGAGGAGCTGAATGGGGCTGACAAGGAGGCCGAGAAGAAGGACAGCCTGGCATCTTAGGAAACTGACAAATCGATCGATCAGACAACCAACCAACCAATCAAAAACCCAACTGAGAAAACAATGTTGCGGACAGGCAGAATAAAAGCAGTTTTGGTAGGGAGAGGAGAGCTAGTAATTGGAGCTGGGAAAATGTCAATGGTTCCAGGTGCACTGACCTGTCACTGCCTGACTGTGATTTGCTCTTTCTTGCCTCTAGACTGTCTCCTTGCTCTTCAGGGGACTCCCTTACTTGGGACCTTCTCATGGTTAATTTTTACTCACCCTTCTCAAGGGCCAGCTTACTTGCCACTTCCTCAGGGAAGCCTTCCATGGACCTATAAGTTTGGGATAGGATATGTCCCTGTGGGGGCTTCCCAGGTGGTCCAAGTGGTAAAGAACTCTCCTGCCAATGCAAGAGACACAAGAAATGTGGTTTTGATCCCTGGGTCGGGAAGATCCCTTGGAGGAGGAAATGGCAACCCACTCCAGTATTCTTGCCTGGAGAATCCCATGGACACAGGAGCCTGGTCTCTGGTGGGCTACGGTCTATAGGATCACAAAGAGTCAGACACGACTGAAGTGACTTAGCACACATGCATGCAGGCATGGTCCTCTGGACTATGAGAGCCTCCTGTATTTCTTCTATTAGAGCCCTTGATTTTTTTTAAGATTTTTTTTTTAATGAGAACTATTTCTTAGAAATCCTTATTGAATTTGTTACAATATTGCTTCCGTTGTTTATGTTCTGGTTTTCTGGCTGAGAGGTATGTGGGATTTTAACTCCCTAACCAGAGAGTGAACCTGAGCTCCCTGCATTGGAAGGCGAAGTATGAACCACTGGACCACCAGGGAAGTCCCAGGCAATTGCTTTTTAATTTTCCTCTCTCCTCTAACAAACCATAAACTCCTGAAGGCAGGGCTGAGATTTATACACTGCTCACCTCCTACACTCAACACCGTGTCTGACACATAGGAGGGAAATACTTGTCTGTGAGAGCTAAGGAGCTTCATCCCAAATCAACATGGATCTGATGCTTTCAGAATAGAGAAGTAAAATATGATCATAATAACCAAGATAGTTCCTTCTCTTACTTTGACAATTATTAAGGAAATAGGTCTACCTTAATGTATAAAGACACAATTTAGAACAGCTGTTTTCAGCAAATTTGGAAAACTCAGCAGTGGCCACAGGACTAGAAAAGGACAGTTTTCACTCCATTCCCAAAGAAGGGCAATGCCAAAGAATGTTCAAACCACCACACAATTGCACTCATTTCACATGCTAACAAGGTAATGCTCAGTCCTTCAAGCTAGGCTTCAATAGTACCTGAACCAAGAACTTCCAGATGTACAAGCTGGATTCAGGAAAGGCAGAGGAACCAGAGATCAAATTGCCAACATCCATTGGATCATAGAAAAGCAAGGGATTTCTAGAAAAACAGCTACTTCTGCTTCATTGACTATGTTAAAGCCTTTGACTGTGTGGTTCATAACAAACTGCTAAAGAAAACTTTTAAAGAGATGGAAATACCAGACCACCTTACCTGCCTCCTGAGAAATCTGTATGCAGGTAAGGAAGCAACAATTAGAACTGGATATGGAACAACAGACTGGTTCCAAATTGGGAAAGGAGTACATCAAGGCTGTATACTGTCACCCTGCTTATTTAACTTATATGCAGAATATATCATGCGAAATGCCGGGCTGGATGAAGCCCAAGCTGGAATCAAGGCTGCCAGGAGAAATATCAATAACCTCAGACACACAGATGACACCACCCTTGTGGCAGAAAGCAAAACGGAACTAAAGAGATTCTTGATGAAAGTGAAAGAGGAGAGTGAAAACGCTGAGTTAAAATTCAACATTCAAAAAACAAATATCATGGCATCCAGTCCCATCACTCAATGGCAAATAGATGGGGAAAATACGGAAACAGTAACAGGCTTTATTTTCTTGGGCTCCAAAACATTGCAGACGGTGACTGCAGTCATGAAATTAAAAGACGCTTGCTTCCTGGAAGAAAAGCTATGACCAACCTAGAGTCATTACTTTGCCAACAAAGATCCATATAGTCAAAGCTATGATTTTTCCAGTATGGATAGGAGAGTTGGACCATAAAGAAGGCTGAGCACCAAAGAATTGATGCTTTTGAACTGTGGTGTTGGAGAAGACTCTTGAGAGTCTGTTGGACTACAAGGTGATCAAACCAATCAATCCTAGAGAAAATCAGTCCTGAATATTCACTGGAAGGACTGATACTGAAGCTGAAGCTCCAATCCTTTGGAAATCTGATGCGAAGAGCCTACTTCCTTGAAAAGACCTGATGCTGGGAAAGACTGAGGGCAGGAGATGGGACAGAGGCTGAGATAGTTGGATGGCATCATCAACTCAATGGACATGAGTTTGAGCAAAGTCTGGGAGACAGTGAAGGACAGAGAAGCCTGGCGTGCTGCAGTCCAGGGGGTCACAAAGAATCGGATATGACTGAGCAACTGAACAACAACAATTTTAGACCAAGTTTTTCTTGCTATTTCCATTCTATCTCAAACAAAAGGTCTTTGGGGTTGTAAACTTCTTTGGACTCTTGGGGTATAAGCTCAACTCTGGTGCACATATCTCCTCATCTAAGTTGTTTATCTTTACTTGGTTTTTACTTTGTGTCTCCTGGGAGCCCAGTACTGCTGGGTGCTGTGGGAGACCCGGTGCCTGTTTGTTGAGAGCTGTGGAAACTGTCTGCTGAAGACGGGACTGGGCAGGACTGGAATCACCGTAAAGAGATTCACACAATGCCGCCCTCACAGAATATATTCTGAGCCTTCCAAATATTCTCACATTCTCGTCAAGAAGGCTCTCCTCAGGAAAAGGAGAGGCTGTACTTTGGCTTAAGGATGGATCTTTCCTCTTCCTGAAAGTTTTGTATTGCCTGAACTGGGTCATTTACCTTATAGGATGTCACTCTGGCAAGAAGCACAGTCTGTGAGCTTCCTCCTACAAGTCTATCAGCTTCAGGCGGGAATTTATTTTTTTGTTTATTCATTTTTGCCACACCTCACAGTTTGGGGGTTCCCTAACCAGGGACTGAACCTTCCCCACCTGCAGTGGAAGCACCAGAGTCCTAACCACTGAACCACCAAGGATGTCCTTACAGGTGGCAATTTAAATGAGCCAGGCAGGTGGGAGAAGAGGCAATAAAGCTGAAACTCAACATCAGAGGGAAAGACGGAAAGGGTATTGTAAACACTTTATATGGTTTTTATTGATCTAAATGTAAGATATTGAGCTTATCCTACACTTAGCTCAATAATACTTAAAGTGTAGCTCAGTTGTTAAAGAACCCACCTGCAATGCAGGAGACTGCCTGCAATGCAGGAGATCTAGGTTCGATCCCTGGGTTGGGAAGATCCCCTGGAGAAGGAAATGGCAACCGACTTCAATATTCTTGCCTGGAAAACTCCATGGACAGAGGAGTCTAGTGGGTTACAGTCCATGCAGTTGCAAAAGTCAGACATGAATTAGCAAATATAATTTAAAAACTTTTCTTACTTTATCTGCTTATATTTAAAGTTCACACACTATCACAATTTTTCTTATTAAGCAATCGATCTTAAGAATGGCTTCTCTGACACTTTGATTGGCATAATATCTAAAGAGAATGGGTCTGCATAAACCCTTAGAGAACTGTAGATGAGGAAGCACTTTCTATTTTCTTTAACACCATTTCAACTGCTTCTTTCTCTTGCTCTAGATAGTGAGGGGAAGAGATCTGGTTAACACACTTTGAAAAAAAATTAACTGAACAACCACATATCTATACCTGTTTTTCCCTTCCTGGATGGAAATTAACAGGTGACTACAGTAGAGTATCACAGAGGGGCTGACCCAAGACTTGGAAATCAGAGAAGGCCTCCCTGAGAAAGAGTTTTGCACTGTTGCAAAAGTTCCAGGGCCCACAACTGATTTCTCAACCTTAGGGTCTGGCAGAGCATCAGAGAATCCCCAGGGAATTTGACTTTGAAGGCCAGTGGGATTTGACTACAGAACGTCCACAGGACTGGGGAAACAGACTCTTGGAGGGCAAAAACAAAACCTTGTGCACACCTGGACCCAGGAGAAAGGAGCAGTGACCTCACAAGAGACTGGGCCAGACTTGCCTGTGAGCGACCAGGAGTCCCCAGCAAAGGCATGGGTTGACAGTGGCCTACCATGGGGTTAGGGGCACTGAATACAATAGTCCTGGCATAAGTCCTTTTGAAGAAGGTGGCCATTACCACCATTACTCAGCCCCACCCATCAACAGAAAATTGGATTAAAGATTTACTGAGCAGGGTCCTGCCTATCAGAGCAACACCCAGATTCCCCCATAGCCAGTCCCTCCCACCAGGAAGCTACCACAAGCCTTTTATCCTTATCCATCACAGGGCAGACAGAATGGAAACCACAATTACAGAAAACTAACCAAACTGATCACTTGGATCACAGCATCGTCTTATTCAATGAAACTATGAGCCACGCAGAGTAGGGTCATCCAAGACAGACATGTCATGGTGGAGAGTTCTGACAAAACATGGTCCACTGGAGAAGGGAATGGCAAACCACTTCAGTATTCTTGCCTTGAAAATCCCATGAACAGTATGAAAGGCAGAAAGATAGGACACTGAAAGATGAACTCCCCAGGTTGGTAGGTGCTCAATATGCTACTGGAGAAGCGTGAGGAGAAACAGTGCCAGAAAGAATGAAGAGGCTGAGCCAAAGCGAAAACAAAGTCCAGTTGTGGATGTGACTGGTGATGGAAGTAAGTCTGATGATGTAAAGAACAATATTTCATAGAAACCTGGAATGTTAGGTCCATGAATCAATGTAAATTGGAAGTGGTCAAACAGGAGATGGCAAGAGTGAACACTGACATTTTAGGAATCAGTGAACTAAAATGGACTAGAAATGGGTGAATTTAATTTAGATGACCATTATATCTATTACTGTGGGCAAGAATCCCTTAGAAGAAATGGAGTAGCTCTCACAGTCAACAAAAGTCAGAAATGCAGTACTTGGGTGCACTCTCAAAAATGACAGAATCATCTCTGTTTGTTTCCAAGGCAAACTATTCAATATCACAGTAATCCAAGTCTATGCTCCCTCCACTAAAGCCGAAGAAGCTGAAGTTGAACGGCTCTGTGAAGACCTATAAGACCTTCTAGAACTAACAACCCAAAATAATGTCCTTTTCATCATAGGGGACTGGAATGCAAAAGTAGGAAGTCAAGAGATACCTGGAGTAATAGGCAAGTTTGGCCTTGGAGTACAAAATGAAGCAGGGAAAAGACTAATAGAACTTTGACAAGAGAACACACTGGTCATAGCAAACACCCTCTTCCAACAACACAAGAGAAGACTCTACACATGGACATCACCAGATGGTCAATACCGAAATCATATTGATTATATTCTTTGTGGCCTAAGATGGAGAAGCTCCATTTAGTCAGCAAAAACAAGACCGGGAGCTGACTGTGGCTCAGATCACAGACTCCTTATTGCAAAATTCAGACTTAAATTGAAGAAAGTAGGGAAAACCATGAGACCACTCAAGTATGATCGAAATAAAATCCCTTAAGATTCTGCCATAGAAGAGACAATAGATTAAAGGGATCAGATCTGATACATAGACTGGCATGAACACCTATGGACAGAGGTTCGTAACACTGTATAGAAGGTGGTGATCAAAACCATCCCCAAGAAGAAGAAATGCAAAAAGGCAAAATGGTTGTCTGAGGAGGTCTTACAAACGGCTGAGAAAAGAAGAGAAGTGAAAGGCAAAGGAGAAAAGGAAAGACAAATTCACCTGAATGCAGAGTTCCAAAGAACAGCAAGGAGAGGTAAGAAAGCCTTCCTCAGTGATCAATGCAGAGAAATAGAGGAAAACAACAGAGCAGGAAAGACTAGAGATCTCTTCAAGAAAATTAGAGATACCAAGGGAATATCTGGGTATCCCCCTTTATTGTGCACAATAAAGGACACAATAAAGGCACAATAAAGGACAAAAACGGTATGGACCTAACAGAAGCAGAAGATATTAAGAAGAGGTGGCAAGAATACACAGAAGAACTGTAAGAACTATATAAAAAAGATCTTAATGACCCAGATAACCACCCAGATAGTGTGATCACTCACCTAGAGCCAGACATCCTGGAGTGCAAAGTCAAGTGGACCACAGGAAGCATCACTACGAACAAAGGTAGTGGAGGTGATGGAATTCCAGCTGAGCTCTTTCAAATCCAAAAAGATGATGCTGTGAAAATGCTGCACTCAATATGCCAGCAAATTTGGAAAACTCAGCAGTGGCCACAGGACTGGAAAAGGTCAGTTTTCATTCTAATCCCAAAGAAAGGCAATGCTAAAGAATGTTCAAACTACCGCACAATTGCACTCATCTCATACGCCAGCAAAGTAATGCTCAAAATTCTCCAAGCTAGGCTTCAACAGTACATGAATGAGAACTTCCAGATGTTCAAGCTGCATTAAGAAAAGCCAGAGGAACCAGAGATCAAATTGCCAACATCTTTTGGATCATAGAAAAAGCAAGAGAATTCCAGAAAAACATTTGCTTCATTGACTATGTTAAAGCCTTTGACTGTGTGGATCACAACAAACTGGAAAATTCTGAAAGAGATGGAAATACCAGACCACCTGACCTGCCTCTTGAGAAATCTGTATGCAGGTCAAGAAGCAACAGTTAGAATAGGACATGGAACAATGCACTGATTCCAAATTGGGAAAGAAGAACATCAAGGCTATATATTATCACCTTGCTTATTTAATGTATATGCAGAGTAATTCATGCAAAATGCTGGGCTGGATGAAGCACAAGCTTGAATCAAGATTGCAGGGAGAAATACCAATAATCTCATATATGCAGATGAAACCACCCTTATGGCAGAAAGTGAAGAGGAACTAAAAAGCCTCTTGATGAAGGTAAAAAAGGAGAGTGAAAAACTTGGCTTAAAGCTCAACATTCAAAAAACAAGATCATGGCATCCCAGTTCCATCACTTAATGGCAAATAGATGGGGAAACAAGGGAAATAGTAACAGACTTTATTTTCTTGGGCTCCAAAATCACTGTGATGGTGACCCCGGCCATGAAATTAAAAGATACTTGCTCCTTGGAAGAAAAATATGACAAACCTAGACAGTATATTAAAAAGAAAAGGCATTACTTTGTCAACAAAGGCTATGGTTTTTCCAGCAGTCATGTATGGATGTGAGAGTTGGACTATAAACAAGTTTGAGTGCTGAAGAATTGATGCTTTTGAACTGTGGTGTTGGAGAAGACTCTTGAGAGTCCCTTGGACAGCAAAGAGATCAAACCAGTCAATCCTAAGGAAATCAGTCCTGAATATTCATTGGAAGGACTGATGTTGAGGCTGAAACTCCAATCCTTTGGCCACCTGATGCGAAGAACTGACTCACTGGAAAAGGACCCTGATGCTGGGAAAGATTGAAGGCAGGAGGAGAAGGGGATGACAGAGGATGAGACGGTTGGATGGCATCACCAACTCGATAGACATGGGTTTGAGTAAGCTCTGGGAGTTGGTGATGGACAGGGTGTCTGGTGTTCTCCAGTCCATGCGGCTGAAAAGTGCTGGACATGACTGAGTGAGTCACCTGAACTGAACTGAGACAGAGAGATCCATGACAGATAAGTAGGATCTGGAACTAATATTTATGGAAGACATAACTGAGGGAAGGGTGGGGTTGGATGGGGGTATGGGGAGGTGAAAGCTTTAAAACTGAAAGGAGCATATTGCCCTTGACAATTGGTGTGAAGATCACCATGGCTAGAGCTAAGCAAAGGTGAAAGAGAAGGAGGATGAAGATACAGAGGTCGGTGGAATCAAACAATGTAGGTCCCCTAGGCCATGTAAAGGAATTTTGGAATTTATCCCTAGACACAATGGGAAGTCATCCACATTCTCTGAGCAATTGAGTGGCATGATCATATGTGGTTTTACAAAAGAACTGAGGGGTCCTATATACAGACGAGTTAGAGGTGAAGAAATGCCAGCTCTTTGCAGTAGCTCAGGAGAAAGATAACTGCAGCTTGGACCATGATGTTGGCAATGGAGAGGGATCAATGTGTAAGTACTCTAAAAGCACTTTAGAGGCACAGAAGCCAAAAACTGGTGGATGATTCTTTGTAGTGGGTCCAAGAGAGATGGGCTGAGGAAGTTTCATAGTTTTGGGGCATGAAAAACTGAGTGGGTGGCAACGCTCAGGGGATAGATACTTGGGGGTGTGATTGGGAAAGCACATGAATTAGGTCTGCAGCTGCTAAAGGGGAGAGGCTCGTGAGCAAACATCAAGAGAGAGCTCTGAGCTGGAGATCTGAGACCGCGGCTGCAAAAATGGTGTGCGAGATAAGTTGTTTCAGTCATGTCAGGCACCCCTGGTGGCTCAGAATGTAAAGAATTTGCCTGCAGTGCAGGAGACCCGGGTTCAATCCTGGGTCAGGAAGATCCCCTGAGAAAGGAATGGCAACCCAGTCCATTATTCTCGCCTGGAGAATCCCATGGATAGAGGTCCTGGCCAGCTATGGTCCATGGGGTCACAAAGAGCCGGACACGACTTAAGTGACCAACACTAACTAACCATGTACACTAACGATGGATTTACCTATTGATAAGAGGTGGTTTAAAAAAAAAGAGAGGGAGACCAGGACTTCTCTAGTGGTCCAGTGGTTAAGAATTCTTGCAATGCAGGGGACACAGGTTCAATTCCTGGTTGGAGAGCTAGATCCCACATGCCTCAGAGCAAGTAAGCCTGCTTGTTGCAACTACAGAGCCAGGGCGCCCTGAACCCTGCAACTAGAGTCCTTGAGCCTCAACGAAAGATCCTGTGTCCTAAGACCCGAGGCAGCCAAATAAATAAATACTTTTTAAAAAGAGGACCTCCATTACAAGAGTAGATCTCAAGTTAGGTATTCTTGCCATGAAAAAAAAATTAAACAATAAATAGAAAGAGAAGAAGACCTGAGTTTCCAAGGACTCCAGCACTGGGTAGAGTGGGAAGAGCCAGTGAGTGATGCTGAGAGAGGAGGGAGGAAATTAGGGTGGTTGTTACATCAGCTAAGTCAGGGAGGAGAGTGATTCAGGAAGTGGGGGGATATTTTAGTATCAGAACTGCTGACATGTCAGTTGAGAAGAGGTCTATAAAGCAACCAGTGGATTTATCAAAATAGAAGTTCCTGGTGACATTCGCAAAGGTTTAACCGAAGTAATGAAGCTTAAGCCACACTGGAGTGGCTTATAATCCTGTTCACATAGTACACTCTGTGTTAGATACTGACCTATAGGCGTCACATGTACTAAAAATTAATCTTCCTTTAGTCATCACAGCAACCCTATGAGGTAGGTACTCTTCTTATACCATTCTACGGATGAGGACATGAAGACACAGGGAGGTCATGTGATCTGCTCAAGGTCCTATGAGAGAAGTGGAATCCAGGCTCAGGCAGCCTGCCTCAAAAAATCCATTCTCCAGACGGTTCCCCTGTCCTGTCTGCTAAGTGTGTAAATGGGGGTAGAGACAGGTAGACAACTCTTTGGTTGGATAGCTTGACTGACTCAATGGACATGAACTGGGGCAAACTCCAGGAGATGGAGAGGGACGGGGGGCCTGGTGTGCTGCGGTCCACGGGGTCGCCAAGAACTGGACACAACTTGGCGACTGAACAACAGACAACTATTTGGAGAAACTGGGCTGTGAGTAGGGAGATAGAGCAGTTCAGTTCAGTCACTCAGTCGTGTCTGACTCTGTGACGCCATGGACTGCAACACACCAGGCCTCCCTGTCCATCACCAACTCCCGGAGTTTACCCAAACTAATGTCCATTGAGTCAGTGATGCCATCCAACCATCTTATCCTCTGTTGTCCCCTTCTCCTCTTGCCTTCAATCTTTCCCAGCATCAGGGTCTTTTCAAATGAGTCAGCTCTTCGCATCAGGTGGCCAAAGTATTGGAGTTTCAGCTTCAACATCAGTCCTTCCAATGATAGTGCAGTAGCCAGGTATAAAAGGGGGGTGGGCCAAGAATAATAATTTTTTTTTTTTTTAGGGTGGAGACAAGGACAGGAGTCTGTTCAAGTATTGATGGGAAGGCTTTGGTAGTGAGGCTGGAGTTACAGGAGAATGAAGCGATGGAGGAAGGGTAGAGATCTGGGAGGGGATGGAGCCAGAGTACAGAGGGAGGGGCTACTGGTTAGAAGCTGTGGAAATGCTTCCCCCACTGGCACAGGAGACACAGGAAAGGGAGGGGACAGCAAGGATGTTTGCAGGAAGAACTCAAGAGTTCCTGTTCAAAGTTTTTTACATTCTGTGTGAAATTAAAGACCAGGCCATCTGCCTAGAGAGGAAAGGGCAGAGTGAGAGGGAGGTGGAGGGGCATGGGCAGAGCAAGCTGGAGAAATACAAAGGAAACTTGCCAACAGCATCAAAGGCATAAGCAGCATCCAAATGGTGATTCTGGAAGACGGCGGGGAAAAGTCGTATTGGTTTGGGTGGAGGGTAGGGATATTGAGGAGTGTGGGAAGGGTCATGACCACATATAAAATGGTCTTGGTGAGGGGCCTGCTTAATACATATGGAGAATTAATCCCATGGAAGGAGGAGCCTGGTAGGCTGCAGTCCATGGGGTCGCTGAGGGTCGGACATGACTGAGCGACTTCACTTTCACTTTTCACTTTCATGCATTGGAGAAGGAAATGGTGACCCACTCCAGTGTCCTTGCCTGGAGAATCCCAGGGACGGGGGAGCCTGGTGGGCTGCTATCTATGGGGTCGCATAGAGTTGGACATGACTGAAGCAATTTAGCAGCAGCAGCAGCATGTGTACCCAGGATGTCTGAGAACCAGCCGTTGGGGGTAAGAAGAGATGAAACTCAGAATAACAAACACTAAACACTGGGAACTGAGATGGATAATACACAGAAGCCTGTTCTGTCCAGATGCTGATCTAAAACTCTGATCCTACCAGGACCCAAATGGATGTTGGAGGAGCCCTGTGCAAGCCACACTCTCACACAGCAAGTCCTCAATGGTCTACATAGACTTCTCCTTAGAGGATAAGAAAACAGTAAGTACCGCTATACTAGGTGTTTGTAAAAAACAAATAGATGAGGATAATGTGAGAGCAATGACGTTTTCAATTCTCAGGGGAAAAGCAGAGCTTGGGAAATACCTTAGTATATGAAACATAAGAAATTTTCAGAACACTCTTTGGCATTCTTAATAGAAGAAGACATAAAACCCACCAGGTGGACCCAAAATTCTTAACAAGAGCAGAGAATAAAATGAAAAAGAGGAAGAGGAAGAGAGAGAAATGAAAACTTTCCATCCAGACTCAGACACTCAGGACTTTAGTCAACTGGGAGGAAGGAAAGATACTATCATTTCTTGAATGACCTGTGTGCTCATTTATTTCTAACAGGAGAGAACATGCAGGCAATATCTCCTATTTAAAACGTGATAAAAATGAGGCTAAGAGAGGATAAGTAATTTGCTCAACGCTCCTAAGAAGAGGGGATCTGAACAAGGACTGTCTGACTGCAAGGATCTGGACCTTCACCTCTCCAGTAGCAAGACAGGTTAACGAGGGAAAAACCATGCAGAAAGGGGCTGAGTTCAGGCTCCCTAAGGACTGAGTATCCTTGGTATAAACACAGAACAACAACAATGGGTAGCAGACTGAGTGCCAGTCACGTGGCAGGCACTTCGTACCCAGCGGCCTTAATGACTAGACATGGCTGCTTCTGATGTACTGCTGCAGAACTAAAGGAAAACTAAAAACCCACTTAATTCATTCACGCATAGAGTTACTCTTCACACAGTCAGAGAGAGGGGAGAGTAGGGTTCCCATATAGACTCTGCAGCTACACCCCAGTGCTTGTACTTAGAGCTGACCCCTCAAGAACATGGGTTTGAATTTCAATGGTTCATTTGTTTATTTAGACACAGATTTTTTTTTTTCTGGCTGTGGTGGGTCTTTGTAGTGGTTCTTTGGCTTTCCCAGTTGCAGCAGGCAGGCTTTGCTGCCTCGTGGCAAATGGGATCTTAGTTCCCCAGTTGGGAACATGCACCCCCTACACTGGAAGGCAGATTCTTAGCCACTGGACAATTAGATAAGCCCCCAGATTTTCTTTTCCATATTCACAACAGTACCTGAGATTGGTATATGATCTGAAATTGGTTGAATCTACAGATGTGGCATCTCAGGTACAAAGGTATTGCAGGTACAGGAGAACCATGTATATGGAGCTGACTGTACAATTATACTCAGATTTACCATCGCAGAGAGGGTTGGCACCCCTAATCCACATTGTTCAAGGGTCAACAGTAGGTCTGGCAACAACAAAAAACAGTCTCTTTTCCTTGGGTAAGCCATATCATCTCTCTCAAGTTTGGTTTCCTAATCTGTAAAATGAGCCAGATAGTGCTTATCTCAAAGGGTTATTTGGGGAACTAAATATGATAATACTTTAAATTGCTTGGCACAGCAGTCAAAATAATGGCATTCATTACATTTCCTGATAGTTACAGCTGCATTAGAAACCAAAGGGACTTTCGGTGCTGTGTCCTGCATAAGGGAAAAGGGATGATTTTATTTATTAGGGGGAAATCTCAGTGAGGGGCAGAGAAATGCATGGAGCAGTGATGGTGGAGGTGAGGTGTGAAGAGAGGGAGTTAAAGCCCACCATCAATGGTCAGGGGGTGTCTCTGTCCCAGACTCCCGGGTAAGTGGAAAGATAGGTGGAGATGGGCATGAGAAGGGTCTGGGATGACTTCAGATGCTAAGCTTGGGTTAGAGTGAGATGGAGGCTGGGAAATGGAGTCACTGAGCGTGGGTACTCAGTGGACTCCAGTCCATGAGAGAAAGCTCTAATACCCCCTCGCTTTCTCAACTCTCGAGATCCAAATCTAGAAAGACTGCAGATTCAGATGGGGAGGGAGACTTGTGAGAATGAGCAGCAAGACAGAATCAGAGCTGAGCAGACAGGGAGGCTGGCCAGGAGCCTCGGAGGTATAGCTTCAGCTCAACCACACAGAGGACTGTCAGGGAGATCTGCTTTATAATTAGCGTGTGACAAGAAGAATGCTTTCTTAAAGTTTGGCATAAGGCTCTGGAATGTCCAGTTATAACCCTGATATGCTGTCAGAAGATTTCATATCCTGAACCTTTTGCTGCTGTGTCACTGGTATGTCGTATCTGAGATAGTCTGGAAAGGAGCAAAAGCCAGTGCCTTCTGAGATAACAATTAAAATTCTTGGATTTATATAATGTGATATGATGTGAGGGGCATTGTTTAGCTCTTGGCACAGCCATGAATGCCTAAGGCAGAACACCAAAGGAAAAAGTTGACTCTGAGAGCATTCTCAGAGCATATCTGGAAGAGGTTGCTGGTTAATGCAGACATGTGTCCAAACAAGCACTGGTTTGCTCGGTAAAGACGCATAGCTGGCAAGTCTCCCTTGGCATGCAGAGCGTGAGTAATGCTTCATTTTAATGAGGGGTCTTGGGGGGCTATAATAAAGACTATGTGGTGTTTCCCACATGTCTCTTTGGAACGTGGACTGATTGTACCCTGATTGTAGAAGAAAAGCCATCAGAAAGTATGTACTTCCTAAAATCTCTGGGGCGCTACAAGATTCACATAATTTAATGGCATCTAAATGAATTCACAGAAATACACCCAGCATTCCCAGAGTAAAAATCTTCTCTTACCATAGGTAAGTAAATATGAGTGCAAAGTAATGAGACTGTTGGTGGGCGAGGGGAGATGGGAAGGGTATATGATTTTTAAACTAAAGCTATAGGCAGTTCCAGATGAACTGTAAACATTGTAACACCTCTGGAATAACTCTTAGCTTTCCTACCCGACTCTTCTGAAAGATAAGATGACCTGGATGGGTGGGATCGGGGTGGGTGGGGCGAGGTCAAAGCAGGAGGGGATGTCTGTATACGTATAGCTGATTCACTTTATTATACAGCAGAGACTAATACAACATTGTAAAAGTAATTATACTCCAATTTTAAAAAAAGCCATCTGAACATCAGGTTCCTATGTATAAAGCACATGCCTTCATTTTTAAGACATTATTTCAGGGTCACACTTTAACCTGTGAGTCCGGATCATTTGAACTTTTTCTTTCAGAGAAAGCCAATACTTAATGTTTTGGTTGGAAACAAAACCAACCTAAAAAGTGACTAGGAAAACAAACACTGCCCAGTCCTTCTGAACAGTGACTGGTCAATGAAGTGGCAGATGGAGCATGACCACATGTTTGTTCTAGGGTCTACTGTCTGGATGTCCCCTTAGATCCAGCCATAGGGCGCGCATGACTTCCCACCAGCAAAGCCCCTTTTGGTTCAGATTTGGAGCCTTATTCAGGCAAAGTATGTGAAATACTGTACTGACCTTTATTTAATATTTCTGGACTGGCTGGAGCAAAATGCTCCACGAGGACTGGACCTCCCAAAGTGCCCCAGGATTCTGGTGGGATTAAATACAGTTCTGGGGTGTTTGGAAGAACATGATTCAGTCCCAAAAGTTTACAGGAGGGGATGGTCATCCAGAACTCAGGACATGAGAGTCCCAAGAGACAGAAGTGCTAGGGGCAGAGACCTCTTTGGCATAGGCTAATATGTTAAAGAGGACTTGGAATTATACAGAGAAATAAGAAATTCTCTATTTTAAATAATTTTGAAATGTTAACACATGGTTAGAACTGAAATTGAAGTGAAATAAATTCATCAGGCAAAAAGTCTTATATCAGATAAATGTGGCTACCTCCCACTTGGGATTTATTCATGCCTAGTAAACCAAGTGGAGATTTCCTGTCATTTATTTACCCCAGTTTTTCAAAACAAAGCCATTAAATGCATGCTCTAGGTGACAGTCAGGCTTTAAACTGACTCGGGAAAATGTACATTTTCACTTGTTTCACTTAGAGGGTGGAAGTCACTCCCGGAAAAGGTCATTCCTTCTGTCCTTATTTGCATTTGCTGCAACTCCCTCACTCCCAACAAAAGCAACAACAACAACAACAAAAAAACCCAAGCAAAAGAAGCAATAAAACTGATGTCCAAGAAAAACATTTAGTTTGAAAAAGAGTTGAAAAATGCAGCCTTGGAAGAAGTACTGCTTACATGGGATTGTTCAACAAATTCCTGTTGTGTGAGGTT